>NC_081249.1:57891732-59316367 GCF_030490865.1 Poecile atricapillus | reverse complement strand
TATAATGAGCAAACGCCACATGTATCCATTATGTCCCTCTATTCATTCCCAATCACTGCCATAACTCTTTGACTAAACGATGATGAGCGCTGAATTACACACAATGCCCTGCTCATATTAAAATACATTTAAGACCTATCCCTCCTGGTGCCCTGTTACGCCTATTCACAGGATTTTCTTTTTGTCCTAATAGGGCCTCTCTGGGAAGCAACACCAGTCTCGTTCCAGAAGAACAAAATAACAGCATGAGGCTGAAACCTGGCACGAACCGGGGGAACGAAACCATCTGCCCCGCAAGGCACCGAGGCCCTGCGCGGAGCCCGCTGCAACCTTCCAGCCCCGCAGTGCCTCAGCAGCCGTGGGGAGGGCGGCTGCCTGATGGGGAGGAAGATGGGGGTCCTGAGGGGCAACCGCTTCTCCGGGAAACCTCACGCCCTTCCTTTCCTGTCCCCTTTTCCTTTTCCCTTTTCCCTTTTCCCTTTTCCCTTTTCCCTTTTCCCTTTTCCCTTTTCCCTTTTCCCTTTTCCCTTTTCCCTTTTCCCTTTTCCCTTTTCCCTTTTCCCTTTTCCCTTTTCCCTTTTCCCTTTTCCCTTTTCCCTTTTCCCTTTTCCCTTTTCCCTTTTCCCTCTCCTCTCCTCTCCTCTCCTCTCCTCTCCTCTCCTCTCCTCTCCTCTCCTCTCCTCTCCTCTCCTCTCCTCTCCTCTCCTCTCCTCTCCTCTCCTCTCCTCTCCTCTCCTCTCCTCTCCTCTCCTCTCCTCTCCTCTCCTCTCCTCTCCTCTCCTCTCCTCTCCTCTCCTCTCCTCTCCTCTCCTCTCCTCTCCTCTCCTCTCCTCTCCTCTCCTCTCCTCTCCTCTCCTCTCCTCTCCTCTCCTCTCCTCTCCTCTCCTCTCCTCTCCTCTCCTCTCCTCTCTCCTCTCTCCTCTCTCCTCTCTCCTCTCTCCTCTCTCCTCTCTCTTCTCTCCTCTCTCTTCTCTCCTCTCTCCTCTCTCCTCTCTCCTCTCTCCTCTCTCCTCTCTCCTCTCTCCTCTCTCCTCTCTCCTCTCTCCTCTCTCCTCTCTCCTCTCTCCTCTCTCCTCTCTCCTCTCTCCTCTCTCCTCTCCCCTCTCTCCTCTCTCCTCTCTCCTCTCCCCTCTCCCCTCTCCCCTCTCCCCTCTCTCCTCTCCGGAAACCGGAGAGATGAATTTTAAAGGAAGAGGGTGACAAACAGAATGCGGTCCGGTCAAACCCCGCTGTGCTTTCCTTCGAAAACCTGGGATACGAGCGCTGGCTCGGCGCACGGAGCGCTGTAGCATCCCGGGGTCTCCATCCCGGGCTGCGTGCGGGGCTGCGCGGGGCGGCACGCGAGCGGGGGGCGGCGGGCTGCCCGCAGCGCCGGCTTATGGAAATGGGATTTAAATCGCGCCTCGGCCCTGGCTGCGGGGGCGCGGGGAGGGGGGCACGCTCCTCCGCCGACAAAAGCTCCCAGAACGCGCGGTTTCCATACGAACGAACCTCCGCGGAGCTCTTTTCTCCTGCCCGCGGGAGCTCCGCAGGCGGCCGCCCGGCGGGGCGAGGAGCGTTCGGGCCGGGCCGCCCAGAGCCGAGCCGAGGTCCGCACCACGCAGAGGTCCGAGGTGTAGAGATTGGGACCGGGCTGCCTGGGAACGGGGCCGCTGGTTCGGGAGCGGGCAGTGGGCAGCGGGGCGGCCCCTCGTGTGTAACAGGATTATCTTTGCCATTTCAAGTTCCATACAGCATGTAATTTATTTTTAATTAGGATTAGATCGAGCAGGGAAGGAGACCAGACCTTTCCCCCACCTCCCCCTCTCTGCAAAGGCATGGCTATTCCACGAGGAGCTCTTATTCTTTACAAAAAAAGCCAATCAATCGATAAACCAGGACCTGTGTTCACCTCCCACGCACTTTGCAGGAGAAAAGGGTGAAAAGGGCTGTATTTTCAATGTGTGCTCAAGTATCTAAATCAGAAGGGAAGGCTTGGAAATCTTTCCCTTTTCCCATCTACCCGGTCCTGCTCTCACATGCTTTCTATCCAAACCCATTTTTAAGAGGGACACAGTGGGATCCTGCTCCGCATGGCCCCCCCCCCTTTTTTTTTTTTTTTTTTTTTGTGGTGTGTGTGTTTTGTTTTAGAGTTCAAATGCACTTTCTGCCTGTTTGGGTTATTCTTTTTCCGTCGTGACTTTGATTTTAAAAAAACCCCAATGTATCAGTCTCTCCGCCTTCTCCCCAGTAGAGCCCACCACAGAAATGTTCTGAAAGGCTAGTGAAGAATCCTGTTTTGCAGCTCAAAATAAACATACGGATCAGCTGCATTAAAAGCACTTCTTTGAAATATTGTGGTTAAACAGCCCAGATTGGTTGATTGCTCCATGCGGGGACATATGTTCTTGCAAACTGTGCGTATTGTTACTAATGGGGATTCTCACACCACAGCCTTTCCTTTGAATCTGAGGCACTGGTGGTTTCTCTGGAGCTGTTGCAAGGTTGTTTTAATAATTTACAGCTCTCTTGCACTTAGTGTTGTTGCAGAGACTCAGAGCGTGCAAAGAAGGAGGTGTTTTGTGGTGTCCAGAGGTCTGATCTCTGCTGCCAAGCTCCTTTCTGTACCTCTTTAGACACAGAAATCAAAGCTGCTCTGAGAGCTGGGTGCCAGGCAAAGAAAAAAAGCAAGGTTTCCCCACGCACCTCTGTGAACCTGGGTTCTTGAGCAATGTGTTGCTCCCAAAGAGGGGGAGCACTCCTAGACCACCAGCCTGTTGCCAATATTGGTCAAGTAAGTGATTGCCAGCAAATCACTCCAGGTTTCTCTTTTTCAGCTTTAAACTTACTTATTTTTTCTCCCCATTCAGCCCTTAGAAATAAAGTTTGTGGGTGCTTTATGACACTTAACTGCTTTTTCCCATCACTTACAGCACAGTAGGTTCACATATGTCTCAAGGTGTCGTGTTCCCCGTGCAGCAGGGTAAGACTTCCCTCTTCTCAACACATGCCTGGGATCCTGCCCAGGGATCTCTGTTCATGGAGATAAGCTAGAAGGTCTTAGGTTTTAGAGGTGTGAGAGAAGGTTAGGCTCCCATTAATTCCTTTCCAGTATCTCAGGACCATATGTACCTTGAGGGAGAGTGTGCAGCTTCATGCCAGCTGCAGTTTGCTTCCCCGTTCCCAGGAGAGTATAAGGTCATAAGATCGTAAGATTGCACTTTCACTTGGCTATGGGAAGTGCCCCTCTCTGGCCCTCTCAACATAGGCTGTATGGTGAGTGCATGCCCTGGGGGTGGTGGGGTGGGATCCCCTTGTGGCACCAGCCCTGGGGTGGTATGACTGCCTCTCAGGAGAAGTCAGGCTACCTGGGCATAGTCTCCAGCTGGTCCAGCTCATCCACATCCCAGAGGGTCTGTTTGACCCGCTCTCCAGACATGAAGTTGAGGTGCAACATGTCCCCCCACCCTTGTCTCTTAGCCTGCAGAGTGGTGGCGTGGCTCTCGCTCCCTGGAAACTCATCTCCATCCTCAGGCCCTGCCTCTTTCTTCTTGGGCATCCCCACAGCTTGGCTGCCTTGGAGTGATCTACAAAAACAAAGGAATTCCTTCTGCTTCAAGGCCTAAACAATCCCCCCTGTTTAATCATTTCTGCTGAAACTAAGGAAGTGTGGGTTAACCTGTCAAGCTCCACAAGCCTGGGCTGACCAAAACCCCTGGAAAACAAAAGAGTGGAACGAAGCGGAGAAAGGTTTTGTTGCTCTCTGACTGTTTGTGTTGGAGGGTAGCATGCGGCATTGTGCTTCTGTCTCCGGCCATGCGGGCTACAGAAGACACGGCTCCAAATCTTCCCGTGAGCTGCGGGTTGGTACCAGGGTTATAAATCATTCTGATCATTTGTTTATTTGCTTCAAATGCTTCCCTGCCTGCATCTCCCCTCGTGAAATGTGGGTTAGAAGAAGGAGTTTGTTTTGCAGAAGAAAGAAATTGTGTGCCTGTACCCCCTACCCGGCAAACAGTTTTGATTCCACAGGGAATTTATTTTTTAATTGGATTAATTTCTAGCTTCTCCCAGAGTAGCAGCTGGGGTCTTTGATTCAAGAGGTTAAAACAAAGGGGCATGAAACAAAAGACTAGTTTTCTGCATTCCTCACACAGCGTGGGCCTCGTGTGAGCTGCCTGGAGGTATCGTTGGGGCAGTGCATTCCTAAAGGTCTCCCCATGACATCCTCAGCCAGGGTCTACTGCAGGTTTTTTGGGGGTTTGTCTTGCCTGCGAGGTATCTGAATGAGGTTTTGCCTCCTAACCCAGCTTATGCTCCCACATAACCTTACTCCTTGGTGTCCCTTTCCTTTCCCGCTCTTCCACCCGCCCTCTCACCACCCACCCCTTTTCCAGCTCTTTTTACCCTCTATGTTTTCTGCCCCAGAAGAGACAGATGAGGCTTTTAAGATGTTAAACCAGGAGGCAGGTTTTCATGTTCCATTCTCCTCTCTCATCTGGAGCAAGGCTCAGCCCCACCAAAGTCTGGGATATTTAGGTATTCAATTGTCTTTGAATGCTGTGGAAATTGGACATATTTTTGCTTGACTGAAGGCTTGAGGCTCTCTCAGGTTCAACCCCTCATGTCTACAGACAGGGTGCATTGGACAGGTGACAGCCCAAGTCCTGCTGTTTGCCCAGCATGAGGGCTGTTACGAGATCAGAGATGCCCTTAGAAATAACTACCTTTATTATGCCCGTCCCTTCTGGCTATTTTGCCTTGGTGCCTTTGGTTTTAGAGAGTACAGGTAGCAGAGTAGTTACTCATGTCTGTCCCAAACCCGGACCTCTAGGAGAAGTGCTTACCTTCTCCATAGCTTGAGGTCTGATCAGATCAGATCATTGGGATATTAAAGTGGGGAGTTGCACAGCTTCCCTCCCTGGCTGTTGTGAATTGGTGTTCCTGCTCCATGGCTGCTGCTACATGCCTGGCTGGGATGTCTTTCATAGCACTTTGAAGGTGTCCGGACTGATATATTTGGCTTTCCTCCAGCAGCTCCTTGTTTCCTCCTGGGTCTCATTCACACTCTCCTCCTTGAAGGACTGTTTGGAATTGTAGACTCTTACAAATGATGAATGGGTGGAAGAAATACACCTCTTAGCTCCCAGAAAGATGTACAGTCCTCTGCGAATACTTACGTGTGGTGGTTGTGATGGGCTCCGCTGATTTCTCTGAGAAAGAGCTCTCTGGCTATTTGGTGTGCAAAGTCCCTTTCTGCATGTCCTTCTGCTGCCCCTGTCCAGCCAGTGTCACCCAGCCAGTGCCACACTAAACAAGTACGGTCTGGTCACTCTTTGGGCTCTGCCGCCTTCCTACAGCTTCAGAAGCCCTTCCCAGTAAGATCATATCCTTATACAAGCACAGGGATAGTTACATACATGCCAATATATTTTTACTATACCCACAGAAATAGCCTTCCCATTTCTCTGCTGTCTGTATGTTTTCAGTATTACCCTGCACATCTGATTTCTGATCACTGATCATCTGATCCATCTGTGGCATAGGAGGGGACATTGGGAAGCAATCCTCTCTGAGGTCCTGGAAACTGAGAAGTTGCATTAGCATGATGCCATGCTGTAGCTAATTAGTCCAATATCGCAGCAGGGTTAATGGGCTTGGGCACAGTGCCACAGATTCTGATTCCCAGGCTGAGGGGGCCGGCAGGTTCTAGCCCTGCTCTGCTCCCGGCTGTTTCCCAGAGGATTACAGGGAGAGGCAGCATGGGGCAAGAACGCGACAGAGAATCAGGGACTCAGACATGTGCCCTGAGTCCCTTCCTCCATCTCTCCTCTCCTTCTCCCCCCTGCTTCCCCCCTTGTCCTCCATCTTAATCGCGCCTCAGCTTGCAAAGTCAGAGCCCCCAGCTGTGAAGGACTAAGTCTCTTCTTCTCCCAAGCTCCTGAGAGGCAGCAGGCTGTGAGCAAGAGTGTGCCTCGTGTCACTTCTGTTGAAGAGGCTGTGAGAGCAGGGGAAGAGCTCAGACGCCGGCGGCTGCCGCACTTGGCCGCCTGCCAGGGCAGGAGCACACTCTGCGAGCATCCTCCCTCAGCCGGCCGCTTCCAGAGCTGGGAGTCTGCCCAGCACCGGGTTTTATTTCGCCACAGTGAGGAGCACCCCGCAGCTGAAGGATGTGGGGGAAGTGGTGGTGATCTCCATCAGGCTGCTCTCCTTCAGCCTGGATTTGGGATCATCTCCCTTTCCAATGTGCAGGGGGGCTCAGTGTTAAACGTCCCTCTCTGCCCCCACCCTTAATGTGCTGGGTGACGGATTTTATCTTCGATATCTGCCAGGGTGTTGCTGCCTGACATGCAGCCAGCTCCAGGCTGAGCAGGGCAGGAAAACAGCACAAAGCTGTACAGAGGAGGATGGAGAGCAAACACATCCCATTGCAAGAGAGATGGAAAGGCTTTAGATATTCCTACTGAGTTGATGAGAAGCAAACTTTTCAAAACCTTGGCAAATCTCATTCTTAAATCATTTGGGTGCTCTTGAATGTTTCATCCAGGATTTTTGCTTTAAGGCTTTCTGCTACTGCATTCTGCTGCATTTCATGAGTTTGGGGTGTTGCTCAGGAT
Organism: Poecile atricapillus; assembly: GCF_030490865.1. Taxonomy (NCBI): domain Eukaryota; kingdom Metazoa; phylum Chordata; class Aves; order Passeriformes; family Paridae; genus Poecile; species Poecile atricapillus. Next base: position 59,309,771 of record NC_081249.1, on the reverse strand, counting down.
TAGATCACACTGCTTTTTGAGGCCACTGGTAGACCTTTTTCTTTTACCATATCTGCCATTCTTTGACCTTTGCAGCACCTCCAGACCAATGAAATGTTCCTGTACTCACTGTTCGTCTTTCATGCGTGGCATTTGCTCGTTCTCCACACATGCTTCACTGAAGGGGTCTGGCTGAGGAGGCAGAATGTTGGTCTGGGGTGATGTGATGTGAAACTGGAGCTGGTGACAGACTGGAGAGGAGTAGAGCTGTTTCTGTGGCTGAAGGATGCATGCGTACCACAGCCCTGAAAGGCATGTTTGCCCATCTTTGGGAGTTAGTCAGTCAGTCCCCAAATGTCACCTGTCCCTCCTGTACCTGTAAACGTGCATCACAGCAGGACAAGGAGGCAATTTGGAAACCACTGCAGTCTCCATGGCTACATCTAAAACACTGAATAAAATGCTCCATACATTGGCTCCGCTTAGTTTAGTTCTGCAAACATAGTCTATGGAGATATAGCCCTTTTACAATTTGTGAGGAATTACCTGTTTGCCTTTTCAAGTTTAGCCATTTGGTGCCTTCACTTATTTAAGTAATTTTAAAAAGAGGCAGACATTGGTATCCTGTATCTGTGGTTTTTGCATATGGAAATACAGACACCATCACATATTTCACATGTGATCCCCTGAAAAAAAAAAAAAACTGCCCCCAAAGTCTGCAGAATTCTGTTCTGAAAAGTTAAATAAATTGTTATCGCTTCTTAAGTGCCATAATAAATGTATGGAATGATCTCACATAAAAGCTGGAGGCTTAGAGAGTAGGTGCTAAAGAAATGCATCAAATTAGACCAAAAAAGAGGCATAAAATCTATGTTAGCCCAAAAGATAAAGGCTGCCGGCTTAAGCGACTTTTCTGTTTGCTGCTGTACTAAACATCAAATTCATTTTTCTGCCTAAAAGAATTTGCATCTCTGCAGTGAGCAGATCTGAAGGCTTTGTTTTTCCAGAGAGGTGGGGGAAAAGTAGGAAATGATGAAACCAGACACGGTTTGTAAGCGAAGGGTCACAGATGGGTGAAGCCTTGCTGATGTTAAAACTAACAAACAAGCAGTTGGAGATGCTCTTGGAGAACTGAAGAGGTTTGAGTTTGTCTCAGCAACATTATGTATGTATATGCATGTGTTATATATTATAATGAATATGATAATTACAGGAGATAATTTATAATATATGTGTATTATATATGAGTGCCTCCTCAGAAGGCTAAAACAATGCCATGAGAGTGTAAAGAAATGTGAAATCTAATTACTGTAGCTGTGTAAGTGAAGTAATGAGGAGCTTGAGAGTGTGACTGATATGCAATTAGATACTAAACTAATGAGCAAGCTGTCTACAGTCCATCAAAAGAGTGAGGGAGGCTTGTGCAAGACACCCCTAGCATTGCAAAGAGGATGATATACCACATCCAAATGCAGCTCACTAATGACTGGAGATTGTGTGCTCAGCTTGGGGATAAAACCATTAACCAGTCAAAAAACCTGTGGCAGACCTGGAGGGGATAAGGACAGTAAAAAGTACAATATATATAGAACTGCAAGTATATATAGGAGAGCTGTAGCTTGGATTGAAGGTTCTGGATTAGTGACTCCCCAGAATTTGGTTTGCTGTGCTATCTTACCCCAGATAAAACAGTCATGGTGAGAAATTGGTGTCAGGTTGGGTTGTGTGGATGGCAATGTACATCTTGCTTTGGGAGAGCTGGGCTGGGAAGGGGCAGCAGAGAGCCAGGCAAAGGAAGTGGAGGCAAAGACAGCAGGCACTGTTGGGGAAAGGTGCTCAGGGCTCACTGTGTCCTGTAATAACAATACTTACACTGGATAGATGTCTGTCTACAGGAGCTTATTCTTCAGCAGGTATTAACTGTTATAAGCTGAAATTTTCCGTCCTGGTGTTGACTTCAGGCTGTTAGTTCTTTCTAAGAGAAAGTTTCAGCTGAAGCAGGTTAGTTATCTCCAAAATGGAAACTAGGGTAAATTTATCCTAGGCTTTTTTTATGGTTGTTTTGCCTGTGGGATAAATATCCAGGCTCTCCTTTTTTAAAATTTTTTTTTCTTCTTTTTTTTTTTTAAATTTTTTTTTCCCCTAAATCATGGAGTTCTCATGGTTTCATTTGAGGACTTGACATTTTGCAAGAAGATGCAGGCAGGTAACTTGTGCCATTTTGGTAAGCATACAACCAAACTGGACTACACGTTTTAAATGGTACAGCCTGTAGGGGTTAAGTAGAGTAGAGATTAAGCAGGTAACTGTCCTCTCTTTTTTCCTGGTCTGCCACAAACTTGAATTGGTATTCTGGCTACTTGAGAGACAGAGCCAACTATTTGTCTGGTGTCAGGAAAGAACCATCAAAACCCTCTAGCAAAACATCCCTAATGCTCTTGATTTCTAGAATGGTTGGCCACGATAGCCCAGTGCTGGTCTTGGCTCGGTGCTTCCTCAAGCAGGACATGATCTGTGCGATGGGCCTAAGGTTTGCAACCCTGGGGACAACTGCAGGAGAGCTGGTGGTGAAGTTATGCTTTTCCAGGATCTGTACCTTAAAGTCCAAGGAGATGTGAATAAAGCATCATGGATTTTGCAATGTCAGGCCCTACAGAGTGAAAGGAAAGCTAGCCTTGAGTGTTTCAGCTTAGGTGTGCAAAATTAGCAGATATTAATCTACTAACTTGCAGCTCTGTGTCTCAGCTCACCAGCTGTAATGCGGAGTTAATGATACACCTTCTTTCCACAGGTTCATTATGGAAATAAGATAATTAACATCTGTGAATCACTCTAATTTAAGAGCAGGGAAGGCCAAAGAAAAGTCTATGAGTAAATTATTGCTTCCATCCTGAGCAGGGCTTGAGTGATGTGAGGAAATTATGACCAAGAAGCAAGGATCCAGAATATGCCACTGAAGCTCTTGGATCTGCAGAGCAGAGTAAGAGAATGGTGGAGAGGTGACATTTCTCTGGGCAAATAAGGATTGCATTACAGTATGTCTGGTGCTGCAAAGACCACCTTAGGCTCCATATTTCCTAGTTTAAGTGCCTGACTTTGCAGTCTTACCAATGTACTTCCAGAGCAGTTCTCTTGGGTGTCATAGCCATGGAAATATACAGGTCTGTGGAGGGAAAATCCTGTCCTGTTTGCCCTGTAATAACACAAGCTGGCATGATGGAGGTTTAGATCAGTGATTGCTTATTAAGCTACAAACTTTGGCTGCCCAGGCGGTGACTTCTTTTGTTGCTCCAGATACACAGTGACCTTCTTGGTCTCCTTTTCCCTGCAGCTGTAAACCTTCTTTGCTCTTCCCGCATTCAGGAAGAAACCTCTGCATGGGACTTTCTTGTTTTGCTGCCTGGGGAATGTGGCTTTAGAGAATAAAGAGCAGCAAAGCTTTATTTGGAGGCTGCAGCTTTTTGAGGAAGAAAAGAGGCTTCTAAGGTGGTCAAAGGCTGAAGACCCAGGTGAGCCTTAAAGCAAAGCTGTGCAGAACTCATTTTGGACAGCCAAAAATGATGCACAGGCACAGTTTGGTTAAGGTATGCCTTGTGTGTTTGAAGGTTCAGATCTTGGGGTCTGTGTTCTTGGGCAAGACATCTCCTTGGGTTGCCCTTAAAATAGCACTCCACAGAGGGCAGTGGGTTCGGCCTGTAGCTAGGTCCTTTTGAAATCCTGAAATGAAACAAATGAAAGCTATTGATTTAATTTTTCTAAAACCCTTCCAGACACCTAAATCTCAGTGAAGTCTTTATGGATGGGAATTTCCTTCAGACTGACTTTTTTGGAGAAGTGGGCAGGGAAAGGGAGCTGTGGGGTTTCATCTGGTGGAGGAAGCTGGGAGCTAGAGGTCTGCTCCTTGGGATGTAAGCAGCATGTTAGCAGCATGTCAGATACAAATGCCAGGGATGCAGACAGGTAGGGCTCTCTGTATAGAGAGGACATAGCAGGGAGATGGGCTGATGGGAAAATTTGGGCTGTGAGCAAAGGTGGAAGAGGGAGGACCAAGTGGGGGGGCTGGGTGGTAAAGGGTCTCAATGGGACTGTTTGAAAAGGGGGAAATATGGGTATACTCTGGAGGGAGGAAAGGGAGCTGTGAGATGGCAGATCTGTGGTGCAGGGTTGGGGAGTGTTATGGGGTTTGGGGAAGTCTGGGGAGCTGAGGTCTTGGTGGAGAAAGTGATGGGAGAGATACGGTGAATATGCTGGCTTTGGGGACAGCAGCTGGAGTGGGAGAAACTAGGAGCTGTGGTCTGGAAGTAGCTAGGGAATTTGAGCTCTGAGATGGTTTAAGAGGTCTACCCATACATGGTTTGTGTATGGGTCTACTCATATACAAATATTTGGTATAGGAACTTTCTGGGAAGCTGAAGAATTTGGACTGGGAAGGGCTGAGGAAAATCCCTTGCTTTTGGGGGGCAGCAAGAGCATGTGTAGGGCTGAGTTTCCAAAAGATGGGGGATTTTAGGAGTGCCACCAATAGGCATCATCCTGTCCTGGGGTGCAAGCAAAGACCTGATCTGATTCTTGGTCCCAGAAGGCTATCACATGTCTCCTTGCTGTCATAAATATGGTAATCCTAAGCATGGTGGAAGCTTCATCCGTGCATGCATCAGGCAGCTGGACTCTCACATTAGACATATCCCCTGCACAAGCCAGCTGCCATTAAGCGGGGAACAGACTAGTCTGGATGTGTTCACCCCTCGAGCAAGTCACCAGGTGATTCTATTAATATAATAAATTCTCACCTTCTCCCTCTGCTCCCTCTTCTGTGGCTTGTCCCACTTTCTTCCCACCTCCTGTTGAGACAGTGCATTCCTGTCTTTCCAGTCACTCCACAGCGTGCCTGGCTTGCTCTCAGAGAGTAATCCTGGAAAAAACAGTAGGTATCCTTATAAACAGATGTGTTTTGCAACACAAAGCATTTCACAGAGAGTGCTCCCATGCTGCTGAATGTGTTGTTTAAGGGCATGGTGTCAGGGCATGGGGGATGGCTGTAGGGTGGCTCTCAAAATGCATTTGGAGCTGCACATGGGCACGCTCAAACTGTGCATAGCGCAGCATGTTGGCTGCCATCCTGTGCTGAAGCACAATGTCCAACCTAAGGATGTTGGCAATGTAAGCTGTCCTCGTTGCCTGTCTATTTCAATTTACAATATTTCACCTGAAATCCCTTTCTAATCATAAACAGATCAGAAATTACTTATTACAGAGTGCCATAGGTGTAGATGGTGCTTTATGAACATATGAGGAGACAGATTGCTGCCCTGAAGAACTCACAATTGGATTTAGACAAATACAATAAGAAAGGAAAAAACTATCGGGGTTGAAACTTTAAGCAGACAAATAAATGCCTGTATACAATTGCATTAGTTGCAGTCCATGGAAATATTCTCCTTTTTTTGATTCAAGTGTTCAGCTGTGTCACATCTACTGCTGAAGATGACAGACTGCTAGTTCTTTAGGTAGAAAATGCTTATATTTTAATGCTTGTTATGTCAAGATTTATTAAATAAATTCAAATGTAAAAATCAACTGAAAGGACAAACGTATGTTTAAGCATGACCTGCAGCATCTAAAATGGAGACACTGACCAGACTAGTAGAAGCAAGGTCAGATTTTGTTTAGTTCAGATAATTTATGCTCAAATTGTAATGCTGATGTAATTTATGTTGCATTTAGTGCTTTGTTTCCTATGAAATTTGACTATGCAACAGTGTGATATGAGTAATATTTTAAGACACAATTTTTATAGATGAGATTTGTAGCTAATATTCACAGAGTTTTTACTGGTCTTTCTTGTGAAAGGAAGAAAAGGAGGAAGAGGGAAAGAAGGAAGTAAAAAGCACAGGGCAATAGCTGTGTAGGATTTAATTCTTTAAACCAGGGATAATATTTTGCTTATTTTAATTTTTTTGGTGTGTTTTCCTGAAAAAAAAAAAAAAAAGGTAAACATATTTTGAAAAGCATGTACTGACTAATGTAGCTCTAATCTCTAGAGCAGCTTTGAGTAGCCCTCCTGTCTTCTGGTCCATGCCTCTTTTTTCAGGCTTTTTGTTTATCCCTCAGTGAAGAAGTCCAGCCCTTGTGCTACAAATCAGCTGGAAAAGATCCTGGTCATGTGCTGTGAAAAAGTGCCACTGAAGTACACCCCGTACAGCAAAAGGAATGGTCCTGAAAGGCAGCATGTAGATTTATAAAGTATGACAGCAGAAACAAGAGGTGTTGGTTATTTTTTATGGGCAGGTATTTAAAAAAAAAAAAAAAAAGCGCCTTTATTTATCAAATCTGAGATAACGGTTGTATAATGGGTTTCTTGAATTCAAGGTGAGTCAAAGGAAAATTGTGTCCAGGAGGACAGAGATGCTTAGGCAGTACCACTATGGCATGGCCACATGACATACCCAGCGGCAGGGACAGGGCTGTGAGTACAGCTGCCTGCAGACTCTGCCAAGGAGCCAGATGATGCTGGAAGAATATCTTTCACAGCTCTGGATCTGGATATTCTTGGCTTGTTCTCTGGCTGTGGGAGCTGGAGCTCATTGCTGGGCAGATAAACAGAGAGACTAATAAAGAAGATGAGGAGCTGTTGATCGTTCGAGCAAATCGGAGATGAGCTGTTAAGCAGAGGAGTGTGGCAATCCCTGTGAAAAATCACCTGGTGGCTGACACTTGGTCCAGGATGAAAGTGCCTTGGAATAAAACTCTCCTCTCCCCCCCAAGCAGTCCCTCTCCCCAAATGATTAAATCCTGTGCATAATTACAAAAGTGTAAAAAGCTCTACCTCTTTCATACACTGATTTTTTTTTTCTAATTCCCATAATTGGCAAGCGGGTGTTCATGGGGGAAAAAAGGGGAGAAAGCTTTGATTTTTTTTTTTTTTTTCAAGCTGAAAACGTGCAAGCCCTGTGTGGGTTAGGTCCTTTAGATATTTAAAAAGATTGAAGCAACTTCAAAGGAGACGTTCTGTTCTATCAGGTTAAGTATATTTTAATATTAGAGAGTCTTTTTTTCAAGAACAGAGATCTGTTCTCTTGAGGAAATAAAACATTCTGAAAGATTTTATCCAGAATGGTTTTTCATTGTTTTTAAAGAGACAACACAGGATTTCAAGCATGCTGAAGCTGGTAAATGTCCCAGTTTCTGCTTATCGGTGTTGACTGCTTTGTGTTATCAGGTTGATTGTTGATAGTTATGTAAATCAAATTATTTTATCAACAGACTGCTGGGGTTTTATTTTGAAACAAGAAGGGAGAAGCATTTGGCAATAATGTTTTTATTTACCTGTTATGAAAGCCAGGATTTTATGTCTGAACAGGGTGCAGAGTGCCAGCCCTTCAGTTCAGAGACACAAGGGAGTTTTCCTAAGGAGGATTTCCTGCATATGGCCAGGAATATGATGAATTACCAGAAGGCAGAACTATTCTCTCTCCAACGCAGGTGTCAGGTTTGAGCTACCTCTCTTGCCCTGCCTGATCGACTATGTGCATTTCTCATGAGCAGTATACTTTAAAAACAAACATGAAACATGTTCTGGATAAATGGGAAGATAAAGATTTAATAGAAAAAGGATGAAAAGTCTTTTCAGGAGGGTCACTGCGACAGCTTGTAGCAGTGGTGTGGAGTGTAAGACATTTTGAGTTCATATGGGGATGGAGCTGCAGAGGTTCAAGGCAAAAGCAATGCAAAGTGTGGGCTCCATGGTCCCACAGCTGCTGATCCTCATGGAACTGCCCTTCCAGGCCCACTGGCAAGAGGGGGTGCATGTGGCAAAGGTCTCCAAATCCTGAAGGACATGGCACCAATGGGAATGTGTGACTCTGAAGAACATGTGGCATCTGCTGTGGCAGATTCAGGCTGTAATACAGATAATTTGATATGGTTTTTTTCAGGAGAGGAAAAGGTAGAGGCCATATTTCTATCTCTTCTTGTCAACCCTGTCTTTGGCAGCAAAGCCTCTGTGTGGGTTTCATAGCCAGCTGGTTTAACATCTGGGCAAGAAGTCTGCAGGGAAGTGACTGCCTCTTACCCTCTTTTCTCTCTTTTTATTGTAATCCAGATAATGAAAGCAACGAGTGGCTGATCTGCCCCTTGTGAACCCTGAGGAGATCCAGCTGCCAGTTTCTGAACATTCTTGTTATTTTAGATTAACCTCCTGGCCTGTGTGCCTTTTGGGGGGTTGACACCAGATATAAGGCAGTGAGACAGTTCAGAGCTTGAGCAGGGTTGTTTCTTCCCTTTTGGTTCAGACTTCACATAGTATAGCTGGGATGCTTTAGTCTGGAAATAGTCTGGAGAAAGGCTCCTTGCCATGTTCTCCCAGTGTTCAGAGCCAGGGACCAGAGGCATGTGGCAGAGGACAGTTCCACAGGTTTTCCTCTGTCCCATCCATCATGGATGGTAAGGTGGGGAGGAGGCTCTGTGTTTGGTGAAGGTACTCCTGAAAACGGCTATCCAGGGGACATGGGATGGTGGAAGGGGTGACTGTTATCCCACTGGATGCCCTCCCTCAGTCTGTGGGAAGGCAAGCTGACCTGGGACATTCTCCTGCTGGGATCAACACAGCCAGAGGACAGAGCATCCTGTCTTGTTAGATCCTGTCATTACTAACAGTGGTTAAACATGTGTTTTCATGTATAAAGTAGTGCATCTGTCCTCAGTTATCCAGACTCCTGTAGCTGAAATAAGGTCATGTCTTCAATGTGTATCAGTCACTCTGAAAATTCCCTCAGTATTTGATGCCTCCTTGTCCTTCAGATCATTGTCAGGCGGGATTTTAGTTTTACTACTGGGGTAATTTTAGGCTAGAGTGGTCCTGAATGAAATCTTGATGAGGCAAAGTAAAGAAGGAAAAAATAGAAATCTGGAAGCTTCTGCAGTGCTTATGTGTGCCTTATGATCTCTGCATGAAGTCTTAATGGTGTGCAGCAATGAGCAGAGTACATATGCTCGATAAAACAGATGCTAGACATGTTTTCTTAAATAGATCTTTTGCTAATTCAGCTCAGCTTTGGCTCTCTGCTTGCCCTGGGTGTCCAGTTTGTAATTCCCCTGATAAAGAACTTGCTGGGGATGCTATAGCTTGGCACAGAACTGTGACCAGGGAATTAGCTGCCCTAAGAAACAGCAGAAAGGGAAGATGCACCAAAAGTAGACTATCCATAAGTAAGTGACTTAGATAGCCTCAAGCCATGGTTTTCATCTAAAGGGATTTAATCGGTTCCATTCATAAACTGGATCAATGCAGCAAAGGAAAGTTAACATTTCAATGGCAAAACTGTCTCTTTTTGCTGCTTACTTCTTAGCAGGGACATCCAGGTAGTACCAAATTTACCCCATTCTTTCCTGGATATCAGGTCATCCCACAGAAGGTGTATTGAAAAATCTGGTGTGGCAGACACTGAGTTAGCTGCACAAAAATTTATGGTTCATTCCGTTCTTGAAGTGGTCTGATATATAAAATATGCAAAATGATTTAAAAAGTCAGATAAATAACAGCATGTGTGCTCTCATTATTCATCCTCATGTTTAATTTAGAAACAACCTTCATTTTTGTAATGAATGTGACACTGAATGCTACAGAATTTCCAGCCCAGGGCACTGCAGTACCCAAAAACCAGTGGCAAGACCTGGAAGAAGTGATCCAACCCCATGTGGCTGGTCTGCTGTTCATCTTTCACTCGCCAAGCTGAAGCTCTCAAACATGGCTATGGGCTTGGCTTCTCAGTGGGATTTCCATGGCTGACCAGACTTGTGAGCTGGGAATGGGTGGCTAAGGGCTGCAGAGTTCAAAACCTTCCTGGCTTGCAGCCCCAAGATGCCCACCTCCTGGCTGCAATAAAGGAGCAGGTCTCATCTCAATGACCTTTTCAAATAACAATTTCTATTTTTCTTAAAGGATGGAACAAGTCTCCTTTTTTTTCTGCAAAAGACATCTAGAACATGACAAAGGGTCTGTCTCTTGCATGGTGGCTTCCTGGTTATGACTGTTATCCAAGTTATAGACCCAGGTCTGTTCTCTGTTCTTCTGGAGAGGGTTTCAGTCTGTAGGCCACAACTACCAGGTGATGGGTTTATGAAGTGGGGAGGAACATTGCAGGGAAAAAAACACCCCTTAGACATGATTCCATGGAGAAAGGATGGAAGAGGGTACAGGAATTTTAAGAGACAAGATAACTGTGTGAACCTCTGTAAAAGCCCCTTTAAGCTATTCTATAGATGAAGGGTACCTTTTCCAGATGCTTTTAAAAGTAGAATGCCTCAGGGTGCATTGCTTGAGCACTGGGACCACATGAGTGTTAGGTGTGCTTTGACAGTAAGCCTTGGAGAGGGCTGCCCAGGGAACTTAATTTGTTGTATATTTTGCCTGCATCTTGTTAGTCTATATGGCTGAGCTCCCTACACCTGAGGCAGATCTAGGTTTGCCAGGAACCAGAACTCTAATTTTTTAGAATGTTTTCCACTGGAAGGTGAATGTTTTCAGCTGGAAAGAGAATGCCTGCTGAATTTAGGTATTTCCAAGGCTAAATAGCTTTTGAAGGGGGCACCAAAACCCCTAAAAAAATTACCCCTACACCAGTGGACTTCTCTTATTAGTTCTTATGTAAATATTGCTGGTACAAGCAGAGGGACTCATTAAACACAACACTTCTGCAGCCTAACATGGGCTACAACACCAGACTTCAAAAGGTCCAAGTTACCTTCAGCAGATTCTGTCGATCCTCATTCCCATTATATCTCTTAAAAAAGTACAGCTGATGGTAAGCAAGCTTGTTATATAAATGCAAACAACACTAGAGAATGAAAATGTGGACAGTTGAGGCTGGAACCTTGTCAAATCCTCTGTTGTGTCACCAAGCTGGTATGTGACAAAGTATAGATGGATGAGGACAGCAAGAGACTAAAGCAGAAAAGTGCCTGTACTGGGAGGTGAGCTGCCCCAGCAACAAAAATGCTGATCAGCCCAGTTATACCAGCTTGTTATCAATATAGAACTGTTTTCTTCAGGTAGAGTAGCAGGGATGGAAATAGTTATTTTCTGATGCAGCTGTATTCAGTTGAGATTTTCTGTTAACACAGCTATGAACCACATGCCTCTGTGAACATCACTGTAGCACCACAGTGAGAATCCCCTGAGTTGCTGGGCAGCTTTTGTAGCATCATCTGAAGAGATAGTCAGCTCAGAGTAGCCTGGAGCATTAACTGGTTTCTGGTGGTTTTGTCTTGTGGTAAAACTGATAAGCAAGCAGTTAAGAAGATGCTATACTGGAATATCATTCCTGATTCTGATGGTGAGAATTTTACAAATGACCCATATATCACAAGATTTTATTTTTCAGCTACAATGAAAGACTTAAGGAAATGGAGAGTGGTGTTTTGGTGCTGGATTTTTTTGGTCCCTTTTGAGGCTATTTGGAGAGAAGTGAACCCTTGTTTTCAAATGACGTCCCAAGAGTTCAGTGTGCCTTTTGACCTTTGTCAGTAAAATAGACAGAAAGATTTGCAGAGGAAGAGAACAAGATCCTAATAGTGGGTAATGGAGTTGGAAGTCCCAATAGCAGACTGTTGAGGTGCATTAACTCCATTTATTGTAGGAAGATTCTTCAGGAGAGAAGACTAAATAGGCAAACCTGGGAAAACGTATTAAAATAAATAATTAAAAAGACAACTTTTTAAGATAACTTAATGTATTCACAGACTAAGCGTTTCTTAAAACAGAACAAAAAACAAAAAGATTTTCCCAAAAAGTGTGCTCCCAAAACAGTGCTGTGTGTGTATGTGTTATGATTTCTTTTTCTTTCCCCAGCCTTTGAATTAATTAGCTACCATGTTGAATTCTAAGTGCAATAATTAAGCAAATTAATGCTGCAGTGAAGTTATTAATGAGGCAAAATATGCTAATATGCTTTCGATAAAGAACTCTCTTTTTCTCTCTTACCAAGAAACTGGAAAAGCTCTTTTATTGCAGGCCAAACACCTTATCTGGAGTTCTTAGAGAGAGGGTTCTCAGTCACAAGTTGGTGAGCAATTGCTTAAAGCAGGAGTTAATATCTGCATTTTTAGACACCTGTAAAATCTTTCAGAAATGTTGCAGTGACAATGAAGTTATCAACCTGGTTTCTAGCAGCATCAGTAATGAGGAAAGGAAGATGTTCTGTGACCTGTACATCCATTATGGAAGAGGATAATGCCTATTAAAGAGTTGCCATATTTATGAGGATATTTTAAATATTCAATTTATATGAAGCACTGAAAGCAATTATTACCAAGACATAATCAAAAATACATTTCTCTATTCAGGGTGTCTGGTGCCATTATGTTTTGGGATTGCAAAAAAATATTCTGCATTGAAACATGATGGTAATTATTTAGTTGTTTGGAAATATGTGCATGTAACAATCATAACAATAATAACTAATAACTGGTTTCTGTAAACTTTGTCCAAGTGTTTGGAGATGGGTGTGTAATCTGTAAAGCTATTTAAAATATGACAATAAAAGACTGTTTCTTGAAATGCTGAAAGTATCCATCTATGAAGAAAAACAATCATGTTATAACTTAGAGATCCCTTGTATGGCTCCTGCTTTTTCCATCTCTGCCTAACAATCACTTCTTGTAATCCCTAACAATCTAACAGACACTGCATTTTCCCCCACTGAGTTCTTGTTGATAAGCAGCTTCTATGACTTTTAGGTATAGTTTCTCTGGGAAAACCTTTCAGCCTCTTTCCTCACCGTTGCTGTACTTTATCCTTCTTGTTATTTGCATCAGTTTGGTTGGATTTCCAAGTGCTGAAGGGCTTCTAACTGGTTCAAAGAGGCCCTCGAGCCAAGCCAGGCAGCTGTGTTCATTAGTTTCTTGTTTTTGTGTTTCATCCTCTTTTTTAAATTTTATTTTTATGTTCAGCAGTATACATGCCTTGGAGATTTTCTTATCAATCTCATGAAAAGATGTATTCTTGCTACCTCCTAGGATTTAATTTCCTTCCTTTAAACCTTCAGGATATTTTCCTGTTCATTTGCTGACATGTCTTTTGTTTTCAAATATGCTGTTAGCAGGTCCTTTTTTGGTACCAACCTAACCCCTTGGACATATTTTAGTTATTTTGCAGCCAGTAAAGTGGTTCAGGTAACATTATCTACTATGTTTTAACTCTATGGCAAGAATAATTTCTCCTCTTGACATGCTTATTTCCTGGAAATGCTAATTTTAGAGCATTAAAGTGGTAAGAAATAATTTCCCTAAATTTTCTCCCTGCAGCCAGTTTGACCGGTTTACTGGACAGTGGTTGAAGTTCTCTGTTTAAAAAAAAAAAAAAAAATTTAGGAGTTTTCTGCTGCTTTGATCTGTAACTGCAGCATCTACTTCCCTTTAACTTGTTCCAAGGCTAGCAGTTCATCCATATATTTATATCCTTACGGGCTGGATCTGTATCGGATGGGCTCTGCTGTTTAGATCTCATCACTCAACATTTTTGCATCACTGAGGGTGCAGGTTTCATTTGATTACAGTGCAACCCATCCATGTGTTTACCCTCACCTGCCTTTTTGGTGCATGCTGACTCTGGCATTATGGATCTTCACTCTTCCTCTTGCCATTTCTGCAGTGCCCACTTCTGCAGCTCTAAAACTTCTTGCCAAGAGGTCCCCATGCCAGCTGGTGAGACTCCTGCATGCCAGAGTTACAGACTGAATGGCCTTGTACTCTGGACCACGAAAAACTGGTCAGCATTGAAGGCTGACATCCAGTCTCAGGGAATTAAGATAGACTGAACACCAGTTTATACCACTCTATATTTGGGTGTCTAAACATCAGTTGCTGGTCTAAAAGACACAGTAAATGAGCAGTGGGTAATTTTAGTAAATTATCTTTCAGTGGGGTTTTAGAATATGATAAGGTAGTTGCTGGAATCTAAGTTAGAGGACATGGGAAGATGTGAAAAAGCAGGGCAAATGATTTGATGACATCTAGCAGGTAAATTGATAGGACACCTCCTTTATGGTCTGGCTCTGAAAATGCTATTTGTGCCTTTATCTGGTCTTGTGCAGGTGGCTTGAGGTGAAGACAGAGTAGAGTCTGGTGGAGGTTCTCAAAACATACAGCTCCTGCAATTACAGGGAATGGTGTAGCTCCTAAAAGCCATGTATAAATGCAGGCACTTTTCACAGAGATTCACTTCAAGAAGAGCATCCTGCTACAGCATTTGGTTTTGGTGTGATCATACCCTGGTTAAATTTGGACTGTTGCTATTTGTCTGTGTTCCTGAGTGCCTTGGAATCTTTGACATGGATCTGGACCTTGCTGTGCTCACACTGCACAACAGCAAAATGAAAAGGTCACCTCTGCAGTAAAGAGTTCACACTGTAAGGAGCTGAAGTTTGCATATATCACCCTCTTCCCCCTGAAGACTCTCCTCTTGCTTAAACATGAGAGCTCTGATATCAAAGACTGAAGATCTTTCAATTCAAAGGCCAGGATATTTTTCTATAAAGTAAATAGTGGCAGTGCCTAAAGAGGGTCTAAATCACTTAGGAGGAAATATGCCAAGAATGTCTGCAGTCCTTTGTATATTAGTGTGCTTTTCTGTATGATTTTCTTTGATCCAAAATGTGTTGCTGCCTCACTTATTGTGGAGGTTCTCACATGATTTCCTTAGTCAACAGCAGAACTCCATCAGGAATTCATTAGACAGTGTTTGTACAGATGTAAAGCTCCCTCTAAGTGATCATATTATTATTTATATTGGGCCTGATCCTGACCCCTAGTCACATAAATGTTTCCCAAGAAGGCAGTCAACTGATGTGACAGAGAGGACTGCAGCAGGGAATTTAAATTCATGCTGCCGAACCAGCAGTAAATTTTTCCTTGGTACATATGAGTTTTGTTATTAATCTTAATCCTGTTTTGTTTTTTTTTTTTCTCTAGTTTTTTAATTGATTATTATGAACTACACTTCTATATTGTGCACTGTGCACACTTCTTTAAAAATACTTTAAGGTAAGCAAGGAACACCTTACCTTTCATGTTCCCAGGAACCATTTTAAACCTTTATCTGTACTTTGTTATATGTTCTGTCTGGACTTCTGTAAGGCCTTTGACATGATTTCCCACAACATCCTTCTCTCCAAATTGGAGTCATATGGATTTGATGGGTGCACAAGGAATTACTTGAATGGTTTCATCCATAGGATAGAGGTCACAGTTCAGTGTCCAGATGGAAATTGGTGACAAATGGTGTCTCCCAGGGCTTGTAGTGGAACCAGCACTGTTATCGATGGCATAGGCAGTAGAATGAAGTGCACCTTCAGCAAGTTTGCAGATGAAACCAAGCTGAGTGGTGCAGCTAACATGCCTGAAGGATAGGATGCCATCCAGAGGAGCCTGGACAGGATGGAGAAGTGGAGCCATGGAAACCTCATGAATTTTAACAAGACCAAGTGCAAGGTGCTGCACCTGGGTCAGGGCAGCTCCCTGTAGGAGCACAGGCTGGGGGATAAACAGATTGAGATCAGCCCTGCCAACAAGGACTAGGAGATACTGATGATGAAAAACTGGACACAACCTGGCAAAGTGCACTTACAGCCCAGAAAGCCAAACCTCTCCTGGGCTGCAACAAAAGCAGTGAGGCTTGGGAACACACCTGCTGCTTGCAGGAGCAGAAGGGCAAAGGCCGGGATTCTGCCCCTCTGCTCTGCCCTGGTGAGACCTCACCTGGAGTGCTCTGGACTCCCCTGTACTGGAAGCACATGGACCTGCTGGAGTGGGCCTAGAGGAAGGTCACAAAAATGATCACAGGGATAGACTACCTCTGCTGTGAAGACAGGCTGGCAGAATTGAGGCTGTTCATCCTGGAGAAGGCTCTGGGGAAACCTTATTCTGGCCTTTCAGTATCTAAAGGGAGCTTATAAGAATGACAGGGACAAACTTTTTAGCAGGGATTGTTGCAATAGGACAAAGGGTAATGGCTTTAAATTATAAGGGGGTTGATTTAGAGGAGATATTAGGAAGAAATCTTTACAATGGAGGTGGCAAAATGCTGGCACAGGCTGTCCAGAGAACTGGTAAATATCCCATCCCTGGAAACATAAAAGCCAGGTTGGATGTGGCTCTGACCAAACTGATCTAGTTGAAGATGTCTCTGGTAATTGCAGGGAAGTTTGGACTAGGAAGATGAACTTTAGAGACCCCTTCAAACCTAAACTATTCTGTGATTCTCTGGTCACTGATGGACCAACACAGATGTCAACCTTATTATGTGATATTGTTGAATTTTGGGTCATTATTACAGAATATTTTTGAGGTCATGCTACCCAGTTACTTGGCTGACAATACAAAGAGAAAAGGTATGTTTTACAAATAGGGTAAGAAAAGAAGAACAAAGAGCTTCTTTCTCTCTTCAGTGAGCATAGCTGTAAACATTTGGAGGTTTTGGAATCAGAACATACCCTCTCAGTTGGAGTTAGTAGCTTGTCATCTCAATGCCAAGGGAAACAGCCTGGTAGCAGTGAAGGTTGAAGCTGGTGATTGTTTTCAGCATCAAGCTCTGGGATGCCGGTTGGATGAGGTGACCCCAGAGGTTCCTTCCATCTTAAGCCTATGATTCTGTGGGGATTTATTGCTAAATCGAAGTTGGAAATGGCATTAGATGTTTCTTTGGCTTGAAAAAGTACTGCCACTGTTGTACGTCTGAGTCTGTGTGTGCATGTAAAAATGGGAACACTCTTCCTGCTGCAACTAGTGAATGTTTTGGCTCTGTGTACACGAGTGACCATGACACTCCTGATGGATAAAACTTGCTCCAGGATGCATACCAAATCTTTGTGGGAGGCAAAGGCTTTCCAGTGAAGGGCATGTCCAATGAAGACTACTTCTGTTCTTCAGAGCACACAGTTCATCTTACAATATTCAGTTTGAGACAGGTGGCATAGCAGATTCACCATGTTGCTGCTTCCCTGCAGTGTTGAGTTAAAAGCTTTGTCAAGCACTGGAGAATTACCACTTTGGAGGTGGAAAGCTAATGTACAATAGTTTGGATAGAAGAAGACTCATCAGGGGAATAGAGGGACCTGACTTCCATATGTCTTTATAAATCTACTTTAAAATGGTCCTCTTGATTCTGAGCTCCTGTTAAACCATATTCCTCACATGAATGTAATGAAAAAAAATCACCTGTCAGTCTGGAGACACTGAGCAGCACAGAGAAGAAATAAAGCATTAGAAATGCATATCTTTCTCAGGCACCCCTGGGAAGCTTGGTGCTTGTATCAGTGTTGAGTACAGTTGGCATATGAGGGCAGAGCAGTAATTTCCCTTCCCAAACACCACACATCTTTAGCCCATTTGGAGCACAGCATGACTAAACTTTTGGAGACTGAAGGCTCTATGGATGAATCCAAATGAATGCACTGAAGACTCCTCCATAGCCAGCTGTTTGCATCCACTGTCAGGATCCCTCATGCTAGTGACGGATGGCGTGCTGGTGATGACAAACCCTTGCACTGATGGAGCTGCGCAGTGTATTTGGGCTCTGTCCAGCTGTGTTCTCTTTAATCAAATGATTTTATACAGCACAAATACTTCCAGGCTGATGCTTTTATTTCAGCACAAGTTGGTCTGCACTGGGCTGACTGCACATGTCTTGTTGCCTGTCTCCAGCCCAGTTCAGGGCACCTTAGAAGGAATATCTGTTTGCATTCCAACTGGCTAAGACACAGACTTCAATTCTGTGTGCTCCTTTGCATCCAGGCAATAAATCTTGTAATAGCTTAACTTTTTATATGAATGCTGCCTCAGGCAAGGACTGTGTGGCCTAGAAAACAGGAGGTTTAATATTTTATAAAATCTCCAAATGCTGTTTTGCTGCTACCTCTCCTTGAGTGAATGGAAGCCACAATGGTTTGTTTGATAGACCTCCAGACTGAACAGCATCAGGGAACAGAAATAATCATGGACCATCTCAGTCAACTGACATTACACAGAAATCAAATACTGGGGAAAAATGGTTTGAGTGAAAACACTTGAGGAAATCACAATCCATTTTGGGAATAAGCAAAATCTAAAAAAAACTCCAACCTGTGCCCAGCAGGTAAGACGACTGAGGGAAATTGGTCATTTGTCTCTAATAGTAGCAGGGCTGGGCTGTGTTTTGAGCTAGGCAAACAGTTCACGTGAAGGAAGACATGAGATCAAACAGTGAAGTCAACAGCCTGGCTCTGTTCTTCAGTAGTGTTAGAACTTTGATTTGTTGAGGGGATATTACTGTGGCCACTTTATTTAGGTCTATTGGGCATCACTTGCAGCAAGCAACTGGGGGGCAGTTGGATTTGCTGTGCTGGAGGAGTACCTTGCATCCCCCAAAACAGAAATAGTTCCCTTGTTGTGTGTGGGTTAGGATCTGTGACAGTGGCTCTTACAAATTCATACATGAGATTCATCAATACTGACTTAGGGCTGCTTTTAGACTTTGATGCAGTTGGGACCCTTTTATGTTGCTCAACTGTCTCATCTCAGGACAGAACTTCGAAAAGCCAAGTGAAAAACAAACCACACAGAATGAAAAGAAGCCAAGAGACTCTACAATGAAGCTTAAGATTGTAGCAATTTGGATTTTTCCAGGCATAACATACACCTTTCTTGATGTAAAAAAGGTCCTGTCTGTAGCTCTTGGTATCTTATGCACCGTTTCTCAACAGTGAAACACAGAAAGTAGTATCCTGTGATGTAGTCCAATGATTATACCTTGGCTATGGGCTATGGGCTCATTATTGGTGGGAATTGGATCAGGAGAGCACTTACATGTGTTTCTCCCATGGAATTCCATAGAGTTGAATGAAAGAGAGGGAAGAGGTAGGGGATTGTGCCTTGCCCCCTGTCTTTTTTTGTTCTGATGCACTATGACATGTCACATGCTGTGGTTGCATCCGCTCCTCAATTTTCCCCCTAAAAATGACTGAAGCCAGCCATGAAAGGCAATAGGGCTCACTTAAATACTTGAAATGAAACATGGGATTAAATGGTTAGCACAACTGTATTTGTACAGCCCCTCTGGAGACTGGAATGAATTGGTTTGAGTCAGGAGCTCACACTGCCATTTGCAAGCCCTCCTTGGAATCTCTCATTTTAAGCATAAGCTTAAAATGGACATGGAGGAATCCAGTGTTGCAGAACCTGAATGCATTGCATCATTAACTTTTTGGTTTTTTTTAATAGTTGCTGTTCGGACCACATTTTTAACCAGAGCCATCTGATGGTGAGCAAAAATGAACAAAATCTCTTGGAATTTGTTGTCTCCAGGTGGTATTACTACCAGTCAAGAAAGATATCAGATGGGAAAATTCATATCAGTTTTTCTCAAAAAGAGATGGGGAAGAGAAAAATGATGGCTCTTGAACATGCTTCACTTATTCTCCCATAAGAACTGAATGGGTTAAAACTTGAAATGTGTTCAACAAGGGTAAGTGGGACTAAGATCTTCTACAAAAGTTGTGATAAATTACCTTTGGAAAACCACTCTGCCCTTCACATGGGTGGCAGAGGAGGAGTCACCAGGAAGCTGAGCTGGCAGTTCAAGGTGCTAGGGCTTCAGGCTGCTTTTTCTGTACTTCCTTCCAACCCTCTGTTCCCGTTTTGTGTCTTTATACCAGTGCAGCTGCTCAGCTTGGTTCAGCATTGCCTCTGCTTTCTGCATTCCTGCCTTTCATTCCTGTACAGGTCCCTCACTCCTGGCTGTTTCTCCTCCTTCTAATGTCAACCTCTCACAACATACACCTTGGGATACCAATTCTACAGGACATCCTCCATGGAGCTTGTTGCCTCTGAGCAGAGAGTAGTGGTTGGGGGTTGCAAACAGCACCAGAGAGAAATCCCAGACAATTAACAATGCAGAAAATAGTCAACCTGGGCTCTGCCTAGTCTCTCTCTCTCTTCCCTTCCCCCTCCTTCTCCCTCCCTGCTTCTTTCTTGGGGACTTTGTCCTTTTTTCTGGAGCTGTGCTTGGCATGTTGATGCAGGTCCAGTGTGTGAAAAAACAGGCTGGGTCTGGTCCTGCATTTAAGGGGGATTTCTTTAGAGCCATCTGCCATCTCGAAAATTAAAGCAGGGAAAGGTCATTGGGATAAACCGATTTGCTAAACAAAACGGTTAACAACTCATGAATAAAACTTTTAAAAAAAGAGAATATCCTGAGGGGAGGGGCAAATTTGTAACAAGAAAGAAACACACCCCAAAAACCCCACAGTCTGGCCACGCTCCTCTCTACCCACCCCTTTCCAGTTCATTTCCATCCTTTTAGGAAAGGGACTGGTCCCCTTATTTCCTTCCTGAACTCCTCTCCCTCCTCCTCCTGAGCCCCCATGCCTTGTGTCTGCCTTGGGAGAGAAGGACTTGCAAGCTGTGCTGGGGCTGTGGCCGTGAGCTTCCTAATGACTTTCCAGTGGTAATGTCCAGGGGGCTTTGTGCCTCCCCTTAGCAACTCTGCAGCAGCAGCAGCAGTAGCAACCAAGTCACTTTTGTCCCTTGCTTGCTTCAGCAATGCCTCCTCCTCCCTTTTGCTGGGTTTCTTGCAGGTCACACACAGGAGCAGTGAGCCTGCCCCTGTGCAGACAGGAGAGAACTCATAGCCCTGCACAGGCACAAAAAGCAGCAAAATCCTCCTCCTTCCCCTCCCCCATTTCAGCAGTAAGGAATAATAAGGATTATAGGGAAAGCTGGCTGTTGGAATATGGCATGCTGGCCATGCTGGCCACAGCTACTGCGCTGCTTATCTGGGCTAAGCCTGACAAGGGAGCAAACTACCTGAGATGGAAAAGAGGGGATGAGGGAAGATCATAAGCCACCCATCATCTGCTTTTGTTTCTCTGCCCAGCAATCAGTTCTCTGTATTCCCTGATGAGACCTTAACACAAAAACAAGCAGTAGATAGTTTCCATGTTTGTTTCCACTCTGCAGGGCCTGCCCTAAGCACCAGTTCTCAAGGGTCCCCTAATGGAAGAAACCCTTAAAATGGTTGCTGTCTGCAAGACCTGCTAGGGGCTATGGGGGTCTTCTTGGAGATGTCTGAAGAGAGCCCCTAAAGATCTGAAAAAAGCTCTTGCAAGGAGCACTGTGAGACTGTTCAAAGGGACTGTCTTTGAGCGTGAGTGTCACATCTACCCACACATCATTGCTCTGGATCCTTGCCCCTGCCCTGCCCTCTAAACCATAGAGGTCATGTTACAGCCTTCACTATCTTCCCCTTAGGTCTGTAGGAACGATGAGAACGGCCCCTAACCTTAAAAGGAGAACCTGAAACCATCCAGTGCCAAAGGGATGCATGCCTGCCTCTTTATGGGTGATGAGGGTGCAGAGGGGCTGTGTTTGGTTTTCTCCCGTCATACTGTTCTTCTAACCCACAAGTTCCTGATGTGGGAAAATTTCACCCATGCTCTGGCAATTGCCAGAGAAACTCAGGCATCCTTTCATCCAGTCAGCAGGGTTTTGTCCATGTGCAGCCAAAACAGCTGTGTTTTGGTGTGGGATCTCTGGAGTCAGTGTCTTAGACTCACCAGGCCTTGCTGGTAAGCAGCTAGATGGACTGGTTTCTCCCCCAAAACATGTGTGGACAAAGCTACCAAGGCTATGGGAAGAGAGTCTGGGAACGCCAAGGTATGGAAAAGAGAAGCTAGGGTGTTGGGAGATGGGGTGTAATCAGGCCTGGATCCCATCCAAATCACGGTTTTGTCATGGATCAGAACCACTGGCTCTGCTCCCATGGTCCACTCATGGCTTGCCAAACAGCAGTTTGAGGTGGGGAGTGTTGCCTTGCCCAAGCTGCTGAGGGAAAACTACATGGGCTATTATGTAAGCCTTTTCTAAAGCTACTTTCTGTTGGTATGTTGGGAATAGTAAGAGCACGTTAATGAAATTTAGCATTTATTTATCTGAAGTCTGATGACATCAATTGAAAGACATCCATTCAGCCAGCTCTTTTATAGTGGCTTTTAGTGTGCACTCTTTTCTATTTCCTTTCTCCATTTTACTTAGTTTTAGAATGGCTAAAATGAACAATATTAGGGGAAAATGGAAGTACTTGACTGAAAAGAATTAATGAATATTGTTATAGCTATTGCTACAGCAGAGTTCAGCTTTTCGATTGGTCTTGCAAGTGAAAGCATTAAACTGCCAGAGCAGACAAGGAAGGTCCCTCTGACCATGCAGCTTACTTTATCATCAAACCCAAGTGGGCAGAAAGGCTTTTTCTGTACTTTTGTTTAACTTCCCAGTGTAAATGAAGTTGGCCTACATTGCTGATATGCACCTATATCAAACTCCTACTTGACTTTATAAATTGTTTATAGAATTCACACCATGAATTTTGCATAAAATAGTTGCAAAAGACTTGTGCCTGGACTATATTTGCTTTTGCATGAGTAAGGTGGTGAGTACTTAATGTTTAATTGATTAACAAGCAGGACTGTCCAATATATTTTCTTTCTAAAATGCACAGTATAAAACAAGAATCTGTGACAAGTAAGGTCAAAACACCACCAGCGGAAAAATCAGGAAGCTTGAGCTGCAGGAATATTTATAAAGGGAAAACTTCAAAATGGGTTATAGAATAAAAAAATGTTGTCCCTGGATTAATTTTTACTCTCATTATGTCTCATTTTCCCTTGACTCATCCTACATAAGAACATGGAGCTACCGACTGCTATTTACATATACAGGTGATTTTTTTCCTTTGGTTTTGGGAAGTAGAATATGCATTTAATATGTTGCTTACCCGTGTTGATCTCTGACAGCCATTAATACAATTTTAATTTTAATTTTTGGACTTCCATGCTTATATTTAAAGTATTAACTCTGAAACATCATTCTTCTCCAGGGAGATGATTTTCCTGACTTGATCTATTTAGAGTTAGAAAGAATCAAAGAGCCCTACAGGGCTGTGGTAAAGCACTCGAGATAAGTGTTTTTCCCCCCATGTATTACTTATTTATTAAAGCTGGTGGAGCATAACTAAAGTGGAGAAAAAAGACTAAAGAAATACAGAATACAATGGCCTTCAGATTTTAATGGGAGATATGGCTGGAAGCAATTTCTAAATTATTAAATAAATCGATTTTATTCTTGCAGTCACCCTCCAAGGTGTATTTGTCAGTCTTGTTATATTCATCTTCAGTGCTATTCAAAGCCACTTACAGAGAAACATGTTTTTCCTGGCCGCAATTCTTCAGCCCTCCTAATTAAACATGAGATTTACATTATAGGTACAGCATTCTTTCCTTTTCTTTCTCTTTTTCAGCCTTCATTTTTCTTTTCCTCAGTCAGTTCTCCCCATGTTTGGTTTCTAGGCCCAAAGACAAGTAGATGTCAGGCTAACAAACCTGTAGGCAGCCCTGTTCCCATTTAAAATTCAAGACCTATTGGCTGCAAACATTTTTTAAGATAATGTGCACAGTGCACAGTGCTGCTTCTACTGCTCACAGAGGATGACAGGGCACAAAGCGTTAAACAGCTTATTTGTGACAGCAGGGTTGTAATAAAAGGTTATTGCACTAAGGAAAATACTTAAAAAAAATATTTGATTTATCATTTAAGTGGTTCTGTGCTCTCTCACTCTCTCTCCGTGCAGACGCACACTACATAAAATCCATTTGCTCAGCTTTTCCCATGAGTAATCCAACCACAGTGGTTTGGAGCAAAAACCTGAAGAAGCAATTGAGAGAATTCCGGTATTGAAAGTTATTATTAAATGCCCATCGATAAACCAAATGTGCTGGTGTGCTGAGAGGGGGAGAGGAAAGTATTAAAGTATTTATTTCCTGAAGATCAACTTTACAGTCTCCAGCAATTAAAAATGGATAAAGGCAGTGCATTCTTCCCCCTTCCCCCAACTGTCAGTGGTGCTGGTGCTCAGCACACTGAAGCACGGAAGGAAATTGGGAGCAATTTCACTGCTCCCTTTATGGAGGAGAGGGAAGATGCTCTGCTGAGAGTGAACACTTCAGAGCAGTGGCATGGGGTTTACCTTTTGTGACCGTTCCCTCCACGAGCATCTTTGCTGGAATACAGATTGGGAGAGGTCTGTGAAAAGATGAGTGCATGGAACTCAGAGGTGAGGTACTTTACAGCACATGCCTTGAGGTTGTGCTTTTAAACAGGGTTTCTTTGTACATGCAAAAACATCGCTAGTGTTCTGCTGCTTTCTGTGTGGGTTTACCACAGTGAAACAGAGAACAATGGTACTTAAAATAGATGACTACCTCTCTAGAAAATATGCGCCCGCTGTGTGGTGTTCTTCCAGCTGACTCTCTGCTCATTGTTTTTTCCGAGAGATGTAATTTTTATTATTACACATTGTACCCATAAATAATATGCAACTTGAGAAAGAATGAAAACATTCCTCAGCTCAATTAAAAAGCAGGTTATCTCAAGGCTAGAGCCGTTGCCAAGTACATAATGGCTGTTTCACTTTACTGCCACAATCACTTTATTACCAGAGCCAGGCTCATTACTTTTGGCTACTATGCATCTCAAGGCTTTGCTCTGAGCAATGCAGAAGCTGGGTAGCAGCCTCATCTCAGGAATTGCTCTGGGAAACACTGTGTCTCTTGCACACCTCCCTGCTTCAGCTTTGCTGCAGGGGACAATAATTCACTGTTAATCTATGGGCAGCAAATTACATCAAGCCTTGTGCTGAGCAAGGTGTTTAGGAGCAGAGCCCATTCCCCACTTCTCTTTATTCCCTCACTGCTGCTTCCCCCTCCTCACAGCCCCCAGCTCTGTGAGCTGACAGATGGGCTCATGCCCACCGGTTTTCATCCTGCTGGATGCATGGTGAAACGAGCCTGGGCAAGGCACAGCCTGGAAGTTCCTCTTCTCTTGTGCAGCTCCTTATTTTAAATCACAGTTGAATCCTCTGAAATGAGGGCACAGGGTGGGATGGCCAGAGGAAGAGACACACACCACTCACTGATGCACCATCTAAAACCTTTTTACTTTGCAAGGTGAGTTTACTGGGCGGGAAGTGATTTTTTTATTCCAAGAATTCCGTTCTATAACATACAGATGTACGACGCACATGAATCAGACCCCCAGCCTCACTCCAAACTACACCAGCACCCCAGACCCCCAGGGGCAGATGTTTGCTCTGGCAGGGGGATGTGTCAGGTCCTTGGTGGCAGCTTGGCCCCTAGATGGTGTGGTTCCACCGGGGGCAATAGCTGCTTCACTGTGTCAGCTGTCCTAGTACGTTCTCCTGCCCTCAGGAGACTGCTGTTTTTAACTATTTATTACTTTCTAAATTAGACTGTTGGCATAAGCTGCCAATGACTTTGCTAATTACATTGCCCCAGGCCAATCTCTCTGACTTACTCCTTACTAAGGCCAATTAGCAGTTGCCAGAGTGGTTTCTGTCACCCGCTGCCCTGCCGCTCCAAATGTGAGTTCAGCGACAGTTATATAACAAAGTTCACCTAAATCTCTGTTTTCTGGATCATTATTTCCATCAGATAGAACTGGGCAGATGTAGACAAAGTCTTACAGGGGATCCTTTGGGGAGGTTAGTGCCTGCCTCATGGCCTAGGACCTTCTCAATAGAGATCTCACCAAAGGTTTTGAAAGAGATGTCTTGAACCCTACCTTGTCCTCTTCTATCTCAGCATTCCCATGACTTCTTTCAAATACTTTGAAACTAATTTGAAAGCAGATAGGAAACAGGAAATAGGAAAAAGGAAATAGGAAAAGCTCCATCTGCCCTGTGCACGAATACATGGGGATGCAACCACATTTCCATGACACATGAGGTCATATAACACACATTGCTCTTAGTGATTATAGCAGAGAAACTGCTGGTTTTTCTGCCTCCATGTAAATCTGCAGGACATGCATGAAGATAAGTCAGTGACATGGAGCAGGAGAAGGAGAATGTGTGTTTCCATCTTCTTCTTGCAGTTCCTTAATGATGTGGTGCCCTTGTTCAGAAGTGTAGTGGCTGGTGATGCTGACAATGAACACGTTGATCAGTCTCACTTTTCAGTGGGGCACTCCACCAGAAAGCTTGGGAGGTTTTGTGGGATTCCTGCAGAGGGAAACAAGCCTTGTGTAATAAAAACTCAATGAAGAGACTGTGCAGCCCTGTTGGTAGGTGAATGGTGCTGGTTTTTTAACCTTGTCCTGTTTTTAAGCTTATTTAAGTTATGCCAATGCAAGGGCCTTGGTGGGCCAATTAGTCGAACATTGCTGTTGATTTTAATCATGGAAATTACATAAAGCTGAATCTTTTCTCTTTTGGTTTTTCTCATCTGCACTCCGCTGTGGAATGTGATTGCATTGCTTATGTTTATAATATCAGTGCCAGAGCTAGATATAAACTAGTCCATCTGGGTTCTGCTAGTGAGGTAGCAACAGCAGCAAAAACTTTGCCCAGAGTTTGCATGACCCTCACTCTAACACTGCAGACACAGGATTTAGTTCCACTTTTATTTACCAGCTAGCTGGGATGAGAAAGGAGGCATGGTCAAGACCAAGGAAGAAGGCAATTGGCAAGGATGCCCCTTTTACTCAGAATATAGGGAAAAATGATAAAAAAGGACTAAGAGAGAACTGATCTAGAACAGCATAACTTTTTCCCCCAAGGGTGGCAATGGTGAAATGGAGATGGTTCATTGAGGCTTTCAGGTGGGGGGGAACTAGGCATGACTTTGGTAACATGCTCAACAGAACCAGTGGGAACAGCCCCATTGCACTCATGCCTTTGGACTGCATTCTGCACACCAGCACACAATTACTTTTGAGGATATATAGCCTCATGTCACCAGACCTTTCCTGACTGGAGCAACAACGTGGCTACTTAGGATATACAATAAATTCCATTCCTTCAGGACTGCGGTGCTGGGAACTCATCCCCAGAGATTCACTTTGCTGAATTACTTCATGCAGTTGTTTGTGTAGGCACCAATAAAGTCTTTGCAAATGCCTTTGAAAATAATTTACAGTGAGCACTGTCGAGTTCGCTAAATATTCCTGTTGCTAAATTCTTTACAGGGAATCATTTGAACATGATGATATCCTTATCCACTTTCAAAGGCAGAATTGGAGAGGTTTTAATGATAGCCACTGTCTATACATTTTATGCATTTTGGCTGAGATTTTCAAAGCATGTAGGTAATGAGGACATCCAATTCCCATTAATTTTAGAGGCACCTTAAAAGGCTTTATAAATCTCAGCCTTTATGCTCTAGCCAAAAAGGGAAGATTGATTTCCTTAGTGAGAAAAATTTTAGCAAAGTACTGATAACGTACTATAATAATGTTCATGATAGCTCACAGAAAAATTAACGTCATTATCTTCACCATGTATGAATTTCTCTTCATAGTGGCTTACCTTGCATATCAGGGTAGTTGAAGGCTATGATTGCTGGTGTGGTTGATGCTACATTAAGGCTGAAATTGCTAAGTACATATCTTTTTTTCTACTATCCTCTTGGACTCATGAAGTTGCTTAGATTGCTTTACACAGCAATGTCACTTAGACTGGACTAAAATTTGTCTAGGAAACAGTTTCCTATTCCTAGAGCTTCTAGACATGTTTTGTTTGGAGCTGAGGTTTTTTTGGCAAGATTTTTTTCAGTTCAAATCAGTTTAGCTTTGATCACTTTTGACCGGTTTTTTTTATGGTATTTTCTTCTTCCCCTAGGTTTTTTTTGGTCTCTTTTTGATTGAGTGGAATTTGTGCTTTCTTCTGTAAATCTGTGATCCTTAAGCAGGCTGGAGACTTCATACAAACTTCTGTGAACTACAAGCTTATATATAAGCTAATATATTTCAGCCCTTGGATTGCTCACTGTCTGTATTCCAACAAATTTTACTTTAGGTTCATAATTTTGAATTTGAGCTGCTTTGGTTGTATATAAGGAGTAAAATGATATCTTTGCTAAAGACAGTGATGTGGGAGAGAGAGTGCTCATATAGTGTTTCTGTATAATGTGGGAATTTGTTCTTAATTCAGAAATTGCATGCACATAAATTGCAATTGATACACATATCTGTAGCTGTAGAAACACATAGATATGGATATCTGTCAGTGCAGCTCTCACCATTGCTGTCTCTTAGCACCTTCACCTTCACCTTCCAAAACTCCCAGTGCTTCTCATCTGACATCTGTGTGCAAACACTCATCTCCTGAGGTACAATGGTTATATCCAAGTGGTGGGACCTGGTAGTTCCTCCTGGCTGCTGATTCTGGTTACAGAGCATGGCCCTGCTCTGCCTGTTGAGGTGGGCTGAACACTTGACGTGGAGCAGCTCCTTCTGTGTTCCAATTTCTGTATAGTGGCATCCTCTCCCTGCCTCCTGCACCTGCCTTTTCACTGACCACCCATCTTATGAATGGTCTTGACACAGAAAGAACTGCCATAGTACATATAATGTGTTTAACACCTACACTCTCGGCTGGGTGGGGTTCAGCTAGCCCAGCTTCAGCACCACTGCGCGTTTGTGCTGAGTGTCTGAGCTCCTGTTATTCCAGATGTAGGCACAACAGCTCTCCAGACTCCACTGACCAGAGTGTGACAGGAACAATACCAGATCACATGGGAAACCACAACATATAACCATGGCACACGGACTTAGCTCCTACCTATGACATAGATACCTCATGGTGGGGATAACTAAACACACCCCTAGAGACTGTGTTGGGCTCATTGCTGTGCAAACATATTAAATGACCATACTTTCAGTTTGGGAGACAAGCTGTATAAATGCAGCAGTTCTGTATGGATAGGCTTTATTGGAAGATGTGGTGCTGTACTGTGTACTCTCCAAAGCAGAGCTATGCATCTAGTTCCTTCTGTGGAAGTTTGCATGGGAATGAAAATGTGAATTATTTGGCTCAGGTCAGTCCCTATTATGTGGCTTGTTGAAAAATGTATTGGTTTCTTACAGGCAAAGCTATTCCCGTGAATGCACAGCACTAAATTAATCCTTGTTATATGCCCAGTGAGTTACACTTGGGATGAGTTTAATCCAGAATTTTTATAGATATCAGAATTATATAAAGCCATAATTATTAAATGCTTCCATTTTTTAGAGTTGCAATATGTAATTGTCATGTAGGCTGCTGTGGTTTATGCCTTTAGTAACATTGCCAAGGTACTTAATGTTTAATAAAATCCTTTCATAACCCTTTGTCATTAATACATAACTTGAAAGAGCTGGGACAACAGTCATGGAATATAAATGAAGCAGTAAGCTTGGCACTTTTTAGTCTTCCTCATTACCTATCTTTCAAAGTAGGCTAGTACTAAAACAAACAACTTCCTGGAAAGTATTATTAAGATGTACAGGACTAGTGCTATAGGAAGAAGCCCTGTGAAACAATTGTATACAGGGTAGGGTTTTTTAATAGGATAATGTTTATTTCTTAAAAAAAAACAACCCTGAAAAGAGTATCTTGTTAGACCAAAACATTCATTGAAGTGTTTTTCCTTTTTTGCTTTTAAATAAATTTACTCTGTATGCTTAATAAAGTTCCTTTACTAACCAATTATGGCATTTTGTTCATTATGCATTACACCTTGTCCCATGTGATGAAGGAAACAGCAAACCCTTTCTCTGTCCTTGAAAACCAAAAATGTAAATAGTGGCATTAGTCCCAGGGGAAGAGCTGTGTTAACTGTGGAGCACTGCGTTAGAAATCCTGGATATTGTATGTCCCTATTGTTTAGTTAGTGCAGGGTGGTTACTGTGGGATTTAAACCATATGTCGCTTGAATTCCAAAATTGGCCTTTTCAGTCAGCTGTGCTTTATCATTCAGTATTGATCACAGATAATATGCTTTGCAAATTAGGGGTGGTTACAGTGCCTTTGTCCATAATAGATGTTGTCATTCATGTAGAATAGCCTGAAAGTAAAGAACATTTTAAAGGGGGTTAAAGCTTCTATAGTCATCATTAATGAATTTTCTAATGCTGTCTGTATTCCATAATCATGTGAAGATCAATAGCTATTACAGTATAATGTAAACAAACACAGAATCCATTAGGAATGGAGGGGTTGCGCTGAAGCGTTTTAATTCTCGCCTGCAATGGTACTTTACTTATTATCAGGGCAAAACTGAATAACTGAGTGTATAAAACACAGCCTGAACGAGACGGTGATTAATGAAAGTGAGGCCACGGCTGAATGAAGACAGTCTTAGTACCTTTTTTGAGTGAAATGAATTTGAACAAATTTAGCTGCAGTAACAGGATCCCTTTTAGGTATTGCTGTGATACTGGAATACTTATGAGCTGGATGTTTGAGAACAGTGAAATAACAAGACAGTTTTGTTGTCTCACACCAACACTTACATTGTGGCAGTGCATAGATGCTCCACTGGGGTGGGACCTGCATTACCACAGACACAGGAGAAATGCAGAGGAAATTGAAGCACTTGTCCCCGAAGGGCATGGTCTGAAATATAAAGCATAAGAATAAGAAACAAACAAGGAGGTGAAAGGATGACAGGAAGAGTGGCCGGAGTTGAGCTTCTCTCAGCATATTTTAGCATAGTCTGGATAGCTGTGAATCTCTCATCCAGCTGGCGATAGCAGCCTCCCCCCAAGTCCGTCGCTGAGTTGTGGCATTGTGAGCATTCGCTGTTGCAGAATGACTGAACGCTGAACTCAGATGACAGCACAGCAAAATCCACCACAATGGAGCCTGATAAAGTGCATTTACTTTGTACAGTCTGTGATACTGGGTCACAAGTGTGGTTTCTTTAGAGCTTCATTAGCTTGATTGCAGTGACAAACTCAGAGGTCTCTCTCTTCCTTATTTACAAGGAACAATGTATTTCTTCTCATTGTTGTGTGACCTTTACCAAAGCTCTCCTTAGCAGACAATAGGAGAAGCTCAGATCTGTACACTTCTCAGGGCTTTGGGAGGCTGAGCCTGTGGAGGCCTCCTGGTGCTCCTATGCAGCACTTGGACAAGGCTGATGGTGTATTTGCAGGGACAGAGAATAACTGCCCAAGACTGAAATGTGTGTCACACTCTACCTGCCAGCCTTCAGTGTCACCTGGAATATCTGTCATGTTGCACAAAATTGCTCCAGTCTATTTCCCTGTCTGCTTACCTACATTGCGAAAGAAGTAAGAGATGCATGAGCCCAGGATGTAGCACAGCCCTAGCTTGTAGTTTGTTTTGTACTGCGTTGTGGTTGGTTGACTTTTTAAGGGGAACTGCGGTGTGACACCCGAGGACCCACCTGCCTCGACTGTGACAGGATTTCTTGAGGGGTCCCAAGGGGTTTTTTTCTGCTGTAGTGGAAACCTTACTGTGACTTTGTGATAAAGACAGCCATAAACCCACATGTCCCACATATCTAGAATCTAATAAGAACTGACCTCTCTCAGCAGAGTTTCCTACATGGTGCCATTAATGTCTCTACCAGAGCCCCTATTTTTAGGAAATTTACAGGAACTTTGAGTTGAGTGTTCTGTGATGTTCAAAACAGCTTGAAGACAGGCCATATGGAGCTAACAAACAGAGGGACTGCATCCCCATAAGAACCTGAGGAACAGAAAAGGGACAAGAAACTTCTATCTCAAAGAAGTTTCCACTCCATAACACACCACAAGTGAAATACAACACAGCATGTCACTCGCATGAATATAAAGTTACTGCTTTCCATTTACCAGCTCTGACACCCCCTGAGGAGCCCAATCAGTTATGAACATATACTGGGGAGCCTTCTCTGGCCTGTCTGTGATGCTGAGATCCCCAGACATGGCACTGCTTCCATTTCTGCGGCAAGCCACAGAAGAGCATTTGGGTTAACCTTTCCTGAGCTGACAGTTTGCTATTTGTGGCATTTTCTCAGATTACATATTCTGTGTATCTGACAGTAACTTGTGATTTTCAGCAAGTAGAATGCAAGGGAATGACATGTATCCCTGGAAGTCTGGTAACACATCCACAGTGGGCTATTCTCAGAACTTTGGAACATTGAGCCTGTGTGAAAAAAGAGCCTAGAGAGGCTGGAACCACTGGTGCCTCCAGCCAGGTGCAGTTGTCCCCATGTTTGCTATCCAACTTCCAAAGTATTATTTGATTTTTGTTAGAGTGCAGATTTGCAGTACTGAACCCAAAGGGTTGATCTTATTTCAAACCTGGATTTTCTTTTTCTCTTGTGCCTAAGAAATAAGCCTCCTGTAATACCCTGGTCTGAAACTTGGCTGAGAGGAAAAAAGGGCAAAAACATTGTGTAATTTTCTGCTATTTCTGGTTCCTGAGATCTTTCTGGAGCCTTCAAATTTTGTGCAACTATCGTGTCTCTTGGAACATTTTTCTGTCATTCTAAATTGTCTTGCATTTGTTGTAAGCTCTTGAGGCTAATTGCTGCAGAGCTGTACACTTATTCCCCAGTGCTTCATGTCTGCAGGCTGCAGACTGGTTACATGTGGGTGCAGATCCACCATGGCTGACTCTGAGCATAACTAGTTTGGCTTGTGTGGCTTATTCTTTCAGACACAGCAGTAGCAGAGCAAGGATATATCCTTTCCTTGCCCAGCAGGGATGGAGAAGCATTTTAGTCACTTTTGCACCACCGGGTGCCTGTACACTGCAGGCAGCCCAGGCCTGTTGGCACTGTGTGTCCATGCCCTGGGAACGGTGGGAGCCTGTGTGTGTCTCTGTATGGAGCTAAGCCCCATGCAAAAATGCTCATCCCAGCTCTGCTATTAAATTAGTCAGAACCCAAGGACAGGGAGCTGGCTCTGAGGGGAAGTGATGCAACCTGACTTGTGCCCATGGACCTTTTCTCTCCAAAACAAACAGCCTCATGCAAACTGCAAAATAGATTTTAGGAAAATTCAAGGTCTATGCCTGTTTGTTAAGGGTGCCTAGGCATTGTGTAGGAGACAGTCAATTTTTATGGGGCAAAACCTTACCAGGGAATGTGCTAAGAATTCCCCAGTATAGACAGCTGTGAAGAGGGGAGCAGGCCCTCACCCTGACGCTGGCTTATTTTCCTGTACAGTCTGCTGAAACCAGTGTGGCTCCTGAAAAGGCTCCAGATTTGCTTGTACTCTGCAGATGTGAGCTCACACTTGGCAGCGCTTTGCAATGAGGTGAGCTTGGTCTGCCTGCATTTTGAGTGGACTTGGTCTCGTTCTGCCTCCACTCAGAGCTGAAAGCAAGCCTTGTGACCATGCTAGTGTGTGGCTTTGACTGCATAAACTCTGCACAGTTCCGGAGTTTATTACTTTTGGCTCAGGGCTGGGCAAAGATGTTACCAGAACTTCATTTTGTCCATAAGTAAACTCAGTGCTAATAACATCTGATACCTGGGGTCAAAGTGCCACAGAAAATCCATCCCGTGTCACCCAGAGCACCAGTTTTCTGGGACAGTGACACTCACCTGAGTTAACAAATTGTCAGGAAATTCTGCACCTTGGGGAAGGGTGTAGGGAGATACTTCAGGAACAATGAGGCTCACTAGCTCTGGGTCTGTGCCAGGTCCTGGTTTTCCCAGGGAATCACACATCTCCATGCTTTCTTTCCCAGCATGTATATTTTCCAAACTTTCTATATGGCTTTTGATATTTTAAATTCCCATTTTGCTGAAAATAGAGAAAGAATGTTTTTGTCTGATAATATGTAACAAATAGCCAAATTGTTCATGTTCAGGATTTGAAATTCCTCAGTGTTCTGTATGATTTGAAAAGGACTGCTTCATTTAAAAGAGAAGTTTCTGAGTAAGTGCTGCTGGACACACTCATTTTTGGTAGCATTTATATGAAATGTGCTTCAGACTTATGTCAGGTGACAGTGGGACTCCAAAATCCTGTATTTTACCATACTTGACTTTAGATTTCTTTGCACTGACTTTACATTTAATTTTCTAGGTGTTTTGTTTGTTTGTTTGTTTGTTTGTTTTTGGTTTTTTTACATTTTATTACAATGGTTTTGGTTGTGATCATAAAAAAACTAAGGAAGCATAAGCTAGAGGTATCAAACGCTGTCTACACTGTGAGTTTGGTTTTGCCTGAATGGCAGCACATGGAACCAGGACTACATGAATATCTACTGAAGTGTAAACGAGCAGACTGTTCACATGCCACTCTGGAATCAGACTTGCTTGGGAATGCAAATCTCTTTTGTTTAAAATAAAACATCCTGCTTTTAGGAAAATATTTAATTGAAACAGCTGATCTACAACAAAGAAAGACAAAATATTTCAAAAGTGCTTTTGGAAAAAAAAAGGGAAAGAAAAGAATATCCCTTAATTTCTGGGATCTGAAGATTTCAGATGTGTGAGATTGAAAGATGGAAGTTGTAGCTACTGTGCTGCTGGGTGTAATTAGTTTCCAGATTATATCATTTTTGATAATTAGATCTACATGAAACCTCCAGTCAAAGACTTCACAAGCATTTCTTGTATGTCAGCCTGGATATGTGCTAGTTGGAGTGATAGATCTACTGGATAGATCTAGGCTAGTAGATGCTTTGGGAAACACCTTCATCTTTCTTTTAAGCTGGCAGATGGTTTGAGTCCAGGCTGGACTGCCTGCTGTTGTTTTCAATGAAGGAGTGTTACCTTTTTGGATTCATGAAAGACTCTCAATCAAAGCTAAAATGGCAGGCCAGTGCAGTGAATCAATAAAATCTCTACTTTCAGCTGGAGTGTTGGATAGTAATTCTTCTCGTGTCACTGCCTGGTTAAACAGTCATACTCCTGCTAAAAGCCCTATAAGACATAATAGATTCATGTGGCGTTAGTCTATTGTACTGCATTTACCCAGGAAAAGGGAGAGAGGTTACTGTTTCACTAAAACAAACCAGACACTGATGCATTGTGTATCAAAATGTATTCACCCATTTCTCTCTGCCTCATTAGAGCAGGGGGAGCTTGTTTTCTATACCACTTGTGGAGCAGTGTTAAGACATCTGACATATTCATTGCAAATCCTAGTTTAATGATGACTTAGACATCAAATCCCAAATGATTTTATATACTGGCTGTCTGATTTGCCATTACAGCACATATTGTGTGCTTTCTGTTTATTAAACTACAATAAAGATGTACAAACTGGATGTATTAGAACATTTTCCAAGAGGTTTTAGAATAAATCAGTTGGCCCTGTGGAGCAATTACCCAACTGTATCATTTCTAATTGCAAGAAATTAACTTGCTGCATCTGATTTGATGTATTAAATTTCCTAGTATATCATGTTTTAGTAGAAAATGTTTATGGGACAAAGAGTTTTCATTCAAAATGAATCTGAAAGTCCCTAAATGTTCAAAGCATTCAAGAAGGAATGGACACTTTATGCCCTGCATCTGGAGTTTGGTGGCCCTAAACCAACTTTATTTAGATGCAGGCAAGTTTCTGAGCCGTTAGAGATTCCCCAATTGCATATATCAGCCATAGATACCCTTCCCCTATTCACTCCTAGACACTGACCTTGTATCAGAGAACTTAATTAACAAAACATATGCAAAGATCTGAGTTAAAACTTTGCTTGGAGGCCCCTCATGCACATCACACTCTCCTGAGACAGCCAGAAATTACATCCAAAGTTAGACCCAAAGGCAAAACAGTCAGTGCCTTAGAGGGGGAAAGCTCATGTTCTAAATTCTGTCTTCCTTGTGAAAGAAAGCTGTTCAAGCAGCAAAAGTTTTGTTTCCAACTACCCACAAGGTGCTCACACATCTGCCATATCTACTCACCTATCTACCTATCCAGCTACTTACTTATCTTCATGCATATTACTAACGGGAATCATTGATTATTTTGAAAAAAAAACATTAAGGGAGTATTTTCATCCCTTATTTTGGAGAGAGTCAGATTACCCTTGCTAGTATACGTAGCAGTGCAGTTTGCTAACGTTGTAATTCAGAGGTGATGTGCAGGATTTTTATACTTAATGAGACTCACATACCACATTATCTCACCATCTGCGTGGATCTGGGAATTGTTGTAGAAAGTTCCCATTAGTCATATTAACATCCATCATTCTTTCAGCTCACTGTGAGGATACAACCACGGACATGTTTCTTTTACTGTGGGGGTTATTTGCCTTTGAAAATCCACTGGACTTTTGTATCTTGGATAACTTAAATATCCCTCTCTGCTGCTAGGTCAGGTATGACCCTGGCTAAACAAGGGCAGACTACAAAATATCAAGGGTACCCTCCTCCACCTCTCTGAAGCAAACATCAGCAGATGTAGACAAGATTTTAATAGCTACAAAAAGAGAAATGCATGACAACCTCATTAAGGGAACTATAATAGGCTGTCAGAATATTTCCAAGAGGACAATATATCAATGTCTAGTTTGTTGCAGCGTTGCTAACTATGGTAGTTTGCCCCTCTCATAATCTTTCATTCATCCTCTATTGGTCTGATTTCCAATAATACTTCACCACCACATGCATCCACTCTCCTTTTCAGCTGCCTCACAATTGCTGACATAACTCTTTAGTACAGAAGAATCAGGACTGGTAAGTGACAGTAATAAAAAAGCAGTTAGTGGTCCACCCCACTGATAGCCCTGATACGGTACATTAGAAGGGTTTTCTTTTTCTTTCCCTTTCTACCATCCTGCGGACCATTTTGTCCCATCCCAACATCTGCAGGAGGTCAAGGTCCAAAGGGCCCAGGGATTTTACACCATCTGCCACCAAAAAAAAAGAAAAAAAAGAAAAAAAGAGGGAAAGGCAGACCCTAAACATTGCTCTAAATAGCTATTTAAAGTTATTTATCACTGTAATGGCAAACTAATCATTATTAATTGTATACGCCCATTGTCTTTCATGTACACTGCAAGGCCATGGGACATTATTAAAATAGATTTAAGCCACTGCAGTTGGAATTCTTCCCCCCTACCCTTTCACCTTCCCCGACCCTTTGGGAAGACAAAATGGAGTCCAGTGATTTTGTTTCTTTTCTTTCACAGTGAAGCTGTCTTTCCTGTTCTGTTGGGGATCCAGCATTCATCTGAACTAGGAGTTCTCTGTAAGGGTTGTGAGACATCTCACCCTAGTCTGTGCCAGCTGTTGAAACTGCTTCTGAAGCTGGGCTGGAAACACAGCAGAAACTCACACCAGAGACACCATAGCATTACTTTCTCCTATATATTTAAAGGTTTTTTTCCCCTACCTGCCTAGGTAATGTCATTCCCAGTCAAAAGGCAAGAAGACAGCAATGGATTTTGTGGCTGTTCTGTTCATGTGTCAGTAAACAGCACTTCTGGTGAACCTGGCTTTGTATATGTTAGGCAGCTGTGGTTACAATAATGTGTCTTGAGTGAAATGTGCCAATTGGAGGAAATTGTCAACTCATTATTGTGGCTAACAACTGAGATACAAATGCTTCAGTCAGAGCAGGAGGCGATTTTGTAAACAAGGAGAATTCCTGAGGGGATATTTTTGCTAAAATCCATATGAAGTAGACCTGAAATAATTGTAGTGACAAAGGGTACAGCTCTGCTCCAGCTGGAGTTCATGACAAACCTCCATCTGATTTCCACAGGGCCAGGGTCATGCCTTTTGGAGAGACACACCTAGCACTGGTTTGTGCTCTGCAGGGTTGCTGTCATGTGCCCAGCATGAACCTGGAGTTCAGCTCAGCCAATTTAAACTAGCTGGTTAGATGGCCCAGTGCCCACATGGATACTGCATTTCCTCTACTGGTCCAAACACACTTCCAGCAGCAACCCCCTACTGCTTGATGGCTGTGACAGCTCAGGGCACAGACCTGAACTCTGCTGCCCAGTTATCCCAGTGCCCAGACGCTGCCTGACCTACTTTCAGACTCTACAGTGCTGTTTCAGAGATGCCTCTTCTCTTGGCTTCCATTACATTTGTGAGCACATGTGCATGACTCCCTGGAAAGCAACTCTGACACTGGTGTCCTTGTGCTGGCAGAGGAGACTGGGGTGTGTTTGTCTGGGATGGTGAGAAGGAGAACAGGAGGAATGGGACCATGAAAAGTTCGAGTCACCAAGAGACTATAGCTGCCTCTGGAGAGAAGCTGAGAAAGGCCAGGCATGAGGAAGGAGCTGTGGCAGGCCTGAGCACAAAGAAGGCCAACAGAGTGTTTAACACTGTCTGCATGCTGCTTGCCACAGTGAAAGAGACATTAATCTTTGTTATCTGAAGGCTTTTATTCTCTTGGGTCTCTCATACAGCTGAAGAACCTTGGTCCAAAACAGGGACAAAGGGTGGAGTGGGATTAGTCAGGGGCACAATATCTTTGCAGGGGCTTCACTGTTGTTGAAGTGGTGGAAGAAGGACTTCTCAAAGCACAAACCAAGAAAAATCTTGCTGAAGCCAGACAGTGAGAAGGAACAAAAATGAAATTGAGACCTGTAATCTCTTTGC
Organism: Poecile atricapillus; assembly: GCF_030490865.1. Taxonomy (NCBI): domain Eukaryota; kingdom Metazoa; phylum Chordata; class Aves; order Passeriformes; family Paridae; genus Poecile; species Poecile atricapillus. The sequence goes on along the minus strand of NC_081249.1, from coordinate 59,271,399 downwards.
AGTTCAGCTGGGATAAAGAATATTATAGAATTGTAGAATCATAGGATGGCTTGGATTGGAAGCAACTTTAAAGATAATCTAGTTTCAAACCCTCTGTTGTGGGCAGGGGCACCTTCCACTAAAGCAGGTTGCTGCTTTAGTGGAAAACCCCATCTGACCTGGCCTTGCACATTTCTCTGGGTAACCTGTGCAAGTGCTTCATCAGAAAAAAAATAAACTCTTGTCTGTTCCCTCAGAGCCCTTCTCCCTCTGTTTGGCCTCTCTTAAGAGAGTGACTGCATGTGTAATGATGCAGTAAGGAAGATAAAAGGTTCCTGGTTTATGATGAAATAATGTACTTTTCATCATTATATAAAACAAAAAATAGTGGAATGAGTAACCTTGAGTTATCATAAAGAACAGGTTTTCAAGTAAGGCAAGCAAAAAATTAATTTCTAATTGCAAATCTCCATGTATAACACTCAGGAAGTACTTTGCATAAATACTGTTGCTTCAGAATTCATCCATAGCCTATGAAATATTTAAAGTAATCTTGGCCAGCAACCCAATAACTGGTAATTAGTATTCCATGAGTTATAGAACAGCCCAAATGTAAACAGGTAAATGCTGGATACTCTGTTTTTACTTGTCCAAGGCCAAAATAGATTATTTGCACATTGGAAAGTTTGCAGTTGGTACTTATCACAAAGTGAATCACGTTTCAGTGTTTGAGCACATAAGTTCCTCCACCCAACCTGTGTTGCTACTTGGGGAATGCACACACAGCACTGGGACTTTCAGGCACCCCTGCACTGAAGGGTATGTTTTTCACTGGCTGCAGCAGCAGATGCTGAAGCTCCCCAAAAGCAGGAGAATTGTCACCAGGGACAGTGCGCTATCACATGTGGCACCCAAGCTTCTGCTAAGAGAGAGCTGGCGGAGACATTGAATCTTGGTAGCTGGACCAGCAAATTCTCTGCCTGGGGGAAGGGATAGTGATAGAGAGATGTGACTGGAAAATTGTCTCAGTGATCTCAGTTCCCAGAGAACAAGGCTGATCTCCCACAAAGTAGACATTACTGTCCCACTAAGCAACAAACATGCCAGGGAGTGACTTGGCACAGATCAATGAATCCTTTTGTGTAAGAACTCAAACTGAGACCACAAGCTCTGATAAAGGCCACATGTGCCTTTTCTAGTGAAACAGCAATTTCAACCTGTCTGCATCAGCAGAATCTGTCCTCTGAGGTAGGAGTGAAAGCACAATATTTCCAGTGGCATGCCTAAGGGAAGACAGGTTTGGGATTACAGCCATCATATTAACAAAAAATTTATGCCCTTCCCTCCACTGCCTTCTCCTTACTAGTACAGATGACTATGTTCTTCCCTCACCTTCTGCACTCCCTTCCCTTTTAGTGATCCACTTGCCCCAGAATATCCTGTCCATGCAGTGAGATATTTGCAGGACGCATACAAAGAAACTGAGGCTGTGATATCATGTAACATACAATATTCTCATGCAGCAACTTGCTGTTGCCAAATGGTGAGCTTTCTGTAGCTCCTTTTCTCTCATGCCTGGTTTCTTCATGTCTACTCCTATTTGCCAGACCCTTCCCATAGCCAGTCTAAATTTCTGAAATTATCAAAACTTCTTAATTTTTTTTTGTATTTCTTCTCTGCCATTTTAATGAGTTAGTTCAGCTTCTACAGGGACCCTTCAAGTAACAAACTGGATGAGTGAGAAGGGACTTTTCTTATAGAGCTGAACAGTCACACTGAGTGTCCAACCTTCTAATAAATTATTTTGAAACAAAATGAATGTCAAAACTCAGTTGCCAAGATGCTGAACAACTGTCATTCTTTGCTGAAGCCACTTGTGTTCTGGTGCTGGTTCTGTGGGAGATGCTTCATGCAGTGAGTTCCCAGACCTTGGCACTGAGGGCAGGCAGTTGCACGCACACCATTTATAGAGAATCACGGAATGGAAAGCATCAGCAGACCTGACTTTTCCTTTTATAGAACTATACACACACCTGGATACACAATGGCTTGGTGAATTGCTCATAACAGGTGTTCTGAAATAAAATGGAGATGAGTGTTTTCAGCTCAGGCACCTGGCAAAAATAATGTGTGTGATGTGGGGAATAAACAGTAGCCCTCAAATCATGTGCAGTAGAGGTGGCTGTGAGTTCATAATTTGTTTTCATCCACAAAAAGGATGAACAGCTACATCTGGGCAAAGTGAAAAAAATTGTGATGAAAAGCTTGACACCTAGCCAGTTGAAAAATCTGGTCTAACTTTTCAGAACAGGATTCACCTCTACCATGTGAATGTATACAAGCAAATACAGTAGTTCTCCTATTCCATAGGAGTTCATTCCTTGTATGAACGTGAAAATAGCAGAAAATGACTGCTTGTTTTGTACTTGTTTTCCCCCACCTGAATTACAACCTACCTTCTCTCCTTTTGGGCAGTTCAGTATTCCTGTTTCCTTTGTGTGCACTTCTAGTTCAAAGGAAGACAGTACAGTCTTTATGGTTATAAGCAGGCACATGTATGCTGAGATTGTACCTTCTTGCTTCCTGGAGGGCTCAAGCAGATGGTGCCCTACAGAGTAAGTGGAGGAGGCTGCTCTGATCAAGGTAGGGATCTCTGCATTGTCCTGTGGTTCTCACCAATGAAGAGCTAAAAAAAGCCACAAATGTGGTTTACAGCCCTATCCTGCCCCATATTGCTTGCCTCACTTATTCAAGTCAAAGCACAGATCCTTATTTTCAGATATGATAAAATGCTGTATTTAAAAAAAATATATATATTTCATTCTATTTGATCTGTCATTTTAAGGATGAAACTGAATTTTTCCAGTTCAGGAACATTTTGTTCCTTTTTAAAGCTCAGTGTTATACTGAAACTATTTGAGAAGACACACCAAAGAGAGAACCACAGACCTTGAGAGGAGATTCTTTGTGTGAAAATATTGATTTTTATCTGACACACCTGCAGTGAGTGAACAAAATTGTTCCACCTGTATAAAATGTAATTCCTATTGAAATCAGTCTTCTGGACCTGAACTGAACAATTAAAAATCTGAAATGAAATCACTTCCATTAATTTTAGTGGTTTTGTTGGTCAGCTTCTTTACTTTGTTTTTTGCAACTATCACTCTTCTATCAGGCCTCCCTTATTTCACATGGCATGAAGGGTGTTAAATATTTTCAACTTAAAGGCCGTCAGTATTAGAAGGGTTTTTGCTTAATATGGGTATTTATTGCTCTTCACTAAAGACATAGGGTAATAAAGAAACCTATTTTCTTCGGATACTAATTATACAGGTGCATAATTAAGCATCTTAAATAATGAAATAGATGCTCTGTTAAAGGCTAAAAATATGTGGCCATAAATTAGTAATTTAGACTATATTAATAAATAAGTCCTGGATGTCAGCTTACAAAGATTTCCTTTCTGTAATCTGACCACTGGTATGTGCATGGCAAACACATCAGACTCCCCATCTAGACACTGCTCAGTTGCATTTCTTTGTGTTCCTGGATCACTGCGCCTCACAGAGCTGGAGGGCTTTGTGTACATTTTGAGTCTGATGTGATTCTTGTACGGACAATGGTTTTGTGCAGAGGGATAGGGTGGCTCTGTCTGTGGAGGATGCATATGAGGCTGTGCAGAAAACCCTTCCAAGTGCTGACCTGCCTGGGTGTCAGTGAGACTGGGATTTTGTCCCCAAAGCCATCTGAGAAATCTCCGTGCTTGCCTGCCATTGCATTAATTCTTAAGGAGCTAATTCCCTTTGCTTCTTCATTCACCATTGCAGAGTGAAGATTATGTGTACATAAACTACCCAAATGATCTGCTCTGTGGACTCAAAAACTGATATTCATACAGGACCAGGAAGAGTTCATGCTGCAAAGAAATGCTAGTGGTTACTCTTAGCCAGGCTTCCTAAGGAAATTATACTCCCATGATCCCACAGTCAATGTTTACCTTACTGTTGTATTCTCTTTAACAACAATTGAAATGTCCATTTTAAGCAAATTCAACACAGCAGTAAAGGCTCTAGGACATTGTGGCACTGCAACCTCTGTGAAAACAAGCAGGTAAGTAGAGGAAAGACACGCAGGTTAGTGCTGCTACCAAAGGAAAAGCTGCAGTGAGAACAGAGCCAAGTAGCAGGCACTAGAGAATCCACTTAGAAAAGAGAACATGGCCACTGGAAAAGCTGTGGACTAGGATCACAGTTTATAAAACAAAGAAGTCACTCAAACTGTAAGCACCCTTGCACAAGAAGGTACTTGTTTAATTTGGTTAACTGAAATGATAGGGAAAGGGCAAATTGTTTTTGGAAGAAAAAATCCCACCCCACTTCTCCACTGGCCATTTGCCCTTTTCTAAAGACTTGCTCAAACTGAATCTTTGTGAAGGGTCTGAAATATTTAGTTACTCCCTATCCTTATTTTTCACATTTTTTTCTTGTGTATTTCTGGACTGTGGCCAGAATGGAAACAGATTGCTGAATACAGCAAAAAAAGCTGTTCTCAAGGTACTCCCATGCCATCTGAAAGCTAGAAATGCCGTAAATCTTGAGCTAACCTGCAGTTGAAACCTTGAAACTTGCTGACAGTGCACTTCATCTGACTGTTCTCGTATTAGCAGGTCTCATCTTACCAGGGCTGGCCTGCAGGTATCAAGGTAATACTGCTGTTCTGTGTGGTACCAGACAACTGTAACATCACTCAGTGCTGCTACTTTGCAATGCACACTCCTAGCGTCAGCCAGGCTCTCTGCTGCATTGCCTGTGCTCTGCTCTTGTCTCTGTCCATTTTATCCTCTGCTGTCTTAGAGCTGAAATGGCACTTGCCTGCAGGCTCCTATAAAATCCACTTTGAGAACAGGAGATGGACTCCTTCTCCTACTTCTCTGTATCCTGTCTCAGAGCAAAGAGGCGCAGAAAAGCAGAGCTGCTCTGCCTGTGAAACTAGTGCAGGACTATGTCTGTGTTCAGGACATGCTTGGAAGAGTGTCTTATAAACCCCTGCAGAGGCATGGAAGTTCCTGTGATGCTACTCTGTCTTGCAAGCTCTATCACTGTGTCCTAGAGACTGGTCTTTGCTTCTGTTGCCCAGCAGGATCAGGTGAGCTGAGGTAGAAAGAATTGTTCTGCTTTTAACACTTGTCCCATCAAACTCTCTTCATCTTCCCAGTGCTAGAAATATGTCATTGTACTACATTAAAGTACTTGGTGATATTACATTGCTTTTTCTTGAGTGTTATGAAACTTCCAATCAATACTGCCTAAAGTCTCTTATTCCTTCTGCTTGTTTGGTACGGTTTTGTCTTGCTTTGATTTAAACATTCAAGATACAGGCTGTGCCTTTGCTAGGTTATTCATCCTCAGAATAGCATATCCCTGATGACTCTCAGGATCTCAAGAAACTTGTATAAGACAGACAAGGAACAATGCCTTTATTAAAACTTCAGAATTTCTAGTCAGCTTTCAAGATCATGCAAATAAAAATACCTTAGATAACTCTCAGAAAGTCCCAGTTTCATCATACCCTAAATGGGCATATTTTCCATGATTATTTGATTTGTTTTGGTTTTTTTTTGCAAGCACAACCAAATCCAGCAAAGAAAAATGATTAATGTTTTTGCATCTATTTAATGAAAAATAGTGAACTACTAGACAGTGCAAATTGATTTCAAACATGTTTGCTAAGAAAAGCACTTATCAAGTTCTAAGAAATTTATTTTGTTCTGGATTTTGTTCTCCTGGGCATTCAGGCTCATAAGAGATAGTCTTTACTTGCACAGATAAGCCAGTATTCGCATGAGAACTCCATTGCTTTCCTGGAAAACAGCCTAGGGAAGTAAGTCCTGCCACTTCTGCTGAGCACTTAGCAGATGTGTAAACGGCAATAAACGTAAGTAAGGTATGTACTACTCAGGTCTGGATCATCTATTTGTTTGGAGTGCCACTTGTCGATGTGAGTGTCAGCAGATCTCAGAGAGCATGTGAAAACATGACACAGAAAACTCTAAAGAGACATTTTTCCTCTTTGATTATGAAGGAGGAACAAACCATTTATTTCATTTGATGGTTTGTAGAGACAGAGAAAGAAGAAAGGGCTGTTCAGACACCTTGAGAAAGCCACTCATGAAGAGTTCAGTTTAGTTATTCTGTCTAAGGTTGATTGGTATTTGTACCTTTGCTGAGCCCAGTGTACCTTCTTAACAGCCACATAGGCTGACTAAGCATTTTATATTCTTGTATTCGATCATTTCTGCAACTATGATTCTAAAGATCAATGCCCTGCTGATGAAGCACCCTGCACATGAAACACTTCCTGTCCCAAATAATTATCTCTTCTAGAGAAGCAGACAAAGGATAGGTTTGGGTCACTTTATTTTTCCCTGAGATGAGGAACTGGACATAAGAGAGATAGCTGGCTTTCAAAGCTTAAAAAGGAAGTCTGTGTCCAAGCCAGGAACTGGTTTTGTCTCTCCTGAATCCCAAACTGCAGTTTTAATTATTCCTTCCTCTCAAGTAAATGGAAACATTTATGAATTAGTGATGCTGGTGACGTTATATAGCTATATTATGGGCACAGGCCAGTGAGTGAGTGAGTGAGGATTTATAAGGAAGGGCACCAACATAAACTATACCTATGACTGAATAATCTTTATCCATAAATCAAAATTCTGTTCTTCCTGCCAAGAAAAGATGTATGCCTGATTTTTTCTTTACAGTCTTTTAGTAAATATGGTTTGAAAGTTTACTTCTCATGTTTAAGGTATATGTGTTAATATCTACAGTCCATTCATGTATCCTTTTGAGTTGAAATAATGTTGGGGAAATTATATGAATTCAGGTGAAATCTCAAGTTCTTAAAAGTAAAATTTGTAACCACCTGTTGCCTGTCCCTGAACTTTGTGAGAAGAAAGGTTTCAAAGGAGGGAGGACACAGGGGAGATGTTCCCAGTATAGAATTTTTTGAGGCTGGATGGGAAAAAAAACCAAAAAAGACATCACTTGTGCCAAACATACTGCAAATTTTCACATGATTTCTGTAAATGAGTTGCATTAGAAGACCCAACCATTTAAAGTTATGCAAAATCAACATGCTGTGGATACGGACATGTCTCAAGGACAATTTCATTTCCACAGAGAAGGTTGATGGTAGTTGGGAAGTACATGTTGGAGTTAACCCAGAAGAGCATGGTACCTATGAATAGGATTGAAGTCCAGTAAGTGAAAGATGTACATAGGGGTAATCTAGGAGAAGTAGAGGTTTACCTCCACATCCATGAATTTTCACATAGCCTTGTTTCTTTTTAACAAAATAGCATCACGTTAATCTGAGAACCCTCACAAACATTTAATTATCTTTACATTTCACGCCAATACAATGTGAAGCATTTAATGTGGTAAGGTCATCCTGATCTGGTGGTTGTGTTTCAAAGCTGCAAGGTATTCAGAGGAGCTGAATTCTCATAGGCATGGTATGATTGGAAATCAGGGCTGGCTCAACCTCTGTTGTAAATGTGTGCCACTGTCTCTTATTGCTCACAGGGCAATACAGGTTCTTACCAATAACAAGGTTGGAATATATGGTGAGTGCTAACCATCTGCATTTCCACCTGGTGGAATAACATGCTTTTGAATCCCAAAATCAAACAAATCTGCATTTTAACATATCCTTTTATTGGTACAAAGCATTTTTTTCTTTCTCCTGAACAAAATCCCATCCCAAACCCACCTCAACAATCCTTGCTTGAAGATATCCTAACACTGGAGTTACTTCCTGAAGAGTGGGAGCATAGATTATTTAAATTTTATTCACTGCTATTTTTTAAAGGAAAGTGAGCATCACAGAAAACATAATATTGGAGAGTATGAGGTTCTGACAGCTTGGCATCTCTTTCATACTATTGTGGTAAGTATCATGCCAAACATTTTCTGCTTTGTCTGAGCCACATTCTTATAAAGTAGAGACAAAACCTGATATTGGATGGAGATAGTAAAGCTGAGTTATGACGGAATCTGGTACATTCATAAGTTTGAGTATGTTTGAATAAAGGTACCTGGAATGTCAGGAATTTGGTAGGAAGCAGGAAAGAAAATGTCAATGTTCTTGATCATCTTGTCTCACCTGGCCTAATAAGAATGTTTTTCAAGGAAAATGAGGAGCCATATGCAAGTAAATCTTTGATCTCAGTGAATAATTGCCAGTTTTGTGAAAATGGGGGTGACAGCATTTTGTATGATGACGTTGCTGCTCCACATTCCACATTCCCTTACTGCTGTGTATATTTTTATGGGTTCTTCACAAAAGTGAAATTGATGGGGGAAGTCAGCCTTGTCCCACAAAAATTGCCATATTAAACTATGAATCTGGTAGTCAATGGATGGACATTTTCTTCCATTTTAAGTAAATCCTACTTGGTTGCCCTTTAATATGCAATAGATTTTTTGTTTATATAAGTTTGTAGCTTTTTAGAACAGCAGCCCTGTCAGTGGCTTACCGAAGCATCACAAAATTTTTCCAAATCAGAATCTCAGGCAGAAATTTCCAACTCCAGTCAGTAGTGCAATTACATCCACAGACCTTTTTGGTCATTGTCTAGTACCACTATGGTGGTCTGTGTGCAGGGTCTGCTATACAAACAAAACGTGCTCATAGAAATTCCTTCCTATTTGTATCTGTCAGTAGATTTCTAGCCTGTATTATGAACCAACAGTGATTTTCAGCCTCTTTCCTAATTTTATCTGTTGTAATTGCAGGAGCTGTAACTATTTGGACAAGTCTAGGGTTGTTTAAAAATCATCCAACTACTGTCTTCTAAGATGTCTTTGATAGCTGTCTTCTGATATGTAGTGGCTGTTTTAGTTATGGTGGACAATTAATTCACAATTTGTATTTCCCTATACACTTTGATGTTTTATATTTTTATATGGTGTCATTTCTTATTAATTTCCTTCCAGAATTAAACTTCCCTCACATTTTCTATTGGCTTTATACAGTCTTTCCTCTACTTTAAACAGTCTTTGTGATATAGCAAAGCACCGACAAGGTTGTACAAGGCTCCTGTGAGACCTTATCTGGAGTACCTTGCGTAACTTCTGGTTGGGAACTGACAGACTTATGCACGAGTGGTTGGGGAAGGGGAGGAGATTATAATGTGAGAGAAAAATAGAATATCCTAGCTTGTTTTCCTTCAAAAACTGAAGACTGAGGGAGGATATAACTGCTGTATGTGGAGCAGAGGGTAAAACACCAGCAATGAAAAATAAATTTTTAATGCAAAAGCTGATATTGGCATAAGAATCACATGGGTATAGACTTACTGTGGATGTATTAAGCCTTGGAGTTACGAGAATGTTCCTAATGGTTGACACAGTGAGGTTCTGCAATGGTCTTTCCATCAGAGGGGGAAGGGCTAACTGCTTCCAGGATGATTATGAAGGAGTAAAGCACAATGCAGTGCCTGAGGTGATAAAGGACCAAAGTCAGTGAATTCACAGATTAATTCCAGTTTTTCTGTCTGGGAGTCCCAGGTCCAAACAGTAGGTTTAGATTTCTAGAAGAGTCTTAAGTGTTTTGTCTCCCATTATATTCCACAGAGAATGGAGAACAATCCATTCAGCCAAATGTAAATATGAGCATTTGATCAGTCTCCACTTACTGTAATGAATAGACACCTACTTTTAGACACCTCAATTTAGATGTTAGCACTGGAATCTCACTATGCTCTGAGTTAATTAATTGCATAGTCCAGGGGGGTTTGACTCAGAGGGCTCAAAGAAGTGTCTTGTCCCATCTGAGAGGCCAGTGGGAAATCTGAAGAGGCAGGCCGATACGGCATAGGACTGGCAGAAAACCTGTTCTCTTCTGAAGGAGCAGCAGGGGCTTCAGCAGACACGAGGGTAACTTAGAAAGCACAAACTGCCTATATTTTGGCAACTGGATTTGATCTCACAGAGGGAGCAGTGAATCCAAAGTCATTACCTTGATAACTTTCTCTCCTTTCCTCTACTTGTCCCCTCTTGCCTTCCTCTGATTTTCTGTTGTATTTGTTTAATTTGGTTACTGAAGCTACATACTTCAGAACAGACTCCAGAATCTTGAAAAACAAAAAGAATGACGCATATTTAAACTAAAAAGAAATCAACTAAGAATGTAACTTTTTTTCCCAAGTAAAGGCTTCCCTGTGCAATGGGCATGTGGATTACCTCTGTTTTAGCCCCAAACCTTCTGCTGATTTTTCACTAATGTTTTCAGCACGGTAAACTGAGCATTTTAACATTTACTACCAGGTTTCTCAATGACACCAGTGAGTTTCTTCTTAGCCAGCAGAAGTCTTTTCATAATGTAGGGCAAAAAAGAACTTTAAGGAAGGGCAAACAGCACCAAAAGGTAAAGCGATGGTTCCCTGCAGGATCCTGGTTGCCAACCATTATTAATATGCTCATTTTTGGATTTGTCTTTGGGGCTTTCCTTGCACTGTGACATTAAAAGTCTTGGCAGATGTTAAAAGTAAACAAAATCTGCAGTGTTTTTTGCCTCACTGAATGGAAGGAAGGTGTGACTGATCACTGCCTTGCAACCCCTTGATAAGAACAATTGGTGTTACTGAGGCACGTGGAAGGAAAGAAATCCAAACCAGACTGTTGTGAGGGCTACTTGAGGGAGTAAGAAGGGAGAGAATAAAACAGAAGATTTAAGAGGAGACAAGAGATTATGCAAATATGAGCTGTGAATAACATTCTGGCGGTACAACCCCTCCAGAGATAACTTGCCACCTGCATTTCTCTAACAGGCATCTCCAAGTCAGTGAGAAAAATAGAGCATCTTTTGAACAGAAAGGGAAGGGGTAGGAATCACAATCAGACTAAGTGCTCTTTAATTCTAGCCACGTTAAACTCTAAATGCTGCCAAAAAGCTGGTAATAAAATTTAATTCTTTCTGAGGACATGACGATCAGTCATCCGACCAAAAATCAAAGTCTCCTGGGAGTGTTTCTTCCATTGCAGGACCTGAGCAGACTTGACCCTCTCAGCATTTCATATTTCATAATTGAATTCAATGTCCCTCACACTTTTAACATCTACCTAGATTAAAAGAGAGCATTAATCACTCTCGCCTTGGAGCAGCTCTGAAGAGGGAAGTAGGACATCAGGCGCAGTTTAGAGAGGCCTGGGGGATTAAGGTGATCAGTGTCTCTGTGCATGTGTTAGCGTGTGTCCATGTCTGTGTCACAAACAAACAACAAACTCTCCAATAATTGCTACAATATATATGATCTATCATCACCTCAAAAATTTCGCAAAATTGAGCACCATGCTTCTGTGGCTTATCTCTGGAGAAATATAAAAAATAAATAAATAAATTTAACAAGCGCTTTTTAACTGGGTGCTTTGTTATGATTTATAAATTTCCTTTTTGAATAGCCGGGGTTTATCTCTTTCAGCTGCAGGAACTTAGAGCAAATGATAAACGAAAACATCAAGCCAGAGCCTGCGCTAATGTCTGACACAAACATGTCATTCGATAGTTAAGTATTTATTTATTCATTTATGTTTTTGTAGTCTCTTTTTAGGCGCAGAACCTTTGTATTTATTGTAATAATGGTGACAAAATGTGGGAATGGGGCGGGGGTGCGGGGGTGGGGGGGAAGAATGAAGGGTAAAGGAAGGGAAAAAAAGGAAGCAGCGACACCAGACACAGAGGACCGGTCCCCGCAGAGGTGGGGCCGCGGCTCCCCCTCTTTGTTTTTGGTTTAAGTGAGGAAACCCCAGCTGGGGAGCGGGCTGCACCCCACATCCGAGGGGAGCAAGACCGAGAGGGCATTTCGGGCCCTGGCCAGGAGGAGAGACTGAGGGAGTGGGGGCGGCCCGAGGGCCCCGCGGCAGCGGCGGCCTCTGAGGGGGCAAGGCCCTGTCCCACGGCCCTGGCGGGGCCCGGGCTCCATGGCGGGGTGGTCCTGCCACCAGCACGGCTACAAATTGCCGTGGCTGCGGGCCCGGGAGAGGGAGAGCGCGGGGCCCTGGGCACGGAGGGGCCCCTCCTGCCTGGACGGTCTGCGGGGAAGCCACGGGGCCAGGGGTGCGGTGGAGCGAGGAGGGGACAAAAGAGGTGGCTGGGGCCGGTTGCCGGAGAGGGGTGCTCGGCTGAAATCCTTCACAGCTCCGGGACACAAAACCTCCTAAATCTTCATCAGAAAGTCATTAGAAATCTGTTGGCGGGGCCGGGCGCAGATTGTCAGGGGAGGGGACTCCAAAGCCCCTCCGGGCTCCACAATACCTGAAATGAACTGGAAGGGATGGGGTGGAGCTGGGAAGCAGATTTCCTGCCATAACTAAAGACCCCTTTCAGCCTGCTCTGCAACAGTTTTACGATGTGTTAGAATTTACATTCACGTGTTGTTAACCATTCTTTGGTGCAATGAAACGTTTTATCTGTCTGACCTCAACCTTTGCCATATGCTGGTGCAAACTGTTCAACTTAAGCCTGGACGAGCCTGGAGGAGGTGAAAAAAAAAACAAAACCAAGAGGGGGAGAAAAAGGAGGCTCCAAAAAGCACATTGCTGGGTAGCCTCTGTTGTTGCTTGTGATAGCTGCCTTCCTCTCAGTTTTCCATGGAAACGTTTTGAAAGCCACCTCCAAAAAAAAAAAGAAAATAAAAAAGAAAAAAAGAATCCATGCCAAATAATGAATAGGGGTTCAGAACATGCCAGCTCTTCACTAATTGTCCACTTTACTTATGCTACTTCATGTCTGGCAATTCTTTTTATATTGTGGAGAGATGACAATGAAACCTCATTGTGCTGGGTGAAGGAGAGGTGTATGGAATACATTTGAAAATGATCAGAAAGAGTTTTGTAACGTTTTTATGTATTTTGTTCTAATTTCCTGTTTTCTTTCTCAACCCAGTTGTTTTGAAAGAATAAGAGATATAGACTGTGGAAGGAGAGTGATAGTTATGTGAGATAGCCTGGTAATTCTGTAATGAAGGATCTCATTTTATGCTTTTGAAGATGTGCCTGGTTAACTTGTGAATTTGACCTTATTTTTCTCAGAGACCAGCACTGTGGCAATGCCTCAGGCTTGCAATTCTTTCCCTCTGAAACTGTGGGTATGGATTTGTCTCTACAGCTTACCTACAGTGTTTAGATGTGGTTAGGTATTTCTCACCTTATGTTTTGGATGTACTAAACAACCCAGGTGCACTCCCTAATATCTGGTGTGATAGATATTCATGGTTATTTCTATTCTGAGAAACATCAGATTTCCTTCATCTCACAGATGCCTCTGGAATCTAGTAAGAATAGTCTTGGATAGGTCCCTCAGGAGGATGTCCACAAAGATGTTGTAATGTCATGTTCAGCAGCAGGGGGACTTTGGGATCAAAAATCCTTGAGTTCAGCCATTTAGCTGTGAAGCCCATGCCTGAAGAAGGTTTGTTTGCACACATATGGATTTGTTTATGACAAAGCTTTGAATACTTGAGGATATTAGATTATTTAGGAGTTAAGCAAGTCCTTAGTAACTCAACTGGTAGCACTTATGTTCCTGGAAGGCCCCCGTTGTTTTGTGAGCCTCCCTCTGTAAAACCATGTTGACGCTTGGGGGCATCCAGGTAAGAGAACTCATGGCTGGATAAGGCTCATATACTCACCATCATAATGAATCCCCAAATTCATTAAATTCAACCTAATTAGATGTGCTAGCATTGATACAGCCCATCAGTAATCCCAATCCTGGCCCAATCATTGCTGCAGCCTCTTGCAGTATATGTTTTTGCATTTCTTGGTATGCGACATGTTTCTCAGGGAAATAAAAATCATTGTTGCTTTCTGTGAAACCTTGCTATATTTTTATAAGTAATATCCATTCTGTTATGGTCTATTACACATGATGTTTTGAAAGAGTGAGAAAGAGTTAAGCAAAATGAAGACCATTATCAATATTTCATTTGTCACAGCTGAAAAACTACATTTATAGGTCAGTCCTTTTCAATCCGTTCATTGATTTCAGTACTCAAAGCCCTTCAGGGAGTGTCTAAAATCCACTGATGTTTCAGAGTGCTAAGTTTTGTGTTTGGATTTCTGATAAAACTGAAAGATGTGTCAAAACCATGTAACAAGCTCTGGATCTGATTTACCACTGTACACTTTCAGTCTCTACTGGTGTTAACTCCAGTGATTTAATCGGAATGGAGCTGGTATTGATTTAATTCTTATGTCGATGTGACCCTCCTGAGACATACTTCTCTGCTCTTATTCCCACTGACTTCAGTTCAGAATATAATCAGGATCATAATTAGAAATGATGACCTGATTCAGTCAGGCATAAAAATACAAGTCAGTCTTCAAGTTTCTCAGTAATGCTACCTACTGCAGTGGCACCGCTTTCTTACTTAAAATCAAGTGTGTGCTTACATCCCTTGCAAATTGTAACCTATGTATTTAGGTTCTCTCTTGAATTCTCTGAAAGTGGAAGTCTTTTGACTGGCTATAACAAGCTTTGGAACAAGTCTATAAATAGAAGAAACTTGGTAAGAGATTTAAGGAGACTTGGGATCAAAACTGCAGTTGCTCCTGTATCCCCATCTATGCAATTCCATTTGCTTCAATTAGCTTTTATGTTTGCAACTGGAATGCTTGGAATTTGATCAAAGTCCCTTTCAGAACATATTCATGGTATTGTCTACAAACTTATTCCTCTAAGAAAGCAAAGTAGGATAATACATTTCTTCCTGCAGATTGTGCTGTCTGTTCTAGGTACCATTTAAATATCTGGTGCCTCAACAAGCATACGCAGTAGGATTCAAATGCCTTTGTTTATATGTGTTTTTCCGTCAAAAATTTGCCAAACTGCAGTTGCAGGCTTCTGGGGAGAGATCTTGGCTTGGAATTAAATACTCTGGATGTGGACTGGATCCAAGAATAAATAAAATCATAGTTGAGGTGGAAACACCTAATTACAATCATTGTCCAAAAATTCAATGTAAAAATAAGGAAAATATTACTCATCACATGAAAAGGTGAATTTTTCTAGTTCCATTAAGAGATTTTAAAATCAGACAAAATATCAAATACTAAATGATCTAAGTATCCATGATCAATATTTATATTCAAGTGAAAGAGAAGAGGACTGAGGCAATGAAATTTAGAAATGCACGTATTGTAATTTGATTTGAACAGTCAACATTGGTAAAAAGCCTAACTGTTTACTAGAAGATTACTTTCTGATTCAGCATTTCCATGCAGATCTACATCTGTTACTCTTCATTTCAAACTTAAATTACCTCTAATCTAATTAAAAATAGAAGCCAAGCAGGAGCATGCTGTCCTTTGAAAGTCCTCAAACTTGTTAAAGCTAAAAGTAATTCAACAATTTTAAGGAATTAATTGGATTAATTAATCAGGGGCTAGATTCTGGCTAGTGAGCTCCAGCTGGAAAAGTAGCTGTGTGGAATGAGATTTTTGATGCAATAAACACCAACAATGTACTATTGCTTGTTGGCATCAAATAAGTACCTGTTATATATCTAAGTTACCTTTGGAACCACTAAATTGGCCTTTAAAGTTGCTGATTTGTGTTGGCCTTGTGGCAGCAGCACCGGGCTCAGTGTGGCTTGGTTCATCTTATACTGCAGGAGACCAATTTCTGGTATAACTGTAGGCTGGCTTAGATCTACAGATTCTCTCTCGAAGAAGTAAGGGGTTAGGTGACAGGAAGAGAAGGCAAATTCAGGTAGGCTGGATTGTGTCTTGCCTGGTGTCACTTTCCTTCTCTTGCAGATCTTTAAACTGTGACCTAAAAAGAATTTGCATTGGAATTTCCCCTCCAGTATAGTAAAAACATTATTTCTCTTAAGTACGTTAGATTGCCTCTAAAAAGTTCATATAGCATCCTAGCAGTAACCTTTTTTTTTTTCCCTTGTAGTAATCATTTGCTTTGAAAAGCCTCCTGTTCCTGAAAGACTATAAAAACAAACACAGGCAGGGAACAGGGTAAGATTTTTTGAGTATTACATCTTATGATAAGTGACTAAGTAAAATAGGCAGAAACATAGTAGTCTTAAGTATTCATGTAACATTTTATATTCCTGTTCAAGGTCTCCACTTTCTGTAACTACAAGAGGACATTGGTTTGTCTTTTTTAATATGGAGATGTGAGTATAATGAATGTCTTATTTGTTCCTGGTCTTCTAGTAAGTCTTGCTGAATTGCTTTGCAAATTTCAGATGAGATTCATTTCACCCTACTTTAGCTGTTCACAAAAACCAGTGATCTTTAGTAAGCACCAAGAAATATATCTTCACAGTGACTCTGGAGGAGGAAGCCCAGGGAGCAAATGGCTTACATCAAATGTTTCATTCCTTGGCAGCTAGAGTTCGCTGAGATAAAGCTCTCCCATTATGGTGCTGTTGCATGTCTGTGAAAGGGGAAAACACTCCAGTTGGTGATTTTAATAGACCAGATGTAGACTGTTAGATGGAGATTTGGTAAGGTAGACAGCAGGTAGCCTTACAGTACCTGTGTGGCATCCTCTGGCAGGTGCTCTCTGTGCAGCTGGGGGCTGCCCTGCTGTGGGCTGCTGTGGCTGAAATTTGAGATCTGCTTCAACTCTGAACACATGGGATGTACTTCTTCTTGCTGAGTCCTATTGCTGCCTGCTCCTGTCTGCTCTCCAGCAGTCCCTCTGGCTCCTGCTGCTGTGCAGACAGCAGGCCAGGATGTCAGAGGTGGCTTCAGGTGCTGAGGATTGTGATGTGTGTGTGATGAAGAAATGGTGCAAACTGTCTGTCGCTAATAGCCTCACCCTCTTCTCTGGTATTACCCCTTGGTGTCCTGTTGCTGCTGCCTGCTTTGACCTGCCACCAGTGAGTGATCTATGTGCCCAGAGGAACATGCAAGAAACCAAAGAGTGAAAAATACAGAGAGATGGCAGTATCAGAAGGCTAGAAGTCTTGTTACTCACACATAGCACATCTCCTGCTTACACACCTCGTGTAAATATCTGTCTCTCACTGTCCTTGTGCTGCTGAGTCCAGAAGTTCGTTTGCACCAGTGGTCATACTATTTTTGTAATCTCTTTCATGAAGAGTGTCAGAATACAATGAAGAAAGGGAATTGTTTTGCCATTTTGGGATTTCAGGGCATACGTCTCCCTTCATTCACCTCCTGATGTCCTTCAGAGAGTGTAGGGAAATTTACCCCATGCACAATAGAAGTGCTTGTAATTAGAATTCTCATTTACTCTTAATAGTCACTAGTATCCATCAAAGGCTTGATTTCCAGGTCTGTTGCATAGTGCAGTGAAAAGGAAAAGAGCTGAAGGTACTAAGCTTGTTGGCAGAGTGAGGGGAGCTGCTCTGTTGGCTCTGAGAGCAGACTTGAGAAGACCCAGCTATGCGTGACATACCCCAGGGTGCTATGTGGTCTGGAAAAGACAGTCAGAGGAGAGAGAGTGGGGCTTTTAACAGCATTTTATTAGACACTAGGGGCAGGCCAGGAATGAGTTTATAATCTGTTGTCATGGCTCAGCTGACAGATGGCAACTGGTGAGCAGGGCACTCTTGAATGCTTCATGGGACTGAGGCCTGTGCTAGCTACTCTAACCTGATGTTAAGATGATGAAAGTGCCCCTGTGCAAAGAAGCTATGCTAGCTAAAAGCTGAGTCAATCTGAAAACCAGTTTAACTTACAACAGTGCAAATTTTGCAAGCAAGCACACAATCACCTTGGCAGTAAGCAGAGAAATGTTATTAGTGGTGTATGACTCTGGTCCATGCTCTCTAGACCTGGCTAGCACATCCTGGAAAGGGTATTAGACACAAGGTAATCACCATAATATAAAGGTTAAAAGTTCCCCTATATTATGATGATACATGTTAATCTGTCCCTTCATAACAGCATCTAACTGATGAAAAAGCTGTAATTCAGACCTCAAAACCAGGAAACCCCCACTAAATAGAGCTCTGTAAGGCATAGGAACAGTGGATTAATAGGGTACAAAGAAGCCTGCCAGATTTGTGTTGTATCCTAAGCTCCACCATCCCGCTTGGCAATCTTCTCTTTGCAGCTCAACAAGTGTCATGAGCTGGCTGCACGCTGACACATCAGATCTGTGACCTCGCTTTTCAGCCCCATGCAGCTGAACTGACCCCTGCAGCCAGGGATCAGATGGAAAGCCATTAGGGCTGATTCCTCACCAGCACCATGTCCAGACTCATGTCACTGCTGCTTCGAGTCATCCTGGGAGCAATCATCCATGCATTGATTTTATGGCAGTGCTGACACTTGCTTTCATTCTTTCAGAGCCGGGGAGAATTGCTCTTAACCATGCCCCCTGCTGCCTCGGGATATAATCTCAGGAGCACAGTTTAGGGGCACAGCCAGCTTCAAGGAGCATTACTTTGCTTCAGTGCATTTTTATATGTTTTTTTTTTCCCTGCAGGCCTTGTTCTGCTAAGGGGGATGTTTGAACCAGCGAATGCACTTCTTTTTTCTTCTTCTCCTTAGTAAAATGACAGTCAAAAAGTATGTGTGCTGCTGCCAAAAAATACAAACATTTGCCCCATTTGCTCCTGGGTAGCGTCCTGGGTTTATGTCTTAGCATTTAGCTTGGTAATTATATCCTCCCTTAAAAAAGGACTTTGCAAGTAAATCAGTTCATCAATACAACAGGAATTTGAAGCCTGCATTTGCCAAATCCACAATCCTGGGAATACGTTTTAAAGGATAAAGCTTCAGTAAGACTATTTATGCAAAGACTTTTTTTTTTAGCATCAGGACCAAAATAAGATTTTTTTTTTAATAGGTTATAAATCGTTTGAAGTACTTATTTGTTTTTTTTGTTTTTTTCTTTTCTCCGTAATTCTCATTAGCTAAATTAATTGTTGCTCTCTTTTGAAATTAAGGATAACAAATTTTCTTGTGCTGAAAGGCACAAGCAAATAATTACCAACAGTCTTCTTGTACCTGAGTTTGTATTATATTTCTCTTGAATGGAATCTCAGAAAAAAAGGGAGGAAAACTGTTCACAGAAAAAAAAAAAAAAAAAAGCAGCCCAGTATATTAAAGAAAGAAATACATTTGTGTGATGATTTCTTGTGGATGCATACAGCATTGCAGTGTTCTGATAATGGAAACAATTAGTTTTAGAAACAGTATAAAGCTTGCTAATTTCCAAATAATGGGAAATGGTCTGCCTGACAGGCTTTTCTTTTTGCTATTTATGCTGCTTATATAGTAGCAAAATAGCGGGAGCAGAGGCAAAGCTGGGCAGGCAGGGCAGGATCTCCAACAGCTGCATCGGACCCCTGCTGTGTCTCTGCCAAAGCCTGTGCCGTGGAACAGCGACAAGGAGACAGGCTTTTGGGGGTCCCCTTATGTGATTAGCCCTTTCCTTTCGGCCTGGAAACGGAGAGAAATGTCGGGGTTTTTTAAGAGGAAAATGAAGGCCACACCTATGTCTGACAGATGGGTTGTTTTCCACATTTTTCCATTCCATGAACAAATATCTCTGAAAAACAAGCATGATTTGGAAAGGTAACCTGGCTAAGGGTCTTTCAGAGCTACATTTTTGCTAAAACATTTTTCATTTTCTTATTTAATTTCCTGCATCTGAAACAAGGGAGGGAATCATGCTGTACTTTTTGCTGTTGTATATAGCATTTGGGGTTGGAGGTCTGTGGATTAATAGAACAGGAGGTGGCTTCCTGCCTTCTGTCAGTGGGAGATAAAGGTGCCTTCTCACTTCACAGGTCTTTCTGAAAGAATCCATGAAATTTGGTGTTCATAAGAAGAGTGGGTGAAGTGGGTGGAGATAAACACTTTTCTGGAGTAGAATGCAAACTTCATACTGACCAATGGTCTCATGAGTGTGCTGGCCATATTGCTCTGGCAATATTTGGGACAAAGGGCAGTAGGGGACTATTTAGGCAGCTAGATGTGTTTTTTGGGAAGAGGGTTTAGCCTATTTAGCTGAAGAAAGGCCTGAAATAGGAAAGCATGAATGAAACCATCCATGCATACCCTCTTTACAAGTTAGGAAGGTTGAAGAAGTTCTGTCATATCTACTGCCTTTTTCTGCTCATTTCTTCTTCTGTCTACATGAGAAAGTGCTCAGGAGGCAAAGAAGGATTGGTTCCCCATTGGTATGTAGTAAGAATATGTGGTGGCACTGTAAGTCACTGAAAAGCATCACATATTTTGTGAACCATCTACTCTGCTCTGTAGAGTTAAGGTCAAGTGTTCTGTCTCTTCAGTTTCCTACTGAATTCCTTTCAGTAACATCTTTTTGAAATATTTTAGAAAGGTTAACAGTCTCTTAAGAATCCTATAAACTTCTAGACTCTTAGCAATAGAAGATCTTCAAATTTACTGTATTTTGAGTTTTTATACCCCCTTTACATGTGGCCCAAACTGCAAATATATAGCAAGTAAAGGGTGGGACTCACAGGCCCAAAAAATGTCTATAGCAGGAAGATGCAAGGCTTCACCGTGAGGGCTAGTTCAGTACCATCTGCTCAAGAGGGTCTAGAAAGCTACCTGGTCAAAAAAGGCTTAAAATGATGAAGGAACAATGAAAAAAAAAAATGTTAAAGGAGTATTATGAAATGCCCATGAGAAAAGGGGGAGAAAAGAAGACTCGTACACTTGTGAGCTTTTAAGGTTCTGTGGAGCAAGGGCCAGTCATCTTACACGCTGTTGGGGAGGTGCAATATAGTGCTTTGTATATGGAAACACACATAACAAAATCTTTTTATCACTTCTGATATGATTCCTTTGATTATTCAGTGTATCATGGATGAGAATGAGCAATTAAAATAAAATCTAAATGTAGATTTTATTTGCACAGATACTGAAAAGTATCTCTCTTTAGCAAAGCCTTTTGCTATTGCTCTTTGCACCCTAGGGAGTCTTCAGATGCCTGATCATTTCCCTTGGCTCCCCAGCTCTAGGGAAATCATATCTTTTTGTTGGTTCCCTTGGCTTCCCAGGCAATGTGAGGAGCTGGCTCAATGTGGGACATGAATGACAATTCATTGCCAGAAGGGAAGTAATTTTCAGGCCTCCTCCCCTTCTTTTCTTGCTGTGAATGTAATAATACACTTTGGAAACATTACTGTGGTAATCTGAAAACAGCAATGCTGTCAGAATTCAGAAAATGCCTGATAGAACTGATCATTCACATAGCTTAGCTATGATGTTTAGAATTGCTGTACATCATATTTCATTCTTCACTAACATCCTGATGGATTTTTCCCCAGTGAGTTGTCTTTGCAGTAAAGCAGTGTAAGAGCACTATTGTTTGGATGTTATTTTTCTTCTCCTTCCTTCCTGCCTACCTCTTATTTTTTCTTTTCTCTCTTTTTTAAATTTTTTTTTTCTTTTTTATCTTTTCCAAAAAGCTACTTCATGTTGCAAAGATCATCAGATGAAATGAATGCAGCCCAGCTGGGATTTTCTGGAAATGTGTTCAGCTTGGCAACACCTCTCACAGAGTAGCTTGGTCCCTAAAAGCTTTGTTTAAAACAACGAAATGAAAACAAAGGAGACATAATTAGCTGCTGTGTAATAATAGAAAAGGCTTGTATCCAGTTACTGTAAAAGTCATTTAATGAAGGGTAATCTGGACATAAGCCTGCACACTATAGCTGTAAAATATTTAAGCTTTTTAATGAGAGGGAAAATGGAGAGAAGGGTTTGCTAACGTGATTAGGAAAAATGCCTTTCATAACCATTTTTACAGGGGCTTGCAATTCCTAAACTGAGGTTTGAAGCTTTCTTCAAGCCAAAGCAGCAATAAAACTTTTATGCTGCACCAACACTTAAAAGCTACATACATCACATTGGTTTTATATGTCTGAGTGGGAACATCAGCGTAGTGCTTTTTATGTCTGCAAAGGGCTACACTGGCTATTGAGTAGCAGCTCCAGTTTCTTCCACTTACTTCAGATTGTAGAGTGCCTGTGGATGAGCAGTCATTAATCTTAAACTGCAGTAAAAGTTGCTTTCAGTGACGCTCTTTCTCATCTCCCCCTCCTTGTTCTGTTTTTGCTGTCTCTGTTCCCTATCCTCCCCTTCTTTCTTTTTCCTGCAAAGCTGCCTTTTCTCATACTCTCTCCACTATTGAAACCAAAACAGATGCTGCTTGGTCTGAGGTGGACCAGCTGCTCTGATGTGATGAATACATAGCATTATTTTTAGTCCATTGACAGGTTACTAGGCAAAATGCAGGAATCAGCTGGGGATTTTCTGTGATGGGACAACCATAAATGATGTAATAAAACATTATTGTACCCCTGTGTAGTATTTAGAGGAGGGATTTACTATTACTATGGTATTTACCTAATCTGAGTGCAAATGTGTCTATGTTTTTGCTACCTATACCTGGGAGGAAGGGATAACCCTGTCCCCCTGCAGGAGACACATTCTTTCTAATCAATGGAGAAAGTGGACACCTGAGGAAGGTGGGCACATCTGTAAACCCCCTGGATTATAGATGTTCCTATCTTTGTTCAAGAAAATGAATGGAGTCTCACAGTGTCAAACCAGGTTTCCCAGCCTAAGATACAGGAATGGCTGAGAAGGGCCACGTGATTCTAAGACCATGTGAAGGATTATCCATAGCTATCTGACATCTAGGAGGGAAATAATGGAGACAGGATGGTTTCTACCCTAAACCTCTCCATGGAAAGTCTGATGGTTGTTGATAGCAGGATCTACACTGGTAGAGCCTTCCCTGTGGTCCTCAGGGCAATGACTGGCAAGGGGGAAGGAGGGCTTGGAAATGAGGAGGAGCTGCTGGGCTCCTCCTCCTTCTTGTTGGAAGTTTTGCCACTGAAAATTTGAAGGGTGAAAAGGAGAAAGGACTGGGAGTTCATGTGCCCTCACTGTGCCAAAATATTGCCTGGCTTATGTGCACTGCCATAGTTCAGCTGCCTTCAGCTGTGCTCTTCCCCTGGTTTCCTAGCTGCCTATTTTCAAGGGCTCCATGAATTGTACTCATTGTCAGTACAGCCAATTAGAGTAATTGTTGCCATTATTTCAGTGATATCTCACAGAAATAACATGCTCACAGACACAGTTTTTTCACTCCTTCAAAGTCATTACCGTGCCATCAGAATTTTAGCTCAAAGGTTTTGCTTCAACATATAAAGAATATCTGTAGGTCTGCCCCTCATATTCTTGCAAATTCTTCATTTAAGCTTCCATATAGAAATGAAGATAATAAATATTCATGCATTTCTTCCTACCTTGATATGCTAATTCTGGTATGAATGGTAATCTAGAAGCAGCTGAAAAGGATGACTTGATTCTGGTATTATTTATGAATCCTGCACTGAAGTATTGGTCCAGGGGTGTGACAATGCCAGCTAAGAGTGATTTAACAAGAATTGTTCTTTGGAGATACTGTCTTTTCTTTATCCATTGCATAAAATCTTTTAAGATTATTGGATTCCCTATTTATTACCTTATTGCCTCAGTGAATTGTCTCAAATTAAGTGAAATAGATTATTTTTCTCACCTCTTTCACAGCCTTCTAAATAAGGTGCTGAACTCAAGTGCTTCGAGGTGTGCACCTAGTAGTCCCATTGACTTCAATGAGCTAGTTCAACAAAACCTAGATATTTGTAAGAGTGATGGATCTTTTATAGTTACCAGCTGTATAGTATAAAATGAAGAGTTTGTTTCTGAGCAAGATGAATGGATGTTCAAATTGACTCATTTACTGTTTGAAGCAGTCACAAAAATATTTTCATACTATTGGAGAATTAAAGATATGTCTCAAATGAATCTCAAGCACTAAGACTCCCAGGCTTTGTTTTAAAGGCTTTGTATTTGAAAAATCTGGGACAGAAACCTGTTGGGTTTTTTTTTTTTTCCCCACCCATATTGAGCAGGGGTCCAAGCAGTAGCACTATACTTAATATTGGTTAATATTAGGATGAAAATATAGAAACATGACTGTCAGCCAATTATTTGTAGTACAGACCTCAGGACTCTGCTATTGCCTTCAGTGGCAGCAGAGACCTACTTTCATCTGTGCCAGGACCTAATGGAGTTAGAAAAGCTGCAGTGGCTCAAACCAAACCAGTCACTTCAAGCTAACCTCTATGATAGATGCTTGAAAGAAAGACAAAAGACTGCTGAAGCTACTTTGAAATTCTGATACTTCGTAACTCTGATCAGTGTGTAAACTCTGTCATGAACCATTGCATGTTTGCTAGAAGAGGTTCCATGCAAATGGACAGAATTACTTTTTTTTCATTTTTTACTTCTAGGATTTCTATGTAATTGCAAATAACAGGAGGACACATGGAAAACATAACCCTGTGATAGTCAATTTTACATGTCACTAACTTGTCTCCATTCTTAATAAGTATGAAATGATTGTCATATCAGCAAGTCTTGACTGCTAAAAGATCAAATGACCTTTGAATGCAAGAGGTTAAAAAGACCAGATGCTCAGAATTGAGCTAATTGTAGATTCAAATTGCATAAAGCTAAAAGCTGAAAGACTGAGCTTGTGTTTTCTCATTTGATGTTGCAGGTCGGTAGGGTTACATGCTCTTAACTATGTGGAGGCCTTGTAAGTATGAAGACTTCTCCCTTTTCATCCTAGTGGCTTGGCAGCAGAACAGCCCATTATGGTTATAAATTACAATTTCCTTTTTAATTGTCTGGAAAGGCAAGAAGGCCAAAATTTAAAACCCTGATTCAAATATGCCCAGTTTCAAGCTCTTTAGCATAGGAACTGTGAGGACTGTATTTAACTGATGGTAGATTACACTCAATTAAATAATATCAGTTTGGCTCATGAGCTGCAGCATCAGCAGATGTAGCTATAAACATTCTCTTTATTTTGTCATCCCATCAACACTGACTAGGTTAAAGAAGAATATTTGCCTTTGTAAGTGGTCAAAAATTTCCAAGCGCATAAAAATGACAGAAGTTGGTAAAAAATTGTTTGAAACATATAGAATAATTAAATTTTAGTTTGTGTTCTCTGTAACAGAGTTACTGTAAAATATCACTACAATTTTCAAACAATGCTTTCTGTTTGTAGGATCAGTTGTTTGTCATATTGATTTTATCATGGAGAGGATGGCTTGCCTAATTAAATACAAAATATTTGTCCTGGGCCTAGATTAGCTAGACCCAAATAATGATATTTATGGAGACTACAGATGTAAAACTATTTTTTGTTTTCTCTGGACCTGTCCTAAGAAAAGTGATATTTGCTGCATCAGATTTATTCAGTCTCGCTATTGCTATTTCACCCTGCTGCAAGGAGGGCCTGAGTGGGAAGGACTCTGAGGATGTGAGAGGCTAATAATTCTCGTCAAAGATGTGCAAGACAATGGAGGGAAGAGTGGGATCTCTGCCAGAGGTGTCAGTTGGAGAAAGCAGGTCATTGATGCCTCCTATCAAAATGACAGCTCCCAGTAGGAGTTCCTCATCAGTGACTGCTCGGGAGCAGTGGAAAGGTAGTCAGTTTTGTTGGTGACAGGGGTGATCAGGAGCTGGCGTTGTATCCATTGCACCCTCCCAACTGTACTGCTGTATGGCCTGCTGGTGGGAAATGCACTGTACAAAGACAGGCTCTGCTGGCATAGGAGGCATCCTGCAGAAGTTGAGAGCTGTCTGGAGAGTACTGACAGCTTGTGCTTTTCCGATTTGGTAACCAGCTGATGCATGGCTTGTTTAGCTGTGCTGTGAGGGTAGCAGGCCTTTACATGCTGTTTTGTGGTGGTGTGACAAGTGTGTGCTTCTCACATATTGGTTTACTTGTGCTGCTTGAGGTTTGCTTGTGTTTGTATTACTTTCCTTGTTTTGGAAAGCAGATTATGCAAATTACTTTTGTTTCAGCAAAACATACTCTTAATCTACCCTAATCTTCAATTTAAAGATGCTTTAGGCTATTTCCTGCTTTGGTCTTGCCAAAATATTACTGTCTAAAAATTAGATGTCTAGCCTATAATTGGATAGCTTGCCTCTAGACTCCACTGCCAGTGGGGGGAGAGAGAGAGTCAATCAAGCTAGCCTGTTTTCGACAGACTTGACCTTCCCTGAACCAGCTCATGCTTCCCCCCTTTTTGAAAGGATTTGGTGGCTACATCATTGATAGTTAACAAATTCCTGAGCCTCAGCTTTGCCATATGTACTGACTGAAAACATGTGCTGTCCAACACTGCAACACTCTACAAGAAATCAAGAAACAGTGACAAGTGTCACTGCTGAAGGTAGACTTAAGAGGTGGTTTGCTGCCATTGTCATCTCAGGGACTGGTAGCACAGGTGGACTTGAATCTGTAAACACTTCTTGTCTGTAATCCAGGTATGCACATTTAAAGTGCCTTCCAGGTTCTGGCCTCATTACTGTCTTCATGGGAAATTTTTACACTGCAACTGTTTTGTCCCTAGACACAAAAGGAGCGAGTTCGCTCTAACACACGGTGACACATTTTGCTAGAGGGATAGAAATGAGAGCTTTACTGACAAAAAGACCATGTTAAACAACATCCATCTTCCTCTTTGCAAAATGAGCAGTTATTATTAAGTTATTTCTGTGAATGTCCCTGCTATAATGCATTTTCTTTTGCATTTAAACTTGTTCAGTACCTCTTCATTAGTGCTGTTAGATCCTTAGGAAGAGTAATCCATTGTATAAACTGGCTGGAATACCAGACACAGAAGCTGGCACAGAGTGAGACTCAAATGGTCACTGTTTGCCTTCCAGGAGTGGGATTCACCAGGAATGTGAGCTGTTTAACTTACCTTTAAAAAGGAGCACATCTTTTCTTGGTGTTCATATCTGTTCCCCTCTGTTCAAGTGAACACTTGATTTGTGCTTTGTCAAGAGTGTGACTGCTCCCTTTGAAAAAGTTTCTTGACACTTATAAAGTCTACTAAAATACTTTTATTCTTGGCCTTGAGAGATCTTGAATGTTTATACAAAGCCATAGGATTTTTGGGTACTGAATATTCCTAGATTTCAGCATCTAGAAATGCTGGAGTTTTTGAGTGCTTCAATTCAAAAGAAGTAAATCTTTGTTAAAGAAAACCAACTTTGATGTAGGCACCAATAAAAGGATTTATTTCACTTCTGAAAGTCAAATGTCCAGTTGAAACTAGCTGTCTTTCTTCCTCTCTGATTAACAAAAGGAGAGTTATGTCATAAATCTTCCCAAGACGCTTGCCTCAGTGTGATGCATGTCATTCCTTGGAATTACTTTGCTGTCTACTTATTTTGAAGATGAATCCCACCCCTGTTTCTCATTGTTTATCCCTTGATATCAATGTGAAGCTGAATGTTGACATAGAAATTAAGCATCTAAATATCTTTATGGATATAGGTTAAAGCTGGAAAATTTTGTTTTATGAAGTTTAAGTTCACAAGTATTATCTTACCTTTTCATAGGGCAGAGGAGAAAAATGTCTGTTTAAATACTTTCCTTTGAAAGATACTACAATCAGCTGAACACCAGTAATTGTGTTCTAAATCTTTGTAGCCTTAGTTCTAGCATTTAAAGTATATATAGAATAAGATGTTTAGCTGTATTTCTTCTCTTGCCTTTAGAATGCCAGGCACACCAATAGAACTATATGAATAATAAATTATAATACTGTTTAGCATCCAAATTGTTATAGTTTAGAATTTTTCTCTCAAGTGTTTCTTCTAGAAATCTATTCAGCCCTCCCTGATGACACATTTGGATGAACATTTTTCAACTGTGAATGCCTAAAGTTAATCATCTAGATCTAAATTTAGGCACCAAAATGAATGACCTGATTTTCAGAGTTGCTGATTACTTATTTTGATGCATTAGTATGAATTTAATAGCTTTGCTGTAGGTGCCAAAGTCTTAAGAATGTTGTCTTTTTTTCCCATGCACAACTTGTCTATCAAACTGCAGAACACATGCAGAATTAAATTACTAATGGACGATGACAATATGCCATATAGAAACAATGTTACATTGATTCATTTATTTGTTTACATGGTTGGGCAGGCTAATATTATGCAGAAAGTTCACGATGAAAGCTGATTTATAGTGATTTGAACAGAAAAGCATGCATTTCTCCCATTTCACATTGAGACAATGGTGAATTCTGTGTGAAAAAAGCTCATCCTCTCTCTGTTCTTTGTTGTATGCCAAAAAGAAATATAATCTGGACACATTTTCTTCATTCTATAGAAAAGCAAACTTAGTTTTTCCTGATGACTTTCATTGTGCTAAAAATTGTGGAAAACTGGATACTGCACAATAAATTGATGCATATTGCAAAACAAAAGCCTTTCAGAAAACATTAAAAGCCATATGCTCATTTTAGAGATGTGTTGTGCCGCTTTGAAATGTGGCTTCCTTGCTGTTTGAAGACCTGAATCGTCAAAACTCTTGGCTACTTACATTAAAGGGTCATAAGGATTTGCTCAAAGACATTGCTGAATAGGGGTCTAATAATCTGCTTTGCTCTACCTTATCAGGCTGAGTTTGAGATGGGCCCTAAACTACCTTGAGAATGCCCAGGACTCCAAGAAGAGTAAGCACTGTAGAACTGTAGTGTGAGTGGCAGAATCTAGACTTCAAAGATAAGGTTTTACTTTTTTTTTCACACACTTTTCTTCAGTGTGTTGTCTTTTTTTTCGTTGAATTATTTTTGATGCACACAAGGGCATTTTGCAAAAAAATTGAAAGGAGGACCAGATTATAATTTTCCTCTTCTTTAAGAATTGGTCTGTGGGTCCTGATCAAACCAATGGGGAGATTCTTATGAGCCACAGGGAAAGTGGGTGCAGGATCCCATCTACTGCACTTAATTTGCTTGCAAAAGCTTTAAGGAGAATGTCTTGAATAGAAGCATTCTTAGTGAGAGCAGCACAGCTCCACCTGACATTATATTGGCAGCAGGTGGCAAATGTAGATGGAAGTGCCTGACTATCGCTGAATTAAGCTCACGGTCCCTTCAGCATCAGCAGCTGTGTGATCACTGGGGAGTTGTTTGGTTACATGTGTTTTTTTTACATCTGTCAATTTAACTAAATTGGTGGTCTAAATGAATAGTGTCATGCAGAGGAACATTACATGGATTTATGACAGCTGAAATGTATAGCACCTAGAGGATTCGGGGTCTGTGAAGCAGTGAATAGATTTCACAAAAAGCATGATTTTCATCTGTGGGAGACATAAACTTGATCCATTATTCAACATGCTATGCAAAACAGAATTGCTCATTGGGTTCACAGGGCAGTCTTCTGGCATTTCAAAAAGAAGAAAAAGGAATTTGAGAGAAAGATTTATATATTTATGTTGCCTCTGTTTATGATGCTAGCAAAGGAAGTCCAATTTCCTCCTAATTAGATTATAACAGGTGCAAGCAAATCCAACGGAAGGGAAGCTGCTTGTATAATATCTCTAGTGCATTTGGTGTGAGTGTAGCAGGGAAACAGGAAGCATCTCTCAGCCCTGGTTTCCCCATGGTACTGTCTGAAACCTGTCATGACGTCTGCCATCAGCACTGTTACTGGGCTTGGAGAGATGGCTTCACCCTCAGGTCAGATGTCTGAGTTCAGCTGAAAGAACTGGGGAAGTGAGTCCCCTTCTGAGACTCATTTCACACTATGCTTTGTTCTTCTGAGATCTGTGGTGCCACAGGTTCTCCTGTTCCATCTTGCATACCCCATTTCTTGGAAGCTTGGGGCTGTTGCTTTCAGCCATGTGGGAGGCGCTGCAGTCCTCACCAGTTCTTCACCGCTGATCCTGACTCATGTTCTCCTTCCCCCTCCAAACTAAAGAGGCAGCAAGAAAAGGGTAACACATCCTGCATGCAGACTTTTCCTCCTCCAGCCATTTAAGCTGAGGTATGAGCAGAGAAGGCTTGGAGAGGGTCACATTTTCTGCTGGGTTGCCATGTTGGGACTGCCAGCACAGTGGTATGGGGGACAGCTGGAGGCAGAAACCCATAGAAGTGTCATGCCAAGAATGGCCATAGCTTGCCTTTCAGAGATTTCAGGTTGTCTTGCTGTGTAAAGATGGCAGAGTTTTTCTCCTTTCACCTCAGACTTGCACTGAGGAATCTCTATTGACATGCCTCTGATAATGAGAACAGAATCCAGATGGGCAGAAGCTGAACAAGTGGTGTAAGAAGATGGATGGATGTTTCTCTCCTGTTTTTAAGCAACCCAGGGAGCAATGATACTTCAATTAAAATGAAAACTATTGGGTTGAGAAACTTTAATTGCATTTTAAAGGAGGGGCAGACTTTCTACTTTAATTTTGAGTCTATAACTTAATATATAAGAAGGGTGAAGATCTACTTTTTAATTAAACAACTGAAGAGATCAGAACTGAGATCCTAGTTGACTAGGATGCTAATGCTGCTCTTTAAAAACTGCTAACGAAAAATATAGAGGATTAATTTATGATTATTATAAAGGAATCTACAGAATCATTCATGATGGAGGATTTAATAATTTTCTTGTGGGCATATTGAACTACTCTGATACAATGTTATGCCTTTTTGAGGAAACAAGATAAAGTCTGTTTCTGTGTAAATACATTTTTCTATTGCTTCAGACTCCTGGTGAGATCATAATGATAAAGCTGCATAAATACTGTCACAAACTGGCAGAAACCAACCTGGCAGGAAATTTCAAACCCAATGGCAAACTTCCACAGGCTATTGGAAATTAGTTGCTGTACTTCTAAAACAGCCATTGGGAGTCTTATGGGAAGAGGACTGAGTTTTTAATACATAGACATGCAGATGGGTCCTTGTCAAGTTTATGGTGTGACACACATTTACCTTCAGGGAGAAGCTGAAATCCAGACTATAAAGAAAAAAGAGGTTCCAGAAGCTAGAACTGTGAAAAAAAATCTAATTTTTTTTGCATGATTTTTCTTGACTATTCAGACAGGTTTGTGAAGAAGTGCATTTCCAGAAATTAATGGCTGAATAACTGAACATTATAATTTTTTTTTTTAAACAAGTTGGATTTTCTCCCTATTTCTCTTTTCTTTTGGCCATAATTTCATCTGGTGCTACACTCTTACCTGTTTTTGATATATGTTTTGAGACATTTCTTCAGACTAGTCTATACAGGAATCTATTAACAGCAATGCATTCTCTCGGCAGATGCACAGTCCCACTGATTGAGTGTCTTCTTTTTGAGTTAGCTTAACTCCAGTCAGCATGGGTATAAACAATTTCAGACTAAGCCTATTTTGAAAATAAGAGAACCTATCCAAAAATTGAGGAAAAACTTATTTTTCTTTAAAGCTGACACTATCTCACACTTTGTGGTGTAAACAAGCCTGGGAATCCAGACCATGTGTTTTGAATTACCTTTGCAAGCTCTTGTGAGTACTCCAACTTGTGTTCATGTGCAATTCAACCTACAGCAATTCAAGATTTTGTCACTTCCCAACCTTCTCTGCTATTTATCACAGTCAGTCCATCAGAAGTTCCTGCCAGGGTGGCAGATAGCAGACTGGAACACCAGCTCATTCAGGTTCCTGTGAGGAATGTACTGTCTTAGAACAAACCTGGATTCACTCATGAGTTACCCTGGACTGTGAACTGGAATGTGATTGAGGATGCAGGTCTGGTTTCTTGACTCTTGTTTTGGGGTTGCTAAATTGTTGCAGGGCAGCAGATAGATGCAACATAAGCACTGCTGGAGTGAGATTAACAAGGTGCAGCACTTTGTCTAGATGCCTGAGAGGTGGTGTGGCTCAGTACCTCACCTGGGGTGTGGGCATTATAGAGTCATATTATTTCTCCCTTGTAGAAGTGATCTTTCATGGTGTTTTTGATATTTTTCCATAAAGGAATCAGGTTTTTCTTGGGGTCAACAAGCAAGGTTTTTCAGCCCCTGCTCTAGGTTCATTTGAATATCAGATTCCTCTGGATGCCAGTGAGGCTGTTCAGAATTCTGCCAAAAAAATAGCATTCAGAAGAACTGCCCGTTCTCCTTTAACCTTGTTCTCAAAAAACAGCAACAAAAAATTGTTCTGGTCCCCTGGAGTCTTAAAAAATCATTAAGGCAGGCACTGAGCTCAGACACTTGAAATTTGGCTGTATTACAAAGGACTGAAAATGAGACATTTGCCCTAGTAATATCTTAATGTCTTAATAGAGGGGTCATTACCTGTGCTCTCTCTGTGACTGGATTAAGGCCACTGCAGCTGAGGATGGATTGGACTAATAAACTCTGGAGCCCATAGAAAGTCAACAGTGGAGAAAGCAATCAGGGGGGTGTGTTATAGTGTGAGCATTATTGGAGGAAAGCTTGCCTTGCTGCAGGATCCCCAGGGTTGCTTGGGCAACTCTGTTTCCTTCAGTTGTCTGAAAAGTTGAAAGCGCGTATGTTAATTTGTTCTGAGAAGCAGTCTGAGTTGCATAATAGCAGCAGCAGGTGACGCAGTGCCTATCTCATCCTGAGGTTTTCAGAAATCTGGCATGCCACTATATTTACAGTTCAGGTCAATCAGATGCAGAAAATATCTCTGAGCATGACTACCCTTTGTCCTGCCCAAGAAGCACGTTCTTGTGTGGTCCATCTACTAATTTCTGGGACACCAGGGCTGCTTTGGCATTGCTTGCAGTTACTGTTACACAAATTATGTATCTGGTCAGAATGGATCATTGCAAAGCCCAAAGCACACATGTCCATGTCTACAGGTACTGCAAAATAGAAAATTTGAATAGCTTGTAAAAGCAAATGATGACTTTCTTTTCCAGTGTTAAGTGTTATTTGGGTGTGAGCTTCCTTTTCCCTGAGTGATGAATGTTGCTGAAATGAAGGGACTAGTAGTCAAGAGAATAGCTGCTGGTCTGGTCTGTTTGTACAGCCAAGCCCCTGTACAGCCTGTCTGACATGAATAGATCAGGCCTGTGCCACAAAGTGTTGGGCACAGGATAGATAAAATGATCACGCCTTGATCTTGGATGTAATAATACCGTGATGATGCAATGCTCCAAGGAGGCTGAGTAGGTGTAGGATTGGTTTAACTTTTGTGTGCCTGCCACAGGAAAGGGATGAGAATATTCTCCTTGCCTGGGATCAATGAGGCCTTTGAAATACATGCTACAGGCCTCTTTAGGGATATCTAATTTAGGGATATCTAATTTAGCATTGTGAAAATATTCACAATGCTAAAGGCTAAATAAAGCTGCAGCTGTATCCAGATGATAGTCTATAAGTTTCCTCATCTCTTATTGCAGCTCAGATATTTTCTATGTCCTCTTCATTGTGATATCTGGCTGAAGATGAAAATCTGAATGAGGACTTTTTTTTGCAACCATGCCAAGCCCAGAAGATTTTGTCAATTGAAGAGAAAGTGTTCATTAATAGCTTTGTTGTGACTGAACACTTTACTTTGTTTACCCTATAGAGAGGGAAGAGATTCTTTTTGCATCTGTAAGAAGGAAAGTATCCATAGAACTTCATATGAACTAGAATTCATATCCTGAAAACACATTTCTCTCATTGCCTCCTTAGGCTGGTCAAGACAACCCTGATCTGTGATTCAAAATGTGTAGGAAGTGTAAGAAGGAGAGTGCCACAGCTTTCAGGTATGGGATTATTGTGCAGAAGAAGATTCTTCTTCTTTCTTGTCCCTTAACTCTGCACATAGAGGTGTGTGCAGTTTTAATCAAGGGGTTGCTAATACTTTCTACCTCCAGGCTGGGCTGGAGCCACATTCCTTGTTTACAGAGCAGCCAGGGCTGCTGGTGCATAAGGCTGGTGCTGCTCTGCAACTTGACAGAAGCAGCAGTTTGTCTGCAATGTGCAAAGCCATAAAAAGCATCTGGGAGCCTTTTCCCTCTGGCCAAGTGACTGCATTTATATTCACCAGCCACAGGCAAGTGCAGGCATTAGAGAAATGGCTTTTTCTTTTTTAATAAAGATCTCATTTTTGTTGGGACTTGTAATTTGTTGGTATGTGGAACAGATGTTTAAAGGATCTTTCTGTACTAAGTCTTTATTAGATAGGTGCCAGTAAGTGTTTGGGTTCATATTAATGAGAGGAATGACGGGTTTGTCTTTACAAACAAGCTGTGGGTCTGCTGATAAGATGCAGCTATCAGTGAGAGACAACAGAAACAATGGGATGGATTCCACTAAAAGATCAAAGAGGCACTGAAAGAGTACCATGACTTCCACAAAAGTTAAGAATTAAGAAGGGATTATGCGTTGGGGGTGGGCGGGGGGGGGGGGGGGGGGGGGAAGGTATCCCAGCTATCGGGCGTTCCGGGAAGCCTGTACCTCTCAAGTACCCCAGCCTATGGGGAAAGAGAGAAGGGACAAGCGGCCAGAAATTAGGATAAAAAGGAGGCTGCGCCCTCCAAAAATTTGAGAGACCCCAGGGGAATGCCCCATGGCCTCTCCCTTTATTTGAATAAAGAAAAAGAGCTCCTCTGTCTCCTTTTTGGACATAAACCTCTGGTGTTTGTGGATTAATTTTCCTGACATTAATGACTCAGATTATATCCAGGCCATGTTCCTGTGTTCCTTGGGACTGGGGCATGTGTATAAAGGACAGGTTTTTCTGAGGCAGTGAGAATTCTCTTCACTGGATACACTTTTAGGGGGAAGGGACAGAAATAAATGCAAGAATCTGAGAGTTCAGACTGTAGTGTAATGACGCGCCAAACAAATAGCTGCTCAGATGAGAAAGCAACCATTATTAGTTTGAGGTCTATCCTAATTGTGTGTCAACTTTTACTTTTGAAAATTATTTATCCACAATATAATACCAAAGTAAATAATTTCTTTCAATGTCATGCTGGATTTGTTTCTAAGATGCCTTTTGAAGGCGCAGTTTTCTATTGTCAGCAGTAACATGTCCCCTGCCTTGTCATTGCCCCAGGTAGTTGTTAAGCAATTATTCCTTCTTCTTTAAAAAAAAAATTTGCATGCAGGTTTCTCCTGCCTTTATGCATGTGGCTAGCTGTCCATGAAAATCTATCATAATCCCAAGGCAGCAGTATACTTCTTTCGTAACCAAAATGTCCTCTAACACTCCTTCTCCTGGATGTTTTCTTCTGCCTTCCTTTGCCATGCTGCATGAATATGCACTATTCTCTGGGTTTGCTCTTGTTTCTTTTAAGGAAGTAGTTATTTCTTCTTAAGTGTCCTTGAATGGGAGTTGGTTCTCACTCACCACCCCAGCATATTTTGATACTGCTGTCAGTGTTCCATGTATACACCCTTATACTCCTCTTCTAGATTTTGTTTTTCATGCATTTTGATGTTCTCTTACAAAATATGCCAGTTTTCATGTATGTTCTTACCATTTTGCCATCCACTCTCCCTTCTGCCTGTTTTCTTCCTGTTCTTCAAGACCAGGACTATGCTTCCTTGATACCTTTTGGCTTTGAACCCATGTAGATGATGGTTAGACTCAATTCATTTATCCAAGAGTCTCTGGATTGCTTTGTTTCAGGGTAACAAGCTCTTTTGCCAAGCCACAGAATCTGTGGCTAATAATATCTCATCGTTCTGGCTGGTGGTACCTCAGCTGCTGTTGTCCTGATCTTATGTCTTTTGTAGCGAAGGTCTTTCTCTTTTGAAGTTATGGATAATTTTTTTCCTTTCTATTTTTGGTGGATGAACCAGCCCAGTAGGTGTCCGTGGCCTTTTTAAAGGTGTAAAGGAAATTTCACCCTTTCTGCAAATTCTACTCAGTTTCTCATTCTGCTCCAGGAAGATGCCCCTTTCCTACAGTCTCTGAAAATTGAGGTTCACCCTTACTAACATAATTTTTAAACTAGGTGTTAATATTTCCCATACATTTTCTTATTTTGAACATGGCCCAGAGGGATGTTTTTTAAAACACTAACCTGACATTCTAGTGATAAAGGGATTAAATGAAAGTATTTGCATAATGTCTTCCAAATAGATGAGCTTTATGATAGATGACACCAAAATATATTGCATGAAAATGTGGATCGCTTGGAGAGGAAAAAAGTGCAAGCAATTTGTAAAGGGATTAGCAGAGTAAAACAGGTCTATGTCGAACATTGGTATAATGAAATAGATGGATTTCATGATGACAATTGTTCCACAATACCTTACTGAAGAAAGCTGACCCCCCTAACCTCCTTATTTCACTACAGGATGGTCCTATAATCAAAGAAGACCAGACTAATTATTTTCAGAAATTGACACCTTCAGAAAATAAAAAGGAATATTAGCTGCTAGGTTCTTGTATCATAGGATGAATTTGAATTAATATTTTCTCCATATTTTTGGCTTTACTTCAGGAATACATAGTTTGGTGGGAGGAAGGATTTAACAAGCTTTAGGCAAGCTTTGCTAAATCCACAGTATGGAGGGTACTGGACGACATGCACTGAAATGCTGATTCCACGAGGCTCGGAGTCTTATCGCGTCTGCAGGCAAACAGTAGAAATGCTTTTACATTAGACTTGCAAAATGTAATGTGCAGTGCAGTACTTTCTGTCTGAACCATTCTGGCAAGTTAGCACAGTGAGGTACTGTATCACACTTTGGATCCACTGATTTTTGTTTTCTTGTTTTAAGAAAGTGCAGGTCATACACCTGTCCTGGGAATGTTCCAAACAATTCAGACAGAATTTGAAATTGTGACATCAGCTAGGATAAATATGTGTGTGAATGCTTACTTGATAGATAGAACCACCTAGATACATAACCTACCTTCAATTTATCCTGTTTTTGGTGTAATAAACCGAGACAAGTTATATGTTTTCTTGCTTGTGTTTTTGCAGGTTTAATGTGGTCCCAGTTCTCTAATAGTTGGATGCCTCTTAGTCTTGTTAATGCTTATAATTGCAAAACATGTCTCTGGGGCAGGGAAATACTATCTTTTCCAAATGTTGATGGGAAACTGAGATGTAAAAGGTTATGTTCATACCACCAAGCATGATCAAGTAATATATGACTCCCATGACTTTGGATTGAGCCTTAGAGAGAAGATGATATGAATCACCTATCTCTCAGCTGAATAATAATCATGATAATCTCTGCTGTAATAAAAGCAGTGATAAGTTAGGCTGGTTTGAGAAGGGCTCTGCTGAACAGGTGCCTGAGAGACATGAATGTGCCTTTTGAGAAGGCTGTTTTTGTATAGCTCCCACTGGAATCAAAGACAAGGTGTGTTGCAAAAGAAAGGACTTTGCCCTGAATTGTCCTCTAGGACTGTTGCAAACAAGGAAGTACCGATGAGGGTGCAGCTATACCAAGAGAAAATCCTTGTGTTTTCCCAAGTGGAAATTCCTAAGTAACTGCAACTTTCCTATATGACATATACATAAAGTTTCTCTCCTCTAAAATGTAGAAAATGAGCTAAGTTATTTTTTCAGATTAAGAGTTCTACATAGATCTAGAGAAAGTATTTTTATTCAGCATTAATTATGCTTTGATTAGGAATAGAAATGTAGATCCCCATTGTCTCTGCAAGGTCATGTGCAAACACAAATACTGCGGAAAATGCCAAAGCAACTGATTAACTATATACTTAGCTAATATTTGCTTCTTATCTTGGAACTGCCTTTTAAACATAAAAGGAAAACTGTTGAGAAAATTTTTTGCCTTGTGGGTGATTTTTAGTCCCAGCCTCTGGAAGGAACAGAAGCTCACTGTTATGCTCAGAAAACAGGTTTTTCTCCTGATTAGATATCAGGCTCCAAACTCTATGCTATGTCTATGCTGACAGCACAAAGCTGCCTACAAAATTTCACTTGCTTGCTACCCAGTGGAGCATGTGAGTGTGGCCATGTGTGCTGCAAAGTTGCCTTCTCTGTAGCCAGCAGGACTCATGGTGCCTTAGCAAGGCCAGTGGGGTTGTAGATGCAGTAGGCAGCTGCCTTCAGGCAGTTTGCAAGCTGACAAGGAATTGTTGCATGCATGGGGCATGGAGCATGCTACTAGTCTGGAGTCTTTATATATACAGATGCATCTGTACTGTCAGCTCGATTTACCTGCGTCTCTGTGTTGTGCTTTCCCTTGCTGCTTCATCTGTTGTGCTAAATGCATTCACCCCTCGGAATAATGCCTGGGCCTGAGGAAAAGTGGTCTGTATGCTACTCAGAGCTTGTTCCCTTACAATAGCCCAGTGGTTTCCCTTGTATCCACATGATGAAACACCTGTCCTCTCAGATCTCTTCTGGGCCCTTTGGTGCTAAGATGTGACCATTACTTTTCTGTGGGGGTTTGTGTAGGTATTCTTGGTGTGGGTCTTTCTTTTTGTTTGGAGCATCAGAAAGAACCTGAGGCATGGATTGAAGCCTACCAGGGTGACATTTTCATAAGAAGTGATGTGATAGCACAGCTTGTCAGGAGTTGGAGGGCTGGTTAGGACCAGGCAGGGC
The DNA here is from genome assembly GCF_030490865.1 of Poecile atricapillus. Classification (NCBI taxonomy): domain Eukaryota; kingdom Metazoa; phylum Chordata; class Aves; order Passeriformes; family Paridae; genus Poecile; species Poecile atricapillus. The sequence continues at coordinate 59,233,025 of NC_081249.1, read as the reverse complement.
TGATAAGGAACAAACCCTCATCTACGACACCTTTTGGGAGTGAGCTGTTTCCAGAGTTTCCCGCGGTTTTCTGTGGAGATCAGTTGGTTCACTCAAAAAAAACCCCAAAAAACTCTGAGAAGAAAGTGGCAATTTTGCAATATCAGGGTATCACAACCTGAGAGAACTACCCTGGTGGGTAGCATAGGCTTACCATGTTGTCTGCAACATGTATGTGCTGGTTCGCACCTGAACTCTGCTTTGGCACGGCCAAAGAGTTTTCCTTATTGTGTAAAGGATATTTCACAGCCTTCAGCTGCTCAGACAGGGGCCAGTCTGCTTCTTTGGGAGCTCAGAGCTTTAGTCCTGACTGTACTTACAGCATCATTCACTCCATTCCCTTGACAGCATTGTGATTTACCCAGGAAAGCCCACCACTGTAACCTGAGAGGAAGAAGCCTGGTTTCATTTTCTTGCTCTACCAGCATGGCTCTGGTTCTTTTTGCTTACACATTATCACATGCCTTCCAGGTCTTGTCTATCTTACACTGAATTATTAGCCATGAAATCCTCCAGTAGAGATGCAGCTTCTGCTGTGAAAAAATGTCTTTGCAAGAAGTTATTATATCCTTACCCTGCAAGATGCTGCTGCCAGCCTCGTGAATTTGTCAGGAAGCTTATGCTTATGCAAAGCTGTGGTTAAAAAACATGTTACTCCAATGGACGTGGCTTCTCTCAAGAGTTTTCTAGTATGGATTTGCCCTAAGCCTCAGCTTTCCCATTGCCACCTGGAGCTGATAGTGCTATGGTAATTCAAGGAAGCCTTAAGAGCCCCTCACCAGGGAGATGAGTTTCATATGAGGCAGCACTGCTGCTCATAAGTGCTGCTGCTCCTGCCCTGACCTTTGCCCACCAATTTTGGAAAGGAATAAGGGTCTCCTAACCTCTTTCTTCACTTAGGCACAGCTACAGCCTTTTGTTGCTGACTCAGTAGAAGAACTAAGCCTGACAGAATGAAGGAAAAGGAAAGTGATGTTTTGGTCTAGAGACTTCTTGACTTTTACAAGTGCATAGATGTAGTCATTCCCTTAGTCCCTAGAACCTTCCTTCCAAACACTGAGCTCATTTTCCCAGTGATACAAAGCAAAGAACTCAGGAGAGAAATTTTAGTTTCTTCTGCACAGAGGGATTGCAGCTGACTCTCTCAAGGTAGTAGCTTGTTGGAAGTGGAGAATTCCCATGGTGGGTTGGGTGCTGTGGGAACTACAGGCAACTCACTGCCTCTCAGGGTAGCGTGGCACAGCTGGGGAGAGTGGGGGCCATACTAATTGCGTGTGACCCTTTTTCATCTCTCTGCATCAGTGCTCTAGAGACAGGACAGTGAATTGTTGTGGTCAGGTGGAATGCAACTCCATGGGAAGAGAGTAGGTGAGTAAGCATAGATGGGTATACAGTGTTAATGCACGAGTAAGCATTAATGGGCAGGTAGTGTTAATGTATGACACACAAACATGCTGGGAACGAAATGGGAGGTAGTCTGTGTCCTGCCTGTGCTATGTGAGAATTGAGGGAACTGAAAAACTGTAGACTTCTGTGTATTTTACTTATTGGCAAAGGTCTATTGCCTTTGGGAAAAGGGAAGCTTGGTTCTGGTGTGTGAGCAGTCTAGCCTGACCTGCTCTTCTCTGTACATGTAAGAAGTAATAAATACCACAAAGAGGTGTATTGTCTGCATAACTTTGAAGTTAAAAGAATCAGAGAATCTACAAGAATTTTTATGACTGAGTCACTGTAAGGGGAATGTCTGTTTACCTCTTGTAGCAAATAAGCACCTGATGTTCTTTAGAACCCAGATGATCAGATACTGTACCCCATAGAAAAGATTTCCTGTTAGAAAACTGGACATAGTTAATTTATGGTGGTAATTCATGTGTTCTTTGTGCATTACTAATTTGGTTATTATATGAGTTTATGACATCACTTACCCAAAACATTTAAAAATATCATACAAGTTCCTTAAGGTTTGGTTGGGGAAATCCCCAGACTGTACTATAAAAGACATCCTTTCTCCCCTTGCTGTCACATCTGCAGGCTGAGAAGATGAAGCACACACTGGTGGCTGTGCTATTCCTCGTGCAGGGCATAAGTGCTCTGGCTGGGACGACACCAGCAGCAGGAGTGGTAAGATGGGGGTCTCATACCTGAGCTTTGGTGCCTTCTTGTCTTCTCACATAGTTTAGATTGCTGAAAATTCTTTTAAGGTTACTGGAAAATTATTAGACAAATGCTGAGGTCTCTGCATGGAGAAAGTTCAAAGTATTCCTCCATCCTCCCCCCAACTAACATATAGGGACTGGGTAATAAATGTAGAAGTGAGGCACAGGTTTAAAGTCAGAGACAAATTCTGCCTTTGGTTAGATGAGTGCAACTCCCAGTGAGGATCTGAGTGGATATTAAATGCTCTGTGTAGCTTCTAATTAATTAGCAAGGGTTTATAGCAGAAACAGATCCACATCTTTGATGTGGAAGGAAGTGGGAGGTGGGAGCTTTTCCAGTTGCATGATTGCTGTCACACTCTGTGACCAGGCACATGAAAGCCCTATTGTTCAGTTATTGTTGGGTGCTCTCCCCTAAAAAACTGTATCTGCTTGGGCAAGAGAGAAATTCAAAGCAGACCAAATCAATCAGAAAACCTCCACAATAACCCTCAACCAAAAACTACATCAAATTCAGGGGGAAAGGAGAAAACTTTGAGAAATACTTCTTTAAAGCAATAAATTATATTAGTGAAAGATAGTTTTAATTTTGTACCTTTTAAAAAAAAAAAAAAGAAAATGGAGCTTCAGTTTTCAGAAGGAGTTTGTGAATATCTTAAGAACTTTTTCAAATGAAGAAAAGAATTTTGGGGTTTTTTTACCAAAAATGACTGCCTTTTTGATATTTATTAGTTAAAATTTGAAGGGGAATAAAATTTGGCTCCCGATAATTCTTTCTAATTATCTGGTTTATTCACCAACCAGATGATTCCTGTGTGGCCCTAGTTACACTTTTTTTAAGTTTGGGAGTGTTGTGGATGCAGGCAGTGAAGTTAGCACCTCCTAGGAAGGTGCTTTTATCTGCTCAAGGAATGAAAAGTTGCAAAATTCAAGATGGAGGTGTAAATATATGTTGATAAGCTGAGGGTAGAAAGCTTAATAGGGGAGAAAGTCTTCCTTAGTCTGCTTAGTTTTAAACTAGTCCTCAGTTTGTGTAATTTGCACAATTTGTGATGCTCTCTACCCTAACACTGTTAATTGCTACCAGCTGCCCATCATGTTCAGTGTAATTGTATGAGCACACAAGTGCCTGTTCAAGAGGGTTTATTTGACAAATTGTCCCAAAAAGCTTGTTTACACTGTGCCACTTGATAGACCTGCCCTTCGCCGGCCATTTGGATTTCCCCACCATCCCCTGGCTCAGGAACAGGGTTCCAGCTGGGATTTGGGAAATGCAGAAAGACGCAGCAGTGAGTGTCCTGTTGCAGGAGAAGCCCATTTGATGCTCCATCTGTTACACCATTTGACATTGAGGGTGTCTTGCTCCAATTCCCAGTTTGACACAGGTTTTGGTGAGATCCCATTACAGTGTGTTGCATCACGGGAATGCACCGTGCTCTTCACACTGTGTGGGGCCATGGTAACCCCCAGTATGGTGCCAGGGTAACCCCTAGTATGGTGCCAGGGTGACAGCTGCTGTCCTTGCTGTGGCAGGAAGGCAGGCATTAGCCACAGATGGAAGTTAAAGGGAATATATATGTGTTCTTATTGTATAAAAGGCTCCCAAGGTGGATCTGGCTGAATCCTTGGCAGTGTGGTGTCTTCTTCCGGTGCTCCCTTTCTACGGTAGGATGCTGCCAGCTCCGTGGTGCAAGTAGCAGAGTGGGACAAGTTTCCCAACCATCGCAGCTCACAGTCTGACAACTTTGTGTGAAAGGGGCAGTGAGTCCTCTGCTTAGAGGCTGGGGCATGAGCTGGGTAGTGAGGGGGGGACTCCTGCTGGGAGGACAGTATTCTCTGGATTTAGGGCAGAGGCACATGGCACTGTCCTTTTAAACTGCCATGAAATCTGCTACAGCTGTGCAGATGCTTGTCACATCCTCAGCTCACACCTCCTGGACAGGCTGAGCTTGCTCTGGTCACACAGAGCCTTTCTTCAAGAGGTGTCTGTGAAGTGACATTGTGCCCAGGGAAAATGTCTCCTCAGCGGCAGATCAGAAATTTTACAGTTTTTCAGAATATCTCCCATAATAAAATCACAGTGTTTTGGAGCTGCAGGATAGGGGCTGACTGGTGGGGAAGGGATGATGCCTTATGCAGGAAATCACTAAAAAAATCTTTCCTTTCCTTTTCAGAGTGCTCATCTCAGTACAATGCTTCCATATCTGACTCAGCCTAGGAATGTGTTTGGCAAATCGCACCCTTCCCCAAAGGTATAACCATTACTATTCTTCAATATAGTCCAGAAAAGACCAAATTTAGGAACCTACATCCTTTTCTTTAAATGCTACATGGTCACTTAGTGACTTAATTCTGATATAGGTAAGCCAGTTATTCTGCCTGGAAAAAGCATTTATGTGTTGTGTATCCAGTACTTTAGGAAATAGTGAATCTCCACAATCATCACTCCTGTTACCATGTCATTCAGTGCCTTGAGTCAGATCCAAAACCTTGGCATTAACCACTGACTACTGAACTGGACCACAGACATGAAACAGATGGGGCCCTGGGGATTTAATGGTAATGTGGCAAACAGTTTGGTGATTACAGTCTCCCTGAGGAAGTCTTTCCTCATAAACTAGAACAGGGCCTTGAAATTATCTTTTGAAGAGTGCCCATTTTGGATGCTGGGAGTGAGAAAAGTTTGATTCTCTCTGCTCTACCTAATTAAAATATTATCAGCTATTTGGTAATAGAGGGACCTGAATCTTTTTTCTGTGCCTTGTAATACAGTGCTTAAGTCCACCGCCTGCAGATTTCAGAGTTTGGTTTCTTTCCCTCTTTCTATCAGTGGCTGTTTAATAATGTTCACTTTGGAGCAGATTCAATGGGTCACACCTGCTCTGTATGGTCCTGCAAATAGTTGTCAAAAAAAAGTTCATGCAAAGCACAGGTTCAGCTTCACAGCAGGTCTTTTGTATGTCCAGGCAAGCCCAGTGTGGCATATGGGGTGTGTGGAGGGACCTCTTCTGAGGCAGAGTTCTCTGGCTCCAGTAGAGCATTTATAAAGTTAAATAGAGACAGGGTTCTCTTTCAGAGTCTGATTAGCAGGACACAAACTTTATCCATCTCCTTGCTCAGCTGAGGTGGCTTCTGTCCCTAATGTGGCCCTGCTATGTGCTTTCTTGGATCCCATTCTTTGTCTTAGGATGCACAAATAGCCAATTTAGAGCTGTGAATGTCACTAGGCTACAGCGACAAATACCCTGATTTTCAGAAAATTGAGCAACTGCTTGCTCCTACTCCCTTTGTTAGTTTGAAGGGATGTGGAAAAGGAACATTTCTCATAGCTTCAAATATGTATATGTAACAGCTTAATTTTGCAGAGTGAAATGTTGCTGTCAAGTCCTTGCTGTAGGCTAGGACAGTTTTCTCTCTTTAAGCATTCTGTATAAATTATTAAAGTTTAAAAACCATACAACTCCATCAAAAGTAGCAGTCTATCTCATGTATTTTTCTACAGGATGATGGAAGACATTTTTGTTACATGGTTGTCATTTGGCTGGTATTATATTTTGATTGAAGCACTTATTGACCCAAGGGGCTTTTAACTAAACAATGCTTCTTGCTCTTGTCAACATCATGATCCTGGTGTTTGTAATGTCAATGGAAGAATGGAAGCAGTTCTGCCCAGGCTGTTTCCACTCTTTTGCAGAAACTGTTGTCTTCAATATAAGCTGTACTTACTGCAGTGAAGCTCTGCCTTCAACTCAAAGCCCCCTCCTAACTCAAATGTTAAAATATAATGATTGTTTTTCACAGGGACATTAAAAGCATGAGTTTGAGGTTTTTTGGGAGATATCTGAATACATTTATGAATGTTTTTTTTTAGCACATCAAATAGGCAGGGTAAGTCTAGAAAACTGATTGGAATAATACAGCTGAGACTAGTTTACAGCAGGGTGTGTAATGCATACAAAGGTGTAGTGCACGCTATTGCTATACAATGTATAGCATCCTCTCTTGTATGCATGTACTCATACTTGTGTTACACACAGAAGGAACAGGACACAATACCTTCCACACAAAAATTAGCATGCTAATGTGCAACAGTCTCAGAGGAGCTCCCATATACTAAGCCACGTTTACTTCTTCTTTTGGTCTCTCCCATCTGTTTCTTTTTTTTATTGCTGAGCAACTTGCCTACCATCCCAACCATGCCAATGCACTGAGGACTTGGAGATGTAGAAACACCTAAGTGACTTAGGAACTAATTTTTTATAGTAATTTACATACTGATAGCCATATATTCAAAAATACTTGGAAACTTAGTCATAATATATTCTCTGTGGGATTTTCAGAAGTGCTTTGGTAACTTGCCTGGCAGAGAAATAAATGGAAGTTATGGGCTGGGACGTTCTGGAATGCCATAAGATACTTTTCTGCTTCCTTTCATGTTAAATGTCTTCAGCAGTCTGAGTGAAGTTTTGAGGCCCATGGTGCTTGAATAAGACAGATAAAACAACTTTCCACACTTTCTTTCAAAATGAGATGCATGCTGTTTGTTGTGGCTGCAGTAAAGAGGTTGCCAGAAATGTGAACTGGGAGCATTCCTGCTTGCTGCTCTTCTCTTTTTGGGCTCACAGATCAAGACAACTTTGCTGATAGTCATCATTGTGTGTTCTGGGCTGGTTTTTCAGCAGGAACATTAGTTGAAACCACTGTGAAAAAGCAAGCAAAGAAGTGCTGAAATGTCAGCTCTCAGGACATAGTTTTGTTGTTTGCTTTTTTTTATTTTTAAGAGGGAAAGAAAAAGAGAAAACACAGGAATAACAGTGTGATTTCTGCAGGGCAGGAGAAGAGATTATAGAAAAGTGTTTTTAAAGAGCAAGTTTGTAGCTTTAAAATATGCAGCTGCATTGAAGTGTGTGCCAGAATATTTTAAAATAACATCAAATATCTTTATTAATAAATTCGTGATAGGTTTATGAATTGGAAACATTTTGTGTACAAACAAAAAAGAGCTGTTCCAAACACACTCAGTATTCAGCCTGGTGTTTATAGACTACAGTGTGCCTTGGCTGTAAATTATGGCAAGATCAGGAGGTGCCAGCCCTGACCTTTCTGTCCCTCCTGCGCATTGCTCAGTGATGATGCTGTGAGCATGCAGACAACTGGGACAAGGCAATTCATGGGCAAGAGCTTTGCCAACTCTCCACAAGGATGGATGTGCGGGCTGTGATGTGTGGGTGTTATGAGCAATATTTTGTAGGAAAATAAGAATCTCTACCCTAGGCCAAAACTGCATATTTAATTCATCACCTTTCAGTGGTGTATAATTTAATGCATATGTCTGTTTGCTGTGGCGGGCTGCAAATCTTCAAATGAAGGATTTTTCTTTTCAAAACATTCCGTGTTACGAGTTCTATTTCAGTGCTTTCCTCTCTATGATGTAAATGACTAAATGTTTTGTCCAATTTAGATGAACAGAATAGTAGCTGTAAGACCTAACTTACTACTTTATTATTTTCCTGCTTTTATTTTGCTGCCTGCTTTTCTGTCTGCTGGAAAAGTTATTTCATTATCTTAGGAACATTGTCCACAATATTGGGAAAGTAAGGACTATCTATCTCCATTTTTCCAATGGTAAAATCTTTAAAGCAACATTTAACTATTTTTAGAGAGATTTGTAAGGATGAGTCATAAAAATTGCTAGATATTTTGAGTTCCTTGGAAGAAAAAGGTGAAAGATGACTAGTAAAGAAATTGCAGATTTTCTGATTGGCACAACTCATGTTATTGCCAGACATGATTAGGTAATGATTCTAGAGAAGAATGCTAACACTTTTTTTCTTACCAATTTGTTTTTGCAGCTCTTTGCCAATGTGTCCGGCTCTGTGAATGATGAGGGAACTTGTCAGTGCTCTGTGTACTTGCCAGATACCACCTTTCCAGTGCAGAAAGCTGAGCAACTGGAAATCATAGCCACAACGCTCTCGGAGAAGTTTGAGGCAGAGCTTTCTAAAGTAAGAGGTTACTTTGTCTTAAAAATAACAGTTGCATCTTTTCTGAAGAATGGTTGCCTATGAAAAAGTACAGGAGTCAGCATTTTTCTGTGGTGTGTCTTTCAAACAGTGGGAAAGAGGGCTCCGTAAGAACAAGGAGAAAGGTGATTAAATCTCTAATCTTTAACATTGTAACATGTCATTCATTTGAATATTCTCAGGTTCTAGGCCTTTTCAGCTAGAGACATATGGTATGTTTTGGAAGAGTGGTTATGTTTTTCCTTTTAGCTCAGTTTTATTAGGTTGTGATTGCTCCACGATGCTATAGGAAGCCAGCCTCCTGCTCTTTCATGTGTTATTATTTGTATCAAGCCAGCCAGATTGTGAGAAGGCAGTGAAGGGAAAGAGGAGAAAGGTCACCACAGCCCAGAATGAAGAAGTAGGTGAATAATTGCCCCTTCACTGCTTCTGCTCTCACAGGGAAAAATAAATAAATTTAAAAAAAAATCTTTCTTGTCAACATCTGAAGATGTGGCAGTGAGAGTGCTGAATTATGCATTTCTGTTGAAGATAAACACATACTGCTTTGGCTGCTTGTTGCATGAATTGAGTTCCATTTTTTGAGGAACTCAGGCAAACTTACTCATGCTGAGGTGCACTGGGTGAAGCTGCTTGTGAAGAAATCTGCCTTTGACTTTTTATGGTGGATAAATATTCAGGATTCAGATTGGATGTCCAGCAGAAAGTGTTTTCTTTGGAAAGCAAGCATCTTAAGAAATGAAGTGTCCTTGAATTAATCAGCAGAAAAGGCAAAGCATTAAATTATAAATTCTCATCATAAATATTCATAACCCTCCTCTGGTATAATCAAGAACAGATAAGAAGTTGTGCATAAAACCCACAACAACAGGCGTAGGATCCTGTGGTAAGATCTTTCAGTTCAAATAGTTTGTTTTGAAAGAGCTGGAGCTAACAGTGAAACACATTCAGCTGTCAGCAGGCATATGAAGGACAAACTGTCATAAGTCCTGCTGCCTCCAAGCACAGGGGTTACCTGATCCCTTGGAGCATGGAAGTGCAGTTCAGGGCTAATGAGCCATGAAAATCCCTGAGATTTCAGGCCCCTATACTGTTCCCACTGTGGTCAGTGCCAGCATTTGAAGGTAACTGTGCTGGGACAGGATGGCTGGAATGATTCCCAGCCAAAAATTGGCATGATTCTTCAAGGTGCTTGTGTACCACATTTCCCAGTCTCTTGCACTGGTGTAACCTCCCTTGTACTGGTATTTTCCTCAGAATGGTGCATGTTGCCTTTAGGCTAGTGCCAGGTAGATATGGGAGCATCTCAAGTGCTGCTTGACCTCTCTGTGTGGACAACCTCGTGTCTCCAATGAGTTCAGACATCTTGCTCATACATGTTACTACTATAGATAGCTAAAATTAGGTGTCCATATTTGTACCTGAAACTCACATCTAAGTTCAGGCTGAGTTTACACCCTAGACTTTATCTAATCTCTAGGTTGCCAGCTAGTGTTGGCTGCTGTGAGTGTTGTCACCCCTCTGTGCTCAGCAGTGTGCCACAGTGTAGACACTGACCTCGACTTGCAGTTCTTGTTGCAGACAGTGACAATTCTTGTCCTAACTCGGGCTTCACTGAGTTTCATCCTGTCGAGACCAATCAGCCAAGCAGTGTTACAATGCATCTAGTTGAAGTGTGACATATACTTTGGTGTGATATGTGTAAAGAGACACTTTAGGTCAGAAATTGAAATGAACAGATTGAATTTTGATGTAAATTGATGTGTGTAAGATTTCTCAGTTGCAATGTCCTAATTTTTTTTTTTTTGTAGAAAGAAGAGAGTTTTTGAGCATTACCCTATTCATATTTGAACTTAAGTATTCTGAGATCCTGTCATGCATAAACTTCCATGCTCAAAAAATTCTTTATCTTTCCAATTGTAGAAAAAATGCTTCTTATGCAATCCTGTATATTACTTCTATCGTGATAATACTCATAGAGACCATAGGAAATAATGAAATGGAGGAAACCTAAGCTTTCAATATTGATCATTATTAGAAATGATCCTGAGAAAATTTCTAGGGAATTGCATTCAGATGTAACATAGTCTCCCCACAGAAGTAGGGATTTCTAGTGAGTGCTTATTTTTTTGACTCTGAGAATTCATGCTTTTGTTGCTCTTCTAAAACACCCTTTGAAGCTCATGGGAACTTTTCCTGGATAAGAGCTGCAGGATTGGACCCTCTTAAGGATGCTTTCCATGTGCTAAAAGTCCCAGATAAACAACCTGATTGAATCATTAACCTTTTGCCTGATTGTTGGCTAATTCAAAAAGCAAGGGGGTCCTTTTATAGAATCAGCAGGCAAGGAAGCTTGCAGATAAAGAGATGCTCTCATGTGCCAAGTGAGTACAAACTGTAGGCTGAAAATACCAGACTAATTTTTCCTCTGTCACATCAACCTTTGCCAGCATAATTATGATTACAGAAGAAAATTAACCTTTTAAAGCAAAGTGGGAATTGGCTGTTCCTCTCAATAGAAAAGGGGAGAGGACACTTCTATAACAAGGGTGGATCAGCACATGATCACAAGGAGAGAAAGTGCCTTTCAGAACACCATGATGGCCACAACATTCTCACTTAACAGATACAGGAGCAAAAAAGCCCCCTGCTTTTCAGAACAGGTTAACCTGCAATGGAATTCTTCTCCATCTCAGAAGGCAGACTGCCAGCCTTGCTCCTTATGGATCTATAGAGGTCAAGCCTGCTCGAAGACAGTGTCCTGGGCTGAATGATTTTAGAAAGTTTCTGGGTTTGTAATTTCTTTCTTATCTTCCCTCATTCCTCCCACATATTTTCTTTTACATCTTCACCTTGCACATTTTTTTCTTCTTCTATACTCTCCAAATGTGTGCTGGAGAAATGTCTGCTTGCATGCTACAAAACCTGTTTTGATAAATACCAGTTGCAGGTAAATGACACACTAAATGAGCATTGCAGATTTTCCCTGCCCTTTTCATTAAACGAAAGTGACAATGCTTGGAATGAGGAAAAACTGAAACTGAGGATTTTTTCCCCTTACCTATGCCTCACATGGGTCCCTTTTCTTTCCATAAAGGGCTAATCCAGGCCCTATGCACACATCATACCCTACTTTAGGCTTTTATGACAAATGCAGCAGCAATCAGTACTAGTTATTGGTCTGTATCCCTAAAAATAGGACATGCACAGAATTTCTGTGCCAGCTTGTCCAGAGACTACAGCCAGTCCGTAGCAGGTAGATGCAGTAGAAGAGCAAGGATTACAAGTGGCTTAAATCTATCTGCCAATCAACAGAACAATGTCGTGTTCTTTTTTCATCTGATATTTCTAACCCATGGAAACTCCTAAACCAGATCTGAGCAGGTGGGAATCTCCACACAGAACATTACAGTGCTTAACATATGTGCTGGATTTATCTGCAAAAGCAGTATAGACCTGTCAGTGCAGCACTGCTGAGAAAATTTTATTTGTCCAATAATTCGCCAGGGGAGCTATTAGCTTAAGTTCTCTGCGACGCTGGTGTGGCTGTGCAGAGCACTGCAGAGTGATGGTGCTAGTTCAGGCTCAGCTATACTCTGCAGGATGGTGTTGACATGTCCTTAAATGACCTAGATGGTTGACTGAGTGAAAATCCTCTAATATGGGAGGAGAACTTCAAGTCTGCATTATGCAGTCAGGGCTGAAATAACTATGTATGCCTTGTTCCAGCCCTCAGCATTTTGTCCAAGCTCTGAAAACCCTGGAGAAAACTTCAAATTCACAGGTTTCTCGCTAATGAGTAGCCATCACTAATTGCAGCAGCCTGTTTATTTCAGTGGTTTGCAGATTTGGTTTATATTGCATTATTATCACCAGTATTACTGTGAGAAAGGTTATTAATTATTACCAGTATTACTGTGAAAAAGGTTATTAATGCCTAGACAGATTTCTGGATGCCTCTGTGACAGACAGACTTCACACAGCAGTGCAATTTTGCTCAAAAATAGCCTTGCTTCATTCTTCTTAGGCTATAATAATATTTATTTTTTATTTATTTTTTTTGTTGTTATTGTTGAACGAACTCTCAACACGCAGTTTAAACATTTGCCTTTGAATAATTTTTCCAGATTATTTTTTTTTTGAGGTTCTCTTTCAATGCCAAACTGATTTCGGTCATCAGTGAAAGTTTGAGGTCCAGCTACTTCTGACTTTTCCAAAAGGATTGGTTCTTCCTGCTATTCCTTAACAGATGATGGTGGCAGCCAGGGCAAATAATCCCAGCCATCACTGCTGATAGCCAGTTACAAGGAACTAGGTCTAAGTCTTTTAGGCTGTTATGTTTTGATTCTTAATTGTATAACTTGAATTGTATAACTTTTGATTCTTAATTCAATAACTTGAAGTTTTCCTGGCTTGGTCTGGGAGATCTAGAGCATCCAGTGCTGTGAGCCAGGGTGCTTCTGCTACAGCTTGTGGAAACTTGACAGTTTTGAGAAGCTCCAAGTATGGCTGCACACATTTAGAACAGAAGATCTGTTTCAAGTTCAGATTTAAATACAGGGAACTGAGCATCCTGGTTTTGGTGTATACTATGTATGTCCATGCAGGGCTTCTGTAGTGTCTTAAGATTTATAGTGTAGTTGTGCCATTATTGAGAACTATACTTCTGAACAGAGGATCTACTCTTATGATTCTACTCCTTAATCCACATCACCAAACTTATGATCTTAAAGGATCTTCTTCATAAATTTCTATGCCATGAACTCCTATACCTCCTCTTTGGTACAAGGGATTCAATCAGGATTGAAAGGAATTATGTAATAAGTATGGGGTTTTTCTGGGTCCCTGTCTCAAGTGCTGCTGCCAGAGCAGAAAAGCAAGGAGTCCATGGTCTTCACACTATGGCAGGATTTCCAAGACAATGGTGAAAAAAGTACTGACTTTTATTTAATGTTGAGATAATGCAAGAATGCTTGAGAAGATGTAGGTTAAGTCTCTCAGCTGAAGAAATAATAGTAATGGAAATGACAGTGCTATAGATAGAGGCACAAATACCATCTGAGGGCATAAATATGAAGTTACTAGTGCAACAAACTATTTATATTTATTCCTACTTATCTTTTGTGATATAATGATATATGAAGGATATGGGAGGGAAATTATGCCCCTTTACCAAAGCATTAAATTTTAAGGAACTAACATTTCCAAGGAAAGTCCCAAGTCCATATAATATTCTTAACATTCTGCTTCACAATGTTGTGCTGTGACCTTTACCTCAGCAGATATGTGTGAAAATATATTTATCTGGACAACTATTTAATGATTCAAAGACTCAAAAGGCTCCTATATAAATTACTCCAGCTAACTCCTGCCATATATTTAACACTTTCATTTAAACCAGATTTGATTTTTAACAGTGTTTAAATATTTTCTCCCTGCCCAAAGAAAAGCATCAAATCAGTTCTGTCAACGTTTGACACAATTCAAATGTACACAGGGTAAAGTCCTATTTGGATTCAGAGTTAATAGGAAATGAAGTTGAAAAACTTGGGAATTCTTTATTGCATTTTGCAGCCTTTTCTGGCTGCTTTTGAGAGATAATTCTCTGCAGACTTCCTAATAAAATTTTCACCAATGTAAGTTCTTGGCATACTGAGGATAAAATTAGCTCACAGAGACAATATTGGCAATGAATTAAAAAAATGGAAGACTCTGAGTAAAATTCTGCCTTCAGTTATCCCCAGGCATTCCTGAGGGGATTTTGTGAAACTGCCAACAATAAATGAGGGTTAAATTTCATATTTTTTAATGTGTGTGATTAGAATTACATTTATGGAGTTTATGTGAAGAATATATATGGCAAGTATGTGGAAGCTATGCATAGAGTACTCAGAAATAGAATAAGGATGTCAAAGAGGCTTGTCTTATTTGCGAACCTGGACTTGAATATGTATCTCTTTTCTTTCCTTCAGGTCAGGGAGTATTCAAAACGAATTGAAGTCTATCAGCAGAAAATCCTCAATCTAACCATCAGAGTGCAGCAAATGGAGATGGGTGGTGTATCTTACACAGAACTGGACTTCCAGTTACTGAAAGTGGAAATCAGTGACCTAGAGAGACTGGTCACTCAGCTGAAACCCAGCCTTGTTGGAAGCAATGCCATCGTTGAGCAAATATATTTGGAGGTATTGCCAAGGTCTTAATCAGCCACAGACGGTTCAAATACACAGATAGTCAATTCTCTCTTTAGTGTTTAGGTTGAGCAAATGCAATATATATATTGCAATATCTCTACTGCAGATAGTAGAATTATTTTAGCATTTCATCAGCATAAATTAAAAGAAAGCTTGACCTTAAATGTATCAACATCTTATTCCTTGATACAGAGCACAGAAAAGTAAAGAAACCCCATAGCAAATGGATTTTACTCTGGTTTTGCCAAATATCTACCTGAAAGTTAAAAGTTTTGCATAGAGTTAAATGCACAAGCTGATTAAATTATTATAATAAATATTAATTTACAGACCGCCATGCTTGAAAGGCTCTGTGCTTTAATTTAGATAATTAAAAAATTAGCTGCTGGTTGCTAAGGCAGTGGCCCAATCAATATGAAATCAAGAAGTGGGAAAGACTATCACCTTCCTAGCAGACTATAAATCACATTTTCAAAATTGTAGTTAATCACTCACCTAGAGAGAATAATTAGTTAAGATGGAAAGTGAAATCTCATTTGCTCCTTTGTCCTCTAGATCATCAAGCAGCTGATTAAAACCACTATTTATCTTTGCAAATAAAATTTGCAGATACTTTTGTAAGGCTGGACTAAGTACTTTTTTACTCTTAAGACTTACTGGATAGTTTTACACCACAAGTAAAATAACACTGTTTTTGCATACTGTTATACAACTTAGTCTTAAAGCATATCCTTGTGGTTACATACTCTGCTGGAAATGTCAAGCCGAGGCTGTGAGGATAAGGCCTATTTCTTAGAACCTTTTTCTGTAGTGTCTTCTGTGATCAGCACTGCCTGCAAATATCTATAAAATAATTTACAGAATGACTACGTTGGAAGAGACCTTCAAGATCATCAAGTCCAACCCATGCCCTAACACCTCAACTAGATCATGGCACTGAGTGTCATATCCACTCTTTTTTTAAACACATCCGGGGTGGTGACTCCACCACCTCCCCGGGCAGACCATTCCAGTATTTATCATTCATAATGTTATAATTTTTCATTTATAATGTTCACATTAAACTTGCTGTCTATTTTTCCTCTCTAGATCACCAATCTGACTATACTGGTAAGTGAACTAGAGTCACTGGACAAAAACAATGTTCTTGCAATTCGTCGACAAATTGCGTCTCTGCAGAAGCGATTGAAAGAGTGTGAAGAGAACGCAACCAAAACTACACCACCCCCTTATTTCCTACCAGGTAAGCATTTCTGTTGGATAACACGTAAGAGATAATATAATACTGAATTAGAACTGTAAATGCAGAGACCTCCCTTGGTTAATATTAAATACAATTGTAATGATACTCCTTAGCTCTTGAAAAACTGAGCAGACAGCTCCTAATGTTTCATTAATGGTTCAAAAGGAAAATAAAGGCAGGAATCAAATTCTTACAAACACAGTAGCTAGAAGAAGTTGTAGTCTTCCTCTTACCTGTAGTGTGAGAAGTGAATCTCTAGCCCTCTTCTCTTTTTTTTTCTTTTTTTTAGAACAATTACCTGTGGGAAAGGATGTTTTTTACTAACTAGCTTTGATTTTTAGTAGTTCCTGTGAAAGAAACCTATGTTGATTGCAGTATTGCTCTAATGCTGCTTGGAAAATGTATGAGCAACTCTTGACATACTAAAGCTGTTGATATGCAAGCTCTAGAAGGAGACTTTGCATGAAGATTTCTTTTGCTTCACAGTCAAAAGATGCTTCTAAAACAGGTGGTCAAAGGATCTGGGGAAAAAATCTGGTCTCAGGAAGATAAGGAGGAGCTTTAATACGGATTTCAATGGAACTAAGATTGGAGTCTGGATCAGTGGATCCCAGAGTGCAGTCCATATAATGGTGTTAAGAGTAACGGTGTGTGTGTTAATTAGTTTGCAACTAAAAAACTTTTGTCTTGATGTGGTTGGTGGTCAGTTTGAAAAATCACATTGTGAGTGAATCATAGTCTGAGAAATTTTGAGAGTCAGATATGACGTACTGGAGCAAAGCACTCAGGAAACACCAGATTAGATATGCCAGGTCAAGAATCCCAGTTACTAACAGACTGGAGGATTTCTAAAACCATGTTGGTCCCCTCAGTGTTTTATACACAGGGGGTTCCTTTAGCCAGTGTTGTAAGAGCAAAAGTGCTGTGTTTTATACAATACCCAGGGGAAAATTCTTGCTTTTTCACGTAAGCTTATTAACAATCAGCTAGAGGAGCCCATAATAAAGGAGGAGTCATATCCTGCTTTCAAGGAGCACAAATTTGCACCTACCAGCATTTACCTCTCATCACCTTGAGGTCAGCTAATTTAAACATCTCATTGGAAAGTTGAAAGGCAGAAATATAAGCTTCCCTTAGGGTGAGCAGTCCCTCCTTAGGGCTTCATGGTGGTGAAAGCAGTTGCTGTGTTTCTCTGACAGAATGCATGACTAACACCTTGTCTGGAAATCAGACAGGAGAGAAATCTGAAACAAAAACCTGTGGTAAAAAATCTCAAGGCCTTTCTCTGGTCCTTAAGGAAGGGTTTAAAATGTTTCAATGAAAAAAACCCCACAATGTTTTAGAAGTACTTGAAGGGCATCTCACTGATTTATTGAGAGTGATGGTGTGTGGAAAGAAACAATCTCATTCTTGTCAAGCCTACAGAAAGCTTTTGTTTTGGTGAGAAAGTACTGAGTTCTGGAACAAGAATACTGTGTCCTTCCATGAGTGATGGAAGAGAGGGCTGCTTTTATCATCTGGGTGATTGACATATCTATGGGACATAGCAGCTTTCACCATGTAGGAAAGGGGAAACTGCACTTGGAGTGCAGCTCCTTGCAGGGATAGGCAAGTCATGGTCTAGAGCAGAATGGTACCTCTGGGATGGGTAAATGGAACTGCATGGAATGGTGACTGTGATAGACTTATTCAACGTTGTTTCTCAGGGCATGGTAGGGAGACGGATAGACTTTATCTGGTCCCAAAATGGTATTTACTTTAGCATTGCCTTGCTCCTGACTGGTCAGACAGCTCAGGCACCTTTGCATACGGAAACACTGCATTGTAGCAGAAAAGAATGAAGGAGGTCAAAACCCCATCTGGTATAACAACTTCCAGAGAGTTACTGGTACTGACGTCCACTGAGGACAACCTCTGGTGTTGTCTGTGAGTTTTTCTGTCCAGAGGTAAGATCCTGGGAGGGGTTGGAGGGTGTGTGTGAGTGTATTATCACATGGCCTCCTTTAGGGTGAGTGTGGTCTCTGAGGATGGCACAAAGGACTGAGAAGAAAGAAGAAGGCAGAGAAACTGTTGTAGGCTGGCAAGTTTTCTTCATATTGGGAGATGCTAACTCTACAGATAACCCAGGTGTTATGTAGGCTCAGATCCCTGCTAATCCACACAGGACTAGCCTATTGTGACTTTAGGTGGCTGGCGGGGAGAAACTATAATTTGTACAGAGGACTTTGTAGAGCAACTACATGTCCTGCAGACTGTATCTGAAAACACTTAGATGCAGTAAGATATTTTTGCTTGGGAAGTGGAGTTAGTATGTGAGAGAGCTGCATCTCCTAGCTGGTCATTTTGGAATGCTGCATGGATGCTCACAGGTAGGTCTCTGGAGCTTTCTAGCCCCCGTTTGTGTGTTTGAATACAATTTCCGTATGTTTTTTCTGCAAGGTTCAATGCCTTGAATTCCTGCCAAACCTCTTGGCCTTGCCCTGATTTTAGTTCATATTATATTTATAATGTTTGTATTAAACGAACTCTTTGTCCTGTTTTCAGATTGCTTTTTCTTTTCCCCTTCATCCTCTCTCCTGCATATTTTGGGTAGGCAGCATGAACTAGAGAGAGCTTGGCTAATCCCCAAGCTGTCTAAGATCATGAGTCTAAATGCAAGTTTAATTAAAGCTTCTTGCTTCACACTGCTGTAGTATGCAGCCCCTCTGACTCTGTCCCCCAAGGCTTTTGCTGCTGTATTTCTCCGAGTGAGCAGGCCTGTTCTCAAATAACATAGCAGAAAGAAATCACTGGTTTCCATCTGCCTTATCCTCTAACTGGAGAGGTGTGTGTCTGAGTGTCTGATATGTAGATAGTCATCCCCATCATTGTCACTGGCTTTCCTATCTGAAATGGTTCATAGCATCTCTCTCCTCACTACTCCAGCAGGAAGAAATATTTATACATTTGTTTTCCTTTGGGCTGATCTCAGGTGACTGCATTGTGTAGATATAGAGAGAAAAGACCTCAGGATGGTCCTTTGAGGACTCTGCAGCAGATTCTCTGTTACACCTCACTGAAATGATCTGAGAAAGCAGGGAGAAGCGAGTCAGATTAAATTCAAAGGCAAAATGGAAAGAAAAGAAAAAAGGAGTAGTGTTGTTTTTTTATATTTTTTTTTAATTCCTGGATTTTATACACTCAGAAATTAAATATTTCAAACTACTGGTGAGTAGGTCTCAGCAGGAAGAGTACCTGGAGTAGCCTAATGCTGAAACTCAGGCAATCCTATTGGAGTTTTACAGTGATTTCACACTTATGTTTTACCTCCTATGGACCCAAGCTGTCTGTATTTTTTTAATATTTTGGGTTGTGTTTTGAACTGAATGCATCCATACACAAGGATAGAGGTACAGAGGTCTAGAGGCACCTGAAAAGAACTGGCCAGCTGTTCTCCCTAGGGCTTCCTGAGCTGACCCTGGATACATATGCATTTATGCACTAGCACTGGGGGGAGCTGAGTTGGAGGACCTTAGGTGCTTATTTGCCTTAAGGCACATCAGATGAAGCCCAGCTCTCCTTCCACCTCATCCCCTGTTAGATGTTGCCACCACAGGTCTTCTTTTACACAGCTGCAAGCCTGTGTCTGCCCCCATGATACTGATGGAAGACTGGTGTGCCTTTGTGGGTCTTCCTGTGTCAGTGAGACAGTAAGAGCCAGGACGAGCCTTTCCTTTAGAGCTCTGTTTTTGGTATCTCAAGCCCCAGTAAGGCTGGTAACAGCTCCCACATCTGGATGTGTGGTCTGATGGGAGGGGAAGGTGCACATCTGGTGCTTGAGAGCATGTATGAGAATGTAGCACCAGCTTGCTTCTAGTGTCTGTGTCCCTTGTGGGAGTTCCTTCCAGTGTGGGTCCCACCTTGTCTCGTGGCCTCTGGCTGCATAGGCCAATGGTGGTCCCTTCTCCTCTGCAGTCAGATGCAGCTACTTGGTGGGAGGAGGCTGCTGGAATGTTTTCTTGTATTGCTGGAGTTAAGAAGCTGATGTGCTCTGCCAGTGCTTCAGATTGAAGTGGGTAAAGCAGGACCCAGCAGTATGTGCCTCCAGCTCAGTTCTGCAGCCTATTAGCCAAGCAAGTCAGGCTCCCTTCAGTCCTGACAATTTTCTGATTAATCAAAAGGATTAGTATATAATTGAGCTGAAATACTGGTTCTTTATGTGGAGACAAGTACGTGTTCATGTACCTGTGCTTGTCCTTCCCTTCTCCATTTGCTATATAAGAAGGAGACAAAGGAAGGCAGAAATACCAGGATGTCATTTATCTGTGGCCCAAAACAATGGAGAAAGGAGTTAAAAACTTGAATAATGCATATGGATTTATTTCAAGTACCTTCTAATATTTACAAAATTACATGACATTTTGTTTCCTTTGTGCATTTTTTTCCCACAAGATGTAGACAGGGAGGCAAGTTTAGATTAAATAAACAACAATGAATTCTTCTGAACCTGTGTGAAAGACAGATCACCCCCAACTACCGCAGAGGTTTTTCATAAAAAAAAATAATAATTATGGGAGAATTTTCAAGGAAATAAAAATCAAGCACATACTCTATAGAAACCTCAGACAATTTTTGATGTCATTAAAACGGAACACACTTCTAACTTTATTTTAATAATTCATTCTTTCATAAATAAAAACCAAACAAGTGTTCAGCAGAGAGATCTCTTTAAGGGAAGAAATAATAATTTATTATTTCTTTTGTAAAAAAGGTCTCTCTGCTGAACACACGTTTGTTTTTTATTTATGAAACAATGTATAAATTATTAAAATAAATCTGGAATTGTGTTCTGCTTAATGACATGAAAAATTATTTGAGGTCGCATATAGATGAGCTTAGCAGTGCTTCAGTACCTGCAAGCTTTGGTGCTACATTTTTTTAAACAAATGAAGAGTTTTAGAGCATTTAATAACCATTTAATTCTGAGATAAGTTTATTGTGATTTAAGCACAGTAATATATTCAATATGTCACCAGCCTTAAAGAAGTCCTTATGCCGGAAGTAGCAATACGTAATAGAGATTTGAGGAAAAAAACAGTTCAAATTGATTTATGAAGTTGGCAGGCTGCAAGCCATTTTGCACTGGCTGCCTTAGCTTTCTTCCTTTGCATGAGCTGAGGTGTAAGCACCTCCAAATGCTGGTAGCTGTGCCAAGTGCTGAGGCCATGTTACTAGACATGCTACGTGCCATTTCCAGAGATACAGCCTGGCCAGCCATACAGCAGTGCCTGCCTTGTGTGCTATATTTGGAAATGAGGTTTCTGCTCCAGGGCCTCGTCCTTTGTAAAGCACTTAAGTGCATGCTTAAATGCTCATCTGCTCCGAGCCAGGAATGCTGATTCGAACGGATTCTTGGTGGCACGAAGGAAAGCAGTGTTCAACCAGGGTCATGCCATGTTTCAGCTGCAAGAAACCCAGGACACAAAAGTGTCTGGGGGAGGAGATGGGAGTGTTTACAATTTGTACCACCTTCTCTGCCATCAGGAGGAGACTCAGTGATTAGGAGCTGCTCCCATTGGCAATACTGACCCAAGGAAGTTGCCAACATGTAGCCTAGGGACATGAGGATTTATCTCATTATAGTGATTTATATTTAATATAAAACTGCTCCCCACCTTCCTCACAGATATTGAGAGGAGGCTGCTGGTGAATCACGTGTCACTCAGGTCACAGTCACTAGCATAAGACAGTACAAAACTGTGAGGAGTGAAGGTGCTACGTAGTAGAAGCAGAGAAATACATTTGAGGATACAAATGAGTACATTTTGAGAAAGGGGGAGACATGAAGATCTTCACTGCCCAAACTGACTTTACACATTGGCACAAATGTCAGTGCTTGGACACTACTAACATTCAGGACACAGGTTTTCCAGTCCCACTGGTAGAGCACTTTCCTTCTGGGCAAAGTAGATAAGAAAAAGATTTCTCTGCTTTTGCAACTGTACATTTTTTTCACCAATTATCTTGTTTCCCAGTATTTTTCCAAGTAGAATACTTCAGATTGGTCTGCCTCTAGTTTTCCTTCTTTCTGTGAGACAGACTGCAAAGCCTTTGAGAACAAAATGTCTCCTGGACTTTTTCTGTTCATGGTTTCAGAAGTTTCCATTTCATCTGCATAAGTATTGTCTGGTCGTGCTTAGGGATGGTCAGCTTTGAGGGCAAAAGATCTTTCTCTGTTATTCCTCTTTCTTCTTTGTGTGAAGACAGAAGTTATTTATATGCCAGACATCCTTTCATATGATTGAGCTTATGAGCCATTCTTGTAATAGAGTTGCAAGAAATCGTGACATGGTTCCCACTCAAAGTATTAAAACCTCAAAAGATAATCTTGACTTTCATCAGCACCATAGCTGTCAGTGTGCAGAGTTCCTGTTTTGAGGGAAGTATTATTAACACCAACATTTGTGGCCACTAATTTATTCACTAATTGATGTGTGAGACTTGTCTATTCATATTATACTCCATCTTTAATAAGGAAGACTATCTAGGGCTAGAACCACCCTGGTGAACTGGGAAACATTGGAGTACTACTAGGCTTGTGAGCTGGTTCCAGCCACTTGATATCTCTGTCTCCATTACCTCAGGTGGAGATAACCTTATAGAGAAAAATCTGGGACACTTTTGTGGCAGCAATACAAAAAGCTAATGTTAACACTTGGAAAAGTGCATGCTGGTTTTTGCCAGTGGCAGCTTCACACTCATCAGAAGCCCAGGGACATTTTTGAGTGGAGTTTTTTTTCCTACCAGTGACTTACAATATTGAGAATTTATCAGGAAACAGGAATGTCACTAATTCAGCATGAGTAAAAGGAAATTGTTCCTTGTATTAAAATTATTTTTTTCTATGGTCCTAAAAATGGTTTTGCAGTTGATATGTGTAAAACAGAGATGTTCTGGTTCAGCTTGAAGTCGTATTTTCCTTAGAGTTGCCCCACATGAAAAGTCAGAGTAATGTCAGTCTACGTTTCCTGGGCTGTGATTGTTACTGTCTGCACATTTCTTTGAGGGTCTGAGGTGGAAGGCACCATGTGGCTGTGACACAGCTGTAAAGCTGTGATTCTGACAGCAGAATGCTAATCTGAAATGTGACTCTGGAATTACTGCTGCTGCTGCTCCTTTCTTCCCTTCCACAGAGAAATACACAGAAATCAGATGCTCCTCATTCTTTTTTCCTCCATCTCCCATGCTTTCAGTTCCACTGAGGTAGAAAATAACCTAAAATGCTTCTGAAATTGTATTTTCCAAGGGATTTCCTAATGTAGCAGGCTGGCCTGCCTGAAATAGGTAGAAACAGAAATTTGTCCCTTGTATAGAACAGCACAGCGAGCACTTACTTTCTGTGAATTAATCCCCCACCTCCTCTTTCAAATAAGTGTAATAATATGTACTCTATTTTTTTTTTTTTTTCTGAGTTTTTCAGTCAACTTGGGACACTGGGTGCCATCCAGTTGCTGACCTTGGCCCAAACTGAGCGTTTTACACATGAAGCTGTGCATTTATGTCTGTGCTTAGTCACAAAGCTATTCTCTGCTAAGCACAGTCTAGAGACTACGGTCTGCAAAACCTCTTTCCTAGTCATGACATTTGGAAAAACCTGTATGTTTTGTTTTTTTCCTCTTTACTTACAGGTACCTGTGTTCACCATGGACCGATGAATGTTAGCCAGCCTTATGTTGTCAAGCTGAACTGGAGAGGGTTTTCCTACAATTATGGTTCCTGGGGCAGAGATTACAATCCCTCTAACCCAGAGGAGGAAGTCTATTGGGTTGCACCATTGAACACCAATGGGAGATACTTAGAATACTTCCGAATTTATAGTTCCTTTGATGATTTGCTGCTGTTTAAATATACGTATGAAAGGAGAATAACATATGGGGAAGGAAGTGGTGCTGCCCTTTATAAAAATCATTTGTACTATCATGCTTATTCTTCGAGATATATGGTGAAGTATGATATAAAAACAAACAGGGAGGTTTTGAGGAAGGAGCTTCCAGGTGCTGCTATTGGTAACCGTTTCTCTTATGCAGGCGTAGCATGGCAGGACATAGATTTTGCTGTGGATGAAAGTGGGTTATGGGTAATATATTCAACTGAAAATAACGTGGGCAACATTGTGATTAGCAAGCTCAATGAGACCACACTTGATGTGCTAAATACTTGGCAGACGAGACAGTATAAGCCATCTGTTTCCAATGCTTTCATGTTATGTGGTGTTCTTTATGCCACAAGGCCACTGAACACTAAGAAAGAGGAGATCTTCTACATGTATGACACAAACACTGGCCAAGAAGGTAGAATTAGCATCATTATGGATAAAAAGTTAGATACAATCCAGAGTATTGATTATAGCCCCACGGATCAGAAACTGTATGTTTACAGTGATAGTTACCTTGTAAGATATGATGTGACTTTTCAGCCTTAGTACCTCAGGGACATATGCATATGATAAAACTGGCAGCAGCCAATATGAGAGATCAAATGGACCTTTAGACAAGGCTACTGCCAGTTCAGAGTTCATCTGGTCTGAGGTACAGTATCTGGGGGTGTCATACAGGTACTTACACTCTTTAAAGGGATTGCCCACTCTGAGCACTAATACTACTGGCAACAATTGGCACTATGGGGCTTTTTAGGTTTTGCTTGGTGTTTATTGGTGGTCAGTGTTTTACAATTTCTGTGTCTCTGGGGTAGATTCAGTGCATAGATTTAGTGCTTTTTGTTTGCAGAAATAGCTGGGCTCAGACTATCTAGTGACTGAGTAGCTAATTACCCACTGATTTGCATTTGTCAGAGTAACACAGGCAAGGCACTCAGAAACAGAATGAATTTCCACTGATCTTCATCAGAGTGAAATGAGGCCTCAGAGAAATTAATTCAAGGATTAAAATAGATTAGGAAGTAGACTTGGTCGTAAGATAGCAATCCATTCGTAAGTTGGAATCAGTAGTATCTGGCTCAAGACTTTAGGAGGGAGGGTAAAAATGCACTGGGCTGTGTAAGTTCTACCACAGGAAGGGAAGAGAAGGCACTGTGTAAGGGACTGGGCTCACTGTCCTCAGAAGCAGTGTTGCAGTGGGACAGTGGCCCCTGGGCCCCACCTGTAGCTTCCTCCAAGTAGTTCAACACTCTCCCAAGCTGCCACCGTACCAGGCTGCCCTACTGGAGTGCTTGTGGAGGTAAAACTGGCAATATGGTTTTCATCAAATTTCCCTTCTGTCCCGCTCTGCTTCCCTTACTAATTCTGTGTGTCTAAACCTGCCCCTACGAATGGTCTTACTACAGTCTAGCTACATACGCTGTTTTCCAGCCAGAGCAGTGCAAAGAACACACAGTTTTCCTTTTCTTTAGGCTCTTCTAAGTTTATGCAAATCCTCCCATTGACTTTATTGGCCATGAGTGGCTCTTGGTGTATATAATGCATTGCCATAGAATAACAGACGTGCTATTTGATGTGCCTCTTTTCAACATTTTTGCCATTCTGTAATTAGATTCCTGAGAGCCTTGTTAACCTAGGCTCCAATTTGTTCCCCGGGCAATTCTGTCTTACAGCAAAGAAGTCTTGTGGAAAACATGAGTCTGGTCAAACTAGTTGAATATATGATATGGTTTTAATTTTTTCTAATGGGTATCGTGTGATAGTTTCCGAATATGTGTATTGTAACAATGTCTTATTTTCATCACGTCAGAAAGCAAGCTAAAACACTGAAATTCAGAGCTCTGAAATGACAAAGAAAGCAGTTCATGTGGTTAATTTTCTTCTTTTACATATGCTACTCTGTCTGTGTCCTCTGATAATCAAAATGAACATGTATGCAAATGATTGCTTTTGTTTTAATAAAGAACTGTTTAAAAGAATCTCAGCTGTTCTGTAGAGCCATTTAAAGCTATTTGTGACAAACAGGTAACTTCTGGGATGCAACAGCAACCCTGAGCACCAAATATTTGAAACAGGATCACTGCACTGACTTGGACTCTGTATGCTTAAGTAGGAACAACGCAAAGGTGCGAGTCTGTGTGTCAACAAGTATGGAAGGGGAGCTTTATTTCCCTGCATGAAAATATGTTAGCTGGTTAGGGTGATGCTTCACCAAGCTGAGATGTTACTCAAGATATTGGAGGCAGATGAACTGATAACATGTTTTGAATCCAGGTGCTGCCACTTATCAGGTATGAGCATCCGTTTCTTGGAAACCCGTGAAATGAATTTGAAAGCCATGGAGGCGTTGGTGCAGTAATCAGATCAGGCACTACAGGCAGGGCTGCTGTGTGAATAATCTGCAACAGACCAAATAAGGATTTGGCTGAGAAAGGAAGAAGAAAATACTGCAAAAAATATTTTTTCCCTCTTCATCTGTATGTTTGTGTCAATGAAGGTGAATAGCTCTCCACTTATTATCAAGAAATGCTATCAGCATGGACCTTGAGGCTCCTCAGCTCGCCTTTTAGGGAGGGAGTTGATGCTAGCATGCAAGTAATGGATTCTGGGGAATTGATTGTGGTTCTCAAGTTTTCCTTCAATGTTTTTAATGTTTCAATGGCTTTCAGGTGAAGAAGTGTAGATTTTGGTTAGGTATTAGGAAGAAATTTTTCATGTGAATGTGGTGAGATGCTGGCATAGGTTTCCCAGAGAAGCTGTGGATGCTCCATCCCTGGCAGTGTTCAAGGCCAGGTTGGATGGAGCTTTGAGCAACCTGGTCAAGTGGAAGGTGTCCCTACTCATGGCAGGGGGCTTGGAACTAGAAGATCTTTAAGGTCCCTTCCAACCAAACAATTCTATGGTTCTATGATTCCTAGGGGCAGTTTTTTCTCCCTTTTGGAAACCACATTCGGCCTGGTCTGGAGGCTTCCATGACCTGCTGGAGGTGGGGATACTCTGGTTGCCCACCATGCTCAATTGCAGTGTGGCCCAGACTGTGTGGCTTGGCACCAGGCTCCAGCTGTGACCACTGAGGGAGAAAGATCATGACAGCAGCTATCTCTTCAGGATGCCACTCAATGTCACAGCAGAGTAGAAAGAGCATGACCGGGTTGGCCCTTGGTAGTTCAGCATGAGAAGGAAAGCAGAAACATCCCTGCACTTTCAAAACTTTAAAATATCTTGTGTAGAGGGGCTGTGTCGGGATGTTTCAGTGCTGGCAAGGCTGAGTTTGTCCTTTGATTTTTGTGCTAATATTTCTCAGGTGGCAGGTGCCAGGGTGCAGTGGAGACTCCACATGGGTCTGCCAGGGCAGGCCAGGAAGCCAGGGACCATCCCACTACCCTGCCAGGATCAGGGCAGCCCCAGGCACTGGGCACCCCTCTGGGGACCGTCCAAAGCTGGGCAGGGCTGGGGGGAGCTGGATGTGGCATCACTGGTTCGGGGCTGATGGCCCTGGTGCCTGACATGGGGTTCTGGGCAGGATGGAGGGAGCCTCAGTGGATGGGCATGGGGGAAAGTGAGGGACAGAAGTGCCCCTGAGGCACTGGCAGTGCTTCTTTTAATAATAAGAGGCTTTGCAGAGTTGTAGAAAGATCACTTCCTTTTAAAAGCAGAAAAAATACAAGCACACAAAGACTTTATTTCAGCCCTTAGCCTATTGACTTGGCATTTCCCCATGGAGGTTTTGGGGTCTATAAACAATATTGAACATAAATAGTTCCTGCCACAGAGGTAGGTGGAGAGGACATCTGTCTGCGTGGTGACACAGGGAACTGCAGTACAGGGACTTAGAGGCAATTTTGCTGATGAGTGGTTTTCACACCACCTATCTCAAGACACCTAAGGTGGGAGACTCGGCTCTGATCCATGCATTGATGACATGTAGGGAGAGGGGGATCTTCTGCAAAGGAGCGCTTCAAGAAGTGGGAGTAATACATATTTTCACTTCCTTTCTTAGACTTGTCCTTTCAGGCCTTGGCTGAAGGTGGTTCAATAGAGCTGGCTGTTAAAATTAAAGCATGTTCCTGAGCTGGCCGTGGCACACAGCCTCGGGCAGGCCTCGCTGTCTCTGTTGCCCCCTCACCTGTTGCCAGTGCTTACCTCTGCTTTGTTTGGGGAGTGTTCCCCCCTTTCATTCTTCCTTGGATGTGAAGGCCCTACCCCGTACTTCCCAGCATGGACTATTATTGGTTTGGTGGCTCTACACTGTTTCTTGAGAAGGCTTTTGCCTGCAGTGACATAAGCTGCAGTCTGACCCTTTTTACTCAGGCATTCCTACACTCACTGACCTTGTTCTGCCTGGTCTATTCAAAGTGCAGTGACATCCTCTTTTGCCTTTTGCAGTCCTCCTGGGTCCCACTATTTCTTTAGTAAGTTAGATATAAACTCTCTATTCTTTGATCCAGGATTTTCACATCCTTTCCTCTCAGCAACCAAGTTACCCGGCCTTCTTGCTTTTCTGCCTAAATAATGTAACAATGCCAACCTCCTTCATGCTCCTGCTCCCTTGTTACATGCCCTTCTGTTTATCCCACCTGACACTTTTCTCTGGGATGCCCTTGCCTGGACTACTTCAAATTTCTCATTAATTTCTCTGTGAAGCTCCTGATAAATTGCTAACTGGCTACAGTTAGCTTATTATTTATCAGGCTTGGTGCCTTCAGTAGGAGACTGGTATTTATATGCATCGTGTATTCAATTAGCTGGCACATGAGCGCATAAAACTGGCACACATAAACTCTTATTATTCATTCCCGTATGTCACTCCCTCACTCTCTGCTACATTTACTTCTTGTATCTTGTCTTAGACAGAGACTGCATGTTCCTCAAGTGAAATACCTGTCTTTGAGTTTGGGGTAGTACAGCACCCAGCATAATGGGTTTTGTTACCTTCCTCCTCTTTCCTAGGTACTTCTGAGAAACAAACAATGAGGAACAACAAGAGTTGGCCAGGGATTGTTGCATGCATCTGTGTTTTTGTCTGAATTTTCGTGCATGCTGCGATGTGTGCTGCATATAAATTGGCTTTGAAAAGTAGGCAAACAATATGCTTCCAGACAACAGTGTAAACATTCTGTTGGAAACTGTTTCAGTAGCTATAGGCACATGATGTAGCTACAATGCAGCCCTAAATTTGTACCATGTGGGGTAGAATCACTTTTTCTCCTGTAAATATTTGGTTTCTTTCCCTTCTTTCTTTGCGTTTTTGTCACTGCACAACAGTTGCTCCCTGAAAGCCACAGACCAATGGCACAAATGCGAGCCATGTGCAGAGTCTGCAGCCACAACCTGTTTCATACTGCCAAACAACCTGTCGTTTTGCAGGACTCAGAGATCTCCTAATAGGACAAAATGCTCGCTTTGTTGGTGTGTTGGATTTGGAGAGATGAGAATTAAGGACTTGCAACATGACGGTTTGTAAAAGTGAGCACGTGTGAGGGTGAATGCGTGTGTCTTCCCCTCTGCTTTCTGGGCTGCTGCCAGTTTGCAAGCTGTCAGCAATGTACAGGGAAGCAAATGGAGTGAGGGAGGATGCATGGAGAACCCTTCTTTCAGGCCTTCAGGGAATGCCTCCTGCCACTGGCCTGCATTCTCCAGTATGTTCAGCCAGGTTGGCTGTACTTGTCCTTGGAACACATGTGAAGAAAAATCTGGCTTTAAACCATTGCTCTTCCTCAGCAATGAAGTCAGAAATCTGCAGCCCAGTCCCCAGCTCAGCAGCTCCTAAACTTCCTTAACTTCTGCCTGCGAAGTGTGATTCCTGTAGAGTAACTGGACACAGCCATCCCACATACACTTCTTTGTCTTGGGTCCATGTGTTACACTGGAGAGAGGTGTTGGACAGCAATGTTGTACAGCTAGTGGATCTGCTGATGGTGGAAGTGTCACTGGAAGAACACATCTGAGAGTACTGCTTTTGGCTAGAGCTGTGCAAAAGAGGCCAGAATCCTAGACCCAGGTCCCAGGAGGTCTCCTTGTCCACCCCTCTGCTCAAAGGTAGGAGTATATATGTCAGAGCTGCCTTTGACAGCTGTTTGTGTAATCTGTTCTTTAAAGCCTCTAATGATGGAGCTTTCACAGTCTCCCTAGTGGCCTCTCTGGCCCTTAACTACCCTTGCAAGTAGGAAATTTTTCATAAACCTTCTCTGCTGAAAATTAAGTGGGTTTAAGGAGACAAGCATGACTATGTTGCTGAGATCAAAGGCTCAGCTGCCCCAGCATCTCTGCATAGCAGTGGCCCATAAGAGAGGCTTTGCAGAAGTGCATAGCAACAGGACAAGGATGCAGCGATAATCCTGCCACTGGACTTCTGTAGCCTGAAGTTTGGGAATGTTTTGTTGGTCTGTCTGCAAGAGGTTCAAAGCACAGTTCTCTTATCTCTCTTCTGTGTAACAACCATTTGTTTAGTGGATAACGCTTTTCATATAGCTACAATGTCTTCTCTTTCCTAGATAAAGAAAGTCCAGATTCCTGCCCCTTACACCTTGGTCAAGCTTTCTAAACCTTATAAAATGTGTGTTAATTCTCATTTCAGTTGACCTACAACTCCTTTAATCATCTTTTAGGAGAATGGACCAATTACCTGTTAATGTAGTTTATAACACTTTGAACTGGCACCATCTTTTCTATTGCTGATGAGCTTTGGCCCAATCTGGTTTGAAAGAAGAGGACTAAGGAGCCATCAAGAGAAAAAACCAGGCTGATAGGGCTAATACCCTAGCCCAAACAATATCCTGAACATGGAGAGTCCCACGGCCTGCCTCCTGCACTGGATGTTTGTGAATGGTGTACATGAGATACACAGAAGCTGCCCTGTAGAGGAGCCAGCCTCGTACTTCCTCCTCAGAGAAGTGCAGAAAAGTCGAGCAGTCATTATCCTTTAGGGCTTAAGGATATTGCATTCCTGCTTGCATGGCAATACAGTTCTCAGAGGGGGAATGGAGAATTTTCACCCAAACCCCAGCCCCTGCATTATTCCCTGCTGTCCTGTAATGAGAGTAGAAGGATATGTGGATTTGTATGGGGTTTGGCTCTGACTCCTAGTGTTGCAGTGCCAACTTACTGGGAGATTTCATTCTTTGGCATTTCCTTCTGGCTGGCTCAGTGTGTTTGTTGGTTGTTCTGCATCCTCCTCTGAGAAGCTCAGGTCTCTCACGGTATTACATGGGGAGCTGCAGATGTGACTGTGCCCTGCAGTGCAAATCCTTACAGTGACACTTGAGTCACTCAGCTGCGATGATGCAAAGTTGCCAGTGCCTCTTGGAGCAAGGACAGAATCCTCTTTGCTGTCTTTCATTTGGCGGAATAGACGGATTCTTGAAGCTGAAAAACAGGATAGCTGGTTTAGCAGATGCTAACATGAGCACTTGGCTAGCAGACTATGCTAATGTGGCTAACTGGCTTCCAGAGTGCAAGCACTCTGCCACTGAAATGACCCAGCTCATTTAGAAATTCCTGGCGAGCCCCTCAGTGTAGTGTGACATGGGCACATCTACAGGCGACTTCCTCAGTGCTGGACACTCTGCAGCTGAGGGTGGGAATAAATTTTGTGCCTTTACCTAGTGAGCTGTAGTTTGGTTAGTCTACTGGGTTCTTGGCTCGTTTTGCATGCATCTGACTCAATTAAGTAGCTCCTGACCTGTAATCAGGGAGGACCAAAGAATACTCTGGAAAGACCAAGGTGATGGAAGATTGCTGCCATTGCCCGTGTGATGGAAGATCATGGCTGGAAAGATGGATGAGAAAAGCTCAGGTTCTTGATATTTATGTAGGAAGCACATACACAAGCTGCACAAATCATTACCATTTGTGTTATGAACAGACCCCAGAACATTAACCTGTTCTATTAGTTGCCTACACTGGAAATACTGTTTTATGTTAGCAAAGCTGAGGTACAATTCCTTCTTATGCATAATACAGGACATTTTATACATTTGACAGAAATGAAATTTGAAATATTTTGAATGGAAACATTCTCTGCTAAATTGTTCTATTGTGATGAAAAATACCCCTAACAAACAGTGACATTAAAGATGCCCAGTCTTTGGAACTCAGGAAAGTTTGGAGTGATAAAAAGCACCTTGATTTAAGATTTTCTGCATCTCCATTTTGGTCTATTTTAAAGATTAAGAAAAAGGAAAAGATTAGTTTGGGGATTTTAAAATGGGAATAATAATGGTTAGCTCTTCATAAAGTGGCTTTTCTCTGTGGGCTACCCAGTCTTTCCTTGGCAGTAATTTAACTAGGAAACCTCAATGTGAGGAAGGGAAGATATAATAATAATCCTCATGTTCATGCAAAATTCCATGCCTTTAAAAATGGGAGAGGAGGAAAAGTCAGCTGGAAGTTGTGAAAGATCTTTTTATCTGCAAAACATTCCTTTTATAGCTTTTCTTCCTTTGAAGAATCTGCAGCTTTCCAGAATGGGGGACAATCAGGTTTTTGTAGGACAAAGGAAGTGTGTGCACCTGGGCTTTTGTCTGCAGACTACTGAGACTCTTTTCCCTTTTGACCAATATGACTCCCTTAAAAACTTGGGGGTGCAGTCTGTGCAGCTTCACACTGTGCCCTGCCATGCAGGGCAGGATCCAGGGTGGGGAATGGTACCGTTTCTGGCATCACCAGCTCCTGCAGGGATTTCTTAGTGCAAATCTTTGGCAACTGGATTATGTTTTGGAAGTGATTCTTTGATGTCTTCTTATTGAGGGCCTGGGGGCTTTAACTGTGTGTCTGTTCTCTGCTGGAGATGGGAAGTATTTCCTCTTTTCCGTAGCTCAGAATAATTCCTGCTTTTCCCTTTGTATCAGCTGTAAGAGAATTGGCCCAGAGAGATTCAGACATGCATCTGTAGCACAGAAAAAGGCTCAAGGAGGTTGGCAATTATTTTTCTTATTCTGATCCCTGGAGTGATATCTGGAATCTGGGGTGATGGTCATGGCATAAGAGCCTTAAGACAAAAGAATGATCTGTTGATTTTTATTTTTATCCAGTGTTAATTCTTCATGTTTCTATACAGAGAAATATGAGCAAGGTACATTTTTCTGTTGCAAAGCAACCTTCCTAAAAGCATCTGAATATAGTTAGATTCATAAATAAATGGCTTTTTAAGTGCACTTATTCCTCCTGGGAATGGAGGTGGATTCATAAGCAGATCACAGAAATCCATTTTTGCAACCCTCAGGAAAAAAATTTGCACTATGTATATTGCAAGAAGAATAGGGCTGAGTCCAAGTGACGCAGACTGACATACTGATGAGAGATCCCAGCTCTTTCCTAGCTAATTCTAGAAGAAATCTGCTTGGAGAGCAGAGACAGGAGTGAGGAAATACTGTGTGGATGATCAGCAGTGCAGCATGATTCCTCATCCTTGGGTATTTATGAGTGGAGATCTTCTGTTTAGTGCATAGTTTCAGCTTCCAGCATTGGGATTTCTATGACTCACAGGATATCATATGGATATATATATATATATATATATTTAAGCTTGGGAAACAGAGTTTCAAATGGAATGTGTCCGTAAAACATGAGCAAGAGGTTTTTCCACTGCCAGCCTGTGGTGGGGTTTGGGCTGAGTGTCCTAAGTAGTATGTCCAAGGTAGTCTACAGATGATATTTACAGGATAAAAGTGAAAGTGGTAGATGCAGGTTTTTTATCAAAATCAAAAGGAGTTTGAATGATTAGGCTTTGAAAAGCCTAAAAGGGGGTGAACAAATAACAAGGACAGACCACAAGATTTCTGGACTTTCAATTTTCAAGAGAAATAATGCTTGACCAAAATTTCCTGGTAGTTAAGTACTTTATTAAGTAAATTTTTACACATTTTACCTTTAAAGATTGTGTGTTTATAGCTTGTTTACAACTTTCACAATTTAGTTTTGGCCAAGAATTATTTTGTACCCATAAATCACACAAGTTTATTTCATACAGTGAAAAATATTGTTTGTTAATTGAGCAATGCACTAAACAGGATTCAGAAGTAGCACCTGTGGAGCATTCCCAGGAGTTAATCCTTCACTTATCTTAGTAAGGAATTATTAGCAGACTGCAACAGGGTGAAAAGCATCCTGCATCAATCCACATTCTAAAATTCCTTCTACTTGGGGGAACAAATTACAAGATAGGTGTTACCATAGGTACTAGTGGCTGTATTGACTCATTTGTATTGAAGGTCTCAGTTTTACTGCTGAAATAGGGCACTCTAAAAAGCACTGCTTAGTTTTAGACATTTCAGACATGATCAGCAGAAAAGTGGTTAATGTGCTGAGAGCTGGAAAAGAGATTATGGTTAAATGGAGCAAAAATTGCCATTTTGTACCTGACTCTTCACAATCCTGCCTTCGTTTGCAGCTGTATTGTGTCATCAAACCATGAGCAATCCATGGGGTTTCAGCTGCATGACTCCCATTAATTTTAATCAGAGTCAGGAGAATAAACTGCTGAGCAAAGCACTCTGAAAATGTACCCCTCCGTTCTTAACAATTATATTACTCTGCTTTGTGTGGTGGGCAATCTTTAGGAGGCAGAGCCTGAATGCTGCATCATTTCAATACCTGCTCTTTGTGCATAATGAAATCAGCACCGTTTGCAGCCTGCTCCCTACTAGAGTCAACAACTGATTTCACTACATAAATGACCAAATGATTGACTTCAGCATTTCTCTCCATAAAACAGATACAAATCTTCCAGGGACATATCAGTCATGTTTTACAGGATGGAAAGAGTGTTTAGGAATATTTGGTGATGTCATCCTTTAATTAAAATTGTTGCCAGGATACTATCAAGTTACAGAGGAAAACTGTGGCTGTGGCAGTTCTAGTGTTAAAGGGATGAACAAATAACAGCACCAACAAGACCAGTGCCATGTATTTAAAGCTAGAGCAGAAGTCCAGGTGCAAGCTGATATATCCCCCACTGCCATATTTCCATGAACTGTAGCAGGCGTGCACACTCTGGAATGGTCCATGCAAACAGCCCCGCAGCCATCGGAGCCTGTGAGATGCTGAAAATCCTCATCCCTCATTAGTGTCACTGGCTGAGAGATACTCAGTGCTGCTCAGAACCACAGATAGGCAGCGAGCACATAGAGCTGGCATCTAGCCCTCTCACTGTATATGTGCTTCCTGGCTTTTATGGCCAGGCTCAATTGTTCTGAGTAAATAACCGCCCTCGTTTACAAATCTGCATTCTGAATAATTTCTTCAGCATTCAAACATGCCCCAACCTTTTACATGACCCTCAGAGTGCAGATAAAACCACAGAGATTTCCTGTGGGAACTTTAAAAAAACAATAACCACAAACCCCTCTGAAGGACAGATAGAAATGTGGTGAAAGTTTCATTAGCAACAAACTCTAGCCCTTTTAGTTGCACTAGCAGCCATATTTTTTGTTCCGTGGGACAGTTTTTGCACAGATGTCAAGTTTTGCTACTTGAGGAATGTGAAAACGAGAACAGAGTTTTCAATGCATTTGGATCAGTAGGCATAATCAGGTCTTAAGACTACTCTTCCTTATCCAGATAAACAGTAATTCTTTACAATGATTTCTGAAGTGTACCATGTTCCCATTTACTCAGACACGCAGTGCTTATAGGGAGAACCATTGAAAGGCGTTGTCCTGCATTATCTGAGGGATTTTGAAGGAAATGAAGCAAATCTGCTTTACAATACATTGTTCCTGCAAGGAAGGATCTCACAGAATCTAATCTTTCTTTCATTCATTTTTTTAGTGTAGCCTGCACAAGAGGCAGGCCCTTTAGCATCATTTGTATGATAATAGCATTGTTTTGTCCCAAATATGGTGCACATCTCAAGGACCTTCATAGTTACATCACAGGGATTGTTCAGTCCAGACAAGGCGGAGGCAATTGTGGAGGGAACAAGCCTAAACACAGTGAAGTGAATTTCAAATATTACCGTTAAATCGTTACATTACCTTTTTCGTCTGCCACCAAAAAGCCTTTTCAGCAAGAAGGACATTTGGCTTCCCATGGAATTTCTGCCAGACCAGTATACACTGAGCTTTTCCAAGAGACTTAGTCTCCTGAATGTCACCTGTCTGCCTAATCCTGGACTGCAACAGAGCTTTAGGCAGTCAATAAATACTTAGCCTCAAAACAGAGTTCCTTTTTAGTGTGCATGGGTAATTAAGGACAAACTTCTGGGAATTTTGAGGTGAAGTCACTCAGACCTTAATGTAGTTTAAGTCTAGAGCTGTCTGAGGTGCTGTGCCTGGTCCCCACAGCAATTCCAGAGGGGTCTGTGCTTCCTGTCTGATAGCCATGATACTCCAGGGTATGTTCCAAGGTCCTAAATACCCATGTGGGAGCAACCACAAACTAATTTGTTAATGATTTTAATCATCTTTAGGGCTATGAGGGCTCTAAAGCCTGAAGAGTAGATTGGTGTTTGAGATTGAGGTGTCCTACAGGGAGATTGGTTCTGTTTGTTTTTTCCCTGTGGATTATGCAAGGAGCCAAGGGAAACTGGCCTCCTAATTTAGGCGCTTTGCTGGGATGCCTAAAGCTGGCAACATGAATCCCCCAAGTGCCATTTAGAACAGTGCCTGGGCTTCCACAAGTGAAACTAAGTGCTGTTATGACTCTGTAATGAGTAGTTTTCTTATAATACAGCACATGATTTGGCATGGATGCTTTAATTATAAAACTGAACCCTCTTTTCCTCTTTGCAAAATATTAATGAATAGCTCATGAAGTGCTTGCTGTGACTGGTTGTGTAACATGCATGGTCCTTCTCAGTGTGGTGAGTTTGCTGTGAATATTCAAAGTTCACACTTGTTATTGTACTGCAAAGTTACACTAATTCCACAGGATAAAATTTATTTTATGCACCTTTATCAATCTAAAACACATATTGCTCTAAGCTATTTGAATAGGCACTTTACATGGAGAGAGTTAGACACTGCCCAACTGATTCACCTTCTCCTTAAGGAAAACATGAAATAGTCAAAATAGGTAGGCCAGATAACACTCTGGAGTGTTTTTGGATGTTAGGTGGGTTAGGTTAAACACGTGGGGTTTACTTGTGTCCCACCCTGATATTTTTAGGCTGGTTTGAAGTGCCCTAGGGTACATTACCTTGCCTCTGTCTGGTCTAGGGAGATGTATTTCCCACAGCCCCTTCACAAGTACCTCTTCTAGGGCACCTCAAGCAGCCTTAGGTGCTTGCTGAACAATTGGTGTCAAATATCCCTCAGTTGTCATGGTCACTGAAACTGGAGAGTTCCTTAATAACCAGGTGTACGTGTTTACTCTCAGCTGTGCCCAGTACCTTTGTAGTTTCTGTTGGCTCTATTCTCTTTTGCTCTTGGATGAAAACCACCTCAGAAGCAGAGACTGGAACCCCAGACACCTACACATAAATATCTGAATTCCACTGTTGCATTTGGGGGGAATTAAGTTGAATGAGGTGAATGTCACCCAAGGCTTAGACAAAAAACTGCAGAAAATGAAAAAGACAGCTCAACTCACATCAAACAGGAGCAGGTATCCTTTTTTTGGGGGAGATGCAGGACCCCAAAACAATATGATTTGCTTCATGATGGCATAATTATGCCACTGATTTTAAGTAACTAAAACCACCCATTCCCTATATAGTTGAATCCTCTTATTTTTAAATGAGGTCAATTTTGATATGAAAAAGCCATTTCAAAATAAAAAATGCAAAAGATTCCTTTTGAAAGTGTTGAAATAAGATGTGCCATTTTGAAAGTTTCATTCCTATTTTTTTCAAATGAAATGTCAAATAAATGCAAATCAAATTTACACAGTTCTATCATGTGGAAACAACATATTTTATCAAATCTATTATTCACCTATATTTTCAGGATAGATCCGTATCTGATGTGTGAGCAGGCAACTTATAAAACTAGCACAGTGTGAATTCAGTTGTAAGAGGAAGATGACAACTCATTCCCTGTGACTCTATGTTGTAAAAGAACGACTGAAAATTCAGCTCTTGTGGTATCTGTGTTAAAAAACTTGGCTGTATGATGAATTTTACTGAATAGATTATGAATGGAAAATTATTTTGATTTCTAAGGAAATAATTTTGACTTCTAAGGAAATAATTTTTGCCTGTGTTTTTGCTTGAATTGAAAACAAAAACAAACTGAACTTGGCATACGAGATGAAGATGAGGTCAAGTTCTCCTACTTTATATTTAACTTTAGCTTATATTTTAAGCTGCTGTTTAAATGATCCTTCCATAGTAATTAAGTATTTATTAGGCTGACTTGAATGTAAATATTTGGGAATGATAAATATTTTTGGAAAAAACTCTAAAATGTTATGCAGTCCATCTATATTTGGTCACTTGATTTGGGTACATAACCTCTCTTGAGGTCTACTGAAGTCTTCACTATTTCATATTTGTTATTTAGGGACTGAAATACAATTTAGGAGATTTGCCTCATCATAAGCCTAGCATTTAAAGCTCAACATACAAGCCAAGATGATTGAGTGGATTCTGTTCTAATTATCTAATGACATTGTTTCCAGACCACTGGTGAGGGTTAGGGATAGAAGGACTAGAGACACCTCTAGGAGGAAAAGAAAATGAAATGAAGTTTCTGCTGGTGTGCACATCACTTTCTTAAGTGTGGCCTAAAACTTCAGCTGGCAGCGACCTGTGCAGATTCTTATTTTTGGCAGTAACTCTGCCAAAAATAAGATTTTTTAAGTGATTTTTAAGTGATTTCTTAAATTATGATTTAATTATGATTAAGGCTCAGGTTTTGTGTCTCTCCTTCAAAAGCAGACTGACAGCCAAATAGGTCAGGCTTTCTGGCAGTGGCACTGCAAGACTGGAGACTCAGATGGCGTGAATCCACACCTCCTGCTCAGGGAGCTTGCCTCACTACATGTACAGAGAGTGTCTCTGATGCACACGCTCACAGTACCCATGGCCTCCAGCATCCTTAAGACACCATGGATTTCTGGAGTGAGTTTCCTATATGACTTTGGACAAGTCACGCTTTAGTTTCCTTATCTGTAGGCTGGGGATTATATTGCTGGAGTGAATGGAGGCTCAAATCACTGATGTTTGTAATTTGTGTTGATATTCTCTGAGGGGAGGCAGGCACAATAGAAGTGCAAATAAATTGTTGTGACTGGTTAGTATTTCAGTAAATGGAAAAACTCTTCAAAGCAGAGTTCAGAGCAAGTACAATAGAGTGGAAAATTACATGTGTGGAGATAAGAGAGAAAGAAAGACGTGAGGAAGTAATTTCATTTCAGTCGTTCTAGTAATCAATGCGATGTGTACATTTATTTGCCAGTGTGGATTATAATATTAGCAATGAGCCTTTCAAGAAAAACAGTATTGCATTTGGGCAGGCAAGGCAAATTTGAAACGGGTCCAAGCTTGGTCACAAAAGTTTCCACTTCCCATTCCATGCCTGTTGTTTATAATTAAGAAGCAGAGCTACACATTTCTCTAGGAAGGGACAGCTGAGCAGGCTCCTGACTTTAAGATGGACCCGCACCCTCCTCATGAGTCTGGTTACAGTGGGACCAGGCATATGACAGCTTGAAGAAGTAGGGGATAGTTGGAGTTGGGTGCTGGTGGACCATCTTTGTGCATGTGGGTGGAGGGCACAGGGATCCTGGAGCTTGCCATGACCATCTCAGGTCTGCCCACCTCGAGGTGGGTAAACATAAGCTTTGTAGGCATGGAAGGGGTCAGCTCAATTCTGTTGAGTGGGAAGAGGGAGCCATCTTCTGCTTGGGCTGTGATGCTGGAAGTCATTGCCATTTGGTGAGGGGGGACTTGTCTGGTGACGATGCAGGAGGCAGGTTCAGGGAGTGAATTAGGAGAACCAGTTCCTTATGGGCAGGTTACTCACATTTGTTGTAATCATTACTCCTCTCCTTAAGAGAGTATGTATTACTAACGGGGCTGAGCAGGGTGTCTGCAAGTGCAGTTTGAATACAAAACCCTCCATCTACGTACCATGGGCCGTGATGTGGAAATGGCCATTTGGCAGCTCGTGGGAAATGAATTATTTTTCAGCCTGGCTCTTAAAAGAAAGGTTATCCCCACATCAGCATTGTCACTGTAATGTTTTGCATTGTTTGGTATATCAGCAAACACATCAGAGAAGATTTAATGTCTTTTACTCCTATGGGTATGTTTCCTCAAACTCAGCATTGACACATACCGTGAACTAAAGTCCTTGTCTTGTTCTTACTTATGCTACATCATTTCTGTCCCTGAGCAAGTCTCCTAAATTCCCAGATTGTCATTCTTGCTCTTCTAGTGAGCAGTTACTCCCCTTACAGAGAGAGATTGTGCTGAACCAGACCCCAGAGAGTAGTGTAAGCAGACAGGACCTTAGAGCTTGCAATTGGGTCTATATTTCTGTCAAGCTCCCCTTCCTCAGTTCAAGTGCTTCTGGCCTTTGATCTCAAAGAAGCACTGGTTACAAGCAATGACTGAAAACTGGAGTCTCCTACATAAAAGACATAAGAAAATATTCTGATCTGGGGTAGGTTATAGCAGCTCTAGGGCAGTATGAAGATGATGGTGCACAGCAGGTCACGATAAGCACTAATTTTTAACACTTATGAATCACACAAATGACAGGAGAGAGAAGCCTTGACTGAAGAAAAGATGTGAAGAGGTAAAGAATGTAAAGAATAAAGTGAATCCTAAACCCCTAAAAGGCTCATACCTGAAAGCTGTATGAAATGGGAGAGGAGGGTAGCTGTGCTGAAGAATGAGGACAGACACAATCTGAGCTGTGATAATACAGTATTAGGTTATTTAAATAATCTGTTTAATTCTTTTTAATTTGTGGGATCTTTTTCTTGGAAACTGGGGTCCTTTTGACACTAAAGGAGTGCTAGCCGTCCTTAAAAAGCTGACCCTGCCACAAAAGGGACTGCTAAGAAAAATTGAAAACAGCCTCTTAACAATGGATGCTTCAGTTATAGTGTGGAAGTGTTGGAAAAGCATGTCTCAGGACTTCCAGAGAGCTGCTGCATAGAGCTGAAAAGCGATTAAGGCTGGCAAATCACTGTATAGTTTTGCACTGCCAGTCTTGAGACTGCCTCAGTAATGGTGTGACTTACTCAATTCAATATAGCCTTGAAAAGGGACCTCTTGAGCTCAGAAATGCTGTTGTGTAGACCACTCATTTGCCTTGAGGGGATTGTCACAACATTTCCATGGCAATTGCTCTTGTAAGCTGAGAAACGTTTAGGAGGCTGCTGTAATATAGAAGCTGGACAGTATGTCCTGACTCGTGTGCATGTATGTGTGTGAGAGAGAATGACTGTCTAATGGAAGATCTATTTATCTGACCTACCAATGTAGCTGAGCTGGCTGAGGGGTTTCTCTCTGTGCTGGAAAGACCTGTTTTTAGACCACTTGATAAGCTTCGAGTGGGTACATTTGCAGAAATCTGGATTGTTTTGTGAATTATTTGTCAACATTAAAACCAATCAAAATGCATGAGATAATGTATTCATAATGTGTAATTTGACTGTTTTAGAAGCAATTATGTTTTTGAAGCCATCAGTGTGGGCTTAATGCAGACAAAATGGAGCTCTTAGTGCCACCCCTAAAGCCCTCTTCCTTTCCTCTGCCACTGGGCATCATACTTTTCTCACCTGGATCCTTTCTCCAAATCCGAATATGCCAGAAGTCTTGTTCTCATATTTGTGCATCCATTTCCTGTCTGGTAGCTCATCAATAAGTTTTGTCTTTTTCTGACTTACATCAGGTCC
The DNA here is from genome assembly GCF_030490865.1 of Poecile atricapillus. Lineage (NCBI taxonomy): Eukaryota > Metazoa > Chordata > Aves > Passeriformes > Paridae > Poecile > Poecile atricapillus. The sequence goes on along the minus strand of NC_081249.1, from coordinate 59,191,665 downwards.
AGAATTGGATTTAATACTGAGCTCCAGCTTCATTCCTGAAGTTTGCTAATCGCCATTTACTGTCTTATATACATTCACAAGAAATCTTAGTTTGCTTTTTTAATCAGTTTATACCTCCTGAGGATCTAAACAGTAGCAGCCTGACTAGTTGTGATGCTTTTTACAGTGTCCTACCTTACAATACAGTGTTCTGTATTTCTAACCTTGAATCTGTCCCAAATGGCTTTACATACAGTTTCCCAAGGCTTTTTAGGGTATTTCAGAATTGATCTAAGCGATCAGATATATCATGTACAGCTCAAATTGTTAGCAGCACACTGACAGTTGAAAGGTATTTCACCTCTCCTTGATGACTGCAAAGAAAATTATTCAGAAAGGGAGTCCTGAAATATTTGTAAAACTCTTCAGGAAAGAGTGTGCTCCTATTACTTAACCAGCCACTGTCAGATGACCTGATATCCCACATCAGGGAGCAGCACAGAATTTCTGCTTTCTCTGTTGACATTTGCAGAAGCTCATCAAAAGCAGTTTATTTCTGCTTTCTCTGCTGTGATCAGAAGAAAACCTTCTCATATTGAATATCACAGTCCAACCAGTCTGGAATTACATGGTGTTTCAGGGTGTATTGACTTTTCTCTGTGACTTCCAAACCACCTTCTGAGTCAATGTCTGATTTATTTTCTCTAAGTGGCTCGGACACAGTCCTCTGGTTGCACCCTGAACTTCACTGTGACATACAGAGTATATTCATCTAAAATGTCTTTTTATCTTTATGATTGAAACATGCAGTCCAACAATTCTGTTTCTCAAAAGTATTGCAGGGTTTTGTTGTTAACTTGGTCTTTTTATATTCTTGGTTGGGTCCTCAGACACAGTGACCACTGCAAGAAAAAATTTCTGCTTTGAAAAGCATGCCCATCTTTTGCATGCTTGTCTGTCTGTGTATGAATGCATGTGTATATTTATTTCCTACTGGAATCAGGACAGTATAAGGAATGAAAATCTTACATGACAAGCTCTCAGTTGCCAGTAATGAACACAGAATACAAAATCAAATTAAAACCCCGTATGTTAGAAGATAACATTAGGAACAATTTGACATTTATTGAGCAACAGATGGTGATTAAAAGAATAAAACCTTGATTGTCTTGCTAAAAGCCAAACCTTATAGTTCTGTCTAAGGAATGTCGAAGATTTCAAATAAAACAATCAAGGCATCAATGAAATCATAGGAAGGTGATTGTAAAAGGGGTTTTTATATATGTTCTTATCAGAAGTGCAGTTAATATCTCCCCTTCAAAAGTATCATATTTTTAGCTAGGTAGTTTTCTGGAAATGAATCTTCTCCTCCAGAAGATACAGATAGTAAACAAGAGAGAGAGACAGCACTTGTGTTAAACTGTATTAAATGAGGGGCAAACTGACTACTCTTTCCCTTCTACTCTGTTCTTTCAGTGCTGCCTAGCTTTCTTTATAAAAGGACACAATGAACAGTCCTGTCCTTCAGAGTGGGAACCCCATGGCAGAGGGGAGATGACTTTTTCAATCTCACTGGAGTGAATGGGGGGGCAGAGACAAAATCTCTCAAATTATCTGGTAGCCTGTTCTGTCCTCTTCCTCTTGCACCATGCAATTAAGTGCTGCTCTCCAAAGGGTCCCTGTGAGCTACATAATAGAGGTGTTTAATCGGTAGCTTTGTGTCACAGAATCCCAGAGGTCTGTATCCTGCCTGTGAAGAAATACATGAAAGAGGGGAAACAGTCTATTGGAATCAGATTTCTATTCACTTTCTTGTGGATAGCGGTGGATGCACATGGTACCAGGCAGTTGTCTTGGGAAAGTGGTCCCATTTTATCTCCAGCCCATGTATCTTGCATGTCTGATGGCACTTAAGATTGTCTGCTCTGAATGCACCTTCTGGCTGTCAGTGGACACAGACTGAGATATAGTGAATTTATATTTACAGGATCAATTATGAATAGTTTTGCTTCATCTCTTTCCCTTTGTGCTAAACAATTTATCACATCTTTGTGTGCAATCACTGGGGTGCTCTTAGAAGTGATATACTGATAATTAGCAATAACTGGTAGACATATTCAGCCTCATTTTTTTCATTGTTCTGGCTGTGCATCCTTCTCTCCATGTGTAGTTGTCATCTGTTGATGGATGAGTTTTGTTTCATTCTTTCTATCTGTAACTTTTCTCTATAAAATTCTTTTACATTTCTTTTTTCTCTTTCTCTGATTCTGCTGCACTTCTTCTGTATTTTTCTTTCTCCTCCTGGATTTCTCAGTCTCCTCTGAGCTGAGCTCTTTTGGGATCCTCCCTCGTGGGCAGTCCTGCTTATCTCAGTTCTCTAGGTTTGAAGAAAACTCCCAAGCTCATTAGAATCTTGTTTCTTGTGTTTATTAGGAGGTCATTACAAAACTTGGCAGGTCTCTCCAGACTAGCTGCACAAGGTTGATTCACTGCAATCTGTTTCATTTTCTTCTGATGGTACAGAATGGCCTTGTGGCTCACTTTGGCTTTGAAAGCACAAAATGGCCCCAACTTATGCAGTTCTTTTATCTTTATACTTATTCGTATCCAATTAACAATAGACACATATATTATTTTTCTTAATGACCCAATGACCTATCACCTGTGTGCTGCACTGAGGCATTTTCTGTCCAATCACTTACTATTACCCAAAAACCTCTAGAAGAAGAACATGAAGAAGAAAGAAGGAAAAGAAATAACATTCTAAGTCCTCCATCTTGCCTTCTGCTTTCTAAACTAACTTAAACTCTAAACTAACTTTTTCACCCAGTGACTTAAGAAAACTTTCTAATCTTCACACTCACACTTTTAGCTTTCTATCTAACTTTAACAGTTGTTCTCATGTATCACCATAAAAACATGCTCATGAATTTCATGTTATATGAAATTCAGTGTTTTTCTGGATCTTAGAAGTAAGTATAAGAAACAAGGGCACACACTCTGTGTCTCAGACTCCAACACTATCTAAAGAAGGTCTGCACACTTCAGACTTGTTGTCATGTCGTTCTTTGCTCAGACCATCTACTTCTCTGCATCAACCATACTTCTCTTTTGCCTTCAACAGTTTTACCTTTCCTTTCTATCCTGTCTTGGCCTTGATTCTGTCTTCCCCATGTTTCACTGACTGGGCATAATGAATTTTCAGTCATCATTCCCATATATTTGCTCTGCCAAACCAGTTTCACAGATTGCTGTGTCTAGGAACAGTAGCCAACAGTATGGTCCAAGGGACTTGATGATACAAGATATTTCTTGTTAGAAATAACCTCTCAAGATCTTTGGAAGTCAATGACTATTAAAGTACAGAGACAGACAGCAGGATCTTAAAAAGGACAGAGATGCCCATGGGTGGAGGCAAGGAGAGAAAAGCATATGCAGTAATAGTACCTTTGGACAAGCATCGTAAAATGGCCGGATCTCTTTCTGGGAACATCTTCTACTACCAGTTTCTACTAATTATCAGGGTTGGCTAAATAGCTAAATCAAAATAGATGTTTATGTAACGAGAAATAGAGTATGGCCATGAACTGGAGCATGAGACACTGCAGTTTTAAGTTCCATGTGCCAGCATCACTCAGTTTCACCAAAATATTTTCATTTTTTTGTCTTAATAGTATTCAGAGTTTGTTTCTTTGGCCAGAAGGTTTGGGGCTTTTGTGTTTGTTTTCTTTTCTTTTTTTTTTTTTCTTTTTCATAACACTGTAGGCATTTCAAGTTAACATCTAATTGCAAATTAGAATGTAACTTTGAGAATAAGAAAGACTGATATAAATATGTGGTATTCTAACACGAAAGAGAACCCCAATGAAGAATCTGGATACAACATTAGAAGTATATTGACCTTGACCTAAAGGGTGTGAAAGATGTTGGGAAACCATTACTTCTAAACCATTACTACTCATAGGTGATACAGAAACCAAGAAGCATACAGGGAAATTTGGAGGGTGAATACTGTGATGAGAGAAAGGTGAGATGGAAGTGCTGGTGAATGGAACAGCTGAAGAGTCTGGGCACTGAATGCTCTGGGTCTGCCTCAGAAGGTGCAGGATGGCTGGTGAAAGCCATCAAAGGAAGACAGAGAATACAAGGAGAAAGGCAGAGAAGATTAAATTCTTACAACGCTACATGGGAACTTGAGAATTGTGTTTTCCGAGGTGTTCAGATCTCAATACTTTAAAAAATCTGAAGCCCTGAAGTAGGTCAAACCTGGCTTGATCAGGGTGTCACATGAGAGTATTTCAGAGGTGCCTTCCAACTTCAGCTGCTCTATTATTTCATACCCTTTCCCCCCAACATAATTATAGAAATGTGTTAATTTTTTCTTTAATTTGTCCATCAATAAGGGGTAAAAGTTCTTTTCATTTGCATTATGTGCAGAAAGGCCTCCTGCTATTATTCTGTAAAATATCATACTGAAGACATAAACTAATGAAATCTTCTTTACTGTAGGGCTAATATGAATGCATTAGTAGAAAATAGTAAAAGGAGACAGTAAAAAAAGGAAAGAAATAATTTTGCTGATGTTTGCAATAGGCAGTGACAATATCAGCAGTAAGAACCCATTAAGCTACTTCAAATTAGTATCTGATCTGCTTTAAAAATACACTCATTATCAGTTAATTCATTAAGGGTATTTGTTGAGGTTTAAAGCATATGAAACAAAAATACCTCATTTGCAAGTAATTAATACAGAATGACTTAAGCAATACAGTTTCACAAATGAAATACTTATATTTGAATTTCTTTTAATCCACTTGAAAGAGATACTTAGATCTTTAATCATCAGCTAAATTAGATATGTTTTGTTAATTACCTATCAATCAATATTCTAGTTCAGTATCTACATTGCTTGTGAGAAGGGCACACAGTTGAGACAAGAACCTTTTTTCTTCATTAAAAATACTTCTTTATTTATTTTCTTCATGCAGCTGGCATTGAGGGTATTAAGTAATTCAATTGTTCAATAATTCAAGGGAGAATTACTGTGTTTATTTATTTATTTCTTGCTGTGTTTTAAGTAAAAGTCCCAGAAGGTTTGGTCATTTATTCCCATGCAGTGAAACCTTCAGGAGTAATGTAATTTTATTTAAAAAATATTATCATTAAGACAACATTGCATTTAATTTTTTATTTCAAGCCTGAAACTGAACTGGATGGCAATGATGTGGATCTACAGACTCTGCAGAGACATCTCCCTGTCCTATGAACACACACTCTTGAGTCCGAGTGATCCACTAGATCCTCATTTCGTGTGAGGTGCATTCAGCACATGCAAAGGTCAGGCTTTATTATTCACCAGACTTTTGGCATATTTTGGAGAACTGGAAAGAAGGGATCTGGGAAGGTTAAACCACCGGGAGAAATTGCCTTTGCTGTGGTTTAAGCTCCAGCACGCAGTAGAAATCCTGCTTTGTTTCCCTGTTGAGAAGAAAAAATGGATCTTTGGATAAAAAGTAGGCCAGAATGTTTCTTTAAAAATTATTCCAAATCTCACCTAAGTTTTAAATATCTACCAGTCTAAAGCCAGGGATGAGAATTATGTTAATGTCTGACTTGAAAAGCACTGAAAAGCCAGTGTTAATAATGAAATGCTGACACAACTTTATCTATAGCCCTTCTAGCAGAGCAGTTATATTATGAAAAAGTAAGGTTCAATAATATGCAAGGCAGAAATAGCAAATTATATTAGATGTGACATATTAGCCATAAGGCCTTTTCTAAACCTCACTGAAAAAATTAGGACAAGGGTATGGTAGTATATTTCTCCCCAAAGCATGAGAAAGGCCTAGCCCCCAGAGCATTCCCTCTGAACTTGTATTCTATTTCTAGCATGTGTTTTATTAACTTTTATTTTTGTTTTGCAGGCTAGACACACAGCACCAACCTTAATGTCAAATTAGATAATGAAAAGCAATAGTCATCTTAAGAAAAATCATTCAAATAACTGTCATGTTGCATTATAGTTTTTGCTGCTAGCAAAAGCCTTAATTAAGTCTGCAGAATGGTTTCTTTTCTCATCTTCTGATTTCAAATGCTCTGAGCTTCCTAGGCAATTTTTCTGTTAGGACTGCATCTTTACATTCTTACAGAAATCATCCCATGCATAGAATGGAGACATATCCAAAAATTACTAAATGTAAAGGGGAGAGTTTCACACAGGGTTGTGACATTTATCAAGCTGTAGGAAAAAAAGTGAGAACTAGAATTTTGTGTGTTGTTAGATTTAATCTGGAATGATGAACACAAGCCTAATGTCTGCTGCGGATATACAGTGATTAACAAATCAGAACAATAGCAATTGACATATTGTATATGGTAATGTGGAAATACACAATCAAACTGATCCTGTCCTTCTCAAGCTGCTGTGAGGTTACCCAAGCTGGGAGTAATCCCTGACTAGTGCAGAACCAAGCTTACCCCAAGATAAATTTTCCTAAAGGAAAGAGCACTGGTGGATCATTGTTGCTTTGAGCAATCTCTGACTGAATCAGTAATTCCCAACAGGGAATCTAATTATGCCAGGGGCTGAAATGATGAGTACAGGCACCGGAAAGTGCAAGGAAAATTATGCTGCACCCGGGTGCTGAATCAAGCAGAGCACAGCCAGATCTGGAGGAATGGGCCTAATGAATGCATGCATAACAAATTGCAATTAATACCACTGAAGGAGTCATTGGTGTGATAGGCACTACCTGCTGTAAATGCATTATTGGAATTAATAAGCTGAATGTGTTTCTACTGCTTAGGAACCTCCAACACTTCTCCATAACCCTAAAAGTAAACTCTCCATCATGTTCTGTGCTTTGATTTCTATCATGAAGTGATCTTAGCATTCATGATCAATTCATGATTCTTTTAGCTTGGAACTGATTTGGAAGTGATGACTGAGGATATCACCTATTATGCATGAGCTGCAGACAGAAGCTTAGTCCATAGAACCAGACTAGAACTATTTGTAAGTGAAATACTGAGAAATATGCTTATTGGGATGCCTGAACCCCTCTGTACCAATCCTTGAGGCCGGTATATCCACTTCTAGTGGTCCAAAAAGCTTGCTAAAGGCCTTGGAGAGATCCCATGGCCCTGAACACAAAATCTGGCCATGCAGGAGCCACAGCCTCTTCTGTCTGACATTTATGTAATGTGGGTACAAAACATTTATTGGTCACAACATTCCATTGTCCCATGTTCCTCTTTACACAACATCCTGTAGAAATGACAATGGTTACATGAGGTAGCAAGTTGCAGTGAGCCAGGCTTGCATTTTCTTTCCACTGAATCTCCAGGCTGCGTTTTCCTTGATATTAACTCCTGAATTTAAGCTGGATCTACTGCTCCTTGCCAGTGAAACCAACAGAAGTGCTGCTGTCTTAAGGCTTGACTGTGAAGTCAAGTATTGCACATTTCTTCAGGCTATTACAATAGAGTATGATATTCTAAGATGATATTTAATATTGGCCTAAATTCCCCTTCTGCAAGACTGAAACAGTAAAATTACACTTCCCCTGTACTTTGCCCCTCTACCTTAGTGGTGAATGCTCTGTAACATAAGAACATAACATTATCAGGCCAGTCCATCCTTGTGGGATCATACATACCAGGGGAAATAATATCTTCCTGGAAATAAATCCAGATTTTGACAAGAGGCCCGATTACCTTAGTCCACCAAGAAGAAAACCAACTTGAAGTACAGAAGCTTTCCACAGAAAATGAAAATGTGTTCAAGCGGAGAAGGAAAGAAAAAAAATAAAGCAAATAAACAAAATACTTTTAAGAAATTTTCGTGATGTTCTTTGAACTTGGGTGCTATAAAAATTTTTCTGTTTTGTGCACCTCAAAAAGATCACAGCAGAGCTGGCAGGAAGAAGAAAGGGTCAGGGCATGCCAAGTTGAAACTGGAGTATGCATCCCTTAAATGTACTCATGCTTGCTGCATCCAATAAATGGTTTGCTTCTAGAGACCTGAAGCTAATGCTGTCTAGTTCTGCAGAGTTATGACTTGCATGGAAAAAATAAGCCAAATTTAAACCCTTTGGGGAAATGCAGTCATGTTTTCAAATTCCTTCCTTCTTCCCTTCCTCCCTTCCTCCCTTCCTCCCTTCCTCCCTTCCTCCCTTCCTCCCTCCCTTCCTCCCTGCCTTCCTCCCTGCCTTCCTCCCTGCCTCCCTTCCTCCCTGCCTGCCTTCCACCCTGCCTGCCTTCCTGCCTTCCTGCCTGCCTGCCTTCCTGCCTTCCTGCCTTTTACATAGATCTGTTACAACAGCAAAAACAACTCTGTCACTTATCACTACATAGATGTAGAAAGTGTCTTGGCCACCCCTATATTTTACAGTGCTATTTAAAAACTTTTGTGTCTGGAATTCAGGCACTGACTTCTAACCTGGAAATGAGAAAGTAAGAAAAAGTATATGAGAAAGATTTATACAGTGAAATGAAGAAAAAACTTTGTTAAGTAGGGTCTTTGTAGGGTTTTTTGTTTTGATTTCTAGATGAGTTTGTTTATAGGTCCTGCGAAAATCCATCAGATTAAAATACATCAGAAAATCCCCAGGAACAGGCTGAAAGTGAACAAGAATTTAATCTTTCTTCATCACTGTCAACAGAAATTCTTTCCTCCTGATAAATATAAGTAGATGCTGTTTCTGCTTCTTTATTGATGTTGGTGATCTCAATCCAATAGTGCAGAAGAAAGCGGAAGATTAAGATGTATTGTAAAGCAGGATTGCAAGATTATTGCAATAAAATGGAAAAAACTGTCAGTCACATATTGCCTTAAGATGGAATTTTACAACGCTTTTGTGGTTAAGAAAGGTTAAAACTCTTCCAAGAAATCTTTCTTACTGAGAGACTTTCCCTGGAGAAGACCTTGTGGTCATTAAAGTTCTTATGTGACTTGACTATAAATCTGATATCAAAAGCACAAAAATAAACTGACTTGCTAAAGGCTCTTCAACTGGTGAAATTATAACTGCTGTGAGTTCCATGAAAGAGGAAATTAGAATCTAAGTAAAAATCAGACTATAGCATGTTTTCTGTGCTAATCCCAGTATTTCAATGATATTAAATTAACTAGATGGTAGGAGTTATTGAATAACAAGGTCCATGTGTTTACCAAAGAAATCAGCTGGAATGAGATAGAAAGGAACTTAAGTCAGTATCTGAAAGAGAGGACCAAGGTTATTTCAACAAATCATAATTGCTCATGAGATTTTAGCAAGGCTTTAAGGGTGTCTGGAACTTGCTCTTTGACAATTTCAGACTTAAAATAGTAAAATTTAAAGCAGCATACAAAGAACTAGTCGTTTTAGCACTCAGGCTGTCACCTGAACAGAGAGTGGGGTGTGAGTGCTGCATCAGAGGATCCTGTGCAGAGAAAATCTGAATTATCTGGTGAAGGAATGCAGTTGCCTTTAGAGGGGCACAGGGTCTGGAAATGTGCTGTATGCAGAGGCAACTCTCATCACCACAGGAGAACTTGAGCAGAGCCCTTTCCAAGCACAAGGGTGCTAACACTGCATCCTTACAAATAACATCAGGCTTGTCTGTGCTTTTTTCACACACTCTCTACTTGTATGGCTTGGATGATTTGTATTGTGAAAAGGACTGGACAGAGTATCACTCCCATTCTAGTACCCTTTGACACTAAGTTGAAAATATTTGAGGCTGCAGGGAGATTGGTGAATGACCCTTTTGAATATGTTTCCATCTAAATCATTAGGCACATGGGTAGTGAGGGGAAGAATCCCTGACAATGTTGCATGGCATATGTCTTAACATTTCTTAACTACTGAGAAAAAAGTGACCACAGAAAATGTTGGTCTAAGGGCCCAGTATGTCAAAAGCATTTCCAAAATGCTTGTGCTCCCTATTTACATCCCTCTATTTGCATGTGAAAGGCCTGTATTTGCAGATGTCAAGATTTCACCAAGGGTCAGACTGAGCCGAAACCCTGAGATTCAAACATTTCAGAAGGCCTAAGAAAGCTTGTTTTCATGGCTCTGGTTTATGTCATTGTTGGAGATAAGCAAGTGAGATGATTCAGTGCAGAAATAAATTCCTCCAGGGTTGGTGTGTGCTTTGGTTTTGGTCACTTCTGTCAGATGGCATTGTCTGATTGTCTTGCTTGGCTGTTAAAGCCTCGTACTTTCACATTTTGCTCTCGTCTGAAGCTGAGCTTACTTGATCAAGTTGCTCCAGTTTGCCAGAGAGCTGTTCTAAACAACTGCTCTGGGGCACTTTTCAGCATGATCAGACATGTCCAGGATTGGCATGGCAGCCAAAAAATTATGCCAGGAAAACAAGGGAAGGAATGAGAAGGATGTTTTTGGTATCATAGTGGCTATTGCACTGCTGAATTCATAAGGTGAGCTTATACAGGCTCACACGAGGCAGGGCAGATTTCTCCTGTTGGAATAGTCCTTCTGGAGCAAGTCAGGATGCCATGAGTGATGGACCTCCATGTCCCCATAGTGGCCAGCCATGATCCCTGCACTGCCTGTGTGGCCACCCCTACTATCAACCTTCTCCTGTGCGAGCTCCTTTGCATCCTCAGCAACTGGCTGCAGCAGGGTGGAGCTCGGGGCTACTGCGACGCTGCATTTCCTTATCGAGTACTGAGACTGCAAGAATTTGTCCTCATTCCTGGGACAGTAAAATTTGATTTTGTCTGTGCTGCTGTGAATCCTTGATCTTCCCCTGAGGACAGTTCTTACGGATTTCAGAATGAGACTATTATTACATTACCATTCAGGGAGGGCTTGCCAACATAATTATTCCTATTAGAAGTGCCTGCATCATTGCAATTTCAGAATATTGAATTTGCATTACACAAAACTATTGGTCAAGATCTTAGCTGATGTAACCCTCCTAAATTTGCTGAAAGCATTTCTAGTTGGTATGAATCCAGCTATATTTATGTACATGCCTGTATATATAGAGCCAACAAAGAAGTGTTACAGAATACATGACATTGGTAGGAAAAAATTCTGGTTTCTATTCACTTTGATGCTTCTATGATAGAGGACACTCTGGAGAACAAGTTTGATTTTTCAGACAAAGATTGGAAATTGGTCAGTTTTGCCATTTAGTAGCATTAAACCTTTAATTATGTACTGTAAGTCTTCAAACAAAACACTGCAATTACCTGTACATTCGCTTTTCTGTTGAGAGATTTTGTGTCAGGGAGTATGTATGCAGAAAGGGAAAGAAAATAATGATCAGATTTAAAGGAAACTAAAAGACATTTTCTCAGCTGGAGGTTCAAAAAAAATTATTCCATAAATGCAAAATTTTGTAAGAAGTCCTTGATGATGTCTGGAATATCATTACATACAGCATAACATAATAATGATAAGAGAAAACAAAAACCCCAACCCCTGCTTTAAACTTAGTTCATTCAATGCATGTACATTTTTCATTTTGGCATTGTTTTTGTGCTACGCAATGTGTATTTTAAAGAGGACTTAGATGTTTAACTGCATTGAGATAATGCATTATACTCTTTGCCCTTTACAAAAGCAAGCACACCTGCCAGGAGCACATAATTTAATAAAGAAAATATCATTATAACTAGATTTTAGTGACAACATAATCAGGAAACACAGGCGAGAGGTCAGCCAGCCAAATTGTTTTTACCAGGTATTTGAGAATTGTGGGCTGCTGTTATTTTCAGCTACGCCATAATTTTATTTTATTGTGGAGAATAAATCAAAGTTTTAAAGGGAGGCTATTTTTTTTCTTTCATATCTAAAAGCTACAGATGTTGGCACGAGAATTGCTTGTTGCTGAAACTGGCTGTAAGCATATTTAGCCCAAGAGAAAATGATCAGGTTGATAGCTTAGAGGTCAAAAATAAACACCCTTATGACAATCATGTTCTGTTTGGCACCAGCGCGGCGTCTCCTGTGCACTCCTGTCCTTGCTCCTTCATTCTCCTTTACATTATTTTCTTGTTATTGTGTCCTTTAGGGTACGGGCTTTGCAGGCTGCTCAGCCTCTGAATGGGTTCAGTCCTTCGCTTCGGCGGAGGCTGCTGAGAAGGGTGTCACTTGTGAAGGCAGTTTTGTGAAGAGGCAACTCGCTAATAAGACCCACACTCAGGCAGGCAGCCTGCCTCGGTGCAGGCCTCCGAGCAGCTATCAGAAGCTAATTGTGATGCTTATTAAAGACAGCTTAGCAGGGATGTGAAAATGGCAGGCAGAGCTTTGCTATTATCTACACCAGTTCTCAGTCCTCTTACTCAGCAGCTCTGCTCTCTGGGTCTATTCAGGGACAGAGATGCTGCTTTTCTAAAAGGAGGGGGGGACGGGAAAAAAGGGTTCCAAACCCATATAACTTGGCAGTTCTGAAAAACTGGGAAGGCTGGTGGAGGCTCTTTAGGATGCATTTTGCATCACATGCCCTCTTTTTTGACAGAAAGCTGTTTGCAGGACCTCTAAGCAAGTTGTACCTTCTTCACAGTCAGAGGGTGAGCATGACATAGGTGTTTCTGAGGATGCACAGATGTGTTTAATATCCTTTATTAGTGAAGATAATGAAGAAAATGGAGAGCCAGAAAACTACAGTTTGGCTTAAGTATCCCAGTTTAAGCTTCTGAGTGTCATCTCTTATCATTTCCAATATCTCCTTCCCACCTCCTCCCACCTCCTTCAGCTTTTCCTGTGAAAACTAAGCAAGTATGGTATGGAAATCAGGGACACAATGTGTGTTAAACTCGATGTGCCATATCTTTAAACTCCCTGTCAGAGTAAAAATACAGTTTGAGGCTTTGCATCCTGTTATTCCTCATGCAAACTGCCACTGCAGACAAGCACTTTGCCTGTGGTAAATGCTCTTGTTCAGAGCAGATGTTTCCCTCAATTAGCATTTATTCAACTATTTAGCAAGTACATTCTATTAAAATATTTTAATTTATGCAGAAAGTATGTTATTAAATTTACAAATTTTTTTTATAAGACACATCCTGTAGTTTCAAGCTAATAATTTTTCATCAGTAACAGTCATCATGGACCAGGGAGTATTCCTGTAAAAGAAATCTTGGCATTATTTTCTCCAACAGTAAGATATTTGCTCCTTTCATGTATTCCTCATAGCATGATGATTGCATTTTTTATATTTTCCTCATGAAGATAATTAATGTTTAAGACACTTGACAGGTTTTTGAAAGCATGGGGATACAGATTTTTGAAAGTTCTGCACATATGTAAAACCCTTTTGTTCTTATTCTATTAACTTCCCTTCTTTCAAAGCCGCGGATAGACAAGACAGTCTTTTTCTTCTTGTCTTTCCATCTGTTCAGAACATTTTCAAGCACTCTGACAATGCAGTTCTGCCCCAGTGTTCCTTCTCCCCTGAATATTGACTTAAGTGAACAGCGTAGCTTAAGAAGCCCACATTGAGGTCAGCATTATTCCTGAAACACTTTGCCCTATCAGCTGAAATCAGCTATAGCAAAGCTCTGTGTTTGCTGCGAGGCTGCAAAGCGCACGCGGTTGATACGGAAAGGCAGAGTGGTTTTGCATCCTGGCTGTGGCAGGAATCCAGCTCAGGTTAGTGGTGACCGACAGCTGCTACCATCTACTGGCTGCTCTCACAGCTCTGTGAAACAGCGGGTGCCTTCCCGGGCCTGAGAGATGCTTCGGGCCTTGCTGCCGCTGCCACTGAGCCTCTTGGGGCTGGCAGCTCACGAGAGGGGTCACAAGTCCTTCTGGCAGGTCTTACAATTCAATGTTTTAGTCTCTCGCTGTGTAACGCAATGCTCGTTGTTTGCTTCAGCTGGAAACAAGGCAGCGCTTAGGTGTGTGCCAGCTAATTGCTGCTGAGCTGCGATTTGAAGCGAAGCAGTCCTTGTCTGTTTTGGATTTCAACATTCAGTGCCCCATCAGTTAACCTGTGTTTGTCTGTACATTTGTGATGGCTTCCTCAGTGCTGGCAAGCCCCCAGGGCTCTGCAGGCAAAAAACCTCAGTGTCTTTTATCAAGGTTAGTCCCGAAAGACAGTAAGTTAACTCTGAAGGTCCTAAAGTGCCAAGGCAGTTAAGGCAGATAATGTCTTCTTGTAAATAATAAATATATTCATTTAATAATAAACAAAGAGTAAAAAAGGTTTACTGACACAGCACTGTCTGTTGCAGGCTTTTCAGAATATTTGATGGAGGTTAATTTTAATTTTTTTAGTTTGTTTATAGTAATATGCACAGCTTAGCTACTTAAAAAAAAAAAAGGTCTAATCTGGATAGATGCATGTTTATTCTTCATGCTTATGAGTTTGGGAATAAACATTAGTTATAAATAATAATATCAACAACTACAACAGAATTACTGCACTAATTCCAGCTCCTTTTCTGCTTTCCTTCATTTCCTGGCTCTCTTAATATCAGAATTTAACACAATTTGGCTTTTCCTTTCACATCTCCTAGGCATAGCCTTCCTGGTCCCCAAAGGGGAATGGCTTTGACTAGTTGCCCAGTCCTTGTCAGCTACTGTTGGAAGAAAGGTTTTTAAAGTAGACTAGCAAGTGCCAGTATAGTGGCAGTTTATTTGCAGAATGGAATAGATGATAGATCTAACATCACCTAAAGGGAACGCACAGAGGTGACAGAATGACAGTAGAGTCTGTAGAAGCCAGAATCCCACATAGCAATGAAACATTTAATGTTCCCAAAAGCAGTGAACTCCAGCAAGATGAAAATTAACCTCAGCCTTCTTGTAAATTTAGGTCACAAGCAAGAAAAACACAAAACTTATAAATAACTGGAGTGTTACTGTTGGTTTGATGTTATGAATGGCGATGTTTCCCTATATATACCTGGCCACAGGCAGTTGTTAGTCATGTAGGAACTCCAGCACAGCTGTAGTAGTCCTTTCTTACCCCTGCTGATATTCATTGCCACAATGGAAGAACTTCTCTTTTCTTGACAAAAAAGTATCAGGAGGAGTTCTCTGGTTCCCCTCTGGTAGAGGTCAGCCTAAATATTTTTTATTTGAGCGGAATCTCAATGGAATCTATGAAAAGTAATCAGACCTAATATCTTCTCTGATTAGTCTGTTCCATCTCTCCAAGACATATGCACACCTGCAGGTCATGGAGGGAACTATTATAGCATTGGGGCACTCATTACCCATTTAGTGACTTCCAATTTACGCAGTTTAATAATAAAGAGAGAAGAGGAAAGGAATGTTCTCCTGGTAGTTTGGTAACAAACTGAATCTTTCTTAAACAGCAGAGATCAGAAATTATAGCAAACCAGTTACTTTTACCCCCAGGACTCATGGAATAATTTGCTTTATTAGTTACTCTCAGCTGTGTGGTCAGCTGAACTAAGTGATGTGGTCATCATCACATAGGTGGTAAAAACCATGCAATTGCTGGGATCATTTTAATTACCAGCTCTGCGTAGTGAGTGGGACTTCAGTGTCTCTATCCTCACCACTTTAACAGATGTGGTCTTGGAAGGATTTTATCCTAGTTTTTCCTTTTTGCAAGGACTATACAGCTGTTCAAGTGTGCTGGGTGGTGTAGAGACCCATCTGAACTAAGGCTTGCAGACTTGGTGTTAAATGGCGGACAAACTTGATCCTGAGAGCTCTGACTGCATCTGTCTGATCAGTAAAATGGGATTCAGCTCCAGATAGAGATGCTTAAATGTATGTGTCTAAATTAAGGTGTTTGTTATCATCTGATTAAAGCCCTATTTCAGCTTTTATCCTAACCTGAGTCACTTTCTAGGGCCTGCTGAATGTACTGACTGGCAACTGAATCAGATGCCCACACATGGACCCTGTGATGATTTAGGTTCCCTGAGATACCCTCCCTGGTTTTCACTTGTTGCTATGGAAAGTTATTGGTTGTTGTAGGCCTGCTGTCATATCCATCCTTGTCACATGAGTGTCTTCCACATTATAAGACATCTTAAATGTAATTCCAAGTGTCTGTGTGTGCAACTGACTTGAGTCAGGATCTGCATTGACTATAATGGGAGTTGTACAGGTCACAGGTAAACATCTGAGCCAAACAATAGTGTCCTGTTGTTATGAATAGATGTGGGGGTTTAGATAAGTCCTTGCCTGTTGCCCAGGCCCCTGCCAACAGGCAGTAGCTTTATCGAGGTGGCCAGCACCCCAAAACCCACTCACATTCAAAAGATCTTTGATAATGGCTGATTCGGTCTATTATGGAATGAATTATTTATTTAATAGACAGAAAACTAACAGACATAAGATTTGAAAAAAATAACACTGTACAGGAATAAGGACAAAAGAGAAACTACTAGTAGATGTGTACAGCCTGAGGTTAGAGGTACCTGGTAATGTTACAGCTAGCGAAGAAATAATATAACCTAGGATTCAAAGTATCTTACAACCCAATTTTTGGTGGGGCACACATCGAGATCCTTTCCCTCAACTCGAGGGAAGTAATCATGGAAGCTGTGTCCAGGCTCTGGGGAGTGGTGTCCCACACTTTCAGGGTGTATGTGTAAAAGGCTTCTGCGTCTGTGATAATTCATGTGTCTTTTATAGTTTGCAAAACAGTGTCTCTTAGTCAAGAATATTTCCTTTATCCCTTCCCACATCAGCTCTCCAGACTAAGATGTTGAGTCTTAGCTGAGGTCTGAACCCTTTTGGTGCCAGAGATGACCCCTTGCTGAGCCTTTCAGCTTGGGTTGTCTCTTTATATGAGATTTGTATGGTTGTACCAACTATCTGTGGTAGTGGGGGGAAGTAGACGTCCTGCCACACCTGCAACTTGAGGTGCCTCGGGATGCTCCACCTGACTGCCCTAGATACTGAAGACTGCCTGAATATGGCATTGCACGGTTTGGTTTAGTCAGCTGAATACTGCTTCTAAATTTAGATGCCTTAGTCTCAGAATGAGTATTACCCCAAGGGAATGATACAGGTGCCTGAAACAGTTTAGTTGTGTTGTTTGTTTTTTTTTTGTTTTGTTTTTTTGTTTGTTTTATTATTTTTTTCTGTATTAGATACATGAATGCACCTCTGACATCTGCAGAGGTATAAGGAATATGCTGCTGGATTTATGGACTTGAGTGGTGCTGGAGTGGCAGCTGGAGAGGCACCCTCAATGTCTCACGGAGAATAAGGTCAGTGCTGCACTGCTGGGTACAGGCATGACAGCTTCCACACAGGCTGGGTAAGATGTGCACCCTGCTCACAACCCAGGCAGAGCCAGGGCGGCTGAAGCACCACAACCCTCTGGCAATGCAGACTGTGTAGGTACACATGTATCCGTGTGTGTACAGGTGTTTTACCTGCTCCTCTTCAAAGGGAATATTCTGCTTCTTAGACTCTGGAAGGTCAGATGTGTTTCATTCCCTTCAGAGGCTCAGCTGCTCCACCAGGTTAGACTGTGAACCATCAAGGATGTCAGCACTGCTAGTGGAAGTGCTGCTTCAGTTTTTTATTTTGCTGAAGAATTTCATGTTTCCTGACCCCAGCTGAATAGGATAAACAGTTTAGGCAAGATAGAAATGGTTATGGACATATCAGCAAAGCTGGATAACGTTGGTGTCTAAATTGTCTGTTGGAGTAATTTTCTTCCTATTTACTTTGTGGTCATCAGTTAAAAGCCATACTTGACCTGTCACTCTATGTCCATTTCCAGACAAAACTTGTATCTCATTGTGTCTTTTGAAATCTATTTGGATAGAGGACTGAAACATATTTTTTTCTTTGACAAGGAGCTTGTCACACTTACTCATGTCTTTGTTGTTCCAAGCAAGATTTCTGCAACATGTTCTGCTTTAAAATGGTGTATAAATATCTGCTGGAAATAGAAGTGGGCTGGTCACTAAATACCATTGCAATATTACTCTCCTTGCATTGTACTCTCTCTTCCAGTTTGCTGCCAGGTGAAACTCAGCTATGACCTTGCAAGCCCCTTAGATACAAGAGCTTGAGAGACAAGTCTTTTTACTGTGAAAAATCCTGATGGGATGGAAAGTTATAACTGAGAACATGTTTGTGAGGAAGAAAATTAAGGGTTTCGGTTTTGTTTTTCTGATGGAAGCTGTGGGTTGGTTGGCTTGTTTGTTTGTTTGTGTGTAAGACAGATGTTTTCCCATAGAGACAATTTTTGTCCAGTGAAGACACCCTGCCTATGCACAAAGGCTAGGTCAGGCTGATAACGGGAATTTGCCATGCATTCAAGTTTTTGGCTAAAAAATACATATTGGGGGTATGTTTTTGTTCTCTGATATGCTTTTCTTCATCTATTAGAATAAAATCCATGGTTTATAATAGGAAAAATTCTTGCATCTAGTGTATGAATAACAACAGAACTCTAGCAACCTTGAATGGCTGCCAGTAAAGGCAGTGTCATTGGACAAAGCAATCTTTCAATTCTGCACTTCAAGGAGGGTTAGCCAAGTGATGGATTACTTGGTAGGAAGTGGTTTTAACCCTGTGAAATTTAGGGGGAAATTTCTCAACAAAGTTGGAGTCAGAAGGACAGACAGACAAAAAGAAAGCCAATGAATGGTCAGAGGGAGTAGGGAGAAATACTTAATAGCAAAGCTGCCAAGAAAGAAGTTTGACTGTGGGAGTGGAGGTGTGATTCTGAGAAGCTCTACCTATGAGAGAGAAGAGCAATTCTGAGCAGATGAAGTTGAACAAAGATCAGGACTGGCCAGGCAGGAAAATACATAGAAATAGGTGTTCTGTTTATAACTATCTGAAACTTCAGATAACTGTTCCTAACTATCTTTTCCTTCAGAAGATCATGTTGATGGGAAATTTTCAAGTAGCTCTGCCTGATTAACACAGAAGAATATTGGCACCTTCTGTGCCTGTTATTATGCCCAGTCTTCTATCACTTTAGGCAGTGATGCCAGAAATGTCTGCTCAGAAATATGTGAACTGGTTTCCTCCCTACATCTTGACTAAGATTGAGGCAATTGGAGTGGCTTTCCCTGGGACATCTCCAGCAGAAGTCACACATACATTATCTGCCCAGTCCAGGGTACTGTGCGAAAGATGCATGTATATAAGTATTTGTTCTTTAATGCAGTGGACTGAAAGTTGTAACTCTCCATAAACTATTTTGTATGCTCCTTAATTGCAGCAATTTTCCATTCAGATACCATGGTGCTGAGTGTCAAATTAAAACATAAAACAAATAAATTAATTATCCTGGGTTATTAGGAAATTCTGCCTTTAGTTCTTCACTGGGGGGAAAAAAAGTTCATGGAGCTCTTTCCAGAGTAAAAAAAATGCCCATATATTTTATTTGAAAACATGTTCCTTCTTCAAAACATTAAAAAAAAATCAACACTTGCATTAAAACTGGTTTAAGGTTTATAGCATATGGCAGTCTTTAAAAGAGGAATATATCTGGAGGTTTTCATGACTTCATAAAACTACCTAAGTTACACATGCTGAAAGTGCTGCACATTAGATACTCTTGTCTTGGAATGTAATTGCCTTAAAGGTATAAAGGAGGCTGAGGCTAATAATTCCCCTAGCGTGACTATTCTCCATTTCTGTTCCACAGAGGAAGAGAGAAGGATGTGGTATCATCAAAGAAGCATGTGTTGGGAGAACGACAAGCTAATCCTTATATAGTTGTGCCCTGCATCTCAACTAAGGAATGAAAACCTTGTGAAAGGATTTCCTGAAATCCTACATACACTATATCCCTTAACCTATTAAATGCTATAATTGTTGCACTAAGATAAGAGATGCTTCCAAAGTAATCCGTGTTGGGTGGCCCTAGGTAATAAACTATTTATTAATATCCCAGAGTTGTGCCATGCAGTGATAGTGATGGAAATTTGGCAAACCAACTCTACTTCTGTCAGATGAGTGAAAGAGCCACTTCACTCAAGGCTGGATGACAGATAGATGTAGAGATCATTTTATGAGGGAAATCTGAAGAGATGGCTTATGATTAGGGTGGTGACTGAGAGAGATGACAAGAAAAAGAGAACAGGGCAGTGAGTACTTTCTCATCCAGACAGTTTTACAGACATAAATAAGTCTGAAGCCTTTCTCTCTTAAAATACATCTTGCCAATAAAAATTGGCTGCAAAATTCTGTTAATTTAGATTATTAACATTTGGCACTGGTTTTGAGCTTGTGCAAGTGATTTTGGGTGGTTGACTGGTTTCAAAGTATCTCTGTAATCTGTTTTACATGGACTGGTATGATTTTCTGTACTTATTTAAGTAGAACAAGTAGAAAACCTAGGTGATAATTGGTATTTATTTTTGTGACTAGTTAAAGTCTTTGGAAAATACGATCTTAATTTTCCTAAAGCTAGTCATAAGCTTGGGTTAACAGTGTAAATCTGGCAGAATAATGTGGGAGACAGAATAATGTGAGAGGTTTAATTCAGGAAACAAATTTTACTCAGCACTATAGGGTGGTGCAGCATTTGCTTGGATTCTCGGTTGTTTGGGATTGACAACCTCAGCTGTACTGAAACAATTTTAATTTCTCCTGATCTATCCCGGGAAGGCCCCTCCTGTTAAGCTACCCAGGGCTAGGTAGTTCTCATCTGCTGTGGATAATGTCTCATTTTATATCATCACCTGAGCATTGGAGTGCTGCAATTTTTAGGACACAGGATGTTTCTGCTTGAGGGAAAGCCATGCAGGAAACTCTGACACACAGTGATTGCGTTTTTCAGTGAAGACATGCAACCTTGGATCTTTTGTCTGTGACAAACTGGTCAGAAGGTGGCCTTGAGCTTGGGTGTGCTGTTGATTAGATAGCCCTGAGCAGCAGGGTTTTGGGGAGGCACGTGCTGTTGAGCGTTCTTCCCAGAGCTGTTCCACTTTATGAAGGAGACATTAAGTTGGTGTCCTGCTAACTGCATATAGAGAAATGCTGTCAGGGGTGCTCTCAGCCCCAGAGTGGCCCAGGCTGTGGGTCTGTGAGATGTAGCTTCAAAGACCATAAAGAAGGGCAGACTTTTAAATCCAGGACTGCAAAACCCTGGCCCCCATTCTGCTGACAGTTATGAGGGGAAATCATATCACCAGCAAGTTTCATGAATTTGTCTGTCCCTCTTTAGGGGGGAATAGATGTTTGCTCATTTTTGGTGTCCAAAATACTCTCATTCTCTGTTGATTTTAACAGTGGAATATAATGATATGCACTGAAAAAACAATGATATTTTTTTCTTTTTTTTTATTCTTCTGGAGATGAAGAGATGAAAGAAATTGCAAAGGGTCTGAAATGATGCCTGTTTTTCTCTTCTTTGCCTGAACTGACAAATCAATTACTCACACTGTTTTGTGTGGACTTCCCCAACTCTGAGCAGTGCAGAGACATACATGAACAGTCCCAGTAGACAAAGTCATGGGCATCCCAGTAGATACAACTGCCCTGAAAGCCCCACCATGCCTGAGGTCAGTGGTATTTTTGCACTTTCTTTGTGAAACAGTCCTCTTGTTTTTGGTGCACTCTTGTCACTTGAACCCATGCCACGATTACTAAGAGAAATTAGTTCAGAGGATCAAATCATTATGTAAAATAGCATGCCAGAGCACAAAGGCTTGATAAAAGTCTTGGTGTCAGTGCACAGACAGGGCTGCTCGACAGTGGAAGGGAGGGGAAGTGATGTCGAGGCAGGCAGGGACAGTGTCCTCCCTTCCAAGTTGTCCTGACAGGGACTGAGGATGGAGAACACTGACTGAGAGTGACCTCCAGATAGGCCCTCAGTGACAAGGCAGGTCTGAGACGAAGCCAATGTGCTCAGTGCAGCTCAGGGCCACCTGTGCACTCAGGGACCTGGGACTTGTAGAAGCTCTGTAGTGTGGTAGAACTTGTTCTGAACTAAACATGACCATCATTAATTGAGCTGGGTCCATAAGAATGACAATTTACCAAGAAGGAAATAACTATGAATGAAATAATGAGAGAAAACATTTAAACAAAAGAATACATATCTGAGAATTGCAATTTTTTAATGTATGTTTCCATAGGTGTTACCCTCCTCAAAATCAAGATGTTCTGCCAGATAGAAAAAGCATCAATATATTTTAGTTATTTTCAAAATTAGTGGGAAACAGAGAAGTTCATAGACACATATATGTTAGCAAAGGAAATAGTCAGATAAATGGCAAACTAAGGTATGTTTGTGAAAGATCTAGGTGTAAAGCAGTAAAGAAATAAAAATAGTAACATTACTAATCATGATTCCAAAATGACACAATATTCAGAAAGACTGGGTGATATGTTAGTATCAGAGTGTGAAAGACTGTGGCTTCAACAGGAGAAGCCAGGTGTTAGAAATGAAGTGTTTGGTCCTCATTATACACTACACAATCCCCAAGCAGACATTCGTGCTCCCCTCTCTGTGTATGAGGGAGGCAAAATACCTTGGGCTGGAATCCAAACCCACCCATGGACTGACTGAGTGGGGGAACACTGAGCAAAGAGATGAATGAACCCCTGCCCTTCCCCACGCTCCTACAGCACTTCTGCAGGTTTCAGGGGATTACCCTGTGCTCCCTTTGCAGCGCACTGAGCTGGAATCCCTGCAGCTGTAAAAATGTTATTGTGTTGGGAAAAAAATCCCTCACAATCCCACAGTCAAAAGAGGCAATATCTCTGGCAGTTTTCTGCATAATAATGTAGTAGTTAGACCACTCACTTTGGAGAAAAGGTTTTTTTCAGAATTCTCCTTAGCACAACAGAATCTTACTCACACCTTCCATCATTGTGAATAGTGTAATCTGAGCTGCCAGTTGTGATGAATTGCTTTCAATAATGTTCGTGAATTCACAGTTATGGAATTAACACCGTTAAACACATCCTGAGTGTAAATGAAGAAGGACATAGTCTGAGAGCCCAGGGCTCAGACTGAACACAGGTGAGCTAGGTACTACCTGGATTACTAAATTAGTATCTCACCTTCTTCCCTCTTCCTCTCCTCAACCTTCCATAAAGGTTTCATTCCTTTCTGAATGCTGCAGAGTGAAAAGGTTCCACTCCCTGGAATGCACACCCATCATTCCCACAAGTGTGTGTTCTGGAGCTTGGACATTTTCAGGATGGCAGGAGATGCAGCCTTGACATTAATGAGTAAGCCTATGCTGAATTCTTTGCCTGTATGAAATTCCCAGAAGATGTTGTTCCCAAGCTATTTGGAAGCAATGCCCATTCAGATGTTGTGGTTTTAAACCAGTAATTAACAAAAGGGGAAAAAATTTACTTATTTCTTGCTGTGAGATATGGATTAAAACAAGAGCAAAACAGGCATAAAACTTAAAAGGAATAAAGAAAGTTTATTGACAAACTACAATAATAAGAACACCAGAATAAACTTCCAGGAAAAAAAAACACCTTTTTATCTCTTACTGCCCACCATTCCTTTGTTCGCATGACAACAGAGACAAAAACTTTAGAACTTTGATGGTTTAAACAGTCCCAATTCCTTCTACAGTCTTTTCACCAGTCTTTGTAGAGAAACAGAAGTTTCTTTCTGTTAATTTATGGAGTTTCTCACAAGAAAACTATTTTTGTTATAGTTTTCCTTTTCCCTGATATCAGCTGCCCAGAGCTGCTGTTATCAGAGCTCATTCCTCCCATTCCACATCACTCTGAGGTGTGTTATGGGCCATGAGTTTAGGGATACCATTTTTAAGGATGAGTTATTCAAAAGCAAAAGTCTTCTTCATCTGTTTTCTGTGAGCTTCACCAGAAAACAGTTTTTTTTCTCATTGCCCTCCCAAGGCTTCAAATTTTTGCTTTACTGTTTCCAGCACTTCGCTATACCACAATCACTCTACTTTTTACTCAGATTTTACCTCGAACACTCTATTCCTCCCCATACTCCGTCATGAATTAAAGGAGTTCTTTTCAGGACTTCATTGCTTCATTGTCCATCTCCATAGTTTAACCAGAAAGATATTTCAGCTTAATTAAAGCATCCTCTTAATTCTCTACCTTTCTTGAAGCTTCTTTTCTTTCTTGTCACTGGTAGTTTATAAAGTCTCTTTCCATGTTGATCACTCTCCTTTTCTCTCTCTGGATAAAAAAATTAATCCGCAAGTCTCATCTGGGTAATGAAAGAGTTAAAATCTTGCCCAAACTTTGTAGATAGTTCTGTGGCCTCAGCCGGTGCGGGAGCTGGAGCCGTCTGCGATGGAAAGTTCCTCATGGCTGCTCTGGAGAGTGTGGTCACCGTCTCTGCTTGCTGCAGGCCCAGAGCCCCTCTCCTTCTTCACTCGGCAGTTTTCTGGTAAATTCCATCATGGCAAAACCTGCAGCCAAGCCAGGAACCGGCCCGGCCTGGCCCGGGCTCGGGGCAAGCCCCCCGCAGGCCCCATCTCCCGGCCGGGAGACATGGCAGGCCCAGCCCAGCCCCCGAGCGAGAGGCCGGAGCTCTGTTACCTTTTACAGCCAGGAAACAAAGAGAGCTCAAGTCCCCTGACTTTACATCTTAAGGTAGGGTTCACAAGTTGATCTCCCTTTTCAATGGTTAAAATTGCTGTCAATTCCCAGTAATGACCAATAATTGGTCAGGAGAAGAGACTCCTTTCAGTCCCCAGCAACTTTAACTTTCTTAAAAGTAAAGTAACCCCATGACATCAGGTACTAAGGACAACGCAAGAGCACCATGGAGAAGACAGCTGGAACATGCTACAGGAGCCAGCTGTCTCCTTGCTCTCCATTCCATTAAGTGTAGGTCTCACTAGAGAGATGAGGGGAGTGTGAGCAGGTTACCAGCCTTGCATAAGAAGGGGAGAAAAATTCTCATTCACAGCTGCTTCTGTTGTGGCTGCCCATGTAGCAAGAGAAGGTGTTTGTCTTTCTCCTCCCTGCCTGCTTGTTACTCGTTACTCAGTGTTGGTGAGAGCAGATCTGGCCACTTCTGGGGCTGGGCAGGGTTCTGCTGTGGCTGCTAGAGATAAAATGAGGCCATAGCAAGAGTGATGGTCCCCAGGAGCTGGACACAGTTGTTATCTGACTCCAGGCCCTTGATACATGTAAATAGACAATTTTGATTACAGTTTTCATTTAGATAAACTGTATGTGCTTAAGAAATTATTTGTAACCAGCCCATAATGAAATATTTTCTGTTTTTCCAATAACTAGGAATAGAGCAGGGGACTATTAATGTGAGTGACATTTGGTATCAACCAATACCAAATTTGTTGGTATGGCCACAGATGGGGAGAAAGAAAGATCAATTAGAGCTATTTGCTTCTGCAGTCATCTGCATTTTTTTTTCCTCCTGCTGGCTCTCCTGTACTTCAGGCATTGAGGGACCCTGTGACAACTGAGGCTTTTTAGAGAAAAACCTGCTCCAAGATTGGTATTTCCTGCAGACACCACAAGGCCTCTGGCACAGCTTGGCTTAGCACTGGAAGGGTAAGACAGGTTCGTTTTTTCAGGCCACAGGGCATCTAGGAACCACAGTTCTGTCTGCTCTTCATGAAGAAGCACACAGCACACATCCGAAGAGTCAGGCATGACTCACCTTCCCATACAAATAATTACTTCATTATGCATTGTGTCGTGTTCTCCTAACGATCCTTTTCCCTGCCATTATAGTGTAATCTGTTTGTTCCTTTAACCCTGTGCTCAGCATGCACTTGAATGCCAATCATTACCAGCACCATGTGTTCAGTTCAACTTGTATCTCTATCTTTATTTGGTTGTTTTCTGTCCCTATGCAGTATTTATACAGTGCCACATATGTTTTGTGGAGCCCTGAGATGAAACTCAGACATGCTGCTCATTAGGCTACTGTCTAGCTGCTAAACAGTACCAATTCTCAGATGCCCTTTGGTGACAGAGTTACAATAATTGGACTTTTAGGTCTGTATAGTCTAAGACTTCACCTTTCAATGCCACTGGCCCATGGCCTGCTGAGGGAATGTGGACCAATGAATGATAAATACAGTGAGGTGGCAATAGGCTGTTTAAACTGCAACCTTCAATAAAAGTTTTATGAATTGACTGGTGTTTCCTGAGCACACAGTGTTCTGATGAATATAGCCAAATATTTGAAGGGGACAAGTAATTAGATGTGAATGAATAAAAGAGCCTATTAAACCATCTGGACAGTTCAAAGAATTGGTAATTTTCAGATAAAACATTGAGAGTTAAGGACACCAGTTAAAATCTGACCCTTGTTAATGGTGATAAGGTATTACTATCACCTGATGACCAGCTGGGAGACATAGGTGAAATGAGTCAGGATTGCTTTTGTGTTTATGACTAATTTTGGAGAAAAGATTTTCATATTCTTGTTATCTTTCCAATAGGTCCCCAGCAGGAAGATGAAATTTTAGATTATTTTTGTCTCCATCAGTGTTCATTTAAATTTAAATTGGGATATTAGATGTGGGACAGCTTGTGTTTCTATGACAAATTAAATGTGTACTCTGACGATTAAAAGAGCAGTTGAAATTCTGAAATGGATGATTTTCATAGAAAGGTGGAAAATCCCAGAGGAAAATAGTCTGAAATCTACAAAAATGTTTTATATGGAACACAGGCAGACATGGAAGGTCGAAAAAGAGGACAGATAGCTAGTTGAAACCTGCTTATAAAATATATTTGTCAGCAAAAGAAAATCACTTGAAATATTTCAATCCTTTGCAATTTAGAAACCAAGCCCTCAAACGAGTAAGAAACTGTGAAGAAGGCATAATAAGTTTTTATTTTATCTGTGAAGAAGGAATAAATAAGTTTTATTTGAATTAGAAAGAAGTTAAATTGAAGTGGGTGGAGGTTGACTCTCACTTTGCAAAACTGGTGTTTACCGCTGTCATAGTGGAGAAAAAAATTTATAAGGCACATACAGCTGCATTCCTCTACAGCCAGTCTAACAAGCTGCTAATCTATCTCCCAGCTAAAAAAGCTGCTTATGTGACCCAATACTATGCTTAGCAGGAAGTCACCTTAGTCAAGAGACTAAATGTTTTGGGGTGGTGTTATTTTCTCCTCCTTTTGAAACTGCTACCGATTCGGCAGGGTTGTGACTAATCATGGGAGGAAAGAAGCACAGAGATGCTTGAGCTTACTTTGGTTCCTTGCCTAAAAAAGAGGAGTTGTGTATTTCAGCTTCAAGCTTCTGTCCACACTCTGAGGCTATTAACTCACCAAGTGCTTGTTTGTTAAACACCTCACGGAGAAAGAGGTGAGTGCTGAGCTGTGAGTGCTGAGCTGCTTGGGGCAGCTAGCATTTGCTCCTTATGCACTGGTGTAACACCA
Source organism: Poecile atricapillus (assembly GCF_030490865.1). Classification (NCBI taxonomy): domain Eukaryota; kingdom Metazoa; phylum Chordata; class Aves; order Passeriformes; family Paridae; genus Poecile; species Poecile atricapillus. The sequence goes on along the minus strand of NC_081249.1, from coordinate 59,164,438 downwards.
TGTGCACTGGGTGCTAGTAACTGTGGGTCTGAAGAAGGATTGCCCTGTTTCAAGTCCTTATGGACTAGGCTAGGCTTAGGTCCTTCACTGGTACTTACTTCAGACTTACCATTAAAGGCTTACAGTCTTATATGCCGGGCACTGGTAGGGGATGTGGAGGGAATTGGATGTTCAAGAAGAGTCTGAAGAAGACAGAGTCTTCTGAGGAGCTTCCTGAGCAGGCCATGGAGAGTTGCCTTCAGCTTTTGTTTTATTTTTCAGAGGAAAGCCAGCTTTTCATTTCTTCACATAGTGGTAAGACACCTCCTGTATTTAAGTGTTTTATCCACAGCAGTCTTCTGTTGGAAAAGCAAGCAGAAGTCTGATACTGGACCCTCTGAAGCCCTAGGGACAGTTTCTGCCTTCTTGGGAAGGTCTCCAACCCAAGTTTCCCACCCTTCTGATGGTTGCTATATCCAGGATCTTCCAAATACCAGGTAAGTGTCTCATTTTGGAATATTCTGTGCAATGCATGCTATTTAAGTATTCACTGGAGCAGATACTGTGTTGGAGGTCTCTCCCAGGTGAGTCTTCCAAACATCAAATTACAGCATCTCTCTCTCTCTCTGGCCTAATGAATATTTAAGATATGATAGTGATGACAGCCATAGAAAAGCCCATGAGAAAATTAATTCCGTCCTCATAGCAGGGTTTCAATATTGTGCTGTAAGTAAAGCATTGGGGCCACACTGAATATAGAGGATAAAAGAAAAGGCTGAATAGCTCACTCATTAAGTGAGCATCATCAAGCACGAGTACAGAACGAGGCAAGGACTATGTGGAAAAAATAGTATGTCATCAAGTAATTAAAGAGTGTGGCACAATGCACATGTATAAGGGACTGAATGAATGTTTTCAGGAAATCTTAATTTTGGCATTTACTGGAATTACTGGAATGCTTGACTTTACAATCTGAGCAATATTCATTTAAAGATTCTTTTTGTGTAGGTAAGCTTGACATAAAGAGGAAGTGAGGGAGCCTCACAAAGCCTTAAAAAACATTGTCCTTTTTCCCTCCACCCCAATCACCTCTGAATGCAAAATCATTGTAGCTGGTTGAGATTCGTAATCAAACAGTGAAAACTTAGTGTACTTGATAATTACTGCCACTGCATTTCCTCTGTAGTAATCATTTTCCTATTTTAATTCCAAGCATTCTCTACCTCATCACTTTGCAAACTAACATGTAATGAATGCTATCAACAGGAGGTTTTTACAAAAGCTTCTATTGCTGCAGTTGGAGTTAAAGAGGGAGGGGACAGGGGCATTATAAAGGGTGAAGTTTCGAAGAGATGTTAGAATAGATGGCTAAATAATAAAATGTAATGAAGGTAGAATATTTTGCCTGCTGTTCTGCTGATGAATTTGCCCATGAGCAGATTGGAATATTTTAAAAACATATTCGTTTTTCAAAATCATTTGTCAAGGGTCAAATACTTTCCTGGTTACTCATATTGAAGCAAGAAAAACCTGTCTGTGGAACAGGCTGCTTCTTTGTGGGAATAGACATCAGGAAATCTGTTCCAAATTAATTTATGGAAATAATTCTCCATTTCATAAATGACTCTTTGTGTGTGTTTGTTATTCAGAATGTGGATCGTTTTGAATGATCTTGTAAGTCATGTGGCATGTTAAAATGTGTCATAACACACTGAACTTGGTTTATAGTAAAAATATTTAGTTATCTTCTGTTGTAAATTAAGCCCTCTGTTTTCTGATATTCATAGACAGTTGCCCTTCTCAAGTAATCCTCCTTCCTCTAGGAACATTTCCCTAAAACAATGGGAGAAGATAAACACAATGGGGACTGAAGTGAATTAATTTGGCCATCTACAAGGATGTGTGTGATTTTTATTTGGGAAGAGAGCATTATTTTACTAGTACTAATGATTAATGACTGATGAAAGGATTATTTTTAGTAATACACATGAGAATAGTCAGACATGAAAATACACACGTGATGTTTCTAAATTCTCTAATGCTTTTATAGTGAAAAGACAATGAACATTAAAAAAATGTGTCTTGTAGATAGCTAAAGCAATTATTATGTTGTATAAACCACTTCTTATATTATTTGTCAGAAGCCTTTTATATTTTGGTAGCTTGCCAAAGAGTCATTATGGCATAATATCATTTCTAGTCTGTAATACACATTGGTTTCTGCTTTAGCAAAAGCAGTTCCAAATGTCACATTTGGGTGAATTGGGACACACAGGCAAGTATCATTAAGAATTTTTGCAGTCCTGCAGAAGTTCTGAGGGTCTTTGGAGCCTTTTTGAAGTGGAAGAACAATAGAGGTTAAAACTGGGTGCTTTTATCATCTCACTCACACTGAAATGACTAACTCTGGAAGAGCCGAGGTGTGCTCACAGCCTGGCCAAAGCATCCATACAAAGAATCCATGAAGATTTTTGTTTATTAGCTGACTGCTAAGTTTCTCCTTCCGTTCTTTCTAGACTGACTTTTTAAATAGGGGGTGCGACTCAGTCACAACTAGAAGGGAGTCTTTGAAAAACAGTTTTTACATTTCCAGATCAATTTGGGTTTAGCACTTATGCTGGCTACACGAGGATGATTTCTTCACTGAAAAGTAGAATGAGTTTTCTGTTATTTTGGGATTTCAGGCTAAATTATGCTGTGTGCTTGAGTTTACTAGTATGGTAAAAGGCAGGCCTTTGCTGCCAGACTATCACAGGGCAGACTCAGAGGTGTGGCCTTTGGATGCTTTTGACCTGTGTATCAGGCTAGTGACAGCGGCAATCCTGCCAACTGCAGCTACAGGTGTTTATTTTGGGTTCTTCAGGCCAGCCTGCACTGCACTTATGAACCAATACGCATTACTAAAACACAATGTAGTCACATTTAGCCTCTAAAATGTCATATCCTGGGCATCTTTCAAGAATTTATTTCTGATAATTGTGTCTTTTCAATGGAAAGCTTTTTGTCTCTATATATAATAGCTGACATGCTAAGCTTGGCACAGCTGAATTGGAAGACTGATCCTCTGAAAGTGGCTTTTTTGTTCAGTTTTGGATCCAACTGGTTTAATTCAGAATATTTTCTGCATCAAGTAGGGGACTGTCGTGTTTTAACTGGGAATACAGATGCAGTTTTTCACCCAAGGAGGTAATTTATGACTGTGACCAAATTGCCACTTTGCTGTAGAAAGACATCCAGAGGTCAGCCCATGGTCCAAGATTTGTGTGGCACAATGTGGTTTATGTTCACATGGGGGCTAGCTCCTCTCCAGCAGACTGGGTTTTGAAATAGCCTGGACTGAGCCAGGCTCTATTGAAAAGCTGGGGTCCTCCACTCTTGCTTCTTGATCCTCTAGTGCCAGTGTTATGAATGTTTTAGGATCTAAAGGTAAAGCACAGTATTTGCTGTATATGAACTCATATGGATTCTGCTTTTGATGGCTGAGTCAGGCAATGAGTCTTGGGTGTTGCCTTGCACCTCTTCTGCATCCCTGCCTTGCATAAAAAAGGTTCAGGAAATGAGCCTGTTGTTTTGCTGTCAATGAGGACTAATCTGTAGTCCTATATATAAACTTCAGTAGTGAGTCACAAATATACTGAATAAATTAAGGAATTGTAGTGTGAAATGAAGAATTTTTTTGTTGCAATGGCTGGTTTTAGTAGAAATTGAAACTTACCTTTATTCAGAGAGTAGGAGGAGTAAACCAAAGGAAATGAATTTTTCCCCTACAGCAATGGCAGCCCTAATAAAAGGAAAAAAACCTTTTCTGGGAGAAGACACTGTGGAACCATGGAGTGACTGAGGTTAAAAGGGACCTCTAGAGGTTATTGGTCTAATCCCCTGCTCAAGCAGGATCACCTAGAGACAGCTTCTCAGGACAAGGTCCAGATGGCTTTGAATACCTCGATGGAGGGAGATTCTGCAGCCCCTATGGGCAACCTGCTCCAGTTCACCCTTACAGTGAAAAAGTGTTACCTCATGTTTAGGAGGACCATCCTGTATTTCAGTTTGTGCACATTGCCTATTCTGTAGCACTGGGCATCACAGAAAGAAATCTGGCTGCAACTTCTTTGCACACTCCCTTTAGTTATTCATATTTCTTGATAAGTTCCCCCTAAGCCTTCTCTTCTCCAGCTAGAGCCCCAGCTCTCTCTCCCTCTCCTTGTACATGAGGTGCTCTTGTTCCTCAGTCATCCCCATGACCCTTTGTTGGAGTCTCCACCAGTATGCCCATGTCTCTCATACTGAGGAGCCCAGAGCTGGATAGAGTACTCCAAGTGTGGACACATCAGTGTTGGATAGGGGGTAAGGACCAGCTGTCTCCACCTGATGGCATTTTGTGTAATGCAGCCTAGGATACCATCGGCCTTCTTTGCAAACAGGACACACTGCTGGGCCATACTCAATCTGAATTTGCTTTCCAGCTGAGTGGACCCCCAGGATGTGCTCTTGCCTGGGGTTGCTCCTCCCCAGATGCAAGATTTTTCATTTCTTGTTGAACTTCATGAAGTTCCTGTTAACTCATTTCTCCAGCTTGTTGAAGTTCCTTGGTATGTCAGCTTGACCCTCTGGTGCGTCAGCCACTCCTGGTTTTGTGTTTTTGGAAAATATGCTGGGGGCACACTTTGTTCTGTCATCCTGATTATTGATGAAGATGTTGAACAGGATTGGAGCCTGTACCCCAGGGTGACAGGCTAGGGTACCTTGCTAATTGATGCCTGGTCTGGCTAGACTTTTGCCACCCTCTGGGCCCAGCCATGCAAAAAGTGTTCAGTGCACTTCACAGACTGCTCATCCAGCCTATACTTCATCAGCTTCTCTAGGACGATCCTAAGGGACACCTGTTAAAAGTCTTACTGAGATCCAGGCAGACAATATCCGCTGCTCTTCCTGTATCTACCAGGCCAGTTATTTCATCACAGAAGCCTATCAGCCTATTGGTTGGTCAAGCATGGCTTCCTTTTGATGGATCCACACTCACTATTCCTGATGGTTTTCTTGTCCTTACTATTCCTGGATGTAGTTTCCAGGATTATTGGCTCCATCACCTTCCCAGGGATCAATGTGACAGGCCTATAGTTCCCTCTTGCCCTTTTTGAAGACAAGAATGATGTTTCCTTCCTTCCTTAGGTACCTGTACCTGTTGCCATGATCATTTAAAGGGAATTGAAAGTACTGACATGAGCCAGATCCCTCAACACTTGCAGGCACATCCCATCAGTGCTTTGGTCTAATTGATAAGATGGTTATCAGTCAAAGGCCGGACTTGATGATGTTGGAGGTTTTTTACAACCTAAATGATTCTTGGATTCTGAAACTGCTCCCATCCATGCAGGTAAAATTATCCCCAAACTCAGGCTGTCTGTGCCCAAATATCTGTTGTGAATGGCCTCAGAGTGGTGCTAATTTTTTAATAGTGCTGTGAAAAGAAAGCTGCTCTGAGCCAGAAATGTGCCAGAGAAACCACTGTAAATTAATATACTTGGGCCCATGCCCCAATTCTTTTACTTTTATTGATATTGATGCAACCATGTAGTCTGAGCAGTTGCTTTCCCCAGGGAAGAGTTTCACATTATTTACTGCTACTCAAATTTGTCTTTTTTGCCTCTGGCTTTCTAAAAGTATCTAGAACTTACAGTATGGAATAGGAGTTCACCAGCCCACACAGCCATCACTTGAAACCTTGGTGTTCCACTGCCCTCAAGTCTGTAAAAGCAGGAAGACTGTCTGGGAATGGAGATTGATGATATTTTTTAATAGAACAAGAACAACTGTACTTAATTTTTAATTTATAAAAGAATTGAGTGTTTGCACAGGAAGGGATTTGAAGCCTTTTGTGTGGTATTTTTTTAAATTTATTTTATTTTAGATAAAGGCAACCCAAGCTGTTCTTAAGCACAGTAGTTTTACAAGCAAGCTCTCATAGGAGTGAAGAGTTACTCCCCAATGCTTAAGCATTATTCTGTATAATTATGGATATTTTTTTTACTTCCAAAAATATTTTTTTTTGAGAAGCTGACATTTCAAAGGCTTTCAGTTCTGTGTGTCACTATCAAATAATCTTTTTTGTACTTGGCTGTTTATTATTGGATTGCAACAACGATAAAGCTCTAGGGGTTTTGTCTCCTTTGGTATGTTAATTAGCTATTTTCCCTTTGATCTTTTTCTTACTGAAAAGAGTGAAAAACTATCTCGGTAGGGAATCTTACTGATGTACATTCATCCCCTCATCTCCATAATCTGGGGATCAGAGGGAGACAACAAATTTCACTGCTGAGTGAGGTTGCTATAGGCCTTAGTTATAATGTACTTGGTTTCTAAATAATCCCACCACCATTTATATTTGGAATGCTGAAGAGGAACCTTTGAGAAAAAGAAATGCAAAAATAATTAATTTTAAACTGTGAACTACCTTCATTAATTTAACTTTTTCTTGAAGTTTTATGCTCATGCATATGCCATAAGCTCTTTCTTGTATGCCTCTACACATTTTTTTCATTTTTTTCTCTTTCTGTTTTACTGTTGGCTTTTGACACATTTTCAGTTCTCACAGAAATAAAATATAGGCTAAGCCCAGAGTAACTATCGACTGAACTTTTAAAGTAATAAATGTTAGAATAGCATTCCTATGGAAATGATGAAACTCCTGTAACTTTGGACCATTGAAAAGGATTAGGCAGAACTGTGGAGTGGTGAGGAAGAAGTTTATACATATACACACACAGATTATATGTATGAATTTCTGTCTCAAAGTCTTTCCTCAAAAGCTGCCTCACATAGCATTTCTTGAAAAAAATGAAGTAAAAGCACTTCAGTGAGAGGCAGAGGCAGATCTGCTTCATGGAGTCCAGCAGTGGCAGAAGTGTAGGCAAGATTACCTACTGGAGACTTTCCAAACAGTTTATTTGAGCCAGTTTATCCATTTCCCCAAGGGATGGACAAAGCATGAGGCAACCTTCCTGATGAGATTCTTGTATCCTTCAAGGGGGGATGTGACCAGATCTTGATATTCATAGTAGAGACAATTACAATTGAAATGGTCATGTAGTCTGCCTTGGCAGGCAGGGAAGGAATGCTGGCACTTGCAGAGCAAGAATGATGATATACCAAAGAAAATGTCAGGTAAACTCTTCCCAAATAGCATGCATTCTTCCCTGGTACCCAGTCCATAATCAAATGAATACTGGTGTTTTCTGAAACAGGATTGGACAAATCATTCCTCTTCCACGTTACCTTGCATGTGGAAAGTACATGGAGGAGTACCTAAGGTGCTCTTTGTGCTGTCCAACCTCTGCTGCTGTTGCAGCTCACCGTTATTGTCTCAGCTTTGTGTGTGCAGAAAGGGAGGAGGTGCAGAAATGTTTTTGTAGTACAGGTATATCACCAGCTGAGGGATGTGTTGGTATTCTCCTGATGTGAACCCTGGACTTGGAAACCTCCAAGAAGTTCAATTCAGCCATTAAAATACAGTGTTTAATTCAGTCTGAGGTGCCTGATGGACTCTCAGACACTCATATGGGTCTGATTTATGAAAGAGACATCACTAACAAAAGTTGCAAGTTCTTCTGGAGCAGCTGGACATCTTATGGCATCTTTTATGACACTTAGCGCAAAGTCACTCTAAGAGTGGATGCACATTGAGGCACTGAAATTTGTGTTTGCATGCAAGTGAAGTGTCTAAGCCTTCATCACAGTGGATGAAGGTCTAGTCAATGCAGTAGAGTCTTGAGAGCTAATAGTCTCAGTCTAAAAGAAATACCTTCATGTGACCAGCTGATTTCAAATATCTGCATTCTGGACCTGAATTCCATCCCTGCTATGTAAAAATCCAGTTCAATGTGCCTACATTACTGTGGCATTTACTGCAGTTTAAGATACTCCCACTTGGCTACTAGCTCCTGTTCCAGGAGGACATAGGTCCTTTGTCATATGTGAAAACCCCATTGGATACTGTAGTCCCTCTAGGACACCCAAAATGGCACTAGATACCTATATAAGTACAATGGACTTGAGCATTAGATGTCTGCTTTTTTGTGAACTCAGAAGTTCCCCAGAAAATATCTCTTTTTCTCCACTGAGTACAAAAGATGCCTAGTCAAGACATCAGTGGTAGATCTCTAGATATGATCAAGTGAATTACAAATAAATTTTCTGGTTTTCTGGGCTCATGCATCTCAAAGACAGCTGGGATTCCTACTTTTTCCAAAGTGGTTTTTCCATGTTTCTATGGAGCATGTACATGATATAGTCTCTGCACAGGTGTTTCTGACACAGAATCAAAAATGAATGAAAATCATGTTGAACTTGTTCATGAGTGATTTTAATGCTTTTGCCTTCCTTTTGCCACTCAACAACCACGGGATGCAAGTTGTTGCTATGATACAAAGAGCCAGGGATATATTTTTTTTTGCCATAGTGAAATCTCTGGTGTTAATTTTTTAAATATGCTGCTTGCACAACAACATCTTTCCTCAAGTTTTTCCCCACTATCTCTAAGACTTAATATGTTAGAACAGTGTCTGTCAACCAAAGGTAATGAAAAAAAGCAGACAGGAGGATTTAGATACTATTATAGTCTTATGCAATAAAAATCTTGTTCCCACAAGGATCAGCTGTTCTCAGCAAGGATCAGGTGGGATTCACAATGGTCTGTCTAATTACAGGAGGAAGGATTCATGCTTTCTGCTCCAAGTTAGGCAACCAAGTCTGAGCTGGACACATGACCTTCCCTTCAATGAAACTGAAGAGAGAAATTGAAGTCTCTAGAGGAGATTTGCATTGAAGACTGCTCTAATAAATCACTCTCTGCATGTTCTCATTTCTGCCTACTGACTATAAAAGGAGTCTCAAATCATGAGCTCACCCAAACTCAGACATTTATAAAGTCAATGAAATAAAAATGTCTAAAATGGACCTGAGACCAGTGGAGGATTTTCTCCTGGTCATCAAGATTAAATGCTCTGTCCATGAGTGTGAATACAGGAAGCTGGATTTACAAGACCACTATTTTTATAAGACATTTACTGTTATGCTACTTTGTAAATATTCAAAAAATGACCTTCAAATGAAAGTCATCAGTGTTTTCAGGAAAATGTGATAAAGTCTGCTTGGAGATCACATCTATATTTAAGCCATGGTGACAGACAAAATATGCAGAGTTAATGCTAACAGAATCAGGTGTGGTACAATACACCCTGGGCATGGTAGCAGGTTTCTATTTGTGCTGTCTCTTTAAGCACACATTCTGCTTCTTTATTTCTGACCTCTTCACTCAAATGTTTGGCTGTTGTTCCCGCTCTTCTCTTTCCCTTTTCCACCTTCCCTTTTTCCTGTTTTTCTTTTTTGCTTGTTATTTGATTGTCAGGCAGTTCCTCAGTTCTCCAAGCTGTGGATCATCTACAGGGGATGCTCAGAGTTTCTTGAATTGTATGTTTTTTCTTTGTACCACCATATCTTCAGTGAGGTTTATCAGTCCTGCTCTGTCCTGACCCGTCTAACATGTTTATCAGTGACCTAGAGGAAATGATGAACTCATCAAGCTTGGCTGGGAGGCACCAGTTAATATACTCAAGGGCAGAGCTGCCAGAGAGATACACAGAGGCAGGCTGGTGGAATGGGCTGACAAGAGCCTTATGCAGTGAGGACCTGACAGACAGCAGGTTGTACATGAGCCCTGCAGCACAGAGGGCAAACACCTCCTCCACTCTATGAACAGGAGTGGAGACAGTAAACCGAGGGAAGTGACCTTCTCCCCCTACTCAGCACTCTTTAGATCACATCTAGGTACAGCAACCTCTTCTGGGATCCCAGTTGTCCTGAGGCGACTTTATAATACTTATATCCACAACTGTCTGTTCTGTTTATGCTGGATATTATGTTCTACATATTTAAGACTGGTTCCAAGAGCAAAAGAGGAAAGAGGAAGCTGCAGTTTGTTTTCAGAAATGGCACTCACTACCCCACATGCTTTTCCAGACTAGATTGTCTACAACACAGACAAACAGTGGGACAGAGCTCTCCTTTGCTTTTAGTTTCTAACTAGTAAAAGCAGAGAAGTTCCCCAAACTGTGTTTTTCCTTTTTCTTAAATCTATTCAAGCCTACTCTAAATAAAAACCCAGAGAAACACTGGGAACTCACACCAGTGACCCACCATAGCCTGGGCCTTGACATTTTCCAGCTCTGGAGGGACTGATAAGAAAATTAACAAGCCAAGCTACACCCCATAAAAAGAACTTTTCTGAATTTACCATCTCTTCAAACGAGAAGAAATTTTATTGTTTAATAGTATTAATTTTTTATGCTTATAAATACTTATTAAACAAACCATTTTTCCCACTTTTCTCCAAGAAAATGTTTTCCCAGACCAATTAAGAGAAGATCTGTTTGATTTTGCTTTCTAGAAAAACTCCATCCAGAAATTTTCTCCCAAATTTACCCTAAACCAGAACAAATACACCAGTACAGGCAAGTAATTGACAAACTGTAGCAAGTTCATCAGGGCTGCTACGATGGTCAGGTGCTGAAGCATGTACCCTGTGATGAGAGGCCAAGGGAGCAGGACTGGTTCAGCCTGGAGAACACATGGATGTGGGGATCTTACAGAACCCTCAGCACCTATGAGAAGCACAGATAAGATAGAGCCAGGCTCTTCATAGTGGTGTGTGTGGACAGGATGGGAGAAAATAGGCTTGTGGTGAAAAAATATGGATTCAGAATGCATGTAAGGAGAATCCCTAAAGACAGTCCAGCAGTGGAAAAGGTTTTCTGGGAGACTGTACAGTTTTCATCCCTGTAAATTTTCAAGATCTGACTGGATAAAGTCCCAAGCAACTTTTTCTGACAATATAGCCAGCTGTGCTTGGAGCAGGAGTTCAGACTGACAACCTCCTGAGGTCGCTCCCGAATGGAATTATCCCATATCTTGTGATTTAAACTCAGTCCTTGTCCTATATCCTTGATATAGCTAAACTGCAGTCCCTGATTTTGCTGACCTTGCTTTGCTGACATGACTTCTTGGCTTGACCTTCAATGTTATGGGCTTGATGTGCAGTGACCCACAAATGCATGATACAGTTGATTACTGCAGCCAAATCACCTCTGCCTGGCAATCCCAGCTGCGAGAAACCTCAGTCTTTCTAAGTCTGCAAGGGCTCACTGTCATCACAAAAATTTCTGAAATTTTAGATTTCATACCTACAATTTACATCTTCTCCTTGCTCTTTCATCTTGCTGGGAACAGTGTCTAAATCAGCCTGTCATCACAGTGGGCTGAAGAACAGGCAAGAGGCAGTGGCATAATGGTTGCAGTAGAACCGTGCATTTTTATTATTAACATCCTGAAAATGACAGAGAAATTGCAGCATCACTTCTGTGTATAGTAAAGCCATCATTATATCTTCATCTGTTTTGAGGAAAAATAATTAGTCTTCCTTGGGGCACTGTTGAAGAAATATGGGGAAAGAGACATTCCTGAGGAAAAACACTGTGGGAGGAGAGAAGGCATATGGCATTTGCAAAGAAGGTATAGTTATAAGTGATAAGATAATTTTTTGGAAAGGGAGAAAGATCTGTTGTATTTACTCCTGTGATTTATGTGAACAGTGAGGTACAGCTGTTAAATTTTAACTCCATTGTACAGTTTGAAGACATGTTGCAGGATTATCCATATTCTCATGTTACTGCTAGAGACAGGAGGCATGTAGTCTCAGTATTCTTCTCACCTTTGCCAGCAAGGATCTGTCTATGTAAATACTAAAATATGATTTTTTTCTGCAGATCAAGGTCAGCATCCTAGCAAGAATGCTCATCCTTGAGTATGTTATGCCAAACAAGACCAAGCATATCCACAGTCTGTTGATTGCAGAATCAGGAGTTACAGATTGTGGGTGGTGGTGGAAAGAAATTTATGGGAGGGAGATGGAGGCTTTATACATGACAAAATATTTTGTGCTGGACTTCCTCCGTGTGGAATTTGGAATGCTGCTGTAAAATTATGTGAAAGTTAACAGTGGATTTTGTAATCAGAAAAACTGTCCCAAACTCTCATACATGCAATTCTCAGTGACTAGCTGACAAGCTGCAACTACTCTTCTGATTAACACTCCATTCTCTGAGCATCATGGAGAAGCTGTCCCCGTATGTTGTTCTTCAAGTTCCTGACAGCACAGACTTCTCACAAATTGGAATGCTGAAAGCTTATTTTGTTCCCTACTTCTTACCTTCTACTGTCTGCTTGTCCTTGTTAAACAGATATATCCATCCCACCTCCATGCAGAACCATAGCCTCTCAGTTTTATGTGGGCTTGGAAGAAAAATGGGCTAGTGTTGTTTCTGACATCCTCTGAGGATCTGGAGACATTCATTAGGAATTTCTCCTCCTCACACTGACGCTGCGTAGGAGATAGATGCATTATTTTAGTGATGAGTTTGAATTGTGTAGCATTCTGTTTTCAAGTGTACTGTGGAACAAGGGGCGGGTGGTGTCACAGATGAAACTTTCTGCTAAATTCATCAGGATCAACTAAACAAAGCTTACAGATAGGAAGATGACAAAATGTTAGAAACGTTTGACTGCAGAGTTCCTCAAAAATCGTTTATTGCCACTATCTGCAGTGAGGTGGGATGAGATGTACCTAAACCTTTGGTGACAGTGTTGTCTTCTCAACTGTTACAAACCCTCCGTTGCTCAGCCATTATGAATCCTAGATTTCACACTGCCCCTTGCAGCAAACTCTGATGTGCAGCTACTCTTCCATTTGCAATGCCTTCTTAAATGTAAAATTAGTCTTTGCTACAAATTAAAGTTCTATCTTTTTATGCTCTCCTTGGTGAAAAAGGAGTGCGGTTAATTGCCATAATGAGCAGCAGAAAGACTGGAGCATTGGAACAGAACAATCTGCTTCCAGAGGTTTTGATTGTGTAGGGCATACAGGTACCTTTTGCACCTTCCTGGCCTGAAAAACAACACTGTGCAGATCAAGATCTCTGCTGCCCTTCTACAGTGGCTGACAAAATGTAGCAGCAGAGTAAAGGGAATTTTCCCAGGGTTAAAATGAGCTCAAACCAATCTTTTTATTTGAGAGTCAGAAATAACAAAATTGTAAAATCAAATATCTGTCATTGCAGAGAGTGTCCAGAGTAAGATAGTGTAGGAATCCAGACACTGCAGAGAGGAGCGGGTTATGACTGTTGTATTCACAGAGATGCCCTGTGTCTGGTCCAGAGTCATCATAGGGACTGAGCTGGTGGGGTGGAGAAAGGCAGCTTTGAACCTTTGTATGAAGGTGGGAATGCAGACACCTCCCCAGCTGCTCCCCGTCTGCTCCACTCACACCAAATGTCCTTCCATTTGCTCAGAGTCAAACAGGCAGGAGGAAGCCAAATGCTACACAAGCTTCATGAGGTTGCTAATTATGATGGCTGCCTGGAGTTGATGTGGTAAATAGAAATACCACAACTGAGTCCAAATGGACATGCTGGTGTTTGTTTTTACTTTGCAGAAGCAAGCTGAACATGAGGGCTTGATAACATCTGATCCAAGTCCTCAGAGCATACCCCAGCATACGGTACCCTGTGTGACGAGGAACATGTCAGATGGACCATTTGGACAAAGAAAGTGACCCAAACTATCCCACAGACCACATTTAGGAGGCTTTGGATCTATATATAGATAAATAACACAGCTGAACAGCTGCATATCACATAGCTGCCGGTGTCCTTGTATTTCCAGTCTGTCCCAAAAGGTACTTATTCCAGAAAAGTGGAGAGTACATTTGTGTAAATACAGAAAGTGAACCTGTCTGCGTTTAACATACACATTTAAATGAACAATAAGATTGCAAAGTCAGTATTTAGGAATAAATAGAGATATTATTAAACTTATTTTTGCAATACCACATCTGACCCTTTGCATATATATGGTATTTATAACCCTATTTACTCCTAGTAACAGCCATTATTGACATATGAAAAAAATCTAGCATTTTCTGTGGCAATGAAAGGCTGCATCTTTAAAGTGCTAGAAGGTTACAGGAAGAATTTTGGAGCTGGCATTTTCTAAATTTACACAGTCATTTCTTCTTATGCAGGCTTATTTTCTACTCATTTGTTTGTGCATGTCTGCAAGATACATATGCAATTTATTCTGTATATATTCATGTCCACATCCACTTATTTTTTACTTCTTTCCATTATAAAAAAAAAACATAATAAAGACGATATTTCATTTTTAGTATATCTGTGCTACAGTGCAGGAAAATCAATTAGCTTTAGCCATCTCAGTTTCTTTTCTGTAAAACTGGGATTTAGAATTCTTTGCAGTAATCCCATGGACAAGCTCCGCTGACTAGCACCTGGACGTTGTTACTACTGCCGTGCATTCCCTGTTATCTGTTTAAGGGGTTAGAAGGCTTTTTGCCCATATATTTTAAAGCTGGAACCATGGAAGCCAGCCTAGGAGCAGAGGTTTATTGCCTCTCATATGGCACTGTGAATGTGTGACAATAATAAACACATGGAGAGTCTGTGTGGCCTTTGGTGTTTGACCTCCACTGGTAAGCTTCCGTGGAAAATGGAAGCACTGCAGACACATCCACAGGGCACTAGTATCTGATCTGCTACATGGCTCTACGAGGTGCACTGTCATCTTTGGGATGGAAGTCAGATGAGATGGGGACTTTAGGCAGGAGCACAGACCCCTCTAGCCCCCCTCACAGCGCTGCAGTACCCAGCTGATATTCCCCAGTGGTGTCTGTATCGCAGCAGAAGTACATTGCTGTTCTAAAATTGCAAACAGCAAAGCTATAGCATTCTGCACTGCTTTCTTAATGAAATGGAGCTGCCTGCATGCTGGGCTCTGTCACTGGAGCCTGCTTGTTCTGTGGTCAGTGCATGGAAACCATTTAATGTAGGTCACAATATGCTACAATGCAAGTAAAACAAAATCTGGAGTGACTGCACTCAAACATATGCACTCTTACATGCTGTCTTAAGCCATGGCTCGGAGACTGTTTGCAAAAATAATTTCCACTCTGAGCATTTGCAAGGAAAATGGTTTCTGTGCTTGTTCAGTGCTGCAGGATGCACTAAAATGACAACCTCGCTTCCCTTTCGGGCTTCTCAGACTCCATTTTTATTTGGAGCCTGACTGTGAAGTACATCCTACCTTTTTTTTTTTTTTTTAAATTACCCCCTTCAGTATCCCCTCTCTGACTATCAAGGAAAAGCCTTTCATCAGTGCCTTGCTGAAGTCTAGGTGTGGTTTCTTTCCTCCTTTTCTATTTTTTTTTGTGCCTGATGATGAGCATTTTGAAAAGAAACATGGAATCTGAATACATGAGCAAATCTATTTGGGCACCTGCTTCTTGAAAGAGAGGAAGACAGAGAAGTGGATAAATGGCAGAGGCACTGCATGATTGCTGGAAACAGCTCTTTTCACATCCATATTTTTTTCAGAGCACTCTTTTTCTTTTCTTTTTTAGTGGTATCAATGGCTTTTTTAATTTTTTTTTTCACTGCTGCTTTTCCAAAATTTCACTTTACAAGTGGAAATGAGTTAAAACTTGTGGCAGTCTTGTGTGAGAAGTAATATGTTATGGTACAGTATGACCCTGTAGGTCTGTTTTGATACACAGCTACAAACGTGTCCACCAGTTAAATCTTTATGTTTACATTCTGTGCCAGAAAATGGGATGTAGAAAAGTGTTTGCAGTCCACCCAGGAGACTTACAGTACACGTTGCATGAACTAAGACTAGCTCCTAGGCAGAGGTTCTTTCCTTCCTGCAGAACTTGCACCTGGTGAGGAAGCATATAACATTTTTACCTTTCTTAATTTCTGCATTTTTTTTTCCCTCTCTGTGTCTGAGTGTTAGTGGAAAGTGAGGGATACCATGAAGTTGCAGAGGAACCTGAACCCACCTGTGAGATGACTCCAGTTCCTGGCAGATCTCCTGGAAGCCAAACGGCTGTTAGGTTTGTGATGGAAGAGGGTGGATCATACAGGTTTTTCAGGGATGGGGAGGTCAGTTCTGATGTGTTCCCCCAAATGAATTAAAAAAAACCCCATCATGTCTGCCCTCTCCCATCTGTTCTATGTCACTAGTTTTCCTGTGGGAATGGTTAAGTTTATTCATGGCAGTAGTAGAGCATGGTTGCTACTTCAAAATGTCCATTATAACTTGGTCTAGGCTGTCTTGAGGTTCAGGTAGAGCAAATATGATCCTAACTGTGCTGCTGCCTTGGTATTCAGTTCTAGCTCTGCACTGCCATGGCAGCAGTTTTTACAAAGTCCTTTACAAAGGAATGATATTACCTATTTCCCTATGCAATATATTTAGACTGCTGTCACAAACAGCTACAACTAAAATAAAAGTGTTATTATAAAACTGTAGCAGTCATAATAAATAAAAACACTGCAACAAGCTGAAACTGTAAAAAGAATATATATAATGCTGCAATTATCTTATTTGTAAATTGAGCAGGACACTGCTGGCAGCAATTTTTATGTACAGTGTTGTAGGGTCTTTAAATGACCTTAAGTAGTCAGGGCATTTGCTCTGAGTGTATTGTGCAAGTTGGAATAAATGGCGGAATGATTTGGGCTTTTTAAAGCTAGGCTGAATAAAATGCTGCAAGGTATCCTGCATGGGTGGGCTCCCTCTGACAGGCAGATGCATTCAGGAGCATAACATGTCTTGTATGGCTCTGATTTATATGGCTTTGTGAAGGTGCCTAAGGGCTAGTTTACACACAAGCTCTCACTGTTTTAATTAAACCTGTTTTCAGTCTAAGATTTCAGTTCAGAATAAAAGTTGCTGTCATCAAGACAGGTAAAAATTGTCAAGCTCTGCTTTATGCATCTCACTGTAGGCGTCTAAGTGAAATGGCACAGCTCTGCAGGTACTGTGCGTATGGAAAACAGGCTTCCAGAACTAATGGCTCCTGTTCCCTTGGGAAGGGGTTTAATTCTTTCCACTAACTCCAGGGCACAAGGAGATGAAGCCCATAGCCGAGAAAACTGGAATGAGGCATCCAGAGATGCTGTAGTATCTCCTCTCATTTCTGCACAGTTTATACACAAATTGCCATTGTTGGATGGAAATCAGAACCACAAATGAAAACATTCTGGAAAAGACACGAAGAATAGCCTGGATAAAAAACGAGGTATAATAATAACCCATTAAAATATCTGTAGAGCAATTGAAGAAAAAGTGAAAAAAAGAAATAAAAGAAAAATGTAAAGGCTCAGATGAAGACTTCAGGAAGATGAGGCTGGAGTTTCTGTGAATAGAATATAGAGGGTTTTGTTTGCTGAATATTGAGTTTCAAGAGAAGTCAGAGGGAGTAAGTCAGAAAACTTAATGGGGTTTTGGCACCAGTTTTCATTCAGAAATCTTGTCTTAAATAGCCAAATGAGAAAGTCTATTCTATTAATATACACATATATTAATGTATGTATGCACATAAACTCACACGTGTACATGCGTACATATATATATGTACCATATGTGCACAAATACAAAATGTATATTTAATAGATTTATGTGCACAGTAAATGGGTACCCATATACAGATAGACTACCTTCTTCCCCTTTATACAGGTAGAATCCTAAATTCATGAGAGTTTTTAGAAAAAAATAAATGGTTGGCTGACATCACTTGTTCTTTAAGCACTGAGCTCTTACCAGAGGGATTCAATCTCTGAGTTTGTTTAGCTCTCTGAGAAGTTGCAAGCACCTGTTTTCCTCCATGGTTTAAATTCTGCTTGCACAGATGCCCAGAGGCTGTGGGTCTCAAGTCTACCTGTGACTTGTGAATGTCAATGTTGCATCCTTGTGTCAGTTTGTCAGACATGATCTGAGCCACCTAGCTGGCAGGATGGACTTTGCACAAAATACAGAGCTCAGAGAGGTAGAAATAACCTTGAGACTGGAGCACTAATCTGGGAGTCAACAGACTTGGGTTCAGTCTTCTGTTTCAGAAGCTCACATCTAGGTTGCCTCATAGAAAAAAAGGAGTAGCAGGCACTCCCAGAGTGCTCTTTATGCACCTGATCTGATAGCACAGCAGCATTCCCATACAGGAGTGCTTGCGGCCAAAGCCAATGTCCTGCACTCTTATTGTTCAGTGCCAAGCCTGCAGGCTCTCCTGGAGTCATTGTAGCCCTAGTATTTCAAGCATCTGAAATAAAAACCTGGAGATACCTGGTGCTGTCTAAAACACCAGAGGAGGACTGAACTTGATGCAGTTTGTGCCACTGCTGAGGTCTTAACCAGGAGAGTTAAGAGCAGGAAGAAACAGATTTAGCAGAAAGTAAGCTGTTTTACTCCAAAGGAGGATCCCAGGCAAACTGTAAGTAAACAGATGTGGCATTGGAAAGAAGTGAAGAGGTAAATCTGTTGACATTTATAACATTTGTGTCTAACAGTTACAGGACTAGAAGTGAGAGCAAAATAAGTTCCTGTATTTGCAGGGTAGGGCCCTCCATTGTGAGGATTCAGTTACAGATCATTTACAGTTCTTCTTTATGCATAATGTTCATCATCACCCCTGGAAAAAAAAAAAAAAGTGGTAGAAAATATTCCCAGGCATGATCAATGGTAGTTGAAAGTCTGGCCCAGCTATTTTGTAGAAGGAAATACTGCAGTCTGGAGAGGGACCTACTGGGGAAACAGGTATGGAAAAAAGTGAAATCCATGGAAAAAGTAAATAGACAATAATAAATGTAACACTCACTGAAGTTGCCTGGGAAACTTAAACAAATTCAGTATATTCACATCATTGAACCATGAAACTCATCAACAGAGATACTGGGAGATCCCAGAGTTAAACATGAATGGGCAGAGGACAGATTTGTGGGGGAAATATTTCTTGCAGCCTACTTGAGTTGTAATAGAAAGTCAGACATGAGCATCTGATACAACCTGTGGCTGAAGAAGACCCTAAGCAGTTGAACAGGGAAGGTTTGCTATTGACATGTTTTTGGTTTGTTTTTTTTTTCTTTCCTAATGTCTTCTTGATGCCTTTGTTATTGGTTGTTGTCAAAACCAAGAACTGGGTTGAATGTGCCTTTGGTCTAACTCAGTGATGCACTCCTTATGTTCTTGTAAAAGAAATCACAGATTATACTGAGAACTGTTACTTTTAAAGCTGGAAAGGGAATATTTCACATATTTTTCCTGTTGCCTCTATAGCTCAGCATACTGCCACCATGCATGAAGTGTGCCAGTAATCCCATTTTAACTCTCCTTATTCCACAGAGGATTCAAATTCAAGATAACAGCTCCAGGCACTTAAAATATCATGTAGGAAGGCCAAATAGAGGATGCTGATCACAGAAAACGCCTTCTAAGCTGCTTGGAACTGATTGGAAAGTTCCTGCTTATGTCCCAGACTGTCACTGATATTTTGGAGCAAACTCCCTTGCTTCCTGCTTCTTATGATGGGGATCCAGTGGTCATAATTGCTGGTTTGTATTAAATGATGGGACACAGGCAGTTTAAGCCAGCCTGTGTGCCACAAAGGGAAGCCTGTTCCTACTTGTTCCCCCTCCTACCCTGGGCACACGGACTCGTGAAATGCCAGTGTGAGCACGGACACTTCTGTGGCTGCCCGCGGTCAGCCAGATCTGCAAGTTGACAACCATATGGCCACCTGCATTCTAAGAGGCAGACATGTGGAGCACAGGCTGAAATCAGTCTTTTGGGAGACTAATATTGGCTTAGACCACTTGTGGAAGTATGTATATCCTCTCTCATAAAATCTAATTAGTAAATTTGCTGGGTCCAGGATTAAGTTATTTGTATGGCACTGACCTCAGTTAAGAACTTGTGGAATTTATTGTACAAATGATGATTAACTCCACCAAATGTGCGGCATTTGGTCGGAAAGTAGAAGAACAAGGATTTAAATTAATGTTTACATTGTTCAGATTAAGATGAGGGATTGTACAGCTGAGAAGGATATCCTTGCTGTAAATCAGATATAATCTTAAGAAGATCCCCTACATACTTCCTCTCTAAAGCAGGTTGAAAAATTTACAGAGTCAGAAGAGGTGAGAAAGAGCATATATCCAGCTTAGATATTAGGTGCCTCACTGGGGGAAGAAAAAGCCTCTTTCTTTTTTTTTTTTTCCTGGATGATTCTTTCCCTTCAGTGTTGATGTAGGGTAGAATGTACACACAGCATCCTGCAAACACATCTAGATACACAGTTGTTTTTATTCCCAGGTATGGAATTAAGATCTTCTGCTGTTCTTCCTTTGAGTGCCATGAATTCTGCATGCCTGGCTGCACAAAAATTCAGCTTGAACAGATGTGGAGGCATCTTTCTACCCAGGTGAGCCTGCAGATTCATATACCCTTCAGTACTTCTGGGAGGTATAAATTCAAACCTTGTTAGTCTGAGGAAGACACTGAACCCAGCTTTACCATTTCCAGGATAAGATGTATGGAAGAGAGCTGTTGTGGAGGCCTTCTTCTCAAGGGAAATCCAAAGCCTAAGCCAAGATCAGGTTTCTGTGCCCGAATTCCACACTGGCAGCTGTCAGAGTGCTCTAGTCTTAGCAAGGGACCATGGCACACCTTCCCCTTTGTTGTGGCAGGCTGCAGTGTAGGACCCAAGTCATCTGGCTGTACTCAAAGGGAAGCCCTGCTGCATCTGAATGGAGTGAAGAAAAAAAATTATTTGCATGTAGGGCTACCCATTTACTCAGAAAATAGGCATAAAGGCAAAGAAATTTGAAAAGAGTTATGTATTTTTATGTTAGGAATAAAGCCAAGTTCAGCAGTGTAGTGATGATATTCCTGTAACTCATTTAGAGGAATTAAAAAAAAAAAAAAAAGTATGTCTATTTTGTGAATATTTATGTATATTTTAAAAATAATGATAATTAAAGCAGTAAGAAAAGAGGTGGTGGGAGGACATAATATATCTCCTCCTATTCCTTGGATGAAATTCAGAAGCTTCAAATACTATCATCAAAGATAAAAGGCTTGTTGTGTTGGCAACTTTACAGTCACTTTTCAAGCCTGTCAGATAGTCATGCTATGGCATGAGCCATTGTTCTTCTGGAGCCTTCCTTCTTCTCTGACTTGATGGGAAAAAATATGTCATCTTTTAAATTATATTCCCTTCCCAAAATTAAAAGGAGGGCAAGAATTGGCAGATCCCTCTTTAGGTGAGAGAAGCCATCTATTATTAATATACCTCTTTTAACCCTGCCGCTTTTACATCTGATTGCAAAAAAATCCAACAAGCTGCCACTCACCATTAAAAAAAAAAATCTAAAAAAAATAACACTGAAACCTTTGCTTTGTATTGAATTCAAATATTGGAAATGCAAAGCTCTACCTTGATGTTGGGATCAAGGGAGATACATTTGTGTTGCTGCTGCAGTCATAAGACAGAACCCATTCTTTTCAAAGTAATTGGCTGCCTGCTGTCAGAAGTCCTGAGGAATGTTTGGCATGTTTGTACAGAGCTGCACTGTCATGCTGTTTTTATTTAGAATAGGATGCTGCCTATAGCTGGACCTCTTCAATCAGCAGTGAATGTCTACCTACAATGCAGGTACTGAGTTTTGGGAATGTTCACGTGTGCTTGCTTGTACTGTGCAATGTATTTTTTGGTTTTGTTCCTTTAAACTGCTTTGGTTGGGAAGACAACTGAGAAACTCTACTGTGAATGTTGAGCAAACTGCATTCTAAGAGATTTTCACTTCAGCCTTTGCAACAGAGACTTCTGAAATCCTTGTTTAGAAGAGTTTTGGAGAAAAGACATGGCCTCAGAACGGTTCAAATGCTTTGTCCCTGTCTAGAAGCTCAGAAATAATCCTCACACACCATCTGCAGACTCAGACCGTGGAGAAGAAATGACACTGACCAAATGTTTCCCAACCAAGTACCATTCAATGGATATTTGCTCCCTTCACATCCTGACTGCTCAGACTACTCAGTGAGCCCCTTTGCCTCAGGACCAAAGTGTGCCTATCCAAGATGTAAGCCTTTAAGCAAAGCTATCATTAGCTGAACAAAACCCACCAAGCCCCACAGCAAACCAGTCTAGAACTGGCTAGTTCCAGTAAAGCTTCATATGATGAACAATACAGACTAGAGCTGAAGTTTTGCATGAAATCACAAAGCAATTATAATCAAAAGGAGCTTGAAGAGATATGATATGAAATCCTGGCATTCCCCTGGGATAAAATAGTCCTGCAGGGCCCTTCCTGACTTATGAGTCTGTACTAAATTGAAGGAGGAAAGTAGGACATATCAGCTGATAGAACAGATAAAGAAGTAATAAATTCTTAGTATTATGGACCAATCTGCCTCCTCCTGTAAATGTGTTCCATATATTGAAGGGACATATTCTGCCCTCATCTCCATCCTGAATCACTGTGGATTTTTGAAATTTAGCCTGAAAGTAAAGTGAAAATCAAAGGCTTTGTCTGAAATTATTAGCATCCTGCTAGTATCCAGTATTTCATGGTGAGACAAAGAGGATATTGGATATTGGTATTTCTTGTTTTATATATACACTTTTTTTTTTTTTTTTTTTTTCTTCATATTATGAATTTCTGAATTTTGAGGTCTAGAAATTCAGGAAAAAAGCATTTATCCAAATTCTGCACATGACAAAATTTCCCTCATCAGCCAGCTACTCTGTACCTTTCTCTAGTTTCAGATATCTAGAAACAAAAAGTCTAGCTCTGGGCTAGTAATCTAGATACTTCCTCTATTTAATGGAGAGAAGTAGGCAACTCCAAAATATGACACATCTCTGACTGTGCTACCTAATATGGCCGGGTGAGTAATTTTCTGTCATGCCCATCCTGATAGTTACTTTCTAGGAATTTGATGGAGACTACTAGGCACTGAAGGCTGCACAGCAGACATAATAATTTTGGTTCCAAATTCACATCACCACTATGAAACTGGTCTAAATCCAATTAGTGACCTGCTATAGAGGTGAAAGCCTGAATAGCCCATTGGTAATTCCCTGAATTATTTGGTCTCCCAAAGCAATTTTATTTAGCTTGAAGCCTGTTCTTCCAAACTGCTGATTTATATTTTAGCTGAGTACAAGCAGGATTTTAATCATTATATGTAATAACAGCATTTGTTCTTATAGGGTCAAATCAGCTCAATCCATATCCAGTAAAGTAGCTTGAGTAATTGAAATAGAAACACACTACTCTATCCCTTCAGGCATGTAGCAATAATAGCTAATAGTAAAAGATGATGTATTTCATTCCCTTCGAAACACTGGAGTAATTTGTAGGCCGACAAAAAGATCTGCTGTAGCAGCTATTCAAAGAGGGCAAGATGTTTTCTTTCTATTTGTGTCTCTTGATTTATACTTTGGATAGTATTACTAATCACTCTGCTGGAGGTAGCTTTGAACAGGATATCTCTAACTAGAAAAATTGCACATACAGTCACAGGTTCTCACTTGTGCCCACACTCACATATTTTTCTTCTCTTAAAGCTCATACTGGAAAATCAAATTTTTTTGGATAATAATTTCAACTTTATAGAACAGAACATGTCAGAGGAAGGATTTTTTAAAAAATGCCTGAATGTCAAGATATCACTTTTTCACTTTTGCAATGGTAAATGTATCAAAGAAGATGGGCTTATGCTCAAAAGGGGAAAAAAAAAATCACAAACCTGGTAACTGCTTCTGTCAGAATCTATCTGCTGCTTCTGTGGTGAAAAAAAATAGAATCAATGTCTTAAGAGAAATTTATCACTAGCTTACCTAGATGGTAACAGCCCCCTCTATACAAGAATAAGCATTGCTGAACACATCTGAAAGGTGGGACACAACTTACTTGTTTCAGGCTCTGACTGGCATGGACTCTTTGGGTGATTATCCCATTCATGCTTCAGTAGGTTTCTGAAGAGTGGTGAATGCTCATAGGACAGAGGTAGATGACCCTGAAGGTTTCAGGGGCAGAACAGCTCCAGCAAACCAAGTTGCCTGCTCCTGGAAAAGCAGTTTTCTTCCTCAAGAGGTCTTAACTGGCATCTACCTCTTTCTAGTGAATACAAAAACATCTTTAGTGAATAGAGAAAGATTGCTTTACCTGGCAATTTAAATGTGGGTACAAGTAAGGCGTTCAAGTTAGATGGATTAGATCACTCTCTTTTTAAAAATCAGAATACTCAGGTGAGTTCCTAACTTGGCTATTGTAAGGATCCATAAAAGAAAAAGTACTTCTTCTTGCCCAATTAGATTGTGGAAGCTTTTGGGGTGTCCTTTTCTAATTCAGAGATGTGCACCCTGTATCATGAGGCACATCATTACCCATGCTCTTATCCAATAGCTTAATTAGTTTTTTAAGAGACTACATAGACAGCTTGTTTCCACAGTACCTTGTTATGCCAGGATGGGAAGGGAAATGGACTCAGTCTGCATGTGGTTAGAGGAAAAAAATGTCTCTGAGAATGCTGGCGTATAGTCAAGAAAAAGATAAAATGGAAAAAAGAGTGATCCATTTGTGGAAAAGTAAAAAACCCGTGTAATCAATGAATTTAGATGCCTAACTTAGGGCTGAATGAATGCAAAAAATCACATCATTTTGAAAATACTTGAAAATACAGAGATAGAATGCTCTTTCATGTGGCACATAAAAATGCAAGACTATGGCATGGAGGTGGGAGTCTCTCTGAGTGAGTTTCATGTCACATTATTCTGGAGGCTGGGTACTGATCCAGATTAGGCCATTTAAGATTAGGTTTGTTAGTATGCCTTCCACATGCAGGTGAGGTTTCCTGAGATTCATTACAGCAATGAAGGTTTCTTCTTCCAATCAACTTTCCCCTTGCAGGTTTTTAGTACCACTCGAGAAGCCTAAGGTACTGTGGCTGGTCTCCAGCTCCTCTCCAACAAGCTCTGTCTCATTTGCTATACCAATCTAAGAATCTCAGATTGCTACAGATGATGCCTTAATATAGATATCCAAATCCTGCTGAAAAAGTATTTAATACTGGTGGAACCAAGTATGCAGAAGCAATAGGCAGTCTGCATGAAGGAGTCCATCTACCACCCTATGTCTATAAGAGAAAGATCAAGTGGCAAAAGGAGCAATGAAATAATTAAGAGAGAAAAAAAATCTAGCAAAACTTTTTGAAGAGGGAGTGCTATTAGGATTATCAAACAGTGTTGCCAAATTCCATCAGCACCTGGCACTTTAAAAATTTGATAGCATAAGGCAATAACAAAAGTGATTTTCAACTCATTTGCATTGTAGATACTTTCCATAAAGGCCTTCTGCTCCCCACTCTGATAACTGTATTTGTCCAAATTATTTATTGCAAATGAAATATGAGATGAATTCAACTATTTTTCCCTGTTTATAAATCATATTCAAGCTCATCTTAATTTGTATAGAAGTATTCATTCCACATAAGTATTTGCCAACTAGTTTATGAGGACAAATTACAGATGACAACTTGTTCGTGAACACTTATTTCAACTCTTTATTACTCCTGAGTTGTGATTAGTCATCCATATCACATGGTATTGAACTGACTGTTACTTTTTAATCAAGAAAACAATGATTAATGATGGCAATTAACTGATAATGAGAAACAAGAATAATGTGAAGTTCAGGATTCACAAACGTTTTTAAATAAACCAACAAGCATTCGAAGACACACAGGCAACCAATACCAGTTTCCTGTGAGTATGAAAATGACTAACTTAATAAGTTCATTGATGAAACATGCACCTCCCCAGGTTTTTTTCCTAAACATTCATGCTGCCATTGCTACATGCAAAAGTAATTTTGGGATAGCACTGAAGTAGTTTGGTGATCCATGTTGTATTTCGTCCCTTTCCAGGTGAAGGATTTTATATTAGCATTGCATTTTCTCCTGTGGCCTGCAGCGCTCTTAGATGTAGTCTTTTGAGCACCTCCTGAAGTCTGGTCCTGCACAATTTGTGGTAATCCCCAGTTTTGGTACTGACTGGAGCTATACCAAAAAAGAAAAAAAAAATTATCAAAAAAAGACAAGAAGCAGCTTTGTGGATTGCAGACAAATACTTGTTATTTTGAATTTACTTGGTTGAACTATCTACTGGGAACCCTGCAAGAATCTTGTTCTAGGCTATAGGGAGCAGAAGGTGTCACAGCTGAAAGAGTGAGTGATGCTTCGCGGTTGTGACAGAAGCAGCTCCAAGCACTGTTATTTGAGTACTGCACTAGTAAATATGTGGTAGAAGTAAACTTGCCTTGGCAGCAAAATAGATGAGAGTATTTAGAGTATCTTTTAAGATCTCTTCCTCTGATTTCAAAAACAAACTATACATAAAACAATTAAATCTGTGATATTTCTGTAAACGATGCCTCTTGATGAAGACAGCTTTGACCTTTTTTAAAATTAGTTGGATGGAAAGTGGAGCACAATACCCATTTACAATTTATAGAATTTCTCTTTACGTATACATAATCTCCTTTGATCAGCCAAGCTATGAAAAAAATCCAACCTGATCACTCTTTCTAAGTGGCAAAAATCCAGAAGAATATGGAGCCACCAGAAAAGACATGAAGTAATTGGCACTGCAGCCTTCCCCATTTCCAAAATGTCTTTTTAGTCCCTATTTATTGTAAAAATGTAATGTTTTTGCATTTTTCTTCATGTTTTACTTTATGTTTTCTGCTTGACTTTCTGATGTAGGTGTATCTGGTGAATGGATTTGGAAGGAACTAGGAAGGGCTAAAAGAACACTGTTGTGTCCCCCCTCAAAAAACACAAAAATGAGTATAGACCAAATAAATGCATGAAGAACTAAAATCATGGTAAGTTTATATATATTTTCATAGGCAGGTAGTATTTTTGTATCATAACTATAAAAAGAATTGGTTTAATTAGGTAAAAAAAAGGGATACATACATTTTCTTAATGTAGATATATCAACATTTCAGTTTGGCTGTGCATTTGTCATCGCCCCAGGCAGACAAAACAGCCTTAAACACAAGAAAAAAAACCCAGTAGCTAGAATAGGCTACATCCTCCAAACACATGACAGGAAGCCTGGCTGTACTGTAGGTATTACTGGAGCATCTCTCCTTACGACAATGAAGCAGTTGAGTTGCAATGGACCATGAGCTGTGGGCCAGCTGAAGGAGGAGGTGTTGGTAGCACCTGTGAGCTGTGCCAAGGGCATTAACCTGGTGTATTGTGCCACAGCTCTGCCTGCCTGGCCAAACTGGTGGTGTTATTCAGTTGTGCCCAGTTATTCAGGGGTGTTTTGATGCCAGGATTGGGATGTGTAACTGATATTCCTCAATGAATCCACTCCAGTAAGGCTCCAATCAGTCAAAGTGCCAAGACTTCCTCCACTGAAGATGGGAGTGCTGAACTTAACAGCCCTTGATAGTTTTTTTACCCCATAAATTTTGCCTATCAGTTTTTTAAGTTTGCTAAACTTTTAGCATCTGTACTATGAAGTGACAGGGACAAGTCCTCAGTTTACTTATGTGTGGTGCAAAGGAATATTTGTCAGTGCATCATCAGAACAACTTCACTGGTCCTGGCTTGCTGCCTTAAATATCTTGAGATTTGCTTCATAATGCTCTGCATCCCTGTCTGGTAGTCACGGGGCTCTGACATGACCCTGGCTTCCCCACAGCTGCTCTACTTCGTACCAAGGGAAGGGACTGTCTTCCTGCCAGTGAGGACATTGCCTCTGCCTGTCTTGCTCTTAGCCTCCACTTTCAGCTTCCCTCCCTGCTGTGAGACAGTGATTCACTTGCCAGGGTGCAGCTCCCACTCCTGTTTTGGATCTCTTGCACGCCAGTTCCCCTGGATGGCTTTGAGTTTTGGAAAGGACAGTGATCAAATAATTTCCTTTCACAGGAATTTTCAATCCAATCTTCACAGGATTTTACAGAATTTAATTTAATTTGTACCTTAGTTTCCCAATATAAAAGTTAGTAACAAAATTGATGTTTTCCTCTGTGAAATCATTTATAATATAAAGGTCAAAAGTGTTGTGTAGGAGCCACCTGGGCATAGACTTTGAAGTATCTTCCACTGAAACCAGTAGGAATAGACTCTTATGAACCTGTGTGGAAGTGGCTTGTACTAGAGCTAAGAGAAGAGAGTTAATTTTTTCCTAGCTTCAATAGTCTAAATAATGGGCATTTAATATAAATTAGTCAACAGAGATAACACAAGTAGTTTCAGCCCACTTTAAAATCCCCATGGTGTCCACAAAGAGAACCTAAATTAATTGCTTGGATGGCTAGACTTAACTGGTTGTTTTATGCTAGGTGTCAGAAAGTTAATGGCTAATTTACTTGCGTCTGGACTGATGGATCCAGTATTAGCCTTTGCTAATAAGTAAAGTATTTGGTTATAAATCATTAGAATAGCAATACTGTCCTGCTGCAGCCATATAATACTGCCAGTTTAGCATGTCTGAAAAGGCCCTTTGGATAAAAAAGGCTTAAAAGATTCGAGATAAAATGAAGGTGATGTAATTCAAGAAATCGTATTCTGCATCTGGTCCAGATGCTAATTAATTCTGAGTCTTCCTTAATTTCCACCAAGTTAAAGAAAAGATGGTTGTGAATTGATAAAGATGATTTGTTCCTGCTCTGCTGTGCTTTAGTAATCTCAACTATATTTTAACCTGCCATGACGGTACTGAATATAAGGCATATTTAGCTCTGTGTGAACCTGAATTATCTTTTTGGAATACACTTTATTAAGGAGATGAGTACTTTTACTGCTATCTTTCTTTCTTAGCAGTCTGAACCCTCTGGTCCTAGTCACAAAAGAACATAATATCAAAGATTTTATTAAAAATATGAGATAATATGACACTGAGACATACCTCATTTGTATGCTTTTGGTTTAGATTATTAATCCTGGTTCTGTTTCAAGGAATGATTATAAAATTAAGACAAAAACTCCACAGACTCTATCCTTCAGATTTATTTCTCACATATATCTCTTTCTTTTTATGGTTTCCATTCCTGGTGTTTAAAGCTTGAAGCTATTGCGCATGAGAGCATACTGCCATAAAAGCTACAAAACGTGCAGGCAGATGAGCAATGCAAATTGTGCTCAGGTTTTACAGGAATCCGCACCGGGGATAAAATCTGATAGAAACTGTTTACCTCACAGGGAAAACAAAGGCGCAGAAGTTTCCGCGGCACTGCAGAAGTTTATGGTTCTATTAAGACCAGCCATCTCACGCTCGCTCTGGGAGCTTGGGGCAGCCCCCCGCCTTGGTTAATTGCCCTAATGACAATCACTCGCTAATGACAGTTCAGTGATTAGAGCTGGCGGACGCGCAGGGCGCACAAGGAGGCTGGGAATAGACTCGAGGGCAGCTAAATCGGCGGTGTGCAGTGCTCACACTCTCCCTGCCCCGTGGCAGGCTCTGCCCGCGGGTGTTGCCCCGCTCATTTTTCCCAGGGAGGAGAGAGGAGAGCTGGCCGAGGTCGCAGCTGGATGCGGCTCGGAGCGCTGCCCGCCGCCGGCTCTCCTGCTCTCCAAAGCAGAGCCCCGGGCTCCCTCTGTAGTTCGAGTGGGGAATTCGACGGACCTCCAGGAGCCGACTCGCCCTGAAGAAGAGTCTGTCCGTGCCCGTGGCAAGCGGGACAGCAGCCTGGGAATGGGGGGACGGGGTGGGTGGGTGGGTGTGTGTGTCTTGGGAGCGCCCCGCCCCACCCGGCCTGGGGTCTGGAGAAGACATCGGGTCTGTCTTCTCCGGCACTCTCATCACTCTGACGGCAGATCCAGCCCGGGGACCACAGCCGGGTACTCAGCGCCGGAAAAACATAGGCCTGCTGGGGCAAATCCATAGGAAGGCCACGAAGATGACGAGCATGCTGGAGCACCTCCCCTACGAAGGCGGGCTGAGAGAGTTGAGGTTGTTCAGCCTCCAGAAGAGAAGGATCTGGGGGACCTTATAGCAGCTTCCCAGTGCCTGAAGAGGGCTACAAAAATCAGAGGGAATTTTTACAGGGGATAAGTGACAGGATAAGAGGAAAGGGTTTTAAACTAAAAGGGTGTTGATTCAGACTAGATATACAGAAGACATTTAGGATGGTGAAACACTGGCACAGGTAACCCAATGAGGTGGTGGATGCCCCATTCCTGGAAACATTCAAGGTCAGGTTGGATGGGGCTCTGAGCAACCTGATTTACTGGAAGATGTCCCTTATCATTGCAGGGGGTTGTCACTAGATGACATTTAAAGGTCCCATCTGACCCGTACTGTTCTGTGATTCTATGATTAAGCTGTAGAGTGTGTGATCCACATCAGGTCAATGCTTGATGCCCCAGGGGACACATCTACAGTGTCTGCTCTAACCTGCCTGTCACTTCACGGGTGTAGCGTTGATCTTGCCTCAGAAAATGTCTTTTTATAAACTGCAGATGTCCTTCATTAGCACACACTGCTTTGCTTGGAAGTGGCTGGTTACAGCACACACAAGAAAATAACAGGACGACCATGCACCCATGTCAGTCAGCCTGCAGGGGCATGAAGCCCAGAGCAAGTGTGATCCCAGAGAGAATCAAGTCCCTGAAAAGCTAACAGAAAACATTGCCACCTCAGGCTTGATTATGAAAAAGTAAGACTGAGAGATAAGTCATGCACTGTTGGCCCTTAATTGCTAAAACATTGTTGTCAAAAGCATATCTCGAAATGCTACAGCAGTTGTCAGCCCTGGTGGGCTAAAAGAAACCTCCTGCCTTAATCAAGTAAAAAAGACATATTGGAAAATCAAATCATTCACAGATGGGAGATTTTTCTGTGCAGAGATTATAGGATAAAAAAATATTCATGATTCCTATAAAAAGATCTTGTTCAAAGATAATTTTGGCACTGTTGCTAGGACCAGAGGCCAACAAGTGGAGCAGAGTAACTGCTTCACAGTAAATGCACTATTGCATACAATGCACAAACTCAGGAACAGCTAGACAAATACAGAGGGGATACACATCTCCTTTTGGCATCACTTCCTGAAACTAAGTTTCTGCCACTTTCTAGGTGTAACCAGTGTCTTCAGTCCCACTGTCCATTTGTGTGCAAGCAGGAAAGTCCTCTCTGAATCAGAGTAGGCTAACTCTTCTCTGTGGGTTTTTGTGCTTTTTCCATGGAAGATATGTTGCTCCTCTCCCCAGTGATTGACTTGAATGTTTCTGACTGGGAGAAGATCTCCAGAGACTGGGCTACCCAGTGCCCAAATGACTGATTCTTATGTCCTTCAACTTCTTTATCTTAAAGTGAGAAAACCAGATTTGTTAATTGTGTAAATATGCAGGGTCTACTACAGCTAAGTATTTTGTGCTGTACTTACATTACTATTGAACTTTTCTTTAGTTCTTGCACTTCAGTAGTTTTTAATCTGAAACATGTTTGCACCACATTGATATTTAAATATATGCAAAGAAATAAGCAAAGATTTTTTTTTTCTTATAGGAGAGGAAAATTCTACTTCCAATTCAAGGTAAAGGTCTATTTCGCCAAATTAATAATTGGAACTACTATTTTCTTGTGGTGCCTGGAAAAGAAAATTTTAGTAGTTTTCCTTTGTTTGTAGTGCCCATTTAGGTCCAGATCAATTGAGCATGAGAGACAGCAGGAGAAGAGACAGTGAATTTAAAGGCATTCATTCTGTTATCAGTGGAGGAAGGCTAAAGAAGCCACCTTCAGAGATGACGGAAAATCAGTTTGGAAAGTAAAAACTTTGACATGTCAGTTTTGGAGTGCAAGACATAAGTGGAGACAATCAAGTGAAACAAACCTGATAATTCTCCTTTACAAAGTCCCTAGATGAAGAAAGACAGGCACAGATTGAAAAGTAGAGATGACTGACCCTCTAATCACCAATGTCCCTAACTCACCAGTGCAACATCTCGGTGATGTTACACACACATGATGTAAACATGGATGAGACTCAGTCCCATGGCACCGTCAAACCCCAATATGACTGGTTTCTGAGTGCTTCTTATTTGGGTGCTCAGTTTGGCATACTGCAGAGAGGCATGAGAATGAGCATGTGCTGAGCATTGCTTCATTAATGATTCTTGAACCTGAGTAGCAGAAAATGCAGATATTAAAATCACCAGCTACTCCTGAAATGTTTGGTCCATGTCTGTCCATGTGTGTTGCAAAGTGCATGTTGTATGTATGTGCACAATAAAAAAAGGAATGAGATATATGAACAATTGAACTGTTGAGTGTTGAAACACATGTATTACATAGGTATATGTTTATTACAGCTCACTGCACACAAGAGGCTTCTAGGATGCTAGCATAACATCTAGTATCCTAGTGTAATTTTAGGATATATCTTATCTCCTGCAAAATCAGCACAAAGAAATGCAGGTGTACTTAACTGTAAATATAATAAATGCCTTTGTTTTGATAGAGTAGAAACACTTAAGATTTACCGATTGTGTGATATAGTTGTCCCAAGGATTAGATTGCTAAAAATCAGCCATTGCTATGATAATAAATTGTTTGTGATTTAGATTGTTTAATTCTAGAAAAATACCTTGTGTTAATTTGAAGGACTTCAAAATATTTCTTCCTTTCCAGGTAGCGTATCCTCTGCAAAGGAAAACAGTTATGAGGACGCAAAGAGCTATCACAGTTCTTACTCCTAGCAGCTGAAAGCAAGGACAACACTTCCTTTCCATTATGAAAATGATCACATATTCTACAATGCCAATTTATTAACATGTACTGCAGTGTGGAAACTCTAAGTTTCATCACCAGCAGCCAAAGCTGTAAAAAGGTTACTATCAAGTGAGTATTCCTCAACCCTAAAGACTGTAGAGGTTTTGAAATGATAGTCAGAGCAGCCCAGGTACTGGCCTGTCAAGATGGCCCAGAGGGTTAAATCAGCCTTCACAGAACACTTTACCCCTAAGTGCCTCTGAAATAGGAACATCATTCTGAAAGAGCAATGGAAACATACCACAGACTAACATAAAATTCCTCTGGGTACTTTTGTCTGTGTTTATGAGAAAGTGTTGCCAACTGAGATGTGTAAATAAAATCCCAGATGAAACATTACTTAAATTATGGCAAAATCAATCAGTGTCTAGATAAATCATCTTCTTAAAATCATCTTCTATATTTTGTCAATGAGTCTAAGTGAAAACCATGTGAAACATGCAATTACTGCTGCTAGGAATGAAACAGTAAATGAAACCAAGCCATGCCTTTTTTTTCTGAAATGGTTATATAAATAAATAAAAAGATCTAAGTGTACATCTACAGTCAAACATGTCCTGAAGTATTTGATGTGTGATGTATCAGGTGGTCTATTTATATTTTTTTGCTATTTAAAAATAGTGTCAAACTGACCTTAGGTCTGCATCTATAACAGTTCAGGGAGATTTTTATGCCCACATGGCTGGGTGAGTTCTCTGCTACTGCATGAGCAAAAGCATTAGATCACTAAGAAAATAATGAAAATAGCTGTGCTTGAGGGTTCAGGAATGTAGGTTATTTAGGAAACTATTGGACACAAATCTAATTAAAAATATGTTTCTGTATGCATGCAAAACCCTTTCAGTATTTGTTTTCATGATTGTAAGGGGTCTGGCTGGGATGCAGTTAACATTCTTCGTGGGAGCCCTTATGTTTCCAAGTTTGGGATTTGTGGATATTGTTGATAATAACAGCAATGCTTTGTCTATTAATGAACAATGCTTGCACATCTTCAAAGCTTTCTACTTTTTCACTCTATCTCCAAAGAGATTAAGAAAGTGGTGTGCAAGAATTTGGGAGCAGACATAGTCAGGACAGTTGATTCAAACTGTGCAAAGGGAATTCCCAAAGGTATATTCCATACCATATAGTATCAGTTCCACCTCAAAATGTTTGTTCTCAGAAAATGCTGAAGAACTAATTCAGTATCTGTTTCTGTTCATTTCAGATAAGGCTGACTCAATTTTCAATGAAAAATAAAATCTTAGAGCAGTTTAATAGCGATTTCAGTTAAAAAAGATTAATTTAAATTGGGTAGTGAATAACAAACTGCTGTTATTAGGCCAACTGACCCAGATGAAGACCATTTGAGGACAGGCCTTGAGATCTCTACCCTCAAGCTAAATAAAGAAGGAATAGAGTAAGATTTCCTATTTGGAAATGCACACATTATCCTGGTAGTTTCCTGGATCATTTTATAGGGAGTTGCTTTTCACAGCAGAAAGACATAACTCAAGCACTTCACAAGATCAAAAAAAATGCAAAAAATATCCAAAGTATAATATAAACGATTGATGATTCAGGACCAGTAAGCTATTTTATTGGATGAGTTACGACACTCTTTACACACCACTTGACTAGTTTAAACCATTCCAAGACATGGCTGCATTTTCGCTGTATATTCTTCTAAATTATGCCCTTTTTTATCTTTTAATTACATTATGTACTTACTTAAGAACTTTATATATGCTTTTTTGAAAGCTGAGGTAATTCTTGAATTAAAACCATGGAGTTCAATGATGGCTCTTAACTTCATATGTGCTTAGAAATGTGATACAAATCTGAATCTTAATCTAGGGTCAGAAGTTTGATCCATGTGCCCCATATTTATAAACATATTCATAAACATATTTATGAAAGTTATATTAAAAATGAGTTTGCTGTTAAATGTGATAATTTTTATTTTTTTAGTGTTTTCAGTCTTTTTCCAAATGTGAGTGTATGAACCATCCTAGATAGGTTGTATGAATGCCAGCAGTTTGTATCGTACAATAGAAACCAGGGCAAGGATAATGTGGCTTGCTTGATACATGTGTTCTACCACAATATCATTATTAAATAAGATTTGATTGTCACAGGTATCAGCCTAGTTTATTAGGGGAAGCCCATTTACCTGAACAAGCCTGTGAAGTATGACAGCACGGTTGCTGCCTCATTTGCAGTTGCAATGTCCCAGCTGAGACATTTATACATTGAGAGAAGGGTGGGATGAGTATTTTGGATTAAGAGTCACTAGAGTCATCCCAGGGGAAGCAGCTGTCACTCTTGAACAGAACTCTTGGCTTGTTTGAAGTGCATATATATAACATTTATTTTAGGCTGCTGTGGTGATTTATCTTAGCTACAATTTATAGTCCAAAGGTAGTAAGTAAGACAGGCAATTTCCACATACAGCCAATGACAAGAAGTAGGATCCTCCAGGGGACAATTGAGAGCATGCAAGTTAGATGCTAAAGTAGCTGAAAATGGATGATGGGCTTACTTCCTTCTGAACTTCATTTCCATCGTCCATTAAGAGGGAGCAAAAGTACTTCTTTTCTTTTTCCTCTCTCCCCACTCTTTCATTACATATTAATTGTTTTTCAGGTACAGCTTCCTCCAGTGGCGCAAAGACAATTTAAAATCCTGCACTTCCATATGTACTTTGTGTTCCAGGAGCAAACATATCCTGTGAGCAGTGAATGCAAGGAAGGAACACTGCTCTAATAGGCATGTCTTTGGCTATCTTGGTATTGCTGATAGGGAATAAAGAACAGTTTTCTAGAGCCTATTTTATTGCTCCATTGGCTATCATGTTTCACCTTTGATGGCTGAACTGAATTGATCTTGCTTGAGGAAGAGTTCATTCCTGAGATTTGTGGACATACATGCATATATTACTATGCCATAAAGACCTGAAAGAAGACATTGTGGTTCAAATCCAGTCCCTAAAGCCTTATCACTGAGCTCAGCATACGGGTGAAGGAATCAGTTCGTAACCAACATAACCAGCACGTGCAGACTCAGAGCTGGCATGCAAGGTACTGTGGCAACAATATAGTAAAAATGGAGAATCAGCTGCTGTCTAGCCTGTGAGCTGGTTTGAATAAAAGACATTAATTGCTAAGTGTCAGTGCTTTCACCAGATGCTTTAGGGCTCATTAACCTTAGCAGAATAGCAGACTCATTAGCAGGCTTGTCTATGGATTAACCATTCAAGACTGATAGAGATTGCATTTTCCCAGGGTAGGTTAAATTAACTCCATACATTCACATTATTTTTATCTGTTACAGAAGCTGAAGGATCTTTGGAAATACATATCTGTAATTTTCTTCTATCACAGCTCAACCAGGTTTTAGAAGCTAACAAGGGGTTTTATTGTGGCTTAATTAGTGTGTCAAAACTGGCATCAAAGTAGCTTTTTCTCTAAAAAAGTTAGGATTGCGGCTTTGGTAGTTTTGCTCTTTTGTCCATCTGCCTTAACTATGGGTGGAAGGTCAAATGACAGTCTAGAAACATGTCTAAGATGATTGTTCTTCTGACATTCCTCAAATCTAAAATTGAGATCTGGCTATTAGTCTGGAGCCAACCCTGGGCCATCTTTGTCTTTGGGACACTTATAAAAGGAGATTGAAAATGGAGGCAAGGCTCAAAGGAAAATTCAGTCAGTTAGTTTAAAATCATGGTGATAACTCTACTTTGCCAATCTGTCTTGATTGCTTTCCTCCCCAAGGAAGCCAAGAGGACTAAGAGTATCTTTCTTGAAGGTAAGACTAACTCTGTGCTGTATGGGCTGAGGAAGAAAATTCTGGCTTACTAGCAGACATAGACTTAAAGTTGAAGCTAAATCACTCCTCTACATCACTGAACTTGACGTAACTCTAAGAAATGAGCAGTGGCTAATTCATTCTATAAATGAGGTTTCTTCAAGTGATTAATTAAAAAATAAATTGAAATATTATAGGTCATAAATTCATAGAATGGTTTGGGTTGGAATGGACTTTAAAGACCATCTGGTTCCACACGACCTGCCATGAGCAAGGACATCGTCCACCAGACAAGGTTGCTCCAAGCTCTATCCCACCTGGCCTTGAACAATTCCAGGGATGAGGCATACACATCTTCTCTGGGCAACCTGTTCCAGTGCCTCACCAACCTTCAGTGAAGAATTACTTCTTAATATCCAATCTAAACCTACCCTATTTCAGTCTAAATCAAGCTTAGTCCCCCTTGTCCTATCAGTATATGCCCATATAAAAAGGGCTCTGCTTTAGTGCAAAGGACAGGACTGATCCTAAAGTGACCCACAATCTTTTGCTATGAATTTCAGAGCCTTCAGCTTTAATGCTTGATCAGTTTCTACGCCTCTGCTCCTGAGCTGGTGTGCAAACAGAGCATTAACTTTAAAGTCTCCTGGTGCTCTCCTCTGATTTGAGTGGACATTATCAGTGAAGAAATCCCAAGCTAACTAAAGCCACAGGCAGAAATTTTGAAAGGTGCAACAAGAACTAGATTTTTAAACTTTGATGTTGCTTACAAGCAAAACCATCACCTGTGAATTGCAGTGAGTCAGCTCTCTTCTTACGAATTCTGGGTGACACCTGGCAATGTTTTTCTTTCAAAAAAGGCACTTATATATTTCTTACAGTTGGATATTTGTTTCCAGTTAGGAAGACTAACAGGGGGCTTCTTTCGAATCCTTGTGCACAAAGAAATATATGTAGGTAAGAGTGTGAATGATACCCCCTTCATTCAATAAGACATCTTAAAAATGGCTCTGAAGTGCTTTCAAAAGTTTAAACCATGACTGTGCTCTACCCATCTAAGGAGATGGCTTCTGTCAAGCCATTGATTTTTTTGCAGCCCTCTGAATAATGGCTTGAGAGTTTTTGAGTGCTGTAATTAGCCAAGGAAGGAGCAAATCACTTTTAAGGTTAGCCCGTACAGGCATTTGCTGTTTGTAATATGCATGAAAATTAATTACACTTCGAATTTACTCAACACAAAGAGAAGCTAGTGAATCACAATTTGCAGTTCATTGAATAAATGTCAGTTATTGATTTCTGTGGTTCAGTACTAGTGAGGTAATGTCATGTTTGATACTCATTAGACGTGACACAGCACAATATATCATAAAATGTAATTAGAGGAACATCAATCATTTAAAATATACAGCTAAGATAAAATGTATTGCTGTGCACAGAGAAACGAGAGGGCTCATTAACAACATAGTGTAATGTGACAGCAAGAGAGAGTCTGATTTTCAAAAAAAGGAATCTTTCAGAGTGTTGAAGATCATGGCAAGCCTCTTCTTCATATTTTAATTAAGATTTTTATCTGATTTTGCTTCTGCTGCTAGAACAAATGAACTTTCATGCATGCCATTTTGTTGAAAATATTTATGATAATGTTCATTAATTGTTGATTAATAAAACTTCTGATTAAGGTTCTTTTAAAACTGGTCAGATATATTTTTGAATGAGGCTTTCAGCACATCTTTGCTGAGATCTAAGATGTGATTGTTTGATTATAATTTACGCCAATGAATCTTTATGATTTTTTGATATCTCACTTGGAGAGAGAGACAGAGAACCAGAAAAATAAAAAGCAGGGAGGGAGGAAAAAAGTAAAAGATTTACCTTGCTGTGAGAGAACTTCTGCAAGGAACTAGTGGGCAAAGAGGAGAAGCTAACATCCTAACACCCTTCCTAATACTCCTTTCTTTAGCAATGCAAGTAAAATTTCAGTAAGGGTGATTCTTACAGCTCTTTAAAGCATGATTTGAGTCCGTGAGTTGCTAGAAATGCTTGAAAAGTTGAAGGCCTGTAGAGTAGACTAATTTTAGCTCCCTGTGCAAATGATTCCCTGTGAAAATGATTCTTTTACCCCTGCCTGTAGAGTCCCTCATCTGTTCTCTCCTAGGTTGTCCTTTTATCTGGGCTGCCAGATTGAAACAACAGCAGAGAAGTGTCCTAGGAGGAGAAAGACTACCAAGTAGCCTTGCTAATTCTGCTACTTGAAAAGCTTTAAAATTTTCCCTACCTGAGAAAGCAATAGATTTTATGAGCAATCTAGTTTTAGGAAATGTGGTTCTGTGAGCAAGGACCTTATTATGCCATGTGCTGGATAGGAGGCAAAGATCTTCCCTGACAGAGAATTTTTTTAACGATTCTTAGATATTCAGATCCTGAACATTATCCTAATATGAAATAAACTATACCAGCATTTCCATTCACACTGGAAGTTGTTAGTTATCAGATATCCTTCCTTGTTCTCTCTCATTCTACTTTTATCTAAAAAGAGAAAAAATTGGCCACAATGGAATGGCTAAAACATTAATTTTATTTGCAAATATATTCCTTCTCTTTTTCTCTGTTTCTTTGTCCTTTTCTCAGGGCTACATCTGCGTTGGCAGCTTAACTTATTACTGAACTCCAAAAAGTTTTTTAAGAAGACTTAGTCAATGCTCCCATGCCCCAGTCCTTGCCCCCAGGCACTTCTGCTCAGTTAAAATTTAAAGCCAGAGCAAGGAGTTCTGGCACCAAGCCTGTCAGAGTTAATGGAGCATCTAGAGGATGCTCTTAGTCATGTGGTTAACTTTAGATAGTCATGTGAGCAGCAGGGAGTTGGACTCTGTCCTTATGGGTCCCTTCCAACATGAGATATTCTATAATTCTATGATTCCATGACCCTGGCCGTCTGGGAATGCTTGGGTTGGTGTCAAGCCTTGAATTCATCCCTCTGCCAGACTCCTGTAGATACAAAAACCTCCAGGGCTTCAGTCCTAAACCATCTCATCTGTAGGTCATGTTTTATTTACATGAAATTCAATCCTAGTACCCATAGCTGTGCAAAAATGCTCCTTTACCTGTACCACCATGCCCTTTCTCTACCCTTTAGAACGAACTGTGCTCCCACATTTTATATAACAAGTTTTTTGGAAGTTTGCTGGTTCCTGTTGATATGCCCACATCTCTGAAAAGAAGAAGGCACCAAAGTGGGAAGAAAGCAGACTGTAGGACTGAAGGAAGTAGATTGTAGTGCTGTAGGTGTGCGGGCCCCTCCCAATTCAAGCAACATCATTGAGAAATGGTCTTCTCTTGGTTAACAGGCTCTCTTGACTATACTGATCACTGCCTTTTGGCTTTATGGAAATCAGTCTTTTGGGCAGATGTTTAACAGGAGCTTACACACCTATCATGCTGGTAGGTGCCCAAGTGGAGGATCCATGGGTTGATCTACTGGCCTGAAGATTGGTCTGTGATGCTGCTTCAAGTAGGTTAGGTGACCCCCAGCTGTTTGACCCCCAGCTGCCACTTCAGCTGCATAGGCTGGGACTGCTTGTCAATAATGCAGCCTTGGTAGGGCTGATGAGTTTTTCTCATCCTCCCTTTTGCTTCTGGCCAGAACTTAATCATGTGGTGTACCAAAGTTGCCTAACAGACAGATCTTAGCTGAAAGCATAGGATGAGTGTTGTCTACCTGTGAGTTCAGTAGCTCCTCTGTTAGGAAGAAATTGAAGCTACATGTCACACCTCCTAGTAAAATGCTTCTAATTTACATAATCCACCCAAAATTTGAGCATTTAGTAATCATTAAACAGTGAGCAATCATTGTTCAATAAAATGGAATAAGACAGATAAGGTCTATTCTCTGAGTTAGCAGTCTTGGGAGGGAGCTGGTCAGAATTTTTTTTGAATAAGAGGCATATACGGGGCATGACTTACGTGTAGGGTTACTTGAGGGAGGACAAGTCCCAGCGTGTTCATGCAGAACAAAGCAGGAGTGAGAAATTCCACTGTGCCTGTTCACAAGGCAGAGACTTGGGTTTTGTAATGCTTTGTAACAGCACTGGCTGTTGCTGAGGTCTTTATGTACTTTTGTCATAGAATTGAAATTGTCCACACTTGAAGGGCTGTGGCTTGAGAAAGAAATTTCAATATCTTGGATATAAACTAAGATTAAATTAGCATCCTAGTGACTCGATTTAGAGTCTGTCCTGGGACTATAATAAAACCACAACCACTCAGTTCTTTTTTTTTGGGTCAGATTTTCTGGAATATTTGATGCTAAGACAGTAGACAAAATGTTAAACAAAAATTTCCAGGCTGAGTGAAGTAAGTTTTAATGTTCAAAATTTTGCTCAAGCAGAATAGGAAGTTCTGCAAGATCTGCCTTTAATTTATCTATAATGCTATTTTGCATGCATGTGTAATGCATATCTACATATTGGTCAATAATGGTGCAGAAAAAACTAAGTAAATTGATTGCTTATACAAATTCAGGCCCAAGACAGTAATTGCATAATTAATGTGTATTACACAGCTTTAGCTGAAAACTTACAAACTTTATCTACTTAACAATATACATTTAAATAATGTTTCAGAAGTCTGGGGAGACACTACAGCATGTGAATAAAAAAACATTAATCCATGCCTAGCTGAGTTGAAAGCACAGCCAGACTGTATGAATTTATTTAAAGCAATCGACGAATGTGCCCCAGCACTTTCTTGCAAAGTTAGCCATGTAGAGAAACTTTGTTAGCTTTCTTTTTATCTTTATTTTCAAGTGAAAGGAACAATTAAAGAAAGCATTTAACTAAATAAAGAAGAGAAGGCAAGGTGAAAAAAAAAAAGGTTGAGAGTCAGCCAGTCTTTCTGTATCATTCAAGAAGCAGCAGATGGAAATTGGCAGCTGGCCACCTTTCTCCACAGGTGAAGGCAAGAGTCTGAGCTCTACTGAACAATGACTTTTCCTAATGCATCAAAATTACAAAGGCATCTATGCTAAGTAACTTTATCTCGGAAGCATGTGGAGGCTTCAAATGTGCTATTACCTCTCACAACCATTCATTTGGCGAGGGAGTCTTCTGGTTGCATGCTGAGCTGCAGTACAGCAAATGTAAACATTTGCTCATGGTTGGT
This sequence comes from Poecile atricapillus, assembly GCF_030490865.1. NCBI lineage: Eukaryota > Metazoa > Chordata > Aves > Passeriformes > Paridae > Poecile > Poecile atricapillus. The sequence continues at coordinate 59,122,764 of NC_081249.1, read as the reverse complement.
AAAGAAATTTTTAAAGATGTAGTTTGATTTTTTTAAGGTTTAGTAATTCTGAATGTCCCTCCCTCTATTGACAAATAGATGAATTGTAAAGCATTCATTGAACTACTAAGCATAGAACCAAAAAGGGAGAGGTGTCAAGGACACGGAATTTTCTAAAATGGGATGTTGACTTCGGTCTTAGGCCAAGACATCAGAATCTGCCAGTGTCAGGAAGGCATAGGATCACAGCATAATTCAGCTTTGCAGACATCTCTGGACATCTCTAGTTCAGCATCCTGTCGTTGGTGAGACTGAAATGTCCAATGCTGCACTATGTTTGAAGGGAGAAACTGGATATGAGAGAATTTGATAGGTACTGGGCAAATTATCTTAAGTACAGCGGGGTTAATCTCAGTTAACATCCCCCTTATGATTACTTTAATTTTAGCTAGTCACTCATGTTCCCTCTCACAGGAGTAGAGATTTTTCAATAAAATAGTACATAAATATTGAAGACAGATTAGATGAATCTTCCAGATTCTCAGCTGATGAAACCTAGGCAGTTATCTGAGACTGGCTATCTAACTTTTAGATAGACAAGGCCAGGTGAAGAGAGTCCCATGCGTAATATTAACCTCCAGCAGCATAAAGGAATGGAGGCTTTCTGTGTCAGCCTGTTTGGCTGGAAAGGAATCAGATTAAGTAATACATAAAAAAGAATTATTGACATTAAGGTTGATGGTGTTTTATTATTTAGAATCTGATATATTGACATCTATTTATTGCTTACAGTATATAAACTTTTTGGAGGCTGCTGTTCTGCTGGGTATTAATTTGAGAACTATGTTCACATGATGGCTAGATATTACCCCAGGATGCTCAAATTTAATTGTCATTATTCTCACAGAGCAGCAAGGCAAAGAGTGGACAGGCATCTTAGGATATTGGAATGCTGGACTGAATGAAAGAACATTATTTTCCTTGTCATCAGGTTTTAGAACAGCAAGAGGAGATGAGAGACAAATCAATGTGTTACAATTGCAGTCTACAGTCTCCCTCCTATTCCATTCTTTAAAATGGATTTCTCACTAGATACACAAGCCTGAAATGTGCTAAAAAAAGACCATGGTGACTGGAAATGGTAATCTGGGTGCCTTCTCCATTTTTAAGGGCACCAGTGCAAAGCAATATTTCATCTGAGATGGAAGTGAAGATAGAAACTTACAAGCTTACATGATCTTGTGTCAAATTTGCTGAGTCCCCTGCTGAGATGTGGACAGCTTTCTCTGTTATGTGATGGAACACAGAAGGCTGGAAGCAGAGAGAGCTTAGACCTTTCCCATTGATATTTTGCAGTCTGAGCTCAGTGACAGCCAAGCAATGTTTTGCATAGCTTCCCTCTCAGCATGTGGATTTTCTTTTCTTCTTTTCTTTTATTTATTTTTTTCTTTCTGTGTTTGCTGTTAGTGTAATTATTCCCTCCCACTTATCAACAATTGCCAAAAACATATTGCTTGATTTAAACTGAGAATTTGCTCTTAGAGCTGTGGTATTACCAGCCTCAAAAAGTTATAAAGAGTAATTTGCTAGTCAGACTTCAAAAGCCACAAGAATTTTTTAAGATAAAAACTTGCCATTATATTCTTATTGTATTTTGTTGCATTCTATTACATTGTTGTATTGACTTGTGATTTGCTTTAATGAATAGAATTTCAGAATATCATCCAGTCTTCTAAATTTGTGGACAAAGGTCAATCTCTGATTTCCTGCTTGAGTTTGCTTACTCTCTCATGCTCACACTCACCTCTCCCAGTAATGTGGATTCTGTCCTTATGTCCTCTGCCTCACACTGTCTACGTGGAATCATATGCCCAGACATAAAATTTGTTCAACGCCTCTATTCTCTCCTGTCTCCCTGCTAGTGAATTCATTGTGTTACCAGGGTTGTACTCCAGCTTGATGCCCCATATGCAACCCTGGATGTTCTGATCATCAAGCTTGGTGTTTGTCTAACCAGGCGTTGCCTTCTACAAAGCACATGTGGATGCTGGAGCTTGTCAGCATCTGCAGAATTTCAAAAAATTAGGGAGAAATATAAACTGCACCTTGTCTTAAACCTGGCAGGAAAAAAAGAGTCAGATGAATCTTGATTTGCAAATGAAGTTTTCCTGGAATAGTCTACTAACAAAGCCCAGAGTGAGACAGTCTCAGATGAACAGGTTTGTATTGCAGAAATCAAAGGAAAGGCAATATGGACCTACCTTTGTAACTTTTAGGACTTCTCAGTCATTTGTTTTTCTCTTTCCACATTGGATGTAGAGGGAAGACACCTGGAATGATGAGTCTTTTAAATTTTTATGAAATAGGTGAGAGGAAGAATGAACATAGATGTGATGATTCTTCTCGGGAAAATAATTAGTTAAAGAGAATTCTGAATGGATATGGAAGCAAAGGACTGTCTCCCTTGAAACCAGAGAGCTGGGTAGAAGATATGCATAGAAGTCTGCAGGTTGGCTTGCTGAGAAAGGAGTGCTTCATTATTTGTCTGAAAGTGCTACATCTCAAAGACACCATAACATTAAAATTTATTTCTAAGAGCTGCAGGAAGAAGAAGCTACACTGATTTACTTTTTTTATCACACTTTGTTTTCTTTCTGATTAGCCACTCAAATTTAGGAGAATTTTAACACTTTTTCATGACCCTACATGTGAGCCCTAGGTGCAGAGATTCCCAAACATGTATACACTGATGTGCAAGCCGAGATATTCTGGTATTCTACTTGGCAAAACAAACTGTAATGAAGTCCAGTGGTTAGTTGTGTAAATCTGTGAAACTCAAGAACCAAAGTCCCAGACTCTTATGTCTCTTTGACCATAGTGGCTTTAACTAACGTTAAATAAATAGCTATGGTTATATTTGAGAGGCACCACAGAAATATTTAAAAAGTTAAAACTCTTCATGGGACAGGCAAGGATGAGAATGTGCAATCAATGTGTCTCAACCATGCTGAAAACTCCAGACCAGACAAATGTCCTGGAAAACATGTATCAGCTACTCTTCTGAGGCCTGTCTCTCATGCATGCAATTATTTAGAGTTTTGTTTAAAATAGCTGGAAAAGTTATAAACACGGCTCCCAAAGTGAACCTGGCAGGTATGCTCAACAGCCAGAAGGAGGATGTTAAATAGCATCTACCCAAATCCCTAACTTGTGTGAAATTCAAGTGCTGAGGAGAAAATCAGGAGCTTGATGATTAAATGTAGAGAGATGTCATTGCTGCATTATATTAAAATAACTTGCCTCTAGCATGCCACTACTATTTCTTCCTTTAAATCTGTCACTTTTCAGGAGCCTGTTGCTCCAGCTGGCTGCATCAGTAGCTTTGGAGCTATGTAAGTTTTACAGTGAAGAGGGCACTTACAGAGAGACTTTTCATGAGCAGTAGGGGACCCATTAACCACTGAATAACCACTGGAATGTGCAAGTTATATTTTCTTGTGACTTAATAGGACTCATCACAATCAGAAACTTAAAGCAGAAATTATTCTCAGATGAGTTTTTAAGACACAGCAAGTCTCCATGCAAAATGCATCTTATTTGTTTATGGATTACTGTCTTTAATAAACAGATACGAGACTTATTACTGCCTCAAGCCACAGCACTTTTAATGATGTCCAGAGCAGATAGCTATTAAATCTGCAAACAATAGCACAATGGACCTGCCCTGGATGAGCAGAAGGAAGAGGAATAGCATGTCAATGGCAAAGTCCCCGACACTCAGAGAATGAGCAGAGGTTTCTCATTAAAAAGACTGCTCTTTCTTTGTAGCCTTTGTCTCTCTGAAGCAGACTCCAGTGTCCTCCAATAGATCTCCATTAAGTTCATGTTCTTTTTCTTGAAGCTAGAGGCATATTCTCTTCTACTTGACCTCTGGGATTTTTCTTTCCTCCACAAAGGGCAGCTTTAATACATCTTTGTGAGAAGCTATTTTCCTGTCACATGAAATTTTGTGCCTTAAAAACCAACCAGAACTCTCTTTTCTTTCTGTAGTGATTTTCTTTATTTTAAACATATGTGTTTTTTTGCATCCCAACAGCGTGACTGGAATGACTGGACTGTGAAACTATCAGGTAATTTGGAGATAAGTATCCGCACTTCTTTTTTTATTTTTTATTTTTTTTTATTTTTTTTTATTTTTTATTTTTTTAAATTTTTTTTTTATTTTTTTTAAATTTTTTTAAATTTTTTTTTTTTATATAGGTCTGTGACATAGGCATTTCTTGTTTCCTCAGTGAAAGGGCTCCTAAAAATTGTAAAAAATAGTTAGCATTTTTTTTAGTAGACCAGAGAAGTAGATTCAGTTGCCATGTTAATTTAGGGATCAAGATGACTCAGGTTCAAGGCTCTCATCCATGGAATATTTGGGCTGTTATGAGGTATGAAGAACAACGTAAGTGCCCCGTGTGCAGGCTCTCTTTTTCCTGTGTTTTCCTGCATCTCATCCTCAGAAACAGCCTGTCCTCAGACATTAGTGTCCTACCTCTTTCCTCTGCTCATGTTTCCTGTTGAATTGGTGGGTGTACAAAGAGCACGTCCCTCCTTCCAAGCGTGCAGATTTCCTCACAGCCTGGAGCTTGTTGAATGGCCCTGAAAACTGTGCAGATAAAATTTAGTCAATGTAGAAATTATTTGCATGCATTTTAAGGGCATTTACATGCTTGATGTGTATTTATGCTTGTGCGAATGTTTGTCGCATGGATAGGCATGTCATGTTCATTCAAACAGCACTTCTCTTGAAGGTGGCTGTGAAATTAAGGACCCTTAAGTTCACTAGACTGGCTAGAGATAGGCTAGAGGAGGTATGTGCAGGAAAAAGAGAACCTGAAATGAGAATGTGGTAGTTTAGAAATGTTATTCTTCAGTTTAGTACTCCTTCAAAGCCACGTGCCACTCCCCTGCCCACTTCCAACTGGAGGCACAAAAAGCAAAGGTCACTGGTTGAGATTAGAATTATTTACTGGAAACACCAATGAGATGAGAAAAATTAACTGTAGCAGCAACAATATTAACAACCTAAATGTATGAAAGAGAGAGTGATTCATATGCCAAATGCTCACCAAGCCCAACCTGATGAGACTGCAGCTGGAGCCATCTGACCCAAATGTGTCCTTCAGCCATGCTTGGTCAACACCAAGGAACTCTTTCTCCAGGAAATGAGTCCCTTCTCCCTGACCCCAGCAATGAATAAGGTGAAGTGGAATAGCTCCCTGTTTTAGTCATGCACCCCCCAAGCTACTGAAAAAATTCACCCTGTCCTGGCCAGGAGCAGATCAGGTCTCTAAAACATGTAGGATTGTATGGTAATGAATAAAGCTTATGAACTTTCTGAAGGGCATGAGAGGCAGGGGGGTCAAGGGGCCAAGGGTTGGGTGAGAGAATCTGTGAGTTTATCTTTTCAGAACAGAAATGAGTTGAAGGCTCCAGTGATGAAGAAGCTACAGCTCCTCTTTTATGGCCTCCCCAGGTGACAGGGCATACAGATAAGACATGGAGCCACAGGAGAGTTTGAAAGGCTAGCTGCTCTTTCCTTCAGAAACCCTTGAGAGTGTATTCTCCCCTAATGGGAAAAGGTGGCTAACATTGCCATAAAGGGTAAAGTGGAAAATATAATTACTGAGGGCATGGTGAAACTCTTGTGGCTACTTTTCTCCCTTCAGCAAGAGTCTGTGCTTCTTGTAAGGTGATGTTTCTTCCACTGCCAGGGAAGAGCCATTGCAGGTATCTTTTTCCTTCACACTGACATCTGGGGACTTTGCTTTAGGACTTTTCTAAAGACTGTGAAGGACTGTGAATTGCCTCACAGAGAAAATGAAGCAAGAGCTAGAAATGGAGGTGTGAGATACCAATTCACACCTCATTTGTGCTCTACATAGAGCTCATGAGCCCTATTTAAAAACTCTGAATGTTATTTTTTTTTGAATGACAATGTTTATAAAAATGTTTATATCAATTAAATTCCTCCTAAAATGTCACCATTAAAGTTAAATGAAACGGAATTAAGAAAACTCCATAAAATGCTAAAGGATGGTTATCCTACAGCTTGTCCTAAAATCAAGAGTGTATGTGAAAAATATATAGTATTTTCTCTAAGTCTCGAAAAATAATAACAGCTTGTGACTTTTCTTGTTACTTTTGACTTTATTAACTGTTAAGGAATGTTTCAATCATCTACCACAAACACAAAATTGTATCTTTACACAGTACACGCATTAGTCCGTGCCACCTAGCTTGCTAGGAGATGGTGGTGGTGGTGGTGATTTGTAACTAATTAATGAGTCTGTGTTGCATTTGCTCTAAAATAATATCCATCTGTGTAGATGATTTCAGTGAATTTTAACAGGGTCTCTATAAGATGTTATTACTTCTGTCATGCAAAGACAACTATATGACGATTTGCATAATTGTAGATGGAGGAAAATGTTAGCCTGCATATTTAAAACTGTTATATACATTTCCACCTCATTAAAGAAAATCACTGGAGCTAGGTAGCATACTCAGGTTGGAGATCAGGTGGCAAAGTATATACATTACACAATCAAATTTTCTACTGTTAAAGTGTTCCTGCTGAACAAAACCAATAGAACTGACCTTGCTCACTGAAAATGTTAGAAAACTCATGTGAAGAGTGCCTCTGTGAAAACACACAAGTTCCTCTCTGCCATTGTAACTCTAACCTTGGGGATCAGTCACATTGGATGTGCTAAAGAGATGCTTTCATGAATAAGTGATGATAGGCTTTAATATAATTAGGGATCTTTATAGGCAGAGTGGGAAGAGGGTTACTGTACTTGCAATGTGAAAGCAGAGGGACAGATTCACAGAGGGGATGCATGAACTCAAATCTGTAGTTTAGACCTTTTCTTCTTCTGCCTAAATCTGGTACTGTGTAAATTTTTTGCTGGTGAGCATTTGTGGAAGTGCTCAAGTCTTGACAGCTCTGAATGTCTCAGCACATACTATGTGCCATAACCTTGGCAGGACCTGCAAGGAGGCAGATTCTGCTAATATCACAGTTGAGATTCAGCCCTGATCTTGTGGCTGCTTCAAAACACTTCTGAACATGGTCCTACATATGAACAAACACATGGACTTCTGGCCTGCTTTTTCTAATCCAATGAGTGGGAATACAACTTGACCTTCATGTTATTTTGGATAAGATGCTTATTGTTTTTCTGTATTTCCTTGATAAAAGAACAGTTTTTAGTGGTGGCGCAAAAGAGAGCCTGAAATCTTATTAAGGAATTGAACCTTGATTACTTGCATTTATTATCTTCCTGCCTGGCTCTGTCTGAGAGGGCTCCAGTCAGTTCTTTGAAGGACTAATGTGTAAGAGGCTAATCAAAAACATTGTGAACTTCATCCTTGATCTTGGGGTCAGGAGTCCTTCCTGTTCCTTTTTAGCTGGTTATTACAGATGTAAGTTAGAGTTCTTACTAAATTCTTCCTGAGCAAGGCAGTGGTAGGAATTACACCTGGTAAAGTGGTGTGCAGGGGCTCCCTTCTGGGAGGCAGGGCTTGATCTCTGTAAGGCCCTACATGGTGTCCCTAGCAATTTCATGATATAGACAGAATTGTCCAAATTTTGCATGGGCCCTTCCCAGTTCTCTCTCCAATTTTGGCACTGGATTAGGAAGCTACAAAAATGCTTAGAAGTAGAAATCTCTAGGATAATTTCAAATGGCCTTGGGTACCTGAAGACTGGGAATCAGTACTGGAGAGAGATGCAGGCTCATGACTCAGAAACTGTACATCCCTCTCAGGGTTGATAATGTTGATAATGTGATAATTGATAATGTGGCAGATGAAAGCATTGGCTTTCTGTTTGGGGCCTCCATCATCTGCTCACTGCACCACATCTTCACCAGAGAGATGTGAGAAGGCAATTCACAAACGATATCAGTTGGGTCTTCTGAAGATGACATAGAACCTGAATGTCTAATAAAAGCATGTCCAAGCCCCTTATCTCAGCTTCTGGTATAATAGAGATTCTTCAGTATCTTCACTACTAATAGTATCTACTCTAATAATTTTGCACAGAGATTTAAAAATATAACGGGGATTCCATATTTTTTAAATGAATTGCATATTACAATCCAAATTTAAAGGAATCACACTTGACTATGCTATGATTTAACTGGAAATGTGAAAGACATTATTTTAATCAAGAAAGGTTTGAAAAAGACTTCAGTGGGTAGGTTTTTTGGCAGGGAATGCAGAAGAAATAAATTTCATGCTCCTCTTTTGTGCAAAATGTGTCTGGAATTAAAAGTTTTGAAGTAGGCTCCATTGTATATCTTTGCCTACTGTAAAATTCTGCAAAAAAATTCAACATGCCTTAAACTATTATTTTATGATCACTAGTTCTCATAAATATTTTTATTAGGCTGCCATGGTCTTCCCACAATCCTGCTTACATCAGGTGAATTTGGTGAAAAATGAAGGTGGGAACAGATTTTTTTGAAGGTTGCAGGTTTTGTTGCAGGGGTGGAACTGGTATTCAAATAAGCAGTTCTAGGCATATGGATATTATATAAGCTCAGTGAATCATGGAAAGTGATGAATGGTACAACACCTAACTCATTACACCAGGAGAAAAAATAATCAGTTAAAAACATTTGACATGCCAAATTTCTTTCAAAACACCCAATTGCATTTACTATACTTTATAACACATTTCGTACTTGCATCATCCAAGTATTCCCTTATGTGCTAACATGTTTTTCAAGTAAGAAAGCTGAAAAAGGAAGGGATTTTAATTACTATTAACACAGGCAAAGTAGCAACAGTGCAACACGTTGATACTGGAAAACAAAAGATTATTCATAGTCCCATTTGTTTGCCAATACTGCTTTTCCTTGGGATTTTAGCAGATGTGTGTGAAAAAATCCAAAGGCACTGCATGGCAGTGGTAGTTTTGTCACTGATTCAGTACCATTATGTATTCTCTGTGATACTTATCATTAGATAAAAGCACTGAGTTGGGGCAAACTGATTGATCAAGGTCACCGTAGAAGTATTTTTTGAAATACAGGCAGCAATGTCCTAAAATGGCAAGCAAGTTCTAGTTCTGTCATTTAGATGCATGAGCAAAGCTTCAATAAACAGGAGGAACAGTGAACATTTATAAAACTGCTACCCTGGGTCTGCTGGTGGTAGTCTCATTTGTCAATGCAGGGCCCTGAAAACTCAATGCTAAGATGCTTCCAAATGAATTTTGATTCTGCAAGGAGCTGCTCACCACAGGAATTATTTGTCTTTACTCCGACTTGCTCAGCTTTGTAATGCTTCACCTTTTTATTTGGTAAGCTGTCCCCAAGCAAAATTGTGTGCAGTCTGTTGCTGATCCTCTCTCTCATGCAAAAGTACTTTGAAGACAAGAGAGGTGATAACGTCTGTTTTTGAAAGAAGACTATCTACATCTTTGGTTCTTTGCCAACTTTCTTTTCATCTCAGAGTCTCCAACTGATATGGATGAACTAGATGTTTCCACTGTGTCCAGAATGACAATTTTATATCTATAGATTCACTAAGTACTCCCAGGAGCTCTGCTCAGGGACAAGAATTCACACATGTTGCCTGCAATACAAGCACAGAGCAGAAAGAGAGCCCCTTCCCAAATACTAAAAGAAGAAGTGGTTAAAGACAAGTGGGAAGTACAAAGGGATAATATGATAAGACTGAGGAATCTTGCAAATTAACTGCAAAGAGGTCTTCCTAAAATTTATGGGAAAAATTTCACAGTCATGGGAGAGGCACACGTGAAAGTGTGGCAGCTATTACTTGAAAATGCAGCAAAACTGTCTCTGAGACTGAGCATCAGACAGGATAGGATGATGGTGGTGACTGATAAGAAAGGAAGTAAGGGATGAAAAATGCTATCTTACTCGGATTATGCCTCCTCTCAAATGAGGCTCTGAGTCTTCACTGCTGGTCCAAAGATTTGCATTCTTACCCATCCAACTGGGGTGGTACAACTTCAATAGTGAGGGAGGCCCATCCCTTGTGCTCACTACTGGGAAGTCCAGAGTGCCTAGAATGCCCTCTAAGAATGTAGGTTTAAGATCCCCCAGGCTGAGACTCTTTTCTCTCCAAAGTTGTGCTGCTGTTGGCACATGGGGTTAAAACAAATTTCCAGTCCCTGAGGGTCACTGAAGAGAGGCTGGAAGCTAGCTGCATTGTCTTGGCTGCCTGAAAGGTCTGTCAGATAGGTGTCTGTTGTATTGCTCACAGCAGCAGGCAGGTATTTTAGAAGGGCTAGAACTCTGGTCAGATTTTCCTTATATGCCAGGGCTAAGCTCTTGCTGCTGAACACAGCTGTAACTCACCCCAGGGTCTAGCTTAGTGGTGTGTGTTCTGTACAACAACCTTCTGATGGAGCATTGTGTGATTTATGGCTGTGTCCACTATCAGGGCTCTTAGCCCTGGCTTAGCCCTTGAGTGTGCAGACCACAAAAGGTTTCTTTCCTTCCCACTTTTGGTATTACTGTTACGTATAAAAACACCCCTCTTCCTTGAACTATTGACTACTGATGCAGTTCACCTCTACTATTTCTTGACCACTGTGTTCCACTAGTTCATTCTGAACAGTCTGTGCCTTTGTGAGACCACATTTTGAATGGTGTTGACACTGTTGACACAGTGCCAACAAATGCATGACAAATTCCTCGTGTCTGTTGCTAAGAGTGAAAGTATTTCTTAGGGTGAGAATTGTGAGATGGATGAAAAGAGCCCTCACCCCCATACTTCAGCTCGATTAGTCTGCCCACATGGTATGCTCAGTGCAGAATTATTTTCTTGGATTCTGCAAATGCTGATGGGCTTTCAATGGGAGTGAAGCCCCATGCCGCATAATGTGTTGCTCCACATACCCCCATCTGTGTTACTGAGGCTTCACACTTGTTTAAATGAAAGTTGTGTCAGTTTCTGAGAGCTTGCAAAATCTTTTTGATGCTGGAATTAAAGATGCATTTTTGCTTTTTCTTTTTTTGCTTGAAGGTTATTTTTAATTTTAAGATAAAAATGCCTTTTTGTGTTTGTTTTTTTTTAAATTTGCCTCATGGTCTTTTCCAATGAGCTTCAAGGGACATTCAATGTTGGGTGATTCCTACTATGGGACCTATCACCTCTTAAACTTTTTGTATCCAGATAAACTGATTATCGAAACAAGCACTCCAGCTTTTCTGTCTGGCATCTAACTGGACAGTCTCTCATGTACAACACTGAAAGATTTTGGCAAATAGTGGAACTAGCTCAGGCTAATGATAACTTGTTAAAAGCAAAACTAATATCGTTATTTCCTGACAAGAATTAGGTCTACGCCCAGTTCTATCCAGAAACAGTTTCACTTGATCAGGTGTGATTGTCTGGAGCTGTTTACCTCTGAGTACTACTTCTACACTCTTTTGTAGTTGAGGGGAGGTAGAAAGGGCTTTTTTGGCTCAATACACTTCAACAGGAAGGAGAAGGTATCTAAATTTAAGAAGAAAAATGCGTCAAAATCACCCATTTATTTTCTTAACCGTTAAAAGAGCCCTCAGGCACTTGGATGAGATGTGAGCATCTGGTAATCTTCGCAAGCCTGAAGTTAAGGAAAGTTAACCCAGAGAAGGAGGGAATATAGAATGGAGCTCATACCACTCTTTTGTGAGCAGTGAACCTCTTTTTCTGATCAGAGGCACACCAGGGAGCAATGTGAAATCTTCATCTGCCTCTAAGTCAACACATGCATAGAAGGCTGTGTGAGCATTGGATCCCAGGAGGAATCATTACCAAAGTACATTTAAAAGATCTATATCATCAGACTTGAATCTGAATTTGTTCGCCCTTAAGCAAGATGGCCTAAATGTTGAAAGCAATTTTGAAGGTAAGTGTCTGAAAATCCCAGAGACAGACTACTTGATTCTTCAGGTACTTAGGCACTGAGTCCCAGGGGCAGTCCTTGTCTACGGCAATGCCCCTTTTCTCTAATTTTAACAATGTATCTGAAAGCCTGGTACGTGGTATGTGTACAAACAAAAATTACCCTCTTCATGTTTACAGAGCCCGACAGGATGCATTTGTGATTTTGAAGCACTACTCAGCAAATGGTGGAAGAAATATGAAACTCAGCAAAACTGTGGATATTTTTTATGTCTTTTGTTTATTATTGTGACATACTACTAAGTACAGATCACTTAACTTCACAAATTATATTTGCTTTTGTGAAAAAAGAGCTAGATATCTCTCCTTTTAAAGTAAGCTTAAAAGCCATCAATATTTTTTTATCCTTGAAAAATCCCTGAAAGCTTATATGATCCAATAAGTGGAATATAAAAGTAACAACAAACCAAAAGTACAAAATGAGCAAGAATAAAGGGTGCATTTAACCTGAAAAGCAATTTGCACCATGTCTATTGTTTTGCTGCTGTTAAAATAAACTACAAATATATGTAGAGGTTTATATGTCACCTCAGAGGATGGCTGCAAAGATTTGTATGGAGTCACAGGACACTAAGCCTATTGAATCCACTCCAAAATGGCTAAGTAGCTTGTGCAGCCAGCAGCAATAGATGTTTTGATAAATATATAATTTTTTTTTTCCTGAGTAGTCTTGGAACTAGCCACTAGATGGCACTGTTTTTGCACGTCTGGAAGGTAAGCAAGATTTTTCCAGAGAAAAATCCAATTGGCTGGTTCCATTAAATTCTGCTTTATATCAGTAGATGGCAGATTTGAGCTATTTATGGAAAAAAAGCCGGCTTTAATAGTCTGTGCTGCTTCTTGCAAAAGCATTTTAATTTATTTTTTCCTAAGCCTTCTATATGTAAAATATTATACAAAAATAAAAATTTCTGGCTGAAAAAAGGACTTTTGTTTAAAGCATTTGTTTCATCTTTTTAAATTACAAGCAGAAATGTACAGGAAAGTAAGAGTCTATTAGAACCATGAATAAAAAGGGAATCAAAACATAAATGAGTAAGAGCACATTTCTAAAAGCTATTTCCAGGTAGTGGCAATAAAAAAATATTCTAACATATAAGGATACTTAAAAGGCAAAAGTAGAGAAATGTGTCTTGATTTAAAAATATATGACAAGGATACTTTTCAATTTTGTGATAGTTTTATCCTAAGATCATAAACCTGTCTTTTTTTTCTTTTTGTCTCTGTGAACCCTTTAAATATATTTACAGAGGTGAGTAAAAAAGGGGTGCAAAGAAAATTATGGCCTCATAACATCTATTTCATTTTTGGATGCTTGTGCTCTCTCTAGAGCAAGAAATCAGGAAAGTAGGCTTGGCTTCCCTAAAATCAATGAAAATTGTTTTTCATGGAGCAACATTTTTCAGCCTCGCTGTCTTGAGGATCCTAACAAACACACCCAACATTTTTTTGCCAGGAAGCACAGTGTCTGCCTGGTGTGGGTAAAGTTCCAGCTAGAGCCAGCTGGGTTAGCTCCAGAGCAATAGGAGAATGGCCAGAGTTCATATGCTGTTTTGTCTATGAAAATTAACTTTCAAAGGGTTGGGTGATGAAGGTGCTCCCAAGACCTGAGCTATTACCTCTGCAAGCAGTGCACTGCAAACCAGAGCTGATCTAAGGACAGAACTGGTCTCATCTGCTCTGATATGCTACCATGGCAGCAGGTACCTTCATACACTTGGACTCCACAGCTTGTTATTTTACTCTCAGAGTATTTTTACCTTTATCTTTCAAAATGGTATAGAGGTCTCACACTTTTTTTTAAAGTTGGTTTTTTTTTTTTTTTTTTCAGATACAGATATACTGCTGAAACTGTGTCACCTTCTTATGTAACAGCCCAGTGCAGTCACCCAAGAAACAACAGCCCACGCTCGGCTCCCACATTTCCTTGGGGAGGCTGCAATCCATGTCTCACTCCTCCTTGGAGGTACAGTGAACACCTGACTGCGGGGTGCTGGAGTGTGGAAGCTCTCGTTTCACTTGTTCTGAGGATGGTGCACATTAAGAAACATCACTGGTGTCGGAGCAGGAACACGAGTGCATTCCCTGAGGGATGTGGGTTCTGGTGCTCTGCTAAGTGGGTGCATGGCACTCTTTCCTTCTGCTTCCAGCACCTATGAAGTTAACCATTTCCTGTGGAGTGGGAAGCCTTCAGTAAGAGGCTGAGGACTATAAGCAACCAACTACCTGAGTGTAAGATTCTGTGTTCCTCAGACCCTCCTTTGGGATGTTATTGTAGGCTTGAACCCTTTTAGGTAAAGATGGGGATTGAATGCAGGTCCCCTCTGTGATCTAGACCTGCTGTAACTACTGTGCAGAGGCAGGGACAGAAACCTCCTCTTCTCTGAGGGAAAAGGGTGCCTTTTCAAAGCAAGCTGTGGAAACCACAGTGTTTGATAGAGACCCTAATTGTGTAGGTGTGTAAGGTGAAAAACATGAAACTGAGAGGGAGTTAGAGTAGGTTTCTGAATGTTAATTTGGCTTGGGTGTGAGATGGAGCTCATCAGTGCCATCAGAACTGAAGGTTTATCTGTGCACACCCAGAAGATCTTCAGGCACTGAGGGAAGTTTGATGTAAAAATGTATGTGGGTACTTTTGTAACTAGGAGAATGTAGGAGAAACTAAGGAAAGGTTTTGTCTTTGCATCCTACAGCCCACATGCTGCTTCTTGCAGATACCTAACAGCTCTTTTAGATCAGTCCTAAACAGTCAGCACAAGAACTCAGGAGAAATTGATCTATATGTCTAACCAGAACTGAGCAGACATAATTCTTTCTCTCCTACACACCTGGAAGCTCATGAAGACACAGGAGACTCCAATGGGGCTTGAGTTGCATGGTCTGGCAGAAGGATAGCAGAGATTAGAGTATTACACCTAGAGCAGACAGATTCCCTAAGGGATGTGTGTGTAGAACGGATTAGGGAAACCTGGATGAGAAACATACAGTGCATAACAACTCCAGGCACATTACACTGATGCCTGCTGCTTGGGCAGGATAAACACAATTAGTTATACGTGCTGAGCTAATCTGGCAAATCCCATCCCAGCCAATTCACTGAAATTGCATTTTCCTGCTCTCCCTGCACTTGTTGTGTAGGCATTCCCATGCCTAATTCTGGGGGCTTAACCAGAGCGTCACTCTGTACAGAGTTGCTGGAGGGGATCATAGCAGGAGTTATGCCCTCACATGTTCTGCTTTTCAGACTTCTAGAAAATGCTGTCACTGTCTCAGAGTGTCTCTGAGCTCCTGCAGCTCCTGTCAAAGCCAACTCAGTACCCTGACTAAATGCAAGTCTGAGACTAGGCAGCATCTCCCTCAGTTTCAGGGTAAGACTCATTTCAGGTTTTATTGTGCAAAAGATACATGCTCAAGATATTCACCTGATCATCATCTTTCTAGACAAGAGACATTGTAGCCTCCAAAATGATGGTGCCTATCTGGTTCCTCATTTTGGACCCTCTGTTATAACAAGATGAATTTCCCTTTATTCCCCTTGATTATGAAGGGGGATCAGAGCTGTCTGAAACAGGAAATTTAACTTTGAGGGTCTCACTGCTAGCTGAAGTGAATCCCATGCTGTCTCTGCAAAGGAATTTGGAAACAAAAAGAATCCCCTAGCTGATACCTCTTCTCCAGGGCTACAGGCTCTTCTGAGGTGCTGCCCTGTGCTTCTGAAACCACCACAACAGCTTCATCATCATTATTCTTTCTGGAATTTCTTGCATAGGTTATAAAATCTTTCAGATTGGGATGAACCTCAAAAGGTCTTCATCAAGTACACTACTCAAGGCCAGCTGTGTGGTCAGATTAGGTTGCACAGGGCTTTATCTAGCTGGATCTGGAAAAACTTCTCTGGGCAACCTCTTCCCCTGGTTGATTTGCCTGAGAATGAGAAATGCTTTCCTGATACCTGCTCAGAAGCTCTTCCTCTCCTACCATGTACTGTTGTAAACAGCCTGTCTCCATCTTCTCGATGATGTCCTCACAGATTCTGAGGTATACTGACTGCATTGTCCCTCTGATGCTCTCTCTTCCCCAGCCTGCAAAATTTCTACTTCTCACACACCAACAGGATCTGGATTCCCACTAACCCCAGCCAGGATGTGTAAGGACCAGAGGTCCCTTGGTCTCCCAGAGCAGCAGTGCAAGAGCAGCAGCCGACAGACTAACTATTAAGGGAATTATCTCTATATCTGTCTTCTGTTTTTTCTCTGTAAAATTTTCAAGCATGAAAAACAAGGTCAGGTGTTCTCTCTGTGCTGTGTGCCCCAGTTGTGAGGAACCAAGACTTTGGCCTTGATAAGGACTAAGCTTTGTGGGTGTTCTAGTGTCAGGCCTCCAGTTAGGGAACTGACAAAGAAGACAGCAATGTGTCTTGAGAGATATTCAAAGGATATCAGTTCTTGATCCACATCCACTATAATTCAGCTGACTCCTAATGCCATTCTTCACCAAAATTTACACCCATATGGAAATTGCCATAGCTTTGTTTGGCTAGCTTTGCATACTCAGAAACTGCTATTTCTAGTAGTGTTCAATGTTCATGGTGTTTCTCTTGTTCCAGCAAGGCTGCTGTTTCTTCCAGCAGTGGGTCTCATTAGAGTGAACAGAAGTATTTTTTCTCCCCTTTTGTATTCAGTACAAAGCAGGGTGGTTCTGACATGACTGAGTTTAAAATGAAGCAAACCCTAGCATCTGCATTTATGACAGAAGCTGCAGTTTGTTCTTGCCACTAGATCTATACACAGCCTCAAGAGCTGACTGTAACCAGACTGCAAACGAGATGCCTGCACTGGTAGAGTTTAAATTTAGAGGCTACCTTGTTTTTTTTCTCCAGTGTCACACCTGCAGCTCAAGTGTCACACCTGCGTCTGCAGCCTCTCTGGACAGTCAGCAGGAGGAGGTTACAGTCACAATGTCCTCTTTTCTGTTCTGCTTTCAATCTCCACCTTTGGTGACAAATTTTCACAGTAGCTCTAAGCTATGTGGGAGGTATTTCTGTCTGCTGTGCACATCTGTTTATGTCCTGTCCTAGACAGGGTGAAGAGGCAACAAGGAATCTGGCTCCCCTGCTTGTCCCCACAAGCCCTGTACCAGCAGAGGAAAAATTCTCCCCCTCCTCTCTTTCCTTTCTGTTAGAGCAGTCCCAGCCTAGGATGTTGACAAGGGCTGGATTTTGTCTCAGTTTACTTCTTTGACAAATGTGGGATTCCACTACTGCCTTGGCATTAAGCACTTTTTAAAATGTAAATTTCTCAGCTGCAAGGAATCACATTAAAAAAAAAAAAGTATATTCAAAAAGCAACTGTCTAAATCAAAGACTAATTGGCTGCCAAATTATGGGTTTATGCAACTCCCTCATCACAGCTTGTTTTGCTTTTTTACCAGAGGAAGGTAAAAAAGCATCAGAAAACACACAAGAAATATTTTTGTTTTCTTTTCATAATAAAACATGTGATGTCAACCCATTTACTTTGAAAGCTCTTGCTACCTACAGTGAAAATTTGTCCACCTGAGATTGCCTGTCCAGCCACAGGGAAATGGGAAAAAAAATCCTGTAATTAAATCCTGACTAAAGGAAAACTGAGGCAAGGATCACGGTCAGCGGGAAGTTATTGAGTTTCTTGGGAATCGCAGCAGGTTCCTCAAGGATCTGGGCATCATGTCTTCCTGCAGGGAGTTCAAAGCAGCAGCACTGAGATCATCTTCCCCTGAATGCATGTCAAAGCACTCAGAGATTCAGTCTTCATGTACAGGGGATTTTTTTGGTGAATGCTCTCTGGGACTGGGGTCATATAGAGACTGAGTATGCAACTGCAAGCTCTTGATATCAAAGTGCAGCTGTTGGTTAACTTTATTGCTCAGGTCTCCATGGTGGCCTCAATCTCACACCCAGGGAACTTAATGGGAGGAAGAAATTAGTTCCCTGACAGATGTTCACAATCACACGGGTGAAATGCTCTGAACCATGACCCATGAGGCACTGGGGTTAATGTTAGACCTGAGTTATATTATTCTGGGTCAGTGTCTTTGTGTTTGACCTAGTACCGGTGTGGAATTTGGAGACAATCTCCCCGGGATGTAACAGGAGTCAGATCACATTTTCCTTTCTTCTTTCTTTCTCTCTGTGACAGTTCCTCATCCTGCCTCAAGCTCTGTACTTGCCAGCCTCTCAGAAACATCATATGCAGCAGACTACCTGGATGCAGTGGTGTTCTTCTCTATGTGACCTTGCAATGATGTTTTTCCTCCCCAACTCATAACCAGGAGTTTTATCTTAATCCTTTGTTGCAATCTCAGCATGTGAATTCACACTTGCAATGAAGAACAAGGATTCCAGGCAAATTACAGCAAAACAATGAGAGTTTCTAGCAAAGCATTTGCCTTATTTCTTCAGGTTTAATTTTTACCTTTTCCTCTAAGTTTTCCCAGTGATACATGTTTAAAAGAGTAACAAATCCATTGCCCCTAGGGAGCCATATACCCAACACTGTGCTGCAGAATGATTACTCAAGAATTCCCATTAATAGTGGGATAACAAATCTGATTCTCCTGTTTCAGCAACTCAGTACCTTACTAGAGGATCGGGGAAGGAGGTAAGAGGGGGTGTGGGGAGTGTGGTGTGCAGTGTGTGTGGGGTGGGAGCAGGCAGAGGGGCCAATGTGCAGATTAGTATCCCCATTTTTACCAGCACTAGGGCTTTGTGAAGCAATGAGGGTCTTATGCAGTAACAGGCTTGTGCTGTGAATGCACACACACTAACCAGGCTCACCTTTGAAATATGCTCACTGGTAGAAAACAGCTTAAAAAGAGAAGGGTACAAATGCCATTCCAAGAGCTTTTCCAACTGTGCTGCATCTTTGCTATGTCAAAAATAAACTGCAAAATGAAAAGATGAAGAATAAGCCTACCATTTTGCGTCCTCACCTCTTAAAATAAAAGAGTAGTTTTAAACTGCATAAAAATGTTCTGCCATGATGAATTACACATTTATAACCCTATTTAGTGAAGTATTTTACCTATGTAATTTTAAAACTGTCACTTTGACAAAAAATATAGATGAGCAAGTTGGCCTTTCACATTTAATATTTTCGTTCTTATTTGCAATTCACCAGGTTCAGCTTTGATTAAAGAAGTGGTATAAATGGAATGCATAATGGTCAGGACTTGAAGAACATATTACTCTGACACTGCAGGATAAGACTTTTTCCTTTGTATAAGCAGATTTGGTTTCTTCACCTGAGAAACTTCTTGATCCTGGGCCTACTGGCTTTATTACATCTTTGACTCCAAATTTGCATAGAATAAGGTGCTTGATTTGAAAAGGAAAAGACAAAAGTCACTGGATGCACATATTTATAACACTTTCTTTTAACAGACTTGAGGGAATGAATCATCCCATGAAGTCTGACTTTGAGTCTAAGATGAGGTGTAGCTGCTCCAAAACATTTTAGGGTCAATGCTAAGAAGTGATCAGAAGAGGTTCTTCTCTGGACACAGCATGTCCTGTTAACAGGGTTTTTTCTCCACAGCAGCTTCTGTGAGTGCTTGGCATAAAGTGACCCTGAATTAGCCAAGAATAAATATTTCCTTCTCTCTCCTACATGTCAGAGACAAATTTTTTTGTCTTCCACCCATTTTTCTCTGGAAGTCTCAATTCTTTCAGGTTCAGTTAAAATTTGAGAATAAAATCCCCAAAACAACCCCAAACCTCAAAACCAACCAAAAGAACAATCGCCTAGAAAAACTTCCTTTTAAATAGTTACTCAAATACATTAATATTTTCTTCTTCAGTAAACATGTTAAATACAAATTCTTTTCGTTGTGATTAGCAGTAAGCATTACACATTGCATTCCAGCTCCACACCCAAAATGGTTTCCTAATGGGTTTACTCCGTATCAGTATTTAACCACTGAGGATAATAAATCCAGATGATCCTTCAGTAAAGACCTCAGGTGTGTCACTGGATTAGTGACTGTTAAGACAAGTACCTCAGCAGGGAAGTAGGCAGCCATTTAATGGGTAATGACAACTTCACCCAATTATCCGTGTTTAGTTCTGTTTGATTAAATGGATCCTCCATTCAAGGGTCAGTGACATCAGAGATTGTTTTAGGATCAAAGGAATAATAAATAAATAAATAAATAGTAGTAAATCAGAGAAACAAAGGAGGTAACAGAAATCAATTATGCTATTTGGAGATGGTCCTGACAGGGGGAGTGAAACATCTACCTATCTAGAAAGGCTGATTTTAGGAACAAGGGTGGTGGTTCACTGAAGCATTCATTCTTCTTTTTTAATTTCCTTCTTTGGATGTTGGTTTGCAGTAGACCACTTGGCAGGATCTTTGAGCCAGCAAACAGATCTGACACCTGGCTTCCAACCCCTGTTCCAGGGAATTCCATAAGCAGTTTATACAAAGCTGAACAGTATGAAGAAGAGATATTGAGCTGATAATTTTAGATAATGTACCCTGTGCTCTGCAGGAACCTTTCTTTAGAGGCAGAAAATAGGAGTTTGAGTCCATTTTAAGAAGAGCTCCTGTGTCAGGGTTGGTGACAACTGGAGGAAAGAAGTGGTTGTTTCAGGTATTTTTTATGCTAGTTTAAGTTTTAGAAACCCTTCCCAGCTGAAACTATTTGTCAAATTAATGTTGAATTCATAAAATTGTTTTGGAATGGATGAAATTGCTTTTTGGGGATATGAATAGTTCATTCACAGGAAGAAAAATGTGCCCAGCTCTGGCAGATTATATTGGCAGGAATGCACCCAAATGTTGCTAGAAATGACTTCCAGGATGAAGAAGAGTGATGAATCCCACACTTAACCTTAAAAATGTGCTTAAAAGCTTTCCTGAATGCAAAGTATATTTTCGTTACTGGAAGTGCAGGGCTGAATTCTGCTCTGCTTTATGTGCTCATGTACATCCAGGCAGGCTAAGTGCCAAAAAAATACAATATGCAACACTTTTGCAGAAGTGTTTGCTACATCTTCACCTATTTCCAGGAGAGTTTATGCTTATGTAGGTTTCTCTGACAGCAGAGAAGCAGGTCCAGTTTTCTAAAAAAAACACTTTGAATATGAGTCAGCAGCCAAGGGAGGGGATTGTCCCAATCTGCTCTGCACTGGGACAGCTTCACCTTGAGGGCAGTTTTGGGTGCCACAATGTAAGAAAGGCATTAAACTGTTATAGAATGTCCAAAGGAGGGCAATGGACATGGTGAAGGGCTTTGAGAAGAAGCTGTGTGAGGAGCAGCTGAGGACACTTGGTCTGTTCAGCCTGGAGGAGACTGAAAGGGAGCCCTCACTGCAGTTACAACTTCCTCATGAGGGGAAGAGGAGGGACAGGCACTGATCTCTGCTCTGTGGTGACAGTGACAGGATCCCAGGGAATGGCCTGGAGCTGTGTCAGGAGATGTTTAGGTTGGATATCAGGAAAAGGTTCTTCACCCAGAGGGTGGTTGGGCACTGGAACAGCCTCCTCAAGGAAGTGGTCACAGCGTCCAACCTTGATGGAGCTCAGGAAACATTTGGACAATGCTCTCAGGCACATGGTGTGACTCCTGGGGATGATACTCTTCAGGGCCAGGAGTTGGACTTGATGATGCTTTGTGGGTCCCTTCCAACTCAGCATATTCTATGATTCTGTGATTTTTTAAAATCACTCTGTCTCATTTGATTTGCCTGCAGAGATTGTTAACCAGAAAGTCTCCAGTGAGGTAAATGAAATCTTTTGCTAACTCTCCAGTGAAGGTATTTAAGTCAAATATGACTCTTCCAGACTGAGTGTGACATATTTGCTCTACCTTTTCTTCCTTCATTGCCATTATCCCACTTAACGCTGGCTTGATTAACTGCCTAAGTGGAAAGGCTGAACTGTAGCTGAAATTCTTTCTTTTCCTATCAGTTCTTGAAAGGCCAAAATGATAAATGGGATTCAGATCTCAAAGCCTCACTTGCATCACAAAATGTCAAACCAGCTACTGCATGGGTTCAGTGTTCCTTAAAATCTGCTACATGCCTGCTGTCTCCACCTTCCTCTGCAGCTGGAGAGGTGCATGTGATGGCACACCCTTGTGTTTTTAAGGCCAGCCTCTGGTTGTCTTGACTTGTAGGGCAGGAAGAAGATTTTAATGTGTGTCTTTGGCCTCTTCTACTTGTCAATATCCAGAAATTCAGAGATCTGATGCACAAAGGTAAGAAAGTGAAAGGAAAGAAAAGGAAATGGATATATATTGAAATTCCAGAACTAACTATACAAGAGATACGTAGAAGGTCTGACAGTATGTCAACTCCAACTTGAACCTCCTGTTGAATGTTGCCCAAAAACCCTTTCCATGACTAAAACTCCATCACACACATTTCCACAGCAAGCGGTTAACCAATTAGAAAAGATAAAAAGATCACAAATGGTATATTACACCCCTAGAGAAACCAAGAGAGACATTGGTCAAACATCCTAAGGTCATTTTTGATCCCAGAAAACAAACTTATTTTCACCATGATGAGAAAGACAGGGAGTCTTAAATAGCTCCCTTTAAATGGATTTGAGTGGAATTACCTTCTGCCCTCTGAAATCTACAGGATTTTTTCAGCCTGAATATACAAGCAGGACACAATTGAGCACAAGAGAGAAATTAGTATTACAAGGAGCACTGGTTTTCCTGCCCTCTGTCTGTATCTGCAAAATCTACTGTCCTGGACTTTACAATGCCATTGTATCTTACAATTACAATTTTATCACCCTGTGTTGTGCACCTGTGACTTTTTCAGGCTTCTAATTGTACAAAGCTCATTCTGGTGAAAGGATCATGAGCATTTGCAAGCAGTTTATAATGAGGATGTCATTGCTTTTCATAGTGTTAACAAGATTACCATCATGTGTTCATGAATACTTAAGCACATTCAATAAAAAGGATGGGATGTGAAGAGGATGAGCTATTGCAGCTCTGAGATTGTTAATCAAGGTTGTAAATTATCCATATCCTTTAAATTCATGGTGGGACAGCAACATCAAAAAGCATCAAAGAATTGTTTGTCCAATGGGCTGCAGTAAGAAAATAAACTTTTTTTCTTTTTTTTTCTTTTAAGGACATTGCCATATTCTGCAATACTTCAGTACAGAAAATTAGCTCAGAGTTCCAAAGTACATACAGTCATGAGCTGTGTCTGCCTTTGCTTGCTTCTGTTAGCTGAAAAATTGGTGATTTGAGCTAGAAGGAACACTTCATTCAGTGTATTGGTTTTGGGGGAGGCTGTGATACAGGTTTGATGCTTTACAGTGTAGGCCATCAGATATACATCTTTGTTTCCAGGCAGCTCCATTTATTTACTTACTGATTTTTGTATTGAACCTTCTTTTGCCACCTAATTCATTCTTGTTAGTTTTCTGGAGTCTGCTCATTCCCACTCCCTTGCACACCTGGAAAATTTCCATTGCTTCACAGGTCCTTGCTCTCACAATTACTGATGGGTGTTTCCTGGGTGCACCAACAGGCACAGACAAGGGCCAAGGACTGACTTCTGGCCCAGAAATAAAGCGACACAGACTGGTTCCTGTCAACACTACTTAGAAAAACCTTCTTACAAGAAAATTGTTGGAGTTAGTTTTTCATGGTGCAACATTAAGGACTGACAGTTAAATCATGGGGACAATGAGGTGAATACTCAACCTCAATCCTCTTTTTCTCATCAGAGTGAGCAAAGCCTCTGAATAAGAGTGATTCTGAATGCCTGCTGGGGTCTCTACCACAGAAACATATTGACTGTGAAAATTGTTTCAGAACTAAAATGGCTTCTAGTGAACTCTTCAACCTTAAGGGCCACTATGTTACCAAAATCCTCACCTGTTCTTTCTCTGCTCCTAAAAATCTCTGCAAAGCTTCTGTCACCCTTAAAAGTAAAATGCACTGCTGTACAGTGTTTGTTTTTGCTGTGATCTGATCATAATTCCAAGAAGCCCTAGATATTAACTGGGCTACTGTGATCTTGCTAGCACTCAAATGACTACTTCAGTGTTTTGAATGAGTCCTGAGTTCTGGGCTCTGCTGAAAAATTCAACATCATATTTTGTATGACACCCTAGAGGAAGGACACAAGGAATTTCTATCTATTGCACATCTCTAGTCTCTATACTAAAGAGTTTCAGTCTTCTATGTTTTAGTCTGTTTAGGTCTCTGTAGTCCTTAGCTCTATGGCAGATTGTCATGGGTGAGCTTAAAGGCAAGGGGACCCAGCTCTGTTCAGCCTGTTGTGTCACTTGGTGGTTTGCACACTCTTGTAGAAGGTAGGAGGAGGTGACTCAGAATGTCCTCTGGCAGAGAAGCCAATTAAAGTTAGGCTTTTGTGCTATAGCTAAAAACACCAGATTATTGAAGAAAAATTTGCCACAGAACTGATGACGTTTGCTCAGGACTGTCAGAGAGTGTTAGGCATGTACCCTCTAATAAGCTTAATTTGCTATTGAGCAGTGTGTTGGAAGGCCTAATGACCTTGCTGTGCCCTGTTGTACTCTGTTGAATCTAAACCTTTGCAAGACTCAATTAATATAAGCTTATTTGTAACCATCTGAGAGATGAGTCTTTTATATGTCACTCAGTTTGATGCAGAGGAATATAATCTCTAAAACACTTACCTGCTCTCTCTAGTTACGTTGATGTCAATGTCAATTTGGTCACATGAGGAAGACACATCTCCTGAGCTTATGAATTTGATCCCGAAACTGATGCCTCCAATGTTTTAACTGACATTAACAATAATAAAATATCAGACTCTAGCAAGCTCCCACTAGTTATCCATAAATTGTGATGACCAGGCATTAGTCTAAAGAAAACAGCTTGTCACACCTGGTGGTACCACAGGAGCTGGATTCCTCTTGTTTGCCTTTAAAAGTGCAGTGAAACAATAGAGAAGACAATCTTTGCAATTAATGTGGTTGAGTTATACAATGTAAACCTTTGACAAATTAAAACAGACTCTGTTACAAACAGGCTTTGAACATAATTCCTCTTAAAGCTGACATGAAAATACACTTTTAATCAGAAAGCTAGAGAACAAAATTCTTTCATGTTATTATTGCACTATGTCTTTTTTATCTGTTTTCATTCCCCCCCTTTTTTTGCACTGTGTTGAGCCTCTAGTATCATAATTGAACTGAACAGATATTTTTCATTAAACACCAAGGATCTTTTCTGTGCTCCTCCTCAGATCCCTTTGAAACTCCCAGAAGTAGCAATCTGATTTTCTTCGTATTCAAATCTTCCTACTTGAGACGACAGTAAAAATATGGATGATTGCTTTAAACCTTAGTTGAGGTAAATGCAATGCTCAATAACTTCATCAAATAAAGCTTGAATTTTATGGTGCATATGCCAGTCTTCATGGTTCACTGAACTTTTTCAAATAGTACACCGCCTGCCTATATCATATTTGTAGAAAGGGATTGATTTTGTTGTTGTTGTTGGAATAAGGCCATTTCAACCTTGTCGCATGCTTTCCTGAAATAATAATGCTATATTAAAAGATAAATGATAAGCAGATTACTGTTTTTAAGGATTATTCAGAATGTTAACTGAAAATATGACAGACTTGCTGCTGTAAACTCAAATGGCAAGTCTCAACCTGATTATTAAAGTTCTGTTTTCCACAGACATGCAGGATTATAGGGCAAAATTTTTTTTGTCTGCTAGACAAAAGCATCATGCTTTCAACTATAACCATAGACTGCTATGATTGTTTTTCCCCCATGTATTTCCTTTGTTTTGTGGTGGTATTGATAAGATAGCAATGGAGACTGTAAAGTGCTTCCTGAACATAGCTAATGTTACCAACTGTGATAGTGGGAGAATATGTGATGAAAGCAGACACATTTAGAACATTATCCATTTCCAGACTGATAGTCAGTGACAGGACAAGTGGTAGCTGTTTAATGAATTATTTTGAAACCTGGCTAGTGCAATGAATTCCCCTTGGATTTTTTTTCTATACACGTTTTCTAAGGCCATTTGTATGTAGTTGTGTTTTCCTGCATTTGTTTGCTTTTATCTGTAGTTGGATGATGAAAGGACTGCCTTTAGCATACAGAGGGAGCAGCATGTTTAAAAGCATATAAAATGCAAATCTACCTAAAATTTTGGTTAGGAAGTATGTAGTAACAGCTCTGTAGCTGCTGTCAGAGAACATAACTCCACAGAAGTCACAGGCATAGCGATAATGTGTCCAAGCTGAGCCGGTATCCTCCTTAGGTCCCTATCAAAGCAATAAATGATCAAAGCTTTCTTTGTTCCTTCTCCCAAATAGTTTGCAATGTAGCATTCAGTTCTAATTGGTTTATCCTAATTTCCTTTTTGTCAGTGCCTTTTTGTGGCACTGGCAATTTTCAATGACATGCATCTTGGGATTTCATAGGCAAAATTAATGCCAGTAATAATTAGACATCACTGAGGCTCAGGATTTAAAGAGAAATAGGTTCACATAGTGAAGATAACAGCAATATTATCTGAATTTTTCAGTATTGTCTGAATGCCAATGGCATGATATCAGGTAGTCTTTGGTGTCCAAACAGTATGGAGAAAATGGAAGCTTATTTCCATTAGCTTAAAAGCAGCCAAAACCAGACAACCCCAATTTATCTGTGCAATCAAGACCTAAAAATGATGGTGGCAATTCACTCATTCTGTATTGGAGTAGAATAGAAAAAACCCTTAACCAGTAACAGACTGTAATTTGGGAAAGTCTATACACAAGCGTGTGTATGACTTCTTATGTGGAGAAAGTAACTTTGGATTAAAACTAACAGCTGTACTGGGGACTGGGTACTTTGCAGAGAAATATATAATGGGCATTTTTTTTATCCTCTCTATCCTTAATTTGCTTTGAAACCCCCAAAACCACGTGGCATTTTGTATTGTGTCTGACTGAGAAGGAGTTCATTTTCCCCTCACAATGCTTTGCCTTTCATTGGTAGCTGGAAAGGTGTTGATAATGCACCAGTGCTTTGGCTGCTTCCGAGCAGGGCTGGCACAGCACCAGCACTGTCTCCCCAGCATTTCCCCCCCATCAGTAGTCTGGGGTGGGCAAGATCCTGTGAAGGGAAATATCTAGGCAAGCTGGCCTAAAGTAACTGCAGATATATTCCATACCATATGACATCAGCTCAGATACAACAGATAAGAAAAGGAGCAGGAGTGGAGGCAATTGTTATTTACAATGTTTGCTTTCCCAAGCAATCACCCCATGTGCTGAGGCCCTGCTTCCTGGGAAATGGCTGAACATCACTTGCTGATGGGAAATAGGGAATTAAATTGTTGGTTTTTCTTTTTGACCTTGCACACACAAATTTTTGGTTTTGCTTAATAAACTGCCTTATCTTGACCTACAAGTTGTTTTCCAGCTTATTTTGTCTCTCCTGTCCATCTGCAAAAAGGGAGTGACAGAGTGGCTTGGTAGGAATCTGGTGTCCAGTCAAGTTAACCTACCACATATTATTAAGGCAAATCATCTGAAATAATTTCCTACAATAGTGATCACTTCTCTCGCATGTTTTCCTTACCCTCTTTTGGGGCTTTGAAGACAGCTGCCATCTACAATATGGTCTTTGGGTCAGAGATCCTTTTTTCTATTTACCTCCCAAGATCTGCTGAAGTGAGGCTTCAGTTCTCATGAGTTTCTATACTGTTGTACTAGATGGTACAAGGAATCAGTGAAGCAGGGTCTGACGAGAAAGGAATTGTGCAACAGCCACTAAAGAAATCCATGTTGCTGGACTTGTGCTTCAAGTTTCGGATTTTTAAATCTATATGATAGATGAACCTGGTTGTAGGATATGCTTGGCGTACTGAGAATGTGATTTATTTAGTTAAGGTGTCCATTAAATTATTGTAATCTGCATATCCTAGTCTTAACAAGTAATTGGTGCTGATGTGCTCAGAAAGTAACCTGGATGTGAAACCAAGTCAGTAGTAGATATGAGATGTCAAGAAATAAATAGATAAATATTAGGGAGTTAGAGAAAGCACTTCATTAAAAACTCAGTATTCAGGCAAGGTTAGAAGTAAATTATAGATTCAACCTGCCTCTAGGTTCATTGGGAGCAAGGGTGTAGGTGCTGAAATCTCTTGGGTAGGGTTGTCATCAGCTATAAAATAAAATGTACTACCAAGGGCTTATGTGGATTTGTTTTTCCTGAACATGAAGTGTAGGGGAAAAAGAAAGCAGGAAAGCTTAAAAAAAAAAGAATATAAGAGGAGAAGGAAGAATGGTAAATACTGGTTAAAACAGCAGGAAACTTACCTTTGACCCGTGGTGGAAGGTTGACAAGGTTAAGCTGGCATTGCACACTGGAGTGTTTAACATATTGTTCTGTGCATCAACATTTTGATTTCATATTCATTTGATAAATAATGCAGTGAGAACAGAAAAAGGTACATATGAAGCTCCTCTGACATTGCTTGTAATAGTGGAAAGGAATAGACTTGCAGTGCATGGAATGTCAGTTGCCACACATACCAACAATTATACAGAAAAAGCTCTCAGACAGCAAAATGCAAAATTATCCTCTTACAAGTAACCCTGCTGCTGTACTGGAAAGACTTAAATAAACTTGAATTCCATTTGCACATGCTGCAAAGTGAGAACTGTATCTCTAGTATATTTATTTTCTGTTGCAGTTGAATTGGGCTTTTTTCAACCTAATGCAAATGAAGGATGACCCTCAAACTGAGACAGTATTTGAATTCCTTTTGTGTATACACTCACATGCACACATACATACATATAGAGAGAGATACATATATATATTGCAAATATCAGCCAAATATCTGTAGCTCATCTAAGTCCCTGGGGAGAATCTCACTGGAGACACGCAGTCTCCTCTATCAGAACAAATTGAGAGCACCTTCCCTGACCCAAGTGATGCTCCACTTTCCCAGTGCCTTTACTCCTTCCTTTTGGGTGTGCTTTGCAGCTCATTTTCTGGGTAAAAACAGCCAGTATTGTGAGACACCAAGGAATTACATGCACAGTTTATACAGTGATGAAATCATCCTTAAAGTATGAGACACCCCGCCCCTAGGAATAAGAAAGGAGTAAGGTTAAGGTTAGGTCCAGTATAATCAAAAGAGATTTGCCAGGTTGTTTTCACAATATATGTTGATGACAGGAGTTAGAAACAGTTAGTGGCATTTCCTCTTTTCTGTAGTAATGAGGCTGATTGTTACTTTTGACTTTTATTATGACCGGCAATCTGATTCAATGAGCAATCACATATAGTACGTGTAATGCTATTATTTATTGCTTTGTTCACTATTCATTTTACAATTTGGCTTTAGATAGCTATCATTTCAAATTATTCGGTTCAGTGCTGCAATTAGACAGTCGATAGTCAGTCCTAAGTAATGCTTTCTTCTGGCACATGGTAATACTTGAAGAATAATTCCATTCTCCCAATCGAGACAGAGCTGCTGAGAACAGTGCATTCAATTTTCTCCTATTCCAGATTGGCTATTTGAGTTACTGCAGCTCCTGAACTTATGCAGTTTGAGCTGCTAAAGTATATCTGCAATAAAATTGTTAGAACTAAGGAGGCTCTGAAAGCTTTTCTGATTAACAGGCTTGATGCCTTGTAGAGTGTATTATTGCTATGGTGAGAACTATATATATGGGAATAAAGAAGCTTGGTAGCCTTGCTGCCCCAGCAATATGAAGGAGATGATTTAAAAAAAAAAGAAAAAAAAAAGCTAATTGGATTCATTTGTGCTTGAATTGGGTCAGAGATAGCAGGTTGCATTTTCTCCTAGTGTACTGGCTTTATTAGGTAGCCCTGCCATGAAACAGAGTAAGTTCTGATGATAAAGAAAGATTTGGGTGGTTGAAAAGCTTTTACATAAGACAAAATTACTATAAAACAAAAAAAATCAGATGATGGTAGCTGTCTGCCCATTTCTATTTTTGCCACAGCCTTCGTCCCAAATATGAAAAAAAATGTTGTCAGGTTCTGTTTTTGTTACAATTTTTTTCTCAGTAATGAAATACCAACATTTTCATGGTTGGTACACTACATGAAATATAATATTTTGCTGGAATCCTTTGACCTTTTCAAAAACATGTATTTTGATTGTCTGGCAATTCTGCTATTTCCCTGCAGGTTAGAGAGGAAAACTATGTTTTGTGGAGGAGGTGAATTTACAGTGGCGTTGCACTGGGCTCTGTGGCAGGTATTCATATGCAGCCTGGATATAGGAATGGTGATGATTTGTAATGGTTAGTCCTGCAAAATGCAATGACCTAGACAGATTTTTTGAATTTTTTTTTTTTAACCTGGGTATCATTGTAATAGGATCTCTTTTGAAGAAAAGAAGAAAAAATCTCCTCAGAAAATGTCCAATTACCCAAGATGAAACTCAAGCCAGGCCTCCAGGAATGACACCCAATTCTGTCTTGCACCTGAAGCCATTTTCTTTTTTTCCCAGTGATACTGGTAAACACAACTTTTCTCTTCAGCACAGAGGCTGCAGGCTGACAAAAATTCCCTGCACACAGTTTTGTGAAAAACGTCAGTGTTCAGAAAAAAACTTTTCTATTTTGTATCAAAATGAAAATCAGACTTTTCAAAATATTTTATAAGAAAAAGACCAAATCCTTATCTTCTGAAGTGGTATGAAATAAATAGGCAAGACACATATATATGTAAGGCAGAGAGAAGCAAAAGTAAATCTGAGCCACCAGATTTCTTGGACCAAGTGAGGATGTTGAACAGGGCCTTAATGCTTCTGGTGGTGTTTCACCAGACTGGGATACCACATGGAGGCTAGGGTATGGTTTTGAAAGGCTGATACAATAACCATAATGATAAAAGTGCCTCACTTAAAAAAAACTTCTGCCCAATTTTACCCACAGCTGGAGAAGTTTGTAGAGCATTGGACCTGCCAGCTTGGATCACGGCTATTTCTTTCTGAAGCTCTGTGGATACTGGTCCAGCCAGCAGCAAAACTCCTCACCATGCTGGACATTGCAATACTTTCATCTTCCTCTGCGTTTTCTGTATTCTATGTGTTTTGGTCCAGATGAATGGCATGAGACAATTAGTTTTTCCTATCAGATATGACAAGTCCCCTATGTATCTGAATGGAATTCTTCATCCCATCCTGGATGGGTTTCTCCTGCACCTTTTCTATTTTCATCCTTCCTCACTTAGTCTGTTTCTAATGGGAAGAACTCTCTTTTTTCCAGTGGCCAGTGTCCTCTTTAAATTTCTGCATAAAACATTTGTGCATATTAGGCACTTGTGTTTCATGCTGCATAAATTTCTGCTGCAATTTCTTGGACAGCCTTGTATTTTACTTCTTCTCCATTCTTACATGTGTTTAATGTCTTTGTTGGTGACAGACAGTGAGATTGTGTCCTCAGCAAGTTTACCAATGACACCAAGCTGTGTGGTGCAGTCAACATGCTGGAGGGAAAGCACTCCATCCAGAGGGACCTTGACAGGCTTCAGTGTCAACTTTATTAAGTTCTTTGAGGCCAAGTGGAAGCTTCTGCCCCTGAGATGGGGCAATCCCAAGCACAAGTACAGGCTGGGTGGAGAATGCATTGAAAGCAGCCCCAAGAAGTGGGACTTGGAGGTATTGGTTGAGAAACTCAACATGACCCAGCCATGTGTGCTCCCAGCCCAGAAAGCCAGACACACCCTGGGCTGCATCAAAAGAAATATGGCCAGCAGGTCGAGGGAGGGGATTGTACCTGTTTGTGAGACCCCACCTGCAGTGCTGCTTCCATCTCTGGGGTCCCCAACATAAGAAGGACACGGACCTACTGGAGTGAGTCCAGAGGAGGCCACAAAGATGATACAAGGACTGGAACACTTCTCCTATGAGGACAGGCTGAGAGAGTTATGGTTACTCAACCTGGAGAAGAACAGGCTCCATGGAGACCTTAGAACACTTTCTAGTTCCCCCAGCCTAAAGGGGGCTGCAAAGGAACTTGAAATGGACTTTTTACATGGATACACAGAGATAGGACAAGGTCGGTTTAAATGAAATATTATGAAGAAATACTCCACTTTGAGATGCTGGAACAGGTTACTCAGAGAAGCTGTGGATGCTCTATTCCCGGAAGTGTTCAAGGCTAGGTTGGATGGGGTCCTGGGAAACCTGGTCTAGTGGAAGGTAGACCTTCCTATGGAAGGGGGTTGGAACTAGGTGATTTTTAAGGTCTCTTTCAACCCAAAGCCTTCTATGATTTTATGATATGACTCTATGGTAATCTTTTGTGTGTGTGTCTTTAGTTAAAGTCCCATGGGCTTTTTTGACCTTCATGTAAGCTGAGATGGAAACAACAGCTGGAATTATATAATCAACATGTTCTGGAACTGCAAGTAATAAGGTTGTTTCTGAATACCCATAAGTCACAGGAGAGAGAAAAATACTCATATCACTTTTATATGCTTCAGCTCCAGATGTAACACACCCTTCAAAGCTTTAATATTAGTGCTGGCAACCTGGACACAACCTGCTGAGGATTAATTTATTTTTAACTATGGTATGTGATATAGTCTGCCATCACACAATTTTGAATAATAATTTTACTGCCTAGCTATTTTCACATTTGACATTCACTTACACCTTTCTTATGTTGTAAAGAAAATAGCTTAGATGTAGGTAGTTATACAGTAATTTAACCTTTATGTCTTCATTATTTGGGCATTTCAGTTGTATAACATGTCTTGCTTAAACACCTGATCCTTCTTTCCCATCCATCAGATCATAGTAAAGATACCTCTATCAATGAAAATATAATTCTAGTTTCCAGTAGAAGTTTTTCAGTGTAACTTACTGTCTTACAAAAAAACCCATTTTTTTTTACATTTTTATTATTACATTTTTATATTTTATTTATATTAGGTACAAAAAAGAGACTGGTCTTAGCGACTGTGTAAAAAAACTTTCCGTGACTACATCAGATCTTTTGTTAGATTTTGAAACATCATTTTATTGCAGAGAGAAGAGACAATCTTTTTTATAGATAGATTTTCTAGGAATGAGTGTAGGTGCTTTAGCTTCCATTCTAGACTTGTTTGATTATCTCCAAGGTAAAATCTGGTTTAGGTCTGCCATGAGATACTTATATAAATCACCTTTTCTTAAAATAAATGTTTAGGATTCAGCTCAAATCTTATACAGAAGCAGAACTGCACTCACACAGCCCTTCACAGATACAGAGCACACTTCACAGTCGATACCTGCTTTCATCGTGCAATGCTTTTTCATGAGCTGTTATGAACCTCTGCTTGAATAAAAATGAATTATTGAATGTTGATCATGTAATGAGCATTCTGTGTTTTCTTTCAGGGATTAATTGTCAGATTAGATTATTTGGGGGTCTGAAGAAATAAGAACTGTTTCCCTTTCTCCCTCTGGGAAAAACAGAAAATGCAGATTTCTCTAGCAAAGTTTTGCTACTTGAGAACTTGGTATTCATGTGAAAAATATGCCTCTAAGCTCTGCTATTACTGCCTGTCCTCTTTCTAAAGTTTGTGGAAGTGCTGTAAAAGGAAGAAATGTAATAGGCATAGTCAATAAAAAGGAAATAAAGTCTGCCATGAGAAATTGAATAGTGTTCTGAAGTTCATCTGTACAAACATGTATACTAGTTCAAAAGAGAACAGAATAAACCCTTCCTTTTTTAAGTTCAATGAAGTCTTTTGCAATTAATGGGTAGGTAATTGATCTAACAGCTACAGGACTTAAAAAAACCCAGATAGTTCTCAGTACACCATTATATGAATTTTTAACTCTAATTGGTAATTGGAATGGATTCAGTTGCAAGTTTTAGCTTTAATTTTGTTACTATGTTTCTGCACACATAAAGGTTTCCTTAGAAAATCAGATTTCCTGCACCCATACCTTGCCACAAATGAATATTTGGTTTATTGAATATTTAACACATTTATTTTCTTTGTTTTCCCGGAGACTCTTTTTCAGGTCTTTACAGTCTTAAAACTCATGTTATCCTTGAGTTTTTCTTCATGCCGCACATTTAAGATTTTACTGGTAATGTGTTTTTAAGAGTACAGTTCCTGCAAGACTTAAAATGGAGATAGAAGTTAAATATCTCTCTTTCCCTTTTATTTTTTATTTTCAAACCTTATTTTCTGAGAAACACTTGGGCAGTGTAAGTCTGATCACACGTCAGGGATAGCTGAGTCTGGAGGAATGAGATAATAGAGAAGAGCAAGAGCAGAAAATTCCCCTCCCAAACCTACTCTGCCTGTTCAATTTCTATTCTGTCCAGAGGAGCTATAAAACTCGAGAGAAGTGAGTAATAGATTTGAGAGTCATAAGAAATATAAATTATAGCTAGACATTTCCTATCAGCATCCCATGTGGTTAATGATAAACAGTCAATGAGATGTATGCACTTCTAGCATTTTTGTAATGAATCTATTGCTTCCATGACAGCTTACTGTCAAACATTATGCTTTGGAATTTATAACTTTTGATACCATTTTAATACATAGTCTGGATATGCTAAAATCTATTCATTTTCTTTTTAAGAGTATGACACTTTCACCTAATGATCCTAATGAACATGTCTAATGAAGTCCAAATGTCTCTGCAAACACTTGTCCCTCCACAAGGAGGATTTTCTTTTTTCCTTCTTATTGTCTCTCTCCCTCCTTTTCTTTATCTTTCTCCCTTTCCTTCTTTTCTTTTTTTAAAAATGACTGTCAATCAAAAGAGAACAAACAATATTTTAGAGATTAATAGATTCAGTGGGTCAGAGGAAATTAAAATAAACAACAAATGAGAGAATTTTAAATTGCAATTGCATATACAAAGGATTGCTTCTGTACTTAATGTCTGAATTATTATTGATCTTCCTACTAGTTTTCTATGTGTTTACAATCATATATGCTAGATGTCTTTAAAAGAATTCAGATAGTGACTGTTCTCCAAGCCTGGTTCCTCATTGCATCATTCTGGGCATGGAGACCTGTTTGCCCAGTGATCTGACCAGATTCAAGAGACAGGAAAATACAGTGTTGTAACCCTGCTAGAAGAAAAGCAGGTTTCACCTTTGAAATTATGCTTGAATATCAACCTTTTCACTCATCTGTGTTTAAATCTGATTGTTTGTACCTGAAATATTTACATTAAAACTTTCCTGCCCTTTGCACTGACCCTAGTCCTAAGGAGGTTATGATTTTAGATGACAAGAAATGCATAGGGTTGAACACAAATCTATTTCTACTATAAAGGTCTGGTTCCCCTGTGTTACTTTTATGGCAGTTTAACTACAGATTTTATTAGCTGCCAAGGCAGGTGAGCTGTTTGGGAAACACTTTCCTTTTCCTGCACTGCCTGGCAGGCAGTTGCAGCCTCCTTGCCCTCAGACTTCTCCATTGTGATAGATCTCAAAGGTAGCTCAGCCTTTTCCTGGCTTTATTGATGGCCTGTTTTGCCCACCAACTGTTCTTCCTTTTCTGCTATCATGGGAGGGATGAGACCTCCCTTGTAACAAAGAAATTTTGGAAGGAGTAGGTGACATATTCAAGTCATGTCTGGTGGAGCTGCTTACTGCAAGCTAAATAGCACTGAAAATCAAAACACATGAAAATGGCAGTCAAGACCTTTTGTTTATTTTTATACATTATAATTTGAATATGAATCCCATCATTTAGAGGAGCATCACATGCCTATTCTTTTTGTAAGTATAGGCAGGGCATTTTTATGCACTGTCTTACGGCAGAAATCTACACAATTGCTAATAAGCCTGTTGTTTTTTAAATAATTCCACGCTGAAGTTGAAAAAAAAACCAACGATCTCCTGCTGTCTTCTAATAGAAGAGCTGGCAATTTGGCAACATCTGATAACATATGCAGGTTTCATGTATGTTCATTACCTGGAGTCCAGGTACTGCTGCCTAATTGCACAATCAGGCAAGCAGTTATAGAGGAACTGGTAGCTAATACAGCTACGGTGGAACCCCTCAGCTATTACAAAGGTTGCATATAAATGTGCCAGCAGCGTGTGTGGCTATCCTACTTACTAGAGCCAATACGGGAACAAATGGAAACATGAAGGGAGAGCGCCACAGAAATGGGTGCAAAGAGGTATAATGGACAGGCTAAATGACAGAGGTGGTGATGTGGCAGCTTAAAGGCAGGAGAGAGGGATGAGAAGGAGAATTTATAATGAGTGCTATGGACTCTATAATCAGATTTTCAAATGTTATAGGGCACTTGGAGCAGAGATGTGAACGACTAATAAGGGTTGTGAACAAATTAGGATGGAGACCCCACTGGGACAGGGGGACTGTGAGACAAGCTAATTTTCCAGGAGATAAAGCTGTTGCTATCTGTCTGAAAGACTAGTATAGGCAAGATGGCTGTGAATGGATATACTGAAAAGAAAGCTGATAATGAAGGCACAAGTAAGAGAGAGAAGATAAAATGGAGCAGACTATGGTAGCTGTTCTGCAGGAAGGAATAAGTGGGTCTAAGACAAGGGGATGTGCTACATCACCCCACGTTGCAGGAAGAGAATGGGCCTCAGTACAATACAGTCCTATGTTAAGGGGTTTTGGTTATTTTTTCTTTAATTCACTGACAGGGACAACTATAGGCTGAATTCTGTAATTTTGTCTTTTGCTATATTCTCTTGAAGCAAATTTTTCTAAAGTCTCCTTTCTAGTAAGTATCTGAACAGTTCATAACAAATCATCCCTTACAGGAGATCATTCATTATTCGACATATTGATGGCATGTTTGAATCTCTAAAGTGGTAATTTATGCTATTAGCTGAGTTGTCTTGATGACCTTCACTACACTAGTATTTTACTCATTCTTTCATATTCTTGTACTTCATACATACCAGAGAATAATTCATACCCTTGGTAACCTTTTCAAATGATTTCCCCAGAGGTTTTTCTTCATCAATACCAGAGAAAACTAACCCATTGTCATCATCCCCTAAAAAGTAATTAGCCATGAATAATTGCTTCTTTCTGACATCTTTCTAACTTTGCACTGAATTGATTTTTTTTTTTTAAAGTAGAGTCTATTAATTGTGAAAGCATTAGGCTGCCTTCACACTTTTATTCTCCCATTCCTTATTCTATGCTTTTGTTACAAGTGCTCTGGATTACATTTTGTTTGTCTGGTTTAATGTTGCTTGCACAGTTCCCTAGCTTTATGATACTTTGAATTCCAGACTGGTAGAATAGATTTTTTCTATGCAGTGTTATTAGATTCGATTTTGGAATACTTTTGCACAGTGAGTTATTTTTGTGGAAGTTTTATGCCACTTTCATAGGACATGTTTTCTCTTATTTACCCAGTAGGTAAATAAGAGTTTTTCTCTGCCAAGCAAGACACAGGAAAAAATACTGATTAGAGCTGTGCTCCCCTATTACTTTGCTTTCATCCTTGCTTTATGTACATGGCACAATTTGTGCTTCACAGGGTCTTCTGGAGTTAGCTAACCTACTGCACAGGGCTCAATGATGAGGACTACCTGTGAAACTACTGTGTCTCACCCTAAAAATCCTTAAAAGGGTTGTCTCTAAAGTAAGAGAGTGGAAGAGAAAAACCTTCACATGAGCATGCACAGGTATTCCCCTGAAGGGAGAATCTCTCTTCATCAGTGGTGACTAAGTTACTCTACTTTCCATGAAGGTATTTTTATAAAGATTGGTTATGCTAGAAACGTTTCATCAATGGACTAAGGGGGAAATAAGGGAACCCTTCAAACATACTGCTACAAAGTGAAGAAAACTCTGTTGTTTTAAACTGCTGCAGCTCAGTTGACATTTAACAGAGCCATGTTTTTATAACAAAAAGAGAGATGCAGGCAATACAGTGTTTTGTGTTCCACATGCCTATTCCTCTGCTTCTATATATGAGTAGAAATTCACCTTATTTTTCCTTACTGTCCTGTATGAATCCTTTCTTTTATCGTCTTAGTTCTGCTGCACTCCCACCACTCTTTCACATAATGCAGTGGCGCTCAGCATATGCTTCAGACAGCTTTGAAACCATTTTAATAATTAAAATAGCTTTTTATTTTAATTTCTAAAGCAAAATCTTCCTGTACATTTCTATGCATTTAATGTTCGCTCTTCTAGATTTGTGGGTGTCTTTCACCTATTGTATTACGTTTTAAAGGTATTTTTAATTTTTTTTTAATCAATCCTGCTCTTTTACTTCTCTGGGTATTTTATTCTACATAACTATTAGACTAAATTACTATATTTTTGTCAGTTTGCTTTCCCATCTTTTACAGATTTAATAGATTTTTTTTAAACCTCCTATAATTGTTTACTTAATTTGACATTTTCTTCTCCATATTCCTTCTTTCTTTTACGTGTTAGTCTGGAGAATATTAATAACAATGGAGTTGGAAAACATGGTGGATTTTAATACTTTCTTCCAACTTTTCCTGGTACCTTCTTGTATTTGTACACCTTATACATGTCAGGCTTTCCTTGATTTCCATTAAAGTTCTGCCTTTAGGACTGAACTCTTGTTTACTTAAATCCTTCAAATGATCCTTTTTTAACCAAAAACCTTTACACTGCTTTATCACATGAACTCATTCTTTACTCTGTTGGATACAAGCATTCAGTACTCACTGTTTTCAGGTTTATCTATCTTTCTTTTTTCCTTCTATTTCTGTTCTATCTGTAAACATTACTATAGGCTGAGAATATCTTAGCTGCTGACTTTGGTAGTTGCTTCGTGAATCCTGAAGTTAACTTCAAAAGGATTTAAGCATTTGTTTCTACACATAAAACAGTGTACCCCAAAAATATAGCAACCTAGAGTGCTAGCTCAGAAATATTTTATACTTTTCCTTATGCATGTTTTGACTCTGCTTTCCTTTTCTCAACTTGTATCTTTGTTGTGGAGCTATAGCTTGTTGAAATAGTGAGTATTTTCCTGGACCATAAGAACACAAGGTTTCTCCTTGTTTTTCTGTCATAA
Organism: Poecile atricapillus; assembly: GCF_030490865.1. Classification (NCBI taxonomy): domain Eukaryota; kingdom Metazoa; phylum Chordata; class Aves; order Passeriformes; family Paridae; genus Poecile; species Poecile atricapillus. Next base: position 59,083,782 of record NC_081249.1, on the reverse strand, counting down.
TCTTAAATGCAGTGCTTAGATTGAAATGACTGCTTAAAAGAGAGATAAAAGGCCTGCCAGAGAGATACCCAAGGAGTCTGTGATTTTATGTAGGGAAATTCTAGTTATAGTTACAGATTCTGGTTATACAGTTGCCATCCTAACAGGATTTCTTTGTATTCACTGGTAAAAATTTATCTTGTTTATTTACATGTCTATGACTGAGTAGTACCAACTGAAAATGGAAAACAGTCAGGTTATATATGTATGTGTACAGTAGGGAATGGAACTTGTCTCAAAGAATTTAAACAATTAAATATGTTTCTCTCTCTTTTTCTTTTTTAACTTATTCTGATAAAAAACATATTGGACTATATTAATAATGGACTCAAATATTAAAGCAGCATCTTCATTGATTTAAATCCCTCTGGCATAGCTCAATCTACAAGACATCAACAAACAAAATGTAAATTTTCTCCCAAATGCACAATCCTTTCATGCCACCACAGATTCTGAGAGACTCCTTATTATTACTTTTGATCTCTGTGGGTCTTGATATTATGAAATCCTTCTGCAAACTCAGCTGCATGCACATTTTTTTCTGTGCAGAAAGCACTTAAGTTGACTTTATATTTTATTCCACCTTCAAAATTCTTTGTTTCTGTCCACACGAAGCTAAATTTCTCAGGGGAAGAGGGATTGAAGCCTCAGTAGAATGGGAAATTGGGAGGAAAATCCCCTGTTGACTACTGGGTATGAAAAAGATTCATAGGCATTTCATTGGGAGTGTTATCTAAGCTCAGATGCTTCTGTGCTGCCTTGTATATAATCTGATATTTTTCATTTGGAGTCCAAGTACATGTAATTATTTTTACAAAAATGTAAAATAAATGTGCATATAAATTATAGATTAGGAAAGAGGACACCCTGGTAAGTAATTTCATATAGTTAATCCACTTTCTTCTTTTCTATTGCATTATTGGTTTAAGTTTGAAGTAATGAAATACTTTTTTAAACTTCTAGAATTACTTGTACTATTCCTTATTTGTTCCTTCTGAAGCCTCCATGTATGAAAGGTTATTTATTGTGCACTAGCACTTGCTAAAGCTTAATAGGAAAAATTCTTGTAAGTGTCACCATGGAACCTGTCACAGTTGCAAGTAATAATTTTGTTTCCAAAATCTGTCATCTCTTTCTTTTTTTTCAGAAAAGATACCATGCTGCTCTGAAAATTGTCTGTGCTGCACTCAAATGTACAGAGAAAAAACGCAGTAGCAAAGCTTTTCTTAGACAAGCCTGGTGAAATTCTGTATCCGGTGAATTTTTACCTTATTCAGGGGAAATTACATATGTCAGCAATTAATTTGGGCTGATATTGTTCTAGAAGGAATTTCAGAAGTTAACAGTTTGAATCTTACTGTACCTATAAATAGTGCTGGCTTTTCCATGTCACTTTTGGGTCACAGTGTTGTCAGTTTCTGCTTTTTAATGGAGTCTCATGATATTTGTTGTTTGTTTTTTCTTTTTTTTTTTTTTTTTTTCCTTGAAGTCCCAGATTCTGGGGGCATATCTCATATTTAATTTTTAAAAATGTACAGGTTTATCGTTCTTGTGGTACCTCAGAAATCCTTGACGACTTGACCCGAGTCCACCCTATGGTCTCAGAAACACCGAGTTAATTAAAAGAAACAAGCATTCAATGAGACTGCTAAAAATTTCATGGGTTTTTTTTTTTTTTTTTAGACAGTACTATTCCTTGGAGACTGTGGTAGAGATAATTTGTGACTTCTGAATGCCCAGGTGCAGAGTGCAGTAAAGCATGCCTCCAACTGGTGTGCGCTCAAAGCTCAGCGAAGTCCCAGTTGCATATTCTGAGTAGAAGCTTTTCTGCTGGATAAGGGGCCAAAGTGCACTTGGGCAGCTGATGGCCTGAGGTTCAAACCACAGATATCCTGCAGCTTGTCTTGATGACTGCTGACAGCCCTTGTGTGACTTCATTGCTGCCATAAGGACTGATATGGTAGCCACCACTACCATAGGACTGATACTGCTTTGCCCTTGGCAAGGCCGTTCTGATTATTGACTCATTGTTTTAAGTGCATTTGATTCTACTCAGTGGGGTGGAAACTAGAGGCAGGTTGAAACTGGTGGGCAAAGTATGTGTTGAGAGTGAAGGAAATGTTGATATTCACCCTTCATAAAATTTTGGGTAAATTTATACTAAGAGATAGACAGGAATATTGTATGTATTTATATATACCCACATATATTTCCAATTAATTTCTTGCTAAATAGTTGAATCTCTCACTCCTTTGTCGCTGAGGTCTGCTCTGCCCAGCACATTGGGGTTCAGTGCAAATTCCTCTCACGCCTCGAGATGCCCAAAGCCTGGCTGTTGGGAGGGATGTGCCACAGTGTGCTGGTGATGAGAGCCTGCTGGAGGCCCCTCTGGAGATGTGCATCCCACCTGCAGCTCTGGTGCAGCTCCCACCGAGTTGCAAAGCTGTGTGGATGTGTGGAAGGGCCATAGCTGGGACAGGACTGACAGGCTAACTCGATCCCTGCTGGGAGTGAGCAAGTCAGCAGACAGCGGGTAAGATAAAGGAGCGAGGGGTTTAAAACAACACAGGCCAATTTGCATGTCTGTCTTACTTGGGCTGCTGCCAAATGCTGACAGAGCTACTAAAAAGGCTTCCTGCTCGTTGTCAGCCCTAACACCTGCGGTTAGAGCTGTAACCTCTGCCTGCCTCCCTTACCTGCCCAGGAAAAGCCTCCCCCCTTCTGCAAGAGTCATATTTTATGGAGAAATCTTTAGTTATCTCCCCTTCCTGCATTTGTAAGTCTCCCACACATCTGTTGAGAGGTATCTTGTCTGAGGTTGTTTCCTGCCTTTTCTCATTGTTTCCTTATTTCTGTGTTGATTTTACCCAGCACCTTTTTCCAGTAAACCATACATTAACTGGATTAAAACTTGGTATTCGGGAATTAACCCAGAGCTGCTCCATTTATGTCACAGGCCGTTTAAACCTTCCAAATAGTCTTTGGGTTTTTAGTGAATACTCACTCCGTTTTTTTATGTTGTCTAGTGAAAATGGAACCACTTTAACAATCAAGGCATTATTTTATAGCAAGATAGTATTTTACAAAATAAAGGCAAGGTTGCTAAAAGCTTTGAAACAGAATTTTCAAACTGTTCAAAAATGCATGACTTCTTTTCTTAAACTATGAAATATTTGGACAAGGGTTTTACTGCAGCACTTCCCACTTGGTAGTTTTGTGAGACTGTAATAGTGCAGGAATCAGAGGCAGGTATGACAGGGAAAATCCTAGTCTGGTTAGAGAGTTGCCAAGGACTTAAATTAAGCCAGGGCTTTGCCTGAAGTTTCTGGAAGGCAGAAAACCTGCTACAGGAGGAGTGGAGAGGATTCTGATGTAGTCTCCTTTCAACCAGTACTGGAAGTCAGCTCATCTAACTTAAGCTGCCTGGAAGTCCAGTATCTACTCTAAACCGGTTTTCCAGGCTACCCTTATAATTAACAAGAGGAGATAAGCTCCAGAGGGCAATTCATGCTGCTTTTTTGAGACAACTGCTTTAGCACTGGATAAATCAGCCTCTTCAGAGGTTTTCATTCTTTGCTGACTACAGGTGGATATGCCAGACAACTAGCTCAGACCAGACATTTCCAGTTAGGGAGGTGAACAGGTTGCTTGTTATCTGCATGGTTTTGTGCCTGTGGAGTGTGAGTACAAACTCCTGGAGGATTCCTTCTCTCTTTCTCTTTGTGATTAAAAAGGAAATCGATGTTTGGAAGTGAATTTGTCCCTTACTGTTTTAAAAATACAATCCTTTGTAGCAGTAGCTTGGTGTGGGGCGGAACACACAGTTGACTGCAGACATAAGACACAGATGCATCAGATTGTAACCAGCAGCATGTCCTGCAGTGGTCTCCATGCTCCTCTTAGGCACTGTGACTATTATAAGGTCAAACTTCAGACCAAACGTCTGTCTGCTCCTAGAAAGGAAGGAGACGTACACATAGCATCCATATAACACACCACCTATACGGCCTGACTGATATCAGGAGAGAGCAACAGTGACTGTGGCTTGACTTGCCCATCAGATGCACAGACACACAGTAATGAGGAGTTTTTAAGATGTCTGGCTCTGTTTTTCTGTAAGCCATGCAGTCCTCATGCATTAGTGCATTGTGGTGCAGCGGCATTTGTGGATGTTCATTGCCCCACACCTTGATATTTATGGCAGAACTAAAGCGGAAAAGGACTCACAATTATTGTCTAAACCCTTGTAAATGGCAAAAGGGCACAGGCAGAATCTGCAAATGACAGAGAGACAGTTTTTGAGTTTGACAGGCTAAAGCAAAGTTAAAAAACAACAAAACAACCAAGCCTCTAAGTAGTGTTTGTCTAACTACTTTCAAAGACGGCATTTTGAGCTTTATGTTGCTTTAGTCAGTGATGTGTTTTAGCAGAGAAACAACAGGAATCACGTTGAGCTCATCTCAAACACACATAAAATATTTTAGTTTCTTTTCTTTTATCTCCCCTTTAAGATACAGCTCAGGAGAACGATGTTCCAAGTGACAGCATCTTTGACAACCTGTACTTTTTGTTCTACCTTTTGTTCTTCTTTCTGTGAAAAGCCGTGTGATGAAGATTGCTGTAGAACCTTGATACCATCCCTACTTATGTGAAAAAAAGAAAAAAAAAAAAAAGAAAAAAAAGAAGAAGAAGAAGTAACCGTGTACTTCCCAGAGGGTCAGACCGAGCCTTTAACTGCAACATCAATTGAAGGGCTCTGTATCTCTGAAGCAGCCTGGGGCAGGATGTATCCTTGCCTGTATGTATCAAAACGAATCAGTAGTGCACTGAACAGAATTCCTCACTCTAGTGTTAACAAAATTCCTTACAATAAGTTAATAAGTCTACCCAGAACCGTGGAAGTGCCATTGGCTGATTTTTCTGAATGTGCTTTCTCCCCTTTGTGCCAGCAAATGCCAATCTGAGCTCAGAGAGAGACAGATTATGAAAATGTAGGCACCGTTTATTAACCTCAGAATTATTGATTTCTTGATTTGGAACATCATGTTTTTATTTTAACAATTCCTAACTTTGTATTTTTGCCTAATTGCACGCATCTTGAACTTGGTCCAAAGACGGTAAGCACTTATGAATGTATTTAACTTTACTCACGACCAATGATAAGCCCAAACACAACTAGTTTTTGAGAGGCTTTTCCACAACCCCTTATCTCTGGTAGTAGAGGCTCTCACAAGAATAATGAATTTTCTTCACAGAATCCTACTGAGATAAAGCAATGTTATTATGAAGTGAAAAAATGAAGTGTTTTTCCTAAAGTCTTATTTCAGTTAAAGAGAGGTTAAAATTTGGAAAAAAAGTCATTGAATTACTTTAATGTAATTGATCTTGCTGTCCCAAAGACTTATATCCATACACAAAGCGAGTGGTGCTCTACAGTGCTAGTGATCATTTATGATAACAGACCTCTGCTGGAAAAAGAATAGGAACTCTTTTGTAATGTGAGCCTTTGTATCTGTAAGTTCATGTGTGCCTGTTTGAGTGTACTTTTTGGGAGTTTAGAGCTACTAAACTAAGGTTGAAATTGTCTAGGTCTCACAGCAACACAGAAGTTTCCAAGAATGCTGAACACAGTAGAAATCAGCAGAGACTGGAGAGAAAGAGTGAAGAAACACACACTGTATATTTTCAAAGCTAGGTCAGTGCTCATTAGTACTGCTATGGAGAGCTTAGCTACACAGAGCTCTTCACGAGCTTTACTTACTGAGCTGCCTGGCACTCCAACTTGTTGCCTGCTCGTGCACAGCATGACTACTGCTGCACTCACAGAGGTGGGAGAGCTGGCTGAGATTGTGAGGATTAGCCTTCAGATTAACGCTGTGTTTGTTTGGAGGTGCCATGATATTCCTTGAGAGTCATGTCCCACTGACTGCGCAAACTGAGGAGCAAGCTGTGTGGGGCAGAGCTCAATGGATTTCAATGCCAGACAAGTGGAAAACATGATGGGGACACACCCTTCACCTGGCATCTGCTGCATAAATCCATCAACTATTATCAAACTTGATGTTCTCTCTAGATTACAAAGCAAGTCCGTGGAAAAGCACCTTCTTACGTTAAAGCAAGGTGAGTCTCAACCAAGTTTCAAAACATCTGATTTCATAGAGAGGAAAGGGGAGAGATTAAGACCTAGGTGGAAATGAAATGCAAATGACCCTGTATGGATTGCAGAAGGCACAATGGACTCTGATGTACTGGAAACAGAATAATGAAGAGAGAAATAGAAGCACTGGAATTGGAGGAGGTGAACGCAGATGTGGGAGGAGAATGGTCTTGGTTCTCAGAGTGGATACAGAAGCAGAAAAAAGCCATTACTCACCAGAAGGGAAGAATTACAAATCCTTAATATACAGGAAGCAGGACTCCGAGTCCCTAAAACAAAAGGTAAGGCGAAAACAGAGCACAGAAGCTTTCTGTAAGGGTCTGTAAATGTCTCCAGTGTGTCCTGTAAATCTAGGCTGCAAAAGCAACAAAGAATTTATCAGGCTATGAAATGTATTTGGATGTGCCTGTTCAATTTTGAATCTGTTCAAGTTCCCATACTGCCTTCAGAAGTATGGGACAAGAACATCCACAGTTGAACCTTCTCTCTTAGAAATACTGTATCAAGGTTCAGACTTGTTCAGTTTTCACAGACAACTGTTTTAGGACCCTGGGGTGATCACAGTGTAGCCACCAAAGTTAAGTGGAGAAGAGAGCATGAAAGCTAAACATGACAATTTTAAGACAATCAGGATCTCAAGGCAGATTTTTTTTCCCTGGGAGAAAATAAATAAATAATATAAAATATAAAATAATATATTTTTAATATTACAAAATATTTGTTTATTCATTAAAAAAATGCCCACTTGAAGGAATTTCCCAAGTCTATCTCCCTATTTAGTTAAATTTAATACCTGAGGTTTCCCAGCTAGTTTCCTACCTATTCTCCTAGATATAGTGATTTCATTTCATAACCATCTTTCAGATGAAAAATGTCTGCAGAACAGGTGACAGCCCATGATAGGTCATTAGTTTACAAGAACTGCTCAGGTGTGTTTTTCCCTTCAGCTGAAACCTCATGTGTGGAAACTGTGTGAAGTTGAGAAAACAGATAAAGGCAGTATGGAGAACTCGGGAAGAACAAGGAGTATGCCTTTTTTCCCAGTGTTTTGAACTTAATTTAAAACACTGCTTCCAGCAACAGAAAAAAAATACAGGCTATTAAGGTGTAATGAAGGTACAACTTCAGATCTCCTTGAAGAGAAGATATGTGTAAAGGCAATAGTAAGAGTGTTATAATGTTTTGTAGCAGAGATCATCAAAGACCTTTGAAAAAATATGCCTTCCAAAGCCCTGCAATGTGTATTTGAGCTGTTGTTTCAATTTTACAGAAGATTAAAATGAGTTCTCGAAAGATTCATTAGACTGAGGTAAAATAAATGTAAAGACCATGACAGATTTTAGTATATCACACCGCTCCCCAGTTTATTCTTCAGCTGCATGACTGTCTTTATGCTTGCCTGCAGCAAAACAGAGGCTTAAAATAATAGACAAGTATTAAAATTCCTTTCAAAATACATTAAATTTTGTGTTAATGAGAAAATTCTATTTTAAATTCTTTCATCTAGTTCATAGACATAAACAAGAAGAGAATGATATTTATAGGTATGTTCTTAACAGACAGCATTGTATAGCAGGAAAGTTTATTTTTATTTTCTATGTCTTAGAGTTGCTGCAATCTTCAAAACCCTCACTACAGCAGTCTGCTATAGCGGGCCCAAAATTCTCTTTTCTCTATCTTTCTTGCCGCTACTTAACATCTCAAGGATTGTATGATTTATCTCGCTTTTTATAAAACTAGATAGCTCATAGTGGATTAGGACACTCTGGGCCAAAAGTTTCACATGTTTACAGCTGGACTGAATTTTGTCCTGAACAACACTTTGACCGCTTTTCAACAGAAGAAATAATCAGAAGGACATGCAGCTGCTGCATAAAGGCCAGGGGAAATTAAAATGTTTCCCATAAGGAAATAAATGAACAAAATACATATGCAGCTTGATTAGAATTTGCATTGTAACATCATTAATTACTAAAAAGCCACAGGTGGGAATGCCATGAGGCATGAAAATATTATTATGAAGGGAAAAATGATTCTGTGTCAATAGGACAGTCCTTGCAAACAGGCATCAAACTGGTAAATGGCTAAGGCTGTCAGAACAATATTTTAGCAGATTAAATATTTCATGAGAAATAAGAAAAAACAATAGAATATTTGTATTGCTTACACAACAGCTAATCCTGGCAATTTATAATTTTATAGTTAGGGAAATGGAGGAGAGAGATGCTCAGGGTAAGACAACGTGTTTGAACCAGAACTGAGATAGTCAAACCCTGCTTTTTTTATTGACAGCACAAGAATGTTTTGGGCTCTCTTTGATAGTGATTTCTCTTGTGATACTTTACTCTTTTTCTGGTAATTCTGTATAGATTCTTCTGCCTGGGAACTTTACTCTAGAACTCCATTGTTGCTATATTCCACACTTTACAAAATTGTTGCAAAATTCACAGAAATGTCTACAGATTTCACATTTTTTAAAAAAAATTGAAGTAGTAAGGTGAAATTATAAGGAAGAACACCAGAAACAGATTCAACTAATTATGTTTACAATTACTTAACTGCATAAAATCTAAACCAGTTTAGCTGGACATCAGTCTATGTAGGTAAAGCTATTTTAGCTAACTATTATAAGTGTCAGAGAAGTTGCCAGCCAGCCAGCAGCTAATCTGTTCTTTTGTGTTAATCTTTTCTTGCCACAAATTGCTAAACAAATGGAGTGATACTTGTGAAGATTTTTCTATACTTCTGAACTCAAAGATCTGTCCCCTTCCAAAGAATTCAATAGAGGAATTGATAAATGAACTAAATCTTCCCTCAAATGCTGAGAAACAGGTATTGATGCATGTGATGCTAGAAAAATGAGTACTATTCAGTAAAAGATGTATTACACACCTTAAGGATATGTTGAAAATCTCCTCAAAGAACAGGTCTGACAGAGAGAATAATTTTAGATTGTTGTGCTGATTTCAGCTGGGGTAGTTAACTTTCTTCACAGTGGCTGGTATGAGGCTGCATTTTGGATTTGTGCTGTACACAGGGTTGATAATGCAGAGATGATTTTGTTATTGCTGAGCAGGGATTACACAGAGCCAACGCCTTTTCTGCTTTTTGTACTGACAAACTGTAGAAGTTGTTGGGGGTACATAGGAGGCTGGGAGAAGACACAGTCAGGACAGGTGACCCAAAACTGACCAAAGGGATATTCCAGACCATGTGGCATCATGCTCAGTCTATAAAGAAGAAGGAGGAAGGGGAAGACATTTGGAGTGATGGCATTTGTCTTCCCAAGTCACCATTATATGTGATGGGGTCTTGCTTTCCTGGAGATGGCTGAGCACCTGCCCACCCAGGGGGAGCAGTGAACTAATTCCTTGCTTTGTTTTACTTTTGTGTACAGCTCTTGCTTTCACTATTAAACAGCCTTTATCTCAACCCATGAGTTTTCTGCCTTTTAAACTTCCCATTCTCTCCCTGATCCTGCTGCTGGGGAATTGAGTGTGTGGCTGTGAGGGGCCTGATTGCTGGCTGAGGTTAAACCATGGCAATTGGTGACAAAAAGCATGACAAAATTTTTTAAGATTGTTCTGTGGTCACCAGGCCAGAGCATCATGATTCTATAATGTCTTCTGACTGCTATCCCTCACCCACTTGCTACGTATGAAGTGCAAAGCCATACATTTAGGGACAAGGCAGTTTGGGTAGCTGACTCCAGTGAACTTGGCACTTTTATGTTTTTATTCCTGCTAGTTGCCTTATATGAATTTTGTGATGGAAAGCAGCATAGTCTGTAACAGCTATAGATATTTCAGTGCATTCCATTTGGAACACCAATTCTGATAAGAGATGAATGAAGAGCAAGGACAAAAAACAAAGTGAAACCAAGCAGCAGCGTATGACTGTATAGGAATGCAAGTCCTTACATGTAAACAGCAGCATGGATGAGAATGCAGCTTCTGAAAACTGAATAAACAGTCAATATGAGCCTCAGCCTATCTGCAGTGCACTGAAGTCCTTTCCCTTCTTTCCCTTCAAAGTAGAGTAAAAATTTTTTTTCATCCTTTTTCATATTTTCTCTCAAAAGAGGCTATCCCACTGTGCTCAAAACAAGCCAGTAAAAAGTAAAACAAACAATCTGAAGCAAAACCCAGCAACTTTTGTTATTATATGATTGTTTTCTGTCTCAAGTAAAGCAATAAAAATATTGATTGCTGGAGGAAAGCCTAAAAATCAGAATGATTTGTCTCAGTAGTAGTCTTTAGAAGAATGAGCTCCTCAGTTGCTGTAAATTGGCCTACTTCTATGGGCTTAGATTTTAGTGCAATTGTCGTGTGTGTCTGAAATGTCACAAGAGCTATGAAGCATTAGATATTAGATGGTAAAAATAAATAGAAACTAACAAGGTTTGCTTTCCTGCTCAAGCCCTTCAGTCATTCTCTGCCTTGCTTTTTCAAACCTAAATAAAACCAAAGGACTTCACTTTATTGCTGCTAGCACTACCCAGTGATCACTTGTAGTCATGGAAAGATTTAGTCCATGAAGCTCCCCTCCATCACCACCTGAATTCAGATCAATCAACCCTGCACAGCATAAGCCTTGCCATGTCATTATCAACAGCAGCTTGCTTTCCTCTGACTGTATGAGACTGTGCCTTAGAGAGGGGTAGGATACCCAGATTCCTTATAAGTGAGGCCAGAGGGAGGTCTCCAAGCCCTATCAGCAACATGCATGCTGCATGCAAATTGTCATCCTATCTGAAGGAAATGTAGCTGCAGAGAGTTTCATTTTGCTGGGCAATTTGAGGAATCACAGCACTGCTGCCATGCTTGTGCTTCGGGGATGAGGGTCAGCAGGGGCTGGTTGGGAGGGCTGAGGGGGATCCTGCCTCAGAAGAAACCACACTGTACCAAAGGAATGCTGCTTCTCATTTCAATTCCTCATCCTCAGGCAAACTTGTCCTTTTTGGACTTTCTGTCTCATAATATTTTTCACTTGCACCGTTTTCCCTTCTGCTTTCATATATATCCTCCAGTTATTTTTTGTGCTTTTTCTGTGTTGTGAGTCCCCTGTTTTCCACTGTTGATGCTTTAACATTCTGAATCCAAACTCAGTAAGCTTTGCCTGTGGTCTAATCATTGTGCCAGCTATGTCTTGGTATTAGAATTTGCCCTCTGTCTCCTCATCTGTTTCAGTAATCGACCACTTTATTTGTTAGTTTAACATTTTCATTCCTTGCTCTAGTTATTGTCATTATTCTACTTATACAGAATTGCTAATGTTTAACTCCATAATCATTATATAGAGAGAAAAGCTGCAAGCAATTTGGAACAGTAAGTCCCTCTAAAAGAGAAAAAGCTTTAGAACGATTTCTACCCCCCCTCTCCAAAGAACTGTTTTTCAAAGCTAATCAACTAATACAGCAGAATGAACTACATCTAGAGAGTCAACACATGGCCATCTGTCCAGTAAACAGGAATGAAATCGTGCCCCATAAATGCCTCAAGGAGAAAGAGATTTTCTGCATCTTCTGCATTCAGAAGTGAGACAGTGGCCAAAATATTTACTGCTGATAAACATTAATATGGCCCTCAAAGGCTGCCCTGGACAAATTGTTTTAACATAGGCCAAATCTCAAATATGTTTTCTGTTCATGCTGCTCCCGCAATTTTAATTAAAGTCAAGATTTCCTCCTTAACTTTGCAGTGTGATTTTAAAATAAATAAATGGTAATTCATTTCAGAGGCAGCAGCTTGGCTCATAGATCTAGACTCAAATGATTTAGACAGGCCATTTTGGCCATCCTTAGTCTGAAAACAGAATAACTATGAGTAAACATTTCTGTCTTTCATGTATCCCTTTTAAAAAGCTGTAAGAACACCTCATATGCACCAACCAATCTTTAACATTAAGAAAATTCTCTTAGTGTCTTGTCTAAAGCTTCTTTGAAATAGTTTAAACTTTTAACTTGTCTTACCTATTAAACAGAAAGACCAGTTAATTCTGTCCCTTTTTGGCAGCAGACGTTCGCATGTTTGAAAATGGCGGCCTCTTAGTCCCGTGAGTAAATGGAACCAATTCTTCCCATCTTTCCAGCTGGACTGTCATTTTTAGACCTCTGGTCTTTTTTTTTTTCTGGAGTCCTTCAGGTTAGTCAGCCATTGTCTTGAACTATGAATGCCTGGTGGCTGACATGACATTACATTGAGACTTTCTTTACCTGGTGCTAAGCAGAGTATGAGGTTTACCTTTACATATGACTCTTACACATAATGCTCACGGGTTTCAGTACAATGCTTGCTTTTTTTCTGGTTTTGAATGTGTTGGACAGAATTATTCCTTTACAGCAGCACTAGCAAAAATGTGGGTCACTAGCTCACCTACAGAAGAGGCTGCAAAATATCAGAAAATGTGTATTTTAATGCTGCTGCTTCTCCTTCTTCTTTCTCCTTCCCTGCCCCTGTGCAGGTGTTGCAAATCTTCTGACTAGTAAAAGACTTTGATAATGTTTAATACCACTTAGTTTTTGAAAAATAGTTTCTCTTTCAGCAAGTAAGTAGCAATGCTGATCCCTCTAAAACTTACTTTCCACGTACAAGATTACTGCTTCCCTTCCTCTGCCTCTTGTGGACACCTGGACTGATCCTAGCAATCCTAAAATCCTTAGAAAGTGTGGCTGCTTTTGGAGGGTGGTAAAGCCTTATATAATACTGAAGCTTCATTAAAAATGCACTTTAACTCCAAAGCTTGTGGGTAAAGAAGGACAGTGCAGGGTGATATTGATCAATGCTATTTTTTTTTGCATAAGTCTTTCCTGTCCTCAAGCCACTTAGGGACTTATCTCGACTCTAATCTTCTTGGCACCCTGCACACCGAGCTCTTGCTGAAGTTAATGGCAGAGCTGCATGCAAACTTCCAGGTTCAAGCCCTCTCTCAGAAGCAATCTCTGCTACACTTGCAGATTCTGTGATAGTATGAAAGCTTTACTGTGCTGCTGCTTTCCTCTTATAAACAGGATCAAAGACAGCGTGTCATTTTTTTATTTTATTTTATTTTGGTCTGCTGTCTGGTTGCTGTCATCTCTTTCTATTCTGGCTCATCTTATATTGCACCTTGAACATTTTATCTCACAGCACTTCACAGTTTGGTTCCACCCTTTTTGTGTGGTACATGACACATTTGAGTATTTTTTCCTATCAGTATGGCATTTTGTATGATACATGCTACTGTGCTGAACTAATTGTGATAAGTCATGCTGCTAGATCCAGTACAAATGTCCCTTTTTCAAGGTTTTCCTTGTGCTTACATATCCTTCACTTTCTAAGCATGCAAGTTCTGTTTTCCTAATTGATCTATTTGTATGACAATTTGATAAGGTACACTGTTGCTATTTTCCTAGGACACAAAATCACAGGATTTTGTAGATGACACCTGAGAAGAGTCCTGAATATCTGTCACATGGGTGATGTAAAGTATCTAGGTTGCAAATGCCCTAAAGGTCTCAGCATTGCAACTGTGAGTATTCAAAGTGTTTTTTTTCCCCTGAGCCCTTATTTATAACCCTTAGGCAACAATAAGCAGCTAAAGAGAATACAAACTCTTCTGACCTAAGGAACCTCTCTCAAATCCCAAATTACACTAAGCAAGGTCATCCCTGCAGTTCTCAGCAACTCCAGGAAAGAAATTGCAATCTTTAAGTCAAAGATTCAGTCTCAAAGCCTTTGAGGATTTCAGTCCTCAAAGCCATTTTCCTTGCTTCTTTCACATCTGGATTTAGACTCCTGCCTTTCAGAAAGCAAGCAAAATCTATCAGGTGAAACTGACTCCTGAAAAATAAATTAAACTGGGGGTATGGAGCCTAAGTCAGTGTTGGATGCAAGGGGTTGCTGTGGGGTAAAAAAAGATGGTTTTCCACATGTGAAGAGGGTAGCTGAGCAGAGCTAGCGAAGTGATTATTCCTCTGTACACAGCATTGTCAGGAGTACTATGGAAAGATGCCCTCATCTCCAGGAGAATATGGAAAATCTAACAGGGATAAGATCAGAACTTACCCTTTTCTATCTGCTGAAGAAGTGGCAGTTGCTGGACTTTACTTTTCACTGGATTTAGTTAGTTCTTTACAAAGAGGAGCTCTAATTGCTTGGTGGGAGACACAGAGAAGGGCTCCAAGTTGTTGACCCACACTAAACAAAGTGCTATATCTGAATGCCAAAGGTAGAAGAGCCATCCATAAATAACAAAATGTAACTTTGCAGCAGTGATTTTTAAATAAGATTCTAGAAATTTCTGGCTAAACACAGGGAATCAGGACTACTGGACTTCCACAGATTGCTAACACTTGGAGAGAGCATCAAGCTACACAAATACCACAGAGGACCTACAAATTTCCCAGTCATTCCTTTGCTGCTGAGGCTGTAAGAGAAGAAGCTGGGTGTTCCCATTAGGACAGAGTTGATAAACAGATGAGTTTTTGTCTTCAAGATCAGGAAAACTGTTCCCCAGGGCAAAACTAGGCACTGCTCCTATGTGGTACAGAGGGCCCTCTGGTTTGGTCCTTGCCTGCTTTGCTGGGTTCACACGCTCAGAGGCAAAGGTGGCTTCCTCCTGACTCAGAGCATCAGGGGCTCTGTTTTTTTCCTGCTATAAAAGAGTACTGTGCCTCTTTGTTATTGCAAAGCTGTGGCTTTGCAAAGGCCGTGGGCATTTGTGGTGGCTCTGTTTCAGCTGATGTCTGTCTGAAGCACTTAACAGTAAGGTCTCAAGGGAGCTGAAATGTTTTAATTTGAGTAAAAGTTACTGGATTTCCTTATGGGGGAGAAATGTAATGGCCTGTGATACAAAGGAGGTGACCTTCAGCTCTGATTTTAAATCCTGTTATAAATTCCTATGCACATATATTGCTGAGGGAAGGTTTTGGCACAATATGCATTTAATTTAACAGTCTTGTTTATTCCAATAGTGCAGAGGTGTTCTAGCATGTAAGAAAAGTTAAATTCAGAGAAAGTAATTTTAACCAAAGATCAAGATGAAAAGCCAAGCTACATTATAAAGATACTTAAGCAAATGTACTATATTTAATCTACTTTCATCTGAAAGCAACTTCCAATTTTCTCTTTCACTTACATTTCTAATGCAGTGGTATTTATTACTTATTGCCTACCTTACCAAATGAGCAACAGTATCTAGAGATACCTTCCTGCTGATTAGAAAGTTCTCACTGCAAAATAATAGATTTATGAAATATACATGAAGAAACTTTTATTAAAATTACATTAATAGCCAAATTCTGCACACAATTACACTTGGCCATTGTGGAAATCAATGAATTGCACCAGGATAATAGAGAGCAGAGTTTGCCCTGACTGAATAATTTTAGCTGATTAGAAACAATGAAATGAGATATTAATATTGACACTCCCTGTTTGAAATACCCTTGTTGTATGGACCCAGGATTGATGATTTGGAGTTCTGTGTGGAAGCACAAAGTCACTCTGCCAGCCAGCCCTGACAACAGGACCACATATACTTAGACAAATGATCTCATATATAACTCCACTTCTGGGAGGCAAAAGGAGGAGAATCTTCTCTTCTGCTTTGCACCAAGTCACACTTAATATTCACCCCCAGTAGCTGGTAATACATATCTGAGCAAGCTTTAAGCTCTCTAGCTCAGGTGTTGAGAGCAATGGAACTCCTGCAGCACCGAGTTCAGTAGAGGCTAAGCACCCAAATACTTAATCTGGTCTGTCATTTGTTAGCTTTGGTACCTCTTTTAGGTTAGCTACAATATGAGACTGGCTGCAGTCCAACCAGCAGGTTTATTACCTCCAATGCAGAACTGGTTTTATTAGCCTGGGTATGCTACTGTGCTAATGTAATATATACGATGCTGTATAGATGGAGAAGTGGCTTTAATTCTTTTGGTCTGCAAGCCAGCTCGTAGCTCTGCATTGTGCTTTATACACTGAGGGAATTATATTCTTCATCTGAGGGAACATCTGGCCTGGGGGAAAATGGGGTCTGGGACTAATGGCTGTGCTCAGCTGTTTGGATGTTGAGTTAGGGCTTTGTTGCCAAGTGTTCAGACTTTCAGGCAGAGGACAAAACTGGTGTCCATGAGAGATGGAAATAGACAAGGACTCAGAAAGCAAGGGATGTTTTTGGAACTCATTGCTCCTAAAATAGCTGTGGTGACTGACAAATGCTGTGACCACTCCCTGTGTCAGCTGGAGCAAAGGTGAACTCAACCTTTCCCTCTCCTTCTGTTTGGAACTGTAGGGATAAGCTGCAGTAGGGTCTCTGAACTGTGTGAGAACCTCTTATTTGTTAGAGCTGTGACCAGTGTTTTTAGGGATGCCTAGGGAGTGTGCACAGCTGCTTTGGATATAGCTACCTACCAGCCCAACCAACCAGACCTCAGCAGGCTCTTCTCTACTTGACTCTGCCAGCAGCAGTGACTTGGTGTGGAACAGAAATCACCATAATTACAGAAAGATGCAAAGACAATGTTAAAAGAGACAAGTGTTGCTGGTATTACTCCCAGCTTCAAAGGTGTTAAATGCCTGCTTCCAAATAATAGAATAATAAAATAGTTTAGGTTGGAAAGAGCTTCTTTGGAGGTCATCAGGTCTAGCCCTGCACCATTGAGTAGGACATCCCTCAGCTAGTGAGGTCTCTCAGAGCCCTGTCCAGCCTGACTTTAAATGTTTCCAGGGATGGGACATCCACCATCTCTCTGGGCGACCTGTTCCAGTGCCTCACCACCTGCACTGTAAAAACTTCCTTCCTTATACCGAGCCAAATTCTACACTTTCTTGTTTTAGAATAATTTCTCCTTGTCCTGTACTACTGAAGGGTAAATGCAATAAAGAAGAACTATTATCTGCTATAAGAGAAGGGTTTGGGTACATTGGCAGGCTAGCAAGAGCCTCACAGAAATAAATTAATTACATTTCAAATAATGCAGGTTGTTCTTCCTGACTCAGATGTTGGGGACCTGGAGATGGGAAAGAACTGTAATAAAATACACCCCTACTTTATTTTTTCTTCTGCTTTATACCATATTCCCAGGCACCTCATTTTCTGGGGTGGAGGAAAAAGCTGTATATTTACCAGAGAAACCTCATTGTTCAGCCTGTTGTCTCTGGTCACTGGTCTCATGTAGGAATATTTGCATAATTGAAATGGGACTTCCAGAGCCTGGTCTGGGAAGCAAATGAGCTGAGGGGTTCCGGGGTGCTACTGCAGATACCCACAAATGGAACATTTTCCTCTGTGGTACCCTGGCACAGAGGCATATTCTCTAGAGACCACTCCAGGCACATGACACAGAGTGTCAGGAAGAGGCTGGGGAAAAAGACCCCTGCATTCTTCTCATTGTATATGCTGAAAGGAGCAGCTGGATTAAGATGCCTCCTTCCCTTTGCAACTCTTATCCACACTGAAATCATGAGGGCAATAATATGTTGGATGTCTGAGGACTTCAGAATGGATGCCCTATTATTTCTCTCTTTTGTTTTGTTATAATAGATGTGACCTTCAACTGCTTTCACACACTTTTCACTCTGTAGAGAAAATACCATGCTGAATGGCTTAACTGTGATTTCAATACAAAACCGACCAACAAAAAGAGAGTTTGGGACAAAAGCAACAATGCGGGTAACGACATCCAAAAGTGTTAGAAGTAAATCTAACTGCACACAAAGCAGAGTTCAGCTAAGTGTCACTGCCAAAAACCATCTTCTGTTCTCTATGAAATGAAAAACCAAGTACTGAAATTCACTGGGTGCATAAAAAAACCAAACAACTGGTAGAAAGGGGATGTACCTCCTCTGGAGGACTGCAGTCACTCATTCTGCATCTATGTGTATTTGGCAGATGGGATGCAGAAGGACCAGTCTTTCAGCTGGTGTAAAAGCATAGAGTGATTTGCCTGTGCAGAGGATCTGCTCCATGGCCTGTGCTTAATCCTCCCAGGCAACACTTTAGGAAGTAATCAGATAGTCCTTCATATCTGATTTTGAGTGTACAGCTGGAGGGAAACGCTGCAATTCCTCCTTTTTGAAATGTTTCCATAAAAACCCCATCTATTTTAATTTCCTTCCTTATCTTCACCTGCTCTTCTATCTCAGTTTTATTGCTCTTTGGAATAGGTTTAGTCCTACACATCAGACATGGAAAATGTTGCCTGACTGGACTGAAGGAATATCCCCCAAATTTCTGAAAGATATTATGCAGCGACACAAGTTGCTTTCAGATGCAAGGGGTGATGCATAAGCCAATGCTTCATTTGCATGCTAAGGAAGGTCTGAAAGCCTGCTCATTCTCTGCTTGGATCACTGTAATATGCATGAGTGAGAAAGGAGGATAATAACCAGTAGAAGGAGTTGCTTTTATTAACATGTAAATGCTTCTGCAGTTTTTCTTTTAGATGGAAAGTTTGGAGGCAAATATTTGCTTCCTCTGCTTATGTGTGAGAAAACAGATTTTTTGTCTGTGTTTCAAATACTAAAAATAGGAGGAAAAGGTTTCAGTTTTGATTTTTTTTTTAATTAGATGTAAACCAAAAATACCCATGTTGGTTTGATGTGAGGCATAAAATACTCCCACAGAAAACACTATTTTACTTCCAGCTGCAGTGAAGAAAGACCTTGATATTTACCCCAGATTGATGCAGCAGCTTGTGCTTGTGCATAGAGCTCAGTCTTTTGTCAGTTTTATGGCCTCAGGTTTGGCTTGCCTGGCATCATCAGTGCCACAGTGTCATTCGTGTGCAACACTTCAGGTGAGAGTCCCGGTACACTGCTCACCCTGCACAAATAAACCCTTAGGGGAATTGGTCCTTGTCCAGTGCTTTGCTTGGTGCTTTTGTAAACTACAAGAATTCAGGAAAAAATTCAGCCTGGTAGGGAGAACCACCATTTGAATATCATATTCTCAGCATCTTTCATATATAGGAAACAGGAGAGCAGTAGCCACTGCTCCGGTCAGTTTCACCATCATGTGTTTTTCTTCCTGAAATACAGGAAGTCTACAGTAAAGTATTTTGCTTTGCACAGAAAACATGGGATCAAGATGCAACAGATGGAGAAGTAGCAAACATTTCAAAAATAAGTGCTCAAGAATCAGAAGGAATTATTATACCTTGTTCATCTATAGTTTGCAGCAGGAAATGAATATTTATGTCTCAAATGTTATGTTAAAACATTCTTCCTTAATATGTATTTATATACAACCTTCCACAAAAAATCTGCCTTCAAAAGCAGCAGGCGCTGACATCCTGTCTTGCCAGAAACACAACATCTCATCAGATGCTGAGAAAGAATTTATATGAGACTTTGTGAAGCGCCTAACAAATAGCAGGCATTCTACTGAAGAAAGCATCAGCATTTCAAGATGAAGAAGTAAATCTGTTCAGTGCTTTAGGAGTTTGAAGCTACTTTAGGAGTTTAAAGTGACTTCCTAAAAAATGTAGACTCCCAGCTTAATGTTTCTTCTGGACCCCTCTGGCTAACAAATGACTTGTTTATAACATTTCTAAATATAGATCTAAATATAGATCCAGGTAACTTGGATTAAATCTCATTCAAACCCCTCTTTATTTCAAAGTAAATAACAAAGATTGTATTGTTCTTTGTCATAGTCCTTTGAATGCAAAGAAAGCCCCTGAAAAAATTCTTATTAATGTACTCATTATTTTCATGTAATCTGAATATATAGCCATTTTTTCCAAATAAAAACCAGAATATTTTTGAATACTTTCCTGCATTATTATTGACAACACTATTTCATTAATTTAGGAAAAAAAATCTGGCAGAATTCCTTATTTTTGTGTATTTCATTGCATACAACTGTATCATCCCTTGTTTTTCTTTTACTATTTTGTTCCCTAAATCAGTTTCCCAAACTTTCTAGCTTCTAAATTTATATATATTTCTGTCATGTTGACCTTTTTTTCATTGCCCCTCACCCAAGCCCTCTCCAATGATGCACACCCACACAGATAACAAATATATTTTAGCTTTTGGAGTTGCTTTTATTCTCTCTGCTAAAGTCAAGTTGTTTTATAACTAATGTCACCTATTTTTTCAGCTGTGGGATGGTAGCGTTTTGGCCATCAAATAAAATATTTAATCAGTTCTCCCAAATTATTCATACCTTCTTCCAGGTCTATCAGCCTATAGTTGTTTTCAGCTTTATGAACCTGTCTCTTTTAAATCACCAACCGTATTTATAACTGATTTGAACTTTTTTTCTTCAGTCTGCACATAATGAATGTAATTAAGTCATGATGACTTGCTCCTAAAAAATCTTTGTTTTTAGTTCTTAGATCAGTGCCCTTTTATCTGCCAAGATGAAATCAAATTTATCGTTCTGTGACATTATTTTTTGAGTTATGAAATTGTCAGTATTTTTTCAGAAATTCCAAGGTAGTTTTTGTACTGACAGATCTCTGATATATATCACTCACATCAAGATGTCAGCTTCTCAGCTTTTTTTTCCTTAATGTAGGACAGGCAGGTTTTAAGGAGCTGTTGATGCTGCTCTGAAATGGGAGATGATGGTAGGAGCTGCTGGTGGCTTGTGCCCCAGCTTGCACTATATTGGCTGGAAAATTAATCCATAAACCTTCAATCACTTGCACAGGGCTGTGTTAGTGGCTCAGACATGAGTATTTTGTAGAACTTGAGCAGGTATATAAAATGGTACACTTGTCCCTTGTTCTACAAACCCTGATTTGTTGTATAGCTTGCTCCTTAGTGATGGGTCCCTGCTGCCTTGAATCTTTAACAGTGATGCTTTCCAGATGTGTTTTTTCCAAATATCCCTCCTGTATGTGAAGTCACTGTCTTTCATTTTATTCTTCTTTCATCAGCTTGGTTCCAAGGACATCAGGCAAATGATTTATATATAAATTCTCTCTGCAGAGTCTCATTCCCTCAGTAATCTGGGAGGGATTAACTATTTGATGATTTCAAGCACTGATTCTGATCAAAGACCTGCTAGTCATGGCCAGATGGGTCTCACAGAAACTCTGACAAGCCGATCAGTACAGCCTGATAGGAGACTGTGAGACTGTCCCCACAGCTTCCCCAAAGGACAAAACTTGAATAGATAATGCACAGAAACACACACATACACACACACACAAACACACACACACACACATGCATACAAATACTCTCCCAACTCACCTTCTGCAACTGCTCTACCTCTGAGCACAGGGTAGAAGCTAACCCTTCAGAAACTCCCATGTTAGCTGCTCTGTTTGCTGGGCTCAGCTGTTTCATTCAGCTTTTGATTCTGAGTAAAGTTATTTCAATGGCTAAACAGAAGGAATGATGCATGCAATGTCCTTCTGGATTATCCCAAGTTATGAGCTGTGAGTGATGGTGCAAACAGTAATATACATGTATCATGGCAAAATGAAGGATGGCCCCAGTGATCACAACAGAATGGCAGAGGATAAACAATCACCAGAAGTAACCTTGCTGGCTGAAACAAACATCTGATTTTTTACTAAAGCCAAAAGTAGAAAAAACGTTTTCAAGTTTGCTGAAAGACAGATGGAAATGTCTTAGGGAACTTGACGCAAAGCAATTATGGATGCTCAAACACAACAAAGATTTTGAACATGAAAAGAGAATACTAAAAGGATTTTTATACTTGACAGTTCATTTCATTGTATTCTCTTTTTATATTAAATTATTAAAGAAAGATATATCAATGTGTGTGTTTTTGGTCCCTTTTTGCTAGTTGAGCTTATTGGAAAAGTTTAACATTTCCCAACAAACTATTTTCATAATATTTCACAAATGTCAGAATTTGCCAAGTTTTGCCCTTAGTAAATTAGCATTGGTCAGAGCCTCAGATGTGCTACTCTTCTTCTCTTAAATGAAGCTTACTTCTTAATTTAATTAAGCACTGAGTGTTGGAAACAGATAAGAAAAGTTGCTAATCATCTTTGAAACATCTTTGAACCCTCATCTGTATTATACCACTGAATTCAACAGTACCATAATTTTTAGAAGGTTTAAACCTCCAAGAGCTTTAATAGTGTATTAGAATAAAAGAGACATCTAATTCCATTACTGATAAGTCTTCCCTGCTGCTGAAGGTAGTTAGAAGTGTGCTGCAGCTTGGGGGTTACAAATCAATTTTCACACTGCTTAATGATTGGCATATTTTAAAGTTCTTCTGTATCACTTTATGTCATATAATATATAGATTACAGGCATCTGTTCTGAGCTGTTCGTGTAGGCCACTGCTTTAATGTATTGTCAAGGATCCCATGAGAGAAAGCAAGCTATCCCACCCCAAGACATCTAAGAACATTAACATTTAACTGGAAATATCCCTCTCTGCATTGAATGTAGAAGGAGCTTGGAGACTAGCTTAGCCAAAAGCTAAATATTTGGATTGCTAAAATTAAGTGAGATAAATCCCACTGTAGGATCTCAGGCTTGCTGCACAATGAGGAGGCAGGGGACAAGAGTCTGAAGAGTCTGTGTTAGGAGGTGGTGTCTCTTCTTCAGCTGTGTAGGGACTTCATCATTCTCACGTAAGCATCTACATGAGACAGCGTAATTTAAAATGCCCACGTTTAATGTGGATACCTGTGTGATCAAAGCACTTATTTGTCTTGCCAGGACTCAAAAGGAGCATGCTGTGATGAAGTTATGCAATTATACAGGAATTTGGGGTTGCAATGGGCTTACAAGACAGTTTTCCTCTATATATATCTATAGAGAGACAACAGAGTTAAAATCAGCTCAAGTTGTCATGTGATACTATTGGGGGTATTATTATCTGCTCTTCTCCACTCTACGAGTTATTACTTTCTGCCTAAATGCAGATTATGTGCAGGAACCAGAACTTTTATATGACTCAGAGGTGCTGTGTACTTTCCTGGCTCTATGATAATACGCAAGGACTTGCATGCAGCCAAAATACATTGATACTGCTAACCAATATTTTAAATTCACTGCTGGATGTCTGCATGTAGCTTCTCCTCACAGACACTCCCATCCTTGTCACGTGCATCTTCTCTGGTAACAGGGCTTCTAACAAGAACAAAAAAAGACCTTATTTCAAATTTATGTTTTCTTCTCCTAGCATCCTGACCAGCTGTTGCCTCTCTTTATCTTGTTTCTGTATCTTGGAGTGCTACTGGAGGAGCTGCTGAGTTCTCTAGAAAGTGCTGAAAAAGCTGGACATCATTGCAAATCAGAACTTAATGGGTGCTTCTTGTAGGTGGCTTTCACCAAATAAATTTACAGTGAGATAGGTAATATTTGCAGAAAACATACCATATGGAAAAAAATGAGGTTTAGAAGATGTGAATTAAAATATCTCTGATTATCTTTACAAAGATATTTGGTTAGCTTCATTAGGAATTGATTGCATTACTAAATGTGGCAAATTCTTTTTCTAAAGTAAACAATTTTCAAGTAACTAGCAGGCATGGGATCTACTGTTGCAGTGAAAAGAAATACTGAACTAACATGGATTAACACATCTCACCCATAAAAGAACTTTCTTCATTGAATGTAGGTGTTGGAAGACAATATGTGATGTACATTATTGCTGATCTTGGATTCTGTCACAGTCCTTTGCACAGAATTGTCTGAAGCATTAAGGAAAATAAGGAGACACAAGAATTAAGAGAGGGTTAGTAAATGACAGTGCTTGAGGACTGGGGTGCAGGTACATTCACACCTTCCATGGCTGTCACTTTGGTAATCTTTCACAAAGCATTTCATTTTTCTAAGCTCAAATGTGTGAATTCTTATACTATATCACAGCTATCTGCAAAGGGTATTTTCTTTCCACCTGTTCCTCTTCCTTTTGGAGACTTCAAAACCTCTCTGAAAACCGTGTGCCAGTATTTGACCACCCTCATAAAACAAAATTGTCTTCTTGTATTCTGATGGACTTTCCTGTATTTCAGTTTGTCCCCAGTGCCCCTGGTCCTTTTACAGGGCACCACTTAGAAAAGCCCGTCTCTGTCTTCTCTACACCTGCCCTTCAGGTACTTATAGACATTGATGATTCCTCCAAAGCATTATTTTCTCCAGGTCAAACTGTCTGATCTCTCTCAGTCTCTCCTTATATTAAAGAGGATCCAGACCCTTAGTTGTATTTGAAACTGTTTTCTGGGCTCTCTCCAGTATGTCCATGTCTCTTTTGTAGTGGAGAACCCAGTACTGTATCCAGCAATCCAGATGTGTCTCATCAAGGCTGAGCAGAGGGGAAGGATCAGCCAGTTTTTAGTCTGCCTCACTGTCCATTTATCTTGCCTGTGCATTATCAGTTTGTCAGTGATGGTATTATGGAAAACTGTTAAATGCCTGTTAAAGTCTACTTTTGCTCTCCACTCATGTACCAGATTAATAATTTCTTTGCACAAGGCTATCAGGTTGGTCAGACGTGAATTACCCTTCATAAATCCGTGCTGATTACTTCAAATGACCTTGATATCTCTTGGAAACGGCTTCTGGGATTATTTGCTCCATCACCTTAACAAGAATTGAGGCCAGGCTGACTAGTCTTTAGCTCCCTGGAACCTCCTTTTGCATATCTCAATGTGTCATTTGAATTTTTCCAGTCCTTGGGAGCTTTCCCTTTCCCTTTCCCTTTCCCTTTCCCTTTCCCTTTCCCTTTCCCTTTCCCTTTCCCTTTCCCTTTCCCTTTCCCTTTCCCTTTCCCTTTCCCTTTCCCTTTCCCTTTCCCTTTCCCTTTCCCTTTCCCTTTCCCTTTCCCTTTCCCTTTCCCTTTCCCTTTCCCTTTCCCTTTCCCTTTCCCTTTCCCTTTCCCTTTCCCTTTCCCTTTCCCTTTCCCCAGTACAGAACTCCTATATAATGCAATGTAGAACACTGTTTTATTGTTTTGTTTATACAATTTTTTCCTCAAATTAAATGAAAAATAGATCTTTTTGGCCTGAGGACGTTTCCAAGTGAGTCTTTCCTAAGCAGACTCAAGTACCAGGGGTTATGAACACAGACTTTTTACAGATTGATTGGTTTAATAATCCATATTTACTATTACCATTTTATGAATTTTGAAATCTGTCTTTGTCTCTCATTCAGACAAATCTTCAGCTGAAGTGAATGTAAGTTTAGTCTGTGTAACAAATGGGTGATAAATGAGTAAGACCTTCAGGATCTGGCATGCTAATGATTATAATTTAACACTACTATAGCTCTTTCCATCTTCAAAGTACTTCACGAACATTAACCATTCTAATTAATTTCATTTAGAGTTGTTCCTACTGTATCTTTTCTTCTGCTGAACGCTGTAGTACACTTACTGCTGTATTGTAATTCAAAGGTTGTTATGGTAAAGATTTTGACAAGAACACAGAATTCCTTGCGAAAATTTGCAATTGTGCTAATTACATCAAAGATCAGATTTCAAGATTATCCTTGAAAAGGATCCTGGAACATACCACAGGCGTATCAAGTCCCTCAGTATAAGAGCTAGGTTTGGTGAATCCACCACTTTTTGGCATGTACCTGCTGTAGGGGCAAACAGATTTAATAACTTGCAAAACTGATTGAAAGTCATGTTAATTTTCAGTCTTGGGTTTGAGAAGAGGCAGATGAGGAAACGAAGAACCCATATAACTATCATACCAGTCAATTTGTCAGATACAGTAGGATGGAAGAATGACATATGACTGTAAGACAGTGAGGCATCTGCGTTTTATAGTTTTACTATCCTGAAATGCATTATTCAAAGTGTTATCTTGTTACTCTGTGTTACTGGGAGTTACAAAAGACAGTTTAATAGATGCATATCAGTAATTTGACAGATTGGTCCAACTTGCCCACTGTGGGGAACTGACTGCCAGTTTTGGGACATATCTTTGCTATCCTCTAGCATGTAGTGGGGTAGACTGTAACTGCTGGGCCACCCAGAGATACAGCAGGAGATGCCCTTCTGCTAAGCCTTCCTGGTTGTCTGAACAGCTTTATTTCCTGCTCTTTCCTCAGGCAAATCTGTAAGGAATCATCTTTTGGAAGCTGGCAGTCAGCATGCTGGCATTGTGTCTGTGCTGGGATGTTTGTGGAAGTGTCTGTGGAGAGGTTCCTATCAGCCTTTGAGCCAATGTGTGAGGATCTTGCTTTAGGAAAATGTGATTTGGGTGTCTAACCAGAACATCTGGAGAGGTCAAGTACATCTCTGCAGCTACAGCTAGTGAAAGTGAGTTCAACATACTCTGTTTCTTGTCGGTATTGAAAATGAAGAATCATAGACTCATTTATGTTGAAATAGACCTCCAAGACCATTAATGGTGATGGTCACCCAACCACTTCCTTGGTGGTTGAGTCAAAGTGGGAAATGTAGAAAATTCACCAACAAATAAGGACTCTTGGCCTATGACAACACTACTAGTAGAAGGAAGCCAGGCCCCCGAGGCCAGCTGACACCGACTGCTTCCCAGTCCTCTTGCTTAGCACTAATGCCCTACACAGGCTCCTTGGAAAGTCTTGGTGGGACAGCTACAAAATCAATGAACACTCTAACAGCTTGGGACAGACCACAGAGCCTGTGCTCAGCCCGCATTCCAGATCTAGTTTGTAACCATTTTAGCTGAATCCTACTGAAATCTCTCTTTCTAGCAAGCCCAGATATTTTCCTGGGAATTGGGAACAACGAATGTTACAAGCTGGAGGATGGCTTGAACTTCTGAGAGAAATTCATCCTCTGAAGGAATTGTATCTGTGGTCTACACTGATTTATTTCAACACTTTGCCATGCAGACATCTGTTTCTGTGGTTGTGGCATATATCTGGGATGATTAAATGCAGAATCATCTAATTAAGTATTTCTCTATGTGCTAGTGGACTTCTGTTGTTTAGTAGCATAAACCTGTAGTTCACAGGGCCTCCTGCAACAGCCTTTCTGATTTCTCTTTATAAGATGGGTAAAGAATCACCCAGCTGTTTCTTAAAAAAAAAAACCCAACAAAAAAACTTCAAACAAAAACAAACAAACAAACAAAAAAAAACCAACATTGTTTCAAAATCATACAGTGGCATTTAACAGATGAGTATGTCCCTGAAATGGCCATTTCAAAATAAGGAATGATTAATTTAATTATTGAGTGTCATTGTTAAATGATAGATGTTTCCGGGGCAGCTCCTATAGAATCTTATTACATTTCTAGAGAATCTTATTATTTTAATTGCTGTTCCTTTCCTCTTTTTCCCATCACTGTTAAACTCCTTAACTAATGGTGGCCGCTGTGCTCAAAGATCTCAGGCCCCTGCATTTGGGACCTGAATAATACATTGCTCATGATTTGTCAGGACAGTACATTTCTCCTTTTTCATGTACTGATACTTCTCAGTTTGCAGAATATGACCAAATGCTGCTTGTTAATGTTATATAAATTTCTCATTATATCTACCCTTTCTTTTGAGTTCTTGGAACTCTTGGATGTTTCTACAGTGGGATTTTATGTAGTTTTAGTGTGGTTTTAACCAGTGGTTTTTAGACCTTCTGCACTGTTACGCACATTTTTCCAATGACCCTGGGCACATTTATAGACCAAATGACAGCATGGAGACTATTAAAGCACAGACATATGAATTTTTATGAGTTGTATGGCTTCCCTGCTTCATGGCAGCAATGAAGTGGGTGGAGAAAAATGACAGATGGGTCAGTGCAACAGTGCAAGTGTTTGATACATAGTCCTGGACCTGGATTGGGGTATCCCCAGGATTCCCCAGAAGTCACTTGCTCTTCTTTTACCTGGATTCCCTCTGGGGTCTGTGCTCCTGTAATTCCTCTGTAAATTCTTTATTTTCCTTAGTTACAGGAGCAGGCAGCAAGTACATGCCTGGTGACTCATCACCAGATCAAATCTCACTGTCTTTTTCTGACTTACTCTTGGTGCTCACAATCAGATGATGTTGTTGGTACTATTTAGACACATCTAGACAAATCTGAACCTTCTTGATTTTCAAAAGGTTGTATATGCAGCTTGACTATTTATTTTCATTGAATGTGCAAAAGCTGTTCAAAGTTCTTTTTTGTTGTTTTTGGAACAGAGGATTCATCTATTTCTGAAACAGTAAATTAAAGCTCACGGACTTAATGCTAGCAGCTCTGCTAACTAGCACCAAATCATGATAAGTGCTGCAAGCCCTCAGAACAAGATTTGCTGATGTCAACA
This sequence comes from Poecile atricapillus, assembly GCF_030490865.1. Lineage (NCBI taxonomy): Eukaryota > Metazoa > Chordata > Aves > Passeriformes > Paridae > Poecile > Poecile atricapillus. The sequence continues at coordinate 59,055,409 of NC_081249.1, read as the reverse complement.
AGTTGCTGGCAAGTTCCATGACTTGCCTGCAGAATAAAAAGGTTGCAGAAATCTGGAACTTGAGGTTGATGTTCTGCAGTTCAGAAAGTACAGAACAAATAAGAGAAAAGGTCCAAAAGGTTAAAATCTACCTGCACGCTCTGGGGATCCCATGATACTGGGGGAATTGTTGCTGCTATAAAATGGGGAGATCAGATTCCATTCTGTAAGAGTGACTTTAAAGCAATGAATTTGATCCATGCTAATATTTTCCAGAGCTCATTCAATTTGCTTGCACCAAGAATTAATCTTCAGAACTTTAAGGGTCATTTCAAACCCATCCTGAGCTAAGGAGGGACCATCCCCAAAGATCAATCAGTTTTACTTGCACTAAGTATACTTCCCACCTTTACCACTTCAGGATCCTGAGATAATTGACATTTTAATGTTTCACTTTGATTCCTTTGAAGCTGTGATTTAGTGTGTAGAAAATATAGTGCAAAATTATGTTAAAACTGTAATAAAAGGTGTTTACTGCACTTTATTGTCATAAGTCATTCTATTAAACTGCTGAGGAATATTAACAAGGGATATGATAATATCACCATCTAAAATTCATATACATTTTTCAGCAGTTGTAAAATGTGTTATAATTATTTAATAGCTTTGCAACTGGTTTTGTTTGATAATTAACTGCTGTGGGTAAGGAACTGTGCTATTATTTCAACTATCTGGAAAAGACAGAACAGCCTCAGTTTAAACTGACAATTACCCACAAAAAAGATCAAGAGGCAAAAAAAGTATTTTTATTATTTTTCCCCCACAAAGCAAACATGAGACAAAGGTAGCTTACCTCTTCCAACTGTGCTTGTTTATTTTGTCTCCACCAATATATGGATTAGATGACTGTAATGCTCTCTACTGAGGGACTGCATCTAAAAAAATCCTTCACAAATAGCAGAAACAGGTTTTATAGTACTCATTATCTTCTACTTAATTGCAAGCTTTGTGTAGGAGAGAAGAAATGTGTGGAAGAGTCCTGTCATGACCTATAAATCACATTTTCTAAAGTATTTAGACAGGTGCTTAGGTGTGAAGTTCCACCATGGGCAGTGAAGCTCGATGTTCTTACATCCTGCAAATCAAAAAGATGCTGGTACCTCCAAGGAGAACTATGAAGAATTCAGACATCAAAATGTGCAACCTGAAAATCCCTGTTCAGCTCTCATCCAAATCTTGAAAAGCCTCACAAACTGCCTCTAGGGATGCCTCAGTATTTAACCTTTAAAATCCCTGAGAACCTCCTGTTCTGCTTCTGTGCCTACCCAGAAGTGCTCAGCCTGCGGAGGACAGATGAAAAGTGCTTCATGCTCACCGAAGTCCACACAGACAGGCCCACCTGCCAAGAGGCTCAGCCTGATCAGGCATTCTTAGAAACTGCTTATGGCATACCTCGGAGATATCTGTGACAAATGTGCTGCTGCTTTCCTTGAAAATGTGCACGGAATGGCCTCATGTCTGAGTATTCACATAGCTATGGGAGGCAGATTCAGCTTACTTCCCCAGCTAAAGCAGTTCAAGCTCACCTTCTTCCCTCACCCAAGAAGTACAGAACTTTTTTGTATCTTGTTTCCAGCCCCCAGATATATCTGAAAGCCTATTTAAGATACCAAATTCTCATTTTGAGTGTGGGGCTGAAAGTTGAACTCGATATATGAAGGGAGGGATGACTGATAATGTTTACTTGCACTTGGTGCTTAATTTATTTTCAGAGGCCATTTAAATCAGCCTGTATGGAAGATCTTTCTTCTTGCAGTTCCGTGTCACTGCAGGTGCCTTTGACTTCAAGTTCTCTCTGTCAGGCTAATGGAGTGTGGATATCTCAGTAGTGGACTCATGGCTCCATCTGTATGTGTTGGAAAGCTGATAGTAAAAAACCCTACTTTTGGGTTGATTACTTACAGGCATGTGTTCCAGGGAGGAAAGGGCTATTTATGGCCCATGAGCTTCCTGCTTCCTTTTCCTGTAAGGCTAACACAAAATAGCTGGACAAGATGGAAGCTGTGTTTCACCTTTACTTGTCTGCATGGTTTTTCATCTTTTTGAATCATTTGAATGTCACCTAGTATGGAAAGGGACATATTTTGGTTGCTATTCGGTATCAAGTAATTAAATCAAATAAGCAATAACAGATTATTGAATAAAAGTCAGGCAGTAAACAGCCTAAATCCCTAGTCAAGCTCTTTAAATAGCCCTGCCACCTGCTACCCCTTAAAATGGATCAAGTGTCTAACAATAAGAGTTCATTCTTGCATCTAGGGCATTTTCTGAAAAGACAAAGGGACATTCCTTTGCTTGACACTTTTCTGGGAGACGATTTCTGCAGCTGATCCTAGCACCATGTCCTTGTCTGCCTGCCTTCTTCCCTGACAGCTCAGCTGTGATTCAGCCCTGTCTCAGCTGTGATTCAGCCCTGTAAACCAGAACTGAGACTTTAAATCAGCTGATAAAGCCATTTCTAACGGGAGAGGGAGCTCTCACAACACTTATGAAGAATTTTTGAGGGTGCTGTTTACCCAAGGCACGCAAAGGACAGGAACCCGTCCTTGTTTTTTATCAAGGAGGATGAGGTGCATGCTCATGTTCCTGTGTTAGCTTGTGGGAGGCACTTAGAGTTTAGGTTGCATACTGCACAAAAAAGACATGGGATTTGAACAGATTTAGAAACTGCAGTTACCCATATGAACAAAACCCACAAATGATTTTGCCCTTGTCTGTGCTCTAACTCATGAGAAGGTTTCCACACATGAAAGGGGAAATTCCATGCCTTTTCTCCTGCAGTCAGCTGACATGGTCCAGCAGTGGTGGTCAGCATGGCAAATGTGACACACAGCACATGAGTGTTCCATGAGGACCATGAGGGCAGTGAAATACAAATGCACCTCTTAGCTTATTGGGCTTGCTTTGCTAAAACTTACTGAGTAGATACCAGCAGAATTACCACTTGCTTTCTCTCATCCCCTTGTTTCCTCCAAAGCCCCTCACCAAAACACTAATTTTGCCTTTCTAGAATGATCTCTTTTGTGCTTACAGTGACAGTTAATCTACATAGTTAATTAATGTCTTCAACAAATCCAAATATTCAAATCTCCTCTTTTTAAAGAAAAATAAAGAAATATGTTTTTTTTATTTAGTAAAAAAGTCTTAGGATAACATACATTAATGTTCTCATTAATTAATTAACATTAATTAATAGATTTTATTTCTAAAAATTCCAAGAAAACAAGTCTGTTGTGCTTTCAGCCACTTGCAGAACTTTCTCTTCATTCCAAAACTTCTGTGTCTTTAAAATACATGTCAGTTGTGAGCTATCTTTGATCTGTAATAATTGAAGTACCTCTGGTTTACTAGGGAATGGTATTTTTATGACTGTCTAAAATTTTTCAGAGTATTCACTATTTGTAAGCAATATCTAGCTCTTTTATAAATTAGCAATCTCTGTAAAATCTTTATTTATTTTCTTGAGACATATATTAAAGCTCCTAGGTGCTTTGGTAACCCATTAGAAAACACATGCACCTCTTCCCTGTTCTTTTCCTACATCTCTTCTACAGAAGTTTCCTTGTGCAGTATAGACATTACTCCTTTTGGCTTTCTATTTGTATGCTCAAATGAATCAGACATTATGACAGCACAGCTACCAGGGGAAATGAGAACATAAAAATGTTGAAGAACCAATCCTGCTCTAAATGTGATGATGTAAACCCCAAGCTTCTCCATTTGCTGCAATGAACATACTGCTGACTTAGGCTTTAAGATTGCATCAGAAACAGTGCATATTTAAGACTATGCCTAAGGATGTAATTGTTACTGTCAATGAGACTTTCCTTGGATACCAATGCTTTTTCATGGGGAATCTCGGTATAATTTCCAGAGGACAAGGAATGTGTCACCAGAAATAGAATAAAACTGAAAGACTTCATATGTTAATTTGAAACTAACCCTTTTGCACTTGTCTTTCTAGACGACAGCAAGAACAGTGAGTCATAATCTGTCATAAATCTGAGGAACAATGAGTGAAGTCAGAGGGATTCTTCAAAAGAACAGAAATTTATTTTAGATTTACAATGTACACAGAAATGTGAGGAAAATGGTATATGACCTGATGAAACAAACCCTCACACTTCAAAAAGAGCCCAGTGCAACAGAACACCATTGTCCTAATGGCACAGATGTCTTGTGAAACTGTTTTGACTTCATGTTTCAAAATTAAAAATTAATTACAAATTCTCATTTACCAGGACTGCAGGAAGAAAAGTGGTTGGTTAAAATGCAGAAGAAAGTGCTATCTCTTCCTTGTTCTATCTGAAATGTTTAAGTCCTTAGCAGAAGTTCAAAAATCCCACTCTACTAGGGAATTCCTGATACTGTTTCATCCTGTAAAAATATTTAGATACAAGTGGAATAAAATTGGACTGTCTCCTGTGATGTGAGCTGCTCTCTGGCTAGAGATCCAGACTCATTGCTCTGCTGTTTCTCTTAGTAAGTGTCTATATGTGGTATATGAAGCAGAAAAGCTCCAATAAGAGAGAAAGCTGAAACCTTTTTTCAAAGACTAGTTCATTCTAGCAGCCAAGGAGTTCCCTGTGGAAAAGCCTGACCTGGATTTTCTCCATTCAGGAAGAGATTCTGGATCAAATAACTGTCTTTATCGCTGGGTACTGAAGACATAACTATGTAAAATACATCACCAGTTATTTGATATAACTTTCTAGTCAGGATAGGAAAACACTCACCTGATGGGTCTGGGGCGATAGGTCCCTACTCTCTACTCCCTTGGATCTGCAAGGATACCAAGGCAGCCCAGCATTTGTCCAATCTCATGGATGGTGGATTATTGTGATTATTGTGTTTCCAGTCCACCTAGAAGGGAGCTAACTCTGAATCACCTACATTCTTGACCTATGCTCACAGAACTTAAGTTTTGGGTAAAAGATAATTTCTGATAATTTTCAAAATCCAGGTCATTATCATATTTGTTTCTTTCAAGCTCTGGGAATGAGATGCATAGTGTCAGAAAAATAACAATTTGTCCAGAAGAAACAAAGCATTGTAAGGCTCTTTCTTTTGGGCTATTCCTTCCGACTCTTGACCTTGCCACCCAAAGCGAAAAATCAGTGATTTCCATGACTTTAGTTTTAGTTAGGTGCTACAATTCTTCCACACAGAGTCTCTTCAAAAAGAGAGTTTAGCCTGTTATCCTGTTGCAAAATTGATGTTTCATGTTAAAGTAGAGAACAGAGAAAGAAAACTGATTGAGGAACTGAGAAGGTAAAATGTAGAGCAGGAGAAAGATTAGAATTTACGTAGGCTTAACTCTGATTGTTAAGAGGGAATTTATTGAACCTTATAAAATCCTCAATTGCATGCATAATATCCTTGTAGTTTACTGTTTTCTTTAATATAAACTAAAGAATTATAAATATGGAACAGATGGTATGAAACACTTTTGCCATACTGAGAATTGTAAGTGCATCTTACCGCAAAAAGTTTGTCAGAGCAGTTTCTAGGGGGAATAAAAAAAGTCTTACTTGTATTTTATTTGAGTGGAAAATGCATGTGGGATGTTTTACCACTGAAGTTCATATGAATTTTGAAAATCAAAAGCCACCTCTGTCTACTAGATCACTTGGTGAGATGGGGACATGAAATAGTTTGGTTTGGAAAGGATTTTAAAGTTCACCTGGTTCCATGCCTACTGCTGTGGTCAGGAACACCTTCTATAGATCAGGCTGCTCAAAGTTGCATCCAAGCTGTCCTTCAACACTTCCAGGTATGGAACACCCACAGCTTCTTTGGGCAACATGTTCCAGCTTTGTTATGTGGGAACCGAATCAGCTGGGATAAGATCATACCTTGGAGTGGGTTCCTGACACAGAGGGAATAAATCTGAGGCCTTGGGAGGCGGGGTGCTGGGGGGATGCTAGTGGAGTCATCCCAAAAGAGGACTTGTTTCTAGTTCTAATTTTATGTTGGTTCAGGACCTTAGACTTACAAGGTCAAAATCCCTGTCCTGCAGTTGGGATTGGATACCTGCTCCCAGGTACCCCTGTGTATTGCTAGGTTAACCACAGCCCCTGGTCTTTGGATGCAGCCCCTCGGACCATGCAGCACGAGTGATCATTAAGATCTGTCTTTGGGTACTCCATCATACCTATCCCGATTTATACTGCTCAACCCGGCTGAAATGGACAAGAGGTCTCAGAACCCCACTGTGACATCGCCATCCTCAGAGTAAAAAATTTCTTTCTGTTATCTGATCCAAACCTGCCTTCTTTCAGTTTAAAACTATTGCCCTTGCCTTTTTAGTCTCTGCCTGCATGAAAAGCTCATCCTACTCCTTTTTAGAAGACACCCTAAGGTACTGGAAGACTACTAAAGTCTCCCTGGAGCTTTCACTTCTACACACGGAAAAACCCCATGTCTCTGTCTTTGTAGGAGAGGTGCACCATCCGTCTGATCATCCTTGTAGTCTCCCTCTGGATCCCCTATAATGGGTCCACATCTTTCTTGTGTTGGAGAGCCCCAGACCTGGACTCAGCACTTGTCCTAATTGTGGCCAGGACAGTTATTTTTTTTAAGAGTGGCAGGGTGCTGTGGCACACACCTGTAGTCCCACCTATGTGGGAAGCTGGGTCTGCAGGATGAGCCCGGGACTTCTGGGCTGCAGTGCCCAGTGTGTGTGGCCAACCCCCCAAAAGTTATTTGATACCATCTGAGGTCATTGCCAGGGAGTGGGGGGAAGGGACTCTTTCTCTTGTTTCCAGGAAGAAAGGTGTTCCTTTTCCTGCTCAGAAAAAAATGGCTTCAGTCTAATCAGGCTCTGCAGTGAGTACTTTTGCCTGTGAATCATTCTCTATTTTTGTATACTTTTGTTATTAATATTGTTGCTGTTACTGTTCATTTTCTTATTTCATTGTTGTTCACAGTAAATTTTTCTTATCTCAACTGGTAATTTTCACATTTTTGTGCCTCCAATTCTCAAATCCAATTCTTCCTCATGCAGGAAGAGGGAATGGAATTTGTGGGGAGAGAAGGAGCGGTGTCTGGTTTGGGAGAGTCTTGGTGCAAGGCAAGGGGGCACTGAATTAGGAAGTGTCATTCTTATACCAGGAGAGCATTCTAGGTGAGATATTTTGGAAGGCTGGAGGAGGATCATCTCCCTCCACCTGTTTGCTGCATAATTTTTGATACAGCCCAGGCTTTCTGGGCTGTGAGTGCTCACTGTTGGCTCAAGTTGAGCATTTCATCCATGAGACTCCCAAGCCCTTCTCTCAGTTGGAGCTTGCATCTACATTGATGCAGCACCTTGCATTTGGACTTGTTGAGCTTCATGAGATTCTTCTGGGTTCACTTCTCAAGTATGTCCAGGTTCCTCTGGATGGTATCTCTTCTGTCATGTCAGCTGCACTGCTCAGCTTCATTTCATTGGCAAACTAGATAGAAATGTCCAGTTTGGGAAGAAATAAGTAGTTCTAGGATTACAGCAGAACTGGACTGTGGTGAATGCTGACACACCTGGCCACTGTAAAAACAGGAGGAAGGGGAAAGATCCTTAGCAGAATCCAATGTGTAAGTTTTGAAAGACAGTCTTTTTGGTTTCTCTTTATATTTTGTTTTTAAGTACATAATTTATTTTCTAGTGTGAAATCCATCTTTAGCTACCCCCTACAATTTGCATTTCCAGATCCTGTTAGTTTTCCTTGAAATGGCATTTTCTGCACATGGAAGATTGTCTCTGAACTGCCTATCTAAACCTCTCATTCAAAAATATAGTTCAGACCTATTTCTGGGGAGATTCACTGCAGATTTCTGCCGTGATTGTAGATTATATTAAGAGGAAGGACTTTTGAGGAAGAACCTAAAGGTCTGCAATATGGAATTGAAGTTACTCCCAAAAAACTGCATAGTCAGTGAAGGCAGGTAAATCTCCCTTCAGGTTCTTTCAGTTAAATTCTTCCCTGAAATTATCCTCCTTCCTCCATCATGCAAAAAAAAAAGCATCAAAAATCCTAATTCTGAGCTCATTTGCACTGAAATTAATTCAAGTTTATGTTATTGTAACTGAAAAAATGAAATTGTGATAATCAATCGTAGTGTTTCCAAATGAGATTACAGACTACTTCTGTTTCCTGTTATGCCAGGGTAAATCAGATGGATTTTGATAGGGATATTTCTGGCATTACTGTAGATGGTTTAGTTGAGACTAATTTGAGCCTGTGTTTCAGGAACTGATGTTATATGTACATTTTGAATAAAGAAAGATGAAGAAATATATCCTAAAGTCATATCCATGTTGGGGATTGAATGACCATGTATTTAGATTTTAATATCACATTCCCTTTGCTTAAATCATTCTTTACTGACTAATTAGTCTTTATTGTTATTAGCATGGGATTATTTTCCAGAAGATTGCTTTATAGAGTGTGTCCAGTGCTAGACACTCTACAAACACCCAACAGATCTGCTTCTGTGAAAAATATATTGCTTGAGACAAAAAATTGGCAAAATCTCTGTGTCTGTAGAAGTTAGTCACAGGTAGACACGATTTTCTCTTTTCATCACTTGAACTGGTTTAATGTAACACTGTCTCAGAAATATATAACAATGCTAAAATGACACTATGCCTGGGGTTGTATTGATGGAGCATAGTCCTTTGGACACAGTGCTGTCTGAAAATGCTCACGACACCCTGCCAGTTTGGAGCACGAGCAAAAGAAACTGGATCTATGTACCCATCAATAAGAGGCAGGCACAACAGTGCAAAAGCACTCAGCATGGAAGCCAAAAAATGCTTCCCACCTCTGTGAGACTGTGGGAGAAAGGAATCATGCTTGCAGAGAAGGAAGACTGAATGGTGTCATTATGAGTGATCCATAAAGTATCATCGAAAAGCAAAATATCTTATATTTATCTGCTTCAATTTACAGCAATTTTGTACTGTCTCCCTCAATGGAAGTGCTGTTTGCTTTCATGATATATTCGTGGTTTTAGTCCCACTCCCCGTATTTATTACCCAGATAATCCATCTTTACCCTCTAGCCAGTGCCATGATTGCAAATCCTACAGGTTCTCAAAATGGCTATAAAGTAAAACTTTTTTAAGAGTCTCAGGATGGTGACTGGTTGCATAAAGCAGATTATGCCTGTCTGGGGTTTCCAGGAAATTGTTGTATTCCACTTATTACCTGTCTTTGAAATGAAAACATCAAGATAGTTTATCTCTGAAATGCTACGCTCCACAATATACGAGACCAAAAGCTTAATAGCATCATGAATTTCATATAAAGTAACAATACATTTTTCCAAGACTGCTTTCTCCCTATTCCACATCATGAAATCACAGTCAATAAACTTATACACCATTGTGCCATATAAATGTATTAAAATCCTTGATTGACTGAACTAATCTTTTTTCAAAATAGGCTGTAAATAAATAGACATGGTACAGGGTAAAAACCTTGTCTATATGCCTTTCATGAAGAAAAAACCCAGTCAGGTTCTGACATTCAAGAACAGGAGAAGTGAAATGTTAATGGGCAGAAAGCGCTCTTGAAGAGCCCAGCAAAGTACAAGTAATCCAAGCAGTCCTTAATGGTCTTCCTATCTATTGACTATCTCTTGCTGTCACATATCTCAGCAATTACTTGGTCTGCAGCAGAGGTACAAGGAGGTGTAGATTTAAATTATGCATAGGCATAGAGGTGTGGGTTCATTCTACTCAGTTTAGGCATCTCACTGAGATGCAGGAGTTAGGAATCTAGTCACTCTAAACTCTATAGAGAATGGAGAGAGACAGAAGTCTCCAATGGACAATGCTGCTCCTAGGTGGGCAGAATTATGCTCTGGAGGTCATTGTGTTTCTGTATTTACTGCAGAGAGTGCTTTGGGCAAAGCTGCCCTTCTGTTAGGAACCTCAGTTAGGTTGGATTAAACCAGAGACAGCATTTTTCTCATGTAGTGAAATAAGTAAGTTCTCTAAAGTCACTGAGTTTGCACTGAATTAAAATATATGTAAGTGAGAGGGCAAGAGTTCTACTTATTTTAGGAAGTGGATATAACTATGAATAAAGTGCTCCTTTAAAGTACTAGGGGCTGGAGGGAAAAATGGCACATACACTGGACATAATAATTTGTGTTTTCCACTGCCAACTACTTGCTCAAGCTCATCTTCATGTCCTTCCAATGGTTTATTTCTTCAGAACTTTATGTCTGGGACCCAGATGCCTTGAAACATTTAATCTCATTTCACTGACCAATAACCAAGCTGGTGCTGCAGTGGCATCTGAAGATAGACTTGAAACCCCCAACTCTGCCCCCAAATCGGCAGCAAGAGAAGCAAAAACTAAGCAGCAAACTCCTCAGCCTGTGGGTTCTACAGCAAAGTTCCCGTAGACTCCCCTGAGCCCAGGGTTTTACTCAGTGACCCTGCAACAAACATAATCACTTCTGTCATTTTGTCTCTCTCCCACGCTTGTTTATCTGTAATGCTGTTTGTAATTTTCATGTTTTAGATTTTAAACATTTCATGTAGGGACCCTGCCTGAATATGTCTGTAACTCACCTATCACACAGCTGGTGCAGTAATACAAAAATAATAATAATTAATTAATAATGGGCCTCTTCCTTAGAAGTGTCAAGATCTGGCAACTGACATTGATGTCGACCCCTCTCAGAGGAATCAAGTCATTAATAATAAATAATAGCAGGAACATAATAATATCACATTCTGTTTTTTCTCAGTGCTGTGATGATCAAATCTTTCTTTCCATTTGCTAACTCTGAGCGTATAGATCCAGTTACATATAGGACACAGATCTGCAGTCATACCAGCTGGCTGCCCTGCACAGGCTCTGGGCTGCATTCAGCTGTTTGGCAGCTTAGTGAGAGTTGCAGTCTCCACAGCCTGAAAGCAATACATCTGAGGGACCAGAACTCCAAGTGTCCTGCAAAGCAGTGACATGAGTGTTAGCTAAGTGCATAGCTCTCACATAGAATCATAGGAATGTAGAGTAATTTAGGCTAGGAGAGACCCTGGAGCTCACTGAGTCAAACCATGACCTAGCATTGCCAAGTCCACCATTAAACCATGTCCCTAAGCACCACATCTAAACATCTAAACCTGAGCAAATGTCCCAGCTGTGATTTTGTACTGGGGTCCTCCAGTTTGTGCAATGCTTGTGTCTGCAGGCATTTGCAAGGTGTCTGACGAGGCAATGCTACATGTGAAACACGCATCCTTTGACCTGGATTTGGAAGAGCGCTGTGCAATTCATCAATCCACATAAAATTAAAGACATCTGTATTTGCATTATCCTGCCCCTCCAGTCTCTTCAATGCAAGGCAAAAAGTCCCCAGGTGTTCCTAAAACAAAGGTTTAAAAATGCAGGCTGGTATTTATACTAAAGGATTGCAGAACTCCTGTGGACAAGAGAGAAACATTCTGTGACATGCCAGCTTTTCCTTGGTGAGTCTGTAAAGCAAGTGTCTTGTAATGGGCCAAATTAAGGCTCTTCTGCTGCCTCAGCACAAGTTGATCTAACTACACGTTGCTTTACTGGGATTGCAGATAAAGATGATTGATAGATTGGGACAAGCTGAGGATTTCCTAGGATTTTCTGCCCTTTTAAGTGTTCATGTTCCATATTCCATTTGGTGTAGGTTGAATGGTGAATAAATATTATTATAAAGGTGGGTAATTATGATAGTGACAATTTTTATAATAAGTAAGATCATATTACTGTAAATAAATTACATTTTAATTAAACAAGTTAGATTTATTTTTAAACTCATTTCATTTAAATCTCAAATAAACTAATATCCCTACCACCACTATCTGTTAAGAATTTGCCTACTTCCACCTGCCATAGAGTTTCCCCCAGAAAACCTGTGCATCCAGCCTGCCTAGAGATAACCTTGCAACCTAATCTAAAGCACTGGTGTCACAGGGAGAGTATTTGTTTCACTACTGGCCACAGTGAACTTTCCCTGCTGCAACACAGAGGACTTCATTTGAGGCTATCGTCTTTCAGTCATAAAAACCACTTTTGGAACCAAGGGGTTATTATTCACATAATTCTCTGCTTTCCTTCTGTTTTTCCAAGTCCCTCGTGCTACGTTATTACATCAAAGCTGATTGAAAGGAGTTAAATGGCAATCACTTGATTTTTAACATTGCTGGAATCTCCGAGGACCGTGTTACTTGTAGTTACAGCATTTTTCCTCACTTCGCTTTGAATCCTGGTAGACAATGCTTTTGCCAGTATTGCTGGTTAATCTGCCTTTGTTTCTTCAGCTCATCAATTATTGTAATGCTAGTGGATAAAACACAGAACAGGCAAACAGCAGAATAGTTATTCTGCTGTCTAGCAGTATATACACACACACATGTGTGTATATATATATATGTATATATATATATATATATACACTGCCAAATTGTCGAAAATCTTGGGGGATTTCTGCATCTTCTTTACAAACATGTGTGAGTGAGGTCTCCTTTGAATTTTTAGAAGAATTGACATTGTTATACCATGACATTAACGAGCACAATTATGAGAAGAGCAAAGAAAGGGAGAACAAGAGAAAGACATACATATTAGAAAGAACACATTACAATTACTGTTACTGCATGAAATTTTGGGTTCTGTTGTGCCTTACACTGCTTTTGTTGCATTCTATTGTGTAGCAAGGCCACTAAATTAATAACCTGGCATCCAAAAGAGAAGCAAGGCAGAGACAGCAACACCAAGTCAGAGAAGGGAGAATATGATGGGAGTCATGCTTGTTCTTGGTAGCAATATAGAATTCAATCCAAATTAATTTACTTCAAAGTTAGAATGCTGCATCTTTGAAAGAGGAAGGAAAAAGAAATTAGAATTTTTTAAGCAGCATGTATTTTCTGTGGTAGCTAGGCTCAATTGGAATGCCTAAACACAGACACCTATTGTCACTTCAGATATTTCCTGGTCCCTTTCTGCACCCCTTGTAGCCCTGAAGCTCTGGTATTTCCTATATTACCTTGGCTCTCTCCTTATTGCCTTCTTGGTTACAACTGTCATTTCAAGAGGAATGGCAGCCCATTTTATCTGAAACAGTCTTAAGTTTTTTCATGTCACTTCAATTAAGTAATAATGTAATTTCAATATAAATTTTCACAGAGAAGGGGTATGACAAAATTTTGAAATGTGTGTGAATTCTACCCACATATAATAGTGACTCCATGGGGGCTATGAGAAGTTTCAGAAAGGCCAATGTGTTTTGTGGCCACTGTTATATCCTTGTGTTTGCAGATGTCACGTGCTAAACTGGAAACTCCACTGCACAATTTCAGCTGAGGGTTCACATACAGAGTTTCTATTTAAAACAGAAGTTATATTTTTTTGTTTTTGATGTTCTTTAGCATTAGGATGTTGAAACATCATATTAGTACCTGAAGTAATAATTTGCTTTTAGAACAGAAATGTTGGTTTAAAGCTTTTAATTACTTTCTAACAGCATGAAAGCCCACAGTTATTGACAGCAGTTGTGGGCTGAAATTGATTAATTTAAGACATATTTGAGAAAACTTGTGAACCTTATGTTGGTCCCACATTAACAGTCACAAATTTTAACCTAGCAGAAAAATCAAATTCTCACATAAATTTAGGACTCTGCCAGCTCAATCTCTCTTAATTATGGTTTGCTTATATTTTTTCCCCACTTACTCAAGGTGTTATTTGAGAGTTCAAAAAAGGTGTCTAACTACTGCAGTTCTTAGAGAATTTTTTCACATAGCAAAAGTTTGAATTTGAAAATTTTATATTAAGCAGGTATTTGATTGGAAGTGTAGACGTCTCTTGGAGTGGGAGGCAGAGCTCCATCCACCTCCATCCCCCAAAAATTTCAATTCAACCCAGCAAATCTTGGATATTTCCTTAGGTCATCTACTCTTTATAGGGCTTAGATAAAGCTTACTTCTGAAAAAGAGTTTTAAACTCCTGCCTTTGGAGTATTGCTTTGTATAACTGAGAAAAATGTTTGTTTGAATTTCTTCAAGAGAGTGTCGGTATTGTAGAATACGTTAAAGAATAAATGTCCCCACATCTTAAGCTACTCCAGTAAAAAGAAAACCAATTCATTTTGAAATTGTATTTTTATAATTTTTTTACACTTCATCATGTTTTCAAGGGGCTTTGGTATTTACAGCAGTACAACTGTTTCTTACCCTCTGATAGATATTTTCAGTAGATTTGAGATGAAAATTCATAATCCAGGTCAGCATAATATCCCTGACAGCAGCATTTCCAGGCATGTCTATCTAGATATGATTTATCAGTATCAGTCTGTTTTAGGGTGCTATTGAATGCTGTATCTTTGAACCCCACAAACAGATGCACTCCCAAGAGTCAACTACTTGTATACCCTTTTGATTGTCTAGATTTTTAGGGGAGGCAAAGGACTGAAGTAGCTTAATACAAAAATAGGAGAAATTATAAATAGAATTATTTTTTTTCCGCAGTGGATCTTTTTTTTTTAACAATTTGGGTAGTATTATTCCCTGTGTTGCCATTTGGCTAAGCTGTAAATCTGTTTCCCTGAATGAGACTGTACCTGGTTCACTTCTACCAATAGAGACAGACAGTAAAAAGCTTCACCCCTCTCTGGTGTGCTACAGCCAGTGTCACTGCACAAAGAAGAGAGCTGTCACTGGTGTTAAGCTGGTCTTTGAGTATCCTGTAGGCACATCACAAGTGAGCTGTGAAACCTGGATATATACTGGATATAGAGTGCAAGTGCAGACCAGTTAGAATAAGAGCAATACCAGAATTCATGTCTTTTTCCAGAGACTTTGCTATAGAATACATCTCTCCCCAGGGCAAAGGTGAAATGTCCCACCCATAAAGGGAAGGCAGCACTCAACATATACTCATGGCTGAAAGGAGCAACAAAAGTCAGAGGGTCTGCAAAAAATCACAGTTTTATTAGTAAATTATGCACTTGGCATGGAAATTGATGTTAGTCCCTGATCAAAGGAAGAAAGAAAGAAAAAAGAAAAGAGATCACCAGTGCTGATTCCAGCATCCATACAGCTGATGGGATGTCCAGAGTCCTGGGGTACCACCTGGACCTGGTGGGGGTACCTTTCTATAAAGAGGCTGATCTGCCCTGAAGACAGGTTTCTCACCTTCTATGCAAATTAGAAGGTATTCTCATGCAGGATTTATTCTTTCAGATCTTTCTGGAAATGGGTTGGAGTGCTTTGGGGATCTTGGGTGGTCTTGATCCCTCCCTACAGTCCATGGTCACTCCCTGGCCTCATTCTGGAACTTGTGCTGTTTACCTCCAGGAACTAGAACAAAGATGTTTGCTCTGGAAAAGTGCTGCCCTACTTTTTCATGGCTCCCTTCTCCAGTCATATATTGTTCCTTCCCATTGCCTGTTATTACAAATAATCCTTGGTTATTACCCAAAATTCCTGTCTGTTGTTACCAACACCTCTTGGATGGCTTCAAAGACATCCAGCTATACATGTTTGGGACATACACATTACCCCATATCTTCTTGGATTATACAAAAGGTTTTCCTCTAAACCCCTGGCTCTGAAACTGAACACGAAGTGTTTGCCCATGAAATATTACTGAATTACATTTTTCTGTTTCTGAACTGTTTTATTCTTTTCCCAAAATGCATTTGTCCTTGAAAGAAAGAAATTCTAATTGTGGTATACTACATTCTCTTGTATTTCAGACATTTATACACAAAATCCTGGTTAATTTTTCTTACCCAGTGCTTCAGTGAGATTTGTGGAGTGACTGAGGACAACTTGCATGAGTAAGAGCTCTTAGGATCAAAGGCTTTAAAATATTCTGTGCTTGTTAAATCGTTGATGGAAGTCGAGTAGCACACACATGCAAAGAAAAAAAAAAGGCACAAAGAACTGATTATGAGCAAGCCTCATTTGAAAGCAGGTGCTGTTGTAGATATCCAGCAGAAGACTCGGTTCACAAGTTGTCCGTAGACTGCAGAAGAAAGAAGTTTTAATACAAAAAGATTGTCTCATTGACCCAGCTTGATCTGTGTTTCAAAGGCAAAGTTGTAAGAGTGCTACAATAGGCTTCACATATTGATCAGTACAAGGAAAGAATGACATAGCTCAGCCCATAACATTGTCCTTTTCTTTTTTTTTTACTTTTTATCTCCTGCCCCTACTTCTTTTCAAGGTAAGAGAAAAGTTAGAGTTAGTTCATCTTAAAGAGATTAGACTTCCTACTCAAAATCTGGAAAAGATGCTAAGAAGTCACCTGTAACTTATAAGGCTTTATTTTTGCTTTATGTATGTTTGACTTCACATAATATGTATTTCTAAATGAGGAGGAGGCCATTAAGAGAAGAATTGGAAACCTTTCTTTCCTTTTTTCTTTCTCTTGTACACACAGAAATGCACATATACATGACACACAGAGACACACATTAGTTTTGCAAACAGAAATGAATATGGACATCACTGCAAATAATCTCTCAGCTCCTCATTTTTCATTTTTGTGAGGAGAGTGAAATCAATTTAAAAAGACTAACAACAGCCTGTTCTCCCATGAGTCAAAACTAATTTTCTGATATGAATGAAGGAGCTCTATATAGCAAATAGTGTGGTGCATTGGAAAGATTTTAACGACCTAGTTTGGGTGTGTTTGTATGTGGCAATGTATGAATTATATAGGCCAGCCTTGGCAAAACCAGGTGTCTTAGCTACCAAAGGTCCTATTTGCAGTGATCAGAAAGAGGAAATGTAACTTGCAATTATTTTGTAAAAAATCTCTAATGGAGCTGTTGCCTTGCTACTAAAATGGCTGAATGTTGTATGCTGACTTAACTAACTTGTACTTATTCATTGACCCAGCAGAATTTGCAACACCAACATTAGGTCCCTTAGACAATGAAGAAGAATGATCAATTAAGCATGGGTTGCACCAAAGACAGCATGACTTGTACTAGAAAACTCAGATAATTATTACAGCTTCATTAGCTTCACACAGAAAAAAAAATAACCAAAAACCCACCCAAACAATTTTAAGCCTTGCTTGCTTTTACCAAGCTCCTCTGACCCTCTCAGACCTCTTTCCTACTGTGGAGGATAGCCAGGTCTTTATCCTGCTTGTGAGTTTGACAGCTTAACTTTGAAGGACCAAAAGTAATTCAGGCCTTTGCAACTGCAGTGCAGGAAAAGACAGAGATGCCATTTCATTTTTATGTTCCAAAAGGGCAGTATGAGCATCCTAATCAACTTTTGGAATAGGCTCAGGTTTTCTTAGATAGGGGCAGAAATTGAATTAAAATCTCCAATGTTTGAAGGAGCTCTCCTAGTAGAATTGGTGGATCCTTATAAAGTTGGGAGGTAGGAAGAAAACTCTTGAATGTGGTTGAGGCCAAATTATGCTGGGCCTGTTTAAAAACAGAACTGCGTGTGTTAAAGAACCTTTGTGTGTGAAATCATAGATGGTTCAAATGCCTGAAGACTGTGTGTGCATCCCTGTCTACGTAGCAACTAGGTGAAGGCTGGAGGACTTGTATTTGCACAGGAAACATGCCAGTGGCCATGACTTGATTATATGTTTTCTAAATTTCTTTGTGGAACTACAACATGGTCAAAAATGACCCCAAGATTCTATAGAAAGACACCTGCATGTGAAAATACTGTTCTTTCCATCTGTATTTTCATGTGGGGTAAATTTAGCCATCTATGACAAATAGGTCTTTTCCATAAATAAGTCTTTTCTATGAAACCAAGCATATGAATTAAATAGTTTTTAATTTGGCATCTTAGGATTTACCCCCCCCCCCACCACCACTTTTTTTTTTTTTCCCAGTGGCATATAGCTTGGTTTCAAGGTCTGCAGGTCCATCAGACTTCTGACATCAAAGCTGTTATGTTTTCACTCCTAATAGCTATATTTGACTTATTGTTTGCAAGAAAAAACAAAGCTATGAAATTCAGTCATTATAAAAGGTCATTATTAATTTATTCCTCTTGTGCTAGAACTTGATCGTCTGTCTGTGTGCTTAAAATGCCTTTGTATCTTGTACTTTGTTATCTCCAGGCATGTAATTTAATTAACACATGTACACTGCTTTGAAGATGTAAAGTGATATATAAATGCTTAAAGATCCAAATTAAGGCTTTCACAGGTGAAACAGTGGGGCAGCAGGTGGGAAGTACAACATACAAGCAACAGTGCTTAAAGATAATTACTTCTGCAAAGGATGGGAGCAAGTATAATCCCCCCAAATTGCTGTAGGGAGCAAAAGAAACCATGTCAACCCTTGAAAAAGCACCTGGATTTTGGTACCATCCAGTGATGAAATGTCAGGTGCTTTTTGCTGTTCAATCTTCTTAAATACAATGGATGATTTTTTTATGGTGACTTCACCATGTAGTTCCTGGAATGAAGAAGGAAAGTAGCACAGGGGAGCATAATACTTGTGCATTTAGGCCTGTATTCTGACAAGTATTAGAACAGGAAAAAAATGGATTCATTAAGTTCATGTGAATAAACACATTCATGCCTGCCAATTATGGATAGCACTGAGTAAGGGATAGGTGATATTATATAATCTCTCTTAGTGAGCTGTACCTCTTGTCAGAGTTACTCTGCAAAGAGATGCCTTAAATAGCAAAACTACTTTAGAACTTCATCTGGGTCAGTAGCATTAGTCCCATAATACCACCACAATATGTCTTACATGTGGTATCCAAAGAGCTCAGATGAGAGAAATTTGAAAGAAATGAATTGGCTTGGGACTCAGCAGCTTTCTGAGAGTTTACGGTTAGATGACAATTTTAATCAGCAAGGGTGGAGTCAGCTGCCTAAACACAGACATCCACTGCCATTTGAAATTCTTTTTCTGAGTCTGGGCTAGCAGATATGGTGCAAGCCCCATGAGGGACGCGTGCCCTTCCAGAGCAGCAGTTAAAAGCTCAGGAGAGCATTGATCTGCCAGTCTTGCCTGCCAGCCTGAGTGCATGCTAGAACATGTTAGGATGTTTCAGAGGGTGTTGGCTGACTGTGTTTATACAAGTGAATCCCATCCACACACTCAAGTGTCATCGTCTGCCATCAGAAAAAGTAATACTGTTCATGGCTTTTATTCAATTTACAGGTCACAGATCTCTCTTCTTCTGAAACATTTGCATGCAGCATACATCAACCCAGTGCAACAAATGTTAGTTATAGACAGCAAAAAAAAAGTTAAATTTTCATTAAAAGAAAATAAAATTGCTCCAATGCATATTTCAGGTGGAATTCCCTACCAATGAGGAGGTTTATCCATTTAGGCTTTGACAAGCACTTTGCAGTTGTCATGACTTCTTATGATACCCCACTCCTAAGTTCAGACAATTAACACTGATGCCACATTATATATATAATACAGGAGAAGCTTTTTTATTTTTCAGCGGGAAACTCTTCCTGTACATTTTATTGTGATCTCAAAATTTGTTACCTTGTGTGGGAACACTTTTGTTTTTCTATATTTGCTTTATCTTGCTTTGGGTGGAGGTGAGGAGGAATCAACAAATCAGCATATTTATCACTCTGACTGACATGTTCACTTCTGATGGGTTTTATCTTGCACATGCTTATTATATTATTCACAACAGGAACCTTATTATGAAGTGGATGAATGCGACTATTGATTCAAAACAGATGCACATTAAGTGACAGTCACTGAGTAATTGCCTTTTATATGACAAGGAAATCAGTACAAAGTTGGCTTTCGTTTGACACAGTTACATCAGTCAGTTTGCAAAGGATAGCTATCCTTTAGTACCAACAATATCATCCTATTTCTACTGTACAGATTGCTGTTGCCATGATGTCCTACCTTGGGTTTTTTGTTGCTGTTGTTATTTTTACAAGAACCACTAGATATCATGAAGTAAAACTCATTATCAGCTTTCTTAGGCTGCAGTGCTGTATCTCTCTCTCTTTCCTTTCTGATAAACAGTGAACAGACAGAAGAGTTCATCTTTTATACAAATATGTAAAGCTCTGTTGCCACTAGTCTTCCAGCTTTGACTTTCATTCTAATTGCCACAGGAAAACAATTTACAGATTTTAGCTTTTTTTTTTTTTCCTCTAGGAATGTGTAAATTTTCAATTTCAATCATTATAATGATGAACATGTGTTGAAGAAACATACTAAAAGCAGCATATACCTGTCAGGGAATTTTTTTTCCAGTATATCCGAGTAAAATCTATTGTAATCACTGTATCTATTTTTCAAAGGCAACAGAAAAACAAGACATTTCTAAAATTGCAGTTAATGATGACAGTTGAAAGATATAATAGTGTGTGAAAAAGCCTATATGTGGAGTCACATTTTTCTTTTTATTGCTAGCTCAATGTATCTTGCATATTCTCTTGACGAGCCTCTGTGGTTTTAGTTTCTGTAGAGGCTTGAGTGAAATTAAGGAGGCACTGTTATGTTGTTATCAGCAAAAAGCTGAGATTTTTCTAGAAGAAAGTCCCCTCATGCCAACATATCAACTTATAAAGCTCTGTTTGCTGTCATGTACACAACTGAAATTTGATTCAAGCAGTTCATAGAATTTGCTTTCTTTTTCACTTCTGTAGAAATAAAAAGATCAAATGCATATACATGATCTACAAGTAATCCATCTATATTGCCTACTGCCTAAATACGTTGACTAATGATTACTGATGATTATCTGCTTGGAAAATAATGGGCATATTTCCCTTGCTGCAACTTCTGTGACTTCAGGCTGCACTGTGTTTTAATTATAACACATTCAGACCAGATTTAACAAAGAACTAGTAGATGTGCTAAAGGAAGAAATCCTCCTTTGGTCAGGTGTCAGACTATTACTATTATTTATTTAAGTGGTTCTAACGTGACAGTCTTGACCTACTTGGTCTTTTCTTCTGCTAATGGCTGTGAAATTGAAACAATTCACTTGGCATTTTAGACTGTCATTAAAAAAAATGCCCAAGAATGCCAGAATGGACAACTTTCTTGCCCGTTTATGTCACTGCAAGCTGCTTAAGAGTTGCTTTGCTGCACTGTTCACAGCAAAGAGCCCATAAAGCCCTCTTGCAACAAATTATTGTACTCGGAGGAAAAAAACCAAGGTAAATTCATTTCAGCCACTCCATGATTAGTTGGTTTTGAGGATATCAGACAAAATCTTTAACATCAGCAGGGGTTTCTTGTTCAAGGGGATTATACTTGAACTCAGAATGCCCCTGTCACATTTCTTTAAAATGTCATGAATTGACAGTTCTCACAGTGAGAAACTCAGCTGATGCAATGTGAATATTGAATATCACTGGAGTATCTTGTGTTGTGAAGGTATGCTTGGGGTGCTGAACAAAGCAGTAGTGGACAGAGCTGCAGGTCCTGACCCTGACAGGGGTTTCATTTGTGAGATTTTAAGGATAATTTCTCCTGCATCCCTTTTCTTTCTTTTTTCTCCTTTGTTCTTTTTTATTTTTAAATGTAATTAATTTACACTTGTACATTTTCTCTTTTTAATGTAAGTGATGCTATTTTGGGGTTTAATCAAGCATTTGTCAAGTACTTTATTGATGAAAGACAATACAAATGCTCTCTGAAGGATGTGCAGATCTACAGAAGTAAACATTTAACAAGCAAACAGTCTTTAAGGATAATGATGTAAGACAGGGACAGGAGTGTAGATGTTGAAATCTGCTTAGCAGTACAGGGAGCCATTTGGGAGGCATCTGCACACAAAGAAAGTAAGGATAGACCCCTTAAGCAGCTACTCCCAGTATCCCATTTGGTCTCAGCATCTCATCAAATCCCACTTGTCAAACCTTCCCACCTTCCTCCTATCCCTTTCCTCCCACCTCACCCTCTGTGTTAACCAGAGTCCCACTAAGCAGTACAGCTTCAGCCTTTTTCAGACTACAGGCTTATAGCTGGTCTTGGCTCCTCCATAATTCCACACCTCTTTCTCCAGCCTGTTTGGAAAAGCATTCTGAGAGAGATTTATGCTTTTGACAGAGGAGCAGGGACAACAGGAAGAGAGGTGCTATTCTACCGGTAAATGGACCAACAGACCTCTCCTCAGTTAGAACCTTTCCTCTCTTCTCCCTCCAGAGGCAGTGACAACTTTCCTTTCTTCCCTCTGGCTGCAAAACCCAGTATCTTGTTCCCCAGCTCTCCAGAAGGCACTTCACTTTCTGTTGCAGCCCATGAGTGGGTGAAGGATGAGTCCAGTTTGGTGCTTACACTGCTGTTCCTCATTTGGTCCCTGGGTCTGTGGGCTACCAGACAGACTACAGTGGCTCACACCCTCACATACTCACACGTCTAGCAGGGTTGAAGAATTTAGCACAAGCTGCAGAGGGGCGAACATTTTTCCTTTTAACAACCTGGAATAATTTTTCAATTTATTCAAGCTGTCCTCTCTGCAAGTAAACTGAACAATTAAAGGGCATTCACTTATTTTTCATGCGCTGAAAGTATGAATTTTTCATTATGTTCCAATTCACATTTTTTTTCCCCAGCTTCATTAACTGTCTAGTGTGAACTTTATTGTCTACACATTCATACGCTTTAACTAGCTGGTGTGTTTGGGGGAATATATTTTGCAGACTCTGTCTTCCTCTCTGCACAAATCTTGTTATTCTCTGCAAGGGAAAAGAGAAAGAAAGGGAAGAATAAATAATGATCAAAAAGCATGTTTCTTTTCAGGCAGCAACGCTCAGCACTCCGCTGCAAATCATGCTGTGTAGGATCTTGTAAAGCTTGATTGGAAACATGTAATCATATTAAAAATGTGTGTATCTCTTCCATCCCCCACTCCTCCCAGCTCCTACAATTAACTAAATCATGGGTTTCAAGGGGATTTTCCCCTGAAAAACAGCTGTGTTCTTTGCTAAGGTTGCTTTTTCTGCAGAGCCTCAAAGACAGGAGTTTTTAGCACCTTATGAAAGACAAAGACCGAATAGACTGGCAGCGTTACGGCCATTTCAGGTGAAAACGACAGGTGCTTTCAGAGACTCCTCTGGGGGTGTGTAATGAAAACTATTTGGGAGATATTCCTGTTGTGAACGGCCTAACTCAGATCTACTGCAGCAGTTCAGGGATGAAAGAGAGTGACCTGACCCGAGTGAACCCTGACAGCGCCCCGCCACCAGCAGCAGGCGCGCTCGGCGCTGCCCCCGCGCTGATGTCGTGGGCTGTGTTTACAAAGTCATTGAAGTCAGCGTGATGCTGGACAGCGGCAGGAACAGCCTGTTCCAATCTAATGCACAAAAAGGCTGTCACACAAGAGGAGAAAGATTACATTCAGTTGCCGTGTAGCTGTGAAAGTGGACTATTAACTTCTAATAGAGCCCCTTTTTTTTTTTTCCTTTTCTTTGGGAAAGCTACAGAGACGTGGCATTAAACCTGTGAGTGTCAGAGAAAGTGAGAGCAAGCAGGGGTGGATTGGCGAGGTCTCAGGTCAGGGTGTTGTGCTGTGAGTGCAGTCTTCCCTCTGGAGTTGGCAGCTGCTGCCCTCTGTCCTTCTCCACCTTTTAATGCTAATGCTGTAGGGGCTCCTCTCACTCAGACATGTATGTACTCTGTTGCAAGTCTAGTTCTGTGTGCTAGCAAGTGTGGAGAGAGGAAAAAGGAGGTTTCTGAAATAATTCCAGGTGATAGTGCTGAGATTTGGGCATCAAATATTTTTCTTTTGGCTGTTTATGATGATGGCATCTGGCTAATTAGGAAACATCAATGCTACAAGGACTTGAACTTTTAGCACATTCAATCTGGGGCTGCTTAAATCTTAGTCTGGGGCTGCTTGGTCTTGTAATAAGTGCCTGTCACTGATTGCATGTTAATGTTTGTGCCTTTGTATTTTGCTTGGGTAACCACTTCTGAAGTTTGGCAAAAACCTGAAGGGTTCATAGGATTTGGTTCATCAAATAGTCCCTTCCACTTCCATTTCTTAGATATTTCAATGTACTGATTCAATCTTTAATGTCTGCCAAAAGGGAGATTGAGGGATCATTAATGACCAAAAAAAAGCCATCCTTAAAACACTGGATTTGTTTTGGACTTCCTAATTCAAAAAGTGCAAACTTCATCAAACTTTAAGCACCTGTCTCTGGTGGCATTTCTGAACAGCAAATTTGACTCACATGCCAAACCCTGCTCACATGTCAGCTCTGCTCTTTGGGACATGCATTTTGAAACACAAAGTTTCCTAGTGTCTGAAACATAACCTGAATGAAGTTACTCTGAGTGCTATTTAAAAGAGTAAAAAAGTTTGAAGAAAAAAAAAATTGTGATTAATTTTTCAGTCATAAAAGTGTACTCAAAGGTCTCAGACCCAAGCCCTCCCCCAAATCTAAGGTCCACCAAGAAAGAGATGGCAGAAGGTGACAGACACATAGCAAAGTTCCTGGCTTTTCAGATATTTATACTGGAATTAATTTTTCTTTCTTGCTCAAGTATCACTTGCTGTTTTAGATGGGGTCTCTGGGATTTAAGAGGAGTCTCAAATTTGCCAGGATTTTATGAGGATTATATTTCCCATTGTACATTTTGGAGTAGTTCAATGGAGCTTTGGAGATAGGTCTATTGCAAAATATTCACTTAGTAACTTTAATATTTATATTTCCCCCTGGAGACATAATTTGAATTAAGAATCTGCAGTGACAGCTTATCTATCTAAGAGGCAAGTTTTAATAATTAAAGTTTTTTGATGAAACTTAAGTGCTATTGTTACCATTCCATAGCAAAATACTAAGGCCATAGAAAATAGAAGTAGAACTAGGCACTAAATTCAGATATTCAGACGTTTGCTTTGCAGAAATAATCCCGTTCAGATTTATAAATAGACACTTCACAGTTGATACGTAAATTCCCTGAGTATCTTTAAAAACTTGATATTTCAAAGTCAGATTCCACATTTCAGCATGAATGTGTGATAAAGAAGTGGGAAGAGAAAGAAAAAAACATGTCATATTAACTGGAAGAGTTTACCTCTGACATTTGTGGAACCTGTATCTGACTCAAATGCTGTCATGAATGAATGAATTTACATTTTAGGCAAATGTTGGGAAGTGTATTTGTATCACGGCATATGGTGAAATGAGCAGTTTCCTACATGTGCTCAGGATGGGGAAGAAGAGGTTTGTGAGAGCTTCATTCCAGGCAGTGCCGATTGGTCAAGGCCCTGCTTGCTGCAGAGCTGAGCAGGTGCTGCCCCTTGGGATCATCTACCTGTGCAACCCTCATAGGAAGATCTCTCTTTTTTTTTTTCTTGCTTTCAGTTGGGTTTATCAGATGTAACTAAGGGCAAAAATTGGGTTACGGTATTTTTATAACTGGAAATTATGCATCTTGTGAAAAGAAGACAATTTTTTTTTTTTTTTTTTTTTTGTAGCAAAGGTTGAATCTGCATACTGGCAGTTGGAAAAAAACATCTTTGTGTGAGAAATAGGAAATCTCCCTTGGGTGTTTCTGAGGAAGAATAAGCACAGAGACCCCTGAAGCCTGAAGTTGTTTTTTAAAAGTCAGTTTTACTACAAAAACACACTTTAACCCCAAATTGTTATAAAAGGCCGTGCCAAATTATATATCCACTAGCTGAATAGGGAAGTTGTACTCTAATTGTTGGATATAAGCTTGACTGCCTTTGAATTAACAGTTAAAGCTGTATTCATTAATCTGAACAGGGAAGAGTGGGCAGACTGTCACAACTTACCTCAGTTCAGTAGTCATGCATAGCAGGTGAGAGAATGCTAACCACTTACAAAGGGAAGCAGCTGATCTCCATCAGCCCCATCACTTAATGATGAAGAGAAAGACAACTGACTGCAATATCCAGAGAAAGATTTACCATATATCTGAAAGTTCAGTCCCAACAGGCAATGTGCAACCTCCAATTATCCAGAATGATTAGTCTTAATGCTTTTAAATGCCTTACTAACTCAAGAACCACAAAGGACAGAATTCATAAATGTATTAAAGTCCATTTGCTGTACATACAGCTTCCGGGGAAAAAGACATGCTTTTGGGAAATAAGCATGAAATTCACTACTTTTGAAGAAAACACTGGGAATGGCAGTGCTTTTCAGAAAGAAAATGACCTGACCCAAAACCAGAGATGAGGTAAGGTGAGACAAAACTTTTGGCAAACAGGAGCTGATTAAGGGGACAACTTCAGTTTATAAAACTGGATCAAATCCAATTTCAGTGCCTACTGAAACTTTTAATTTGTCTTTTTTTTTTTTTTTTTTTCCTCAGGAGACAGGTTAAGGGTTAACAGATTCACCCCTGAGAATATGAATATTTAACTTTTAAATGGCATTGGTTTTGAATAGAAACTGAGGCGGTGTATGAACCATGGCAGAAAATCTCTGGAAAGTCTTGCTTGGATAATCTAAGATGTTACAGTCTTCTGTTGTCTGTCCTATCTCTTTCCAGAGGATACTGCCCTCTTGGAAGTTGGTACAAAGGAATTTCCAGCACTCCACGTACACGGCTTTACATTCTGGCACGTTAGTTAAAGCCACCTTCACCAGCAGAGAGAGCTAAAACCAGTCAGGCTAGGATACTTAAGCTGTGCCTTTTGCAGACTATTGCTGAGATGATATCTGCCAGCAGAGATGTAGGTGTTGGAGTTATTTGAGTCAACAACATTTTAAACACAGCTAGACTATAAGAGGTAGCACATAACAACCCTGAGCTTTTTTTGTGTTGTTGCTTTTAGTTTTGTTATTTTTGTTTTTGCATTAGTCTTGCCTACTGACAGTGTTGTGGAGTAGGATGCAGCAGAGGCAGCAATTCTGCAGATAATCATTGTGGGAAGGAGTATTCATCTGAAAGAAATTAAATGGTTTCTGCAAGTGTATCTCAACTGGAAGTGTAGTCACAATTGGAAACAGCTTGGAAATTGCTGATCATAACAGTCTTGTAAACATTACTTCTGAGAGTTGTATGCTGGTGCAAATGCTTGTCCAAATCACCTGGTAAAGGTTTTCAAGTGACCATTTCTTTGTGCTATCACTGATTCTCTGAGCTGAAGCAACATCCTTTAAGACTGATACATACAATGAGCCTTAATAAGATGTAATTGTTTTCAGGTTTCCTACCTGAATGTTGCTAGTTACCTAATCAGGGACCAGCTGCACCATTCCTCTCGTATTTTTGTGTGAAGCTCACCTGGGAAGAAGCCAGAATATTGGGGGAAATTATGTGTGCTAAAAGACAGCTCTTGGCAATGAGATGAGGAATGAGAGCTCTCACACAGGGCAAAGTCAGTGGGATCAGCCATGTGGAATCACCATCTCTTCAGTACAAATTGAATATTTTCTGTCTTCATTTTCCTTTACAAGAGAGGCTTTGCAAAATTTCCCTCTCAGTGACAGAACCTGGTTTATAGTTTCTCACTGTAGCTGGATCTGGATAGCCTGGAGATAAACATTATATGAAAGAAAGAAGGTTTTCCAATCTATCTGAATAAAGCACTGGTGAAACTTTCATGAAAAAACATATGCTCCTTTATAAGAAATTTGTATATATATCAGAAAGACTGCCTGCTTCTGAATGTGGAAATGACACAAGTAATATATACTGCACCATTTCCTGGTTTGAGATTAATAGCCCATAGTCAACATGTAGTCTAGGACCTATTTTCTTGCACAGAAAATGATGCCCTCTTGCATGAAGCATGAGGCATGAAAAATCTTCTTATTGAGATTTTTTTTGCCATAGAATTCCCTTGCCTATCTGTAAAAAGAAATTGAGCTGTGAAGGAATTTTGTTATTAATGCTGTGCCATACTGAGTCTGGAATATCAACATTCCCATATCAGATTTTGTGGACTTTGGATCTACCTAATCACAGATATGTTGGTATCTTCTCTATTAATTTCCATAACTATCCACTAAAACGAGACTTATCTGCACTTGTGATGGAACACAATGCTGTGGTGTTTACAGGACTGTGCTGCCTGAACTGCATTTCACTGCGGAAGCTCCTTGGCTCCTTACACACCGCCACCAAAAATTGCTGCTTATTCTGATGCACAGCCAAGCTAAGTGTTGTATACTTTGAGATGCCTGTGAGAAAGGTACATCCATCTTTTAAATATCTGTTGGGTAGTTTGGGATCTCAATACTTAGGCAATATGGATTCCTTGGGTTGAAATGAATAATTTGACTTGTAAACATTCATACAAAATAAAGCAAAGGATGAAGAAAGTGTTGTCTGTTTGAATTTGAAAACAGTGTTTATATTTTTTCATACTCGTTTAAATTTCTTGTTTATTTCTTGTTACAGAGTCAACATGGGATTTATAAGTCCTTGTTCATTTTCTGACTTTTTCTCAGCGAGCGACAACCACTTTTACTTCAGGCCTGAAAGCTGTCATTATGTCCAAAGTGTGCTGACTAAGCAGTGTTCACACCAGAAAAACAAGAATGGTGGGGATATTAGGATAAAAATAGACTGCTGCATTTGCTAATCTTGAGAAATAGATTTTTTTCCTCTGTGTATCTGCCTTGGCCTTCATTATGCTTTTCCTCTACCGGTACCTATATAGAATCATAGAATGGTTCGGTTTGGAAAGGGTCTTAAACCACAGATCATCTAGTTTAGATCATCACCTTCCATTAGACTAGGTTATTCAGAGCCCCATTAACACATAGGCAATGCCAATAGGTATCTTTACTATAAACTGGCAACATGAAACAGAGTAGGGAAAGCAGAACATGTGCTTATTCATTCTGAAAGTAAAAGAGATGAGTTAATTTCTGAAGTCAAAGCCTAGATGCTCAGCTGTACATCATATATTATCTTCATTAATCTAATGTAACAGAGCAGGAGCAGAGTGGTGAAGCATCCTTATTCAAACCTCAAACACACTTCTTGAGCATGAGTGAACACAGCATTCACTACTCCCATTTGTATTCCTGCCTTCTAGTTGGAAAGTAGGGAAAAGGAATGGGCGTGAATACATGAAGACAGATGTGCAAGCACCTGTATTAGGCATTGAGTGATTTAGAAAAATGGCAAAATATGCCAGTGGTATTACTCATGCCTTTACATGTGTTCCCATGTAATTTTTAGAGATCTAGAAGCAACATGTTGGTATAGATTTTGATTTGCAAACTGAATGTTGAGTGGATGATGGATTCCATGCTGTGCTTGGACACAGTTCCCAGCTCCCTCCTACTCTGTGAGAAATGACTGCAATCATAAACCCATCACGTAATGAAGACTTCAGTAGGAGCAGGAAACACTACCACACCAGGAATTTGCAGGACATCTGGTAAATCAACAACATTATCACAAACATCATGGCCAACAGCCTGAGCTGTAGCAACAGTATATTCATTTTCCAAATGTTCCAACTGAGAAAGATACTCAGATCATTCCCACTATACACCAGATGGTTGATTGGGAAGCCAATATTTTCTCTATGCACAGAAGCTTACTCTTCCATCATTTTGCATGGGGACCAGATATTTTATTAGAGACAGGATTTTCTCTGGCCCCTGTTCTGCTGAAGAAATATATATAGTGTATGGCATACACACCACAATATGGGCAACTGCAAGATACTGGAAGAAGTGTCCTGGCAGGCCACAAGCATGAGAAACCTCTGTGGCAAACTGCCTCCCTTTTAATTTTTAATGATGTTAAGCATCTTTAAAGTGAGCTACAATGCATTAAATTGTATTAAATATGATGCAATATCAAAGCCACATGAAAATTAATCAATCTGTCATGCAGTGATGTCAGAGAGCCACAAAACAAGCCTAGTAATATAGTAGCTCTAGTGCTTAGTGGGATGATAATTTAGGCTCCAAGTAATTAGCATAGCACAATTTCTAGTGCTTTAGTCAAGAAAAACTGTCTGCAAAAATCAGTGGAAGTTTTGCCTTATTGAATATGTGCTTCAGATAAAACCTGGAAATAGAAAGCTAAGTTGACTTTGTGTGTTGACTTTGCAAAGTGCTCTCCAAATCATAATAGTGAATTTGCCTACAGAGAGAGAAAACAACTCCTTGTATTACTAAAACTTCCAGACTTGCTTTCAGTCTGATAATAAAGGTTTTGATGTAAACCTTTTGTCTTCTGTTTATCTCTGTTCAAGCTGTAGCTCTAAATCACTGGATGTGTTCCTAACTTCATTAATCCACACTTTGTCAAATGCCTTATAAAAGACGGGAATTTTCTTAAAGCTGTTGCACTCTGATATTTGAGTCTTCTGTAAAACCAAAGAGAAATATAACATTATTATATGGTGGACATATTGCTATACTTTTAAAAACACTAAGTTATTATTTCCTTGCAAGTTCACTACCATCTTACTGCTTGACCCAGTATTTCCATTACTAGCATGTTTGTCAGACTGTTGTTTTTTAGGAATTATCATCAGCAATAGTTAAAATGCTGCAAAGAGCTAGGAAAATAAATTGCCTTATTTTTTTTATTTTTTTCTCGAGTTTATCAGGTAAATTCTAGTGCTATATTTGAGCAAATATTTGAATTTAAGCATTGAATGTAAGCATGTAAGCCTTTGTGTTGGGAACATGACATCTGCTTGATTCTACATCCTTAAGAAAAATCAAGAATGACTTGGTAGAATTTTCAAATTACATTCTCTAAAGTTGTCCACACCTTGTGAACATTACTAGTCAAGAGGCACAGAGGATGAGTTGGATTTTTCCTGAAACTGCTCTTGGTAGCAGTTAGAGGAGGCAGGCTGCCTATTGGGGCTGGATAATGGAGTGACATATTTCATCCAGCACTTGTACACTGTGCATGCTCATTCAAAAAAATCCAAATGGACACCTATGTACTTACACATTTTACTAAGAACCTATGCTTCCTTTCATCTCGCCAAATTTTCAATTTCACTTCATCTCTTTAAACCCTGACTGGGTAAAGCCACATTGATATGCTTAACTTAAGAACAGTAAAGCCACTGAAGCCAGCAGAACTGACGGATGTAAAATTCTAAGTATGTTTGCAGGATTTACCACTAAACTTTAAGTCTGAGATCTCTGAATTTGGAAGCCTAAGAGTTTCATGACCTTCCAAGCATGGATTATCCTTATTTTCTACAGAAATGGTTCTAAACATACTGCTTGTGCTTAGGAATAACAGACGTTCTCTAGGAGTGTGCTGGCATCCTTTGGAAAGAATTGTGGTATTTGGTTGTGAAAGGTGAATTACAGAGACAACACAGAGGACTCCAGACTGGATCAGTCAAGACAAAGCAGTTCAAACCCTGGTCTCAATAAAGTAAATGGCAGCTATGCCCTGTGACTTTAACTGTCAAGTGAAGAGAAATGACTGTGTAATTGCTAAAATCTGATACTAAGCTGGTAGCAAAGAGACTGCATTTTACAGATACAGATATGGGTTGTTTTTTTTTTTTTTGTGTAGAAACCCTACCAAGCAACAGAAAAAGCCAGGCCAATGCATTAAAACTTGTCTTAACTGAAAGAGTTAATTCTGGTCATACTTTGTTAAAAAAAAGAAAAAAAGAGATTTAATATATTTTCAATCATGTCAACTGAAATGCAACTTTCCCCATTGATAGACTTGCCTGCATCTATCACAAGGTAAACAATCTGTGCTAAAAGCATAAAGACTTATTTTTCCTTTATTCTTATCTCAGTGAAACAGTCCACTGACAGAAACACCTTTTGTTTGGAAAAGATTTGGTCGTGCTTCACCCTAAACTAATGCAGAAATAGAGGTGTATTAGAGAAGTTTTGACTGCCGGTGGCAGTGGAATTCATTGCCCATTATTTTGTTCTCTAAAATATAAACACAACTTGATTATGTTGCCAAATAACCACATGCAGATTTGCAGTTCCTTAAAAGTAACTTATCAACTTTGTCAAGAGTGAAAAACTCATTAATGACAGGTGCTTGCAGAAAGAAAAAAAATAGGGAAAAAAAGGCATTCATCTGGGTGATTTCACTTTGACAAAACTGAGTGATAGCAAGCAGTATTCTTGAAGAGATGATCATCCAGCTATAGAAACTCTAAGACAAGAAGTATTTGGAAGTTGTTAAGGTGTAATATCACTCTGAAATTAGCAGGGTGTTTTTTGAAGTTGGAGAGTGTCGTGTTTTTGTTTTGCTTTAGTGTCTTGCAAAATTTGTTCTTTTCATACCAGATTTCCAAGGGTTCAGGCAGGTAATGTACAAAGAGTACCCAAGGCAAAGCTGTCACATCTTCACGTCTGTCAGCTGGAATTTCTTGCCAGTAGCTGAAGTCTATGAGAATCAGGATGGAGCTGAACACTAAGCCTTTCCTGCAACCCCTTCTAAGAGTGTGATTTGCTCATAACAGCATGTCTGGGGGCATCCTTAATTACGGGACACATTCTTTTGGCTTATGTCAATCATCTGCAAAATGAAATACATTTTCAGTATTCTTAAGGCTTTTCCATCCTCTTAAAAAACATACTTCATCTGTTGGGAGGAAACGGTTAAAGTGGTAGATTAGCTCAAGTGACCTTGCAGCTGGGAATGCTGAAGCCCAGAGAGTTAGAGTGTGGGAAACCCCATGTATTATGCCTGCTGCTGTTTATCTTCTGTCTGTTTTGTGGAGTCCCTGTCTAGAGATAACACAGGTATTTACTTACTTGGAGGTGCTATCATGGACATGTTGGAGCTCCCTGTTGGGAGAGTGATCAAAGATCATAGAAAGCACTGAGGGGATCAAAGCATGGTGGTAAAGTATGTGTGTGTGCAGACCCTTGGTAAATGGGTGCAAACAGCAGCACCAGGATCTGCCAGGAGCCTGATGTTACCTGTGCTCCCTGTCATGTGTCTCTGCTGCCCAGGTGGCTCTTTGGGGATCCTCCAGTTAGCAAGGTAATGAAATAAATTTATTCCTTGCATTCCAGCCATGGGTTTGGAGTTATTCTGGCCACCTGCCTGTATTGATTCACACATCATCTGTCTTTTGAAATCTCATTTTGGTACAAATGTCATGAGTCCCATCTGTTTCTCACCTTGTATAGTAACTTTCAATTGTACTTAGTGAAGTAAAAGGAGTAAAAATTCCAGTTTGGTAGTTCTTATACTCCATTTTATCAGTATTAAATGATAACTGTAAGCTATAGCATCACAACCATACAAAGTTTTAGAAGACTGAAGTATTAGCATATCATCTGCCTGACAGATTTGGCTAAATCATCTGAATATATTTATGTAAATATGATGTGCTTTGCACTAGAAAGAGCAGAATAAATTTAATGGAGCTACTACTACTTCTTAAATTTAAAAAGTAAATTGTGTTAATAAAAAAATTCAATTGCCTGTAACCAGAATATCATGAAATCAAGTTATATGCCTACCTTTGTCCTTAGCTTAATTACAGCCTTTGACACCTTCTTAAAACACTCCTGTTTTCCAGCCTTTCACCTTCTCCATGCAATATCTTAATTACTCTTTCAAAAAAGAAGATTAAGTATGACTGCTTTGACCTCCCTTTTTTTGTCCTCATTCCTCACACTCTTTCTAAAACTTCATTACATTCAGATCACATTTTCCTTTGTGGTATTCTATCCTTTAGTAGGATATTTTGATATTCACTGTTGGTTTCCCACTTACTTTCTCTTGCTGTTTTTCCACTATCTTAGTGAAAAGAACACACCCTTCTTTCCCTTGTTAGATGCAGGATTGTATTAAAGTCTAATATCTCTTTAAGAAACCAGCTGAAGGCAAAATTTAATTTGCTATTTTTATATCAGTCACTCTCATATCAACATCTTCATTTCCATCTCTCCTTTCACCAAACTTGCCTGCATTGTCTTCCTTAAGATTTTCTCTATGTTCCCCCTCCCTTGAAGTGTAATAGAAATAAAAGCAAATTCCTTACTCTTCTTTTGTGTCAGCTGCTAAGTCCCTGCCACTGCTATTAAGAAAACTCAGTGATGGATTCTGTAACTGTGGAGGTCATTTTAGACCCTCCTTTTCTCTTGCTTTTGCTTTGCACATGAGAAAGGATTTCTCTCTGTATATCAATACCACTGTTTCACTGTGTAAGAACCTTCTCTTTCCAAACGAACATTGAATATACTCCGACATTCATACATGTTAAATAGTTTGGGCTCTTATTATATCTTTCTTGCTATATTCTGTAGGAATTATATTTTTTTTTCTGTGAAACATGCAATCACAGCATTTTCCCTAACAATTTTCTTTGTTTGGCTCCTATTGACTCACATAATTGGTTCTCTGTTTCTCTTCTGCTTCAGATGTCTGTTCTCTTAATCCTTCCTGAATCTAATCTCAGCCCAACTTTTAGGTGAATGGTGGAGAATGAGTAAACTCTTTGTCTACAGGAGTATTAGGTTTGCATAACTGAGATCCTAGAACCCACATTTCCCAGTTTAAGGGTGGGTGGTGTGAGGACCCGATGAAAGCAAGCAAGCAAGCACTGAGAGAATAAGATAGATTTTAAATGTCATTTTTGCAGAGGTGTTATTTCAAAAACCAGAGTTAGGACTAAAGGAGCAAGCTAAACTAAAGGACCAAATCTAATGTAAACAGTAATTTTCTCACTCTACTTCAGTAAGTTTTCTTACTGAATTAATCCAGTCATTCCCAACTGCATAAGTAAATTTCCTCCATTTTATGTATTCAATCCCCAGGCATCTAATTTGGCTTTATGTGTTACACTGCCAGAACAAGATATCTGAACCATTCTGCTTAAACGTCTGAGTCAATCATGCCAGGTCTGCATTCTTAA
Organism: Poecile atricapillus; assembly: GCF_030490865.1. NCBI lineage: Eukaryota > Metazoa > Chordata > Aves > Passeriformes > Paridae > Poecile > Poecile atricapillus. The sequence continues at coordinate 59,020,624 of NC_081249.1, read as the reverse complement.
CCTTCAGATCTTTAGAAAGAAACATTTGTACCCTTTAAGGACTTGGATACCAGCCTGACAGCCTAGATTTTGGAGCTGTGCATCCAAAATTATTCCATTCTCTCCCTCTCATCTTTTCAGAACCATTTCTTTCTCCATGTCTTGTCCCACTTCAGCTACTTTTAATTGTCTGAAAGTCAGTGTTAGTGGCCAGAGATGGACACAGACATCCAGAGATGCTTTCCACACTAAAAATTAGTAGTTAAATTAGGCAGAAAGAATTGACAGAGAGACAATGTAAACTTGACAATTAGTTTAGACCAAATCCCTGTATTTTAGACAGGTGGCTGACTAGTTAGTCAAGTGAATTAGAAGAACATCATTATGAGGCACTACAATTATTTCAACGGGATATTGCCTAAAAAACTATAAAGAAGAAATGCAATTCTGCTATTATGGTAACTGTTCCAACTCTGCTAATGCAGTTTTTTCTCCATGGGGTCAATGAACCTTGGACTAATGCTGCTATACCTTGTGTCATACACACAGAAACTTTTTGGCTGTGGCTCTGCCAGCAGACTAGACTGAACAGACTAGACTGCACAAGGCACAAACACTGGCAAATGATTCTCTATACTGTTTAACAGGTTTTGGCTTAAGGCAGTTAACATTTCCTAGACAACACCTAAGGAGGGTTTTGTTCCTTTCAGACACTGCTGTACCTTGTTTTTGGGACCAGAAAATGTGGCTGGATGTAATTTCCTTAATATCTTGAACTCTCAGGTTAGCCTAACTACCTCTTTTCAGCACAACATTCAATGGTCACACTTTAGTAACCTTGTAAAATTTCACTGCTGGGCACTCCTGAACATGTTACTGACTTTGACAATAGATAGATACAAAACAAGATCTTGGTATTCTGTACTGGTGTCAAAAGTCACATAACATAACAGCAGATAGGATCACAGAATTGTTTAGGTTGCAAAATACCTCTAAGATCATCCAGTTGAATCCAGCAACTGCCAAATCTACCACTAAGCCATGCCCCTAAGTGCCACATTAACTTTTAAATACCTCCAAGGCTGGTGACTCAACCACTTCCCTGGGCAGCCTGTTCCAGTGCTTGACAACCCTTTCAGAGATGAAATCTTTCCTAATATGGGAATGAAATATCATCTGTGTAGCAGCTGCAGCCACACTATCAGCTCATAAGTTTGAGATGGAGATTGTGGAAATGGTATAAGCAGTTTCCCTGAGACTGTAGGACTTTTATGGCCGCCGGGTTTGACAATTTTCACAGGCTGAGATATAAACACTGTGATGGGTAACTAGGAGAGTACATGGAGAAGGATGACCAAATCATCATTATGTGACCTCACATCTCAGCTATTGCTGTCATTAGAAGATAAGAAGTTTTATATCTAATTGTCACTTTTGTTTGTTTGTTTGTGAGGGAATGTGTTTTGTGAAGATTATTTTGTTACAAGACTGCATAGCGAAGAAGGGAGTAGTGATAAAAATAAATTATATTCCTTGGAAACCAAGGGAGAACTACAGGTTTCCCTTACTTAGGACTGAAGCAAAAAGGCAAAATTGATCCCCAATCTCTCTCTAAGTGTCACAGTCTAACCTGATAAGGAGTTGTAGAAAGTCTCATTAACTCAGTGTTACTACAACTAATAAATTTTCTTGCAAATAGCTGAGCTTGTTTTGCTAAACCAAACATGAATAACCTCCAATAGAGCCATTTGGAAGGTAATTCTAGCTCTCTTTATTTATATTTGTATAGATTGGCTTCATGGCAGGATCTCTTACAATAAAGTGAAGCATAATAACTATCTACTAATGATACTTTGACTTGAAATATCACCAGGAAGTTTAAATTGGTATCCACCTATTTTTAGCAGAAATAGCTGCAAACAGTTCACAAAATAAGCCCCAGCTGTAATAACAAGAAAAAATTGACATAAACCAAATGCTCACCATGGGTGAATTTCCACCTACTCTTCACAAATAGAATGAGATCATAAACAGTGGGAGGCTGTCCTTTCTCTAATTTTAATTGTTTTATTTTTCAGTTCACAGCCTGATTTGATTGAGAATGGTAGGCAGGTATAATTTAATTTTAGCACTGACCCCCTACAGGATGGATTACAAATGTGATGAGCCCTAGTATGAATAGACTGTTTAGTTGTTCATGTGCGTGCAAAGAGCTTGTTATACAATGTATCTTCTGAAATTCATTTCGGAGTTTCAGTTTGAAGTTCACCATGTACTCTAGCATAAACTGACCCCTATTATGAGCATACACATGTCCTTCGTGGAGTTCACAGAGTGATCCAATGAAATTTTCCCTTACAGACTGTGCGATATATTTATATAATTGGCACCATCTTACAAGCAGATCGTTGACATGTTTTATGGATCGGTAGGGGAAATAAAATATGGACAACCATAGCCATTCCAGAACTGAAACTGAAATGTGACCTCCATTGTAAATCTGATCTGTTCAATTTTATAATCAAACACGTCTGAAAATGAAGCTCACCTAGGATTTTTCTACTATATTTCAAAAGTATTTTCTTAAACATTCCTAAAGCTAATACCATAAAACCGGTTGCTTCTCTTAACTTAGGAGAAGGAAGCAAAGCAAGCTCCTTCTGTTTAAGATGAAGCATTTACCTCAGGTTCAAGTATTCCACTGTTTTTTTCTTTGATGGTTCAACAGTGATATGTCTGTGCTTTTACTGGCTTCTCATCAATGATGATACAATATTAGCTGCTCTATTCCACTCAGTGCCATCACCAATCACCATCTGGTAACCTCCAAGGGGGACTTCTGAAATTTAGTAAACCTATTGATAAACAAGGGATCAGTGAAAAACTTGAACTCTTACAGAGGCAATAAAAAAAAAAAATCATCATTAGACTAACAGCACTTTAAGCTCTTGCTTTGTAAATTATTTTTACATTTGAAAACAGGATAAGACTGTACTGAGCATAATAACTAATGTTACATTTTTTGATTTCCTTCCACTTTTAACCTGCTGAGATCTGGATTTGAGCACATGAATGATCTCACATCTGCCATCCATACAGAAACTGTCTGTAGAGAATGACTGAAATATTGCCTAGAATTGCTTTAAAATTAGAATTATTTGAATTAGAATTAATTACAAATCCCCAAGACACCTTAGTAAAATTCAAATAGGTAATTAAGTATGTAATATTTTCACAACAGAAAAACTTATCTGTGTGTGCTCAAGAGTAAAGATTGAAAGAAGTGAAGACCCCAAAATATGCCCAATATATTCTCCATGTGCATGCAGCACAGCATGACATATTGTGCATATGAACTGGAAACAATTTCCGATGGTTCCAGGGATCTGCAGCACTAACACACACTACAGTTTTACTAATCTGCCAATGTCTCAAATAAAAGATTTGGCAGAGCTCTTGCACAGGGCACAGATACACTGAAAAAGTGTTCTGGAATTAACATTGGCTGTTTTATTTTCTACATTTGCAAGTCACTAAAAAGAGTTTTCTTTCCTTTAGACCACATATTTTATTAACTTGCTTATATACCAGTGTGTGACTTCAAGCAGTGCTCAGGTCGGAATTTTCTTCCACCATTGTTTCCTCTTGTACGCCTTGGGTTTCCATTTGTACAATAAACAGCTTCATTCTCACCTCACAGATTATTTGGCAGAGAGAAATGAGAGTTATTTTATGCAGTAGCCAAGCGCACTTCTGTAAACATTTGGTTTCCTCTGAGATATTTCCATATCCCAAATACACAGCTATCAGGGCTGTGGTAAGGGTGGAATACATTGTACAAGAGGTGAAATGCAAAGATGAAGCTGACAGTGTGTTTAAACTAGTACGTTTGGGGAAATAAGGTCCAACACCATAAATTAAAGACAGATTCAGGCTACATTTTGAATCTCATTGGAGACATGCCTTCAGCAAAGAAGTACAGGAAGACCTGCATGAAAGCCTTGGAGAGAACAAGGCTAGGAAAAACTGAAAACTAAAAGAAAAAGTGAGGTCTAAAATATGTATATAAGGTAAAGCAGGTTAGATTCCTTTACACCCAACTTCTGAAAACTTCTCCACTGTTAGGTAGATGTGTCCCTATGGGTTTCCATGGCTTGCTGAAGAAATGCATCATGTTTGCAATTTCTAGTTACATATCAGTTTGGATTTGGCTTACATTCTTAGTGGTTTCAACTCATCCTTCTCACTGTGTATTTCATTAGCACCAAGGTCTTTGTCTCCTTGCCATCAAGAAAGCCTTTGAGGAATACGGGCATCTCCATCCAGGTTGCACAACTGGCTTTCCTCTGGGTGGTGAGAGGAAGGGCTGACCTAGTAAAGACCCTCCTGGGACCCTTCACCTGCAGCCTGGGCTCAGCTGCAGCCCAGCCCTGGCTGCTCAAATGCGCATGGACCGTATGGACACAGCCTGTAAGAAGAGAGCAGCAGCAGACAGATGCACTGATTTCAGCAGGGCAGAAAGGAGCTTAACTGAGAATCAGAAGCTGTGAGAGCTCTGGAGGAGACTGAGCCTTGCTGTTCTGTCTGAATGCTGCTAGATGGTGGTTATGCTTACATGTGGCATTGAGCGTGCACAGCCCCACTGGGGAACACCACACTGGGGCCTTCTGGGGTTAGTCTTACACACATGTCAAGCCAGAACTGGTTCTGAGCTTCAAGGAGGAGGCACTGAGCTACCAAACCAGGCAGTAGGCTTTCTGGGGCTCAGCTGGTCTATGAAAGGAGCTGGCAGACCACCATTACTACTACCAGTATTCAGAATGGCATACATCTTGTTGCAGAGCATTCCTTCCCCCCACAGGAAAGACAACTGCTACCACAGGACACCATAGCAGCCTCTGCTCCAGTCATCAGCCTTCGCACAACTTTTGTTTATGAAACGGCTATAAACATGCAAAAAACACCCTTTGGACCTGAGGAAACAATGTTGGTAACATCCTTCCTGTTTTGTGGGGAAAATTTTAATGAAAATGATTAATAATCTCAGGTAGTGAAGAATGCTTTATTGTCTTATTAGCTAAATGCAAGATTTTAACTCCTTGCCTGCCCTAATGCTGCTAAAGGATACTTTCTACAGGATTTTATTTATCCTGTTAGTCAGGAACTATTTTTCTAATGGGTTTTAAAAAACTTCTTTAAAACATGAATTTCTTTTTATTTAGACACTGCTACTAGAGATCTTTCCCTGCTATAACAAAACTTCCAGTGAATCCACCAGATTTTGCCCTTGCTTTCCCTTATGAAGCCTTGCTTTGTTCAAACTGAATTGCATGACTGACAATCTCAGCACATCTGTGCTCTTTTTAATGCTGCAATATGCTGTTTAAGAGAGATATTCTTTCTGCTGCCACAGCCACATTTAATAAGGACATGGGAGACATTTGGAAATAGGCAGCAATGTTGATTCCTAGATTTTTGGCAAGGAAGCAGAGTGCACCTAAAGCATTGCTGATTAATTCCAACAGATACCATTTTCTATAGAGGTACCCTGCACCCAGTGGGCATCCTAATAATAGCAGGAAGAGATGACCCTCGCCAAAGGGTGAGGGAAAAATTCAATCCATTCAGCAGTTGGGCAGATTTCCACATTTGGTTTTACATGTTTCCTTTGTAATTGTTCAGAAATACAACTTTAGAGAGAAAGGCAGTGCACACTCTACGTGTTGCATTATATCAGCTTTTTGACTGAAAGTAGCCTGCACTTGTTTCATCCCAGATGAAAAGCATTATATTTTCAAAAGAGGAGCTGATTTTGAGTGAGTTCATTCTGCCAGAGAAGAGTTTTTATGAAGCCCTGCTGAACAACTTGCAAATGTGAACTAAGTTTCCTGTCTTTGGAGCACAGCAGGCAAAGTCTGAAACACATTTTTCTGCAAGTGATAGCTTTGAAAGAAAAGCATATGGGCTTCCTGTTTTACTGTCTCTTTGTCCCATTGCTAAAGAGATCTTCAACCTCTGTGACACAGCAGTAAGAGGGAGGTGAGGTACAGCAGTGTCGACATGAGGCGGGGGGCCTTGAACGTCATTTTTCTAATCCTGTCGGAGAGCAATCAAACCAAATGGAAAGCATCTCTGGGTTAGATAGTGCATAACGTCACTGCTTTGGCTCAGAAGCAGTGCTGAGGTGTGCAGCCCAGCAGGAGGCAATGTGCTGTCATTCAGACCAGCACTGATGCTCTTGAACTCCAGTGAACAGTCTGACAGTGGGGCTCTGAGGACAGTGTGTGTCCCCTGTCTCGAGCAGCAGACCTGCGGCTTTGGAGAAGCAACAGAATGTTTTTTCCCAAAACATTTCATTATACATAGTCCTTTCTGTCCTTTTTCTGTTCCCTTTTCCTTTTCTCATCTCCTGCCTTTTTTTCCCACTGACCCACAGTCAGCTACTCCCACACACAGGATTACAACAGTGCTTACCTTGCCCTGGAGTTTCAGCTTCTAGCTCTGTACTTCTGCCATTGTCAGAAAGCACAAAGTGCATCTGAAGATTTGGACTGAAAAGGAGGAATCAAGCTAATCTCTTCCTTGATCTGTGTGCCTGACTGACACCCTTGGGTAGATGAGAGTGGCCTGCAGGCAAACAGCCTTAGCTAACTCACAGCAGATGCCAAGGGCAGCGAGGGCAGCTGGACATCGCCAGTGCACGCTGGAAGCCACTCAACAAGAACTTACCTCCCAGCTGTATGCCGCTGGAGGAGCCCCATCAGTCTGGGTGATTCATCTCAATGATGGCTGCAGTACCGGTGGGCTCTGAAGCAGCGTGTTAGCTCTTCTTTTCGTGATTATAACTCATTAAACTGAACAGCTCTAAGACCCAATTCTAAGATGCAAAAACATTATGCTTAGGTGATATGTTTAATTCATGTGTGTACTTGCAAATGTGACTGGCAGGTTTCATCGTCAAAAGGACAATGACAATGTGCTCCGAGCTGTAATTGGAGAGCAATAACCTGAAATGCTCATGTATGTTGCATATTTACCTTCAAATTTCAAAGGCTATGGGTGCTTCCTTCTACTTACAAAGGTTTAATTGGCCACTACTTAAATGTAAATCACGGTATGTAAACAGATATTTGCAAGAGAAGGTTCAGCTCTGTACTCATTTGAGTTGAGTTGCTGTGCAAAGTAAATAAATCTAATCACTTCTAAATATAGAAAGTGTGATGTGGTAGAATACAGGAGGGAATAAAAAATATTTAGGAATATATTTCCTGTATCACCTCAGAGAGTAATGAACCACCCCACCTTGAGACTCTGCTCTAAAGAAAAAAAACCAACCCCAACAACAAAAAACTACTGTCATGGATTAAAACCATTAAATTTGGGATAAAACTTAAATACCAGGATTTTCATATTTCTAACACTGACTGTAAGAGCATAGGCTGCACTTTTTTTATGTTTGTTTTCTTTGTATTTGAATGCAAGTTTTGGCAGCATTTATTGCTGAGCATTTCTCAGCAATAGAGAGTGAAATTATCAGAATCTGGCCTACTGAAGCTACCACTAATATAAGTGGAGTCAGAAGGTCTTCACAGCATTTCAAGAACAAATTTGTAAAGCTTAAGAGATCTGTTTTGTTCATGAGATAGAAATGAGAATCTAGCACTGAGTGTTTGATTGAAACTGAAAATTGCCTGTTAATGACTAATGTTGATACAGAATCAGTGGGTGGGAAAGTGATTGTTAATACTTCTTTTTCTTTACTTCTTTATTTTCTACATGCAGTTATTTAGATGAATCTCTTCTAGAAGGCTATTGTGCCTCCTTGGCTCCTGCTTTTCTTGAGATCATGCACTGGCCTGGTATATATATCCTTTACATTTAGAGCCTGACAAGTAAGTGGAGATTGAATTAGAAACAACGTGACAGAATGGAGATTAACTAAAGTGATTTGAAAGATAAATGGGTACAACTTCAAAGTCTACAGTACTGGGCCACTTTGTCTCAGCAGCATTTTCCATGTTCCAAGGCTTGTCCTCAGGGGCTTTCCCTATCTGCTGCTGTGACTGAAGCTGGATGCTGAACAGCAACAACTCCCTGAGAATGTTCTGGTAAAGGCCAATGTAAAACAACTTTCCCTTTCATGCCAGTTCTGGACATAGCAACTACCCTGGAGTGGAAAGAAATTATGACCTTGCTTAGTGCTGCTATATTTATATCAGAGATATAAATTTTTCACATATTTTTTTGTGTTTGGAGAATTCTGTTTAAAACTCAGAAATTTCTAAGGGGTCAGTCTGATGCATCTAAGGTCAAAATTAATTTGGTATCAGCTATTTCTACTGGGGGAGAAATTTATTCTTGAATCAAGGGGGCATGGGGCACTGTTTTTGTGCTTGCTAAAATGATTTCCATCATATGAGGGAATTCTTTATCCCTTTCCTCTGCTTCATTTTCATAAAAAATTTGAAGTAATTTACTTATGGACTCAAGTTCCTTCAATTCCTACCTCAGATCCAAGAAACATTGTTTTTTCCAAGCAGAGTCTGTGAAAAGAAACATACATTTCGTCATGCATTTTTGACTCCATTTTCAAAGCAGACTTCCAGGGAGAAGTTAGTATGTCAAACCCCACTTTGTTAAAAAGACTTGCTAATAAGGAGAGGATATGTACTGCCTGACTGAAAAGCAAAGCTCTTCATTTTTAATAATGGACAAACTTCAGTATAAGTCCATGAAGATAGATTTAACCATTAGGATAACAATATGAAGGTTTTAGATGCAAATGGCTTTTTAAAAATTCAGATTTGTCAAATTTGTTTGGCTATTCTATATATGAATGAAGGCTCTCACTTTAGGAAGATAATTTAATATGTCTTCTGAGGCACTATCCAGACATTTAGAATGAGGCTGGTACTTGAGGAGCCTGCTGAATCAGGGTAAGAAATAGAAAGTGGGCTGTCATGTGTTGCACTAAGTATCTTTAGGATCTGTGGCACAGCTGAGAATGTTTCCTAATAGGATTGAACCCTTCTTCTCCTCATTCACCCATTAAAGACAGTAGGAGTGTAAACATCCTTCAGTCCAATTTTTCAATACCCCTCACAAAATATTTATGTGATGTATTTTTTGCTATTTTAACCTCTCTGAGCACAATGGGTACCACAGTTGCTCTTCTGTAAACAAAATCTTACTAGCATTAAACATACAAAGAAGACAAATTCGTGTCTCTTCTCTAGAAACAAACATAGGAAGCTACTGGAATGCATTTATACATCCTCAATTAGCACACTTATTAAGAACTGTTTTGAGCCAACTAATGAACTTTTTTGCTTCTTGGACAAGATAAGATTTAAAATGGAAAATGAGTAAGTAGAGATGGTGTATGCCACTGAATTATAGAGCTATGTGAATGGCTCTAATAAAAATCATTTTCCCCTGCTCAGAAATGATTTTGTTCGGCTGAACTTGAATAATAGTGTTCGTTGTAATGCACTCTTTAGCCATCTAAGTGGCTACTAAAAATTAATCTTCAACAGCAATGAGCAGTACTGGGGTGATTCTTCTGCTCTGAGATTAAATTGCTCAGAATTTAAGTCCTTGTAAAAGGGAATGGAATATGCTACATCCTGTTTACCAGGTGTTTTAGGAGCAATCAGCATGAAGGCATGGAAATTAAGTCATCAAAAAATATGAAGGCATGCTGAGAAAAACCAGGGGGATTTTTAATTCATAGCATTAATTTACAAAGTTTTGACGTTTGTTTTGTTTTAAAATTATTATCCTTTTGTTTTATTTTAGAAATAGAATAAAATTGAATGTGAAATAATATGAAATAATCACTCTCAGACATTTCCCTGCTGCAGTTGTTAATATAGTCTAATATTTGGGGTCTTTTCACATTTTCTCTTGAAAAAGTTGAGGGTGACCTTAATCTCATGGACCTGTACTGTAATGATGATTTAGAATTGCTTATGTCTTTTGAGTACATGGAACTTAGGACAATTTTCTCCTGTTGTAGGTGCTTGTGTTGATGTTAGATGAGATAAATATTACTTTATACATAAACTGTTATTTTGGGTGTCATCCTGCCATGACAAAACAAAATAATGGTGACTAGGCACTATCAAGTGTATACCATGAAAAACTGAGACCAATTCATCCTGGAACTAATGGGATGGTGAAATTATTTGCATGGGGTTTTTACTGTTAAGGTCAGGGCTGTCTTACCTGGTATTCACCTGTTAGAAAAAGCGACCAGCTATAAGAGGTTTTCTTTAATTCAAAACACTGTCTTCAGAGATGGATGTCCAGGTTCATAACCTGGTTGCATCATGGGTTGCTGTGTGGAGATTTCCTGCTCATACCACATTACTAAATCGGAATGAGCAAATCTTAGCTGACCAGTAGGCAGCTAAGGAAGGCAGAAAGGAAGTAACAGGAGTAAGGAAAAAGGCTGCAATGGAGCTGTGCAAGCGGTAACATGATTTTTTAACAGCTCCTGTGTAAGGGGGCACAGGACATAAGCAGCCATTAGTGGAACGAGTTCCTCTGTGGATGTGATCACGTGTGGATGTGATTCTACCAAAAGAGGTAGAATTTATCATTGCTGTTTTCAGCTGAATTTTTAGGTCTATTCTTTAATAAAAATAGCCATTGCAATGTATGTATGAGCATGAAGGAAGATGAGACCTGGATTTCTTACCAATTGCATTGTTTTTAATAATAAAGAAAATAAACCAGATTTAGTGGTACAGAGAATGACATGCATGCTGACAAAATATCCTGTCCTGGTTGCTATGACCAATGGGTTGTTAGCTGAGTTCTATATTAATGTATAAATACCAGTCTACTAGTTTGATGTCTCATTAGTAGTATCTGACTCAAAATTTCCAGTTATTCTATTTTCAACAATATTTTTTTTTCAGTTCTAAAAACCCTCTTTCCTTCTCATTTCTTTTGGAAAAACAGGGGGAGGAAAGTCTATTTGTATGAATTTTCTCAATCCTGCTAAAAAAGTCCATCATTCCTGTAATCACTGATACTGTTATTGTGAAATGTTCTGTAGTTATAATGGATTTGTTCCAGAAGTTTTGCTGAGATGGTCCAATCCCTAATCCTTGCTCTAAATTGTTTCTTTTGGTGCCACATCACAAAATTAATCTTTCCATTTGCTTTGCACTGAATTGTTTAACAGTGTGTGAATCCATATAAAGAGCCATGAGGCAAAGTTTTTGATAAAAGCTAGCTGCAACTAAACCAACCTGCATATCTTATTTGGGAATAAGAAAAAAAAAAAAATCAGGAATGAGAGGTTTGGCTGCAGCTTTTAGATTTGTCCTTCCTTTCTGCCAGAGTACACAGTCCATTTAATAGTTTCCTTTTATTTTGAATATATTTTCTGAATAATCAGGCTTTGAAACATGACCTGAACACCGGTCATTCTGGTACTTGTTTATTCCAATTATTTGAAATAGCATTATGATAGCAATGCCTGACGTGCAGAAAAGCAATGCCAGCAGCAAGGTTTCCACTGAGGATCTGAGGGTGGATTTAAATATCATGTTGTGGTTATTGAAGTACTCTGGATAGTAGATTGGCCTTTGGGTTTATGTTTATACTAGAAGTAAAGAACATTTGCCTAGCCCTTTGAGTCTGATCACACTATGATGGCAATATTAATGATGAAATCCGTTGGTTTCATGTAGCCACTTGGTGGACTGTATGAAATTAGTAGAGAGAGTATTTGTTGAATTCTTGCACTGTTGGAGCCTGTCTTGGAACTGATGCCACAGTCAGACAGAGGGACTGAAACTACTGTCAGCTGGAAAAACTGAGGGAGTGCTGCAAATGCACTGTTCTGAGAAAGTTAGACTAAAGAAGATTGGCTAGCCTGTAATTATAATACAATGCAGTAAAATGTCTTAAATGCTGCAAAGTTACTTTATACTAACTAACTTTGTATTGGTTACAAATTATTATTAATTGGTTATTAGCTGGTTTGGTTTTAAATACAGAAAAAAAGGAGAAATTAACTGCAGTTAACTTTAATATTTGAGGAGAGAATCATCTTGTCTAGCTTTCAGAGTGTGATTCATTCCAGGGGTAGTCACCTGGACTCAGCTGCCCATTTTTTATCTGTATGTCAGTGAGATGTCTAAAGTCCCACTCCAGTCAGCACTGCACATGTACCACTTGCAAAATTTCATTTTTCGGGTTTTTCCCAAGACCAAAAGTCTCCTCACTCTCATGCTTTGGTCTAATCCTGATCTTTTTTTCTTCTCTGGGAATTGTAGATGGAAAACATTGTTAGTGCTTGATCCATAGCATATAAAATCATTTGAAATTTTGAATTTGGTTTAGCTCTAGCAAAGTGCAAGTAAAAGATTATTGTGATCAAGAGCCATTTTGTTTTCTCAGTCAGCCCAGTTCAGGAAGCCTTTATGTAGTTCCTTGTGGAAGAAATTACAAAGTAAGGGGAAGAACTAAATATTTATTGAAAATATTAAAAAATTATGATGATGTTGGAAAAAAACCAGTAACAAACCCAAAGATTTTATAGCTTAACCAATTTAATAGCTTGCAGAATCCTAACTAAATATCAATATTTCCCTGCTTGCAGGGAATCATGCTGAGGGAAATCATGTAGACGTGGAGTGAATTCACACTTAAGCTGACACTCTTGGTTACCTGCAGCCAGTTATCCTCATGGCTGAGTTATTACAAGACTGGGGCCCATCACGCTAGTTTACAAGCTTCTCACTGCACTAAATGGAGCTAGAAACTAATCATAAGAAGCAATTGTCCTCCTGTGACAGAAAAACCCAGGATGAATTTAATCATCATTGTAGTCAAATGGGTGCACACCTTCTAACGCCAAGAAAATAGGTAAACATCTGTTTTATGTAGAGCAGCAGGGTTCATCTCATTGGCTGCATCTATTCAATTCTTCAACAGTAGTCTCAGGAGCATAGGAGTACAGGGTGGATCTGACCTTTTTCTCTTTTTCCTTTTCTCTTCCATTATGTCTTTATGAACCCACTGGAGTTGACAGATTATTTTTTTGTTTGTTTTTATTCTGATGTGTCTCATGATATAGTCACCTAATTTGGTAATTACAGCAGATGAGATAAACAGAAATTCCCAAACAACCTCGGGCTCTCCTCCTGGGGCTGCTCTTACAAGTTCAGTTTTTGGAAGAAAAGGAAATCTGGTACTAAGAGTATGGCTTGGGGGATGTGGGGCTGGAGACTGTTTATGAAATCTCATCTGAGTTACTTTTAATGACTTGCTTTTTATAGCATAGTTGGTTTATATTTCTAAATTGTTATCTTCAAATAGGGTAGCAATATATTTTAAAATTATGAAATTTTCCTATTCAGTTCCAAAACTAGGACTCCTGGATATTATGATGAAACCTGCTGTTTACGAGCCTAGCTAGAATTTGAACAATACTGCTACACAGAGATAGGAAGACTTGAAGTAAATTGGAGAAGAACTTTATATGAATGTCTTAATTCATGCCAAAACTTGTTTGATCTAATTTAGGATTAAGCATCCTTCACTAGCAAAATTCGTAAGCCAGTGGGGGAAATTTCAGCCCCATAGATAATCTGCATGGAAAAGAAGGTATCAATTCTTTGAGCCTTTTTAGCTCTTTCCCTTATGGGTGCTAAAGTACCTGTGAGAGATTGTGTGGAAAGTGTTATGTTATATTATTTTCTATTTAGAAATGAATTTACGTAGTTAAACCCTTGTCTGTTGAACAGAAAATGAACTCCTTGGGGCATACATCTGATGCCAGCAGGAATGAGTAATTTAGAACTTGAAGCCTCTACTTCCTCCCCAGAGGATGTGGGAGATATATAAAAGTACTTTAAAAATTATCCTTCACATTTGCATCTAGAGGAAAATACAGCAGCTCCAATTTATTTGATTTGTTCATTAATTGCTCAGCTAATGCTTGGAAAAAAAGACAACAGGAACAAAATGTAACCAGGCAACTCACCAGGCGGCATTGTGAAAAATTTTGAGCTACTAAGAGAGTGGATGTAACAGAGAAAATGTTTTGCATACTAATCCAAAATAAACATGAAAGAAAAATCAATTCATATTTAGGTCTGTAATCTTTAACAGTCTTACCCCATAGCATATGGAAAAGAACAAGAAAAAGTGTGCCTGTGTGGTACTGGAATGGATAAACAATTTTATGAAAGCAACCCCTATCTCATAAGATGCATTTGATTCAATAGCACTTTATACCTAAAAAAATTCAGTCAAAATTTTTGTACTGCTCCTCAGACAGACATGAGCTCAAAAGTGTGGCAACCCTACTAAGACCTGTAAGGTGGATTACTAGTTGGAGATCAGCAAAAAATCTATTTTATTTAAAGCAGTAAGTTTTCTCCTAGAAATCTCGTGTCTGTTTTCAAGTCATGCTGTCTGTTACTTGACTTGTTTCTGCAATAGCATTTCTATTCAACTTGCATGCATAAATACAATATCCTAATTTGGGATCAAAACCAGTTATTTTAAAGACTCTTTACATAAAGCTATGTCACACAAGTTTGTGACTTGTTACCTGCAAAACACCAAAACACCAAAACCTGAGAAACTCCAGCCTTTTCTAGTTACCTTTTTTATTTTTGACAAAGAGCTCTATCCCAGATTGATCATATTGTCATAATCCATTGACATTCCTGGCTCAACCAGCATAGATTTACATTCACTTGGACCCACTTACCTCTTTATTATTTAGACTGGGATGTCTTGGCCTGTAAACGTTAAATTGTAAGAATGGCACATGTAAAAATTCTCTTTCAGAAAACTTCTGCACACTGGGTTAGATGTGTCAAAGTAAGTTGTGACTCCACGTATTTGTCATATACAACAACAAGCTTTTTAGGCATTGGTCATGGCATGTGGATTGCACCTGATGAGCTAGCAGCAGATTTCTGTGTTTTTTTATCATTCAGGTTTTTTGCTGTACCCCAGTTACAATCCCAGTCTGTGCCGTCCTTGATCTGGAAACACAACTAATTTCTAATTTATTATTTACTTATTTATTTTTATTTATTAAAATTGTTCTTATATATTTGATTTAAGGTGGGGGTTTTGTTTGTTTTGTTTTGATTGGTTGGTTTTTTACTACTATGATGCAAGTGTCTTTCAATTTAGAAAATTTTCTACAATATTTAAAGCCATCCAAATCTTAGTCAGAGAGACAAGGGACAGACTGAAAATAAAGAATAGATAGCATCCTTATGTAAGCTAAGTTGTACAGCCATGGAGAGGAAGAATTAGTTTCAATACCAGAAATACATTTTACCTGATTTGTATAATGGTGGAATAATGCAAATATATCCAGGCTTCAGCTGTCTGCCTGCAAGGGTTAAGATGAATGGCTCTTTTCTCACTTTCTTTCTCAGGAAGACCAGAAATTGGACATTTTTACAGACAGATAGTGGCCATCCCTATTACAAGAAAGACATCTTTCAGTTTAAAAGTTTTGATTACCAGCTTCATGTCAAATATTTTGTCAAATTTTAAGTCAAGAAGAAAATTTATCCTAGTTCCAGACAGAGCTTAGGAGGTTTTCACTCTCCTATGTAGGGTGAACTGTGCTCCACACCTGTCATCTGGATATTGTCATCTATTACACTCTCTGTTGCAGGAGGGGCCTATGACATTAGTGGCACATATAATGTTTTCTTTTTCTCCCTGTAGCACACACTGGGTTCAAGACTTTTGATCCCTTTACCTCAAAGTCCTTAACTGTGGTGGTTTGGGGTGCTTTGTGAACTATGTTATGGAAACAGAGTAAAACCCTGATGTTTTCCATCCCGTGTTTCTACGTTCTGAAAGTCAGAAGAGCTTGATATGTTGTATTGAGGATGGGAGTTGTCTGATTAAATGGCTGTATGTACAGTGGAGATGCTTAAAAGAGAAATCCTGGAGTTCATTTAGAGTCAGTGAAGAAAACTAGCTGTGTACTGTACGAAACAACTCATTCCACACTAGACACTTGAAATTGCTCAAATGAATTATTCTCTATGAGTGCCTCATAACTGTAAAGGAAACAGAGGACGATGTAGACATACAGGATGGGATTCAGTTGCTCATATGTAGGCTCCTAGTACCACTGACAGTTTTTATTATCCAGAATATCCACATAGGCTTTAAATTTGTCACAGAAGGCAGATCCATATCTCTTTGATGGAAGCTAAAGGGCGGAAATGATACTTTTTGGAACTTAAAGCAACAGAAAATAGGCCTGTTTAGATGATTAAATTGTACATTTAGTGTGCTCCTTCTGAATTTTGCTTTTACTGTCTCTCCTTTCAGCTGCAGCTGCCTGGTTAAAAAATAAAGCTATTTTGTCTGTTCCTTTGGAGTGTCAGTGTTACTATTTTCTAGGAAAGAAATGCTTTAACTACCATTGTTAGAAACCATGAAAGCACCTGAGAATGGTCATGTAGGAATTAAGGTTTTTCCCTCCAAAATTGTGGCAGGATCAATAGCTTTACTGAAGTACATCTACACCAAAGCACACAGCAAACAGGAAGAAATGGAAGCCACTGTGCAGCAGGAAAACTATGATATAGTCACGATCAGAGAATCATGGAGGGATCACTCAGACGACTGGAGTGCTGCAATGGAGGGCTGTTAATTCTTCAGAAGGGATAGGCAGGGAGGGAGAGCTCTGTATGTGGGGGAGTGTTTTGACTCTAGGGCTTGATGATGGCGATGAGAGGGTCGAGTGTTTATGTGTCACAATCTGAGATAATGCCAACAAGGCAGATATCTTGGTGGGAGTCTGTTATAGTCCACCCAACATAGATGAAGAGCCAGGTGAAATATTCTATAAATTGGGGGTTTCAACTCACCAGCAAATTACAGAGCCAGAGTCAGCAAATTAGATCAGGGGAGATTAAGATTGGATATTAGGAAAAGTTTGTTCACAGAAAGGGTTGTTAAGCACTGGAACAGGCTGCCCAGGAAAATGGTGGAGTCAGCATGGCTGGAGGCACTTAAAAGTCATGTCGATGTGATACTTTGGGACATGGCATAGTATTGGACTTGGCAGTGATAGGTTTATGGTTGACGCAATGCTCTTTAAGGTCCTTTCCAACCTTAATGACAGACCTCAGTCTGGGGTACTACACAGTAGCTCAGAAACAAAAATTCACAGACAAACCAAAGTTTTACTACTTTGGTGTGAATATGCTTGAGTCTAGCAATTAAAGACTGATACCTGGCAAAATCATGACTGTATGCCATTTTATGCCCAGAAATTACATGGGTGAGTTTTTAGAATTAAATCTTGCTATCTACAATCTTATTTATCTGAACCTTAATCACCCAGAACAAATCTTTGATATTCACAGGAGAGACCTATCTTGTCTGAAAGATCACTCAGTTTATCAGGATTTTGAGAGCTGAAGTGTAAAGAAACACCTATGCTAACCGGTATGACTTGAAGCTGGATGTACAAGTCTGATCAAAGCACTTAATGTTTTCCTTGCTAGAGAGCAAGAAACATGCCTAAAGGGCAATTAATTTTATCCTAAAGTATGTCTGTAGGGTAAATCAGATGATTAATCTTCTCGCTGTTTACTAAGAAGGATTCTTTAAGGTACTACTAGAACTTCAATACACAAGTATTAAAAGCCTGAGGTTGGTTGGGATGAATCCCACTCTAAAATACATAGGCTGAATTATTCTTAGAGTAATTGTTTTCCTGTTGACTCTTCAAAGGGTTTAGAGAAGTTGCTTTACAGGGTTACTTAATGTCTAGGTGACCAATTTTGATGAACTGAATTATTTTCAAAATGAAGTTCAGATTTCAAATGCATTCATGAACTTTCCTACATGTAGATAAAGAAAGGAGGGGAAAAAAAAGTAAATTAAACATGTCCCATAATGCGCCATACTGCCCAGTCAGAATTCATGTCATGATATATTCCTAAAATAAAAATATAAATCCCAAACCACAATAATTTTGCTTGAAGTGGGAAACTTCCCCTCCCCAGTATCCTGTACAAGGCACTGTTAAAAAGCAAATCCTCATTAAAAACGACTGAGATAATGCATCCCTTGTATCAGGGTTTTCATGCCTATGACACCTTTAATAGTAGGTGCTTGGCATCAAGACAAAAGAGATCAGCATTACTTATGTCTGACAGGAGCTGTGTAACATACATTAAGTTCAGTAACTCAGCCAAAGAAGTTGGAACTTCTTTTTTTCATTAAAAAGGAATTAAATCTTCATTCATGAATTCATGAATTATACCTTGTCATGATGCATCTAATGTATTTTAAGTTATGCTCAGAGAGCAGCACTAGAGCCTCCAATTTTAAATGAGAACCTGCTGCTGTACCTACAGTCTTCCCAGCTTCCACCAGTGTTTCAACAGTTGCTTCTTTTTCTTTTTTCTTTTTTCTTTTTTCTTTTTTCTTTTTTCTTTTTTTTTCTTTTTTCTTTTTTCTTTTTTCTTTTCTTTTCTTTTCTTTTCTTTTCTTTTCTTTTCTTTTCTTTTCTTTTCTTTTCTTTTCTTTTCTTTTCTTTTCTTTTCTTTTCTTTTCTTTTCTTTTCTTTTCTTTTCTTTTCTTTTCTTTTCTTTTCTTTTCTTTTCTTTTCTTTTCTTTTCTTTTCTTTTCTTTTCTTTTCTTTTCTTTTCTTTTCTTTTCTTTTCTTCTTTTTTCTTCCCTTCCCTTCCCTTCCCTTCCCTTCCCTTCCCTTCCCTTCCCTTCCCTTCCCTTCCCTTCCCTTCCCTTCCCTTCCCTTCCCTTCCCTTCCCTTCCCTTCCCTTCCCTTCCCTTCCCTTCCCTTCCCTTCCCTTCCCTTCCCTTCCCTTCCCTTCCCTTCCCTTCCCTTCCCTTCCCTTCCCTTCCCTTCCCTTCCCTTCCCTTCCCTTCCCTTCCCTTCCCTTCCCTTCCCTTCCCTTCCCTTCCCTTCCCTTCCCTTCCCTTCCCTTCCCTTCCCTTCCCTTCCCTTCCCTTCCCTTCCCTTCCCTTCCCTTCCCTTCCCTTCCCTTCCCTTCCCTTCCCTTCCCTTCCCTTCCCTTCCCTTCCCTTCCCTTCCCTTCCCTTCCCTTCCCTTCCCTTCCCTTCCCTTCCCTTCCCTTCCCTTCCCTTTTCCTTTCCTTTTCCTTTTCCTTTCCTTCTCCTTTTCCTTTCCTTTTCCTTTCCTTTTCCTTTCCTTTTCCTTCTTCCTTCTTCCTTCTTCCTTCTTCCTTCTTCCTTCTTCCTTCTTCCTTCTTCCTTCTTCCTTCTTCCTTCTTCCTTCTTCCTTCTTCCTTCTTCCTTCTTCCTTCTTCCTTCTTCCTTCTTCCTTCTTTTTCTTTCTTGTTGGGGGAGGAGAATCTGCCACAATAAACTACAAAAAATCCATTCTGTCAAATTGCATGCCCTGCTGCTTCATCACCATTATTATACTGAGGTTTTACATTAAAGTACCCTGGATTTTAAATTGAAAGTCAAATATAATTTGCCACTAGAAGCATGAAGTGAGTGACTAGAAAAGCTGATAGCTAGGCGCAGCATGACAAATTGGTATCTATCTAATAATGAGCCTTACAAGGTCATGGATCACTACAAAACTCTCACTTCTGTGTAAGTAGAACTGGACTACATTGTGTCAATTGTTGTTTCGGGGGAAAGGGCAATATATTTTAGATTGGCCCATACATTTTCAGAGCTAAAGCTAGACAGGTACAATAAGTCCCTTTTGGATAGAAAAGAAAACCAGGGAAGGTGACAGAGAAAGGAAGGGTCAGAAGTTTTGTAGTTCCACAAACCCACTTCCAGGATAAATTGTGGGCAAATGAACTGTTTCAGCATGTACGTTTAGGCTTTAGAGAGGAAAAACCCTACAGATTTATAAATTATTTTAAAAAGCCTTTAAGTAAGTTGCCATTTAATGCATTTTTAGGGTAAGTCATGAAATTGTTTTTGTGGCAACAAAAGAAGGAGAGAAACATCTATGTTCCTAAACAAGAAGTAATGTTATTAATAAAGAGCATTACCGCATTTGAAACATGCAAATCACTTCTCAGCAAGTATTAATCAATAGAGACCTAGTGGAACAGATAAAAGTATGACTATTCATACCACAAGGTAGATAATTTGATAGCATCATCCCTTAATGACATATCCACAGAATTTGTGCAGCTGGCAAATGTTGTCATTTGAGACTTACACTCAGCTGAGATCATTTACTCAGAGCTGCTCTTCTGAGACACAAAGACCTTTATCAGTTTATCTTGTGACATTATTTTTATGTGCCTTTATGAGACATTGTGTAGGATTCACGCACCATAACTTTGGCATCTAAAATGTAGTACATTTTGTTATTGTTCTAAGTTCCTTTGCATCACTGTAGTGAAATAAATAGATATGATCTTTTGGATATGTTGAACTCTAGGCAGAGATTACTTTATTACAAAATAGGGCTCTGGGACAGATCACATCGTCTGCTAGAAACTAGAAGGACTTCTGGCAATAAGAGTAGCTTAGAGTGGAAATTTGGGCTTCATCACCTTTCCTTTAGATGTCTGAAGCTAGACAAGATAATTCCCAGAATATCAGCCTCTCTTCTTATTTGTTTCACCTAACAGGAAAACTGAAAACCAAAAACCAGTGAGAACTGGAAACTCATTTTAG
This sequence comes from Poecile atricapillus, assembly GCF_030490865.1. Lineage (NCBI taxonomy): Eukaryota > Metazoa > Chordata > Aves > Passeriformes > Paridae > Poecile > Poecile atricapillus. Next base: position 58,999,984 of record NC_081249.1, on the reverse strand, counting down.
AAATAAATATATATTTGTGAAGGACAGAGCTGGAAGATACCTGGTGAAGGCAGAAATGGAACACTGGGGACAGATGTTTTAAGAGCCTATGGAGCTGGTGGATAACTGAAGGGTCTTGTCTGGTCACTGCTGTTCTCAGACAAACAGAAAATGAAATTCAGCAGAAATAACCAAAAATGCCCATGCCTCATTCAACCAGACTAATGACCATGTGACTTTTCTACAGAGGACATTAAATTTTACTGGAACATTAGCTATGATTTTCTGTTTCTGTGTTGTCTAAGAAATAGGATAGTTGTAGCATTGCCAAAGTAACAGCAAAGATGTCTCCCTGTAAGTGAGCTGGGTATTGAAAATCAAAATGCACAAGTTGTAATTATGTTAACAGTTCTAACTATGGAGTTTGGTTTTATAAAGTATCTTGTTTAATCTATTTCCATGTTGGAGGTCTCTTGTTTAATCTCTGCTATGTCAGGTAAAAGGGAGGCAACTGCAAAAGCAGTGGCTGTGAACAACCCTCGGTATTTGAAATGATCGTGATTTTATTTCCTGGGCAATGAACCTTTCAAATGCTAGGAGTCTGTTAGCTGGAAATGGCTGATGTGTTTTCCGTAATTCACAAAAGGGACACATTGTTCCTTGCCTCTTGATTTTACTAGTTTTGCTGGTTTTCTTTAACCCACAATAAACCCCACATAATACACAGGAGAAATAACCCAACTTTTGGTGCAATGATGTAACCTAAAATTCACTGAAATAAATATAAAAGGCTGTTGCTGATTAGTGCTGAAATAGATCTCTAACCTCGTGTTGGGCATCAAGAATAGCATGCTGATCAATGAGTTTGCTATTTGGGGGATAAATCGCAAAATCAGAGTCAATGTGTAGAAGAACCAGCCCTTACAGGCACACACAGCTGATGAAGGATAGATAACCATGAGAAGCAGCATGATTCATGAAAATAAATCTTATCAGACAAATTTGATTACTCGTTCTGATAGCATTACCAAATAAGCAAATGAGAGGAAAATGGCAGACCTAATATAGTTTGACTTGAATGAAGCATTTGGTATAGCAACCATGAAAGCTCATGCAATTAATTCAAATTGACAAATATGTGGACTGTCACATGGATTGAAGATTAGCTCAAAGGCCATAAACAAAGAATATTGATGGATCAAGTTGAAGGGAGATGCATAGTCATTTGTTGCAATGTTGGTAGTAAATCAAGGCTTGTTTAACATCTTCATTTCTGATTTGGAAAGAAGAATGCATCAACTCATTGATGACATTTACTCATGGCATAAATTGGGAGGAGGTTTAAATGCTTTTGTGGAGAAAGAAAAATACAGTGGGTCAGAGACAGATGTGATACAATAATAAATAAATTATAAAAGTGCAAGGCACCATTGATGGTATAATTTGATGCAAATATTGAATGAGGATTTAACAATGTGGAAAAGATGAGAGAATAAAATATAATTGTTGCAGATAATGGGCACAACTTCAAAGGGCAAGAAAAAGGGCAAGTGAAGTTATAGGTGCATATGTATTATTGCCTCATAGAATAAGGTGGTACGGTCATATATGAGAATAGTAGTTTAATTTTGAGCGCAGAAACAGTCCTAGTCTATACAGCACTGGCACTCAAAGCATAAAATTGGATTTTTGGAATGATTAATGAAAGGAAATATAAGAGACTGAAGTGATAGACAAATGGTCAGTTGCAGTGAAGAAAGATTAAAATGGATAAACTGCATTGGGCAAGATTAAAAAATATTGGATCTGTACAAGTGTTGTAATACCTTTCTGCTATGAATTTAGTAATCAATATCAAAATGTGTAGACTACCTGAAAATATAGCTCTCCATGTATGCTTAATTAACAATTTGAAGGGTACCTGGTAGTCTCCAAACATCAAAGTAAAAATCTCAAGAATGGAGAGGAGTTTTGTGCGATGCAGAAAAGTATAAACAAGAACAAAGGGAGAAAGCTGAAAAAAATACTATTTGCTATGAATTTGCAATTCATATTTATTTGTCATATTAAAAGTGTATCATGAAGGAGAAATACTGCATGAGTAGAAAAACACTGCATATATTGCTTTGGTTTTCTTTTTCATACTACACTTGCATGATTTTTGCTTCTTTAAGTGAAAGTTCCTTTAGTGGGAAGAGTGTTAGAGAGATAAAATACTTGGGACTATACCATCTCCCATATGCAGAGTCTTTACCACCCCAGATGGTACGCCAAATGCCAAGTCCTAGAAATACTACTGAATTATTACCTTCCAAACATGAAGCAGACTAAACCAGAACAGCATATAATAGATCCTCCCGCAAATGATTCCAAAATTAAGGCTAGGTGCCTCATTTTATATACAAAGCCCAGATGGTACATACAAACCAACTGTGAACTACATTGCTGGTGTGATGTTTAAACCTTACAAAAATGTATGCTGGTATAACAAATGGCCCCTATTTACAAATGGAAAACTGAATAAATGAAATAAATGCAAAGTTTTACAGCTTACACTGAAGACCTTCAGTTAGATAGACTTTGGCTATCACTCTGGATAGCTGTTCTTATACTAAAATTAGGTGCAGAAAATGTTTTACCTAATTTGGAATATTTAAAATGAAAATACAGAATTTAATGTCTAAGTTTGTGGAAGTCCAACTTAAATTCTTTCAGCAGAGTCCCAGCAGTGGAGTAACCACCTGATACACTTGAGGTCAATGCCTTTGTTGACTAAGTAGAGGAAAAAAGAGAATGATAGAAAGAAGAGAATGATTCTCAGCTGAACATTTGAAGAAAATGAGGGCTTTGTGTTCGCACTAGTTTGTCAACTCTTTTCACTATCCATTAAATCCATTATCTAGTTTCAAGCTAAGAGGTGAGGAGGTTTAAAGAGTAATAGTAAACAAAAGAGGAGCTAAGCAGATCCATGGTTTCACCACAAGTGGCACCAGCTGGTTTCATGGTAATGGGACTGAGCAGAGAAGGAAACTCCACACACAAATTTGGCAGAAGGAGTCTGCGTTGTGAATATCCCACACTGAGAATAAGCAATAATAATTAATGAGAAAGATTAGGAAATAAGCTATATTAAATGAAACAAAAGTTTTGTGAACTAATGGGGAGTTTAGCTGGATACCAGCATACCTTAGTCAGAGGTAGGTTTTTGTGCAAATACTTTATGACTGTCCATGTCCATGTGAAGATTTTTATGTGGCATTGTTAAGCTGTTTCTCAGCCTCCCTTTTGCTCTTTCTTATTCTCTTTTCCTTTGTCTTTCCTTTTCCTTCTCACAGTTGCTCTTGTGGACACTCTGATGCCTATTAGTGTGCACAGTCAGGCTGTGTCCTTAATGCAATTAATTAAAAAAGTCAGTTAGAGATAAGGCAGCAATTCAAAGACAGCACAATAGTCAGGAGGCTAGATTGTGTGGTTCTCTTATGGCCCTAGGAGAAAACCGTGAAGAAAAATCAGGTGTTATCTGAGCTATAGTAGAATTCAATGAAAAGTCAGCATTCAATGCCACTTCACTGCTCTGCCTCTGACATTAGACATGTGACTGTATCAAATTCAGGACAATCCCTCCGCTAAGAGAGTGAGTGTTGAATTAGTAGCATTTGCTTTGTTGCAACCTGATAAAAAACAGACATACATATTGCTGATACTGTATCAAAAATGTATGGCAAGTTATGATTATCAAATTAGTATTTTTTAAGCTCGTTTAAGCATATTTTCAACAGAAGGAAAATGTAACAGCATGGTATAGTCGTCAGGCTCTCACTGTATGAGAGGCTGCTAAGGGTGGCTGTAGAAAAGAAGACAAGATATGTTCTCTGAGTCAGAGTTTTTAAAATTACATATATTCAGACATTTGACAGCATATTGTTGACTTGTTCTTCTGTGACAGGTCTAAATAAGTATGAAAATTACCCCATAAATGATACACCTTCAAAATTTTCTGTATCTTTAAGTATATCAGCTTAAATAAGTTCAGCTTCTCTGAGCAAATTTGAGCCATGTGTCATAATATCCATTGTTACCAGAGCACTGTCTGCTTACCTAATTGCTGAATGTTTTGGGTCTTTTGAGTATAAAGGTCATATCTTCATGCTGTGACTTCAGTGGATGTACACCAATTTAAGCCAATTGAAGAAATGGTCTATAAGATTTTGTGGCCAGGAATTCTTATAATAAAAGTCTTGGCAAATCTGAAAGTCATTATTTTAATGGCACTGCAGACAGCTATTGTTAAACATGAGGCACAGTTCTAGGGTAATTATGGTCTTATAACATTACTTTATAATTTGGCTTTTTCCAGCTTAAATTACCATCATTGAAATGTGCTTGCATTACTCCCATCTAGCCAAGTATCCTGCACAGAGTGGAGAACAGGAAGAAAAACTCTGCTAGTCCAGGCACCAAGAGTTGGTACCTTTTGTTTTTAAAAGTCTCATGTAGGAACAAGGCAGTGGACAATTCTGTGCAGAAACATGGTGACAGAATTTTGCGGCATTATGCACTCTGGCATCACCTATCTTTGCCTATGTGTATAATTGCCCACTAGCTGTAGCTGAGGTTGGACCTGATGGAGAGAGTGAGAGAAAACTTGGAAAACTGGAATCCCTAAACCAGTTTCTGGTATCTGTTGCAATAGGAGTTTTGAAGCATATATGCAGAATTCTTGCGAGTCGTGTTCTGAACACCAGTCACGTGTCTGCTGGCATGGTGTCTCGTGGTCTGCACACTACATTTTACAGGACACAACTGCCCAGCTCACACAAGGGATCTGTCCAGCTCTGACACCCAGGTGTGTTTCTCCCCATCTACAGGCTCTGGCCACATCTTCTCTGCTGACAGGGGACCCATTCAGTTGAGAGCACTGTTCAGGACAGGGTGCCTCTCCTTTTCAGGACTGGTGGTTTTTCAGAGCTCCTCCCTGGGCTCTGTAGTACTAGCGTGTGGACTGCAAGGGTAAAATCACGGCTGGTCATGTAAACCCTTGTGATGGGACTAGCTAGAATTGCCTCCGTCCTTTTTGTCACCAGTTTAGGTGTGATGTTTAAGGATTATCTGAAAGACCAACTAAAGTTATAACCACTACAATATAAAAAAGGCTCAGAAGGTGCAATGTGTTGCAGAAAATGTGAGAATGTGAGATTTTGAGTTTTGCAGAAAAGCCTTCAGGTTTGGTTTATCTGAACAAATGGGCTCAAAAAGGGTCAGGTTTGGGTTTGGGGAGTGGGTGGGTTGTTTGTTTGTTTTGCCTTGTTTGTTTTTGGTTTTAATTTTTTTTTTGGGTTTTTGTGATTTTCTTTAGTTTAGTTTGCTGTAACTTTAAGGAAAGATTTATTTGTCCCAGCAGAGCTTTGCAAGACTAAACTGAATTGTTGCTTGTTCATGCATCCTGATTAAGGACTTCACCATCAGTTCTGTTTCTCTCTGCTGAGTCTTGAAATGTTGGTATTGAGTACTTGCTATATCATCATGGTATTGTTTGGCTGAAATTGAGCTTGGAAAATGCGGAAGAAACTGTCAGGCATTCTGGCAAGTCCTGAATTGCTTTTCAATTCTGCTGTATTTATGGCCAAAGGCAGTAGTCCTTGAGGGGAGACATGATTAACAGCAAAATATCCTGGCTTGTCTTACACATAGGAAGAAGGGCTGTAGATCTGTGACATTGTGGGATCCAGGTACCTCACTGGACTAAAGGGACTCATGTAAAACCTGCTAACATGACACATGTCAAACCTGAACTGAGCATTTGGCCAGTGTTCCTGTTAGCAGGATAATTTGGGAATGGATTTTCTCCATCCATTAATCAATAAGCCTGCAGACCCAAACCCATCTGCTAATGAACACAGATATCTCTTATTTACCACAGCTATTCTTCTACTCCATTTATGAACATTTAGAAATTCAGGCAAATAGTGAGGGCAACTGCCATGAAAGTGTGGTTGCCAATCCCACCTTTTGAATAAGAAACAATGTGTGCTGAATAGTCAAGGACATAATTAAATGAAAAGTTTACAACAGGCAGGCTGATTGAAAAACATTAGTACAAAGCACTTCGATTGTTTAAAGAAGATGAACACATTCACAGGGATGATAATACTTTTACTAATAATCTGCCAGCAAAAAAAGGGTCTAATTTATTAAGCCAAAATATTTCCCAAGAATAGTTTGCCCAGGTCTAGCGTGAAATGACATACTGAATTCAATTTCATTCTGAATCTTTCCTTTGAAATAAAATGGCTTGCAGCTAGTAAAATATCCCTGGATAATCACAGAGGTCAGAAACTGTGACCTTGTTGTGTTACATGCCTATTTACAGTTCACTCCCACTGCAGGTTTCAGGGCTTTAAATACCTGCTCTACCTGAAGTACAAAAAAAGAAGCCTATATATTTGACACAGTAAAAAAACCAACCATCTCCTTTTTCTCCTAATTTTGTCAATTTTTCTTCTTAACATAAGAAAATATCCTAGCCCATTCAATGTTTCACATACCTTCTACAGTGCTAAACTCTTAATGATACCTAGCAGTGTCACTTGCCGCATTGTTCCAACAAACTTTACTCATATTCTATATATTTATTCTTATTTACAGTAGTTGTCAAAGTTCCAGTATAGAAGTAACGAATGTAAGCATAAATAAAATGCTTGAGTTACTTTGGGAGAATGCATTCTGGTCATTTCTTTCTTCTAGTCTTCCCAAATTTCCTCCAAGGAAGTAAATATTTTATTTTTTTATTGAATGTATTTTTCTTTCCTGCTCCTCCATTTAATTGAGCAAATTTGATAGCCGTGGGCATTTTATTTTATTTTTACCACCTGTTTTCCATTTTTATTAAATAGTTATACTTTAATTGTTAATTGAAATTGCAAATTGGCCATATTATATTTATGCTATAATAATAGCGTCTGGATTTAAAACTGTGGGAAATATTGTGTCCCAACTGTTCTCACGATGTATGGGCCTAGAGCCTTAAAATTGCACCTGTCCTATGGGGGATTTCCTGCCCTTCAGGTTGATCATATAAACAGCCAAGGTTCTGCTTGAGAAATAAAAGCTCTCCCTTTCTGTTTGAGATGATGAAAGTCAGGGTTCCAGGATAATAGCCTCAAACATTTTTAAATAACAAAAGTCACTTGCACTAAGGTGGGTTCTAATAGGGCCAGTTCAAAAACTCTTCCTCATCTCTGTAAAAAACAGAAACATACAACAAACATATACTGAATTGTAAATATCTTCAACCAGGCTTGAGAGACATTTTATTCCATACTCTTTGGCAGTCCAGCATACTATTTCTAGAGACATTAGAGAGGTATTAGTAAGTCTTGGGGGGATATTGAACACTGCAAACTTCCTCAATGTATCACAATTACAGAAACACCTGCTCTAAGTAACATTTTGCTGAGCCACCATGAGAATTCAGTGCTCAATAGCCCTCAAAATTTCTCATTTCTTTCCTGTGGTGAGGTACTTTAGCAACTTGTCTCTGGCCCAGAATAAAAAAACTCTTAAAGTCAATGGTTCAATACCTTTTAAAGGATAACCTCCCTCTCCCCTTCCCCCATCCTTTCTTATCAGGCCTTCTCTACACACTTGTGATTCCTAGTTTAACAGTGGGTATTTCTTCATCTCTGTGTTTGTGCTGTGTAGAGTTGAGGAAGAAAGGAAATAAGTAGCAGATTAATTATTGGTTTAGTCTACATTAACATATACAGGTGCTATATGAAAGAAAGGACTTACAAGAGAGAACAAATGTATGAAGAATATTAAAATAAACACTATGAAATAGGAGCTCAGTCCAGAAGAACTTGGAAGTCCCATGATGTGAGTGAGAGCCCTGATTCTGTATGAAGTTTCTGGGAGATACACCAATTCCCTGCACATTAGTGCCCAAAATTAAGCCTTAAAGTCCAGAAAAATTTCATAGTGTCTCATTTGTGTCTCAAAACAAAAGTCCAAGAGTTTAGAGAGCAGGATATTAATTGCTGAGTGATATTGAAAATTTAAGTCACTGTTTCATGCAATTCAGGCATTTAAATACTCTGGGGGTTTTGGTATGTAATAAAAAAGAGAAAACTGGTACAAATACATTAATCAAAGGCACTAGTAAAAAAGTCACCATAAAGCTGTCTATAAAGAGTATATAAGATGAAGGAGATTGGTCCCTGTTCTTATGTAATTTTGGACAAGACACTCTGCTGCTTTTTTTTTCCATCCTTTGTCTTGAACTTGTATATTTGTGATAAAATATTTGAAGATAAAGACTGACTTTCTTGTGCTTGTACACATTATACATAAATCCTACTGGTCTCATGATGCACTTTTGCAGACAGCATTGTATATTGCTAGATGAAAGACATGAGAATGGATAATGGGAGCAAAATGAACTAAACATCAAAAGATGCATTAAAAGCAATAAACAGGCACCCTTGGTGGGCACAAGCACCTGCTTCTTCTTCAGAGCATGACAAAACTCACTTATTCTGCCAGCTGTAACTCTAAACACAAAGTAAATGGGCCCAAACTGGAGCTGGATGAGAAAGAAATAGCAGTTTATCTAATAGATGTCACCTATTTTCTCTTCCTGTGTGATCTGTGGACAGCTCTGGATCTAAGTCAAAGTACTCAGCTTTTCTAATTGTGTGAGGAAAGTAATTTTGTGTGTGGAACCCTTTGTACCTACTAGGTTTGAGTAAACCACCTTGTTCTGTTAAGTAGGAGGAAACATTTTAGGTAAGAATATTGATGTGTAAACATCAAAGTTCATGTTCAAAAGGAAAATAGATATTTTCTTGAACATTCTTGTCCATAAGAACACAAGGGGGAAGATTATGAAGATATGGCCCTTCTAGACTGGAACAGGAATAAACCCAAGAATGTGAAGCCTTAATTCCTTGTCTTGGTAACAATTATCCTCAAAACATAAGCTTTAAAAAGGTGATATGAAAAGAAGACTAAATACTACTGGAAATATTTAAATTGATTTTATAAAGTAATTTGACATTTATAAAGTTAATGAAAATATTTTTTTTTTTGATTTTGAGGGAGATAAGAGGCATTACAAAGATAATGTATCTTCTTTTGCTGTGCTTCCTTATGCAATGTGCCACTTGAGTCATCTCGTGTTACAAAACTGTAGTTGTTAAAGAGCAGCATGTTTAAGGCTACTATCTCCTGCAATCCACTGATCCATACAATTGCTGTCACACTGGAGAAGGCAATCTTTGACTTGACATTTTCTTGTCCTTCCATATTGTATATGACATATTATCTTTCCCTTTGCATTTTGCTTGCAGGACCATGGGATTTTAAAAGCAACAGAACAAAATCTTGTTGGGCTGTCAGTCACTGACCAGTCAGTCATTTTGGAAGACTTCTCTTTTGCTTGGGGATACATAACAGCCACCATTTCAGACATGCTGGCTTTTCAAGTACCTTGGCATATTATATGAAGTTTTGTTTGACTTCTCAACACAGAGCAATATGGGAGTGCAGTGGAAGTTCTGCATATGTAACTTCTTGAAGGCAGCACTTCAGCTGGTAGTTGAGATCTCAGGCATTTTACCTTTTACCTCATGCATAAATTTTCCATGATGCTGTCATCTCCTGTTTTTCAATATTTCGGGGAGAGATTAAAAATCCAATTACTCACACTGGAAAAGATTATTGGCACAGCTCCCCTCTCTAAAGAGTGAAGGAGATATCTGATGGGTATTAGTCTATGCGGATTAATAAGGAATGCATGACGAAGAAGCTCTTCCTTACTGGGCTCTGCAACCTGGGAACAATAGTTCTCTGTGTTAGAAAACACTGTGATGATAAAAACTGGATCTTTATAGAGCTTATGTTGCATTCCTTGTTAGTTTCTGAACTCTCTTATGGTTCTGTAAAAATCCCAGCCAAATTCATTAGTGTTCAGGTCTGCTCAGAAACAATAGTGATGGGAAGTATTGTGGTTATAATTCAACATGTCTGGGGTGGGGTAGGGAACGCTTTTAATTTCCCTTTACTGCTGGTGATGGATTTTTGCAGCTTCACCTTTCTATGCTGCCGATCCCAGCAGTCCCAGGCTCTAAACAACAAACAGCTTGACTTGCAGAAACTTTCCACTCCCTCTGGGAAAGACCACAAACTTACAGCATATTTTAAGCTGTTGTTCGATTTTCTGAGGGGAGAGAATTGTCTCTAGGCACAAATTAGTGCTACCAGTGGAAGACAGGGTTCAGCTGTTTATATACTAATATGCAGCAATTATGATAAAACAAAACTCATTCTGAAATTCTGCTGTAGCTATGGTAACCTACATTCAATGTATTCCATTAAAAATATAAAAAAGGCTCCCCAGCAGGAGAAAGTAAATATTATCTATTATTGATTGATGATGGTTTGAGACTGTGAAAAGTGGTTAATATATTTTTTGTGATGAAACACGGTTGTTAAACCCTCCTTTTTATTGATTATTATTGTCTGTTTAAATAGCGTCAGGTAGTTATCATTAATTTTTACATCTATTTTGAATAAGTTTCTTCCATCATTAGAAAGTCTCTATTTTACAAAGGATTTCTGAGAAATCATTCTATTAACCTTCTTTTATCTGATTTCTAGTCTGGGAGATTTCCACTAGTATTTGACTGAAACTTGACAAAGAGTTTATGACTCCAAATGAAGTTGGTATATTTGGATTAATTTATTTTAATAATAATAATAAATTCTGAAGGATTCTGCTTTTTTATGAGGAATAAACAGGTTATGCAGACACTCTTTTCGTTACTCACTAGTCGTTACGGTTTCCAAGTTATTTAAGTTAAATGTTGCAAATTACCCACGAAATAAAAAAAAAAAAAAATTAAAATTCTCATGGCAACAAATGTCAAAGCATAATGACGTGTGACTGGGAATGAGAGAATAAAAATTGTCAGCACCAGGTAGGTACATTAGCAAAATGCTTCCTATGCCCATACATCTGCAGAGAACCATGGAGAGAGCTGCTGAAGGGGCAGGCAGGATAGCTGTGCTGCAGGGCAGTCCCTTACACTGAAATAAACCCGGAACCTGAGCTTGACCTTTTCCTATCAAAACTGTTTCCTATACAGAGCTAGTTCAGCCGTCTCCACAGAATTCTTCACGAGTCTGGAGAAAGTGACAGGGATTTGCTTGGAGATTCGAACAGTCGTCGATAGAAATTCAATCCATACAGTTAATGGAGCCTAGAAAACGGTTCAGCTCACTGTCAACATGAGTCGTAATTTAGCTGCTTGAATATGGTCAGAGAGGTTTAAGAAGACTTCTTTGGTAGTCTCATCCTCCACCTGATTGTCTTACAAAGTATTTTTCCTCTGTGCATGTTTTTGACATATTTACCAAGTCTTTGAAGCTATCACAGGAACCCTCAGTAATTTTAAAAGGAATTGGATATCTGTATCAACTGTGATACTGAGTGGAGCCCTTGATCTCTGTTCCGCATAATGGGAACTTATAAATATGGGTGACAGATGACACACAGCTAAAGACACCTTCATTTGAAGCCAAATCCCACTCATGCTATATATTCTGTATCTTCGTGGGCATGACACAACACAACAACAGAGATGTGATCTGTATGGTTGGCATTTCCTGATAGGGGCAATGTTCAAGTTTCTTTTGTCTCTGTTTAAAACAGACTTTTTCTTCACCCATAGCATCTATGGGAACACAGCTTATTGGGGTGCATCAGACAGAGCCTTACATGAGAGATAAAATGCTACTGCATTAGCTGACTCATCCTGTAGAAGAGATACAAAAAGAGATCTACAGCAATATTGAAAAAGTGTCATGAAGAATTATTTTCTTATTTTTAGATCAACACTGAACTCACAGTTAGGATTCTGTAAAAAGCATATTGATATCACTTGTGTTGAAAAAAAACAACCTTAGGTCTTCAGCAATGTATCCCTCAACTACTCACTGGTGACAGAAAAGGGTTTTCTCTAAATTGTGCCTACAGTAGTACAACACCATGATTCATATTCAGTTCCATTTAGGTTTATCTGTACCATTTTGCTTTCTCAAAAGGAGAGAAAAAAATGGAAAATAATGATGATAAAATGTGGGGGGAAAAATGGTATTTTCATTTTACTCACAGCACAAACAACCTGTCTATCTTCTTGGTTGGTTTTGTTGTATGAATTCACTCTGAAGTGATGATACAGATCACAAGGCTGTTATCCTGAATAAAAAGCACTGCTGTTAATTCTCTTTTGCTGCAGCTATGGGCCATTATTTCCAGTAGCTGTAGGTGTCACTTCCAGTACAGTGACCCATCAGGAAATCTCTCAGGAAACTGAAAGAGTTTACACAATAGCGGGGCAAGAATATAATTTACAGGGCAGCAGAAGGGGCAACTGTCTCCTGATCTCAGATTTATTCCTTATTGCTATTGCAGAGCTTAAATAAATACAAGGAAATGTTTCCTATTTATAAAAATTTTTCCTGCTGTTGGGCTGCTTTCTTGCCACTCCACAGTGAGTCTGAGCTCCCCAAGACAGTATATCTATCCCCTGTTTACTCACTGCCTGCCAGCGTTACAGCCTCTGTCAGGATTGCAGCCTTCTGCAGGGCACTGGCAGCAGGGAGGGCAGGAAATGTACATCCTTCAAGGGCTTCCAGGGGGGAAAACAAAGATAGAAACCATAAAGATGGAGGAGGAATTTATATTTGGTTAGTAGCAAGTGTAAAGGAGAAGGAGAAAACAGGAAAAAGAAGCAGCATCTGGTGGTGAACATCTGGGACTAGATATTCCATAGGTAGACTGAACTTTTTATTAATTTTTTTTCCTTGTGTTCTTTCATTTAAAAGAAAATCTCTTTAGTCTCTGGCTTTTTGTATCCACAATAATAATTTAAAACAAGAGACACATCTTTCAGAGCTATTAATTTGTTTACACTATTGGGAAATATTTAGCTACTGTATGAGAATTTGTGCTGCTCATATTCAGCTAATAGAAATTGATGGGAAGAGTATTTTTTCTTGTACCTACCCTTAAAATGCTGGGAAATGATCCTCTGAAGCTGAAAACCAAATTTATTACTATTGGGATTCTTGGAGATGGACAAATAACTTGTGGTTATTTTCTTTCTTGGGAAGCTTTGAATTTTTTTCTATTTGATAATAATCATTAAAAAGGCTTTGAGTTTTTGTTGTGTCTTTTTTCTTCCCTTCCCTCTTTGTGTATTCACGGTTCTGCCATTTTTGAGTATTTAGTGATTTGTAAAGTCTTGTGAATATGTGGTAATTGAAGCAGAACCTCTGAACTGATGCATGCATCACCATGAATGTTTTTCTTCCTTATATTTGAATGTAGCAGTTAGAATGAGATGTACATTGCAAACCAAAAATATACTCTCCATGGATACTTCACAAATAATTCCTCTGAACACCTTTGCTTTTCCTATTTGTGTATTAGCTACTAGCTGAAGGTATGCAGAAAACAGTAGTAAAAGCAGTAGTAATTAAGAACAAAATCAATTTATACAACTATTTGCGGCCCAATTTTTTTTAAAAGTCTTTTTGATCTCTGTGTATGTATTTTGGCTGTTGGGTATTGGCTGGACTCTGTACGGATTTTTTTCTGGCATCCCCATGGATTTGTGTGAAAGAAAAGAAGCTAAGATTCCCACCCTTTTTATTTTTATGGAACCCTCATCAGTGTGGATAGCTGCTCAATGTGGCTCCTCAAATATAAGTAAGATCTCATAGTGTCTAGGTCCATATCTATTGGTTTACCCTTGCCTTCCTCAAAACATATTGGATATCTTTACTATATCTGTTTAGTTTAGAAATCAAAATGTATCTCTACTGGAATTAACTACTACTTACTAATACCAGACTCATTTTTTTCCCCTCTTTCTATATTATTTAGCACATCTTCTGTCTCTACAGTGCTTCTGCTACCGAAGAACAATCAGCAGCTTTGCCATGTTACTGCATTATTTCTTATTATACAAATTTAGGAAATTATTAGGAGATACAATGACATACTAAGAAAGAAAAAAAAGAAAGAACAAAATCAAAAACTTTACGGTGAATTTCCACAGGTCATGTGTTAAGACAGCATACTGGTTTTGATAAAATAGAGAACAGATCATGAGATGGTACATAAGGAAAATAATTGTTAATGTTGCTGTTACAATATTTTACATAGATTGAAATTTTATTAAATCAGGAACTGTCTTCATTCTTTCTGAGTAATGCCTGACACATTATCATACTAAAAATATTTTAAAATAATTTATAATAGCAGAGAATGAAAACAACCTATAATATCACCAGAATTATAGAAGAAACAGATTATTAATTTTTACTTATAAAGAGCATTAACTAACTGATAGAAAGCTAAATGTTTCTGCCCATCTAAACATCCACAAGAACTACAAGAAAGTGAAGTGAACTTTAGGATATACCAGAATTTTAACTCCTTAAATTACTATATAGTGCTTCAAATGTATTTTATTTTGTAGGCCAGTTTAGTTTTGAAGTAGTGCCTACGATTAATATTGCATGACAGCTAATTTTGAGATGGAACTAGGTATTATATTTGAAACAGTAAAGAATTTCAGTTTTGGTCTTATTTGAAGGCTTTCCATATGTTGGTTTATAAGGAAAGGTAATGAAAATTTTGTGTTTTCACAAAGCATTTTGCCTGTTTTCCAACAGGCATTTTCTGATGGAAAACAATTATACCACTAGATTTACAGAAAAATTTTACCCATGTAGACATTTAAGGAGTGAAAGAATTAGCAAAAATCCCCAGATGAACTTTTGCCTTATTTCTACTGACTTGAAGATAAGATGGTATTGACTATTGTGTTTCTATTCTTTCAAACATAGAAGTCAAACTACACCTGTAGCGGGCTGTGTTTCATAACCAAACAAAATTTCACCCAGAGAATGAACATTTTCAGTGTGGAGTATCATGGGAATGTTCAAAATTTCAGGAAGAAAAAACAACCTATGAGAGGATCCTTCTATTTTTTTTAGCAATGTATATTTTTGCAGGTACATCTTGCCACTGAAAATATTACCCCTAAAGCACCCATATTATGTTTTTGTCATGAGAGTGAAAGAGGTATAACTCAGGGAGCCTCAGGCAACAGTGAGTTACCATGGACTTCCCTATAATTGAGTGAAACATATTTAGACCCTTCAATAAGTGAGACAAAAGATATTTTGAGTAAAAAAGGGAAAGTAAAAAAGTATATGAGCCAAATGGAGTATGCTATATATTTATCATTAGGAAGGAGGGGAAGTGAGTGCGTACAGAAGCAGGAATCCAGCCAAGCTTTTACAGTAGAGGTAGATGAAAAAAACCGGTGTTGCTACGTTAATGATTACTAAATTATCAATCAGGTTGCTGGTAAGAGACAGTCTGGCCATACAGGGATGTGGGTGAGGGCACATGCGTGCACACACATACACACCGCTGAAGATGCATCCCTAAACCTCATCTTTGTTTGCAGGACCCATTCCCTGAGGCTGAGATATGTGCCAGCTATCCAGCTGAATGTGTTTCACCTAAGACGCAGCGCCTGACTCTCTGCTTGTTCTTTGCATGTCTCTGACTGAGGTAAGCCACAGAAAAATAAGCTGTTTCACTAAAATGTACATTTACTTCCCATGGTTTAAACTCCCTGTAATAATTTAAACATGTCTGTGCTACCTTACCAATGCATTTGGTGCTAAAACCTTTTCATTCTGGAATTCAGACTAATACTATCTTCCTGCTTAAACTATGGCTGAAGTTAGTGGAGCTTTCACACCTAACTGTTTGGCCGAGGCAATCTCATTTATCCGATTTGAGGCACAAAGTGGGAAAGTAACTCACACAGACATTAACTGAGGTTACTGGTCTGAAGTCACATCTATTTTAATATCCCACAGTAGAAGAAATAATTCACAGTTTAGTAACATGCTGGCATTGCATTCTACTACAGACATGATTACCTTTGATGGATTTTTGTCCTTGCAAAGATAAACATGACAGTGCAGTTAATGTAATTACAGTATGGTTAAGTACAGTTATGGTAAGAAAGAAGAATAAAAAATTCTGCTCAAGGCTGACTGTGTTGTGAAGATTTGTCATTTCAAAGTAAAAATTATATCAGAAAGTGGTATGTAAATAAAAAGTCTTAAAATGAAAATTAAAAAATATACTTAAAACCTCTTACTAACACTAATAAAATTCAAGAACTGTGATTTAATAAACACATCTTTTTTCTCAAGCAATTTTTCAGTGCCAGTAAAAACAGTGAAGGCTTCCTACTGAAAATAATTTGAATCCTAGAATTCCAGCTGAGGGGAAAAACTGCCACATAGACCATATAATTATAGAGATAATTTTCTTCAAACTTTTTTTCTCTTCAATCTCTTCCCTAAATAATGACAAAACACATAAAAGCTGTTATGGGTGTATGCATACACTCTACTCCTGATCACTTTTTTCTTCACTCATGTGTGAGAACTATTCACAAGCTATTTGTCCAAACAGGTACTACCAAAACCTGTTGAAGATGTTGAAGGTATTTCTTGTATCAGAAGGGAAAAGAACAGATCAGTACATCATCTGGTCTAACACTCCTGCTCAGGCAGGACCACTTAAATGCAGTTACACAGAACAATGTGGTGGCTTTTGAATATCTCCAAGTATGGAGACTCCATAACCTTCCTGGACAATCTCTGCCAGTGCTTAGTCGGCCTCACAGGAAAAAGTGCTTCCTGGTGTTCAGGAGGAACTTCCTGTGTTTCACTTTTTGTTCTTTGCCTCTGGTCCTGTCACAGGGCACCACTGAGAACAGTCTGATGCTATCTGCCTCATTCCCCCTCTCCAGCAGTATGCTTACTTTTCACTCTCCCCTCTGCCCTGAATTCCACCACCATCTCATGCTTGCTGCAGCCACAGCTGCCTTTGACCTTCACATCCCCAACAAGCCACTCATTGTGAGCATGAAGTCCAGCACAGCACCTCTTTCCATTGACTCTTCTATCTCTCAGAAGAGGAAGTTATCATCAGTGCATGCCATGAACCTCCTGAATTGCTTAAATTCCCCTGTGCTGTGCTTCCAGAAGATATCAGAGTGTCCGAGGCCATGAAAACCAGGGCTTGTAAATGTGAGGCTGTTCCTATCTGCTTGTAGAGGATCTGATAAAGGAAAGCTGACTGAGACTTCTCAGTAGTCAACAGACCACTTCAGTGCTCCTCATTAATGATATATATGAGTTTGGAGAAAGGGCACAGTAAGATGCTGACTAGGCTTGAGATTCAAAATGTTCTCTGAAAAACACCATTCTCTATAAGGTACTTCAGTAATTTCATTTTATAAGTTTCAATGTCATGAAGACACATGGCCTACTCATACTACAAATAGGTTTCACACTTTGATGAAGAAAACATTACTTTTGTGATTTAACCCCACCTAAACCCCATATCGTACATGTAATTTATTCATTCTAGCAGGGAGAATAAGAAATCAGTCTTTAAACCTCAGTGTAATAAGAGAGGAATCCAGTGTAAAAATAAATTAGAGACAGAATTTAATTATTGCTTTTCTCTGCATGATTTGCTCCCTAGCCCCTTTGCAAACTTTCTAACACTTATTTAAAATGCCTCTCTTATCCCACATCTGTTGACATTATTTACATACAGAACTCTGATGTGTTTACCATACAATTAGAATAGATCTTCATTTTAATTAAATATCAATTCAGGATCACAGCTTCAAGCTATTTGTCAGCACTGATAGTGATCAATAGAAGGAGACGCTGAACAAAGAAGACAAATAGATTTTCTGAGTAGTCAAATATTTTTCATTTCTTCACATACCCCATTTTTTAATAGAGGATGAAGAGATTAAATTTCTTGCATCCTCTTAGTTATTCCATGGCACATATTTAGAAAGCTGAAATGAAAAGCTAATTGCCACATCATTATGCTTAATTGACATGCTACCTTTTTCTCTGTAACTCACCATGACAGCTTAGTTTAACTGCAG
Source organism: Poecile atricapillus (assembly GCF_030490865.1). Classification (NCBI taxonomy): domain Eukaryota; kingdom Metazoa; phylum Chordata; class Aves; order Passeriformes; family Paridae; genus Poecile; species Poecile atricapillus. The sequence goes on along the minus strand of NC_081249.1, from coordinate 58,981,931 downwards.
AGTGGTGACTGCCTGTCCCAGGAGTAAAACTTTCAGTAGCTGTGGGCAAATTCCTAAAAGTAAAACTTGGTTAGGAACTTGGAATTCACACAAGGCGCCTTGGGGCCATGAATCTGTTATCTTGCTAATGTAAAATACACATCATACAACCTTGTAACTTACAGTGTGAGTATATATCATACTCAGTTTACACCTTTTTATTTTTCTGCTGACATAATTTTTGAGCTTTTTCAGGTCTTTCACCCATTGACATCTGTCCATGATATGTTTTTGGTCATATCCCTTCTCAGTCTTGTTTTACTCTACTGAACTCTACTGAACAATTAAAGCTCTTTTATTCTTCTCTCTTGAGTTTCTGCTCAGCATCCTGGTAGTTCTCTGCACCTGTTAAATTTACCTGCTTTGAAAAAGTGTGAAGAAGTGTGAATGGGAGTGAGCCCATTTAAACACAGAGCTACTTTTTCATCAACAGTGAATCTGTTTTATCCAATACATGTTTGCATCAGTTGTCTTTTCACATTTGCATTGAATTGGAGACATGCTGGAAATTGTGTGATTGACTGTTTTGCAGCCCATACCTACTTTTAGATAATTTACAAGCATTTGGTTTCATTGTTCTGTAGAAATATTAATTGTTGATTCCAGAATATATCACCTTTCAGTTTTTTGGTTTTTTTTTTTTTTTTAGATGGTTGGACTTTATAATAGTTTTTATCTCCCTCCCATCCTACCCACTTATCCCTTCCCTGCCTCCTTCCTGCTATTACTTCCTTCCTTGTACCCCTTTGTTATCCATTCCTCTGTCTGTCCATATCCATACAAAAAATTGGCAGTACAGAACTCGCCTTACAATGAAAATTTAGTTCAAAGGTAATTCAAGTGGGGAGAATCTTAGTTCTGAACAACTTCTTTATGGCTTTTGGCATTTGATTATTGTAAATACTGCCTGGAGAAGATAAAGCTCCACAGACACTTTATAGCAGCCTTCCAGTTCCTAAAGAGTGCTACAGGAGCTGGAGGGGAACTTTTGACAAGGGCATTTAGTGATGAGTCAAAGAAGAATGGCCTTAAACTGAGAGAGGGAAGGTTTAGTTTATATGTTAGGAAGAAATTCTTCACTGTGAGGGTGGTGATGCACTGGATCAGGTTATCCAGAGAAGCAGTGATTCCCCCATCCCTGGAAGTGTTCAAGGCCAGGATGGATGGCGCTTTGAGACAGGTGGTCTAGTGGAAGGCTTCCCTGCCATGGCAGGGCATGTGGAACTAGGTGGTCTTTAAGGTCCCTTTCCAACCCAAGTCACTCTATGGTTCTCTGAAATACTGATTACAGACATTTGTATGCATGAAAGATAATTCTTTCACACTTTGAGAGACATTATTATTTGTTAATTAAATTACATAAATTTTGAGTACTGAAGTTTAAGTCTGTACTTACTTCAGTTTGAAATTCTTAATTTCAAGAGGTGAAATTTAATAATGAATTTCAATTTTAAAATCTTTTTATTTTGCCAGTTAAATTGGCTGAGGAACAGAAGAAAGGGAAAGAGAGCAGAAATATTTTGATAGTACCCTATTGGCCTGTCACACAGGGTAACAGATGAAAGGAGACCAGAGTTCTGTAGAGAGGTTGGGAGGTCACACAAAAATTAACTTCACTAATGGAAAGGCCCTTTTTCCTGTAGTAAATTAAAATCTATATTAAATTTCTGGGCTGAAAGATTTTAATACTGTTCTTGCCCTTAACAAATCTTAACAGCACATTTCTAATAATTTGTTTGTGTTTACTTGTGTGTCTGCTGAATATCAATTTCTGTCTCATGTTTGATATTCTAGTAGTGGTGCCTACCTACAGGTACTAGGAACCTATGTACAAATCTGTGTTCACTGTGTGTGTGTATAAGTGCACGCTTAAAACTTGGATGTTTTAAGTGATGGCTATTTAGAAAGTTCAGCGGGGGCTTCATGCAGTGAAAAATGAAATGGATGTGAAAGAGGGACTGAGAAGACAAGTGAATGAATGGACATAAATGGAATGTTAGTTGGTATACATCTAGCCAAATTTTCATTTAGCAAAGCTCTGGCTAAGTGACTCAGTATCTAATCCTGCTACGCCAAAGAGTATTTATTTCTTAAAAAAATTGTATTTGATGTAGCATATGCAGTGATGTTGTGATTGGAACTCGGTAATATGTGTATGGTTTACTCTAGCTGCAAATATTATGATTGAAATTTTTTTATGGCTCATTAAATAGCTCTTTTATCTGTGTCAAATGGTATTCCCCTTCACATATAAATGCCATATTCTTATGTGAATATTTGCATGTCCATGTTTATCATTCACATTTTCATGACTATCCAAGCATGTGAACTAATAATTTTCCAGTAAAGTTTCTTACAGAAAGCAGATGTCAGAAGACTGAAAGAATACAGATAAGTAAGACCATGAGAAGTTAATTTTTAGTTTTACAATATTTTCCCAGCTTCAGAAACAACAATTGATCATTCCACCCTTTGATTTCTACACAGTAATTACATCAAAATCCATTTCCGCATATAAGAAATTACTGCAAAGTCACACCTCATTATAAGACTGTGAAGAACAAAGATGTATTGTTACTAGGTACTGCTAAATATATTTTTACATGAAATGGTAGGAAATGAGTGATAGGAAGGCTCAGTGTTTAAAAGTTGTGAGTGGAAATCCAAATGATAAGCAAGTAGTCCTTATAGATTCACATGAATTAAATAAATCAGAATTTTACCTGAAATAATCTGGATTTAATTGTTAATTAACTGTTCACAACAGAATTTTTCTTTTTGTTAATTATGCAATTTAGAGATGTGTTGGACCAATAAAAATATCCATATAGATTTAAAAATAGATGAACTGATTTAAATAAATTGAACTATATTGCCATTGCTAGCCAGCGAAAAATATCATCAGGTAAACATAAAGTGGGACTTAGACACCACAGTATTTCTTCAATAAAGATATTTAATCTGTATTTTTAGGCAGTGCACTTTTGAAGACCCTCTGCCTCCTACCTTGGCAAGCCTTTTTTCTGTTTTGTTTTGTTTTGCTGGTTTTGTTGTTGTTTTTGTTGGTTATTTGGTTGTCTTCCCCTTTTTCTTCCCTTACTTTGATATGTTTTAGCAATTCCAAACCCATTTTGAGAAGGATTTTTAGGCCTTCCAAATTTGTGACACCTCAGTATCTCTTTCTTCCTCCGCGTGTCCCTCAGCTTTTCTACCTTTTGCTCCTTGCCTGATGTTCAAGTAACATATAAATATTATAAACATGAATTGAAAAATCAGTTGTTGATCTATCTAATATCATATGAGGACATGGGCACCAGTCCAACAAAGTATTTAGACTCCCTACTGTCCTATGGGCTCTGAATGTTCTAAAATCCCTTTCACTAATGTTTATTACTTCACAATTGGGGTGGACTAAAAGCATGCCCACAGGCAATTAAGGAAATTCAGCTAATGGCTGATAATTTATTAGGCCACTGTAATTCAATTCCACTGTTTTGTGCCTTAGCTCTTAGCAAGCTCTTTCAAATGAACTTAATACAAAGGCTTAACTTAGTATGTTTATGGTGCCATAGACAGGCCTTATCAAATTTCTCAAGGATATGTTATTGTATAATGTTTTTAACAAAATTACAACCTTCCTGCCTATTTATGTAGACCAGAAGTATTACCTAAAGCTATTTAAAAAAATGAATTAGAAAATCTGCTTCTCCATTATACGGGTAAATATGTTATATACAGGGAGGGTGACATTTAAGATGCAGTCTTCCCCATGCTCAGTGATCCTAGGCACGCTAACTAAGCAGTCCAAGGTTTGCCAGAGATTTTTGTGTCCCCACCGGGTCATCTGGCAGATGTGAACTCTCAGTGTACTTTGGGTCCATCCTGGTAAGCTCTTGATACCATGAGTCACACTTAGGAGTGCAACTCTTCCCACTACTGCTGAAATTTCCTACACGTAAAAATCTGACAGATTGGTCCTTACTAGTTTTTGTGTTGGGTAACAGCTGAGGTAGAAAACCTGTCTCCAGGTGGATTGCTCTTGAAAAAGATGAACTTGATGGAACATTGAGAATGCTGGATTCAGCGAGGCAAAATCTCTCTGTAGGTGAGTGCAACTCCAGTCCTAAATTACTCACAGTGAAACAGACTGGAAGTGTCATTTGCAGAAAAGGAGGTGTAGTGCTACAATTAAAATACTTCACTTCTCAGTCCCACCTACCACCCCTCTGTAGGAAGCCTACCACCTCACAGCTCCCTGTAGGGCTGATGCTTACATATTTATAAAAAAATACAGATGGGAAACAAGAAACCAAGTTTCTATCAGACATATTTCTCAGAAAAGACAGGAAAAGATTAAAGCAGGGAAGCACCCTAGGTGGTTACTATAACTGTAGTACTTCCTAGAGTCATCCAAAGGATGGGACACTGCTGTGCCCAGAGTTGTTGGGCAGGTCACCACTGGATAAGACTGAATTTTTCTTTTCAGAGTAATGAAAAGCCAAAAATGTCTGCTAGCACTCACAGTTGTAAACAGTTTCAAAGTACAGGGAAAATCAATAGTCAGGAAAGAAAAAGCATCCATATGTATCAGAAATAAACTAGCACAGTAAATTTTCTGCAGTTTAGCCTCCCTGAGTATTTGTGTGAAAAGATATTTTGCTACAAAGATTGTTTCTTTCTTTCTGTGAAAGTCAGGAAATACAACCTATTTCATGAAAATTCACCTAAACTGTACTGAGCTCTGAATATGCTGTGTACACTTTCCTCATAGGGAATCATGACATTAAATAATCATGGAGTGAGGAATGATATCTGTGTACCCATGACAGAGATAGTATTTCAGCAATTGTAAGTCAGACCTAACACATCTCATTAAAAGATGTGGTAGCTGAGAACATTATGGCTTTATGAAGACCATATTGAAAGCTGTAATTCCAAGATTCGTGGAATATGTTTCAGAGCTGGATCTTTTTGGGCTGTACTGTTGTGTGTCTACTTGTGCGTGAGAGAAAGAAAAATTTAAATGGACAAAATAAAGAAGGGCTGTCAGAGAGAATCAGTCATCTAATATTTACTAACGGAGTTTTTTCAACAATTTGTTTCCAAACAATATGTCACTTGAAATATTTTTCCATTATTTGTCCGGTTGAAATTGAGAAATAAGGGATATATGAATCTCTTGAAAGAACTCGAGATCTGAAAGATAAACAAGACTGTAGTGGCACAAAGGTTTATAAAAACATATCCATTTTAAGGTGAGGGAAAGTAGAGGGAGGATGGACTTAATATTGAAGCCACTTTAGAACGGAAAACCAGATTTTCAAGAAAACCTATTCCCTCAAAGATCATTGAAAAAAGGATGGACCCTTGAAAAGACAGTTTTAATGAAGTTAGCAATTTATTGGCTTACGTATGTGGCTGAAATGTCAGGAAACTGCAGTTAACTGGTGCAGGACAGCCCTTGCATTAAGACATCCACATGCAAATATCAACATGATTATGAAGCTTGATGCAAGTGCCTAAAAAAAAACCCGTCTCATGCTGTATCCTCTCCTCCATCTGCCAGTCCAGATGCACACAGAACATTTCAAATGTACATGTGTTTATGCAAGTGTTACTTATCATGGGTGACTAAAGCTTCATTACAGATAAGGGAGATTTAACCAATAAGGTCAGTTGAACCTGGAGATTTGGCTCAGCAGATGCCACTAACCATGTCAACCAGGTCTTCAGTTCAGCTTCCTGAATGGAGGCATCTTTTTCATTTTCCGATGCCATAAAGTAGTCAGAATATTCATATATAATACAGCATCTTACAGGAAAGAGGAGGGGAGCTGGAGGCCAGACATGACTCTCACATGTACTTCAAATACCACTTGAAGTTTATGCTAAATAGAGGACTGGAACTCTTCTGATTAAAATAGGAGCTCAGAAACCTAGCAGATGGTCCACACCTATGTGTAGGTGTCTACAGTCCAGAACTGAATCCTCCTCTTGGGTTTTGGTGGGTTTTTTTGGCTCTGTTTCCAGCACCGACCGTATCTTCCATGATTTATTTCCTTTGTCAATGTGAAATGAAAAGAGGGCATTTTAAATAATGGGGTTCTGGGGACTGAGTTCACAAAGGATACCTCTGGCACAGCAGTTTTCACTGTTGCTATTTACACAGAACTCAAAGATATTGTTTATTTGAGTATTGAGTATTGATTTTTCTGCCATAGCTACCTGTTAACTAATTGACTTCCCACAGTGTTAAGATCACAGCAGTGTGAACAGGTAGAATTGAACCTTGGTCATAGTAGATGTGCTATGCTTTTCACTATACTACAGACTACTGCTGAGTTTTTTCTATTTATTTGCTATTAGCCTGTCCTGCAATGACAATCAGGAAGTCTAGCTTAAAGCTCATTGAAAAATAAGGACAGAACAAAACCATGGGCTTCATCTTAATTAGAAATAGAAGGGGACCTGTAGAAGATTTGCAAAATGTCTTAAAGAAAAAAAAAAAGTTGTTTGCTTTTATTTTTTGCTTTGTATATAGGATTCCTGGGGAACCTCTGGAAGAAATAAAAACTGCAGACCCTGAGGCAGGGTATTTAGTCTTTCCATGGCATGCTTTCTGCCAGAATTAATCTTCTCAGGAGGATTAGATGGTGCAGAGAGATATAAATTATATATAACTGTACCACTTTGTGGAAATTTGGTCTCTGCTGTCGACTCAGACCACTCTGGAAATTTCCTGCTCATTTTTATTACCTACTAAACTGCTTTACTGTAGGGCTGGAAGCGATAACTTTTTTGATGTCAGAACTCACAGGATAATACCTTCTTGAATGGCTCACAGCTGTGTGAATGATGATATTGTCTGCTACTAAAGAAAAATCAGAGATATGGTCAGTGTTTGTTATCATGTCATTTTATACATCACTTTATCACTTGCACTATCTCCAACACCCAGAATTGTCTGCTCAAAGCTTTTACCCCTTTACTGTAAGTTGCTGAGTTACTGCTAGAGAAAATTGCATTTCCTCTTGAAAATGTGTAGTGATGTAGTTAATCAAAGTAAACAGTGGAGGGATGCTGAACTCCACATAAGCTGAGGGTCTGATTCTGCCACCCATACTTTCACTGAGCAGCTGTTACTGAAGTACCCTCACAGAGGACAATAGAGCTATTCAGATGAAATAATGCTACCCACTGTGTACAGGCATTGGGGAGTTCAATTCTGTAAGCTAGATGCTGCGAGGGAACTCACAAGGAATTATGAATTACAGCAAAAAGAAGCAGTGAGGTTATTTTTAATTTCAAAGCATGACAGTAAAAGTTTTCATATGTTAGCTTTCTTACACTTTTTATGTCTGTCGTGTAATGGTTGGCAAGCAACAACTATATTTGCCTGGTGACGCTGAACTGTCAGTCCTGCCTCATCTTTTAAAGAGCGAGGAGGTACTTTTTAATAGCTGGTAATGGCTGCTACTGAACTTTGTCCTGTAGAGCAGGTGGGGAGATGATTTTATGAGAGGCACTGGCACTGCTCAGAGTCTGTTCTTGTGATAGCTTCTTCTAGTCAGTATTGACAAATTACTTTGCTGCCTGCATATATTTTCTAGGCAAACCAGATTTGCAGCACATATAAGTATACATTTTAACATTTGAAATCTAGCAGCTGAAGTCCCCTGGTTGTTAAAAGAAAATTTGGATTTCAGATATGTTATAGCTTCCAGAAACTCGCTCTTAAATTAATGAGTCACTGAGTTCTTCAAAACTTTTTCAAGTGCTGATTAACAAGGCAATGCAAACCCTTTAAAACTTTTTGCCCTTTCCCTTTATTAAAAGCCTGACATTTAGCAAAACTGGTTGATGGAATATGATAAATCTTACTGTGTGCTGTGTGATGGAACCTGATGCAAAACCTAACACAAAATCTGAACTGAAATATTGCCATTAGTTTGGACACCTACTGTTTAATGTGATTTTTTTTTTCTGAAGAAAATTACTCGCAGGAGCAAAGTGTTCCAAGATGATGTGGTATTGCAGGAGGATGGCACAGCTCCACATTAATCTTTTTCCAATTAGAACTTGGGAACATTTGTGGTGCCTAGAGGGCTCCAAGATTTCCTCAAATGTTACTTCTCCATTAGCAAATTCAAGGTATTTACTCACCAAAAAGAGAAAAAAAAAAGAAAAAAGAAAAAAGTCCAAAATGCAGGTGGAAACAAGAAACAATCAACAAATCAACGCAAATGCTTGAAGTATAATGCAAAGAGCTAAGGTGAAAAAACAAAGCAGACATTACTGGCATGCTGGGTAGGTAATAAGCAATAACTGTTGTTAGAAATATAGTGCAATAATTATCCAAATAAAATTAAAGCATGTGTTCTAAAAGAAGAGAACAGAAAGAAGGACAGAAGTAATGTAATAATATTGAGTACCGATGTGTGCAAAGATGAAAAAGGGGAAAGATTCGAGAAAGCATAAACTGCTAAGATATCAAAATATGACCTGGATGAATTTTGAAACAAATTCTGTGGAGAAGTTTTTAGAAAAAATATGGATGGCTATGCTCAGATTCAAAATTCATATAATAATATAAAGTTGATTTTCAAACATGAACATCTTTAGCTATAGAAAATAAATTTGGACCTAGAGATGTCTCAGTTCATAGCAAATATACAAAAAACAAAATGGGCCATTTCTGTTCCAAAGAATCAGCCTTGGGGAACAGAGGAAGATATTTGGTGAAGTCAGTGAGACTAAAACACACCTCACCTTAGAGAAATATTTTTTATAAATGCCAGTGGTGCAAAAATGATTTAAAATTGTAATAGCTCTTCATCTATTCTTTTAATACAGATTTTAGACATGATTTCCAGACCTAAACGTGTAAAACAGCACTACAGACAGGACCTTGGTGATTAGCTAAGAGCTAAGTAAGAATGAAGAAAGAATATAATCAGTAATGAAGGCTGCAGCATACATATCCTCGAATGTGAGGTGTGCCCAAACCTGAGTTTATTTTGTGCTCATGAAGGAATTTAAAAGAAACATTTATTATCTGTTTAAAATAAAGAGGGTGTGGGGCAAAAAAGGGCAATACTATGTCGATACCATCTAGCTAACATTAAAACTTTGCCTGACTACTAGCACATGATAAATGTCTAGGGTCGAGCCAGGATGGCCTGTGAAAATGAGGTATGGAAACAGGAATAACAACGTTTAATTCAAATAAATTACTAAAATCAATTGGATGGTCTTAGTAACAGCTTAACTGTGAAAACTAGCACATAAAATTAGATAATAAGGCTTCAGGTAATGAGTCTATTCAGAGAGGAATGGTATTTTTCTCCACAATATGCTAAAACAAGTTGTGAAGGATACGAAAACTGAGAAAATGAGAATGCCAAGCAAACTTAAAACACTTTTTTATAAGATAGTGTATGTTCCCAGTAGGGGTAAAAAACCAAAGGAATCTCTTTGATCTTCTAAAATAAACAGATATGCCACATGGGAAAATATTAATTCATATGGAGAAGACAGCTGTAATTATGTGAAAATTAACAAATTGGCCAAAAGTTAAACAACAAGGGATTATGTTAGGAAGTGAGGCTCCTGGTTTGAAAGGAAATTGTCAATAGAGAGCCTCAAAAGGATTTAAGAACTGATATAAATGTTAATTTTTCGCTTGAAAATTGTGTGGAGGGATGTGAAGGTGCATGGGAGGCACTGCAATTCAAAAATCTGGTCTGTTAACACTTGAAGAGCTAGTTGTCTTTGAGGATAAAAATTGCAAAGAGGGATGAAATCTAATTGCATCTCATGCAAGGTCCTGCATGTAAATACTATCAGGTGTAAATTTACTACCTCGAAATGACATCTTAGTTGATTTAATACTATAAGGGTGCCTCAGAGCTATGAACGAGATGCTATGAAAAGGTAAATATGATAAAAAATGTTAGAAATTGTGGAGAAAGCAGAGAAATATTAGTTATATGATGTAATAGTAAAAAAAGCCCCCATGTTTCCAAATTGTGGGAAGGTCATTATTCTGAACAGGATAGCCTGTAAAGAAGGCTACCAAAACAAGGAAGATAACTTTATGAGTTAAAATTTTGCATCTGATTTGCTAAAGGAAAAGCCATCAGGACCAAATAATGCCATAGAGCTGACCAGTCCACTGCCACCTCATGGTGAAGAGAGTGAGGAGGTAAAGGTGTGTTCAGCTCATGCTACCTCTATAAAAGACCTCAGTCTCACATCTGATCTGACAGATTTACAGATCTCAAATTTTACAGATTCCTCTTTGCTGGCAGGGATTTCATTTCCACAGAGATCCTTACCCAGCTGTGAGGCTGACCAAGATGTATGTATACCAACTGACTGAGATTATGTTTTAATTATGAAGCAAGGGCTCATATAATTGAAATCTCAGTGGTTACAGTTTCTGTAAAAGAAAACTGTCCTCAATTATTCTATTCCTTAGAATTTTATTTTTTTTTTAGAATTATCCATATCAGTTGAATTAAACAGCTGCTGGCTTTTTCAGATGTAATGGTTCTGTAGCATAAAGAACAATTACAGTCAGAGCTGGAGCTTTCATGACTCTGGAGAGAGCCCAGATTTTATGGGATCTATGAAGTCTTTAAGATGAGGAGTCCTGCTAATACTGGTGGGTAAAAACACAGCAATCATTTTATTCAAAGTAAGCATTTGTGTATAATACATGTACTTGGGCTCTGTCCTGGGAACAGCATTAATCCTTTGAAACTCCTTCCAGCAGTTCCTGCCTCTGGAAAACCAAGAAAGCATTAGCATGCTGGAGAGCTCTGCTCTCTGACAAACCCCCCATTTTTTAAGTTGAAAAGACTTAATCTCTTACGACTTCCTAGTAAATCTGGTCTGCAGGATGTCAGTGATTTTGTTCAAACAGAAGCACAATGGATCATTTCTGGATGTCATGGTTAAAAATAACTTTTCTGACCTAGGACTTGTCTGATGAATTAAGACAATGACACTAAGATTGATCTTAAACCAGCATTTGGCCAGGTCCTCAAAGTATTAGAATACAGGATGCAGATGAGCATTTCTCAGGTTTCTAAATTTGAAGAGAAAATATCCACACAGAATATCTGTTGGATGTTGTTCTCCAGGATATGCTCATACCCAGAAATTCTTGTTCTATTCAGCCAAGTAATTTTTTCTCTGACCTAGACGGTAGCGAGGTCACCTACTGTGAACTGTTGCACGGTCTCAGAAGAGGAAATAACCAATATAAATTGTAAAGCTTGTGCGATTTCATGGCTGAATTGTTAGCTTGATTTGTTTTTATTGAAGATCAAGAATTTTAACAGTAGCATAAACAAGATTGGAATATTAGACAATTCACTGATGACATTTTCTCAATTAAATGATGTGCAAGAGGTGTGATTGATTTAATCTGCTTTTAATTGTTGGCAATGTGTTCTTATATCCTAGTTCTGTTTATCTTAGACTTTCTCTATTGATGGTAGAAAAATGCAGTCACTTTTAGGTGTATAATTGAACCAGGAGGTTTGAGAAGAAACATACTCCAATTTTCAGTTTTGAGTTAGACTTATTATTCTGCTATATTTTCATTTAATTTGCTTGACATTCTACTCTCTATTCAGCGGAACAGCTATTTGCTTGAGATGAATTTCAATTACCTTCTCATCAGTTGTTTCTTAAATATTATATTTCCTCCCCTTCTTCAGGAGATTTCTCATACATTATAGAATTCCAATCAACATTCCTCAGAGCATCCAGCTTTCTTTCACCGTCCTCTTTCTCAAAGTCAAAACACTTCTAGTACACAGCATTCTCTCATGAGTATTTCAAACTCCATGATAAGCTGATAAGTAGATCCAGGATGCTCTGTGTCTTAGATGTGATTTCTTATATTTAGCTCATTTCTTGGTATTAGACATGAAATAGCCTTGGACTTTAAAACCTGCACAAGGAATTACTTGAAACAAAACATCTACACTAAGAATATGTAACAATTAAGAATGTGTTCTTCTTTATAATTGCATTCCTGTTATCCTAATCAATATCAATGTAATTAAAATGCCTCATGATCAATGTTTCTGCCTTGTTCGGGAGGTGTCTCTTATCTCTAAAAGGTTGCCATGATCTACTTTTCTAACCTCACTAGAGGTTCTTTGCCGAAAATCATTTGACTCCCTATTTGGCTATAAATTACACTTAACTGCCTCAATTGTCAGATAAAATTGCAGGTTTTCCCTTCATGCTACCTATAATCACTATGTAACTTAATTTTCCTATGCACAGCATGCTATTTTCACTGCAAGAATATTTTAACTTTTTATCAGGTACTTTTATTATCCTGAATGTAACATCCATCCTCCAACCTCAGGTGGACTTTTACTTTTGTCATATGTTTTTAACCTCCTGCTTTGTACTTACCATCCCTACCAGCAAGCATTTGGCTTAGTGCATGCTGTGAGCTCTGACAGGAGATAAAACACAGCCTTTCAGCCGCTATAGAAACTGAATGATGCTGGCTTGATTTGAGTGTCTTTACCAAGCTGCACACTTATGCCAAAGGCCTGCAAGGAACTCATCTGATTTAACTTGGGAATCTAAAATGTAGACAGAACAGGGTGATCCAGGCACCTAAGCTCCCTTTCTTGTTAATGGAAGGAGAGACTCACTTCCAGAGCGCTACTGACCACATCCTCTTAGCAGGATGTGGAAGATTCATCCTCTGGAACCAGCTGGCATTAAGAACACTTAACTGTCTGGGATGGATCCAACCCAGGAACTCTGCAGGCTCACAGAATCAGCTTGATGACATGCGCCCAAACTATTGTCCTTGAGGTCCTGGTCCAACTCCTTTCATCTGTGTGCTCATTTAAATCCCTCTCTGCAGCCTGGCAACTACAATGTGACATCTGGAGTGCAGCCACCAAGATAATTCAGTACTCTAACCACAGTTACAGATATTAAGGTGTTCTTTGGCCACATTCTATCAAGGGGAGGCCACAATAATATTTCTATTTATAGGTAACATTTTTAATCTCTCTTGGTTGCGTACCTTTTTACCTTATATCACCAACAGAATATACAGAATATCAGATTGTTCCCAATTATATCAGAAAATTCCTAATTTTCTAACCTTTTATAAAACTTTTAGTAATATTTCAGCTTTTGTAGATGGATACCTCTTTATCTCAGCTTATATGACAGAAATGGCTATCTGTAAAGTGCTTCATTGGTCCTTCTATTATGAATACGTCTCTACATTCAACAACTTCCTTGCATATTAAGTCACAATCTACCTCCTTGATGCCTTAAATTTTAGCTTTAATATTTTTCAGATTCTGTACTGCCTTAGTATATATCTCTGAACTTCATATAAAGTGTTAGTACTTTCTTCATGGTTTAGTTAGACAAAACAATCCTTTTCCAGCCTGAGAACCAAGGACACTGTTGCAGCTTCATGCCCAAAAATCATAAACAATGGTGAACTGAGGAGAGAAATCTGGGAGGATGGGACTTCATAACCTGAAGCTGTAATTGGACAATTAACCCCAATATGTGAATGAACCAAAACTTATGGAAGTGTGAAAACTCATGACCAGTTGTCCATCTTGAGTCTATCTTGGGTCCATCCTGGGTGGAGCCACAGCTGAGTTCTTGTACTGCCCAAGGTATATCCTTTGAAGGCCTTTTAATAAATACCTACTTTATCCCTTTAACTCTCTCTAACTCTGTTCCAGGCAGCCTTTTTAGGCATCATCCTCTCCCCAGCCATTCTCAGCCCTTCTGATATTGAGTGACTCAGTTCTCCAAGATTATTACTCCACTCAGTTCTAAATGCTCACCTTACTTTTTCTTCTTTTCCAGATATTTACATAGTGCCTTTTCTTTTGACTTCCATTTTTTTTCCCATGCTGTGCCTTAGAAGTAAACTTTTTTTGCTGTGAATTCACAGCCTGTGCACCTTGTCCTGATGCTAACTGCATGTCCTCTATTATTCTGTCATTCCCATCGATCTTCACAAGAAAATCAGCCACTTGCTCTAATTTGGCTGTCTGATCTTCTGTTAGCCCAGATAGCTGACAACACTCACACACAAAAAGTATTTTTTAATGTCCTCAGCCTGATAGCCAGGGACATTTCACAAGCTATATGTTTCATTATATATATGCTGAACTTCAGAGATACTTTCAAATTAAATAATTCACAAATAAACTTGTCTATACCTACAAAGGGATAAAATAAAGGCAACCAAATGCTAAGGATTAAGATACTTTCCAGGCAGGTTTCAATGCTTTTATTTAAATTAACATCAATTCAGAAGAAAACATAAAAGAGCATCCTTTAAACTTTAAAATGACTGAATATAAACTGTTTACCTGTCTCTTGTTCTCAAAGAACAATGAAGAACCTGGTTCTGTATACTCAAAATCTGTGGATTATCTTGTTAAAAAGGGTAGGCAGCAGAGATAATTTTCTGCTGCATCAAGAGGGCAGAATCTGGGTGTCCTGGAATCAAAACTCACATGAGCTTGCTGACACATTCCTAGACTCATGCTCAAACCCCTGGCTTAATTTTGCTGTGACTGCTTCTTCTAGCTGTAGGACCACTTGATTCTGCGCTCCCCATGTTGTGCTGTTATGCTGTTTTGACAGGCCCTCCAATATTGACTGAAGACTTTCAGTTTCTGTCAGGCAGGTTTGGAGCAGAATAACAGCCCCAGCCCCATGCAGGGGGCTTGAACTGGGGATAATAGATTAGAGCAGAACCAGATAAAATAAAGAATTGGAGGCAATAGTCACTGCACAATAGAATTATTGATGCTTGAGTGGTTTGTCTGTCTGTTACTCTTCTTAAAATAACAGTCTGTATTCTATGGTTTAATAAATATATTGTTATAAGTTTTAAATTCTTTAAAAAATGAATTTCTGGAAGTTATTTTCTCATTTTTGATGTTCCAAAGAGACCAAATATATAAATAAATTAGAAAATACATAACAAATAATGTTTTAAAAATATCTGGCCAACAGTTTTACCCATTTTTTCATTGTTCTTCTACCTTTACAGTAATAAATATATATTATATAATAATATAAATACATAAACAAATAATAATATAGTATAATATAATATAATATAATACATAATAAAACATATATATATGTATTTTAATAAATAAATAATAATAAATATAAATATGTAATATAAAAATTATAAATAAAATTAGTGTTTTGAAAAATTAAATTAAAATTTATTTTAATAAGCTTATATATTAAAATTTAATTAACATTTAAAGAAAAAATTTGTCTATTTATTAAAAGCCATCATATGTGTGACATCTAGTTTAAAATCCTTATGAGGTGTGTAGACCAAAGTAATGCACCAATAGGTTTTAATTTCTTGAAAATTATATTTTCTTTCTGACAAATTTAAGGGAAAATCAGTTGGAAATAAAAAAAACTAATCTTCTGAAACTAATTTTGATATTATAAGGATAATGATATTAATTTTCATTGCCATTGTTAGTGACCTTCATGAATCTGTGGACTAAATCTAAAAGGTAAAAAATAGCATATATCAATGAGCCATATTTATGGATGGACAACCTGTTAGAGACTAAATGACTGTCAGATGCAAGACTCTTAAAAAAGGTAGATGTAACTCTTTGGTCAAGAGCTAAATTTAAGCCTTTCTACCTTCATTTCTGAAGGTTTTTTTAAACTTGTTGGCAGATGAAACTGTGCAAGTTTTATCATCGTGCAAAAAACGTCTCCCTCATTCTTCTCTGCAAAAGATATCAGACTTCCTTGATATAGAAATATAATTTCCATACCAGTTAGCTTAATGCTGAATCTTTTATAAGTTATTTTTATTAATAATAATAAAAAAAAGGTATTTTTTATGACTTCTCTGTGATGCATCATAAAAACATGCCTTTTTGAGGAAAATTTGTAGATTTCAAAGATAAAGTCTGTAGATTTGGGGAGGTGACTTTGAAAAAGTTGAGAAATGGACTGGTTGTGCAGACTGTATAGATAAAATAAATTACTGATATTATGATAATATCTGCAGATGTACTTTAGCAAATAGAGCTGAGAATTCACTCATTTAACCACAAACTACTAATTTCATGTAGTATGTGCTACCCTGAGGAGTGATAAGGTATTTGGTCATTTTTAGAAAGAGTGAAAACTTAGCAGCTAATTAAAAACATTGACAAAATATAGTTTTAACAGCATTCTGTGCTTACGTCTAATTACATCTGTGTTCTATTTATCATTTAATTTTCCTGATTCAAATTATAAGTTGAGAATAACATAGAAATTCTAATTCTGGGTAAAAAAAAAATGTCTGTAGAATGGCCATCACTGAAAGTTTAAAGAGAGATTAGATAAGCATTTCGTACAAACTTAATTGATCCAACCTTGGATAACAGAGATGAACTCAATGACCTCCCAAAATCCCTTTTAACCTTTATTTTCTGTGATTCTACACTAAGAAACATTTCCAGAGAGGGCTAGAAATTTAATCTTTGGAACTTGCATGACACCTGAAAAGACTGAGAAGTAGATTCACATCAGATTTTTTTTTGGAGATACTTCTTTTGCTTGAATGTTTTTTGAAGCTGCTTGGTCCTTCACACCGCTTTTATTTTATGTAGTACCCAAATATAAACAAGACTTAATATAGAAGCTAAAGCTTTTGATATTAAGGTTTTCACTTTTTGAACTTTATTTGCAAGTGTATTTTATGCAATGGTGTACATTGGTGAAAATATTCTTCCTGACCTATATGGCAATCAGCCTACACTCCGAAGCATGACATTTGATTACCTTGTCTTAACATGCAGAACTGCAAGTGTTATTAATGGTCATAAAATTATCCAACCCTTTTAAAAATCAGACACAGTATTTGACTTGACGACCTTCTGCAGTCATGAAATTCACGTTCTGATTGAAATGATATCAGCCTGGAGGATCTGATAGAGCTCTGGTGCAAGTGTCACAGGTCTGCCACTGAGGTGGAAAAAGAATCTTAATGAGCTGTTATCCAGGAAATGTAAGCATCTTTGGGTTTCACTGTTTTCTGATTTAGTCACAAAATACAGGCTACAAAATGTAAGTTTGAGATATCTTGTGTTCTCACTGGTAGTAAACAGCTTTTGTAGATGGTATGGAGTAATGGTTCACCAGCTTTTCTGCCCTTTAGCAGCATGTTGCGTGCACTTGAAAACCAGTGTGGTGAGAAGTGTAGATGTCAGAAGGGGAAACATATTTATGCACATCTTGTAATCACGGTCATCTGGGGCATAAAGGATTCCTTTACTAATTTTTTTTTCGTGTGTAAAGAGAAGAGCACATATTTTCATATTAAATGTTCCAAAACAGGAGTTGCCAGAGTGGCCAGTATTGGTTGAGTCAGAAAAAGAGCTCCTCTTCATCTGGAAATCTGATGGCAAAGTGTCAACATCAGAAATAATTTAATTGCCAATTATCTGAAAACATCTGTTTTCCATCAGATTTAAACCATTTTTCATATGTCCATCCCCAAATCTTGTCTTCATCCTAGCAAAATAAAAACCCATTCATAATGCAGTAAAATTATTGCTCTGCAGAGACAACATGTAATCAGTGGGGAGAGATAAACCTCAGTCACGTGTGTAAGAGCACACATTAAACCCACAAGATCGCTCAGTTCTGTGGCACATTACATTCCCCCAGGGGTCCAGCCCCAGCTATGAAGAGGCTCCATGTCCAGGATTGCTGATCTGGGTGTGCAGTACCAGATTCCAAACACTGCTGTCTGCAGATGTCAAGTCTGAGATTAGTCTGCCCTTACTGTGGACTGACTTTGTGTTGGATACATGGTGGGTTTGGTCTCATGCAAAATCTAAGCCTATAAACTGGAAGCAAGTGTACTGATGTGTACATACACAGAAACTATGTCCAAGACGTCTGTGGGAACTCATCTGGGCATAGAGACCTTCTTTTAATCTTTAGATAACTTGGATTCCATGTTTGAGGCGGGCTGTTAGCATAAGGTCCGAGCATGTCCAGAGAAGGGCAATGAGGCTGGTGAGGGGCCTGGAACACAAACCCTGTGAAGAACAGCTGAGGGATCTGGGATTGTTTAGCCTGGAGAAAAGGAGACTCAGAGGTGACCTCATCACTCTCTACAACTCCCTGAAAGGTGGGTGTAGTCAGGTGGGGGTTGGTCTCTTTCACTACTGCTGGTGGTAGCCTGGTAGTAGTATGTAATGGAAAACATTTCTAGGCTGGACATTTGAGAAATTAATAAATGATATGGAGAACTGAAGCTGAAGAGGGATTATGTTTTTACCAAATACAGCTGTTAGGTCTCTGCCTCAGAGAAAAAGAAACCCATAAAAACAACTAGGTATGGGAGCTCTGTGTTCACAGATCCCTCCCTGCAGGCGAGGCTGTTGGTGACTCTTTGATCACATATTGCATATGAAAACACCCCATATACTCATTCTTTTGATAACCATATCTGCTAAAAATTTTCCAAATTGGCAGGGATTAAGCATTGTATGCTCTTTTATTGTGAACTGTATCACTCAGACAACAATTAACATTTCATTGCTAAGACTAGTCAGTTTATTGTTTGTAGCTGTGGCCAAATTTCTGCATTTGAACTTTAAATGCTTTGTTTATATGGTCTGTGCACACCAAAAAATAACAAAGTCAGCTAAATCCTCTGCAAATAAGTTAGAAAGGGCCAGGCTGTTGCTGAACTAGTATGATCTTATATCTGTATTACTATAAGCTTTACATATTTGTAGTTGTTTATAAATAAATGCAAAGTACAGTCCTGAAGAAGAACACTTGGATACATTGAAAAAGGCTGGAGAAATTAGTGTGTCTGATTTGATTGTCAAGAAATAGGTGTTGAGTACTCTTTAGGATCCTGAAGTGTTCTAGAGAGAACTTCAGGGTTGCTCCAGGAGGGCACAAATCTCCCTCAAGCCCCACGTTATGTCAGCCAGTATTGTTTCTTTGGTACCCTAAGACGTCCCCAATGGCTCAAAGCAGGTACAATTCACGTAGTTTGTGGGTTGCTAAATTTAGATGTCCAGTTGTGGGACAGAGGTGCAGAATGTGATTTTGTTGGCTAATGTGGATATGTAGGGCTACTGTGTACATGCAGGAGTATCTGACATGTCAGCCTGGAGCATTAAGAGGAGGCACAGAACTTAAAGGAGATTCATCTGCTTCAAAAAGAACAGATGAAAGTGAAGCTGGATAATGCAGGATGGCACTATGCAGCTACATTTAGGCAGCTGTATAATGTCCAAACTATGTAATGGGAAGCTTATTCAAGAAATAGTGGAGCTGTGAAACTGCTAAGTATGTTATGGATTAAAATTTTGGTAGTGAAAAAAGATATAGTTCTATTTGTATTTCTGTTCTGTCTTTGAATTTGTTCATCTCTGCTTTTTAGTTATTTTACCTGTGCATATATTGTTTCCCACTAAAATATAAATGAGATTACACTTTTTATTTGAAACATATATTCTCTTTAAGCATGAAGTTTCCTCAGGCATATTGCTATATTTGTGCCACATCAAATGTTGATATGATGCAGGAGAAAATTTGTTGTGACTGCTTATTTATTTGTGGGTTAGTACAGCACATCAAGGCACACCAAAATATTCTATTCACATTTTTATTAGTAAAAAGCTCTTGTGGTCTTTGGAAATTGGAAAAATAAAATGTTGATGCTCATGCTGTATGGCAAAAAGTGCTTTTGGAGATGTTGTCATGCAAGAAAGGAATGAGCAGCTTTTAGATGCACTATTTCAAAATGAGTAGCTGTATTCCAGAAGGGTTTGTTCTTTGTTTCCCATAGTGATCCTCTCAGTTGGCAGTAAAACAATATTCACAAAAGCATTATAAAAATATGGCCAGTGTGCCCCACTTCACACAGCTGATGCTGTGCATTCCTGTGGAAAAAAAAATAAAAATTGTAGCTGTTTGTGTAACTGCTGAACAGGTATGGATTACTTGGCAGCTGTATATCAGCTGTGCAATGTCCTCTTCATCAGTCAGCCAAGAAAGCCCTGCCACCCAAATGGACAAACACCCCATAACTTTTAACAGTTAAGTATAAAAATAAGCAGTTGAAAGTATTTGTACCCCCTTTAACCTAATATGTAATCTGTCCCCTTACCCCTCGATGTGACCAGTTGTTCCATGCTGTGGATAGTCCAACAGCAGTTACAAGGCATACAAATGTTCAGAACACATAAAAAGTTAAAAAAAAGAAAGAAAACAAAAATAACAATGTTAAAATTATAATCTTATATAAAATGATAATCTTTCAAAAACTATCCTTCAATACTTTTAGGGGAAAGCAAATACTTAAATCTCATGGGATTCCTAGAAATGCCTTGACAATAATGATTCATAATCCATGCTGCTAGCTGGGAAATTTCCCATGGTACATCACAAGTATGATACACATATTTGAGCCTAGTACATATTTAGTCTTTGTAATACAGCATCCTCAGAGTTTTGTGGGATAAAGCCTTTGAATAGGTCCTTTTCAGAAAATGAACCCTTTCTCAAAAAAAAAAAAATTAATTTTTTTTTTACTTGGTTAAGCTAAGACTATGGAGTGTGGCAAAACCAGCCAAAAATTGCACTACATGACTCAGATATTCAAATATGTGCATGTGAAGTCCCACACCACTGTCTGTTAGTTACAACATATGCCCACAAATATTGCAATGCTAAATGTATTCTGCAATCAGAAGCCTAACTGGTTTCTGAAATGTATGACTGACAGGAATAGACAAAGGAAAGAGGAACAGAAGATCGATTTTCCACATCTTAGTGTAGTCCATTTCTCTTCAGAAACGTTTTGACACAGCAGGTGTTTTTAAAACACTGTGACCGAGGGCTGTAAATACCTTTTAGCATGTCCATGACACACTTTAATAAAAAAGAAGTGTGTTTTGCCTTCAGGGGGATGGACTTCCCTGCTGTCAGCCTCCCAGTTCTCTTGGTTCATTGCCTGTTCTCTTTTAAACTAGGACACCTATTGTAGAGTTGGGTATAAAGGGGAAGATGTATTTCATCTTTTATAAGGAAGTCCAAGAAGTAAAGTCAAAGACAAGAATAACTAAAAGATGTTATGTCTTATGATGAATAAGAATTAGATCTTGGTATCATACTGTCAAGCTGCACCACAACTATCCCTTTGTTTAGGTTTTGTTCTTTAGCACAAGGACTTAAAATCTGATTCATCCTTAACTTCAAGGCTATGTGCTTTCTTTATCAGCAGAAAGAACAAACTCAAACCAAATGTCACATGCATTTGCAAATTCACAACAAATGTAATAATGAGTATTAACCCTCAAGAGGGAGATATTTGAGCTCATGAGAAAAGAAAGAAGCAACTTAGATGTGGCAACCAAGTGGAAATATTATCCCCATCTTCTCCATCTTTCCCTTACTTGCATTTTCCAAAATAAAAACAAACTTTCTGAAACAAAATTTGCAAGAAAAGATTCTGAATGCATTAGGTGGGTTAATTCCCTGGAGCAGTCAGCATTCTTTAGTGATAAAAGATATTGAAAAGGTTATTTTTTGCTTCAATGCATCGGTAGGACGAAAACAATCAAATGTTGGAGTTTTATGGCATTGTAAGCCCATTTTTTGTGCTGAAATTGAAGTGAAACAAAAATATTGTGGGTTTTACATTTACAGTAATATGCTAGTGCAAAGTTAACTTGTGATCATGCACTGAAACTTGGAATTTCACCCAGACGTGAATCATTAAGAACCTGGGTACTTTCTGATTGGTGTGCTTTTTCTTACAAAAAGGCATGACTGCTATAGTTCAGCACACTGCCAGCTGTAAAAAAATCAGAACACTTTAATTATTGTGGAAGAGTGGGTGCCACATAAAATTACAGTTTGCTAACAAGATTTAATGATAACTCCAAGTTCAGATGTATTTTCAGTACAGCAGAGAACCAGGATTTTATGCAACAAAAATTTGCAATGTCTTGAGAGGAGGAACAATAGAAATTAGACTAATTTTAATAGAACAAAGTACAAGCTGGTTTTAGGGCCTAATAATAAGAGGGGGGCTGTCATAAGTCAGAAGCAGAAGCAGATGAGAAAAAAATTTGTTTACTAGCAAAACAGTATAAATTCGAGCTGCTGGTTTGATGTATTTGTTTAAAAAGTTAAATCAGTTCTGGGATATGAAAGTGAAACAGAGATCAGAGAGATCTAAGGCCATGATGCTGTGCACTTAAGGGACCTTCTTTGAAAAGCAATGTTCAGTTATGGTCACCTGCCTCAAAGAAAGGTGCATTGCATTTAATGTGGTGTGGGGACACAAGTCCTAGAAATATATTGAAACAAGGGGAAGTTTTGCTTTATGGGATATTATGAATAGAACTAGGTTGGTTTAGACTGCTGTCCCTACTGAACTGAAATGGAAGGAAGGATATGTTACTGTTATAAAACTATTATAAAATAAAGCTTGTATTTATTTAACTCAGGAGATGGCATCAGCAGGAAAACAGATGGATATGAACTAACCATGAATACATTTAGCCTGACAAATAGAGAGAAAATTAACACACGGCATTTAAGAACAGGTTTGCAATAATAATTATAGGGTCAAAACAAAGAAAGCAAAAGTATTTTAATTTTAATTGTGAAAATATTATAAGCACATGATTTAATGTCTTGTTTTCAACAGCAGGAAACTGGGCACACAGGGCCAGCACATCCTTCTCGGGACTATGTGTTTGCAAGGTGGTGCCTTTTTATGTCTGAGACCAGGAGACATAAAGAGCTTTCAACCACAGAGAAGGGGAAGGAAGGCAGATGAGAAATATGAAGAGAAGCAATACATGGATTTATTTTTTTTGTGGGAGAAAAATACTCTAGAAAAAGATGTCTGAGTTTTCTGTAATTCAGCATGATTTAGTGCATCACTAATGGATGGTTATTGGGAATAAGAAAAGGATTCATAGCGTTTAACACTGAGGTGAATTCACAAACCAGCTGCATTTCTTGCATATGGTGACATTTTTCTGTAAAGGAAACATGTCTCTTGGGCAAATTAAAGAAATGTAAATACACCCACAGAGAAGAATCAAGTTAGCTTGATGATAGGAGAATTCTGACATGATGAACCTCCAAATTTATACATGCCAGAGAACTGCAAACCCCTAGATGATAAACTTGCCTTTTGTTAATCAGCTATTCAGTGTATTATTATGCATTTCATTTCTCTGGGTCAGTTCTTCCTTATGCAACTCTCTTTCTTGAGCCAATCAAATTGCAAACCTAAATAGCAACAAAGGAGTATGGACACAGAATCATCAGAGGTATGGAAATTAGAGATTTAAATATTTCTAATAAGTTATGCAGTGAATAAATAAGTAATCCATGTAGGGAAACTTGAAATAAATTTGGGACAAATTCTCTTCAGTACAGATGAAGGTGTTGATCACTGTCTTATTGGCTGCGTTGAAAAAGCTGGGTTGGTGCAGCACTCAGTATCCTCTTTATATCTGTCTCCTCTGCATCCTTCTCTTCTCTGACTTTCATTGAATTTCCATAAGGAGGACATTTATATGCAAAAAAAATCAAGGGAAATCCAGTGTGTGTTCTCCTTTCTGCCTAGTTTGGATGCTGATGGACCAAGATCTGAATAAAATTTAATTGCCACTGTGGCATTTTTCTCTCTTCCCATATTCTTCTCCCTCCCAAAGAAATATACTAGAAGATTCGGACGTGTGAAGAGGAAGATTGAGGCTTTATATGTACCTGGTTTGTAAACTGGAATTTCAGTTTTTCTTATATGTGAAGTAAAATGTACCTCCAATAGCTTTCTTTTAATACAAAAACCAACCAATCAAACAAACACTTGGAGTCATTGCTCTGTAGATATTCCAAAGTCATCTGACTGCAAATGTGGTCTCATGCACTGAAACTGCTTTCAGGAATAGTCTCATATAACTTCAGGAGAGCCTGTCTTGTCCATTGCCTGATAAAAATATCCTCGTCAAATTTACCAAGAGGCTTAGAATGGTTTTGCTTGAATGATCTTTCCCTTTACTCTTTACTATTTTCTCAACATTTTTAATATGCAGATTTGATCAGTTTTGTTTCAATTTTTTTCTCAGTTATTGATGAAAATGTATTAGCAGCATGGAATCCGGAACATAACCTTGGAAAAACATCAATTAAAATGTACATGCTCCTAATGTTTCCAACCTAAAATTGCCTATAAGCCTTGTCTTTTAGAAAGTTTAAAATTAATTTTATGTTTGGCATCCTGATTTTATGTAATTCTCTTCTGAAATATAGCAGCTTTTACCTCGTACCTCTGTACCCATAAAAAATGGGTACCTCAGTAATTTGACAAATTCTTTTGTCCGTAAACCATGTTTCATGACATTAAATATGCTACCCTCTATTCTTCATTAATCAATTTCTCTATCAGATGTTCCATTACTTTTCCCAAGATTGATGTCAGAGAGACCAGCATATATTTACCTAGACTACCCCATTTATCATAGGATTCATAGAATAATACCAGGTTGGAAGGGACCTCAAGGACTGTCTGGTCCAATCTCTCTTGGCAAAAGCATGGCCAATCACCCTGTCCAGCTGAACCTTAAGTGTCCAGTTTAGGGGAATCCATTCTGGGGAAGACTATTCCAGTGGCTCGCTGTTCTCATTGTGAAAAATGTTCCTATTGCTTCCAGTTGGAATCCACCCAGTAGTAACTTGTATCCATCAACACTCTTCTTTTCCATGTAACTCCTTGTAAAAGGGAGGTCCCTATCGTTTCTGTAGTCGCGTTTTAAATACTGGAAGATGGTTTCCCCTTTTTCCTGAGACTGAGCAAACCCCTTTCTCACATCCTAACCTCACATGCCAGGCTTCCCAGTCCTTTCATTGTCTTTGGAGGCCCTCTCTGGACCTTTCTCAGCCTGTCCACACCTTTTTTTCTGTATAGCAGAGACCAAAACTAAGCCAGGTGTAGCCTGACAAGTGCTGAGCAGAGTGGAAAAATTACTTATCTCTGCTGGTGATACCCTTGTTGATACAATCCAGCAATCTGTTGGCTTGCTTTGCCACAGCATCTCATCACTCACCTATATTCAGCTGTGTGTCCACCAGGACCCCCAGACCCCTTTCCATAGAGCTGCTCCTTGGCTGGGTAGATTTCAGTCTGTGCCAGACTTCTGGAATATGCTTCAACAAGTTGAAAGACTTGCCTTTGCTGAACTTCATAAGGTTCTATTTAGCCCACTCTTCCAGCCTACCCAGATCTTCCTGAAGGACTGCTCTCCCTTACATAGTGCTTGTTTCCCCTCTCGGTTTGGTATCCTTGGCAAACTTCATCAGGGTGTACCTGATCCCATCATCCAGATGAATTATTAAACAGCATTAGGCCCAGCATCAGGCCTAAGAGGGAGACCCCACTTGTGACAGGTTGCCAGTTTGGAAAGGAGCTCTTTACCACCACTCTGTGTGCTGCTGGTCAGTCAGTTCCTCACCTACCACACACAGTCCTTTTGTCTAGACTGTCATGCATAATGAGCATCTTTGAGGGGGAGACTGTGAAAATCTGTATGAAAAGCCTTGGAGAAATCCAAGTAGATGATGGCCACCATTTGAAAGCAAAATATGGACATAACTTTGACTTCCATCCAATGCTCTGGATCTATCTCAGCAATCTGAGATTTATTACAAATAATAATAAATGGTCTAACAAAGCTTATTAGGCTCTTTTTTTTTTTTTTTTTTCCTAACAGACCTACATGCATTTTTAAATAAAAGACACAGCCTAGACCTAGATAGCTGGTACTTGGAACACGTTGCCTTTGTTATTTTAAGTGTAACATTTCATCTCTGTCTTCAAATGATATGACTACATCTGGCTTTTTCACAGTCCCAAAGCTGAAACATTTATTCCGCATTTCAGTCTCTTCTGTGTTATTTTTGAAAACTGCTTCCTTTCCATTTAACAATGGACAAACACTTCTGTAACGTTGCTTTTACACCAGATATATTAAATGTTCCTTTTAGCATACTAAACTCAGATAGGCATAGAATTCCTCCTATATTCTTCTGTCTTTGGTAGCTATTCAAATCCTAAATTCAAATGATCTAATCCATTTTCTCTCTTGGCTGCCTGCCCAACCTGTTTATATCTAAAATTTCACATTGTCTTCATCTTTTCAGCTAGACTGGTATAGAATAGACTGTGCCTTGATAGCAATTCTTAAATAATCTCTTATGGTGCTTTTAAATATCTTTAATATTGCTTGCATATTTTTTTCATTTTAAATTCTTCCTCTTATTTATTAGACACATTTTTTTCCTATTTCAGTGTGGCCATTTTGAAGTAGATGATATTGTGCTGCAATCTATTTGCATGCAACAAATGTAATCAAGTTCTTGCTTTCATTTAAGGAATAGCTAACTTTGAGTCCTGGAATCAATTTTGATTTAGCTGTCAGGATATCTTGTACATAATTCTCAAAGGACAGACACAAAACTTTTTGATTTAGGAAATTTTTATCAATCATTTTTCAGAATTTTAAAGGTATATTATTACTCAAAATGTCAAGCCTGTAGAGCTACATCTTTCAACCAGATACTCACTTGTGAAAAACCTTTTTTTAACAGCTCTTACAGTACAGAAAGTCTTTTCTCTTCTTCCTCTTCATAGACCTTTTAAGTAGGGGTTTAAGGGAGTAATCATCCTGCTCCATAGGGTAGTTTCATGGTAAGTAGCTACCTTCATCTAATTGTCCTTGTCAGTCTCTGTGACAAGGGAGATTGATCTGTAAACACAAAGGCATTTACTACATAGTTGTCAGCATGTTGAAATCAGTTATTGCCACATAGTGCCTCCTCTTCTCTTGCCACTGTGTTTTTTCTAAATTGCTTATAGCAGTGAGTTTAACATTCCTATCACAGAAATCTTCCTTCAAGTTCCAGTAATATAGAGCAGGTCAAATTCATTCTCATAGTACAAGTAGTTCCTACTTTTCCTGTTTACCACACAAGCTCCTGCCATTCATGAATAGGCAATTAAAGAATTTATTTTCTTTCTGTCATTCAGTGTCTTGATTAATTTTGTTCTTGACAACTTGACTGTGCTAAATGAGTGTTTATTTGCTGCCCCTTTTTAATCTCCCCTTTTGTTGTAAGTTTAATGCCATTATTGCTAGTCTAGTCAGCTTGTCCCCTGTAAAATTGATTTCCCCTTTAATGAGCTGGAGGCATTGCAAGCCACATAACTCCTCAGTTAGAAAACAGCTCTTCAGTCCACCAAACTAAAATCCCCTCTCCCTCTTACACCTCTCTAATTGGCAGTTTATTTATAAAAACTCCTGATTCATGTGTTCGTTTCTGGGAC
Source organism: Poecile atricapillus (assembly GCF_030490865.1). Taxonomy (NCBI): domain Eukaryota; kingdom Metazoa; phylum Chordata; class Aves; order Passeriformes; family Paridae; genus Poecile; species Poecile atricapillus. Next base: position 58,954,444 of record NC_081249.1, on the reverse strand, counting down.
TGGAGCAGTCTCCAAAAAACTCATTTGTGTATTTTCATACTTCATCAGCTTTCTGAACTCTCTGAAATCACTCAGGACTGGTGAGTAGACACATGAAGCATCACTAGTACCAATACATACCACTACTACATTAAATATCCCCCACTCAAATCAGTAAGGTGGTTTTTGTTTGTTTTTTCTTTTTTCCCTAATGGAAAAGATTTGAGACTCTGTAAGAAGGAACGTCATAAAAGCCTTATCTTATGGAAAAAATTAGTAGTTTTAACAGCAGTTAGTCTGTCCATAGGATTCTATTACAAATGTCCTTGAGAAGTTTCTCTTGTTTGCAAACTAACTTTGCAGGAGGAATACTTTAGGGCAGCAGAAACGTATTTTATCTGTTACATGAAATTCCTTTCAACTTTTGCTCTTTCCAGGTAGCTTTTGGTCCACATGCATGAACTTAGAAGAGTACTTCTGTTGCTGAGGAAAGGTAAGGCACACTGCTCCCATAATACCCAAGCTCTCTAGGTCTGTGGAATACAAAAGGAGAAGACCTGGACTAACTTCTCCCTCATGACCACTTTTTTCTTCAGTGCATGAATGCATCTCTACATCACTCCTTTGGTCAGTACAGCTCTTTAGGAGCCATCTGGTACGTTATCATGAAAACAGTCAATGCTGCTGTGCTGTAGTCCCACAGGTCACAATATATATGTGGGTTGTTGAAGTCATGCATTATCAAGTTTACTTCTTGCCTTTGTCTTTAAAAAAACACCAGGAAAAGTGTATTCATTGGTTGGTTGATATTTTAATGTAGATTTTGCATAAGATTTTAAAGCAATATTAAATTCTTGAAAGTTAGAAAACACTCTGAAGTTTCCCATGTAAGTACATTGCTACAAAATAACAGCAAAGGAGTTGTTTACAACATTTAAAATGCTGCATCCTAATTACAACATAGACAGGAATCCCATTAAATATTCATGAGAGCATAATTTCCTGACTTTTATGCAATACTATCTCAGTAACACTTTTTGTCATAGCTTAAGCATGACATACCTATGACTTTGACAGTAGATAAAGTTTCCAGAGCGCCCCTGGAAGTAAAATCACTTGTCATTATAGCTACACTTGCTGTTCAGGGTACTTGTTTCTTCTGCTGAACCGAGGAAAAGGGTGGGAGGTCATTGTACAGGATGGAGAAGTGACACCCAGAAAATTCAAACTGTACCAAGAAACTCAGTTTTACCTCATTCTAGTGTTAGATTTTAACACTGAGCTTTGCCAAAATAGGCCCAAAGGCCCCATCCCACCCATGGCCTTCTGAATAAATCATAGCTTGGTACTGACAGCCAGTGCCCAAGCTGTCCCGTTTGGCAGTGATGCTAGAGTGCCCAGAAGGTGACACTTGCATAATTTTGTATCCTTTCCCTTTATGCATTTTTAGGATATCTGTGTCTCTAGACTGCATTCAGCAAATCACATAGCCAGTAGAGGAAAGAAAAGCTGTAGGGAAGCCTATTTTTTGTGCAACTGAGAACATGGAAAGTGGACAAGTGACAATTTTACCTTTAGTAAGCAATTTGCCTACCACATTTGTATGTGGATTTATGCAGTCTAGCACTGGGGATTTCCCTTCAAAAAAATGGTTTCAACTCCAAACTCTGCCTCAGTTTCCTTATATATGAACAATGGGTAACTCCCACTTCAACAAAATATTGACAGTAGTGTTTGTGGAGTTGTGAATTGTTCTTTAATCTTCATATGCCAGCTGCTCTATCATCATTAGTTTACTTCTTTTGAATTGCCTTACTTTGTTTTCCATAGGCTAGGAGGCTTAGAAGTTATTGTAAAAACTGTGCCAGTGAGGTTTCAAGTTATACTTATTTGTTTTCAAATTGAATTGTGATTAAACCTTGTCAAATCCCCTCTATTGCCTTTCCTGCTACTGCTGATTAGTTAAGAAGCAGAAGGGAACATTGTGCTGTAAAACATCCATTTATCTGCCAGTGTCAGGTTCTCCTGACATGAGGTGCTAATGCAAAGCACATTAAGCATTAGCAGTAGGTGCTCCAGACCCAGCAGTTCCTAGACAGGCATTAAGAGACCTCAAATGAGTCAGTGTCACTCTATGGTTTAACCTAAAACCAACCCCTTAGGGCACCCCTATCAAATGTAAGAGAAATGGAAGGTTTTAAAGGCTATTAATCCCAGCTACTCCACATTAGAAGAGCACAAAGTTATTTGTCACAGGTCTTTTTGTCATCACGTTAGTTATTGTGCTAAAAATTTGAAGGATCCAGTATTCCTGAAATTCCTCTTTCCACCTACTTAAGCTTGAAGGTCTTTTGTTGATGCACATACAATGCTAAACTGTGATACTTAGTTATTGGCTCTTATTTTCTGAACTTTTTTTTTCTCCTCACTGAGTTCTTGTATCTCCAATGCATGAAAAGTAGCAAAAAACCTTCTATGAGAACAAGGTCTGAATTGAAAGGAATCCTACATAAACAAGTAAGCGATCTCTCTGACCCCAGACAGGCACCATTACAACATGCAGCGGAGGCATTGAATCAGCTGAACACACTGCAAGGTGTAAACTTTTACCATACTTGTTAGTGGAGTTGTTTTCTTTCCAATGCAATGTATGCTTTGTTCTGTGTTTTTTACCTTGAAGTTGCTGAGACTCAGGAATAATCGTGTTGTTTTAGAAATCTCTGATCCAGTATGTGCATGGAAAGGTGTCTTGGATAGCTGCTTGTCTGGCAGCCGAATGTGAGCAGCTCAGGTTTTACTGGAAGTGGTGACAGCTACATGACTTCAAACTCTTGCCAGGGTCTGAATTTGTACATTTCAAATTCACTTCATACACATTTGGTTGACAAAAATTGTCCAACCATTAGATTGCCACACTGGCAGACATTCTGGCTTCACGCCTTGTCTGAAAAAAACCCAGTCCTCTTGGCTAAAAATTCCTGCAAGATATTTACAAACATATTCATGGGATACTGAAACTCATAAAGTATTTTAAAGCCTGTTGTTGGAATATGCCAGCATTTGGTTTGGTTTTGTTTCTTTTTTATTATCTTCCTCACATTGTAGCAATGATACACAGTTTTAGTGTGCTCATTTGAGCAAGCACCTGTGTACACCTGTGTGTATGTGAAAAGTAAAGTGTGTACAATTGCTTGGCTTCAAGGAGTTAGTCAATATTTTAACCTTTTTCAGGATGCTCTGAAATCAATTGCAAACATCAGTCTAGTGTGTTTATACAAAAAGCAATCCTATTTATTTGAAAAGAGTCTGGGGAAAGTCCTGCACCTCTGAACATAACAGGAAAACACAAAGCACAAGAATGTAGCAGTGGTTGTTCCAAGCCACCCCAGAGGTCCATCTGTCACAGTGCCTGATGGTAGCCAAAAGCAGAGGCCTGCAAAAGAGATTAAGACCAGAACAAGTGTATTTGATACTTCCCTGTATACTCTCCTACCCACCAGTAATGTGTGGCTCAGGGACAAGATTTACTTTAGGGATTTCAGTGAGGTTGCCCAGCTGCTTCCTGAACATACTTATAGTGAGGGCTGTGGGGCAAGGTTTTGGCAGTTAAAACCCACAGACTGAGTGGTATCACTCTGTTTCATTTGTTTTGAAGGTACAAATTTCGTGCTAGTTTCATTCGATGACCCAGAGATTTGGTAGAAGAAGAGTTAGCTGTACCTATCTGAGTAAGTTGTTCAGCTATTTCAACTGAATTCCTTTAGAACTCCTGATATGTGACTATTCAATTATTCCATCTTGTACTACTTGTGGTTTTACATACTTATGTCATATCATACTCTCTTTTCCAGTGCTGTACAGAAGTTGCTTCATACCTTTGAATGTATTTTTTCAGGCTGCTAACAGCTTTTCTAACAATTTCTAATTTTCACTTTGTCTTTTTTTTTTTTATCTTGCCCCCAGCCACTATTGAACACTAAGGTGAGTTTGTCCTGGGGCTGTAAGACCAGGATTTCATACCTCTGCAATTATTATCCACCTCTGAGTTCATTCTTTCATACATAAAGTTAGGTTCTCTTCCTCCTTCCATGATCCTCCCTTTAAATTCACCTATACTGAATTTTACTATTTCCTTGCCTTGTCTTATAGTCCTTCTGGATTTATCCTAGTAAATTAATCAGGGCAACAAAAAGCTTTCAAACACTGTGCCCCTGGGATTAGCATCTACACTGAAAAACTTAATAGTTCCAATATGATCACTTGCCCCTGAAGGTGGTTAGAATTGCTTACAAAAATAGGACTAAGCTCTTTCTTGACTGAAAAAAAAAAAGGAAAAAGAAAAAGAGACTGACATTCTTCTTACTGTTTTCCTCCTTGCTGTCTTCACAGCATGTTTTCTGGTTTATACTAGAAAGCATCCCAGTTCAATTGTCTTCCCTCCCAAACAGCAACCAGGCTTTACCTAAAAGAGTGTCAGGGAGCACTAAACCGTGCTGACAAGTGACAAAGCAGGAAAGCATGAGCCAGAGTCTGAGGCCACGAGAGCCCTAAATTAGGCCTATGTTTAAATTTTAGCATGTCAGAAAACTGTTTCTGCCAACTGGTACAACTAGTACTCTCCAAACTATGGTCCATTCAATGTTTGGAGACAGTATGTGCTTGGTGAGAAAGCTCCAGCTTTGTCTCACTCCATCCCACACAGTTTCCCAGCAGTATATAATACAGACTTTTTACTCTGCAACATCCATACCTACCTTCAAGCCAAATGCAAATGTACAATCAGTATGTGCTTTTTTGCTACAGAAATGCCACTCTGATTAATTAGTTCTGCCCTCACATTTTTTATTCCCTTTGAACATAAATGTAAAAAAGAAACACACCCAATTCATACATTTTAAGGTATCTTTAAGAAGATCAGATAAAGTCAGTTGAAAGTACTGTATAATGTGGGTACTACCACCATGTACCATTTAGGTTAGGACTGGAAAAAGTACCTCAGTCTGTTTTATTTAGGAGGATTATAATATCCATGCAGCACTTCTGTTATTCTCCACAGTAAATCTAGAATACCTAATATTGTGAGTGATCTTAGTTCTTTCATCCTTTTTTCCACATTGTTTATGAATATTTTAAACAGTCCAGGCACCTGTGCAAATTCCTGTGGGAAACAACTCATGGCTCCTTCTTACTGGGAAAGTTATTTACTCCCACATTGTTTTCTTCCTTTCTACCAGTTGTTTATATAGGTGAAGACCTTCCCTGCTATGCTATGCGAGTCTGGGCTCCTAAACAACCTTTGGCAAAGGACTCTGACACATGTCTTTTGGGAATTGCACTAGATTGTTTTCTACTTGCTTTAGGACACCCTCAGTGGATTCCTGTGGATTTTATCATCATGACAATTGACATGAATGTCTCTTTATTAAAGAAACTTCTGTTTTTCAGCATGTCATATGTACCCAAAAACCAGCCTAATTGCTCTGTACTCATGTACTCAGTGAATATGCTAGATCTTTTACTGGTCTGTAGTTTTCAGCTTTTCTCTGTAATTTCTCAAGACTGATGCCATATTAGCTACTTCCCAAGACTTCTGATAACAAGGCAGCTTTAAATGAGAATTGACATGCAGCGGTAAGCTGTTCAGCTATTTCAGCTTGAATTCCTTTAGAACTGATGATATGTGACCATTCAATTGATCCATTTGATTCATAACCTCTTTTGTTAATAAAAGCAGAAAATTGCTTGATCTAGGAACTTTTGAATAAAAAGTGATATGAAATAAAAACTTCCTTGGATTCCTTTACACTGCAATGCAGATACAGAAAATTCCTTAACTGTTTATTGCTCTGATCTTTTCTTCTTTGTGCACTCCCTGATTCTGTTGACACTCTGGACTCTGCCTTTTGTTGAGGAAAGGAAACTTAGCAAGTGAATTCCATATTCTGAGGCCAAGTTGTACCAACTACCTTACATACAACTTGCTTGGGGCCCTAGGGAGCACTAATCCTAGAGATAGGAATTTGGAGAAAATATAAACAGAGTCAAAGAATGAACAAGGAATTAGACTACAGTAGTCCAGTGTTTGACCTTGTTCCCTGCTCACAGTCTCATTGATTGAAATAGATGTAGGTACAGGCTCTCCAGCAACCTTCCTGTTCTGATGGTCTTGAAAAGGGATTTATTGGAAGACTTAATACCTTTTTTTCAAGTTCGACCTCCAACTTTTTTCAAGGTGATGTGAGATGGTTTTTTTTGCCCATGTTTCCTGGAGAGGCCTGTTCTCCCAGAAGTTCATCTTCTGCCTCCATTAGTGGCCGTGCTTTGAGATGTTTATCTTAGTGCCTCCTGGAATCCTTTTTATGGTTGTGCTGCTCAAAGCTTGAGGGAAGCAGCTGGTCAGACTTTTACAATTATAGGAGAAAGGAGGCTTTCTTGTTTTCCCTGAGTTATCTCAATCACAGGTTTCTGTCTGGCTCTGGACAGTCACATCTACTGTTTCAGCACTTTCAGTCCACAAGTGGTTTCTTACACTTAGCCTGAATGCCTAGCACACTCAATAGCTTTAATGATGTCTGTGATTTTCTGCAGTTCAAAGACGGACTTGCTAGCAGCCATTAACACCTTACAGTGCCGGGAAGGATAGCTCAGTAATAACTATAAAAACGTTGAAAATCGAAAAGTGCTACAGAAACAGTTGTATGTTTTTGTCACCTGTCCCTGTTTACTCTTATTTCTGCTGGCACAGAGGGCTTTCTTTTAGTGGCTTGGTGTGTTTATATGTGTTCTGGTTTCAGTTTCATATAGCTTTAACATTTTTTTTTTATTACAAAATTAAGTATAGTTTACAGAGAAAAAGAGAACATTACGTTTTCTAAGGTTTTTCCCCTGTGACAGATTGTCATGAAGGTGTCCATGCAGCATGAGCTTGATGCCTTTAACACAAAGAAGACAGCACTGCAGGACCTTTCATGCACATGATGTAGTAAGTATTTGCACATGATGAAGGAAGATTCAAAATGCAGCTAATTGACAGCCATCATAATTCCACATTAGGCTCCAGGACACCACAATTTAATACATGATCATAATTTATATTGCTGCTCAAAACATCAAATTTCAACTTCATCTTATTCTGAGTTGGTTGAAACAATGTATGGGTCAAAGTATTTATTTATTTTATATGCAAACTAAACATTTCTGTAAAAATATCTCCTCTGTGAAAGGGATCACTACCTACATCTTATATTGAGCTTAATGGAGGCAACTGTGACCATAGAGGTTTTTAGGCGTATAATTAACTGAATAACTTCTGGCATGTACAGCTGAATATATCATACACAGCGTAAGGTCTTGAACTACAAAGATTACTTTACTGGTGGTATCAGAAATATTCTTGAGTCACAGTTGCTTGTTTGTTGGGTTTTTTTACAGACACCTAATTCAAAGCCCACCAAATCAATAGAAATATTTTTTTCCGCTGACATCATTGCTTGGGGTATAGGACAGTGGTGTGCTTACATCACCTATAGACAGCATTAAATCCCTTTTCAAACTGAGCTGGAAAATGCACAATAATGATTTCAATCCTGACTGAAAAATTCCAAGGAAGGAAGTTATCATAGCATTTCTCATAAAAAACTTTATGAAATACAAATGAAGCCAAAATGCTAACCGTTCCCAAATGTGTGATTAGATAGGCATGTATGCATTTAGATGTATTTACGATCTTAACAGTTCTACCTGCAAAATAATAGAGAAAGAGACAGCATAAAAGCTCAATAAATATCCAAAGAAAATCTAAGAGAGGTATTTGCAGAAGAATTAAGCATTTTATTTTTGAAGGTGAGTTAATTCAGAGCTGATTTTCTGAAAGGTGAGGTGTTTTTATATAGTTATCTTGCTAAGGAATGAAGAATCAGAAAGAGAATGTACTTGAAGCACTTTTTCACTGAATCCTACACATACTCAAACAGAGTTCCTTAAAACAAGTGTTTAGCAATGGCAAAAACATGTTTTTGGTAACTTAAAAAAGAAAAAGAAAAACATAGTAACTGAAAATCAAGCAGTAAAACAAATGTTCACCTATATCAGCTGAAACTGTTTAAGTGAAAACCACTCCAGGAGACTTTCCATACCACATTTGACATGAAATTAATTACTTACTTGTGAATGGATATAGGAAGATGAAAAGTTTCCCTCAGGATTCTGCCATTAAGTCTTCATTTTCTCTTCTGTATATATTATTTGCATTATGTTTTCTAGCCTTTCCTAGTCACAGCTGACTTCTTCCTCATGCCAGCCTCTTCCACTAAGTCACACTGAATTGTACATATTCAAACACAATGTTTGTATGCACTAGTCCCATGGAATCAATGGAATAACTACTCTACTCACTGGGAGTAAGGGAGGTAGGCTAGGATTTCATACAAATGAGCTCTTCATATGAAGCAGCAGCAAACAATAAGATAATCTGCATCTGGCACCTTATCGTCATGAATGTTGCAGCTCTTGTGATCTTGCCATTAGAAATCTATGCAGATGGATTGTAAAACTGACTGGAGTAGCATGCACTGTGGCAGAGTATGGGTACCCATATGAGACAATATATTAAAGCATAGAATTATTTGCAGCTTTATTTACAGGAATCTGGGAAGAAATGAGCTCACAGCAGCAATCAGAGGTAAATGAAATCATTCTAAGATTGTTTTGTGAGACATGTTCCACTCATAAATCCAGAGCCCACTCCTTTCCCACTTTGTATTTCAGCTTCTAAGTAATTGCTTTGCAAGTGTAAATGCAATTTTAAGAAAACATGCTTTTTTGTTGAATACTAGAAAAATTATTTTTAATTGTCTCTTAAAGAGCTTGAGCAGCTGGAAAGTTAAGACAGAAGGTCCAAAGTCACATGGCCATTTGTACACAGATGGCAGTTTGAGATACTCTGATACCCCAAATTCCTGGCTGCTATGTCATCCTTTACTACAAAATCAAGGGTTATCTCTTTAGGGTAGGAATTGTGTCATCTGGGAACAAAATCAGAAGGATGCATTATGTTTGTTTATTAACTTTCTTTCAGCTTTGGTCACTTTTGGATGCAGGGCATTTCACTAGATGCAGTCTTGACAGTGCAGTATGAAATGCTCTATGAAAATTGTCAACAAAATGCCAATTTCTGTCCTGCAAGATGATGCCAGGATGCATTTGAGAAGCACACGTTTCCATTCTGCCATTTACTTCAAACTGCCAAAGATAAAAGGTTTCAGACAACAGAAGACTTTAGCAGTGTCAAGAATAATTCATTACCCAACACTATGACATTCACTAATGAATATGAGGAATTTAACATTGCGTCTTGCTAACATCTCTGTTGCAGACATTGTTTTCAGCTTTTGAAAACATTGTTCACATGCATAAAGCAATTACTGAGTCATACCATTGATTGTGTATCTGTCTTTACTTTTTATGAGCCTTCCAGTAGAACTCCGTGATGCCTATTAGCTAAATTTACTGAGCGGTGCCCTTCTTTCCTTGTTTTGGTTTTTTGATTTGCTTGTTGTCTTCCCTGAATAATCAGCTCTTGGTTAGTGTGGAGGCTGTGTTCATGTCTGTATGGAACAAATAATCTTCAACTTGCTCCAGCTATGCATTTGGTTCAGTAAACAAGCAAGCAAAAGTATAAGCTTGTAACCCTGTGGAGTAGCCCACAGGTTCAGCTCTTTGTGCTCCAGGGCTTGGGTTTGTGAAGCACAGCTGTGTGACCTTGGCTTAGATTTACAGAGAAAAAATGTTGCTGTGTTGTGAAAAAAATACATACACTAAAGCCACTTAAAATACGAAAACTAAAAACAGAGAGAAGTGAAATTATTGTGCTAGTAGTTCTAAGTCAAGGACTCAGAAGAATACTGACCTGAAAAAATTTAAAACTCTAAGAGAAAATGTGGTGAGGTGGAAGATTACATCAGCAGGATTGAGGATCTGCCTGTTCTGGGGGGCTATAGGGTCTTATGCTTCCCCATGTTACCAACTGGCTTGAAGAGACTCACCTGGTAACTTCTGTGGGGGGTGGCAAATATATGACTGATCTCTCCTGGCTGGATTCTATTAACTGGTAGTTACTGTTAGCTCATTAAACTGTATGTATTTTTGCCTTCAAGTTCCTAATCATGGCAAAAGGTGCCCAAAGAGAGGTAGAAAATGGGCATACTGAGATACATACAAGGTTAAATAAGGTGAGAACATATAAGACACGATGAAGCATTTCTAGGCACCTATGTCAGTGAGCATTCCTATATTTACCTAAAGATTTTGTCAAATGTAAAATGTATGATCAATTGAAGAAGTTAACTTTGAGTTATTCTATTTCAACTTTCTTCCACCCATGTTTTTTATGGAAATTTCTCTATTTCTCTCTGCTAAGCTACATACATACAGTGTTGATATGGAGACTGTGCTTTGCAGTTACTCTGCCTGAAGGGGAATTATACAAAAAAGAGAGAAATAGGGACTGTATTCAGGTGGAAGCATAATGTTCAGGTATCCTAACTCTTTGTGCCCTGGCTGTGTTAGCATCCAAGGTCTGGCAGCCATGGATGGCAGCCATTCTGAATCACTCATTGCTTATTTGAACTTAGATGCCAGAGCAGCCTCCAAAGCGATTTTTACACCTATCTGTGTCATTCAGATAAACTCACTCCTGTTCTGGTACAATAAAAGAAACACAGAAGCTTTCCAAGAAAAATCACAGTTCAATAGTGTCTTTTAAGCATATTTATTTTTCATTTTGTTGAGGACTTCCCACTTGGAAAAGGTATTATGAAGCCTGTCGTTTTCTAAATAGGGATATACTGTGTGGAGGTGGGAAGAATCAGTTTGTTCCATTTCTTTTCCAAAATGATCAGTAATGTATATTACGGAGACTGTTTTCAAAATAAAGAGAATTCCTTAAATCGATAAAAGTAAGCGGTTTGTTAAGAAAGTATATGATTCTCATTGACAGCACAAATTTGTGGCTTCCCATTGGAGAACAGATGGGGCTTACGTTAGAGTTCACTCAGCTAATGAGTATGTGGAGAAAAGGTTTTGAAATAAAGAAATGATCTTCAGAGAGGCTTTTTGGAGGATATTTACTATTATAGCAGAAGTCTCTGAAATGGCATTTGTGTCAGCTAAGGGGGATAAAATGTGTCATGTTTGTGATAATTTAAAGCATGTATCACTAATGAAGATAAAGAGAGCAAAGTATTTAAAGCTTAATGATACAGCAATTGCAATTGCCCTGTGATAATGAACAGTGGAGATTATCAGGCAAAGCCTAATGAGTGCTTTGCTTATAACAAGCTTTTTATAAACAAATACTGGTTGAGTCCTCTTTCAGAATTAGTGCTGAAAGTGAAATGATTTAATTAAAATGTGCAAGATAAATAAGAACTTGGGCAAGGATGCTGTGTAAAATAGTCTCACAATGGTTTGCTGACAATAAGCTTTCCAAAATTGCCAGGCAGAGTACATTATGTATCTGTTTTGACCCACAAAATAGCTTTAGCACTTGGAGGACAGACTGTGGCTCTACCTACAGCTCAGCCCATCCCATATGTGGGAGGAGATGCTTTTACTTTCTTCCTCTGGGTTCCCACAGTTTGGAGATATGCATCTTCAGGGAAAAGTGTTGACTGTTTTCGCTCTTGGTTGTCAAGGGGAAAGGGGGAAATCAGAGATGGTATTAGCACCCATTATGGAGATTCTGCTGCAGCCAAGGTAGCACTGGCTAGTGAGGTTTTTTTTTGTTGATATGATTGTTTTCTGTGTCTAAATTCAGGGGCTGGCAGGAAGGAGGGAAAATTTCACTGCAAAGGATGTCTGCTATTCACAGGGATTCCTTGCGCCACTCATCAACTTAGCAACTGACCAGGTCAAGAATGAATCTGAAGTAAAAATGTAGTTCTGGGAACTCTTTTATTAATGCCTCAAAACCATGTTCTCAAAAGCTACAGGTTTCAGAAAGCTGTGTGGGGCTGTAGGAAAAGGTGCTCAAAGAGCTCCAACTTTTCTGCAACATCTCCTTTCTCTGATAATCGGTGTTACTGAATCATAAAATTACACCAGTAAGGTAGACAGGTACCTCTGGGGGTCACATAGTCCAGCCCTCCTGCTCAAGTGGTGTGAGCTAGAACAGACAGCCCAGGATGGATCAAGTTTTGACTGTCTCTGCAGATGGAGACTCTACAACCTCACTGGGAAGTCTGTTACAGTGACTGGTCATGCTCACAGCAGAAATGGTTTTTTCTGATGTTCAGATGCAATGTCCGATGTTTTATTTTTTTTCTCATTTTCTCTTGACCTGTAATTGGACACCACTGAGAAGAGCCTGGCTTTGTCCTCCCAATTCTCTCAACTTCTTTTATCAGAGGTGCTCCATGCAGTTTCTTACTCACCTTCTGGTGCTTTGTTGGGCTTTTTTGGATATGTCCATGTTTCTCTTACACTGGGGAGCCCAGAAATAAGTCCAGAATTTCAAGTGAGGCCTCAATAGAAGTGAATGGAGGGAAAGGATCACCTTCCTTGACCTGTTGGCAGTGCTCTTCCTCATGCAGCTCAGTATGCTATTTGCTGCAAGCAGGTATTGATGACACATTCAACTTGACCACCAGGATGCCCATTCCTTCTCTGGAGAGCTGCTTTCCAGCCTGTTGTTCACCATTATATAGTGGTGCCTGGGTTTATTCATCTAGGATTTGGCATTTTCCTTTGAACTTTAGCATTTTTGTTGAACTTTATGAGGTTCCTGTTTGCCCTTTTCTCCAGCCTAGGGAGGTGTTTTCAAATGGCAGCCCAACCAAGTTTGATGTACCATCCACTCCTCCTAGTTGTCCATGTTGTCTGCAAACTGGCTGAGTACATGCTTGATCCCATCACTGATGCCATTAATGAAGTTAAACACTATTTGACCCACAGCTGACCCATGGGGTAGACCATTACTGACCAGATTTTGTGCCACTATTCAACGACCTGCTTAATCTGGTTGTTAAGTCAAGTTTTGATCCACATCATTGTCTAGCTAGCTAAGCTGTATTGCACCCACTTTTCTACGAGTGTGTTACAGGAGACGGCATCAAAAACCTTACTGAAGTCAAGATACATAACTTCCACTGCTTTTCTCTAACCAGCCAAGCCAGTGACATCACTGTAGAAGGCTATCAGGTTGGGCACATTCATAAATCCATGATGACTGCTCCTGAACACCTCCTTGTCCTTCACGTGTCTGGAAGTGGCTTCCAGAATTAGTGCCTGCATCACCTGTTTGTGTATTAATATGCATCGACATCTGCTGCTATGTTCAGACTTTGGTTGGAGCTGCAAGCAGAAGTTTGTTTTGAAGGCTGAGGTCATCTGGGTGAATATAAGATAATTAACATAATTACCAAGTTATATATCAAATATATATCATAATATATCAAATTACTTTACGCAGAGCTAATGGCTAGTTTTGGCCATCAGAGCTACAGTGAAGAGATGCCTTCTTTCACATGTGAGAAATATGGTTCTAAATATCCATTGATATTTTATTGCCGAAAAATATTTAAGTTTTTTTTTTCTGAGATTATATGTAACTTCATTACTGTGAAGCAACACTAGTTAGAAAGAGTTAGAATTTGTGGTCAGATATAAAAATCAGTTCTATACATCTCTGGGCTTATGAGAATTATACAAAATAATGTCACATGCTTTGAGGAAAAGGCAATCCTGTTTTCACTGGCAAATCCTGTTTATGTTAAAACTGGGGACAGATTCTGGTACATTTGGGTCAGAGGCCGGTATATGTAGCACGACTATAAAAAAGGTAGAGCCTGTGGACTCTGCCCATGGTGAAATGCACATGCCTCTTTCTGTCTCTGTCATTTTGAGGAGAGACACGAAATGTCATATTAGTCCTGCAGAATTTTGTGGGAGTGGGTGTCAGTTAGCAGGTGATTTAATGAAATGGAAAGGACTGGAGCACTGGAGGAGAACACAGGAGGAGTAATATACCCATTCAGTGTGTTGTTTGGTCCCTTCCCTGTATTTCCAGAGGTCTGACTGTATTTTCTGGTATTTCCTAGTGTTTAAGCCACTAAACAATTTAATTTCTTTTGACATCTGTCTTAAACAAAGGGTCATTAGCATGTCCACTGATCTCAGGATGACCTGTGATAGCCTGGAGATCCTGGCTACTTGCCATCAGCAGCCTCTAGCACGAGAACACACACAGAAAGCTAGAGAGCTACAATGAAAAAAATGCTTCAATGGAAAAGTGAGAGATTTTTCTAGGAAGGAAAGGGTTCCAAACTGTAGGGGCAGTGGCTTCAGGAGAAAGGAGGAAAAGCTTGCTTTTATTTCAAAACCCTTTGTGTATTTCTTTAGTACTCTGAGGGGCATGCACACTCATGTGGGGAGTCTGGAGTACATTCTGAATAGAGGTGGTGAGAAAAAGAGAAAAGGTTTTTTAAAATAAATCCCAGCATACTTGCACACACAATTATTTATATATATATATATTTATATATATATACACACACACACACACACACACACATATATAGATATAGACAGGTGTATGGGAAACCATGAAATATTTTCTGAGTTTTATTGGATCAAGTCTACAAATTATGCTACATGTGCATTGATATGTTAGGAGGGGGAAAGAAGACACTAACAGCACTTTGTAGCTCTGAGAGAGAGCTGCTGTTCTAACACATAACAAGAGCCATTACTGGCAGCTGCACATGGATAAGATGGTTTTTTACCACTGAAAGTAAGCCTTCTGTGAAGAGGGTGACAGCTTCTTGCAGTGACTCTCCTCCCACAGGGCACTTTACTGGGATCTTCAAGGCCAAAGAAGGTAGTTATCTTTTCTTTTTTCTGAAATGGATTCCTAGTTAATAAAGTTATGTTTCTTACCTTCTGGAAGTTCTCTGACAACCATTTTGGTCTTGCTGGAGCAGATGTGTGGGTTTTTTTGTGGTAGTGTGTTTGTTTCTTTGTTGGTTTTGGTGTTTTTTAATGTGGTGTTTGTATTTTTTTTTAATCTCTAGCTTGTAGTATCTTTCATTTATTTGCGCATAAGGATCAGCATTCTAAAACAATTTGCTAATAATAAAAAAAGGAAGACTAGGCTCAGCCAACAGTGCAAGTGACTTTTTGTGCATCAATTGCTGCTAGTCACACCCACCCTAAAACTCAGGTCAGATTTAAGATAGTCTTGGTACCAGAAAAGGAATTATGCTGAAAAACAAGGCAGACATAGGCAAAACTGATAGTTTCACACAGAAACTGCATTTGCTTTGTGGTCTTTTGAAATCCATGGAGCTCATTCAGAATAGTAAATTGAATTAAGTGAACATTGCTCTTCACATTAGACATGTTTTTTATAAAGGCATGATGTGCTTCTCTTTTTCTTATTTCTTGCACTCATCAAGGTACACTGTAGAGCTCCTTGCATAACCCTACTCATGAATAAAATTTGGAAATAGGAAGATTTTTTTGTGGAAAGAATAAAGGCTAAGAGAGCTTAATTACATGTAGAAAAATTACGAAAAAAGCAAATTTCCACATCTATTAATGTCAGCATTTACATAAAATTCCAGGCACTCAGTCCTAAAGTTAATGTAGGAAACAAGTAACAGTGGAATATTTGAACAGGCTGCTTCTCTAACAACTCAAATCTGGCAAAGCAAAGTGTGCCAGTGACTTGTTTACAATCCAATTGTTGGGCATTTTTTTTCTCTGGATTTATTCAGTTGAAATGATGGCTAGATTCAAGATCAGTGGATAGGCAGTGAGAAGGAATGGGGAAAAAATGAAATTTGTAAAATAATTGCTTGCTGCAAGTTTCTTCTTTGGCTCCAATTACAATAAACACAAAGGAAAAGCGAGGCCTATAAGCCATCTGTGTGTGCATAACCTCAAGGCTGGCAATGACAAGCTAAGTTAACAAACAAAAATCTGCCAAGAGGGGTTAACAACTGCTGACAGTGTGGCGAATGCTAAGGCAGGTGATACTCATCAGATATGGCAACAGCAGAAAGTATTGAAAATTTAAGTTTCCAGGCTCAGAGTACAAAGAAAAAAAAATAGAAAAAAAGGCCAATGGAATCTTCCTTTTGTTTAGTCAAAGGCAGGCACATATCAAAGCATAATAATGGCAGCGAGATTTTCAAAATTTTAAGTAACTATTTAAGAGTTACTATTTTATGGCAAAAACTGTGCTAGAAGTCCAAGGAATCAATTGCTTCCAGAGATTTTCTGTAGCTGGACCAGATATGCTCTCCTTTCATGTTTCAGGATGGCCCAGACACTGTGGCTTACTGGCATTCCCGTCTTAGGATATGGATTTCATCTTCCTCTGGATGTCACAGTATCAGTGTTACATATTTCAGCTGCAACCTCCCAGTACCTCCAAAGTCACCTTCAGCTCACCACCCACTGGTGATCTGTCCCTTCTTCCTAGGAAAAGAAAACTGTAGTTCTCTGACACCATGAATCTCACCAATGAGTGCTTTATACATACATACACATATATATATATTTACATATAAACACACATAAATACATATATATATATACACATATATATGTACATATATATACACACATATATACACATACATGTATATGCACACATACATATATGCATATACATATACATACAAACATATATATGTATATATGTATATATGTATGTATGTATATGTATATATATAAAGTTTTAGAGGGGAAAAAGCCAAAGATAGCACATGATTTTTTTTTTTTTTTTTAACCAGGGTTACCTTTCCAGGTTAGCTTTAAATTTTTCCGTCTTTTTCCCTTCAATTGGAAATTGAAGACTCAAATTGGGACTCAAAAGGGTCCCTCCTGGTACATAGGTATGCAGTAGATTCTTGTTGGTTAAGAGCTCTTTGTACAGCTGTCGTACAAACAGTAAAATACACAAAAGCAGGGGATTGAAAACAATTAGTGTAGTCTTGTTGAGTTTCAGAGCAAAATATAGCTTGATTCACAGTTAGCTTTTATCCCTGTATTCTCCAGTTTTTTATTTTGCCTGGGTATCTCTAGTTTGTGTTAAATACGTGGTTTAAGTGTTACACGGACATTTTGATGTTTCATCAAATACTATAAATGAAAAAAGAAGACAGAAATAATAATGAGGAAAGAATATTACTCCCTTTATGTTAACAGGAAAATAGATTAGAACTGGAAAACCTGGAACAGTATTTTCAAATCTGTCAGAGTAGGAATACTCCAAAGGAAAAAAAGTTGTTTTTCCCCAGAAAACCTCACCAATGAGTGATTATGCTAGATGTGGCAAAACTGCTGTGTCATATAACCACAGCTTAAGACAATTCTGAGCAGGTAAATGAATAATTAAATGAGCAATTTGTCTTTCCTATGGGGAAAATAATAATTTTGAAGGGAGATTGCTCCAAAGGTTACACATACATTGATAATATTGATGCAGAAAGTACAGTGCCTTTATCCAAATAAAGATGTGTTTAAAGAATCGGGCTCTACAAAAGGCATCAAATTAAAGTTCCTCAGCTTGTGAAGTGCTCACCTCTCAGAGCACCATTAGTATTAAGGGAGCAGATTAAACACAATTTAGATCACATTGAAAGACTAAAGTCAATTTAGCAGGTATATAACCATGCATGATAATGGTCTCTAAATCTACAGCAACAAGGTGAGGATATGCTTGGATATGCAGGATAAAATGTGAAACTAAAATAATTTCCTTTGAGGACTATAAAAGAAGCAATGACGAGGAGACAAATTTTAGATGCTAGTTTGTTTAAGTATGTAAATTCAATGGACTGATCTAGAAGGGAAATAAATCTGATAGCAGTTTTATATATATCTGGTCTGCAGGGTATTGTGAACTTGACCTTTGTTGGAGTAAATGGATTCTTAGTTGAATGGTGTAGTATTTCATTATTATTTGCATGACAGCAGCATGCAGATGCAATATGAGGGTCGCATGAAAATATTTTTCAAAAAAACCATGTGACCTTCCAGCCTTTTCCCCACTCAAAGGTGGAAATTAAGTTGGTTTT
The DNA here is from genome assembly GCF_030490865.1 of Poecile atricapillus. NCBI lineage: Eukaryota > Metazoa > Chordata > Aves > Passeriformes > Paridae > Poecile > Poecile atricapillus. The sequence goes on along the minus strand of NC_081249.1, from coordinate 58,936,382 downwards.
ATGTTTGGTGGGGGGTTTGTGTGTGTGTGCGTGTGTGTGGTGGTTTGTTTTTTTTGTTTTTGTTTTCTCTGATCCTAGCTTCTTATCTGTTGCCCATTATGTGCAAGAGTGCATAGGAGACTCACAGGAGAGAGGAAGCTTCAAACTGCAAGGAAGTCACATTGTAGATTAGAAGGGGTATTGATATTGGCAACACATGGTTCCAAAGAACATAGAAAACATGAAGAATCAAACTCATAAAGACTTCAAATTTACATAGTGCTGGGATAGCAGGTGGGCTTAGAAAAACAAACAAGCAATGCAGCTGCCTATGGAAGTCTTGTTTGAAAATTTGAAAAGTATCCAAATTCATTTGTATGGCATAGCTTGACAGTTTTCTCTTACAGGCATAAGAAAATATGTGATTAAGCACTTAATGTTCAGTCTGATCTGCCTAATGTAAATGCTTAACTTTTGCCTGAGCCTTAGGTAGGAAGCTGGGACAGTAAGTACCCTAAGAAGAGGGAGAAAGGACATTCTAGGAAAAATGAATCACATTTTTCCTTTCCAAAAGATCTAAAATACAGAAAAAAAGAGTAAGTAAGCTGTCCTTGCATGTAGTTATTGACACTACTGTTTTTGCCTGCAGATTGACTTTGCTGCCCTCTTTGCTGGGAACCCTTGTCATGAAGTGGAGTTCCACTATCACCTTCTATAGGTCTTTTATCATCCTTAATGGATCAGTCATCAGGGAAACTTTCCCAAGTCAGCCTCACAGTCCAGCTGCCTCCTGTCTCTGTGGTCCATGCTGCTGTCTACCTGGTTCCACCTCCACAAAAGTCTGGACCAGCAAGTCCTCAGGCTCTGCCCAGCCCCCTAATGTCATGTCTTGCATTCCTGTTGCATTCTCCTCACCAAATGTTTTGTGTTTAACAGGATGTGTAGTAACCAGATTTAAGGATTGCAAGAGCCTGCTGTGTATCAGCTTTCTGGGCCCGCAAAAATGCAGCATTTTCAGAGACTCCTCATTGACATAATGGGTCAATATTACCTGCTATTAAGAGTTAATGGAAGTTTTCTTTTCTTCATTTCTGAAAGAGTGCACTTTGAAAATAGCATAAAAATGGAAATTGTTCTTTCATAAAGAACAAAAGAACAAGCCATGGTCAGAAAAATTAATTGTGGTCCTCTTTTTGGAGGGCCTATAAAATTATAGGGTTGGACTAATGCTCACCTGACATAAGACTCCTGTTGCTAGCTTCAGTGAAACAATTAAAAAACACAGCTCAAAGTGCATACAAGCATTCCGGTATAGCTCTGGTATTTATGCTGTGCCAATATCCATGCTTTAATATGTGTTTTTACCTCCTGTGCTGTTGACATAAATCTTAACTCTTTCAAAAAGGGTGGAAAAGCTCCAATATTGTGAATTAACATCCTGATTCAGTTATGTAGTAAACTAGTAGTGGACTTCATTGGAAGTAGTAGTAGTGATGTTGTAGGAAATGGAATTTCTTGCAAGCACTAAATTACAAGTGCACTTAAATACTTAGTTGAATTTCAGTCTGAGTTTGCATACTGCAGTCTTCCTAATAAACAGTGTTGTAGTCTATGTCAGGGTGTTACATGCCATTGTCACGTGCAGTAAACTGAGCAGAATTGCAAATGTAAAAACTGTACAGAAGGCAGGGAGTTAATTAAGGGCTGTATCAGGTTTTTTATTTTGATCAGGACACAAAATTAAGTATAGGTTGCATGGCACATTAGTGTGTCTGTCAAAGATGGTGGCTTTGACCAGGCAATTAAAGGGAGCAAAATAATCTAAATGAATTTTTAAATTGCTTCTTCCAGTCATTAAGCACAGTTATCACAGCCATATTTTGTAAATGTAAAACACTGAAGTTCTTAAAAGTCTGTTCTCTGCAGTAGTTTTTATTGATGATCCATCTGAGCTTCATTTCCTAACTGAAAACCCTTGTCGGTCAATTTATTCCAACATAACACTATTTGGTTGGGTAGTTATTAATCCTGTAATTGTTCATGGCATGCCAGGAATAATTCAGCTAATTATTACAATATGTCTTACTTTGCCATGCTTCTATATGTCAAAATGAATTCTACACATATTGGAAAAAATCAGATTCCTAATTTAACTGAAGATATAAAAATTGATTATTAATTCCCTAAAAAATGGATAACTTCTTTTTTATTTTTTTCCCTCTGCCCCACACATAATCTCTACTGGTCTGGATGCATTTTTGACAAATATTCTGCTGCTAACTTTAATTGATCCATGAATAACACTGTGCAGCAAAACCTAGGAGTGCTGCCCTCACTCAACATTAGTTTCAATTATAGGACAAGTATAACAGAGCATGTTGGATCCTAATAGAAAAGGACTTCATTTTTTCCAGTTCCGCTTACATGAAAAAAACTAAAACTACTTGAAATGATGAGATTAAGAGATTTGTTATCCCTGCAAAAAGAAAACTTGGTCCATACATAAGTAATCTATTAATTGCATGCTATAATGTATTTAAAATGCATATTTATGCATAAAATGTACTATATTTAATTCTCTACTGGTGATTTCCCATCAATAAAGTTCAGTTTATTCATCTTTGTTTTTTTCACATTTGACAATATGTCTGATGTCACTGGAGTCAATCTCCAATCTCTCCTTGGCCTAATAAAAGTAAAACCAGGCTCTTATGGACTAAAATATATTTTTAGTTCTCAATAAATGCAAGAAAATTGAAAGCAGACTGAGTGTCACAGTGTTTTTTGTTTTATAGTTCTCATTAGCACATTTCCATAGTACAAAATTCTTAAATTGTATTCTGTTGGGGCAAAGGAGATCCTGAGCTCCTAATTAATGAACGACTGTGTGTACACTGACTAGAAAAGTATTTTACACAGTGGAGTTCCATGCTGTGATATATTGAAGCAAGACAGGATATGTGAAAATGAGAACCACATAAAAAGTCAGTAACTTTTATTCTTGTGAGAATTGTCCCAGAACATTGTTCTCACTGTGAATTTCCTCCAAAAAAGATGGCTCAGTCAAGGCTTCATATGTTGTTTATGTTCCACACAGGGACTTATCCAGAGATGTAGTAAACAATTTTGAGAACTTTCTGAGTGGAGATGGATTTTATATTTTTTTTTTTGTCATGTATAACTCTGAAGCTAAAGAAAGAGGAAATGGAAAATGGTATGAAAGAACAAATAACCTCAAAATTAGAGGCTGAAACCAATGGAAATAATTCTGCTCTTGTGGCAACTGCTACTTTTACTGATAATGGAAATTTAATAGGGGGAACTCCAGAACTACAGTGATTAATGTGCATGATCCAGATTCAGTATCGGTGTTTACAGCAAACTACTTTGCTCTAGGGAAGGCATGTGACCTTCAGAATTAGGACAGTTTCAGTGACCATATTTTTGTGGGGTGAAATCTGCTAGTTTACGGAACCATTTGAACCTCTTGGTTGAGTAATTTTTTTGATAAAGCTTTGCAATTCACATTTGTTTTTGACACATGCAGACAGAGACTTGAGATGTCTGCGTGATTTATCTGAGCTGTGCAGATCCTCTGAGTTTCAAAAACTGGATGGTACAGGCTTTAATCTAAGATTTTTTTACATTTTTAACTGATCGCTCCAAATGTAGTCACATTGGGAACTACTGTCATGATATTTTGGTGTTTATTGTTGTGAACAGGAACAAATACAGCAAAAACACACTAACTCCCAAACAGAACAAAGCAGAAAAGCCTAATTCTACAAACTGCAAAAACCATTAAGAACACAGCTCAAAAATAGAGAGCCATGAGAGCAGTCTGCCTCTAACTGAGCATAATTCTACATTAGACATTTGAAATGCTGCAGTGTCTAGACACTGTAAATGCAGTGGTTAAGTTGTGTCTATTTTACCTCTCCTGCTTGTAATGGGACTACCTTTCAATGCTTACTTTCCCACTTAGATAATTCTATTTTTATCTTTTTCTCTCCTAACAAAGGATATTATGTTCTAGCATAATGTTCAGGGATGGGGTGATGCAGATCTGCAAATGTGTTTCATCTTCAGCATCATGTACCACAGATACTTGCTGCAAGAACTTGTAAAGTGAGAAGGAGAACACTTAGGAGCACTTTGGATGGGAGCTGGCTAGAGAATGGGAGAAAGGTGTTCCATTCTTCTAGTCTCGATCCTTTCATATAGTTTTTACCTCAAAACTGAATAAAGAGGCTTAAATTTGTACATTTCTCATAAAACTATGACAAAAGTATGTATTCTTCTAAACTGTTGAGAATGACAATTTTTTGTTGGATATGAAAATACGTAGCTTTAAATAAAATTAGAAAGTAATACTGCTAGTATTACTAACAGTAATAGAGAAACAGAAATATCACAGCAGACAATATACTGTATACAATCACATAATGATGAAATTTATGATTTGCTTTAATAACAGTTTATTACTCAATATTTCAGAAAATATAATAGGAAATTAAGTGAATGCAAGGAAATGTCTGAATAAAATCATTAATGACATTACCAATTTTTTAGATACAGTAGAAATTAACTGAGAAAGCTTAGAAAATTCTGTAAGTTTTCCATGTATTTCTTTGTAAACTATGCTCCCATAAAAGAGTTCAGTTTAAACACAAACATATTTTCAAAGTTCAAACCAAAGAGCAGTCAAGTCAAATAAGATACTTGTTAGAAATACCTAATGTTATCCCTGATTCAAACTGATTTTGTTTCTTCCATGAAAAATGCTCTGCTGTGAAGGCAAATTGAAAAGCAAGAGACAGTCCATCTCATACTCTGTTTGACTGGGATTCAGCATCCATTGGTCTCATTATGCCAAACCTGGGTCTTAGAGCTGTGACAGAGTGGACATGAAAATGCTCACATCTGTAATTTCCATTGCCAAATTCATGCTGCTCCGTAATGCAGCCAGTTCAAATCATTGCTTATGCAGTTACAGAAAAATAAGTGCGTAACTATTTGCATATAGATTGTGTATCTGCCAAAGTGAAAAACTTAAAAGAATAAGACTAGCAATTTCTTGTGTGCATATTGAGAGAGAGACTTTAATTTAAAATACAGGCCTAAAAATTAGGTGGAGCACTGGTCTATTTTTTGTTTTGCCTTAAACTTTCTTTGTGACCTTGAATAAACAATTTAGGACTCTTTTTCAATAGAGAAAGTATGTGTGTGCAATCATAAATGTGCTGCTGCTCTAATTATGCCAAGTTTAAAACATAAGGTACTTCCTTTTCTATTTTTCTTGTGTAAAACAAGGTTAACATCACCTAATTTGCTTTGTAATAACTAGGATGGCGTTGTGTTGATTCATTAGTTTAACTTTTTTGTGCAATGCTTTGAAAACCGCTCAGTTTTTTGACAGTTATATATAATTATCATCAAAGGCAGGTAATTTTTCTTCCTTGATCTATCCTGCTGCATATTTATGCCATTGTTTTTATCATTTTATCAGGAGGGCAAATGGAATTTTTTTTTTAATGCATCTGGAGTTGACAAGGAACTTTTGGGGTATTCAGGGGGAGGGAGAATTACCCTGCTCCTGGACCAGGGTGCACACCATGGACTGGTTAAACACCTGAGCAAGGCCTGAGCAGGCACTGTCTTCTGTCTTCCCCTGCCAGGTTTCTGTCCTATCTTATGAAGAATTAGAACTGCATGGTACAAAATAAGCCATGAAAAACTGCAACAGATGCATTTATTTCAACCATCAGGAAACCAACATTTTGAAATACATGTAGGGTTACATCACCCCATGGTTTAGGATGAATTTCTGGATAGAATACTCATATCTACTTTTAGAGGACTCTGGTGAACAGTGGTGGACACAGACTTTGGAGATATGGGTTCTTTCTGGCAGAATTACTCCAAGCAAAATATTTTCTATCCCTAGCTTTTGTTTTTTTTTAACATGGACAAATACCAATGCAGTTGTAGAACTGAATAATGAAAACCTCTATCAAATTATCATTAATGTCCCTGTTATTGGTGATGTTATTAGTTGAATTATAGGAGAAGAGCTAGAAATTTTGAGAGCTAGTGGATCTACTGAAATTCCTGTACTCATCATGAAGCTATTTAGATGAGTCTCTGTACTGCAAAAGAAAAGTAAAACACATCTAAAACATACCCTGCACCATAAAGAGTGGGTGATGTGGGATAGATTCTCCTGTTTCTCAAACTTAGGAGATTGTACCAGAGACTGTGATATTGCTTGGAAAGGATGTTGAGTGTTAATATGAGTAAGTGTGAAAGATTCTGGCCTTACTTTGTTAGTGCAGTTATTAAACCATTTTTTTTTAATATGAAAGAAAAAATTCAGGTTCTCAGTTAGTGTGCTAGAAATACCTAAAGAGCAGTTTTCTGTGGCACTTGTGTTGACTTTATCTAACTTACATTATAAATGTTCCCATTTTTTTGTCCCTGAAAAGCTTCAGGCATCAACTGTGTTTGTGACCTAAGTGTAATCTCAAACTTGCTTTCAATTATTTCTAGCCCAAGAGGCCTGGACTATACAAACCCAGTTTGAAAACCTGAAAAAAGTCCCATGTTTTTATTTTTCCTGTTTGATACAAGATACATATGAGCCATTTCAGAGCAAAACATTTGTCTCTAAAATCTGGCAGTCTAGTATTTCATTTTTTATGTGCTAGCCCAGAAGCTTTGTTGAAATTGGAGATTATTATTGTAATTATTATTTGTAGCTTGTATTGCCACAATACCCTGGAAAGTCCAGCTCCATTTCTGTTATGTATGATACAAGAAAAGCACAAAACAACCCCCCCCACAAAAATCCCAAACCCTGGTGTGATGTGGCTGTTTCATGATACACTGGTATGTTAATTTTCTTCCGTATTCTACATATTACACAGACATTGAGGATCCCTTGGAAGAGAGAAAATGCACAATGATGTTAGACTACAAGCTTTTAAATAGGTATAAAATAGTATTTTTGACTGCACAGTGTCTGTGAAACTTTAGTTTAATTTGATTGGCCCCCTTTTTCAAATGAAATGTTGAGGTTTTCTCTGAGTTTTTTACTGACTGATGTATAAAATAGGATATATTGTATTTCATAAAAGCCTTTTTAATGCTTGCCAAAATAGATTGTACAATACCTAAAAGTAAATAGAGATAGTTTAGTTCTGTCTTGGAGATAGAGCACTGAGAATTTGGGTCCATCACTGTCATTTTTCTCAGAGATTCCTCTCATCTGTCACAACAGAGTAGTTATGAAAAATGAAACCATAAATTCAATTTGTAGCTAATCTTTGGAGTAATTCCAGTGTGAATAATGCAGCAATTTGGATGCATGGTCAGTCAATTCTGTCTCTGATTTATTAGGATTTAAGAATTTTTTTTTCTTTCATTAATGATAATTACCCAAGAAGAGAAAATAATTTCTCAAAAATTATCTATCTTCACATCTGTGGCCTCAGTTTTGAGAAAGACTGCGATGTTTTTTAAACTTATTATTGTAGGGGGGGAAGGTTTTTACAAAAGATATATGAGGTATTTAAATTCTGAACTGTATCTCTTTACAGCACATGTGTGAACTGATCAGCACTGGTTTATGGCTGCTTTTATATGACTCCCATTAGAGCTAACATTTTGAATATCTCAGCATAAGGACACTGGGATTTGCTATTGATTTTCCACACTTCTTACACCTTGAAGATTGCATTAAAATCCAGATCAAGTAAGAGTGACATTTTTTGTTCCTGTTTAAAAGTCAAATTTATTATCTAGGACTTTTTCTACTTATTAAATCCCCACTTTCTCTGATACATTATTTATGGATATTTTTTCTATAGCTTTCCTTCAGCTCTCAAGGTCTTCTCTTGATTTTAGAAGACAGTATCTCCAACACATACATACAGTAGATATTATCCTTACTTTTGTGTCTGTTGCTAAGGAGGAGTGCTGGGACGAGGCCAGAGGGAAAACCAGCTCATTTAACATTGACTCTGAGCTTTAGCAAAAAATTTTAGACATCTAGAGGAGTACTTCTGATGAAGAAAGGGCCTTTAAAAACCTCTAGAGGAAGATTCCGAGCTGTATGTCGACTTACTGTGTCTTCAAAGCTTCCTGCCCCTCTCTGGTGCTGATGAAGGAATGGGGTACTAGAGGGGTCCTGGCTCTCAAGGCACCCAAAGAGCAGTGAGTTAGTCAGTAAAACTGAAGCTATCCTACAGCCACACGTGGCCTTCTTCATTAACTCTATGCCAGGTACCTCTGTCACAACATTTTTTTCATAAGGACAGTATCTCATAGACAGGAGAACCAAGAAGGACTGATACCACCCTCCCACCAGAACAAGGTGCTGTGGAAGGCTTAGACCATGGACAGGGTTTTTAATTGTTTTTAATGTTCCTTCATAGAATCAGGGAACCATACACAGGCTTGTGTTGAAAGGGACCTTGAAGATCATCATGTTCCAATCCCTCTGCCACAGGAGATGCCACCCACTGGATCAGGTTGCTTGGGGCCCCCTCTAACCTCTTCTGGGAACATCCCCAGTTTCTCTGGGCAAACCTTTTCCAACCATGGATTCCTATTTTTACCAAACTAGCACTTTCTTTCTCTTTGTTTCCTTGTTTATTATAATGTTACATGTTAAATGTATAGTTAAATTGCCTACTTTAGGGTTCAGAGCACCAGACTCTGAGCTGCAATGCCAGTCAAAGCCTGAGGTGCAATCCACAAACTTGTATATCCTGGTTTTCTAAAGTTAAGGGTGATATTTCCATTCCAAAATATGAAGAAATATTTTCTTCCCTGAAAATACTGTAGATATCTAAACAAGAGATCAGGTCTGAGTGGCAAGTTTGTTTCACTAAAGCAGTAATGCTGCATATGAATTGGAAACATCTGCCAAGTGAAAGATACTTCCCATGTTATTAAGTATTTTGTGTATATAAAATGTGTTATTAACATTCTTGCAGCTTTACTTTCATTTACAATTATATTTAGCTAATTTTTAGTTGAATTTTGCACCCTACAGAATAGATTTCATATATATGGGGAAGAGGAAAAAAGACTATTACCTATTACCTATTACCTATTACCTATTACCTATTACTTATTTCACACTTTTTTTACACTACACTAATTAAAATAGATCTGTAAAACCATAAACCTGGAAATGCTTTTTCATTGCTGAAGAAAGTATTTGCCTACTTTGAGCATATAATCTTTTTATACCTGTGAGGAGAGCTTAAATTGGCTTCACAGGAAATTCACACACTGATAGCAATTTTCAAATTATCATGCCACAAGCCTACTTTTATAGAAAAATAAAATATTTGTTTAATGTTTTGCTGAAGTAAATTCTATTATTTAGTTGCTATTCACTGAATAGGTTGCCAAGAATATCCTTTTCTTACTATTTCTTTTAAAGGTTTCTTCATACATGCTTTTCTGTTTTATAATCTACAGGTCTTTTTCATTTCCTCTCAGCTAAAGGTCAGTCCTTTTAATAGTTCTCTATGTGAAGATGCTAGAAGAGGCTATTTTGCTCAAGTTATACAAGACTGTAGCTTCCAATCCTCACAACTGATAGTTTCTCTATAGTCTTCTTAATTTTGCAATTATGCTTGATAATAACTTCAGATTGCATCACAACTTCCTCCCTTACTTCAAAAACATCTTGGTGAAGCAGTATTTAGTTTATAATTAGTCCATCTAAATAGTTCCCCTAAGCATGGCTCATTAAGAAACGAAAAGAACCCATAATATTTATTTAGTTCCTGTTCTCAGAACATTTAAAATTTTTTCCCAACTGCAGTGAAGCTGATGATTAGTCTGTGAAGTGGGGTCATTTCTGAGGTGAAGCCACCTCATCTCTTAACTATCAGAAACCACAAACTGTCTTTGCTGCTCCTATATCAAGGACTTCTGATGACTTGTTTTGTCTTCCGTGACTTTCCACTCACCGTGACAAACATGCAGTGGCGGCAAGGCAGCTGTGCCGGTGCAGTAGGAGAAGTTTAGGCTGGGTTCATCTGCCGGGATGGTGCAGTGAACATTCATCTAGCAGCTCAGTGGATTTCCATGTGAAGTGCAAGGCTGCATATGATATTAGATATACAGGCAGATGTGATGCCAATGGCAGAATCTGGTCCTGACGTGCCGGGCCACTCCAATGGATCTGCACAGATTAGCCAGCAGCTCTCTTCTCTCCACTTCTAACATCTAAGCAGAGAGTGGGAGCTGGAAGCAGAGTAACCTTGCACTGGAGTCTCAAGGCAGGAGATATATTACAAAGCCAATCTACTAAAAAAATCTGAGCCTTGTGTTAGAGTTGTAAGTGAAAATAAATGGAAGGGAAAGGAAGATACAGAACAATGTTTTTCAGTACTTTCCTCAATATATGTCACCTGCTAGGTTAACTTTTTTCTGGTTTAAAACCTTTTTAAAAAATCCAGCCAGCTCCATGGCAAACTACCTCGTAAGAAATCACTGAAGCAGGGGATGAACTGCTCTTTCAGTTCCCTGGCTGTCTGTAAAGTCTGAACAGAATGCAGCATGCAATCTTGAATTTACAGTGACTTTGTGCATTGTGCTGGTTGCTAAATAACCTCAAATTACTTTAGGCAAATGCTTCTGGGAACATTACTCCTTTGTTCACTTATTTAGGGGTTTAAAGTCTTCATTAGTCAAGGGATAAATACATCTATGGAAGTAATTTATCAAATTAGTACATGTGTCTTTGGGCTGCATTCTTGTGATTGGTTATCTTAACAATAACTTGAGGTGTGCAGCCTAAGTGATATTTGCTTACAAAATATGAGATTTCTGTAGACACAGTATGCTTGAGATGGATACACAGTGTGCATAAAATTACATGCAAAATTAAATTATGGATGGTAATATGTGCATGGCATTCTCAGCTGAGTGTGTTTAAGTGTAAAATACAAAATTACATGGTCTCTTTTATTCCAAACCGAACATAAAGACTCCTTTTTGTACCTAGACATCATCAACTGATTGATTTTAAGGAACTAGAACAAGTATTTCTATCACTCTCTAGTATAATCTATGCAAATACTTGTGTGCTAAGTGAAAAGGGTTGTTCAAACTGAGCATTTCTACTTCACAGGAGATGTCCAGATTTTCAATTTTTCTCTGCACCTAGTTTTTTAAAAGTTAGTTTCCCCCAAAGCCATTCGTAAAGAAAATTATAGTATTTTACAAAATTTCAATTTGAAATTAAAATTACCATCAGAAATAGGCTTTTATTTTTGTATATTTTTATTATTCCACAACACACAAGCAGAATTGTATGTTATATTATTGTGTACCAAGCAGAATTGGGGAGAGGTTAATTTCTCCTACATTTTAGTTGCAGACATCCAAATCAGAGCTAGCCACTTAGAATTGCTTTGAAACTTGCAAAGGAGATATTTCTAATATGTGACACCTGTCAGCTCAAGCTTGAGAACTTCAGTATGCCAGATGAATCATGAAACACTGTCATGATTCTTTTTACTCTGAAGGGAATTTAGAAAATATGTAAATATTGTAATTATTGTAGGTGTCAAGGTGAAGTGAGAGAAATTGCCCCTTAGATGTCCAGCTATGACATCACAGAACGACCAAAGTATTTAAATATAAATGGGAAGTGTAGTTACTACTTTATATATTTGATGGTACTTGATCTATATAATATGTATCAAGGACAATTTCTTGTTTAGAGCATCCTCTTCCAGGGCCTGGAGTATGGAAGCAATGGAAATAATCCGGTTTATGTGCATCTCATCTAACGTAAAGCTTAACTTAATTATTAACTTGAAACCTCAACTGACTGTCTAAGCAATGTTGGTGGGCATCTCCAGAGTCATAGCCACAATTCACAAAGTTGGCTGAATAATCCTCTGGAGGTAGCTCTTTCTCTAGTGACATTCAGGTAGCACAAAATAATAAGAAATATCAACTGAAATCCCTGAGTATGGGGATCTAGTTTCTTGAAACTTTTTAAAGTCCCAGGCATTAATTCAATTGTCCAGATTTTCAGGGCTGTCTAAGCTTAACACCATCTAAATAAATTTACTAGTTAGCTCTGTACTTAGCTTGAAACTTGGGCATCTAACTATAGTGACCTATGCATGTTCATACTAGGGAGTGGAGCACTTATTTCCCACCCAAGATCTTCTTCAAGTCCTGTTGATACACCTAAGCACTACCCATATTACAGAACTAACCTGCTAGAGAAATCTGGAGTGTTAGGATAGTTTACTGTCAATTTTTGCCTGCCTGCTGAGAAGTTGGGCCATTCATCATGGAAGTAAGAGTTGGAAAACAGGCTCTCCTTAAGCCATCATTCCTGTTGCAGAAAGGTGTGTAACCACCCTGGAAGTAGCCTTTGAAACAGAGTTCCTGTGTTTCCAGTAAAGCAAGAGTCAGAAAAAATTAGCTGGAAGGAGGGAGTATTGCTCTGATCCACTAATGTGCTAAGGTGAAACAAAGAGGTGCAGACAGATGGGACTAGTTACTATTTTCTATGGGTTTCTTATAGTAAACATGTCTGACAACTTTCATAAACTGAACTGCAGAAAATTACAGATTTGTAGGAAGAAAAATCTGCTGTAATTAAGGGATCTTTCTCTGCAGGTGATCAGACATTTCTTTTCCTGTTGTCATCAAGGAGAATATAGTTTTAAAGAATCCTATTTTGCCCCTGCAATCTTTTCTGTCCATGGCTCTAGCCAGTTGAAAGACCTGTGAAAGAAATTAGAAATTATTCCAGATTACTCTTTAGGACTTTCAGTTTGGTGCCTAAAGCAGAGCAGGATGAATCTGGGCCAATATACTCACCAGTGCAGAAGGTCTTTCCAAAATGCTGGTGTTGGCTGAGAAACACTTTTCTGGGATACTGAAAAAAGTTGTTCCTTCAATTAATAAACATCCATTTAACTTTCTATATCAAAAGTATGACATTTGTAATAACACTTCCAAAATTAGAACATTTTAAATGTCATGTTATTCATGTTAAGGAATGTTATCAGCAATGTAGATTGTCATGTCATTACACATATTACTGAAAATATGTTTGTACCACAAAAAATATGTGAATAAATTTTAAAAAAATCTGATGTACCATTAAATTTGTTTCAAAATAAACTTTGAAAGACATTTTAAAGAAATATCTCCATAAAAGTTCACCAGAAGTCAAAAGTACACTTTGGACACATCTGTTTGAATATTGGATTATGGAATTCATCTCAGGAAAGGGAAATGTTTACATATTACATAGGGTGACTGGTTCAGATGAGAATACCTCCAGCAGAGGTATCTAGGATGTGATTCAGCTGCCTAAACATAAACCTCTATTGCCATATGATGTGCTGTAAGATATGTATGGGTTGACCCTGGATGGATGCCAGGTACCCACTAAAATTGCTGCATCATTTTCCTCCTTGGGTGGACAAGGGAGAGAAAATGTAACAAAAGGCTTGTAGGTCAAGGTGGGAGCAGGAAGGCATCACTCACCAATCACTGTCTCGAGCAAAACATGCTCGACTTGGGAAATTAATTTATCACCAATCGAATCAGAGTACGATAATGAGAAAATAAAAGTCAATTTTAAAACGCTAGGCTTAAATTCACTCACAATTTCTGTTTCCTTCCTGAAAGTAACAGATGGGGGTGGGGAAAGGGTGCTATGGTCACTTCATCTTACCTTGTCTCTGCTGCTCCTTCCTCCTCAGGAGGACTTATACTCTTCCTCTGTTCCAGAGTAGGGTCCCTCCCATGGGAGACAGTCCTCCATGAACATCTCCAATGCATGTCCTTCCCGTAGGTTGCAGTTATTAATAAACTGCTCCATTGTGGGTCCCTTCCACGGGATGTGGCCCCAAGGAAGAAACAGATCCAGTATGGGTCCCCCATGAGTTCTCATGTCCTGCCAGCAAACTTGCTCCAGCCTGGGATCCTCGCACCGTGGGGACGTGGGTCTGCCAGAAGCCTGCTCCAGGGCAGGCTTCCCACAAGGTCACAGCCTCCTTTGGGCATCCACCTGCTCTTGTCTGGATCTTTGCTCCCCAAGGGTCACCATGGACTGCAGCAGCACAGCTGCTTCACCATCGCCTCCACCACGGGCTGCAAGGGAATCTCTGCTCTGGTGCTGGAGCATTTCTTCCCTCTTCTTCTGCACTGACCTTGGTGTCTGAAGGGCTGTTCCTCTCATATGTTGCTGATCCTCTGGTTGCAATTGCTGTTGTGCAGATTTTTCTTTTCTGTAACTCTGTTGTCCCAGAGGTACTGGCACCATCACTAATGGGCTTGAACTGGGAGTGTCTGTCTTGGACCCACCTGGAGCTGGGGAAGCTTCTGACAGCTTTTCACAGAAGCCACCCCTGTAGCCCCCCACTATAAAAACCTTGCCACACAAACTCAAAGCAATAGGAAAAAAGTATTCAACACAGTCATTACAGGAGACTGTGATGACAGCTGCATAGACCCAGACTCTATGCCACCTTTGCAGAGGCCTCTAAATTGAACCCCAAAGAAAAATGAAAGGAATGGTGCCCAATACAGCTTCTCATGTCTAAAAATGAACAATGTTTTTAAGATACAAAACTACGAGCCTTGAAATCCAGATTTTAGAGGCATCTGTCATGTCTGACTTCTTACTGAACAGACCAATAAAGGAAGGATGCTCACTGTAAGAGCTGGAAATCAAGCTTCTGCTGTGCCATTAATGTAATTGCACCAGATGGAAGATTTTAGAACATGTTTTGCATTAAATAACCATTTTTTAAAGTGGTGATAAATAGAAATTAGAATGGGTTTGGAGAAGAGCTGCTTAGATGACCAAAGAGATAAAGCACTCACCACCTGTAAGAGAACACTTAAAACTTCTTCACCTCAGACAAATGCATTGAACAGGAGTAAGCAGCAGGGGAAAAAGGAAGAGCTACTTAACCTAAGAAATAATTTTGGCCTAAGTACAAGTGCATGTAAATTGGCTAGGAATAACTGAGTAGTAAGCTAGATGAGTGTTTTCTGATCAGAGAAATGATTTTCCAGAACGTCCTTCCAAGTGGTTGCCAAGTGGACTGGTGACATCAAAACTCCCTTCTGTCTATGTCCAGAGGTTTAAAAACAGAAGATGATGAATTTATGAATCAGATCATCTGCTGTGATCAGCTGTGGTAGCAGGCAGTAAAATCCTCCAGCTGCCCTCTTGCTGCTAAGTGAAAGAGGGTCAGCATGGCCTGGCTCATCCCCTCACTGATTAAGTTCAATCTCTTCCAAGTAGAATCTCTACATGGTGTGGCACTCAGTTTTGGCCTCATCTGTAGCCCCTGTGATGTCCTTAGGAAAAAGTGTCTATGTTGTGTGAATTTGTTTTGGGTTTTTTTCAGTTCAAAGGTACTCAGGTGATGTGAAGACTGTGTTGTCACACAGCAGAGTGCTGTTTTATTATAGCATGGAACAGGTACTTGCTGCATACCTAGGGTTTCATTGTACTGCACATTGTGCCTGAGAGCACAAAGCCTGCTGAGCTATTTTAGTTAGAGTTGCTTTTTGTTTAGTTAGGCTTAATTTACAGACCACATTTCAGAGCTCAGTGCCCAACAGATCAGTGAGAGAAAACTGGGAATCTCCACATTTTTTGCTGATGATTGTCCATAAAGAACCTCATATATTGTGGGGCCTGTGTCACTTCCAGGGGGACAGAGATGGAGGAAACCAAGTCTAGTACAATACCATTCATGCTATCCCCAGGATCTGACCCTGTGAGATGGCTTTTGAAGGTCTTCCCTTGTCTTGGGAAGAAGCTTTGAAGAGCTGAGCAGATGAGAAGGCTAGCAGAGAAGCATTGTCAGTGATTATGGGTGCACTGCTTGATCGTGTTCTCCAGCTGTCTTTTGTACAGCACACAGTGTTAAGGTCTTCTCCTGGGTGAGATGCTTTGTCTTCAATAGAGGTGTGCTAGAGAAATTCAGAACAGGAAAAAGATAAAAGATACAAGTAAACTGGTAAGCATGGTAAGTCTAAGATGTACAGAAAGTATTCCTAAAAATAAAATATTGTAAGCAGAAAAATTAATCTTCTTAGACTTAATGTTATCATCCCTGTTTAATCACTACCAACCCTGCTGGTAAAAGATGATCAGTCTAAGGAATTTTATGGATGTTTGAGAGAGATTGACAATACTCCTTATGAAACATATGAACTTCTCAATCTTAGATATTGATTTTTACTGGATTTCAGCACTGTCTTTACAACAGAAGTGGCCATGAACTCTACTTTGAGGGTAAACTGATGTTATTGCTTATATGTGGTTGTTTCTTCCATGCAGGGGAGTAGCATTTTGCTCCTTTCGCTCTGAAAATTTAGTGTTGTGGGCAGGTGCATATTAAAAACCCACTGATGGCTTAAATTGGAATCCAGGAGCTCTGTGGGCTGGCCCTTTCTCTCATGATCACCCATGTTCACACAGCTGGCATATAACTTATTTTAGATAACAACATGGGTCAGTGCTAAACTCTGATAACTGTGTTTCCTCTCTTGTCTTTCTCTTCCAGTATATTTATTTTAACAAATAATATATATATATATATAATATATAGATATGTAATTCAAAAGCAATCAGATAATTAATAGAATTATTTACACTTGTACTATATGTAGACATGAAGGGCAGAAGAGGTTAGAAGAATAACTTCAATTTTGACAAGAGAGATAAGTGTGTACTATTGTGCACCAAAAACTAGATGCAAAACCAATAATTGATTAGAGTTTTTAATACATGTGTCAGGACCAGAGATGGAGGTGACCCAGTCTATGTTACTTTTTTTCTGAAAGAAGATGTCCAACTTATTTAAGGGAGAGAAAGGCTTAGAAGAAGAGGAAAGAAAAAGTATAATCTTTGTGTGACTAGAGCTGATAAATGCATGAAAGTGAAAAACAGAAGAAACTTGCATTTTGGTGATAATAGTACCAAATTATTCCAATAACGAGTACAAAATTATGGCACTAATAACAATGGCTGTCAGACCTGAATGAATGGCTGCAGTGCTTTCTTTGGTTGCCTGGAATTGCATATGCTGCCACACACAGACTCAACATACTGAGGTGTATTAAAATTGCTGGTAATGTTGGTGGTGTAACATAAAATTTGCCTTAAAACTCAGATATTTATCAAAAGGTTTGCCAGAGTTCATGGGCCTTTTGGAATGAACTTGAACAGAGTTATGGCTTTGCAATGACATGATGAAAAATTTGTGATACAATATGAAACACAGTAAAACTCCTTACTTTCAGAGGCAATTTTCAGCCAGGCAGCACCTAATACCTCCTGCATGTTAGTGAGACGAGCATATCACAGCCCTTTTGCCTTTGAGAATCTCTTCTTCTTAAAAAAAAGAAAAAAGTTTCTTTGCATCTCAGCTTTGAATGGCAGATTGTAATTAGTGTTTAGAGCATGTGAAATGTGACTTGGGGAATCTGCTGTGTTCGGATTACAAATTTTGATTAATTTTATAAAAAACTGTTTCATTTGGTGCCACCATATGTGATGAGTCACCTAGAGCTGGCCAGATTCCTGACACATATTGCCTGTCCTGTCTGAAAGATATCACAAACCTTCCACAGCAAGGTTGCTAGCATTCGGGAATGAGAAGTGGTAAAACAATGTTCATTCTAGGGAAAAGAGTTGGAAAAATCTGATTCAACAATGTTGTTGGAGAGAATGTGAATGGAAATATGCTTTGAAACTCTACACAAAAACAAGGACCAAAGGAGTAAATGCAGATTTCAAAGGATAAGAGCAAAAAAAATCACAGGATTTTTTTACCAGCCCACTTCAGACTCAATGCATGGAGACTTCCAGCTATCTTGAAAAGGCACAACACATGATGCAGCTCTTCACTCTATGATTTATTCAGGAGAAAAACCCTACCTGAATGGTATCAATGATTTACACTAAAATAAAATATGAGAAGTGTGTTTTGTTTTGTCTGCTAGGGTTTGTTTGTTTTTTGTTTGTTTTTTTTTTCCAGCAGTTACATCCAAATCTTAAATTTTAAGTGCTTCACACTTGGACACAGATCTGATCACACAGAGGCAAGGTCAAATTCAATACAATGGGAAGCTGACGAGGCTGGGGAATGCGTGTAAATGAATCAGTACTCCAGAGAAGTTATAAGGTGAAAGATTCAGGAAGTTATACTTTTGAACTTGAAAGCATATTTATGTAAATCTGAAATTTACTCAGGATTTTTCAGGATTCTGATGCATGGAATGATGAATAAGATATTTACTGCTGTGTCTGGAAGTACAAACATGCACACATATTTCCTAAACTGTCTATGATTTGAAGTGATCAGTTTTACAGAATTTGGCAAAGTTTGTGTGGTATGTGTTCAACTGCCTTATGTGCTGGAGAATATGATCTATGCATCTACAGAGAGCATATCCACACCTGTTGAGTATGAATACAGATGAAGAATTACATTGTCCTGTTTTAAAATACAAAAGAACAGCTGAATAATAAATATTTAATTTTAAAGCAGAGGGGAGGAACACCAAACCTTCTCTTAAAATAGAATAAAAATTGCAATATATAGTTTGTTTGTATCTCAGTTTTAAATGGCAGATTTTTAATTAGTGTTTAGAGCATGTGAAATGTGAGTTGGGGAATCTGCTGTGTACAGACTCTGAATTCTGATCAGCCTTATAAGAAAGTCATGGCATAGGCATTTTGTGTGGTTTTAAGGCAACAAGAAAAGAAGTTCCTGTATTATTGTGTTACAAGAGTAATCTTTCCCTGGTCATGTCTTTTTCCTTCATTTACATCAGCAAAATGTTTTCTCAATCCAGGACTTAGATTGCTGCATCTCACTGTGTAGTCTTTAAAGTAATCTCAAGTAAATTCTCTTTCCTTGAAACATTTTTCGTTTTCTTATCTCAACATTAAACACCTTTTCTACACTCAGCCTACAGAGGTTACTAACAGCTCTTTCCAGAAAACAGAATCTTTATGGTTATTTCCATATTCTCTTCTTCATGTGAAGCCAAATAATACTTGCTTGGTGCACTATGGCGCTCTTTAAAAAGAAGCAAACCTTATTTAAAGTTTTCAATGTGGATTTTCCCCAGAGTGACAGATGGGAAATGTGGGGACCTGGTTTTGAAAAATCCATGGGGAAGACAGAAGTAATGAAGACTGAAGTTTAAAGAATCTTGGAGTCTCTTGGGCAAACCTATGAAACACTATCCTCGAAATGGAGTGACAGCAGCAAAGACAGGACAAAGAAATGCCACGTCTGCTTCGTTAATGCGTCCTTATGGCCAATGTTCTTAGGGCACAAGTATCACATATTAAATTAGAATGCTTGTCTTGACTGATATGGCCTGATTCTGGCTACCGGATCATCTTCAATCTCAAATGAGAATCATATTTTTAAACTTGATTCGCAGCATTGGCTCCCAGGAAATGGACACAAATAGGAGCAAGATAAACTACAGAAAACACTATTTAAAGAAATGCTGGGTTGTGTTATTTTAATTTTTTTTTTCTTTTTAACATGGTTGCATTCTTTATGAAAAATCATCCTGCTTTTACATGAAGCAAGAGAAGAAATCATAGTAGAACTTTGGCAGAATCTGTGACTTTCAGGTCTTTTTGAGCACCTCAAAAATCAGTTCCTAGAACTGCTCACTGGACCTGCACTATCTTGAAGTGAATGTGACAGCTCTCACACTGTCCTCCAGAGGAAACTGTTCTCCTGAACAAAAATAGATGTTAAGTGGTGCAAGGAGGGTTTTGATTTGAATCCCATAGTGAGTAGAAGAGTTAGAATCTTTTAGGCTGGAAAAAAAAACTCTTATGACCATTGAATCCAGCTCTTAACCTAACACTGCCATGTCCACTACTAAACCATGTTGCTGAACACCTCAAGTGGAATTTGACAGGGACTACCACTACATGACATTTTCTGAAATTTTAGAGTTGGGCTGCATTCTGTATGAGAATTAAAACAAAGTGTTTTAAAATTATCTGAAGGAAATTTACTCTGAAGTTTAATTATGTAGCTAGAAACAGTTTGTTACAAGAATATTGAGGCATTTAATTCTGAGGTTAACAATTTTTGCTCTACAAAATATAGTAATACACAAATAAAATATTCAAATTGTGATAGAATTTTTTTAAAAATAAAATACTTTGATCTGCATCCCTTGTCAAAGGGAATTCAACCCTCTGGAGAATTTCCTTCCTTTTCTATTTCCAAAATGAAATTTTGGGAAAACTCCAAGGGATTTTACAAGGGTTTTGAAGGTACTGAATATTCTGATGGAAAATGGCTCATTGGGAATGTCCCTGAGCAGCTCTGGTAATGAGTTTATCCATGAAACATTTGCTGAACAGGTAATGTCTCCTGAATTGAATTACTGTGTTTCCTTTATAACACACTGATCTTTAGATTCATGATTTCATTTGTTTACTTTCCTGTTTTATGGCTAAAGTAAAACTAATCAAGGAATAAAAAACCAGGACAGAACACTATATTGACATGCAGTTTACATTTTCTTATTTGCAGATCTGCAAGCTTTTCAAAACTATGGCAATAGAAAATTAACTTTTCTGTTGAAGGATGCTGGGAATTTCTCTCAATCCCACCAGGGAAAAGTTTTATCTTTTGAAACATGGACTGACTTTAGTTTTTATTCTAATTAAGTCAGTTAGTAGAAGGAGGAAAAAGAATACCTGCCAAGAAATTATCTGTAAGACCAGTCAGTTCATTAAAAATAAATAAGTATATAGATAAATAAATAAATAAAATTTACCCATTCTGTTTCTGCAATATATCAGAAATGGGAGAAGAGATTATAAAGAGGAAAAATAAATACTTTGATTCATTATAAGCTGTACTTCAAGTCATTCTAACAAAATAAAAACCACGTTTCTCATTCACTTAGGTATAATTCTGAATATTTCAATTTTATGTTTTTAGCAAATGTATGGCTTTTCTGTATAACTTTTTATCTTTTTCATTGCCTTGACAATATAGAGTACTGAACTGGCAAGGGTGGAGTATCGAAAATAATTAGTGATCCTTACTCTGTCACAAATGTCCTTGTGATAGCATCATAGGATACCACCAGTTACTAAGAGAGAATTTTCATCACTGCTCAACTATTATTTATTTTTTTGGTCTTGACTCTCACCCAACCATCCCCTCAAACTACCCCATGTTGTTTGTGCTGCTCCCACTGCAGGCAGATAATTGTGAGCTGCAGATAATTGTGTGGCAGGAGCACAGAGCAAGTGCAACCCCTATTCCTAAGAGCTCTCAATCAGATGGGGAACACAAGGACAAAATTCCACCTTGCTATTAGCAACAGGTTGGGGTCATGTGTACCTAAATCACTATCCACTGTCTTCTGCCAGGACAAGGAAGGGCTTCTGTTAAATCATGGGTTTTGGTATTTCTGTGTTCTTGTGTAATCTGCAGAGCCCCTGTATTCTGGGAATGTTGCGTAAAAAGGGTCAGTGAGATTAGGTGGTATTCTACGTAGGAAAGATATCTTAACTAAAATTATACAAAGCTGCAATAAAAAGGAAAGTAATAATCCAGTATCTATGTCCAAGTTTGCACTTTGCTGGGGACACAGGGTATTTCTGCCAAAGGAAGGACTCTCTCTTTACACTAAGGGAGGAAAAACAATGGAACTGAGTGTCTAGAGCAGATTTGGAGTCCCCAGTTTGAGCATTAAAAAAAATCCAACAAAACATGAATAATACCCGTTGGAAAAACACAGATATAGTATGGCAATTGTATCAAAGAGTGGAGAGAAGATCTTTCAGGTTCACTTCAAGCCTATCTCTCATAATTCTGGCATTGCCATTTTATGAGCTTTTGGGGGCCAGAGGGAAGTCAGTTCTTCCAGCTGAATTACGGCTGCTCATCACTGCCTGGGCCTCCTGATGCTCTCTGGATCCATTTGAAGGGAGTATGAGCTGCAGATGTGTAGCTGCTTCCCAGTGTGGTTTCCTCTTTATAATCTAAGTTTGTTCAAGTTTGGATGTATTAGAGGTTTTCCAAACTGGATACATGCATGGCATGTAACACTTGGTCCTGTGCCTTTCTTGTGCTTTGCATGTTGTCCTCCTAGCCCTAGGAGACACTCCCTACATTGCTGGTGCAGGCACACTGGTGTGATTGATCTGACAGCCAGAGTGACTGGGGGAGGCCAGGCTTTCAGTTCCAGGGAGCCTCAGGAATAACCGATGGCTAAGCATGTGAAACACGTCGAGTTCAATAATCACTGGGCTGCTGCTGAGCTTTGTAAAAGCACTGCCTCTTGCTGAAAGACAGATTGCCTTTGACTGGCACAGGCTCATGGAGGAGCAGGGCCATTGGCCCCTTCAGGGACATCCGAATTTCATCTCTCTGAATGGGGCTTTCCCTATACAAAGGGATAAGGGGTGTTGAATAAGGCCACCATGGGGTTACTTGCATTCCTGCTGCAGCCCATTTTCTTAATCTGCTCCTTGCCTCCCAAATGTGATAACATAGTAACATTGCCATTTTCTGGACTGTTTTAATAAAGCCAGTGGCTGGAACAGCTAGCCAGGTCTCCTTATCTGTATTGGACCTTTAGCAGCAACTTTAGTAATTTGGAATCATATGAGTCTTCTGAGACATATGTTAAATATTTTCCTTTGGGATCCTTCAGAGCTGTATTATGCCTGTAAATTTTGCTAGGGACAGGGTAGAATAGCTTGTCTTCCTGTGTGATACTCCAGTGTGCATGTTGGATATCCATATGGTGTAAATACTGTTGCTCCATTGACTTCACAATAATTTCCTACTGAGACAGCTGCATCTCCTGGCTGTGTACAGCAAAAATTAAGACTTGAATGAGAAATATATGAGGGAAATTCAGCTTCTGTCGGAAGCAGTATCAGTGGGCCAGAGAAAACAACTTGCAAGTTTGGATTATAAGGGGATATTTATCCTCCCAAACCAGATACTTTTGACAGCAAAATTACTACAGCTAACAAGTTCAGTGCTTTGCTGGATCTCAGCCTCTTATTTCTGGAATCAGCTGGCTGTGCTGAAAGCATTCTGTCAGCAAAGACTAGGGGCTGGGACTTCATTTCCCCCACTTATCTCCGGCTGTGAAGCTGCCACCTATTCTCCATGCATGTACTATTCTTCTCTTGTCCCTTCTTCCAAGTAGAATCTTAGGTGACCTGGAGCTGTCCAAAGTGATCTTAGTTTAGAGACTGATTAGGAATATGAGCTTTTCCTAGCTAAGATTAAATAATGAGTACTCTAAACTGTACACTGTCTTTAAGTTTAGCTGTGGCAGAAGTTCATGGTGCTAGTGTTTCTCTGTGACACCTTTAACTATCTAGACTACTAGTATCCTACAGGTCACCCTTACATTTCTTTAGCTTGGCAGTTTGAAAATAAGTTATTTGCTCAAGTTTATAATTCTCACAGCTTTTCTCCTGGGATTGAATCACACAATGCATGGAAAAATATCCTTTGCTTCTTAGAAGAACTCCTTGTTTTTTTTCTAGTGGCCTTGCTGAGTCTTTTTGACCTTCAAAACAGAGATATATCCCTGATTTTTTTTTGTTCAGTGTTCAAACAACAAAAAAAGTCATATTGGGTCAACCCAAAAAGAAAATTTGTTTGGTTTCTTCTCTCCCAGCTTCTGAGAATCAAAACTAAGAATCATTTTAGATTGAAAGGAATATCTTGGTTGACTCCAGAAAATATTGGATAAATTTTTTCCCACTATAGTAGTGCAGAGGAAATTTGGGAGCAAATATTGAATTGACAAGGGAAATTAATTTAAAAAAATGAATGTTTCATGCTATGTACTTCTGTTTATTGCCTTTTTCTTGTCTGCTTAATCCTGGTGTTTGCAACAGCTTTCGGGAAGTGCAAGCTGCAAGTTCAACTCCCCTCTCTGTGATTTTAAATATAGATTTTCTATCTCTCTAGCATGCCTATTGGTGCATTTCAGTTTTGCTTGTTGAAGCTGCTCCAGCTTTTGTAAATAATTGAGTATTCATTTTGACAGACAGGGAAATAAATGTGAAAGCCTGGTACTTTAGTTTGTGGGTTATGACATTTTAGCTTGGAGGTATGAAAGTCAGTAGAAGTCCTTGCTTCAGCAGCAGTTTAACCACTTCTGCTGGCTACAGGGCTTTGGAAAGAGACCTCACTCCTAGAAATATTAGAATGCCTGATGTTATGAGTGCTTTTTTTGGTAATAAGGGAGACTCATCAAGCTCTGGTGCAGACAGGGGAGAAATAGAAAACAACTTCCTGACCTCCAGCTGCAAGTGCTTCCCTGAGGGGCAGTAGGTCTGCACTGCGTGGCTCTCATGGGGCTGCTGTAGAGTTTTGGCGAAGCTTATGAAATGTTATGCTGCTTTGTCCAATCCACAGTGCTTGTCTAAGCTGAGCTGAAACCACAGATGGTTTCAGATGTTCCCAAATTCATCTTTTGGTTTAAAGAGACGTCAAAGCAATGTCTAGTGTTAATTCAGAGCTCTTAGATTTAACTTGATAGGATTTTTTTAAGTACTAGTGGAGTGAAGGAGAGGCTGTATAAGGAAATTATCAACTGGATGATGTTGTTTTCTGTATGTGAACTAAAAAAAATTCAATTTCAGTCTTGTTAGTCCTCAAGACAGTCATGTTTTATAAATAGAATTAATGAAAGTGATCACAAAATTCTTATAAGAACTTTGAGGATGTAAAGTGCTAAAAAAAACAAAGGAAAAACAGAAAGAAGTTCTAAGTTCATGTCAAAGGAGAAGTCTCCAGAATTTTGACAGTTTGACAGTCATTTTCCATTCTGGGTGCTCCTGTAAGTAATATCCCAGACTTCATTTTAAAGGCACACCAAGCAAATGATGAGTATGTATACCAGTGAATTTATTTAAAATAAGAAAAGGTCTTTAAAGACGACAGATAACAAGCTCCCCGAAAATTATTTTGCAATAAATACCTCAATGCAAAATAATTTTTAGGAGAACACATGCTCAGCACCCTGAAGACTGAGAAAGGCTGTATGGGTCACTGAGTCCACTCACTATCAGTCATATTAAATAATGAAATTATACTATTGAAGCCTGGTCCAGAGGACACATGTTCACACATCTTTATACCTGTCATCTAAAAATACCTCCCAACAAATCTATATTAATTAAAGACCCAGATTATAAATATAGCATTCTACAGTCCTTTTTCTGTGCTTTGCTCTTGAGGGACATCGGGACAGCTACATCTTGGCATTACTGCGCGTGCTTCAGAATAAGGAAGAAAGAGCAGTGGTTCCTAACAATTTAACCTGATGTTAAAAAAAGCCCTTTGAAATTTATGATCAATTTGTGCCTGAGGATAGTACTAGAGACTTGGAAAGCACTACACTTACCTGCTTGGATCTTGTTTTATGACATCTTATTTTAAAAATCTTCTATGCAAATCCTACATTTGAGCTAGTCATAGACTATCTTAAAAGAAAATGCACATAAATGAATATTTCTGGAAGATTTTGGTGTTTTGATATCTAACCTATGTTGGCATGAGTTGTGCATTGGAAGTGACTCTTGAGGAAACATTTGTTCTCAGCTCAAATGTAGGCATCAGTACTACAGGTGAACTCCAAACATTTTAATTAAACTTATTTTATGCCAGGATGCCCACCTAAGATTTATGCCTGACAAATGAGACATCATTCTTAAAATTTCTTTGGACTATAAGTGTTCTACCTTCATCAGTTGTCCCTCTTTTATTGTTGCCTGTTCAGAGCACAGAAGGTTAGCAAGGCAATGGAAGGGGCTGAGTTACAGAACATTGATTCTGAGAAAGTCTGAGGTAGTGGAAAAACAAAAAACTGAAGATAAAGAGAAGAAAACAGAAAGGGAAATATACATTCATCTGTGTAAAATGTCCCATTATGTGACTTAAGATTATTGAGAAATAATAATTATCTTGAACACAAAATGTACCATTTTGGTTTATTTCTGAGAAGCTGCAAATTTATCTGCTTGAGAGTTTAAAAAGTCAATTCTTTAATGAACAAGAAACCCTGCTGATGTTATATTCTCTCCCTTGTTTCTGTACTGTTATATGCCAAGTTATTTTATTAAACTGAGAATGTAATACAACACTATTTAAAATTTTAGAATCTTATTTTATTAAAGCTAATATTCAGAGGTTATTGGGAGAATGAGAAGGCAATTGTTTCAATTGCATTAAAACAATGGTAATGCTAATTTCAACTTCTTTTTTAATTCTTGCCTTACCAGAATCCTATGCCAATCGAGAAAAACTCATTAATCCAGTTAACAAGCATAACAACAGTTTTTCTTGTGGAATCAAGTAGGCAGAACTCTGCTACACATTGCCCATTAGCCCAATATCCTATGCCTTTTCCTGTTGAGAGCTTATAAGTCTGCTTGGTAGAATATTTTCTTGAATTAATGTCATAATGATCTGCTCCCTTCCCATTATGCAACAGTGAAGAAAAAGGCCTTTGGACTATTTCACATGGTGTCTCTGAATTATGTGAGCACAGACAGTATTTCCTTAATGGGTCTTTCAAGAAAAGAAAAAACAACAAAACACATCAAAGCAAAGATACAGAGAGTAGAGGAGAAGAAATTTGTCTCCTCACAAGTCAGCCACCCAGCTATTCTGAGCAGCAGAGTATGGCTGAGGATGGTGATATTTTTCATGCCCTACAGGTGCACAGGTGATGGTTCTCCACTACTGTATGGATAAGATTCATCAGGTTCATCATTCAGGTAAGGAGTGTCACCTTAAAACCATAACTGAAAAGGATATTTGAAACTACCTACTGGCTTTCAGTCAGGAATAGATTGTTTTAAGTAGAAGTCACCTCTTAACATTTTTCCCATGTTCTCACTTCTGGCAAAATCCAGTTTCTCCAATTTAGGCAATAAATCTTTAGAGATGTGCTATTCATCATCTGAACAATTTCTTTCATTATGACAAGCAAGGACTTCTCAGACACACAAAGTGCTGTCTAATATCCACCATGATATGGAAACACTTTACATTTTAACTGGAGGTCAGAAAATATGGCTGCAGAATTTGATACTACTGATTTTCTCTTTCAATAACATAATAGTTGCTTAAAACTGAGTGCAAGCTGTATGTAAATTGTTGGAAATACTGGCTCAGCATTTGATAGATTCACATATTCACATTTCCTTTAGGGGGTCTTTCCCCCAAAGAGATTTGAATAATTGAATTCTACTGGCAGGAAAACAATATGTAAATTCATATAGAGATGTATTCATGCCCAGAGTGCAATACTCACCAAACTGAGAAAATTAAAGTCACATGCTTCACCAAACCAATTATGATGTACCAATGCAGATCAGGTAGCAAGCATAGTTTATCAAAGGCTCACAGGGAGATGTTCAGGTTCAATCCACGAAAAGAAATATTTACCAAAATGATCAGATGATTTTGATTAGCAAATAAACTGGAAAGTAGATTTGCTACCAGATATTCAGCAAGCAGAAAATGAGCTTACATTCAGCAGATGAATTATTCATTGTGAATTATTTGCTCAGTTCTAATAATTACAGCAGGGAAAAATTAATTAATGTTACAGCAAATAGTTTAATTTTTATAATAAAAAGATTGATCATTGAAATGAGTCTCAAAAAGAGATTTCTAAATGAAAGGAAGAATGAGACATGATCAAGAATAATATGAAGCTTCAACCTGAATAAAATTTACACCTGTGAATAATTTTACACAGCTGTAATCACATATACACATAGTTCCAGTAGAGAACTTGGACATTTAAATAGTTTCTTACTTTCCTTCGCATTATGAGAAATGTCTTTTTATTGGCTATGGCTTATAGATGTCATCAGAACATGGTATTCTAGTTGTACTAAGTCCAGGATTAGTTTTAATTATTTGCTGCTAATTTTATTATAATTTCTTTGTTTCTTGCAGTCACAGTCCGAGAAGCTTTATTGAATGGAGATATTCCCAGAAATGAAGCAACCACAAAGTCAGTGTTGAAAACAATGAACTGACAGTATGGATACTATCAAGAGACTGGCGACAGGAAACTTTTGCACAGACATGAAAGGAACATTCTCTTTCAATCCTAAAGGGAGATAATGGAAAACAATGACAGTGAAAGCTGCTTTATCTCACCCACCTTCTTTACTGGTAAATTTTTAAAACAAAATATAGATTGTGATGGAGGAAGGATTTTCCATGTAGGAACAGTTTATAATATAACTTTGTTTTAACTATTATATCAATAGCTTTACAGAAGGGTTATTTGGTTATAGAGATTAATTTATCAGCAAACATCTGTTTTGAGGCATTCACAACTTTCATTGAACCAAAAGCTGATTTTCTATCAAAGTGAAAGCTTTCACAGAAAAACGTGGCAACGAAAATTTTCATGTTTTCATGAAAATAAAAATGGCTTGTTTATGTAAAATTTGGCATCAAAAGTTGTTAAACAACATATGTTTCAGAGGAAGAACTGTAATAATATTAAATCACTTTAGTTTGGGTTTGCTAATTTTTTATCAAGTGCCAAAGATTTTCTTCACCAGGTCTAACAGAATCTCCTGATAATTCCTGTGGGTTGTTTAAAACTTGAATATAAAATGCTTTTTGCTGCTGTAGGGCTGATTGAAAAGGATACATTTAATTCCTCTGCTGTGTTGTTTAACTAACAGAAGTTCTATGCCATTATATGTTATTAAACTCATAACTTAAACCTGTGCTCCAAAAACACTTTGTGAAAACATGGGTTCCCATCAGCATCCAGCTGCTTTAGAGCTGAATATCTATTTTATGGATATGACTCAACAGGAAGAAGACAAGAGCAGCACCTGTCAACATGTGTATGCTGAAAGCTGTCCCAAAAATACAAAAATAGAGATAACAGTGGAATTAGAGATCCACTGTGCTGAGGAGCCTAGCAACACATAGCAAAGGTGTCTCTGCTCCAAAGATTTTTCCACTGTGATGTAATCCAAAACCACAACATCGTCACGAAATGAAGAGGCTCTGAAATGGAAGGCAGAGATAATAAGACTTTACAGGTTTTATTACATGAAATACTTACATGTCTGGTTTCTTAGGCTTATGTTTAAGAAGTAAAAAAACATCAGGAACAAGGGATATTAAATATGTCAGGATCCCTACTGGCTACCTGCCTAAATGTTAGTCAAAGTGCTTGTCATTGCAACCTGAATTCAAAGAGATGCAAAAAGCTGCTTGAAATCAGAGTTCAAACAAATGCAAGGCAAAAGGATTTTCTACAGACTCTTTATTTTTACCCAGGGAAATTCTGGCCCTTGGGTCTGTCCAAATTTAGAATGTAAGAAAGTAATATATTGGGTTTTTTTAATTTTTAAATTCCTTAAATTTTTTTTAGCATGTGTGTATTTCCTGGCTTCTGTCCCTTATGGAGCAATTAGCCTCATCTGTGTGCCCTGATATAGTTTCCCATGGCAGATCTCCACAGCAATCTCTGCAGTAGGTCAGACATCTGCTGAAGTCACTTGCTTCTGTGATTTCATTTAACCCTTTTCTTTGCTACATGAGACAGGCATACAGCAGAGCACCAAGAGGACTCAGAAGCACTGGCGTTTATTCCATCTGGAACAATTCTTTATAGAGCCTCACATGGGATGTTTTAATCCTCTGAGCCTCATTTACTAGATATGCCACATGGCAATTCTTGTTTTCAGTTTGAAGGCAGCATTTGGGATCAGCATCTCTTTTAGCCCTCTGCCTTCCCCCCCTCTGTTAGCCCCCTCTGCCAGCAGCATGTGCCCTGCTGGATCCCCTCTATGCTCCTCTGAAGCATGTTGAAGGTGCCTCTGCCTGTGTGCCACATTTCTCCTTTTCACATCTTTTCTCTCTTTTTTTCATTTTTAAATGAAATTTTGCATAGCCAGTGGCAGCTGTTGAATCTTTAATTGGCAGTGGAATACCACTCAAATAACAAGACTGTGTCACATAGAAAATATCAATGTTTCCATAATATTGTGACTCGGCAACCAATATATTAGCTTGGGAGGCTTTGTGACATCAGGTGCTACAAATCATCCCTTTAATTTTCCTTAAAAAATACAACTCAAGAAAGAAGATTTTTCAATCACGAAGCTACACAATTCATTAGTATTCTCATTACAGTTCATACTACTTATTTATGGAGTGCTCACAAGTGTGATAAATGCTGTACGGCTCTGCAGACCTTAGGAGCAAGCTTTACATACGACAAGGCAAGTGAGACCTGAACAATAGGTGAATCAGTCAATTTCTTTTTGTATTAATTGGATCTGCAAGGAAAACTGAAGAAGGGAGAAAAATCCCTCTGCTATTCAAATATCTCTAAAACTTCCACTGACTTTAATGGCATTAGAATTGAGGCTTTAAAGACAACCTTGTTCGCTTTGAGAAGCAATGACAATAATTTCTCACTAAGACTCTTTAAAACCTCCTGCTTATTTTTCCTTTCTGTACCTTTTCTAGTAAGATTTCTGTGTCAGCCTCCCAAGCATGCCTAGCGGGGAAAGCCTGATTTTCACTTCCAGTGGATTGCTGATGCCTAACTGACAATAATAAAAGCAGTTTGTGTCCCTGAACCCTCTCAGGAGCATTGCAGCCTGAATTGGGTGTTATGCATTGCAGCTCGGCCTTTTGAAAGTGTCCACGGAAACAGAGCACAGAGCCTTGTCAGCCGCTGTTCAATTCTTCAATTAAAATGTGAGCTGTCTCTTTTATAGTTCTGTGTTTTGTCTCCATTCCTTATTGCAGCACTTCTACCTGATGCGGGATATTTTAACACTTGCTTTCTGGCAGTCAGTTATGTATTGAAGATTTTTTTGTCCTCTAGGAATGAGCTCTGTTGTTTTGATTGATTTTTCACTCTTTTTATTACCTGCAAAATACTAGATTCTGAAAGTAATAGCAACCATCGTTAAATAGTATAGGAAATAAAAGATACTTCAGTTGTCTTAAGGCTGTTTCAATCTCCTTTTCCCTTTCTACAGAGGGACATAAGTTTGTCTATGGCTTAGCTAAAAAAAAAAAAGCAAGCCTTTTTCAATGTAGAGGTTTTTTTGTCCTTTAAAGGCGAGCTTGAAAGGCTATATATTGTCTGAAGAGAATAAGAAAAAAAAAGTTAGACTCCTAGAGCCTACTTTATTCTGCCTACTACATTTATTCCTGCTGTTAGCAGGATTAAAATTTACTACTAGAGAGAGGCATAAATAAAGACATGTTCTTGGAAAATATATGCAAATGTGAGCACACCTTTCAAAACCTCATTTGGCAGTTCAAATGCCTAAGTGCCTGTGCTAGAAGCTACTGTAAAATTGACTGCAAGGTGGAGAAAATGCATACAAAGTAAGCTGGAGGCAGAACAAGGCTGCAGTCCAGGTCCACAGAGTACCAGTCCAAGATAGCATCCTCTAGGGTACATTGCCATACATTTGCCTTGGTTCTGTTTATGAGACAGCATTTGTCTTTTCAGGATGGTTAAAATTTGCTGGATGGGGAGGTGAATCTGGAGGCATAGTCCCCCTCTTAGGAATTTTTCCCAGCTGTCTTTCCAACAGTGGTAAATAACCTTGCAGGATGAGCTACGGAAAAGTCAGATTGCTGCTGGGAGAGGAGGGAGACAAAGGACTAAAGCTGCTTCTAGAAAGGGTGGGCAGCAGGTTGACAGCATCATTTTCCTGTCTGGTCCCAGGGGGAGGAGGCTAACCAGGGGTGGGCTGTAGAATTTGTATTTGGAGTCCTCCAAGATCAATAACCCAACTCTGTATTCAGCACCAGGATTTCCAAGGCAGGTAATTTAGTATAGCTCTGAAATTCTCCTTTATAAGTACCCCAGCTGTGGATGTTTGAAAATTGCTTGAACTCTCAGTCCTTGACACGCAGCCTAGCTGGGAGAAGATTCTCTGGTGATCACTTTAAATTGTACCCAGATAATTAGCCCCCAGAGGGCCGGGCGCACCTTTATCACACAAGAGTTGGTCCTGGCATTCTACACCACTCCTGGATCCTGCTGCTGGCCACTGGAAAGCAGAGATATGAGAGAGGAAACGGTGTGGTGGCTGATATGCCCTGTTAAACAGGTGCTTGATCTCTTTTCTGGGCACCTTGTGATGTTAAAGGCCGGGGTAATTTAGAACAGCCTGTGGAGTGCTCAGACACAGGCCAAGGGAATGCCTTTCACAGAGCAACAGACCTTTCTGCACAACAGCCTCAACCTGTGCAATTTGATTGCACCTTAGGAACAAACCCTCTGAATGACAAGGGCAATGACCTGAACCTGGATTAAAATAGACTGAAAGCTGGTTTTAATCCTCCCATTATTTCCTCTCAGAATGATTTCTACAGAGGGCCCAACCTGTGAAAAGTGTAGCTGGTTAGCATATATTTCATTCTTCCTTATGTGTTTAT
The DNA here is from genome assembly GCF_030490865.1 of Poecile atricapillus. Taxonomy (NCBI): domain Eukaryota; kingdom Metazoa; phylum Chordata; class Aves; order Passeriformes; family Paridae; genus Poecile; species Poecile atricapillus. Next base: position 58,903,875 of record NC_081249.1, on the reverse strand, counting down.
TTGCATTATTTTCCAGGCATGTGAATGAAAGATGTGAATAATGTGGTTTGAATGCTTCAGTGACTGGGTCTTTTAAATAAAACCAAGAGGGGATTGATCAGTGTCACAAAAGAGCCAAAGAATCCCTTAAACAGCAGCTCACATAACTGTGGATTGCATAATTCAAAGCTATCCTGGGGCATCTTTAAATGATGCATAGATTTTGTTTTCTTACTTTACATTTTTGAGAGGAGAAAGTTAGATGGAAGTTTGTCATTGGCCACAGTGGCACTGAGAGATGAGAAGTGTTTCCTTGAAAGAGAAGATGCCCCCCATGCCTGCCTGCTGCCTAAAGCAGGGAGGGTGGGGGAATCAGCTCAGCTCCGCTCAATAGGAGCCGCCGGAGCGACGCTTTGTCCCTGGTCAATTAAGATACGGGCTGGAAAGGTAATAGAGGGAGACAAACTGGCTTTTAAAGCCAATATCAGATATTGTTAGTGAGGATGGTGTGAGCATCCCCTGTTCGCAAAGCCGGTCGCTGCCTGGTGCCGAAGGGCTGCTGGAACCTCCCAGTCCCCTCCAAATGCTGCTCCGTGCAGCCAAACCCGGAGTGCCAGGCATCAGATGGCGCAGGTTCGCTGAGGAAATCCGAGATAATGATTTTATTTGTTCAGGACATTTAAGGTTTTTTTTAAATTGGCAAATTAAGACAACATAATTAGTTAACAACACTCTGCATTTGCTCAGCCCGCGTGTGTGAAGAGCTGGCATCATTAAAATAACACCTGTGGATTATGTCTAATTACCGAATTTTTTGAAACAGAGGTATACATTTTAATTTTCTGCCTTTTAAAACGGAAGTCAGAGTTTAACAAGTTGGTATTTATGAGAGAGGAGATTTTAATTTGTAACGCGAGCAGCGGGTTGGAATTTTTTTGTCTCCCTAAGAACCACAAGGTGGCAGAACCCGCCCGCAGTTCGCCCCGAGCCGCGCCGGGACCGGGGATGGGGATGGGGATTGAGATGGGCTTGGGCCGAGACCGGGGCTCGGGGCCGCTGCAGGCAGGGCGGAGAGTCGTGTAAAAACAATCAGGAGAAATCCTGCTTTTTACAAAAAAACGGTGATGGAGGCAAGAAGACCCCTCCAGGTACGGAGCTGGGCTTTGCGTACGCTCGCAAAGCTAGGCGGAAATTGCTCGATGTAGGGAAATAGAAGGATCCTGTAAGCGGTAGTGTCAGGAGAATGGATGCCCCTGCATCTGTGTGATCTCTCACCACCGTCCCAGTGTGTTGCATGTGGTGTGTGTGTGTGACTGGGGATGCGGTGCTCAGTCACTGCCTGTCTCTCCGCCTGCAGCTCCTTTGCTGCTTCCTTAGAGATATTGTAGGGCTTGGGAAGTTTCTGGGTGAGAAAAGTGGGGCACCCTCCCTTCCTCTCCCCCCCCATCTGTCATGCACGGCACACACCTTCTTTGGCACTCTGCAGATTGCAGCAAAGCAGTACCAGTCATACAGGGATTGATTCTGGAATGCCCTTTCTGTGACCACATTGGGGCAGAGACTTGCTTTGTTTATGTTCGGGGCAGCGTGCTGGCAGTGCTTAAACAACACATGGCTTTTCATAGTGGAGCCTAATTTTAAGTACACTTCAGTGCTACACTGCCAATAGATTAGTGTGAGGGATCCCACTAAATTATACCCTGTAGCTTGTGACAAAATACATTTTCCAAAGCAATAAGCATTGGAAGAGAGGAGGGGATGTCAAATAAACTTGTTTGATTACTCATTTAAACAAAAAATATCTTTTCAAAGCATAGAAAGGAACTTGGCAAGTGAACTCGTGGGAAAGGCCAGATTCCCTGATGTGTTAGGGGACTGCTGCCTGTGAGTGGGGTTATGCCCTGTGAAGCATGTCTTACAAGGCATGCAAGGAATCACCTTTCTCCTCAGATACTGGGATTTTCTAGACACCACTGCATCTCTGTGCTGCCTTATCACAATAGAGTGGGTATTTTGGAAGAAAGGAACAATCAAGGTAGAGCTCTGGTCTCGTGTTGCAGTTACGGTGCCCCCGGCTGGATCTTGCACAGAACCACCATGAAGGAGCTGTCAGGCAGCAGCTCTGAGAGAGTTTCTGCATGGCAAATTGGAGTGGTGATTGAGGCACCGATAAACTGGTTGTCTTCCCTGAGGGCCTGGGGCTTTCTGCCAGACTGAACAGCCAATGTGTGTATAGCTGTCTTTCCCAAAAAGAGGGAATAGGGTATTACACTCCCAGTGCTTCTTAGTTTCATCAGTACAGCATTTCATCCTGTATTTTCTGATCCTGAAGGCTGTATTGGAGGTGGGTTAGGTCTTTCAGGTACAGGTAGCACAACAGGGACCTGAAATCAAGCTTTTTCTTCTTCCTCAGATACTTGCGGGAAAATATGAGCTCAGAGCTTGTGTGCATCTACAGTGCAGCTGCTGGCACAATTCCAACATCCCTGCAGGTATCAAATATGCGGATTATTGGAGCCCAAGGACTGTGCCTGGCACATGTACACCTACACCCTAAACAAACCTCCCATTTCCAGGGTATGAGGTACCCTGAAGTGAGTTCAACCCACTGCTGATGCTGTGTTATGGGGCTGCTAAAGATGACAAGATCCCACAGGACCGCAAACATAATTAATTCATATGGCCCAGGGTTGAACATACATTCTTCAGGGGTTTGGTGGTGGTTTGTTTTTTTCTTTATTTGTTTGGGGTTTTTTGTTTTTGATGCAGTGACTGTTTCATATAGAGTATGTATTAAATTTTTCATACTCTATCATGGACACTTATGACAACACAGCAGGTGTTCAACAGGCATTCCTGGCAGGAATAGCACAGATAAGTTCAGATGGAGAATGAATGACATCAGAAGTTGAATACCGCACCAAAACTTCCATCAGTGTAGGAGCAAGAATATAGGCTAGAGGTCGTGGCAGAGAAAAGGCCCCCTTCATAAAATATCATTTGTAATCTATAGTACTTGGTTAAACTCCCTCCCAAATGCTGAAATTGTAAAGAGTAAGACCTACTTACTCAAAATGCATGTAGTCATAACTTGAATTTTAAACAACTTTTGGAATTTGCACATGAAAACCAGTCACATAAAGTTTTTTTAAGAGGAAGATTGAGGGTTAAAAAATGACTGAGACTAACCAGAAATAAAACCAAATATTGGATTATATCGCAATTAGTCATTTCAATGTAATTGTACTCAGAAAATATACATTTCATCCTCTCACTTGAATATTAAAATTTTACTTGTAAGGAGCTAAAACTTAAACAACTAAAAAGCAGTTGCATTTTACTGTGTATAGCTCCATGGTTTCACAGCACAACTTACAGCTTCGTAATTAAGGCACCCCTTTTTTTTCATTTTGTTTAGCAGCCACACTGTTATTTTGTTCCTATGACTATAGGTTTTCAGCCTGTATTTCTTGATCCTGAAGATAAAGCATCCTGGGCAGTGCAAAGAGGTTAGACATAGATCAGTCAGGAATTAACAGGTTAGTTAATTTCAAGTGATTGAGTTTTTAACAGCATTTGGATTATCCCATGCTAAAGCATCTCAAATTGTAAATCACAGTGGTAAAATACAGTGAATCTTGAGGGTATATCATTTGCAAACTTTCCCTAATGATTTTAAAACCTCCCAAATGAATTGGTGTATTGACACAACTCTGTCCACAGTAGGGAATATTTGTAGTTCAACAGCTATAAATCCTAGAATAGTTAAGTAATCTTACACTAAAACCAACTCTGTTAATGTTATGTATACCACTGTGCATTTTCCAGCGATATTAGCTTATTTAATAGCTCTAACAGAGAGTTGCCATCTATTATTGCTTTCTGCACTGGCAGGTTTACAGAAAGGGAAGCTGCAATTGTCCCACTCTGTTTATTGATCAGGTACCAATTTTTTGTGTAAGGCTCCCAGCTACTGGGAGGTTTCTGCTCCAGCTCCTCTGGGGAGAAACTTGTAGGCATAAGTTTTATACAAAACTTATTTTTGATCCTCTGCCTCCTGAGAATTCACCTTTTCTGACTTATTGGGATCTTTTCTTTCTAACACCAAGTCCTTGCTCTAAGCATAATCTTGGAGGAAAATAAAAGAATTTCACCATAGTTAGTATTTAATTTATTTTATAATTCCACAGTTAGTAATTTATGCTATCTACAACTTGAGTACAAACAGGCTCATCAGGAATACTGTCAGTATGAAAGAGACTAGGCTTTGATGGAAAAAGTGCAGATTTATGCTGGAGTTTAAGGTTCTCACAGTGCAATATTCAGTTATGGTAGTGATATGTGTTGATAGATTTAAAAGTGGCATCTTTTTTAGTTTGAATAAATGTGGCATACTGCATGTAGCTGCAAAAAACATTTCTTCTAATGAAACTACATATATAATTGATGCTATGGACCTCATTATATATGAAACAGTGGAATAGTTCTGAACTACTAGAGACATCTGTCTAAACAAATCTATGAAAAATCTTGGGGATCTTTACTAAAGAAACTTCTTATGATTCAAATATAAGCCTTTCCTATTAAAAATAGTGATCCTGTTGATCCTTTTAAGTTTAACATGAATCGAGATTGAATTAATACAATAATGGCCTCATCAAACTTCCCTGTATTGTAATTACAAAGATCTGGTAGGGGTATATCCTTTTTCTAAACATTGTCATATCATTTTATGCTGATCCCTGATCCCACTTTCAATATATCTAGGATTATCGTACTGAACAGTACATAAAGCAAACATTACCTGCAATCAATACTATAAAGGCCTGTCTGAGTCAGCTGCAAGTGCACTTTAGGAACTGCCTCTTCTTAAATCATGGCATGGCACTGGAGATCAAACAAAGTGCTGAAGATGTTAGTCCCTGAATTTACATCTCAGGATTTCACAAAAGGGCATTTACAGTGGAAGACCCGGCAAAAAATTCACATACCCTGCACTTCAGGAGAAATGTCAAAGTCTGTTTATTCATCCTTTTGCTCAAAAAAGGTCTGATCCTTAAATCTCACTGAAGTTAATGAAGTGACTTGGGTTATAATGGGGTTTGGATTAGAAATTTATTAAAATAAGTGTCAGTATTTCTATTTCAATAACATAAAATTCCTCTCTAAGCAATTACACCTCTCAGGTCCTCAAGATTTTGAGATTTAAGGAGATAATTGAAGTTTATGAATTGATTTATGTTCTGAGAATGTAGCGTCATTTCTGTTTTGGCAATCTTTGCTTTACCACATATCATATGTGTAAATCAAAGCCATATATAAAGACACTTAGATATTCTCTACTATTTGCACAATACTATTAAAAAATACAGAAAATATTGCTCTTTATTCTTCTTCTCCAGAGCTATTCTTTAGCATTTTCATTTACTACAAAGGTAATAGCAAGAAATAAAATAAAATAAAATCTGATTATAATAATTTTGAATTAAAAGATACAAATATCAAAAATATGGCTAAACAGAAAGGAAAAACTAAGTAAACTTCCATTAAAAACTATGTGTAAAATCTCAAATGAATTGTGTATATGTTCACTGAGGACATATGTCTCCCAATTCAGGAGAAGGTTGCTTATACCATCACACTGAGGTGTACATAAAGTTCTCATGTTATTTAGCCCTGGTCAAAACAGAGAAACTTCATTTCAAATTGTGCATTGCAAAGTTGAAAGGGCAACATTATTTTTAGTGATGAAACTACCAGAAAACATTTGTTAGAGTGCTGTAAGCTACTCTCCCTGGAGTGCACCCTGAGAACGGCTAATCTGCATGACTAATATTCAGAGTGTAATTCCCTCCCCTGGGCAAGACTTCCCAATGCACTGACAGGCCTTTCTCTGGCTGTTGATTTCAGTGGTGTCTTCTCCATTCCCTCTGCTCCTGAGGGAATAAAGCTTAGTGGAGGACAATAAAAGAAACAGGACGTCAGCACACTAAAACTCTCATAACAGAGATCAGGAGTCCAGACATGTGCACCACCACTCAGAGAGAAATAGATCATTTTGGGTTGTTAAGATGGAATATTTTAGACTTCATCCTCAAGAAAACATATATTTTGTGACCGTGATCATTATCTGTCTACCTATTCATTTTTCTTTTTTTTTCTTTTTTTTTTTTTTTGGCAATGTTGACCCTAGCATAGCAAAGAGAAGAAAAAGAAAAAGAAAACAAAACAACAAAAAAAAGGTAAAATTTAAATCCCTTCATATTTCACTAACATAGATAGCTTTGTAGAAAAAAGGACCCCAAGTAACAGAGAAAAAACATGACTGAAAGTCAGTTATCTCCTCTATTTTAACAAGGAGATTCCCATCACCAAACCCATCAGTCAAAACACACCATAAATAGTGGTGAAATTCTGCAAACTTCTAAAGGTACTTTAAGGAGAAAGTGTTCTGAGTGACACCCTTTACAGTTCAGAGGAAAAAGATCTCCATTTTGCATAGCATAGAACTAGTTCTAATCGACTGCTGCCAGCAGAAACAGGTAGACAGACAGCACAAATGTGGAAAATAGCTGAATAATGGGAACAACATCCAGAATTTCAGGAGAGAAAATATCTTATAACATTAATGTAAGATAGATGAGGAGATGCACCCACCAAGCTCAGACACGAATCTGCACAACACTGCTTCTGTGTACCTTTTTTACAAGAGCTGCAGAACATTATCAGTTTTGACTGATAAAAGGAGTTTATAAACTAAAAAAGTTTCTTTTAAAGAAGAAGCATATGCCATAAATGATAGTTCCACATGAGAAAAATGTAAGTTATCTTGGCATTTATTTCTACTTTTATTGCTGGACCAGTGCAATTTTTTGCCAGTTACAGATCCAGAGAGTCTGGATTTTAGTATCAGTCCAAGCACTGCAAAAGCACCAGTCCCTGCCTGAAGCAGCCTGCAGAAATCCTCTTTCAAGAGCAAATCTGTTTATATAAGCCAGTACAAAATTAAAACAAAAGAATAGCATTATACTAAACTGCAACCTTCTTATGAATTCTCTTCTTATGAGTTTTCTTTAAAAGAGAGCATAGAGAGCAAAAGAGCTGTTTGCTTGTAATGTAATACATACTAATACATAAATTTTCATTAATAACAAGACAATCTCCAATGACATGCTTGCTTTTCTCTACCTTTTATTTTTTTAGCTGAAAGTAATGGAACATTAAGAAAAGTGGGAAATGCAGTAAGTGCTGCAACAGTGAAGGTTTTCTTTTCCTTTGAAAGAGAAACTATTTTTGACAGATTTCAAATATTATTGTATTATGAAAAAAGAGGAAAATGTCCTTTGGACTCCTCGTATTCCTGAAGCAATTACAGTAATTCTATTAATGTGTTATGAGCTGCTTTTCTGATTTGATCCAACATAATTGCACCAATTTGGTAGCATTTTCAGATTTCAGTCTCTAGTTCCCACTTAAATGGCTAAGATTTCAGTGTCTAGCTTTTCACAGTCTTTGGTTTTCTTATGTGGGAGTCACCTCTTGGCTATCTGCAGAGAAATATTCCTGTGCTCTGTGAGCATAGATAGTGTGGATAGCATATGCTTTTGTGCATCAGATAAAACAAGTCTCCCCATGAGGCCAATTGATGATGCCAGCCACATTTTCATTGCCTATCATAACTGATACCATCACCAAAGACTTTTCTTGTCACCAAACACAGGGGAAAGTCTTAATAAGCAGTGGACTCAGTTTCTTGCTCTCAGTTTATCACTATGCACACTTTTCATTCCTGTTTGCTGGGTTTAATGCAGGTATAAGCTGCACTCAGTCTAAGATGCCTGTAATTGTCAGAGGACATGGAGAAAAACAGTTCCCATGTACCCTTAGGTAGTATTTCCGGAGACCTTACTCCTGGTTAGACTTCCTGCTGCTCACTGCTGTATCACCTCAGAGAGTGAGGAGCAATCCTCACAGTCTTTGCACCCTTTCCTGCGGAGGATTTCAGCTTTATGCAGATATTTCACCTACCCGGCCCTCTGACCTTAAACTGCCAGCCAGGCCAGGCAGGTTAGGGCTGCAGAATCAGAAACATACTGAAGGCTTACAGCTTTGTGTGGGTTTAGAGATGAGGAAAGAAAAAGATATGGAGACTTTGTCGTGTCTCCAATTCAGAACATATCAGCAATTTCCAGCATTACTATTATCTCACTGGTGGTATAGAGCTGGAAGACCAGAGTCCAGATCTCATATCAATCAGCTGTCACTTCTGTTGATGATGCACAAATATCCTGAGTCCAAATATGTGCTGTTCAAGATGATGCAATTTGGATGAGTCACCATCCCTGGAGGGTGATGTGATTGTAGATGTGGCACTTAGTGACATGGTTTAACGGTGGACTTGATGGTGTCAGGTTAAAGGTTCGACATGATGATCTTAGTGGTCTCTTCCAACTTGAATGATTCTCTGATTCTCTGTGAGGTAGCTACCTGCTCTAAATATATATCAATATTGTAACAACATCCGTGATACCGCATCTATTTCCTGTTTTGCTCTATTCTGTGATTATTAGACCAGCTTTGCTGTGTGACACCTCACAATATGTTATCCCCTCATCCCAGCACCTTTCATAACCACTCTGAAGAGGAAGATAGATAAGCATTAGACACAGTTCTTCACCTACTTCCTGATTCACAAAATTTATGCCTTGTCAGTGAAACGCTGGAGCAGACCCACTGTGTATTTTAGGTCAATTAGTCCCTGGGGAGAACCTAAGGGAAGGAAGATTCTGGGCCAAGGTAGCAGAAGAACATGGACTGGGAGGTAGTCTTTGTGCTGTAACTTCCACCTGACATACATTTCCCTCAGAACAGGTCTTGACAACCTGATAATACAGAGTTACTGTGATGCAGTAGAACCTCCTCCCATTCAAAGTCTTATCCTGCAGACCCCTTTGCCTAAAAGTTTACTTTTACCCCTGATATTGTGAAGAGATTTTTTGGATATTGTTATCTGGAAAGACTTTAGTAATTAAGTAATTCTTTCATAATTTTTAGATTGCACATTTGGTATTTCCTTGGCTCCCTGACTACTAATGCTTACCATGCCAAATAGCTCCTTTTTTGAAATGTTTGCTGTGGCATTCAGCTGTACTTTCTATTGTGGTCTGAAAGAATCTGGACCGTGTTACATGTCATCAGAAATGCATCCAGGATTTTCTAGGATTTGGGAGAGTTCAAATTTGAGACTCAGGTTTTTCCTGTTAAACTGATCCCTGGGTGCCAAAGGGAAAGTCTGAGTTTAGAGCTGCTGCTGTTCAAAGTTTGACAGTATTTAAAGTGGATGTTTCAGGCCTAACTCTGCTTGTTATATTTCCCAAATCTTCCCAGCCACTGTGCATTCTGTGCTATAATAACCAATGCTCTACCACTCGACTGCACTACTTATAATGCTCCCAGTGCTACTTGACTCTGCTACTAAAAATGCACCTGATGATAATGCCACTTGCCCACTACTTCCTAATGCACCACTGGTTGGCTCATTACGGGATGCCTGGAGGCAAAGTGAACTGTTCCAGTCTTTCTCTCCACCTTGGCAAAGATAAGGGTAGCATAATAAATACCATTCAGCCATTTGATTTCCCAGTTCCACTGAGTTCACGCATTTGGAATAGGTTGTAAATTCTCTTGAACACAATCACCCCTAGATTATCACTGATGCACATACACTGAACTTTGTGCTCTTTATTTCAAAACAAGGACTGTCTTCAGCTCAGCAGCTCAGATCAGCTGCTTTCCCATCTTCATGTGCAATAGATTGTATCTTTAACAAATTATTAATGTTCCTATTACAACCTGATTTGATTTATATTTTTGCTGCTAGCAATGGTCTAATTATTTTTGTATTACTGTGTGGTCATAATGATAATTGTCCTCAATTTACACACTGACTAAGCATTTGCTTTCACAGATTTGGAGATTGTGGGATTACTGATGAGAAAAAGAAGAGAATGTAGAAGTTTAATATAATTAGTTGTAAGGGAAGTCTCTAATAAGGAACCATAAAAACTCAATTTTCATTGAAAGGATCATTTTACACTGTATGGTTTCTGTGTTGTTTTTTGGGTTTTTTTGTTTTGTTTTGTTTTCTTTTTTTTTTTTTTTTTTTCCTAGAAGCAGAACAAGCTGATCTTACTGTCAGAGTTATTTTATTTGACCAGTCTATTTATATTGTGCTTTGTGGATTTTTGGTATGAGCAATAATATGCAGAGGCTAGTGAACCATTTTAAGAACTGAGACATAACTGTTCCTTACATCTTATGATATTTGAGGGAGAATAAGAGGTCCTGGCCCTGCCATTTGCAGCAGAGCCAGGATTTGCTTTTGGATTGGCAAGATACATATAGGTATGTAAAACATCCACCAGGGATAAAAGGGTGGACAAGATAACCACTAAATAAACAAATTATTGCAGAAGAAGTCTGAGCTTGCTAACAGCTTGTCCATTGTCTGTAAGCCTCGTAGGTTTCACCAGGGAGTCATGTTGTAAATAGTGATTTGACAGTAATTATGAGGATTTGTAAAGGAATGTTTGCCATGCATATTGAAGGTAGTAAGTTAAAACCTGAGCACCTCACCCAAAGGTCTTTTAGTAGTTACTAGAAAGACACAAACATCTGTAAAGAGGAATTCATCTTTGGCAGATTTCTGTCTGAGGCTGAATACTTCCTGGGATGTGTTTATTGCACGCCATTAACTCAAAGGAAAGCAAGAATTAGACTGTACTTAGACAATAGAAGTTTAGATGCCTGATTTACAAGGGATAAATCCCACTCACAGAGGGTTTATATTAACCCCCCTTCACTAATAAAAAAGAGTAAAAAGCAATGAAAGGGAGTGGGTTTTTTAATAGCTTCCAAGCAAAACACAGTTGTACTACTGGAGCACAGAAAGATTCAGCTCACTGTTCTGTCTCCATGAGAATATTTTTCTTCTCCATAAGAATAACAAAATCTTAAAAAAAAGCTTTTAGGGAAATTATTACTAATTCCATATAAAAAGAGTATTATTTCTTCTACATTATATCAGCTAAATAATCTGAAATCATTAGCAAGCATTCTGCAGAAAGATATTCAAACTTTTGTGCAATAAACACTATTTTAGCAGTTTTTATATATTTTTAATATATTTGCTTATGTTCACCTATAAATCCATAAAGGTAGATTTTCAAAACTGCTGATTTTCATCATGTGACATCAGAACAACAGTATTTAGGAAAACAGTGTTACCTGTGAAGGAGCAAGTAGTTGTTGTAACACAACTCCATTAATTAGAAACATAGTTTGACAAGTTATAACCCTTCTTCCTAATTTTAATTCCACCTGGTAGATCTGTAGGAATGAGTTATTAATGCTGATATTCTGAAATGCCACTTAGGTCTTGTGTAATCAAAGAACTATATTCTCTCAGAACACAAAGGAACCCCTAGTGTGAATTTGTAATTAACGTGCTGAAGGGAACGTTTCCACCCGTGTACTGAACACAGTTGTTGGGGCTAATAAACAAGCACAATGGATTCATCCTTTCAACATGATCAAAGGAAACATAAAGATACAGGCACATGTAATTTTGGGAAGTGTGGAGACATTGCTTAGCATAAGCTTATATCACAAGAAGGATGTTAGATCCATGTTTTTGGATATGAGCAATTTCCAGAAGAGATATAAAAACATCTTGCCTTAGCTGGCAGAAAGATGCAGTGTGTATTAGACAAAAGATGGGGTAGAACATTTGGTACAAATGAAACCTAGTACCACTTTCTAGCTATTGGAAAGATTGGGAAAACTCCTGAAGTACAAGGACTCTTTCTAGGTAATACAAAGGTATTAGGAAGAGAAAATATCTTTTATCAGATTAACAAAACAGGCACAATAGTCGTTCTTTAGATTGTTTCTGGTTTATGAGTCCATGTTTTGCGTGGGGTTTCAATTTTTTTTCAAAGTGTGTTAGTAATGAAATATATTGGTCCATACAAAAATTGCTTTATTTGTGTCCTTAGGTCACTGTGGTTGCTATGTATGTCACCCCAATGGTTATCTTGAGCAGACTGACCAAAGGCACAGATTTTCTTAGCTTAGTAATGTCTCAGTAAAATACAAGTCAAGCACAAAAATCACTGATGTTTTTATCAAAAGGTGAACCATGGCCAGGGGGTGGCCTCATTTAGCTATCTCACACCAAGAATAGTATAAAAATGCAAGAGGCTCGCCTCTTAGATTTGAGAGTACGGTGGCTACTCTTGTTAGAGGATATCCTGCTGACAGAAATAGCCATCATTTTTGAACAAAGATACAGTCCAGAAGTGCTGGTGTGCAGCAGCTCCTATTCATAACAGGCTGTTGCATTTTGTAATCAGAACAAGAAGGGGTCTTGTTTTCATAGGATAATTACTATAGCTTAGTTATTACTGCTTAATAACCAGTGTTTAAGATTTAGTCTAGAAACAAAACAAAATTCAGGTATATTTAGAGATGTATGAGAAAGCATACCACTGAGGTCTCTGGTTATTTTTAATATTTGTCCCATGGATACTTGGCTATTGCCAACATTTGCAGAAGAAAGAATTTCCAGACTTAAAAAATCTAGTTTCTCCCCTTGAATAATTTCAAGCTGAAATTATTCTAGAAGTCACATTCAGTTCTCTTAACTCTTGACTGTTGCGCCAGGGCCTAGGGATATTTAAAATATCCCTGTCTTTAAAATATCTACAAGTTATCGAATTAAGAAATCTGCAACATAACACATACTGGAAACAGGTAAAGCTGATAAAGTTCTACTTGTAGCTGAACAGTCAGAAAAGGCCTCAAAAGTAAAACAGTATTTGAAAATGTCAATAAACCTATCTATCTATCTATCTATCTATCTATCTATCTATCTATCTATCTATCTATCTATCTATCTATCTATCTATCTATCTCCCACAAAGTTAGCTACATAGTTTCTTAGGGTTTTTTTGTTTGTTTGGTTTTTTTTTTCCAATGTAGAGATTATTATTATGGAATCTAAACACCTAACACTCTAAACAGTATGCAAACTGAAGAAGATGATGGAATACTTGCCTGGAACATCGCAAATCTTCCTATTTTTTGCTATGTTTGCAAGCTCATGCATGAATGCTCTTCCCATATTATTGAGCTTTTGTTTGTTAAGATAGCGAGGATAAATGAGGAAATATATATTTTGTGACTTGAACTGAAAGTGCAGAAATATTTCCAGTGTTGCACATTGCAATTTATTTTTTATTTTTTAACATAAATTTTTATGGTAATGAGGAGAGTTCATGGACATTGCTTTCTCTGATTTCCAAACCTGATTTTATTTATTAATAGTTTTGAAATGTCATGAAGCCTCAAGTTGCTATATATGACATTACTTCTTCTGAAAAGGAAATTGTGTGGATTGTTAAATTATCAATGCAATTGGTTTATCGTTGAAAGTAAAGAGACCTGAAAGCAGAGAGAAGCCTTGGGGAAATCATAGTAAATCTAATCAGGTAAAAAAGCATTTGTAAATCTCTGTGCATCTTCACGTTATTTTTCTTTGTGGTAACCATATTTTCAGGAAAACGGTTGTTATGCTGTGTTGCAAAACTAAGAACAGTCATTCCTTATTCTCTAGCAGGGTATACTACATATATATATGAACTGCTTCTCTGTCTCTCCCTCTGTCCTGTTCTCACTTCTGAACAATATACACTTTTTGCTTATTTTGTAGGATTGCATAGTGGCCTTTCTTCAGCAGAACTCACTCTGAAAGTTGCATTCAACTCCTGAAATGAAATGCAGAATATGGACCACCTTGCTGTAAAAGCCACCATTCCAACTTTGAACACCTCCAAATTCTGTATATTTTCAGTCTGGGAGTCTACACCTACTGCATAAACTCTGGCTGCATGGTGTGCCTTATGCCACCAGAAGGGCTCAGGCTGCAAGGCAAAAATGCTCACCACCTCTTTGGTTTTATTTTCCTGCCTGCTCTCTGTCCCTCTCTCAGGCTTCAGCAGTTATGTACCTCAGAGTCAGCTTCACACCAGTGGAGAAAAAGAACCTTCTTCGAACAGTTTTGCCATCTGTGAGATGTGTTTATAAGTCATTTACCTCTGCTGTTCTAAACCCATCAACTGTTATGCACACGGATAATTTTATGGACTGGGCTATATCCTTGAATGGGTAGAGACACAGTTAAGCTACGTAAATGCCAAGCTGTTTGCAGCAAGAAGGCTTTAGCCTTTAGGATTTTCTGGCAGGGACTATTTAAAATAGTTGCTTTTTTATAGTTCTTTGCACATTCTGCAGAAAGAAAGGCCCTGCATTTGATTTAACATCTTACTTGCCCCAGTTTATAAATGTTCACCTGGCACAGTTGTGGATAAACCTCACTCAAGAGCCAAGTGAATGTGGCACCAGGAGTCTTTTGATTATGGATGACCTAATGAGCCCAGGTGCAATTGGAACAAATTCATAAACTATGGATGGACACAAGGAAAATGAAAGAGTTGGAAAATTCTTGTTTGGCTCTATTGTTATTATTCATGTGCAGGGAGAAAAGAGGTGTCTGTGGCAATTGCATTGGTGCTTATCAGCAAGGCAAGTGTTTTTAAAACAAAAATTTAAAAATGGCATTTCCTGTTCATAAAATCATATCAATTCTATCTAGTTTTTATAGTATACCTAAATTATGTTTTGGATTTGGTGTAATCGACAAAATATGATTAAAACTTTTTTCTGTTTTATTTCATTCTATCATCCATGATAAGATGACATCCTTGAACTGAAAAGCCACATTCATTAAGAAATAGTCCAATATTTTCAACAACTGCTCTGAAAAAAAGGGGTTTTATCCAAACACTGAAGCAAAAGCTTCAACAGAATTTCCTTTCTCTGCAAACTGGATAGTCATCTTTGGAGTTTGCAGTCTCCACTCAGTGCACACCTTTTCCACAAAGCTGTGTTACCTCCTACAGAGCTTTGTTCTCAGGACCTGCCTTTCATCAGTTGTTCTCTGCTCTGCATTTATCTTTCCTTTCTGTACTGCCAGCACAGAGCTAGATTACCCCCTCCAGAGGCAAACCCAACATCTATAGGATGAATGTCTAGCTGGGGCCACCCTACACGGTGCTCCCAGCATCCCTCCAGGCAGGGTGGTCCACACAAGGGTCTATATTTTTATGCCTGCCTGTTTATGCCTATTTGTAAGACTGGAGATCGGCAGGCTTCAGGGAAAAGATAACACAGCTTCAGTTTGCTGTTTCCTAGGAGATTCAGTGTAGAGTAATAAGGGCTGCTGAGCCTCTTTGGAAATCCCGGTCCCTCACTGAATCAGCAAGACCTGCTCGCACCTGGCTCCCCCTTAGAAAGCCTGGCACTGCTGGGGCTGCCTTCAGGGGCTGCCTTGGTGCTCAGTGTATCCTGCTGAGACAACTGAACTCTTCAGGCATGGACCATGGACTTCTCAGGAGAGAGAACAGCAGACAAATTCCAGAAGAAGTTGAAAACAGTGACTGGAGCTTGTCATAAAGATACAGCTAGAGCTAAGCCATACTTGGTCTGTCTGAGAAAGGTATTAGAAATGGCCCAATAAAACCTGATAATCTTACGTTAGTTGTATATGAGGATTAAGGACGCCTTTTGTACAGTATTTAAATATATGGAGATGAATGAAAAAGACAGAATGGCCTTTGAGTTAGCAAGTGGCTTACATCTAACTGAACTTTGATAACTGAGCTGTTCTAAAGAGATTGTTTTAGCACTTAACATACTTGGACTCAATGTGCGTGGAAAATAATTGCATATTGGCAATAAAAGGTATATTAGCACAAGATCATAATGTATGAACTACAAAAATTTATTCAAAAGTAAAAATAAATAGCTGGCTGTAATTCCTCAAAAATCAGAATCAGACCCAATGTTATGGAAAACATCAGCAATATTTTGAATACAAGATATAGGAAAGTGTTAATATTTTTTTCAAGAAATACAAATGTAGCAGACATTGACAATATGGAAGATGATCAGAATATCACATGGGAAGACATGGATAGGTTTTAGAACTGGGACAAGGTATGTGATTTAATTAGTTTGAAATGCGAGGTAATGAACATAGGGAGCAATGAGAATTTCTTCAATCAGAAGGACCACTGGTTGAAACAGGAAGACTTAAGGGTATTAGTCAGTCAAAGAATTATTATGCACCACCTAGGTGCATGTAGCAGTAAAAAATGGAAATACAATTCTCAGATGTATCCAGTGAGGCTTTTGCAAAACGAAAGCATTAAGTATTAATTATAAGTTGCACTGTTGAGACATTATCTGGTATGGAGTTTAGAATTCCAGTCATAAAAACTCAACAAGTTAAACTCCTAATGGAGCAGGTGGAGAGAGGAAAAGAGTTAATAGCAGCGCCGTAGGAACAGAAAGCCTGTTTTCTGGCCAAATTTTATCAAAATTTTAACATAATGAATTAAAACCAAGAGTACATTTGGTCTATTTGTATAAAGAAATGATAAAAGCAGATAAAAATAAAATTATGCCCATTAAGAGCAAGGGACAATTTTGACCTAAATAGGACATTATAAATGTGGTATCAAAATTGGAAAAAATGTGTTCTACAAAAATCTTATAATAGAAGAAGTGGTGGCAGAAAATCAGCAGTAGTTTACGTGCTTAATGTAATCAGTGAAAAGGATTTGATAATGAGATTGATTATGATGAAATAAAGCTGGAGATGGAAAAGTGTCCCAGAGCAAGAGAATTCCTGATGGAGTCTGGAAAATGAAGCAAAAAAAATCTGGTTTTACTAAGACCTATTGTCCTTATGCATATAGACCTGGTCTGCTGAAATCAAGGTAATATTTACCTGTACAAAGCAGCAAACAATGAGCAGTGAGACTGGAACTTGCAGAATACTAGGCAACAGAAAGGATAAAAATGCTAAAGAAATGACCCAGTGGGAAGCTTTCGCCATAGTTTGCTGTGTGCGCATCAGTGACATGTATGATTGTATACCCTCTGTGCTGTTTTACCTACCTAAGCTAATTCTCAGGGCCCCATGGGCATCACTCCCTATCCAGGGGGCTGTCTGCCTGGTTTGAGAGCCAGCTCACACTGTCTGTCTGTCCATGTTCCCTCTCTGCTGGCCTGACTGAGGCACTGCTGCTCTGTGACCATGCTGGGCACGACACTGCCCCATGCCTGTCCTGCCACCACCCAACCTCCTGGTCCCTGCACGTGGCCCTGGCCTTACCAACTCTGGCACTAAACTACTTTCATAATCTGGTATTCTTTGAGGGGAAAGATATTTTCTTGTCTGGGAACTTAGGAAGACTTTGCTGTTGTTCTTTTTTAATCTGTAAATCCAGTTCTGCTCAGTGTTACTCACTGAGTGCTCAGTGCACAGGGGCATCAGGAGGGCTGATGAGCAAGGAGTCTGGATCTGGGCAGGACATGCAGAGAAGCTCAGCAGTTGGGAAGCACTCCGGAAGTCTCTTTGGCAGATGCCTGCTGGGTCAATACGTGATGTCTTCTGTCAATACCAACCCACAAAATACCTAAGCATGTGAAATCCAAATAGTTTCTTCTGGGCATGCAATCTGAACCAGTTAGGATCACTGAAGACACAAGCACTTCACAACACAATATGCTGAAGCTCTCCCTGGCATGCCGAAGTGCTGAAAACAATCTGAGCACTGATAAATTGGTGGTGGATACATCAGGGTTAGCAGAGAGCACTGCAATTCCTCTACAGTCCCAGGAGCCGTGATGGTGTGTGCCTTGTGTGTCTTAAATTTTGCTTTGAATATTCCACATAGGTCTATTTGGTCCAGAGTCCCCTCCAGAAGCACTCTTATTTCAGCAAAAGCAGTACAGAAATCATTCACATTCCTAGGTAATTTCCCTCTGTGCTCTTGCACAAGAATTAATTTTCCTTTGAAGCAACCAATGTTTGAGACTGATGAACTTAAAACAAAGATATTTTTTGCTTCGTCTTCCACTTTTCCCTTCTGGAGTGTAATAAAAGAAATTGTATTTGTGCAAATAAACAGTGTATTGCTACAGCACTTCCCCAGTCCAAAGCTTTTTCTCAGAGTGCCTTTTTTTTTTTTTTTTCTAGTGAAGATCTACACAATTATTCTGGTGTACTAGAGACCCCCCAGAATTCCTGTATGTGAACTACAAATATGGGTTCTACATAGACCAAAGAAATTCTAAGCATGCAGGAAATATTTTAGTGCATTCTCCAAAAGCAAGCTCTCTTCTAAATAGAAAGTTTCTGTCAGCAAAGTAACTTTTACGAATCAATGCACTTAAATTTTGTGCATTCACACTTTTTAGGATCTGAGTGTATTTTTATGTATTTACTTGAATGGATTGATCATATGCTAGTACTTGATTTATGTTAATAAAGGTGGTAATTGGATGATAGTGAAAAAGAGAAAGAGGAACCAACACAAAAAGAAAAATGCTGCAGGGGAAGCAAAAGATCAAGAGGATTGGATCCATTTCCTGTTAAGTTCCTCAGGAGTGTTTCCACTGATTTCACTGAGCTTTAGCTCTTGTCCTTAGTGGGAAAAAAGATACTGAGCTTCATTAGCAGCTTTTATTAAATAAAACTTATTACCATAAAAAGTACAGTCCCACCTTCCAAAGACCTATGTGGAAAGAGAAAACAGGAGCTACTTAAAGGTTCTTGTGAGGTTTTTGTTTGGGATTTTTTTGGGTGAGTTTTTTGTGGGTATTTTTTGTTTCTTCATTGCTTGTTTGTGTGTTTGGTTTTGTTTTAACTAGTTTTAATGCAAATACTTTGAAACCAAAGCTCTTTTTCCTCAGAATTGCAGGAAGGCCTGTGTTGCAGAGGGTTACTCAGCTTATTTACCTGGGTAAGTATAGGAGGCTATGAAGTTCCCATGAGCTGAAGGAAGGACACAAGTTCTGTTTCTACCTCCTGAACCTGATTTCATAGTTAATATGTTCCCTGACACATTACTTGATTATGAACATGGGTATGGGTATGATCTGGAGCAGCCCTGAGTGTGAAGGACAGAGGAGCCATTCCATTTGCAGGAGGAGACCTTCCTAGCTGTGGGGATGCTGACTTTGCCTTGTCACTTCCCCTCATGGCCAGAGAACAGACAGTCTGACTCATTTCATACACTAGTATAGACATGCCCAGTGAGTTCTGAAAACTAAGTGTTTTACCATTTAGAAGGCTTTTCTGCATTCTTGCTGCCAAAACTCCTGCCTGCTTTTAAACTGGCATAACATTAATCATTTCAATATAGCAAATGCTTTGCCAGGACTGAAGGTAGTGTCCCCTGACACAGCACTGATTATTTATTTTGAATCATTTTCAGCATAGCTTCTTCTGTCTTCTGTTATGTCAGCCCTTACAGAGTGTCATTTTTTCTAATAAATTAATTTATTATTTTGAATTCACAGAAGTGAAATATGAATAGGGTAGAATGAAGCAGACAAACAAACAAGGATGAAAATTGAAAATTGTTTGGGAATACATTTTGAAGTAAATGTATTTTAAAATACTCTCCTGCTTGTAATGTTGCTTGAAAAGCAGTGACAACCCCAATATCTCAACAAATACAGAGCAATTCATGCTGTAAAATAACAGTGGAGTTTTTATATCTTCTACATTTATGGGTGGAAAGGGGATCATGGGGCATTTCAGGGTGTGGGGAGAGGGACTCTGACCTGATGTTACATCTCATATGACATGGTGAGTCATCCTAATGGAGAGAGTGTAATGACTTGGCTTTTGGCCTGAGGTTTAGAACACAAAGACCTCAGAGACAGGGATTTCTTCTGGCTTTAGAATAGTTTTCCCTTTGGATAGAGCCTCCACATACACCTTTGATTAAGTGAGAAATGAACATCTAGTACTGGGCAGAAAGAAGTATTGCCATACCGCTTTAGGAGTTGGGTTGAGATTTGCCTTACAAGAACCTCTGCAATACTGAACTCCAGCAACTGTCCTGCTTTGGGAATGTGGGTCCACGCTGGTCTGATGTTGGCTGTTAACTGCAATTCAAACTACAGATGTCAAGACAATGTGTTTCTAGGTGGAGTAAGAAAAAGAGGCACGGGTGTGTTGCTAGATAGGTGATACCTGATTTATTAAATTCAGAAATAATGAATATTGTTTCTTTTACATTAATTTTGTTGAAAAAGAAATTTCTATTTTTAGGGACTCCCAGAGGTAATGAGACTAATTCCAATGTGTGTTGTACACTCTGTATTTTAGAATTAAGCTACAAGAAATGGGTACCTTAATATCATAGCAAACTAATCAGTAAGAGTTGTAGGAATTCTGAGTGGTACTCACTAAGTCCACATTTCAGCAGTCTGCTCCCATTAAAAACATTGTGGGGGTGAAAAGTGCCAAGCAACTGCTTTTGTCTCTTTGACTTCTCCCTGTTCCTCAAAACCTTGGCCTTGGCCAGATACATACACACACTGCAGTTTCGTAAGGCAATGATCCAGTGCACTGCTGGATGACCTTGGCTCCCACTGGAGTCAGGGAGCACATACAGCTCAGCTCTAATGTCCATGACTGCTCTGATTACAGAGAAATACATGTACAATGATCAGCCCCATAGAGCCCCTTGACTGCACAGGGATGGAGAGAATTAGGTCCCTTGGAGGAAGCAGCCCTGAGGGCCTGGGGTTGTTGATGTTGTCACTGACATACACTGGCCATGGGGAAGGAGGGAGGAAGGAGGGGAGGAAGGGAGGGAGGAAGGAAGCAAGCAAGCAAGCAAGCAAGCTGGCTTAGGGCTTCAGAAAATCATGGTGATAGAAGAAAGGACCATCTATTGCCTATTCCCCCAAAGGGAATAAGGCTGCAGAAAGGCCATAAAGCTGCCCTCTTCTTGTAGCAACTAAAGCAACAGCCATGCAATCGAGCTCAGAAAAGTGTTCACAGGTCCCATTTCAAGGGAAGCAATGATAAATTGAATGAAGCAGGTGAATTGGTGAGAGAGAATGATGGGAGAAACAATTTGCAGTGGGGCAGAATAGTCCTGCAGCTGTCCCTGATTTGTCTCCTTTCTCCAGCAGCTGCACTTGAGGAAGGATGTGACTTAGGTCTCAGTAGAGATGGAAAAGGCTGAGCATTATTTTGCATTAATGTTTTTAAACTCCTTTCTTGTTCTGTCTTTTTTCCTTTTAGTTGACCTGAGCCTCAAATACTCAATGATCTTTTTAATATCTGAGGAAAATAAGCTTATATCAGTATAAATGAAAGCTATTTCTTTGGATTTTTATTTGTTACCTTTTTGTAGGCATTATTTTATCATTTAATTTCTCTTTGAATGCTACTTTATTTCACTTGGAAGCTGCAGCAATAGTTTCTAGCTTCTGGCAAGGAAAACAGATGAGCAAATATTCTCTGTCTTGAAGTGAAATGCATTGCTGCAGCAAGAGGCCTCTCCAGCTTTCCAGCTACCATGAATCCTGAGCCTACTCCTAAACCGGTAAGTCAGCAGCCATGCCAGCACAATACATTGCCAGAATTCTTCAATCAGGACAGTCTATATTGATTTATTTTTAAATATATTCAGCCTCAGTTCCTCTGTTTTCTGTCAGTTAGCCATACTGTCACTGCTTTGATTCACCACCCCTTCTACTACAAATTGTATGAACACATTATCAAGCGGCCAATGCACCTTGGTTTTGAGGCTGACAATACAGGATCAATGTCCCAGGGGTTCAACCCTGAATTTCAATAATTCAATTAAATTCCTTGAATACTGGATACAGCCAGATCGATTTCACGCTGCTTGCATGTTCACGTACAAGGCATCCTCCACAGAGAACCTGCATATAGTCCCCTTGTCGGTGTATAACAAAGGGAAAAGAGAAGATATTGAACTGGAGGAAAGATAATCAAGCATTGAACCTGCTGAGCCTAACAGTAAAAAACTGTTCAGGAGAACTCTGCAGCAGCTGAAGCCACTGGAGGATACTGTATGTAAAATTGGGGTCCTATTAAAAATGTATAAACATATCCAGGATTAGGTTTTAAAGCTATTGCTGCAGGTATGAAATGAGCTTAACTTGGAACTCCTGGGTTCCCTCTAGGCTCATTTGCAACTAACCAAGGGAAAAAATAAACTCTTTTATTGCTTGAATAATTCTATGCTACCTATAACAGTAGTTAATAGTTAATAAGGATTTATGCCTCTCATAACTGAAAGGTGTATCTAGATTCTACAAGTGCATATATACAGATGCTAGAAATTAATCACCCATACTTTGTTCACAAACAATATAGGAAGAAGGAAGAAGAAAGAAAGAGTCTTTGCAAGCCTCAGGTTGTGACTATATAGAAAGATTCTTTAAAGAATGCCCAATCTTCCAGGCCCAGCTCCAGACATCTGTGGAGCTGTTCCTCTGGATGCAGAAGCCTACGATACAGTGCCCCCCGTCATGCATGAATGTGTGAATTCCGGCCAGGTGTAGGTGTAACAAACTC
This sequence comes from Poecile atricapillus, assembly GCF_030490865.1. Taxonomy (NCBI): domain Eukaryota; kingdom Metazoa; phylum Chordata; class Aves; order Passeriformes; family Paridae; genus Poecile; species Poecile atricapillus. The sequence goes on along the minus strand of NC_081249.1, from coordinate 58,881,356 downwards.
CCACCCACCTAGCAGCAGCTGCAAATCTATAACTTCAGGATGTGCTGACTAGTGATAAATACTCCTCCTTAATCTGCCGCTGGAAGTCTATTGGGGCCTTCAATACCTCTTGGTGGATGTTTGTACAACACCCAGAATGAGAAATTATGGTTTTATTTTAAGCTGCTGCCCTTGTGAAATGGAAGAAGGTAAAATAGCAGTAAGTGAGAGTAATAACACTGTGCAATCAACTTCTCAAACAACAGAAAGTCTGCCATGACCAGATGTTCTATATGTTTTGGAGAAGGCATTTGTCCTTATGATCTAATTCAGAGGACATTTTTCATCTAATTGTTTCTTATTAAGTGTTATGATTATTGAACATTTAAACAAAACATCAAATAAGGTTCTGTGATAAATGGTCCATATAGGACATGGCATAATACCCTGAAAAGTAGTCATTTATAGGTCCTTCAGTATCAATAGCCAGCCCCAGAATAGCCAGCAACAGAGACATCACTTTAATTTTTAAAGGAGAAAATAATTTTTTTGTAGTAACTACAGCCATTTCAATTTCATAGGTTATGTTCCTTCACGACTGTATCATTTCTTGCTCATTTATTTGTTATTGCAGCAGACAGAGACCCTTTCTGAGCTATTTCACAAACACTCAGGAACCCCACAAAGTTATTTTTATAAAACATGAATGAGGATCAATGAAAGCTGTAAATGACAGAGCTTGGAGTTCATACCATTATGAGATGGGTAAAGCCATTTACATAAATGAAGAAATGAGCAATGTTGGGAAAAACTAACTGTACTAGTTTCTAACTAACTAAACTAACTGTAATAGGTTCAGCTTAAAATTTTATTAGCATGATGAAGGAGAGTAAGATAAATAGATGGCTATTTTGTTATTTTCAAAGTTAAAAAATAAAATTTCAAGAATGCAGTCTGATTTCTACCTTGAGAAAGTAGTCATACTTTTTTATAAAGCCTTATTCCTTTTGTTGACATCTCAAACCAGAGTGAAATTTTCATTGACAATATCTCTAGGGACACCATTTTAATATCTTTTGACAGTGAAGACCTTCCCTATGACTTGCTGGCTTATGTAGGATAAGCCTCCCTTCTATACCCTAATTCACCATACAGGAGTTTTTTTTCATTTCAATCATTATTTCACTCGTGCTGGGACTTTTAAAATTTGTGTCTCTTCTTATTTGTATCCCAGAAACTGAATTGTAATGTTAATGCTAGTAATAATACCTGTTTGAATACAATTTCAGGATCAGTCCTCTACTATACCAGTGCAGTGATGGTTCATTATACAAATATGCTTGTGACACAGAGTGTTGTCCTTTGTGGCTGAAGCAGAGCTAATCCAATTAATTTGTTCATGAAAGACAAGCTGGTTTTAAAACAGGGTCTAGCACAAAGAGGAAAGGACAGTGTTTTATTAACTTTCTCCCTTGTCTCAAGACATATTTATTGCTTTCTGCTCAAGCAGAAATAATAAAAGCCTAAGAGTACAACCACTTGCATGAAAAATCTTTCAGCTCTTGTGCATGTAAATAGATTGGACTTTTGATTGAAAATACTCTATGCATTTCTTAAGGCTTAAACTTTAAAATGCCTAATTTGGAAAGATACCGGTACGTGCAAAAGAGTGACTTTCATAATACATGGCAGCAACATTATTAATTAAAGCAGAGGACATTGCAAGGATATGTCAAAGCAAAATAACCTTCAGCAGAAACAGACTGAGCTATAGGTCAATTTTATTGTGTTATAGAGGCAGACACCATTTTTCACATTGTGTTGCCAGAGATACCAGTGAGATACTCAAGGCAGGTTTTTGCTAAAAAAGAGAGACCGCCTAGAAAGTCTCAGTAGTCACATATAGAAATTATGTGGTGGATAAAGGATATTTTCTATTACTCCATTATAGACACTTTTACCAGTGATTCTAATGCTAATTTATGTGTCTCTGAAATAAAAGCTGAACCCAGCAAAATGGAGTGAAAATGTGAGTGTGCGTTTACACAGCACAACGAGACAACATGTATTAGCGATTGCTCTGCTGGGGCACCTGTGAAGTTGAGTTGCAGGTTCACAGTCACGGAAGGGATACTCCCTTTCTGGGTGCTGTGCATGTACTACGACTGGGCTAAAACCTCCAGGTGGATGCTGCTAATGAAAGTGCTTTTTCTTGGTCCTAAAAATAAAGACATATTTATCTGAGTGTCTGGCAGAAATTTCTTTCCCTCCCTGTTATGACACTAATAGTCATTAGCAGACTTAAAAAGCTTTGCATACTTGCAAGGTAGGAGGCAGCAAGGCAGCTGCCTCAGCATGTACTAGGTCAGGAGTTGGAGCAGTATTCTCAAAAGTATTATTGCATTTAGAGATGGGGTCATGCTCAGAGAGTTTTATTGTCTGTCTAAAACAGCTGCTTTGAGAAGTATTTGTCTGGTTATGAGCAAACTGGTTTCTCTAAGACTTGTCCTCCTTGACCTTTATATATTGCAGCTATAAACAGGACAGAGCCTCACCTGGCTTTATTTGCCATGGGTGCGCTGATGCTCAAATACTTAGAAAATTTTGATCAGGCAGAATCTGCCCTTCTGTTGAGAACACATTACTGTCACACAAACAGGCTGTCCTGAGCTGTTCTGTGGCACTAAGTCATAGTGCAGCCCAGTCTGGAATAGTGCTAATTAGCAGTGGCTGGAAATATTGATTGGCTGTGAATACTTCCTCCTGGATCTACAAGTTTGGGGGAAATGAAGAATATATTTTATAGGAGGTAGTGCCTTCAAGTAACAGAGGTTCCACCATGTTCCAAAATAAATTATTCTACCAGTTGATAGCTTTTATTTTTAAAAATCAGTTATTACTACTCCAGGTTTTCTAGATTAATTTCAAAACCAGTGGAGACTTTTTATTACTATTTTCTAGCTAGAAATTTTCCTTTCATGCACAGTGATGAAACCAACTCATAATGTTTCCCATGAACATTAACAGGACTCAGCTCTCGGCTCCTAAGAAAAGTGGGAATTTCCAGGTCTTAGGCAGCTCTTCTACGCCTTCATTAAATATTTCCAATTTATAAACACCCTCTTTTGAAGACAACAGAGTTTTAATTTTATTTTTTTTTTGCTATTTTATTAATAGTATTGATTATATACAGTGGAAAAACAGTTTGTACTTCCTCTCAGTATTATTTTTTAATTTCTGAATATGCTTGGCTGAATATTTCTGAATACAGCTTGCCTATTTTATTACCAGGAGGACAAGGACATGTTGGAAACACTGATTTATCACTTCAAAAATAGTACTTTTTCAAATACCATTCCTTCCTTTAACTCTGACCTAAATTCCGTTTTCACAGATGCTTTTCCTTAAATTCAATTGTTTTAGAAAGCATGATGCTCTGATGGTCTCATCTTGCTAAGTGAACTTGATTGCTCTGTCAAACTGACCTGTACTTATTCTAATTTACCACTTTACAAGTTTTGTGTAATCTATAGACCTTATCATTAATGATATTTTCTTCCAGATCATTGATCACAATATTGACTAGCGTGGAGACAAGAAGAGATCATGGTGAGATGTGACTAAAAATATTTCTATAAGGTGATAATTATCAACCAGTTTTAATTCATTGAATATATACCACAATTATTTTTTTTGGTAATATTTCAAATTTATTATTCAGAATGTGATGAAGTTCTGGGTCAAATTATATAGTCTTAGACAGCGTTGTTATATTGAACTGAACATAGCTGCTCTCAGTGAGAGCTGTTTCCAATTAAGCTCTACTGATTAACATTAAAGGTACTATGATTTCTTTTTCATCCTGCATGGACCGTATGATCACCCACCTATTAATGTTCCCCAGTATGCCTTTGTGGGGTTATGTCTTCAAGAAGCTGATTCTCAGTTCAGATCACCTCCCCTTAGGTGGGTTTTCAGAGATCATGTTGTAACACGGAACAAAATTTCAGGGTAGAAGTAGAGTGTGAGGGGAAGTAAGAACTGGGTAGAAGGGTTGCATGGCACTGAATCCAGCGCTCTGCCTATTTTCATTTTACTCCTTGGTGAGTTGTTTGGTTTGTTTGCTTTGTTGTGGGTTTCTTTGGTTAGCTGGATTTTTTTTCCCCTGTTAAATGCTTTGTGGCTCTGGTGCTCTGAATTAGGACATCTGTGGAATTTCAGGATTTTTTTTAATAATTTTTCTAATTCTCAGTAACCCACAAGAGTAGGTACATCAGTTCATGTGAATAGTAACCAACTTGCAAGGAAGTAATTTTTCTTGAGGTACTGTAAGCTATATCATAGAGGTTTCATAGCTTAATGAAAACATTCATTGCTTCTGCATAATTTTAACACCTCCCCACCCCCAATTAGCACTAAATAGTACAGGCTCCTGTAGGTTTTTTATAGTAAACATTCTACAAGAAAACTGAATTAGACTAGTATTTTACGAATTTATTATAGATGCTTTACAGTACAAACATTCAATTATAAAGACTTTTTCTTCCCCCCCAGCTCTTCATAATCTGGCCCCAAACACCACCTCAAAATGATATTTCTGGCATAGGATAGCCAAGAGCCACATGTTGCTGGAGGCTGAGCAAGCATCATTGTATGCTTGACCTATTTTGCTCCTTTCTATTGGCATCTGTTGCTGGCCATTGTTGGAGATGAACAGTTGGGTATCTAGTTTAACCAAGTATATTGTTCTAGTGGTCACTATTTCTTCAATAATTAATACATGTTCTTTAGGGTTACTAGCATATTAAGTTTCTTAACTTGGCTGCACAGGTTTTTAAACTGACTATTCAGGCTACATGGAAACACCCTACTTATACTGTATGTCTCAGAAATCCATCTAACCTCAAATTCTCTTCATATTTCTGCCATGCAGAATAGCTGTCATTTTCTTTTGTATGTATATTTTCTGAGAACAACCAAGTGCTTTTGGGATAAAAAGAACAACTTTAAAAGGTAGAAGGAAATTATGGAAGGTATTATTTTATATTAATGGAGGGTATCATTAGCTGCCAAGTTTACTTAGAATGCAACCTGAATAAAACACATACTATTGAGTTAAAAGCAGCAGTACTTACTACACTGCTTTTACCTTCTTCAAAATCTATGATTTTATTAAGTTTAAATTACTTGCTAGTGGATGTACAGATGAGTGCAGGGATACCCCTTGGCACAAAGTTTAAGGGCACTTCCATGTGTCACCTAGTGAGACAGTAGTCATGAAACTGAAGTCAACAAATAACAGATTTTGAGAAAATTCAAATGAAGAAAGGCTTCAATGAGGCTGTTTAATTTTTTTTAAAGTAGTAGTAAACCCATCTGGTACAGTTCACTGTTCTTGTGCTTTAGACGTCTGAAAATGGAAGCAAATTTAGTGTAAGTTAAATGGATCCATAATTTAATAAAACAAATGATCTAAATTCTACTTTCTATGTCACTTGATTGGAGATATGCAAGCCACCAAGATAGAAACACACTCAGCAGGAAAAACCACCAAATCAATAGAGCTCACTTTAAAGGAAATGTAGCACAGTCACTATCTCATGAGTCCTTTGCTGCCCATACTATTGGCTTGCAATAATACCTTTAATACTCAGGCATATGATGTAAGAGTGTAACATTGCCATGGATCTGTAGCCACCAAGGAGTGGACACTGACAAAAAGAGAAGTCTTAATACAACAGTAGAAGCCACAATCATGCAGTGAAATTGCTTTGCCAGTAATTTTGACTCTTCCCCTTAGAGAAAGGAACATGTTATATTCATTCTTTCTACATTTTCTCAAAATACTTTTTGCAGTATGTTCCTTAGGAGTCAAAATATTTCCAGTTTCTATATTTTGCCTTCAAAAGCCAGAATGGAAAATGCAGCTGGACATTCAAACCTGCCTCTCATGGCACACTGAAAGTGCTGGCAGAATGATTTCTTCACAATATAAAGATGTGATTTATGCCTCTGCTCTCCTACTTTGCACCAGGAAACATGCTGTGCTGTCCTTTGCTTGCATGCAAACTGTAATCTATACAAAATTCTCTGTTTTCATATTGATAACTGAGGTACATGTTTACTTCACGCTTAGACAGAAGTAAAATAAACAATAGAAGGAGTCCATGAATGTGAATGATTCACACAGGTTTATTTTCCTTCCTAAAAGTCTCACACAGAGTTAAAAGTGTGTCAGCCTGGCAGGAGGACAAGAATTTTTAGCTGATCTTAATGTAATTAAAGCTGGTCAGACATAAACATGAGGTGGCTGTCCTGCAAATTGTTATGCACATTGATAATTACAGAATTGTATATGAATATATGTCTGTGTTTGTATCAAACCTACAGGCTGCTTCGCTGAAGCCAGTGTGGATCTATTTGCGTGACTAAGGTTCAGATCCAGGGAGAAAGAATTGTGCTGTATCTTTTCTTGATGGGAACTATAAGGCATCTTTGTAATTTTAAAATTGCCTTTGGAAGAAAAGCAGACTCTATCACTAGCCAATACCAAATTTCTACTTTCTTTTTTTCTTTTCTTTCAATCTTTCCCTTATCTCCAAGGTAGCAGGAGAAATCTTAATTTGGGCACCACAAAAAAGAATATTTAGAATCTGGACACTGAGGTTATTTCCTGCTTCTGTACCCATTGCAGAATGGGTCAGGATGGAAGGGACCACAGGTGGTCATCTGGTCCAACATTCCTGTTCAAGCAGGACCATCCCAGAGCACATGGTGTGGGATTGCATCCAGATGGTTCCTGAGTATCTCCAGTGAGGGAGACTCCTCAGCCTCTCTGGGAAATTTTTTTTAGTGCATGGTCATCTGCACAGTGAAGAAGTTCTTCTTCATACTCAGATGTAATTTCCTGTGCATCAGTTTCTGGCCATTGCCTCTTTTCCAATTGGCTGCCACCACCAAAAGAAACCTGGCTTCATCCTTTTGGCATCCTGCCTTCAGATACTGATAGATATTGATGAGGTCCCTCTCAGTCATCTCTTCTCGAGGCTGAACAGTCCCAGCTCCCTCAGCCTTTCCTCACAGGAGAGATGCTCCAGTCCCTTTTTCATCTCTGTAGCTCTCCACTGGACCTGCTCCAGGAGCTCCCTGCCTCTCTTGTGCTGAGGAGCCCAGAACTGGATGCATCACTCCAGATGTGCCTCAGCAGGGCTGAGTAGAGGGGCAGAATTCCCTCCCTCAGCCTGCTGGCAATGCTCTTCCTAAAAGAAGACATTCTTATTCAGGGCTAGGAAAAGAAAGAAATTGTCAAAAACTTTACTTCAAAGTCAAATATAAAAAAAATAATTAAAAAAAAAAAAATCAAGAGATTCTGGTTATGCTGCAAAAGGGAACTTGGCTCCCTCTTACTGGTAGGGCAGTGTGTGCTGCTCTCCAAAGCATGAGTTCTTTCACACTCAGCAGTAATTTTGTAGTGAAAAACAACAATAAATCAAAAATTTAAGAATTAACTGTCCTCCAGCTTAAGCACTCTAAAATTCTTTTCTTCACATCTTTTATTTTGTTTTGCCTTTGGAGCACTGCTTCCTTGCTTGCAGAATAGCTCAATTTTTTCTACAAAAGATATAGAAACAAGTTATATATGTAGAAGTACCTTACATATCATGTAGAGTTCCAACACTCTTTAATAAAAAAACTTAAATAAACCTGTCTCACTTTTAAGACAAGTTTTGCAGTAAAAAATGCTGCTCTCCTATGTAAGTGCCTGTGTGGTTTTACTTTCCTTTTGGTTCTCAATGTTTGCTTCCTTCTCAAAAATATGGTGATATTAAATTTACTTTGCAATCAGCTATAAAAGTATGTTATTATTGAATAGAAAGAACAATTCTGGAACTGAAAATTTTAAACTGTAAGTGGTAATGTTTGCTTTGAGTTGCAGTAATTCACTTGTGGGAAAATAATCTGAGCTCTATGTCAAATTCTGACATTCACATTTAATAAACTAATCATAAACCACATTAGAGCTACAAGTTAATAATTATTAATTATAATTTTTGAAGTAATCCAAAGATTGTTTAGCTGTTTGCATAATGTGTATCTAATCACTTAGGGATCTGGTCCCTGACCATGCAATGCTGAAGCGTTATATTTAATAATGAGAATTACAATTAAATCCAACAACTTGTATTTCAAATAAGAGCTCCAGTTGCTTAGTGATCAAATGAAAAGTTTTGGATTTTATCTTTTCAACAACCTCTTGCTGAAGGAGTTAAGCTCATATATATGACTAGAATAAAGGCTAGACATATACTGCTCCCAGGCAAAAGAGAAGGTGGAAGAGAATGAAAGTAGCAGAACAGAGCACCTGTATTGCAAATGCTTAAATGAGAAATCCAAATAAACATACAAAGCATCTGGGCTTAGATCACTTTCAGAGACAACTGTAGGACTTCAGTGGTTTCATGGGCTCTCTGTTATTCTCTTACTCTTGAAGATTGGTATCACTAGGGAACAGTGCTGCTTTTTACATAAAAGTATTCTTGAGTAATCAGTAAGGATTTGAAAAAAAGCAATTATGCTAAAATTTGCAATGTTTCTACAGAGCTTCAACTACCACTAAGCTTAACTGGAAACGAAGAGACAAAACACCTCTGAAAGCCTAGTCTTATAATCCAGAGTTGGAAGCAAATACTAAAGTATCACATTTCTTGGACATTTCTGACAGGTTTAACCCAGTATTTAAAAACTAATGCACAAATTTAAATTTAAACACAATATGAAAGGTAGAGGGGGGTTTTGTTGTTGGTTTTGTTTTTTTGTCTTTTTTAAACTTATTTTTTATTATTAATCTCCATTTATCTGCTATACTGAAAGATTTAAAACAAGGGAGCAAACAAGCAGTGCCTGAAGACAGATTCCAAAGTAGTTTCCATTAACTTAAATGGGACTTGGTGGAATTTAGAACTTCTTAAAGTCAGATTATTTCATTAGAATGATACCATGGTTCTATGAACCTAGATTTAAACTTGCACTTATGAAAGTGTTGTCTCAGATACTAAGTTTGCATTTTAAGGTATTTCTGTAAATTGAGAAGACACAAGATTAAGATAATTAACCAGCATATGTCTTTCTCACCAAGAAGTTAAGCTAAGAAATCTTTTAAGGTTTTTCCAACAGGAAAAATGTGGGGTTCTTTTTTCCTTTAACAAATGGTCAAATATGAGGATTTAATTAACTGAAGAGTTACGAACAATTTTAGACCTTTTTGCCTTACATCTTAGTGCAAAACATTTTACTTGAAAGGGGAATTAGGAGGCAGTGATGTTGCAAGATTGAGCTGTAGTCTAATTTCCAACATATGGTAGTTTTGATTTTATCACCATCTTTGGAAAAAAGGGTAGAACTTTCTAAGTTGTTTAGGTTTTTTTGAGAATATTTAAATGACAGACTTAAATCCCATAAGTTTTGTTATTTTTTTTTCCTCACTTTTTTTTGGTTTTTTTCCTTTTTTTTTTTTTTTGTAGCTTTCATATATTCAGCACTGCATAAAAGACCCATTTGTAATTGTGTATGACCTTTGTAAAGCCTCTGGGTAAAGTCTACTCGTTAATCTTTAACCTGACTAGCCTTGGGGGTGGTGGAATTGGTGAAGCCATGTATTAGAGGCTCAGAGACCACAGACTAGAGGTACAAAAGGGATAATTAAGCGATTGCATGAAAGGAAAGGGAACAAAACTAATGGGATAGGATGATATTATGGTACATGCCAGGCAGTAGTAAGGACAAGGGAATGCAAATTCCTATAGACAGAATTAAAAAAATAAAGGAGGCAGTGCCTTTTTCTAAACAAAATCAATTTAATGTTCTCATTTCTTAGTCAAGCACAGACAACATTCAATAAATTAGATTTCAAACATAGGAGTAATCATACAGCAGAGATGAAGGATTCATTTTTAATAGTGTGCCCCTATTTATCCTTTGTTTTAGCAAACAAGCTGCTTCACAGTAACTGTAAAAGGCACAAGTTAGACTATCTCAGTATGTCTCAGCAGAAAACAACACCTGGACAAGTGTCAAGCTGTAACTAAGGGAAAATCTTGCCCCTGGCCACCAGGTTGTGAAGAACACCTGGTGCTGGGCAGCTGCTCACAATGTAGGTGATCATCAAGGGTCTGAGATGTGAGGCATTTTTAGGAAAGGAGACAGGGTCAGGATTCAATACACTAGCTCTGATGAGGTTTTATGGCTTTTCCAACACCTTTGTAGGGAATTCTTTGAAATCATGAAAGCTATTCTCCTTGCTGTTCCTAAAGGACAAGGTCCTGTCACCTCTTTGACTGCATGCTGAGACAAGTGTCTAATTTCAAATTTATTAATTATTTCATTAAGTACAGTACAGGTCTCTCCATTTAATTAGACACTTGCCTTGGCATCCTTCTAAGTCTGATCTCCTCTGACCTGTCTTTAAAGTGGTGGCATTAAGTGGTGATTTTTCCCCAGTTGCCTGAAAAAATCCTCATCATTCTGTTGAGATATTTAGACTTGGCTTCAGGGACTGGGTTTCCTTTAAAGAAAATTTCATTTTATGCTTCTGTAATCCTTCAGTGTGTTGCTGAATACAGAAAGACTGTCAGGCATTCATAAACTGATAACATTATAACCAGTAAGTCCCACACTGGGGAAGTATGGGGTAGGATAAAAAAAAAAACAAGCATTATCATCCTTGGGGGTTTTATATCCACTTTCACAAGACATGATGATTACTTTCCAGATGGGTAAAGCTGTTTTGATCGTGAGGTTATATGAGAATCTAATTTTTTGTCATAAATAAAAATTAATTATTAAAAGAGCTATCTGTGGTCTTTATGTTTCCATAAAAGTGAGGCAGCTGTTCAGGGGACCCAGCATGGTCATCTGTACCTCTGCCCCTGTGCATGAAAGGAGAAGTCACTATGATGGGCAGGTAGTGATAGGGCAAGGAGGAATGGCTTTAAACTGACAGAGTTCAGAATGCATGTTAGGAAAAAAACTATTTTCTGCAAGGGTGGTGAGGCAGTGTCACAGGTTGCCCACAGAAGTTGTGGATGCCTCGTCCCTGGAAGTGTTTAAGGGCAGGTTGAATGGAGCTCTGAGCAACCTGCTGTGTGGAAAGTGTCCCTGCATATGGCAGAGGCATTGGAAGTGGATGATCTTTAGGATCCCTTCCAAGCCAAACCATTCTATGATCTATGATTCCATGATCTCCAGGATACTGGAGCTGTAATTTTGACAGTCCTTGCTTAAGGAAGGTCATATGTTCAGTGAGATAGAGGCCTATTAGGAACTAATCCTATATCTGAACATGCATCTAGGTGACTTAATAACTTTTCAAAGTTAATGCATTGCAGGGATTTTATTTTAAATTCTCAATGAAGAAAAAATACACTCTAAAGAGAAAAAATTGTTAAAGGGAATGTGTTCCTGCAGTACTTCTCTATGTGTTTATCTCACTAATTATGTAAGTATGGGAAAATAGAAAAATGTTTTGAAAAAAATAAAGAAGAAAATAATCATAATGTTGAAAAGAATGCATTTTAATTTGCCTTTCTCAAGGGCAAATGCTATAATTGCAAATATAACTAAAGCTCTTTTGAAAAAATGCAACAGAAGTGTTAATGAGCTGGTAGAAAGAGACTTCACCAGTTTGGAAGGGATGGCCTGACATACAGTGTAGAAATAGTCAACTTTGCATAAAGGGTACATAGAAAATCTAATAAGTCACACACTCCAGTTTTACAATGGTAACAAAAAATAAAGGTTTAATATTTTGAATTATTTTCTTTATGCTTTACTTCTTGCAAGAGGCCTAGCTATCTGTAATAAGCAGACTGAGGACCAAACACTATCTTTTTTTGTTAATGTTTGAAATAGTCTCTCTGTTTCTTGAATAAATGTATAGGTTTTTTAAAACCAGAACCCAATATTTTTAAGATCCAAATCTGAAATGCACATCAGTGAGGGGCTCTTACTATGACAAAGTGATGTGAAAAAGTAGAATTATAGGGAGAAAATAAGATTTTATACAGTCATTTTTTAAAATTTTATTAAGGATGCAAACCTCATATACTGAGAAGTATCCAGCTCCTTTGGTTTTGAATTAACTCCAAAGTTTGTTGAACGTAGTTAACTTTAAATAGTTAAACCAGAATAAAACCAATTTAGCAACACAGAGAATCATGCCTCGGCTTTTGAAAAGATCAGGGTAAATAGGAATAACCCTTCTTCTCCTTTCTTCCCTTAACCCAGCACTTTTCATTCCTTAATGAGATAGAGTATATGTGTAGGACCTACTTGTAGGATTTGCTTATCTTTCTCAGTCCTTCAGGGCTCCCAAGAGGAACTAAATCAAAGCTAATCAAACAAATTCTTACTAAATTTAACAAATAACTAGGAAGCCAGAATAATGGATGCAACCAATATGTGAACTTCAGATATAACTGTAAGACAATTATGGGAAAGAAAAGTAGGTCAGAAAAAATAAGGCAGAGAATGCTGTGTTTTTAATGCTGTATTTATTAGCTGTCTGGGTCAGCTACTTTATCTCTTTCTAATCATCTGTGTAAATAAGACTAGCAATGTCATATTCTTTCATTCCTGTGCTACACTGACAATTTTCATTGCTTAATAAGACCAAATGTTTCTGGGTTCTACATATGTATACTCATTCTCCTCAACCCTCCGGGGCATCTTCCTTCCCATGATGAAAAAAAATCATCAAAGAATAATAAACAGTTTGCAGTGAATTCAGCAAATAAGTAGGGTATGCTTGCAGTGCTTTAAATTTTTGGTTATAATAAAATTGCACTTGTAATGTAACATAAATCTCTGCTTGAGTTGCAAAGTGTTACAGGTCAGTGCACTGGTCATTTACCCTAGAGTCTACAGTATTGGCTACTGTTGGATACAGAATATTGGATTTAATTAATGTTTCTTTATCAACACAGTGATAAATATTGTGTTACTTTAAACACGAGTGTTTTATCAATATAAGCAATTACTTATATTGATAAATGGTTATATTAATAAACAGTTATATTGATAAAAGCTTACAGTGAAGACTTTTAAAATGGACAATATAAAACAAAATATAACAATACTCACCTCTGCATTTTTCCCATGTCTGTGCAAAGCAGTTTACACATAACTTTCTTATAATTTATTTTCTTGCCTTTCCTCACAGTATTTATCTCACAGATAGAGCAGATCCTTTGATTCCCAGTCCAAAGAATTGAAAAAACATAAAATATCATCCTAACCCAGGAATCTTTTCAAGACTCTGGGGTAATGTTCCCAGAACAAGTTAAGGTCAAGACAATATTTTATTTGCTTGGGTTGGAAGAAAAACAGAAGGCAAAATATTAAGAGTCAGAGTCAGACTAAAACAACCCAGAAACCTGTTAAATATCCAGGAGCAGCAAGACTGGGACCGCTCAGAGTTGAGTATTCCCACGTGGATAGGCATAATCCTTAGGAGTAAGGAGAGGAGCTCTTAATCTAGCAGAGTAAACCAAATACCTTACAAATAACAGAAAATATGAAAAAATAGATTCATCTTTTCAGTTCTAAAGATTAATTCCTGGAAAGTGTCTGTAACTCTCTCAAATACATTTCAGGCATTTTTGCCAGGAACAAAAACTTCCTACCTTTGAGTTACTCAATGTGACCTTCCTCCTCTTGCATTTTTAGGTTTCTTAAACAGTATCATCAAAGGCTGGCTGGTTAATTTGACATCTGTCTGGAACATGAATGTCTTTTTGCTGTCCTTAGCCTACATTATTTTTTTTTCAATAATTTTTCATTCACATGGATTAGTTAAATACGTAAAAAGAGAATGATTTGTCTCTGATGATGCTAATTAAGTTAATACATATTTCATTATCACATTTTATATGTACCTTTTAAACTGGTTTTACCCACTCACATGCTTAATGACTGTGACTCCTAGATCTCAACCTACATGCTCACTCTGGGCTTGCCTCTCTCTTCCTGATTTAGCAAGGTGATGCAGAATTCTGGCCTCTCCTTGTTAGACTGATGCAAGTTTCAACTTTACAAGTCCATGTGTGCTCTACTGTCCTGCCCTGTGACTGTTTTCACCCCTCCTCTTTTTCTTCTGCCACTGTCACTTCCATCATCACACTCTTGATCACTAAGCTCCATAAATAACCCATTTATTCTCTTTAAGACTTCTTTCTCTGTGGATTTGTACAGGTGCATTACATCCAAAGGTCTCTGTTTTCCTCATTCAAAGCATTTTCATAATGTGGATTTCATTATGTCTACCTTTAGGAAGTCCTAGTCACCCTAAGGACTTCTATAATCATTGAGACAAATAGGCATATGGAGAAATTGACTCTCTTCTGTCTTAAATGTCTACTTTAGGTTTAGATTAATTAATCAAAAGTAGCACTTACAGGGAGGATTAGGTGATCTGTTCAGACTTGGAAATATCAAATTTCTAGAATTAGAGCATAAGACTTCTACTCCTGTTGGAATCTTGCTCTGTAAATGGCTGTCCAACTTTATCCACAGCTATACTTCTACAAGTTACGGCAAATATATTTGTTCTGGGTTAGTAATATTGTTGCTGTCCCACCTCAGCACAACAATCCCTTCTCTGTAACCATGGGAGGATTTTTTTGCTGTTAGATTTCTTTCTACAATTCAGTCTCTGATTTTGACTCCTTGACCATAGATGAGCCAGGATTATGTGTTGCCATGGCTGGGGTGATGACATGAGTTCAGATATGTGGAAGACATAACCAGTTAATAATATCTTTCATCCCTTGGGCTTACTCTGGACCTTTCATATCTGAGCAGCTATGATTTGTCAGAGAAGACTCTCTGTGTCTGAGAGCAGGAAAATTGTTTTGCTATTTAACACTGATAAATTAAATCAAGATATAATGCATATTAATAATAACCTATTAAAATTATAGTCTTCTCTGGGCAGTTGGGTGGCCAGGGATGTGGAGACAAAAGTGGCTGAACTACCTGGCTCAAAGTCCAGCTGGAGGCCAGTCACCAGCTTTGTATCCCAGGGCTCAGTACCGATTCTGATACTGCTTAACACCTTCACTAATGACCTGGATGATGATGAGATCAAGTATGCTGTCAGCAAGTTTGCAGAGGACACAAAGCTGGGAGGAGTGGTTGATAGACAATATGCTTGTACTGTTATCCAGAGGGACTTGCTCATGCTGAAGGAGCAGGCAGATGGGAATCTTATGCGGTTCACCAGTCTTGCATGGGGGGAAGAAAACTCCGTGCACCAGTACCCGCTCTGGGCCCACAGACTGGAGAGCAGTTTTGCAGAATAGGGCCTGGGGGACCTGGGGGCAGCAACAGGCTGCCCATGAGCCTACAGTGTCCAAGACAAACAGGAGTGCTGCCAGCAGACCTAAGGTGGTGTGTCTTCCCCTCCACTTAGTGCAGGTGAGACACATATGGAGTGACTGGTCCAGTGTGGGGCTTCCCTCTACGAGAGATAAGGACATACTGCAGAGAATCTAGGGAAAGGCTACTGAGGTAGGGGACTGAAGCCTCTGTCACATGAGGAGAGGCTGAGAGTGTTAAGCCTGCGCAGCCTGAAGATAAGAAGGCTCAGGGGATCTTATCAAAGTGTACAAACACATAACTTGAGGAAAAGAAGAAGACATAGCTGGACTTTAGTCAATGGTACACAGTGACGGAGCAAGAGGCAATGATCATAAATCAAAACACATGGAATTCCTTCTGAACACAAGAAAACACTTGTTTTTATTGTGAATGCTCAGGCCTAGAGAGCTTGTATACATTCCACCTTTAAAGATGTTGAAAACCTTTTTAGTCATGGTCCTGGGCAACCTGGACCATTTGAATGTGATGGGGATTGGATTAGATGATCTGCAGTGGTGTGTGTCAACCTCAACCATTCTGTCATTCTGCAAAATTGGAATAGGATCTATTAAGTATAGTACATGTAATACCTCAGCTGCCATGAAGGAATGGGCCATAAATTACCATATATTAGTGGTGTTTGGACATTTAATTTTTGTTGCAATCCAGATAATTACAAAGTTCCTGAAGAGGTAGTGTTAGAGAAAGTGTCACAAATGGTTTATGAAAGATGGTTTGTGCAACACCACTTAGAATACTTGCACTATTTTAATTTTCAGATAGTTAATGTATCAACATAGTTATTAATGCACATGCTCTTTTGAGTTGGGGCTCATATATTGTCTTCTGTTAAAAGAGAAATGGACAAGTGATTTAGAGCTGTCATTAATGATGTGTAAATAGATTTTTTGAGTTGTGCATGTCTTATTCAGAACCTGTTACTGTGGAGGGATGTAAGTGATAGTCTGGACACAATTCTGTTTCTAGTGAAGCAGAATTGCACATTTTACTGAGTTTACTTTTTATTTATCAGACTGGAACACAAAGTTGGCATCATGCCATGTACAAATGCACGGCTGCAACTGTTAGCAAACAGCCTAGGAAAGAGAAGACAGAGAGGAAACTTACAGATTCCTTACAGGGATGGATGCTTCCCCACAAGGATTGAAGTGAGGAAGGAAGAAGAGGCTCTGCTCCCTTCTCTCTGGTGACCAGTGACAGAACCCAAGAGAATAGCCTGAAGTGGTGTCAGGGGATTTAGGCTGGATATTAGAAAAAGGGTCTTCACTCAGAGGGTGGTTGGGCACTGGAAAAAGATCCCCAGGGAAGTGGTCACAACACCAGACTGACAGAGCTCATGAAGCCCTTGAATAATGCTCTCACACGCATGCCATGTTTTTTGGGATTGTCCTGTGCTAGGCCAGGAGCTTTGGGTCCTTTTGAGTCCCTTTTAGCTCAGGATATTCTGTGGCTCTGTGATTCTTAGCTGTGGCATAGGAGTTTTTTATTTGCATGTTGATCGTTATGTCAACAAATAAGATCATACCTAAGGACTGGATTTTGATCATAATCTTGAATTTATTACTTCCTACCCTATTTTGCTTGTAGTACAGCTATGGATTCAATAATGAAAAAAGTCCTTTCTGCTCTTATCCACACAGTTTTGAAAAATCATTCACATATCTCATCACAGGTTTGATGTTTATAATTAATCATGAGCAAAAGAAATTACATGCTTAAGTGCAAGGTCACTTTGAAATTGGATCTATACATACTACTCGCCTTTGATTTAATGTCTCTGGCCCTACGACCCTCACCTTCACTCTGCATGATCTCTGACTACTTGCACTGTTTCACAAATTAGATCCTAACTCCTTGACTGACTTTTTTCCTGTCCTTGGACAAGATCAGTGTTTGGTGCTACTGAGTACCATTACTCTGCAAATGAATGGAAACAAGAATATCAATGGATATAGCTTATGGTTTGCAGCTGAGCAGTCCAGATTCTGTCTAGGAGAGGGTTCATGAGCTTTGTCTTTGTGCTCTTTTGGCCTAATCTCATGTCCACAGTGACGCACACTTTACCTGTGCAAGAACTGGGTTGTAGCACACAAAGTTATAAGTGATTTAAGAGGATCTGTTGTTAACCGCAATTTTTATGTTATTTAGATGTGAAATTCCATTAAATTAGGATGTATTTTGAATCCTAATACTTAAATCTGAACTTTGAATCTTTAGTTCTTATTTTTCTGAGAACAGGAATAGGAGATGAGACCAAATAGTGGTCTGACAAATAGGATTTCGCCTTATCATGCATCAAATTGATCTCTTTTCTAAATAACGAGTTTTAGAATCTACAGAACTTTTTACTCATGGAGAAATTTCATTTATTTCATTCACAGCATTAAAGCAACATTTCAGATGAACTTAGGTGAATGTTTGTCAGAAAATTTCCTCCTAAACGAGAGGACCAGAACAGTACCATTCAATCACATCTTCTCTTCCAAATGCCTCTGCAGCCTCATACCTCACTGCATGTTGCGGACTGTATTGCTGGACTTGATTGAGCACAGTACAGAGGCCACATTCATCCTGTGTTCTTCACATACATAGCCAAGACAAGTAAGTCAGAACTGCTATCTTTTTCTCTGTCTGCAGGAAACAGAGGCAGGCACTTCTAAAAGACAATCCAGACCTTAGGTGTATTCAATCACAATCTAGCATGGCCTTTTGTCTTTATGTAATAGAAATTAGGGTTAGGGTGATGATGAAATGCCTGCTTCAGCTTTACATGGATGCCACAAGAGCTGCATAGTTAATAAGTCAGTGGAGCTCATTCTCAGATCCTTTTAAAACCCCAGATGCTGTGTAGGTACAGATATTGGGAACAGATGTATGCTGTCTATCAGTTACAGATTTTGGGAACAGATGTGCATTGTCCATCAGTCAGCAATGGTGACTGCCAGGTGGAGCAACCCACATTACCTTAGTGGAGATAATGCATCATAATGTGACAGTGGCTAGCCATGAATGAACTGTTCCGACAGCTGTTTATTCCTTCTCATGATATAATTTTTTTCTAATTCCTAGTGAAAAACTGCTTCATTTCATGAAGTCAATATATGTAAATCCCCCCAAATATGTGGTTGAAATTGCAGCACTTTATCATGATCTTTAGTGGTTTTAGCTCTCAAGTCTTTTATCTTCTTGATTTGCCTTCTCCATATCTTCTATGGCTAGCTCAATTCTACCTTAGTTACATTTCAGATCTACTTTAAATCGTCTAGACAGACAGAACTCTGGCTATCACAGGGGCTTCCTCTTGGCATATTTCATTCACTGTGTGTTGTTCAGAAATGTGTGAAGCTTTTTGGTTTTATTTTGTTTCGTCTTGCTCATTTGTTTTACATTATGAGTCAAATATGAAAGCTCTATTGGTTGGGATATATTTATTTATTTTTATCTCAGAACAGTCTATACTCCAAAATGCAGGAGGTCTGAATAAGTATTGAGAACGGCCTTCTCATCTTCCTCCTTTAATTCTGCTTTTTCTTCTTTTTATTTTAAAATGAATGCAAGGTTTAAGGTATGCTTTTTAAAATTGTCATCCTGATGGGAGAAAATATTGGTGCTCTAGTAGGTAAGAGCAGCAAGAGTTATATTTTTTTTTTGCTGCTATTTACTGCAAAAGTCATAAGAGGTCAACATTCATCATACATGTAGGAACAAATTATGTCATTTAGGGTATGTTTACACTCCTGGGTTCAGGTAAGTGCAAGAACCTTTGTTCATGCGCTGAGTTGCAAGTAAAAAAGCCTTTGAACTCTGCTGGTCTTCTGGCTGAATCAGTAAATCTTGCATCTCCAAAGGATATATTATAACAAGGTTATACGGCTTCCAAAGTGAGGCTGAGGTAAGGAGAGTGACATACGGTCATAAGCATATGAGGGAGCAAAGTCCTTGGGTGACACTAGTTACTGTCAAATGCTGAATTTTTTACACTATGTACAGTAATCCTGTAGTCCTGTGTTCTTGATATGGTAGCACAATTTATCAAAAAGCTATAAAAAGTGGAAAGAAAGAAAGAAAGAAAGAAAGAAAGAAAGAAAGAAAGAAAGAAAGAAAGAAAGAAAGAAAGAAAGAAAGAAAGAAAGAAAGAAAGAAAGAAAGAAAGAAAGAAAGAAAGAAAGAAAGAAAGAAAGAAAGAAAGAAAGAAAGAAAGAAAGAAAGAAAGAAAGAAAGAAAGAAAGAAAGAAAGAAAGAAAGAAAGGAAAGAAAGAAAGAAAGAAAGAAAGAAAGAAAGAAAGAAAGAAAGAAAGAAAGAAAGAGAAAATTTAGAGGAATATTAGTATAGATTATTAAAGAGTTATGCACATGAAGGGCATACATACCCTTCATTTAAATCATATAAATCACTGATATTTTTGTGAGCTAGAAACAACCCTATGAAATCTGTCCCATAATCTACAGGCAACCTTTTGGCACTCACCTCTGAAGCAACTCCTGGTAGAGACTGGAAAAGATTGACTGGTTTAAATAAAGTGTCATTCTCATTTTTTATGGAAGGTTTTAAGAGCAGCTACTTTATTTCATTTTCAACTGTTGTAACAAAAGAGACAAATAATAAAAGAAGACAGCAGTTCCCATAAAACCTTTTAACTTTACAAGCTTTCTCCTTGACAGTCAAACTTTAGTGGGAAAAGCCCCCATCAGGTAGCAGGTGCTCACTAAAGTATGTGGGTACACAAAGCATTGGGTGGTGCTGATAATCCTTTCAGTTATTTGGAGGGAATGAAAGCTGTTTAAGTCTTCATAAAATGGTGCTTTGACTTGGCATTTTTCCCTTCTTTCAATCATGTTAAATGATATTTAGTTAGATGGGGCCCACAGAAATGATGAGTATGTCAGCACATAATTTCCAAAGAATGACATAAATAATATTTTTTATTTGAGTTAGACACAAATAATTTATTTCTTGTGCATGGTTAAATGGCAGCTGGTGTTTTAATTTTGACTATATGCAATTAGTAGTATGGCCAGAATATTTTTCAGAAAAATAGAAAGAAGGTTCAGCTTATCCATTTGTGTAACTACAGTGTGGTTGTCCTTAAAGAAAGAAGAGTGTTTCAAGGAAGAAAGAAAAATGTTTAAAATTATGGATAACAGCAAATGCTTCCATCAGAAAGCACTGCCACAGTAGATACAGGCATCAGAGGTTTCCTGTCTCATACCTCTCTCTCTTTGTCTCAGTACCAAAGTCTTCCTGTTAACTTTTTCTACTCTTATTACCTTTAAAGGAATGCAGCAAGTGGGTTAAAAGGTAGCTCATGCTGCCACAGACATTGACCCATAAAATTTTGAAAACTAGGTGTACTTCAGGAGTGGCCCAACTGAGGTTGTAGAATCCTAAAGTGTCTTGACTTCTGATGCCGTGCTCTTAGAAGTGATTAAATGCATTGTTCAAACTGACTTCAGGTTATACCACCTGGAGTTCATGTACACTGGTTTTAGACTGATAAAATAGTCCTAAATATGAAGCTCAGAATTGTTGGTTATTTGTAAATTATTTAGCAGAAGTACCTAAGTTAGATCAGTTTTTTCATTGCATGTCACCAAAGTATAATTAAGGTCTTTGATAACTGAAAGTCTCCATTCACTCTGCAGGCAACCTGCACACTTATACTAACTTAAATGTCTGTTCTGAAGGTCAGAAACTGAGTGATTTGAATGTCATCTGTTGTCTCTGGAAATGTGGTTTTTATTAAAATTTGCATCCAAATTAGAAATACAGAAAATCTATATTGATTTTAACAATCCACATGCTTCATTTTCAGTGCATTTTTAGTCTCTGGGACAAAACATTCGTAAGGATTATAACTAAATGCTGTAAACTGAAATTTACTGGAAAGATTGAGAACTCTAAAAAGACAGGTGAAAACTCATTGCACTATTTCCTTAAAAAATCTATACTGTTTACTAATAAAAGGAATAATTTATCGTTATAATGATTTAAATAATAAAATTATCCCTCTTATGGTTACCTAAGTCCTGATCTGAAAGGTTCTGCTAGAGACTTAATTGCATAGTTTAGGAAAGCTTACACTAAAAGAAAATGAAAATCATGTATAATTATTCCTAAATATTTCTATTAATTACAGTACATCTGTGAGTTATATATTCAGAGTTGTAAGATTTTTGTTGTTTTGCATTACTCAGGAAGAATCTGAATTTTGGTTTGAATTTTTATCTCATAAAGCTGTTAAAAAGAAGGAAGGAATCAATGGAATTCAGTAGTACACAAGACTGAAATATGTAGGGCTGTCAAGTACAAGCATCTGCCTTAGAGAACAACATTCAGCAATATTTCCAGGGACTTCTAGTCACATTGTATGCTCCCATTTGTCCTGGACAACTGAAAACCAGTGTCAGGTCACAGCTAAGTAACTTGTGGACATGCTTGTCAATACGGTTCATTTTAGAAAATTAATGGCAGAAGATTGATGCTAAGAGAAGTAATTAGATCATGTAACCCAACTGGGAATTCAGTTTTCAACTTTTGGTATGTTTTCATCAAGAACATCAATTTTTCAAAACATCCTTGATGCTGGATGCTGGATGATAAGTATTCATGAAAGATTTTTAAGTTAGTTCTTAGTCCATATATTTTGCATATTTAAGCAGGTGATTTCAAGATAGCTCTTAATCCACCAATTTGCAAATAATTATGGTAAGAAACTCAACAGAAAAATACACTGAGGATGAAAGATTATAAAGAGTAAAAAATAAGAGAGTGGGTACCACTGGCCAGACGGTTTTTATTAGAGGATGTAATGTGTCTTTGCAAGCACTTGAATTGTGTAAACACCTAGGAAGCATAGGATTTGCTTAGAGAGGTCCAAAGGAAAACAACTAGAAACTACTGAATGAAAATGAACCAAGAAAAATGCAGGCTTTACATCTGTAAAACTTCATGTGAGGTCTATTAGACCATATTAATCTCCCTGAGGAATTATTGGGAGCCCACCACGTGAATAATTTATTACTGTACTGAGTAAAGCACTCAAGAATATACTGTAGGAAACAATCATGTACTGATGGATGAACTACATGCCTACATTGCACAGACTTCTCATGAATTTGAGGGCCAGGCTGCTCAATGTGTAACAGGGCTATAGTCTAGAAGGCTACATCAACTTTCCACCCTGCAACAAAAGACTCTCTCGGTCTCAAAAGCACCCACCTGTTGTTATCCCCTCCAGTATAGTCCAGAGAAGGAGAAATGTTATCCTCAAAGTTACTGCCTTTTTATTTTATTTTTTTTATCTCTTGATGCCTACAATATTAGATTGCTGAAATGTTTTGTGGTGTCAGGTTATTCATGTTGTTAATATTTTAACAGTTTTACACCAATGCAAAAAACTGATCCTTCAAAATTCAGTAACATTCAGGAAAAACAGTACTTAAATGACATTTTAAGTTTGCTCAAGTTCCAAGTTATGTCCTGGATTTTCCAGGGTAAAATTACCTATATTTTTAATATTTCCAACTCTATGGTTCTATTATGAAAATTTCCATTTTGCATGTTTCTGTCCCATGGAATTTATATTTATCATTGTATTATATACTAAAAAGATATTGAATAAATGTGGTTTCCACCCATTGTTTTCTATATGTTGTACATATCTAGAAAATTATTTTAATTGCTAATGTCTATTAGCAAAGATATGTTTGGACATGGTCTAATTTAAACTATAAACACACTTCTAAAATTCAGTCCTAGTCAGTCTTTTAGTAGAACTAAAAGTGCAGTTTTCACTTTCAAATTAAAGACTTTCAATTAAAGAGTTTCAGTAAAACAATATCGAAATGTTAGAGTAGTGGGATTTTTTTGGCCTGCCACATGGTTCTGCATTTTCTAGACTAACATCACCACTGGGGATCACATCAAGGACGTCTTCAGTGTCTTCTGTTTCAGCAGTCCCTGGCTGAAAAGATATAATTTTATGTAGACTCAGGGAATGGTGACTGCAATGACTGGGAGGTCAGGCCTTGCAAATGAAACAAGCAAACTGAAGCACCACAAAAGCATATTTGAATTCTGGTTTTGGAATACTTTTGTGAAGAAGTTTAATCACAATAAGAAGCATATCTTCCACCTTGTAAAGGAAATAGCTAAAAACATTGATTGCAGAGGGTACATCCAAAACTCCCAGTGCAATTTAGTTCTTTGGTATAGTATTATCCGTGAGGAGATTGACCTACATCCTTTTCAGTTATTAAAGACAATTCCATCATTTTTATATGGGTTGTTTTTTTCTGGGTGTATATGGCAAATGGAAGTAACAGAGATTTCAAAAAAATGGAAAACGGGTTACTTTCTAGCATGTGACGTGGGCAGATATGGGTTCCATCCCCTTCACATGTAACCAAATGGGAAGAGAAACGATATCTCTCCAAATTTGTCCCCCTTTCTCCTTCTTTCCTGTAGCTTTTCTTGCAGAGCATGTTGTCATTTGATCTGGAATATCCCTTTGGTCCCCTGGGGTCAGTTGTCCTGCCTGTGTCTCCTCCTAACTTCTTGTGCACCCCCAGCCTCCTCACCATCAGGGAAGGTCAAGAAACCACAAAGGCCTTGATGCTGTGTAAGCAGTGCTCAATGATAGCTGAAACATCCCTATGTTAACAACACTGTTTTCAACACAAATCCAAAAAAATAGCTTGTGAAGTAGAGTGATGTTATGGTATGGGTAGCTAAAGCAAGAGACAAAGTCTTATACTCTATGAGAATTCCAGGAGTTAATATTTCCAGAAAATATTCTAAAAAGATCATGCTTCATTTTTTAACCTTCTTCTTGTCCTATAAACAAGTAGTAGTTTTGGTTAGATTTTATTATTACCTTCAAGTGAATTTCTAGCATGTTCAAAATATTCAGTAAAACATGACAATTTTTCTCCAAGAAGGGTGATTTTTTTTTTTTTTTGTTTTTGTTTTGTTTTGTTTTGTTTTGTTTTGTTTTGTTTTTATCAGAGCTTGGTAAAACCAGTATATTTCAGCACATTCAATCAAGTACTTACATATTTGGAAGTCCAATAATATTTTCATTTCTGTTGCTTAATTTTGTATTTTATGGAAAATAGAGCACAAATTTGAATGATATGGACAAACCTGAAGCTGCTTATGTTTTAAAAAACTTTCTCCTTTTTTACATAAGTGTTTCTTGGATTTACTTTCTTGGTAGATAAAAAAAGTTTTAGAAAGTGAGATAGGCATTTCTTTGCCCTAGTTTTTTAAGTGTCCTCTAATGGTTACAGATCTACTTGTAAAACTCCTTCCTGATACGGGAAGAAAAGTCTATTTCTATGAACAAGAGTTTGAAGGGTCAAGGCTTATAGTTATAGTGGAATACTCAGGCAGAACTAAATAACAAAGAATAAAGTGAAAAACACCAGTAAATTAAAATAAAGCTGGAATACACTCAATTAGCTAAATTACTATTGATATCTGTCATTATAAAGTACCCAGGGCTGTATAATTTTCTTCTAATCCCCTAAATGCGCAACTAAGCAAGTGAGAGGACATATATTCTTACAACCCCCAGTGGAGACATTGAGATTATGCATGCTCTCACTAATTTAAAGAGGGACTTTCACACTGGGATACATTTCAAAAAGAGAACATTTAAATAAAAAGCAATTTAGTCTGCCTGTAATTGTGTTCCCCTTGCTGTTATTGCTAATTATTGAAGATATTTGTGCTTGAATGTGTGAACCTCTTTTTTTTTCCCTTTTTTTTTTTCATTTAATTTTGAACAACACTGTTTCTACTTTCACTCAATCCTGCTAAGATCACAAGGCAGAGCCTTTCTTTCATGTTTTGGTTTATCAGTGTCAGTGTGGTGGGGTGACCTTGTCTGGACATCAGTTGCCCATCAAATCCACTCTATCATTCCTCTCCTCAGCTGTTCAGGGAAGAGATAATATAATGAAAAGCTTATGGGTCAAGATAAGGACAGGGAGAAGTCACTCTCTAGTTACTATCATGGTAAAAACAAACTTGGCTTGGAGAAAATTAATTTATTTTGTTATCAATCAAATCAGAGTAGGGTAATGAAAAATAACCCCAAATATTAAAATACCTTTTCCCACACCTCCCTTCATCCTAGGCTCAGTTTCACTCACAAATTGTGTACCTCTTCCCCTCAGTGGTGCAGAGGGATGGGTAATGGCTGCTGTGATCTCTCATGGTCTGAGAATTGGTGAATCCTTTCTCTCTCTTTTTACCCCCATATAAAGACTGGATGCTTTGTAGATGTCACTTTATTAACTCAAGCTACATACATACTATTGGACTAAATAGAGAGGTGATGGTTTTAAATGTACAGTTAACTAATTATCTATTGGCCATTTCTGTCATTAGAACAGTCTGATATAAACTTTGACCTCAGCACAGTGGAAGTGAAAAGTGATAAGAAATATATTAAAAAATATTAGATTTAGAAATATTTTTCCTTATTTCATTCTATAATTTGTGTCTAATAAAAAATACCATCCCTTTTCTCCATACAGACCAGAACAGCAGAAGGAAGGACCTTGTGATGAATGTAGCCCTGTGACAAGATTGTGGGTTTGTTAACATTCTCATCCAGACCATAGACAGGCTTTTTATTTTTTTATTATAAAGTGAAGTGTGAATTTTGAGCATGATGGGCAACCAGTGACTCCTCAGCAGTTCAAGAAGAATTCCCATGCTGGGGATTCATCACATAGCTATCAACACAGAGGTCTTGGCTCAAAGCTTCTGTGTGAATCAAAGTCCCAGCTGTGGGAGAGTGTGGGGTCCTCAGAATTATCAGGTCAAAGTTACCAGGTTACCCTTGTCCCCAGGCATGTTCCGGTCCAGTGATAGAAGGCTTTGCAATCCTTCAATTGTGAATTACTAACAGAGTTCCCTTACTATTCTGAAACATGTGACGGATCTTATAATTTTCCAACCGTATGAGGATTTTCAAATGTGGTTAATAGGATCAGAGAGCCTGGCTGTCCTCCAAATTAATATATCTGACGGCTGAATTTCAGAAAGCATATTTTTAATAAAATATCCCATCTATTTCCTAACTAAGTTACCAGATATAGCAGTATGCCAGCATGCTTTTAAAGACAGAGGCACTCCATTTCTCAGGCAATTATCTTGTCTTTTAATAAATTTAATTGTTTATCCTGATACATTATATACATACTTAAATGCTACACATCTGAACACTTTCTCAATACATTTTTGCTAAAAATAATAATTTAGTAAATCACCACATTTAAGTAAAGACACCTCATCTGGCTTTAGTTTTCTGCTACATTAGCCTCAGATCTGGCCCTTAGATTATTTCTTAATATTGCTGCTATTTTATGTTTCTGGTTATGTGGCTTAGCAATTACATGAACAAGGTAAATAAACAAGAATTAAGGAATGTGAAATGAAAAATTATGTGGTAGTAGATTAGAAATGGTCTGAAAACATTGGTTTTAGTACAAATCAGGAGTAAACTGGATAATTGCTTGCTATATTTAGAAGTTCCGACTAGACATGCTAGATATAGATGCACTTTGGTCATAATTTTCTGGCACTGAGGCTAACTGGCAGAGAACAGCTAGTATTTGCACTAAACTCTCGTAGCCTCCAAGACAGAATAACTGCATTCAACCTACCTATTGGGAATGGTCTAGCTTTGGAATGGTTAGCTGGTGCATAATTCCCAAATTGTGCCTGGGAATTATTTGAAAGAGCTCTGATTGGTACAAGCCAAAACTGTGCTAGCAACTGTTGTAACAGCTTAGCAGATGATGTAGTTCCAGTCAGGGAATATTTCCTGGCTCTGATGAGTTTCAAACTATTGACATAGTCTACAGATACTGAAAACATAATAAGTCAAGAAAAGTGATTCAACAAATAGTAAAAAATACAAAGATATAAATAAAATAAGGAGTAAATATTATCTACAAATCCAAGAGGGAATTCTTTTCAAGCCACAAAGAGATGAAGACTAGAAGGATACCATTAAATGCTTACTTTAGTCTTACATTTTGTCCTGGGGGTCCTTTCTTGGCTATTCTTAAGACAAGAGTATTAGGTGCATTAGAAAAGGCAAATCTTTGGTGTTTTGTTCAACAAATGCAGTGGCAGATGCAAATAGTGGATTGGTGTTGAACTGAAGGTGATTCCGTGAAAGGGGACTTTCTCAATATCAGGGCATATATTAGGCAAGAGGACAACATGAAGTTTAACTTTGAAAAAAGCAATCTATCCTAGACTCTTGGGAAATTCTGCTTGTGGTTGATTTATTGCATCCAGCACGTAAGATTGTGGAGCCAGGCAGATGTTGCAAGAAAATGCTGGGAAAATGAATTGTACCTATACCATAGGAACAGAGCAGGAGACAAGATGTAGTAGGTGGTGTATGAGAGGGAATTAAAGGTTCATGGCAAATCTATGCCTGGAGCTCTAGAAAAGCAATTATAGAGGTGAGCTGCTCACTTCCCCTTACAGATGAACTACTACAGCACATAACCTTGCCATTCTAATACTTTAAGGAGCAGCTGTATGGAAAATATGAGATAACAAGAATATCTGGTGACAAAAGATATACAGAATATACCTAGTTTTTCAAAATACTGACATTTAACACTCAGTCAGTCCTTTGAAAATGTAACAACATTGGAAAGTGCACTCTTGGAAAGTCCCTCTGACTGTATACTCACATGTATATATATGTGTGCATATAGATGTGTATATATGTATGTATATAGCTACCTATCTCTCAAAAATTTGTGAACAAAACCCAGAAAGTTAATTGATGTAGTATGATGTGTTGTGAAAAGATGGGATATTGTGCATCCTTTGGAACTGTGAAGACAACTCCAGATAGCATTATTAAAAAAAAAAAACAAACAGTTAACTTCTATATTTTAAAGTAAATGTCACAGTTTTTCGTGTTAGATATGTATTTGCTTTTAGACAGAGGACTATTTATTTTCTTCCTGATGTCCTTTTCTATATTTAGTCATTTAGTTCTCTGATGAAAGAAAGTATCCTTGTTCTGTAGCCACAAGCACATATGTATTTTTGTGTAAAAGACACTGCATGTAAAAAACCCATCCTAGTGAGGGATTAAAACTGCAGATGAATCTGAGCCACAGGCCTGATCACTTCAGTAACATTCTTAAACTCAAGACATCTCCACTAACCTAAAATCTATGCTCTTGTTACTAGAACAAGTCTTAAATATAACCAGTGTCACTTTATGCTTAGTGTACTTTCAAAGGTATTTTAATAGCTTCCTTGATAAACAGGCAATGTATTAACTGTTGATAAAATGGAGAGGAGCAGTAACATTCAGCAGAAGCAGACTTTTAAGTGCAGACACTTTACAAATTGCACATTTATATCCTATGTTATATCCTGCATATCCAGCTTTATACCACACAGAACTTAAGTTTGCTGTTCCAGATGTATTTCCCTTCAAAAATGACTGTAAATTATTGCTATGTTTACCTGCACTTTTTAAACTGACAGGTATGAACAGATAATAAGTTGTTGCTCAGGGTGTGACAAGTGTTACTAATCAACCAGAGGGAAAAAAAAATCCATTTCTTTTAGGAGGATCAATATTAGCCTTCATCCCAATTGCCTGATCTTGGATGTTGCAAGAATGCATCTGTAACCACTTGTAAGGGGGACACTGCACATTTATTAAATCTGAGACAGCACCATTGCAATCAACTAAAACCCGAGATCCAATGAGCACTTGAAACTGTAATTTCCAAATATCTTTCTTTTCTTAATTGAGTTTTGTTCTGCTGACAGACGAATGCACCCTCAGCTGAATTTGAATAGGGCTGCTGCAATAATCAGTGATTCCACTCAAATGAAAAAACCTGCAGCCTGGCTCTCTGCATGGTTATGTCTAAGAATGTCTCTCAGACAGACCCGACTCCTACTTTTCCTAATTAAAAGTGGTAATAACTGTTTTATTGGATCTAAATTACACTTTTATATGACAAACTTAATTTAAAGTGTGACCTATCAACTTAATGACATTTAGAGGCTGGGCACAACTATACATAAATTAGAAGAGAGTGAGATGCTTTGCAATAAAGAGGTAAAGTGAAGAGGGAAAAAAGCTCCAAAATACTAATGAAGGATAAAAGCACATCAAAACATTGTAGCTAACGAGTTTTGCAGCTTGGAATGGAATCAGAGCTAACTCTGCAGAATATTGCTTACCAGGCTAATGGTTAAAATAAAATATATATAACTTTGAAGTTTCTGATAGGTGTGATTTGATTTCTGCAATAGAAATTCAGGAGGTTTTAGAACTGAATATACAAATAAAGAATGAAAATTTTCCCTTAGTTTTAGATTTCCAGCAAGAAAGGTATCTCCCTTTCTCATGTGCTTTTCATTCACAAATCTTGGAGCACTTTTAAATAGGCAGCTGGGTACCCTCACCCATGTTGTCCAGATGAGGGGGCTACTGAAATTATACTAAATCTTGATGAAAATTTGGAGTGACTCCAAAGAGCCTGATAATGTTATATCCAAAGAGGGAATGAGGTCATTTTTAGGAGGTGGCATCCTTAATTTTTAGGGGATGGTAGATCCATCACATCTTCTCAAGAGCAGAGGACAAGGACCTTGTCTTTAAGAGTTAAATGCATGATAAGGATTCTGCTATTATTTTGCAGAATTAATTGGCAGGCTGTTATTTCTATAGAAGTTGTTATTATTCCAGTGACACATGAATACTATATCATGATTAGTGAATCTCTGAAGATTTTTACAGAATTACAGAACAGCTGAGGTTGGAAGGCACCTGTGGGAACCATCCAGTCCAATCCTCCTGCTCAAGCAGGGTCATCTAGGGCAGGCGGTGCAGAACTGTTTCCAGTGGGGTTTGGGATGTGTCCAAGAAGATTCCACAACCTCTCTGACAATGCTCAGTCACTCTCACAGTAAAAGGACGTTTTCTTCTCTTCAGATGGAATGTTTCAGTTTGTGCTCATCACCTTCCATCCTGAAGGAATGGCCTTTAATGGCCTTTTAACAGTACAGTGAAAACAGATTGATGCAGGGTATGTATCTCCTGGAAAAGATTAAACTGTCTATTGTTTCTGTCAATGACTAGTTTGCTGAATTTTTCAGGTAGGTTGAAACCATAGTCATAATTAGTAGCTGAGGGAATGTATTCTGGAAAGTATTGCCAAGAGAGAAGAATAAAGTTTAATATCACCTAATTCTTACCATAAATTTTGAGTTTATGTGGGAAGGACATGTAAATTAAAGCAAAAGAATTGTATTCCTGCTATAATCTGAGAGTAGTAATCAAGTTATTTAGAAAACAGAAAGGAAGCAAGTCACTTATAGTGGCACTCAGAGCTTTGCAAAAGTTGTCTCTTAGGTACCTTGAGGTGTTTTTCTTCTTCAGTCAGAACTTGTGTTCTCAGTCAATTACTATAAAAACACTAAGCAAAAAAAGAAAAATAAAAGGCAAAACTATATGGTTTGTTTATGGCTACTATATGGCTTTCTTGTTAATCTGGAATATATTCTTCTGAAACTTAGAAAATATTTTTTGTTAATCTTTTTAGCTTGGGGTGCACATAAACATGGACATTTCCATTCATATAATATACAGGGAATTATCTCCCAGAAGACAACATACTTTCTTCTCAGTATTATCACACATTGAACTCTTGGTAACCAGCTTAGCTTATCTGGAGGGCAGAGTTGCAAACTCTGGAATCAGTGGTTACTTTCAAAAACTACAATGAGTTATGGCTGTGGCAGCCTCGCAGCTCAGTCCACTCACATGGCCTGAAATATCTCACCAGTAGCTCTGTTTTAGCTTGTCTTGAACAATTTCCTCATAGAAACATCATCGGGTTCAAGTTCTCTAGGCTTGCTTCTAAAGCTCTGGCATCTAAATCTCCCTTTAATAACAACAGTTTATTGAGCCAGACATCGTGGATTGACTTACCATGAAACTAAGATAATTAATGCTCTCTTACTACTATTACTATCACTCAAATTCAACATAAGAAAAAAGTCATTAGGAGAATTTAAAAGCATCAGAGAGATGGGAAGTAAAAGATGTATGACTTCACAAGATAATCAGAATAGGTAAGATGAAAAGAGGGACTATAATGGATTAAATTTGTAGTTACCAGTGTGTCGCTGCTTGCTATTTGAGCTCTTTAAAGATGTCTCACTATCTTAAATCTGCATCTTCAAGAATCTCCTATAAAAAAATAAATGTTCTTCCCTTTATTTTATAAAGGCCAACAAAGGACAAAAATATATACATATACAGTGTTGATGTGAACAACACCTTGCCTGGGTTTGAAGGCAAATGTACTCATTATTGGGATTGTCTGCAGGTAAATGCCATAGAAAATAGGCTGCTGGGTGTTTTTGAGGCGAAAAAACCCAGAGTGTTTTCTAGTTTTAACCACACCCTCTTTTCCTAGATTCCTGGGTTTCCTTCCAAGAAATGCAGAATTTCAGTATGTCTGAAAGGTAATTATAAAAGTTAAAAGTGCAAACAAAAGCCTAGACTTCATGATTTAGGACTTCTGCCCTAGGGTGGTAATGCTTACAGTACGAATGTGGATTGACTCAAAGGTCTTCAAACCGATGGTAACATTTTACTTACATCAGAAGGAATGTACTAGTTGAAATAACATTTGAGAGTTTGAGGGTTCTGTAGTCACTGTTGTATAGATATTTGGGGTTTTAATATACTTCTGTTTTGTCATGTTGTCTGTTTTCTTTTATTACTTGTTTTCTTTGTTTTCTTTTCTGAAGGGGAAAAAAAAATCGAACATCACCCTCCAATATTGCATGGAAAAGATACACATTTTCACCGCGTTCATGACCCTGCAAAACTGACAAACTATGCTTAATCTGAATCGTGGGGCTTAGTGTGTTTTCCCTACATGATGTTTGAAGATTTCTTTGGGAAATTAAAGGTTTACTTCTATTTTTACTAGCTGCAGAGTTTTTTTTTTAAAACTTTTATGCAAGTATAGGGAAGCATGTAAGTTCTTTTGTATTAAAATTAAATTATCCATTCCCCCCACAAATTGACATATTCAAATGTAAACAAATGACTTAACATTAATCTCTCCAGCAAATGAGGGATCATTTCTTCCTAGACATAATAAGACAATCCTAACAGTAGGATGTTTGATCACACCTGTAAATCAGGAAGCAGGGAAATTTTATCAAAAAAAAAAAAATATCAGTATGAAGTAGAATTTGCATTGCTGTTCATTACATAAGCAGGAATCCCAGCTACCCAGCCGAGAAAAAGATTGAAAATAAAATGAAATGTAACACAATTTTTTTTTCCCCTGGAAATCTTTGAAGACAAGAAAATGGAAAATAAACATTTATCTTTTTCTCTTTCTCTCTATCATTCTTGTTGATATGTTTGCATGTGTAGGTAGAAAGAGACTAGAAGAAAAATAGTGAGGTAATGTCGATAATATCACACTTTAGTACACTTTAAGGAGGGCAAAGCTGGCATTTAGTATAAACAGATACTTATGCCTCTTCTTCCTATACATAGTCCTTGGCAATAGCTGCAATATCATGAAAATACAGCTTCTACTTTTTTGGTGACTGGAATCAGCCCAAAATTAATGAGTAGTAACTGACCACTCGTGGTCAGTAATGATGACAGACTGAAATTACAGTTCTTTACAGAGAAGCTATTTAATTTCAATGCACTTAGTTAAGTAAGAGGAATCCCTTGCAGACTGTTTACAACCTGCAGATTTGCAGCAAGAGTCCAGTGGATTAGCCTTTCCTAGTTTATTGGTATATCCAATTTGTAAGCACCTTTTGCTATTCAGGCAGCTCTGTTGGAAGGAGGCACTTTACTCCATTCTTGGCTTATCAAGGAGGCAAATCCTATGTCTCTAAGCATGTTTGTATGTATATAGTCCTATTGACTTCATATATATGTGTTCTTATTACGCCAAGTAACTTTGACTTTTTTTTTTTCTTAAAGCCAGACCAATTTCTATGAAATTTGTGACTAGGAATTACCATATGAATATATTTGTGTGTGTGTGTAGATATATATATAATCATACTTCTTAAGTGTTTGATGGTGCTAATAGGTATGTGGTAGGATTGATCAGAACAATGAACATTAGTTTCCAGTAGAAACTGTATTTCCTATTTACCTTTGTAAGTATGTGTTGCAGAGCCTTACAATACTTCATTGCCATGTGTTCTTTGTTCCTTCACTCACTAGAGCAGCATTGTGACAATTTCTACCATGATGCAATATTTGCTCTGGAGTTTCAAAAATGTTTTGGTACCATATAGAGATTTTGTTGTTTTGGCAATCATTTCACACTTGTCCATTTAAAGTGCAGCCTTGGCATTGCTATTTTTCTGCAGGATGGGAAAAATGTAGTCAGAATAGCACAACCTATTCATTATGCTTTGGTAGTTCTGACATCTTTCCTTATGGTTTTCTTGCTCCTTAATATCTGAATTCTCCCAAAGAAACACTCAGAAGACGGTTGGATCCACAGTAACTTCAGTAGCTGGAAAAGTCTGTGTTAACTGAATTTATTGATTATCAAGAAACAGTATTCACCCTGAGATGAGGACATAAATCCATGAAAGTAGTCATCTTTCCCTACATTTTTGTGTGAATAGTGCTGCTGTGAGTTAGATTTATAGAAAATAGAGGCTTTTAGTTATTTTTTTTGAGGCTTTTACTGAGTCTTGTACAAGGGATAAAGTTGTTGGGCTCATGAAGGTGAAAACAACTACTTATTAAAGGACAGGCAAACAATTCCAGTGACAGGTTATGTAAGATCCTAATGCCTGTCTCAAATAGGCTGAGGAAGGGTATTGAAAACTGTTCACAAGATCTTTTTTAGGACAGTATACATATGAAATGCATGGTTGTCATTCATAAAAGGATTACAACTTTTCCTTGTAGTACTTTTCCAAGACTTGGAAGAAATCACACCAGAGGAGTCATAACTGGAAGGAGATCACCTGGAAAGCTGCCTTTTCCTTGAGCTGTGTCTTGCAGAATTTCAGAGGAATGATTTTTTTTAAAAAGCTGGGTTTTTTTCCCAGTACAGAAGTGATTGTCATAGTAATATTTATGATTTACATAATCATGGAATTACAAAATCATTTTGTTTGGAAAAGATCAACAGAGTACACTACACTACACTAACACTTGTTCCAAAGAAGGTAGCAGGTTCAGCTAGGCTTGGTTGATCAGGGCCTATTCTGGTTGAGGTTTTCATTTGTCTGAGGAAAATTTTCCTACAACTAGCCTTTCCAGGCAGCTTGTTCCAGTGTTTGATCATCCTGACTGTGATGGTTTTCTTCCCTCACTTATGTCTGTTCAAATGATCAACACATAGACTTCTGCATGTGTTTTTGTGGTGCATGTGTTTGTGTGCACAAAGGAGTAGAAAGTTATAAATAATATTTAATTCTTGCTCTGTCTCTGCTCACAGACAGCAGCATAATCACAGTCACAAAGTAACAGGGTAAAGTTTCATACTTACCATAGAGTATAGGGCAATTGTTTTTATAAAATGACAGCTGTAATTCTGTAAAAAACTATTTATACATTAAAATTGGGGGTCAGTATTCACGTGGTGCATTTGACCTTCATCCTGAGATATTATGTGTGTGCAATTTAAGGGTTTCTTTCAGAAACTTAAAAATTAATTCCCTCTTAATTTGTATTCATATAAAATTGCTGGAAATGAGGTGAACCTTCACACAAATAAAGATCAGTGTGACTTTTCATATTGTCTTTGGTGGTGTCCTTCTTTGTAAACAGAAGTTACAGGTTGACTGCAGCTAAATATTAAACAGCTATATGATGATATTAAAAACATTTTCAAGTGTTCTCCTCAGACAAGTAAATACTCACAGAAAGCTGAAGGTGGTTTCTAAGGTGCTCTTCAATCCTCTAAGGTAAAAAACCAAAAAACCAAAATCATATGAATATAAGTTATTGTAGGAGAAGTGTCTTCTAATTTTACTGTCGTATTTGAAATGCTCTGGGATAAGTGAAGTTACAGCCTTGGAATTTATTGCAGATTAAACTATTTGGTTATTATATTATAATAGAGACAGTATAACTGTATGTATATTCCTGATTTTGCGGTGTTTTACCTCGGAAATCCCTTCCAATCCAAAACCTTCTAAGTTTCTGTTAAACCCAAACAAACCTACAGCAGTTTATGTAAATCTGTATTCTTCAGAATAGGCTTCCACAAGTCCTAAAATTGCCTTTGCAACATGACGAAATTACCTGGCGTTCATAGGGTCTATAAACTACTTGCTTACAACCTCCACCGAGTCTCCACCTCAGTTACAAATGCCTGCCAGTCTCTTTTGAGAGTCATGCGAGTTTATTAAAGCTTGCAACAAGTTACTTCTAGCCAAAATGTCAGTGGTTAGTGTGTAACTGTGTTAGGATAATTTACCGCCAGCTTGAAGAAATTTATGGCTTCTGTGTGAGGGGGTGATATAGAATCTTGTTATGCAAATTCGTTAAAGCATATTTCACTTGAAAGTTTTTCCTCCTCTCAAGACCAGCAGACTGAGATAGAGACAGGGTACATCCCTTCCTGACACATGACAGTCATATTGAACATTCACAGTTATTTGAATGTGCTCTTTTAATTTCCACAAAGAAGTGAAGTATTAAACACAAGAAGTGCAATGTGTGGAAAAAGAAAACATTTGACCATGCATGACACAAAAAGGAGACCTTCAGTATATCTCATCATCTTGGATCTTTTTCACTTGTATATTTTTTTTTACCTTCACTTGATTATTTAAGAGTTTTATGCTTGCCATAACTCATCTGCAATATTTAATTGATTCCACCAGTTGTCTCTTACTGCTGTGGGCATTCTAATCAATTAAGGATCTTCATTGAACTGCAGCCTTCTATTTTCCCTCCTCCATTTTTCATCTATTAAGTCTCTTGAGTGTGTCTGCATGCCTACTTTTGTTTATATATGGATGTGCTTGTTTGTCCTCTGAACTTAAATCAGATTCTTTCATTTCCTTTATCTTAACGTTGCTTATCTCCACCTGGATTTCTTCAAGATCCTGTATTCTGAGGAGTTTGCTTTAATTTCCAGCTAACCAAAAAGCTGCTTGCACAGCATCCAACAGCATAAACAGTATTTCTGCAGTGTTTATCAGGCAATCTTGTGATATTATTGCATCGATATATCTATATGATTCACTGTCATAACCAATGTTATCATCAGGAAGCAAGCACCTAAATAATCCTCTAATATCCCATAAAACCTTTCAGTGTATTTAATACTTTCTACATCTCTAAGATGCCACTGGATAGCTAAACTTCACAGGTTTTCTTCCTTTCTTGCAGATTGCTGTTTCTTTTTCTCATCCCATCCCAAAAGCATTTGAGAAACTAGCTTTAGATTTAATCTCTGTGTACTCCAGAGCTGCAAATTTCTAATTGTTAATGCCTTTGCTGTGGGGTTATTGTTCTTGACACCTGGCATGCTGAATATTTAAACTTGAGGAGTCAGTTTCCCAGACATGCCTAACCTCTGGCCCCTGCTTTTGAAAAATGTTGCACTTCAATTGTTATGAACCAGAACCAGAATAAATTCCATTAATATGGTCATCTTTTTATAACCAAGGAAGAGAAAGAGACTTTGAGGATAAAGTAATTTGATGTTCTGCTGTGAGGTAATACAGTTTGTCTACCATAAATTTTCACTGGCAAAAATCATAGCATTTTTGCTTGCACTAAGATGATAGATGTTGCAATTTCACAATTTATGTACCGTGAATTAAGGGGCAGTTTGCTTTACTGTTTTTTCAAAGGGAACATGCAATTGCCAGAACATGACAGAAAGCAGGTTACACTCTTCAAAAAATAAATGGATCGCAGTGTTTCCTTCCCCCTTTAGTACCTGGAGTCACAGGAGAGGCTCTACTTCTGGTAACACAAGGGCTTCCTAAAGCTCCTGATGGGACAACATTTTTGTGTGACATGTATTGCTCTATATTTTTCTGTATTCTATTTGTGCACACCTGTCTTCAGGAATCATCCAGGATAAAAGTATCTGAGGAGATTTAGCTAGTTAACTTGAACTGATATTTGCATTAGATCAAAGTCTAGGCCTCATTCACCACCACTTCATATATATATCTATTTTCTCTTCCATAGCATCCCTAGAGAAACCTTAAAAAGTATTGTAATACCAAGCTGCTGGCTCAGGCTTTTTCTCTCTTCTAGGGATGGCATTAAAATCCTTTCCTCTGGGGATTTCTGCTACTGTTAGCAATAAGAAAATTTATCTGATACTCTCCTTTTTTTCTTCCTGTTCTTTATAATTGCTAAGCTAGTAAGCAATGATTATTTTTTCTTTTTCTCTGAGTTATTTTTCTCTCTGTTCTTTCTTTTGATAAAGTAGTAGAGAACTCATGGGAGACAAAAGACTTAAAAGACTTAAATTATTTGACTGGAAAATATGCTGGTTTTTCATTACTTCAGTATCTCAAGGAAAATGTATTTATTTTACTTTTATGGGAGATAGCACAACACTTACTGGATTAGGATACTTTTCAGTGAAGCACACTTGTGCCATTAATTGAATGCAAATCAAATTTATTTTGCAAGAGCGGATAAATATTCATTTAGAATTTAGGCATTTATACAATATTGTTTTCCATCAAATAGAACCAGCTGCACAATCCAAGCTCCCAGCACATATTCAGACAACTCAGAGCAGTCTTTGGCTGTGCATGGCTCCCATGGACAGTTATGGTAATCATAAACACTGTGCTTATGGACAGTTTCTGACCTTCTCTGTTTCTAGAGAGAGGGGATGATGAAAGAGACTTCATGACAGCTGTATATTTCCTGAGATTCCTCCTGTATGAAAGCACAATGTTTGGTATGAGCTAGTTGTTAGAGTCTTTTGGTGACAGCTCTGCCCTGATACAGCCCAATATCTAGTCTCATATTTATTTAATCTTTCAGTCTTTGCTTTGTCCTTCAACTGGCTTCAGAAGCATAAGAACAAAGCAGTCACTCATACGTAAAAAGCACACATAAACTCATACAGCTGGGTGTGTACCAGGTGCAGGCTCCTGCTGATTTAAAGCCAGGATCAAAAACCAAAAGCAAACCCCAAAAAACTCACTTGGGGCACCTGAACATTTCAACACTTTCCGCCTAGAAACAAGCCAGAGATAAGATATCCTATCTTGAGGTATGTATAATGAATTTTTAAAGCAAAGAACAATTCACTGCCTATGTTAAGTTAGCCAGCCAATGGCAAACTAGCCATCCAGAATTCCACAGGCAGAAGACAGACCGCCATTTCCACGAGTGCTGCATTCCCAACCAAAATGATGGCAGGATTAATTGTCCCATGAAGGCACCTGTCTCTTTCATTAACATCAGAGCAACTCTTGAAAATTATCTTGGACTTTATGCTCAACTTTTAGGCAGACAAATTTAGATGAGATAAATGCTATTATATAAGTCATTATTTCAAGTTGAAACCAGGTTCAGGTATGCCATATGTCCCTCTGGACTGTCATTTAAATGGCCTCCACACACTAAGCATGCTATGACATTGACAAAAGATTTAAAAAATCCTCTGGACAAAGAAGTTCTGTCAAGACAATTGAGCCACCCCAGAGTGATTTGCTCTAAACTGGCAAATTAATCTTCCCTGCTCCTCAATGTCTTTGGGAAAATAACAAACTCAGGGAGTCTTACACCTCAATCAGAAAACAAGAGGCTATTAAAAACCTGTTTAAACCAAACATAAAAAATATGTCAAATTAAAAAGTTATGGATTTATTGCATCATGTGTCAGAAGTAAAGTGCACATCCGGCTAGATTAAGACATGAGTATTGCTGCACATGTGATGTGTGATGGGTCTATTCATTCAAGAAGAAAAACCACCTCAGAGGAACAGAGTGGCACATGCAACAGCACAGAGGTGAGACATTTGTAATTTTGCCAGTCATCAAAGATCTTCTATTTACAGAAGGGAAAACATTGACAGATTTTAGTGTTAAATTTAGGGTTCTTTCCAATAAGAAATACAGTTGTGCATACTTTACTTTAGCTGGACAGAAACCATAAGTCAGTCTTTCTAAAGCTGCTAGAGTGTGTGATATGAAAATGAGAAGCAACAGAATATGTTTACAGCATTCAGAATTAAATGCCAAAAAGTAAACAAACAAACAAACAGCTTAAATTATAATAAGAAAATACAACTGAAAATACATCTATAAATAAACTCTTTTTTTTTTTCAGATTTTTTGTCATATTATGAATAAGGTTTATATTTAAATATTGTCTCTTAATACAAAAATTCATATATAAGCATAGGGGAAAAATGTGATGGTGGGATTAATATCTTTTCAGTGAACAATTCATTTTTTCACAAAAAAAAGACAGGGTCCAAAGTACACAATTTGATGCTTTTTACATGAGGATTTTTTTTTCTCTCTTTATTAAAATCTGTTGTGAAAAGAATTATTTTTCATATGCCCATTTGATACAATTTCAGTTGAGAATATTTTTCCTACATAGATATTTTAAAGCATTGTCATTCATTTAAATTAAAGCATAAAAAAATCATGAAATTTAGTCTGGCTTCTGAAGACATAACAGTATTTTTCTTCTTTTGTTGGCAATTAATTTTGTAGAGTGAAATGTCTTCATTAATTTAATTTAAAATTAAAATTGTAAGGTGTGGATATTAAGACATCACAAGAAACAAAGATTTAATGACTGCTCAGGAGGTGAAATCTAGGGCTTTAAATCCCAAATAAGTGCTTGGACTTATTCTCACAGGACAAGGTTGAGAGCCTGTGCATGACTTCTTCTCCTTCTCCTTCTCCTTCTCCTTCTCCTTCTCCTTCTCCTTCTCCTTCTCCTTCTCCTTCTCCTTCTCCTTCTCCTTCTCCTTCTCCTTCTCCTTCTCCTTCTCCTTCTCCTTCTCCTTCTCCTTCTCCTTCTCCTTCTCCTTCTCCTTCTCCTTCTCCTTCTCCTTCTCCTTCTCCTTCTCCTTCTCCTTCTTCCCCTTCCCTCTGTCCCAAACCATAACTTCTTTTATTCTAATGGCATTTATGTCACTTAAATACGTTAGGAAATTTCATTCAGCTGGTAACAAACATCAGGTGCCTTAGATTATATCTCTGTTTGACTGAAAATCACTGATTTGCAAAAGGGCATTTTCTAAAAGATGGTATGTATGCATAGAAGACTTGATTGCCGTATTTCACATACAAACTCTTCTGCACTTCTTAGATTGATGTATAATTTTGCTTTGTAGGTACTTAGAGGAAATGGTTGGTGAGATCAAGGGGGTGTGCTACTGTTTCTTTTAGCTGAAAATATCAGCAAGCATTACAATTTCCCATTTGATAGATAAGCTTTTTTATTGTAATATAAGAGCATGCCACAGTTCGTTTTATGATTTGTCAGACTACAGACAGTTGGCTCTCTCTGCTTACATAAATACATTGGTTAGCTTGCAAATCTAGTTAGTTATTGGGGGTTGCTCTGTGAGAAATTGATGCTGCTATAAAAGAGGAGCCTCAGCTGTAAATATGTAAGATTAGAAATAACATTGCTGCAACTTGTAGAAATCAACAGATTTGGAGTTTTTGTTTCAGCCATACAGTAAATCTAAGATATTCATACAGAAAGAAAATCTTGTTTATATATATTATCAACTTATAAAATATATATCACTGAGATTGAACTGGGTAATAAGATGCAACTTATGTTCTATAAAAATACTTTGCTACTAGGAAAATGATTTTAAAAAGAGTAGTCTAAATCTGAACCAAATTATATGATAGAGATTTGCAATCTGTATCTTCTGATACTGATAACTGGGAAGGGCAAAACTTACCCACCTAATATCCATCAAAAACACAGTGGGTTTTATTTAGAACCATAGAATCAAAGAATACCTGAGTGGGAAGGGACACACCAGGATCATCAAAGTCCAACTCCTGGCCCTGTGAAGAATCACCCCAAAAATGATGCCACATGCCTGAAAGCATTGTACAAATGTTTCTTGGAATCTTGCAGGTCTGGTGCCACAATCACTTCTTTGGGGAGCGTCTCCCAGTGTCCAGCCACATTGCAGATGAAGAACCTTTCCCTAAATCCTCCCTTACACAACTTCAGACCATTCACTCTTGTTCTCTTTCTGGTCACCAATGAAGAGATACTGGTTCCCACCCCAGCACTTGCCCTCATGAGGAAACTGTAGACTGCAAAATTGTCTGCCTTCAGTCTCTGTCTATGGTAAACAAGGCAAGTGGTCTCACCCTATCTTCATATAACTTCAGCTAATCCTACCACCACTGGTGACCAATATTATGCGTGAAAATAGCAATGTAGGAACCCTACCATGATCCCCTTGCAATACCTTTTCCAGCCCCATTTTCCCTGGAGCTCTAGACTCTGTGGCTCTCTGAACCCTACCTCTAACCCTAATGGCATCTTGGTGCTAAGGTCTCCTTCACCAAGTCTGAAAGACGTGGAGGTATCAATGTTGGTACCCTGCTGTGATCCCCTTGGCATGCATTTTTCAGACCCACTGTCTCTGGAGCTGTCAGTAGGATTCTCAAGGTACAGTGAAATGCTGCCTCGATGATGTGGCAGATGGTCTTTTTTTCTTCTATGTATCTGTTCTGTTAATGGCACTGTAATTCTTTAATATCTCCACCTATCTACCCTTCCCTTCTAATTAAACATTAGTGACATGGTTTTATATTCTCTAAAGCAGCATAAATTAGCACCAGCTATGGGCACAATAGAGCCTAATTACACTAACTGCAATCTGATGACTAACTTGGAGGTATATGAAGTTTTAAGATTGGATAGCTTCTGTGAATATTATTCTGCTATAAAGAACTTTTTAAGTAAAAAGTTTAATATACTTCAAATCATTCCATATAGGTAGGTGAAATAAATACTGGAACACTATTTTGACATACATCTACTGTTTGAATTTTACCTGAATCCATACATTGGTGGACGCACTGTAGGTGTTCATTAGAAACAGTCATGTATTGAAACACTCTCTTCATATGCTACAGAAGCTAAAATACACTTCAAACCATCCATATTTATTGCAGGAATATTCAACCTTTGGGAAGTTAGGTCACACTTGTGACAATCAGTTTAAGTAACTGTCCTGGTTTAGGGCAAATTTGGGAGAAAACCTCCAGCAAACCCACGTGGCCCCTTTCTCCTACCCCCCAACCGGTTCGGGAAGAGATTTCTCTGAGAGAAGTGGAAAAAACCAGTTTATTTCACAGGCACAGCACCACCCAGCACAAAAATGAATGATATCAAATTACAAAACCTCTCGCCCTTCAGGAGAGATGACAAACTTCAGAGGGTCTCTTTCCTGTGGGTGTTCGCTCTGTTATCAGTCCCTCTTGCGCTGGAAAATGCCGCTGCCCAGGCTGGGCTCCCGGTAGTCCACGGGTGCAAGCTCCCGGTGCTCCCCCGAGTCCCCAGTCCAGAGCAGGTTCGATTTGTTTCAGAAAAGGGAAAGAAAACAGTCCAGGAAGACCTCTCTGCTCTGGCTAGTTGGAAAGCCAAGGCGATCTGTGTCTTGTTGTCTGTCTGTGCTGTAGTCAAAACTCCCGATGTGGGGGGGGGAGCAAGTACAGTCTCTGATAACAGACTTGGTGCTTCTTTTCCACTCACTTAGATGAAATTTTAAGAATACAAAACCTGTGTCTGGGTTAGGTGGACAAATGGGGATACAATTTAGCATCATAATCAACCCAGGACAGTAACTACACTAAGTGTCATAGTTTCACATCCATCAGTACAGCCCATGTTTCATAGAACCATGGAGTGTTTTGGATTAGAAGAAATCTTTACATTTAATCTAGTCACCACCACACTTCAATGAGCATGGACACCTTAAATTTGATCAGATTGCTCAGAGTCCCATTTGACCTGATCCTGAGTGTTACCGTGGATGGGATACGTAGAATCCCTCTGGACAACCTAGTTTAGTGTTTCCCCACTCTAACAATTTCTTCTACATATTTAGTCTGAATCTACCATCTTTCATTTTAAAACCACAACCCTTTGTCCTATCACTATGGGACCTATTTTGAAGAGAATGAGTTAGAGAGGGCACTGGGATTTGAAATAAATTAACTTAATTAACTCAAATGGTAATGAACTGTAGCCATTTATTATATTGATGGCTCTTTACATGTATTTAAATGTCATATTTTCACAAAATTTAATCATGTCTTTCTACTTCCCAGTAAAAATACCACAGAAATTAAGACTCTTACTCTCTTTTCCTCAGATGAGAAAAGCGCAAGGAGGTGGA
The DNA here is from genome assembly GCF_030490865.1 of Poecile atricapillus. Taxonomy (NCBI): domain Eukaryota; kingdom Metazoa; phylum Chordata; class Aves; order Passeriformes; family Paridae; genus Poecile; species Poecile atricapillus. Next base: position 58,837,513 of record NC_081249.1, on the reverse strand, counting down.
CATTTTTTATTGCTGGCTAATGTCGAGTGCTTCTGTTCTTGGCAGCCTCTGAGATGAGCATTTACAATCAGGGGAAACTTTCAAAAGACTTCAGCCAAAAAGTTCTGGATGCTAAGCCAAATCTAGGACTCACTTGCATTCCTGTCTCTCTTGTGCCTCATCCGTCAGATGATGTTTTTAGTGCTACTTGAGCATGATGGCATCTCTGTCTTGCAGAATTACTGACATAATAGATCACTGAGAGATGCTGTATACTTGCCCTGTAGTTTGCCCTGATTTATGGCTTTGCCTAAGCTTTCAAGACTGCCCATGACTGAGGACAGGATACTTGTTTAGAAGGAATTTTTATTTTTTTATTTGGCTGAAAACATTATATCTCAGCTGTACCGCTTACAGTAAACTTACCTGTGGTAGATGACTTTCATGTTCACTTTTTACGTATTTATTTGGTCTTTGACCACACATTTCTTGGACAATCATTCCTTCTAGATTACCTGGAAAATGCTTTATGCAGCAAAGTACAGATACAACAATATGTGCATAATTCTGTCACTGACAGTGTTCAATTGAATAGTTTTGAGCTCTATCAGACTAACAAATAAGGACAGTTCCTTACTTTTAAATAAGTTAACCTCCAGTGCTCTAAATGAGAATGTGTCCTGTATTCATACATTGCAGGGGTGATGCTATAAACCACACAATGTATTTCTGCACAAGGAAAATAATCAACATGCTGATATGTGCAGTATTGAGCAGTATCCTTTGCATGAATCCTTATACTATTGAAAAGGAAAACATCTCTTCTGCTAACATAAAAGAAAAAGTACTAATTTCAAAGCCTTGCATCAGTCTTTATGTGTGCTTATGTATCAGTTGTTAATATTCATAACAGAAAAGCTAGTGTTCACAACTTGCATTCCTTTTTACTGTTCAAATTTTCTTTTTTCAATTTCATATGTCACTTTAAAACAGATATCTTTAGCTTATAGCTTCTGACAATTTTAGTATTTCAAATTTTTTGAGTAAAATGCTTATAGTCCCATTCTTGTCAGCAACAGAAGCAAGAATTATCAGCTTCTTATGATTTTCAGATTATTTTTTCATATATTTCATATAAAATTCACCCCATTTGGAATTTGTAGGGCAAAAATATTGGCCTGTCAGGGTAGTATATGAGTTAGCTATGGATGCCACTTATCATAATATCATTTCTAATGAATGACAGGTCAGTCTTGTATTTCAATATGTTTATTATGAGTGTCAGTCATTTATTCTTTTCCAGTTGAAATACATAGACATCTAGGCACACCTTTAAGGATGCCCTTGAGTTTTCATTAAAAATTCCTTCTTTTCCTGTCTCATCTGGTGAGTCTTAATAATTTGAACTCAAAAAAGATTGAAATAATATTATATTTGAAAGAAAGACCTGAACAACCATACAAATTTTGTTACTACTATTCACCACCTCCTATTTATAGTGCAATTTGACTTTTTTTCCTCTCTGTTCTTTTCAAACAAGCAGAACATCCTTGTTTTTTCAACAGAGAGTCACCTTAGCCTTTTAAGTTCAAAATAAAGGACATTATTAAAGAACTAACAGAATCCTCAGCATAAGGGAGAGTTATAGTAAAATATTAATTTAGTGGCATCCTACAGAAAACACGCCACAAAAAAGAAGGCTGAAACTATATGGGTAGTATTCAAATGTTATTTAGGAAGTAAATTCTAATGAAAAATAATTCTCTTGGTCTTTGTTGTTTTTTGCTGTTTTGTTTTGGTTTTTTTCCAGCAATATCTATGACTGATTCAAGTAGTCAAATTCTTTTTATCTTTTTAAGTGGTGGGGTTCTTTTTCTGATGGCATGTCTGTTGGAAATGTGAAAAGCACAAAAAAAGGATCCTTTATACAGAATTCTGAAATCATAGAATTTCTTGCGTTGGAAAAGATCTCTAAGAGTCCAACCAATAACCAAAGGCAACTCTTTGATATGATTCATTGCAGAAACGATTGTTTCCTGAATATCTTGGTCTTTAAAAGAGGTTTTTCTGGAGAAGTTTATTTCCTCAAGTATCTCATTTACAAGTAGCACAAAAAGAAAAATAACATGCTGGTTTTCAATTTATCACCCCAATTAATGAGTATCTATAGTACATCTTGTGATTTGAGAACCATCTCGGCATCAAGGTTTTCAAGTGTGCATTTAGGTAAAAATATAATTCAGAAGTCTTCACTGCATTACAGAAGTTTTTGATGAACTTGCCCCTGTTTGTATGGTATTTTTCAGTGCACACACTACTTTTTAACATCAGTATTTTAACATTAATATTCATCTTTAGCAGGTGAGATCCACTAGTAAAGACCTGACATAGTAATTGTAGGGAGCAGTTTTCTGAAGTGTTTTGTGTTTACCACACTTTGTTTTCACTGAGAGCACTGGAACATACATAACAATGAATTTGCTGGATCTGGTATTTTAAGCTCTAGAAGATCCCATGACAATGAAGTTTATGATCACTTGAAATTTTTTTTGCACTTTCTGGAAGCTTCCATTACAGCTTCAGCTGACATGGAACTGAGTGAAAAACAATATTTCAAGATTTGAAAGGAGTTCCAGAAGTCTCACAATAAAAAGTACTTCTCTGTTAGTCCTATATGTGTTTAAGCACTTGTATTAAATTCTGCATGATTCACATTTTATGTAATTTCTCCATCATACATTTGTACTTTCACTCTTCTTAAAGTCTCATTTCTGGCCAAGAATTTTGAATTAAGTTTCACATTAAGTGCCATGAACAGTAGCTGGAATTTAATATTTCAAACTGACATTATTGCATATCATCACATATTAATTTGAATCTATTTGGAGAAAAACAAGGCTCTTTGTGTTCAGACCCTTCATTTCGTGCTTTTATGGAAATTAAGGTCTTTATAGAACCATGCTAGTGTGCTCCTCTTGTTTCATACTCAATGATGCTCACAAAGCATGTTACTTACATATTTCTGCCAAAGTCTGTGAGACAACTCCTTGCTGTAAAGTTGTGTAGAGAGGGACGGGTGGAATTTGGCCTACAGACTTTACTGATTACCAAGCGCCCTAGCTAAGAAAGCAGATAACTTAATTATGTAAATCAACAAGAGATTGACCCTGCAGTGAATTTTTAATAATGCACTAATTGGCTGATTGATAAATCAAATTAGACTTTAGTGGCAAATCTTCATCTCAGCATGCAGAGAGCTATATCCCTAAATCTTTTTACTAATAGAAGAATTGCACATAATTCTTGAAGCAGTAGGAGAACAATTTAGGTTGGATTTTTTCCATTTATAAAAAGAGGCAATATTGAGCTTAAGCCTGCGTTGGCTCTTAAATATTGATCTTAAGAGACACCTTCAGCTACCTTTAAGTGTTATCTATGGTAGTCTCCAACAGCCTATAAATTGGTTGAGAAATGAAATAGTCAAAACATTTTGCACAAGCTACTTGTGTAGTGGAAGAAAAAGCTGTCTTCCCAGAGAAATTCTGTGAAACCAAGGGAGAAAATTCTACCTGAGAATAAATAACAGTTCTAAAATTCCATAAAAATTCTTCTGAAAGTTTCAAAAATTACATTTTACATTCTCTTTTTACAATTTGTCTTTAGTAACAGACATGTAAAATAATTCTGCTACTGCTATGTCACAATAATGAAATATGCTATTTGTATAATCATTTTTTTGGTAGCTACTACTGATAGAAGCATCATCTGCAGATCAAAGTGTCTTTTGTTCTCTTCTGAAAAAAGCTTCAAACTGCTGCTTGAAACTCTTCAAAAATATCTTTTTGAAGATATTGGCTTTCATATATAATCTCAAAAGTATCTGATTCTTTTTCTAAGACCCTGAAATTTTTAATGTCATAGATATTCTGATTTTCAGCCTGCTAGTTGCTAATATCAGCAACCAGAAATTTATGATTGAACTAATAATATTGCCAAACATAATGTTCTTAGAACTATGAATTGGATGCTAAAAGATTTTAAGATATGTTTATTATCACAAAGTGCTTAAATGATAATTTTGGATATCAATTGTCCTGCAGATTTTCAGGATTTATTTGAGTGTTTAATGTCTTCTTCTCAAATACAAAAATTATAAATTACTTTTCTTATTATTTTAAGGCTGAATTTTGTGTGTGACTTTATGAGATGGAGTTTTAAAAAGCTAAAAAAGATTAAATATCAGTAGAATTATACTAAGATTATTAATGGTAGCCACAATGAAGATGGGAAAAATAATCCAAGTAAGATTTTAGTCATCTGCCATGTCTGTTTAGTACTATTTGACCAGCTAGACATCAATTTCTGTTAAAGTCAATGATAACACCTATTAAAATGCAACTCCAAGAAGAGATAATGATTAGAGGTTGATTTCAAGACACTTGTAAAACTTCATTATATACCAGGATACACAACTCCTTTATTCACTGTATGGTGGTTTCTAAATAAGTTTAGCAGAGACTCATCACACTGTTTTTAAATTTGGACAAAAAAAGGTAACATTTAATTTCATAAAATTCTCTGGTTTTGTTCTGGCTTGATATGTTTTCACAAAAGATATAGAAGCTCTACTATGATCAGTGTTAATTCACATGTACACTCAATTCTCAATATAAAAATGCAATTTCTATGCAGCATAAACATCATTTGTAAATGTTGTAAATGCTCCATCACTGGAAGTGTTCCAGGCCAGGCTGCTTAGGACTCGGACCAACGTGATCTAGTAGGTGATGTCCCTGTTCATGATGAGAGGGCTGGAATTAGAGGAATTTTATGGTTCCTTTTAATGAAACTCTTTCTATGATGTCCATGGTTTCCTTATAGAAAGATTTAAATTACATCTTCTATTGCTGTCTATGATACTCGCTTGCGGTGAGAGACTTCTCCAGGGTCAAGCTGTTCGGGTATAAGCGATTTATTATAAGGGTACAGAGAGGGGAGACCTGCATCCACCACCAGCCTCGGCGTCCACGTGGTCTCAGGGGGAAGGGAGAGAGAGCGGGGAGAGCAGGGGAGGAGAGGTTGGAAAAGAGGAGGGAGGGAGTAAGAGCAACAGAGGGAAAGAGGGAAAAAACAGAGGGAGAGAGCAGGGAAGACTAGAGAGGGGTAGGAGCAGGGAGAGGGGTAAGAAGCAAGAGAGGTGTAGGAGTTAAGAGAGGAGACCTGAGAGGTAAGAGAGTGAAGTTCTTGTTACAATCCAATATATCTTTTTCTATAGTGAATATTCTAATTCTCAGTAACCAATCACTACAAGATACACCCACTGAAGATTTTACATACAGTGTTGCATTTTAAACTCTACAAGCTTTACAAGTTCTTTCCTTGCTTCTTGACCTTTGGACTTTCTATTAGCAGAAAGACATTGTTTCATCAGCAGGGATTCTCCTTTAGCTGGCTAGGCTGTTGTTCTTTGGTTATATAGTAACCAGTACTCAGTATCCTATGACTCAAAGCAGGCTTTCATTTCTACCTCGATTCTAGCCTTCATATTTTCAGAATATTCTGCCAAACAATCACATTCATAAGGTTTCCCTATTTCACCCTCTCCAACAATCTTCTTTCTTTACACAGGATTAAAACAACTACTCAACAATTACCCAGAAGTAGATATATAATTTAAACAATTAATTAGTAAATTGTCTCCCTATCACAGATTTTGATTTAACCAACTGATTATGTATGAAATGATGGCAACACTATTTAGCTGTATTAAAGTGTAAACATTAATATCTATTCCAAAATTTAATCTACTTGATAATTCCCCTGTTTTCACTGAGCAATCACACTCTTGGTCAGAGCCCCCACAAAATAATCAGCACTGACTTCTGGTAGTTTCTGCCACCTTTAATACAAGAAATGGAACAAGATTCTTTTCTCAGAAGCATCAGCAGCAAGGATGTGGCATCTGTTTCACCCCTCTCCCTTGCACTAATTGTATGATCTAGAGTTTCAGGCAATCCTCAAGCAGCGTAGGAGTGGTGACTTGCAAATTAAACAATTATTTTGACATAGTTCTTCGACAAACATTCAGATGGCAGTTATGGATCAGCTGGCAACAATGTTTTAGCTATGTTTTAAGTGCACAAAATAATAGTCCTGAATGATGCTTGTCTCCATTGATTTCTCATGAAATAACCTCTCACTTCTGGCCATGAGTGGTAGCTGAGGGCATTTCTGAAAGGCTCTCTTAAGCAACTGTGGATGGGCCCTGGTACTACTCTGCTTTATCGTCTGTCTCTTCTAATTCACACTTTTGCTGCTTTTGGGTTTAAGTGCAGCTTCTCACCTCAGTATACCCCTGTCCCTGTTTCCGGTCCATAGAGTGCCTCTGCCTTTAGTTGCATCTAATCAACTACCTTCTTCAATCCTCATCTGAATTTCCTCTCCTTTTCCCTTAAAGTTTACAATATTTATTTTAAAAACCCTAATTGGTTTGAGACATGAGTTCTTCAGGGACTTTTTGTTTGTTTGTTCTGCCTTTTTGTTGTGGTTTTCATTCAGGACTTTTGAAAAATTATTTTCTTGCAGTAGAACTGAAATATCCCGTGGTTCAGCTTTATACTGGAATAGCAATAAGACTGTGCAACATTCTATATCACTATTTATTTTGTTTACACTTTTCACATCTTTCTTTCTCACTTAAACTCCTTTGTAAGCATAGAACTTCTTGAGTATGTTGAAAGCATCTTCATGAAAGCATGGGCTAGTCACTGAGGCAAACTTCTCACATGTGCAAAGGCCTGCCCTACAGGATTTTACAAAATTCAAAAACATTTCACAAGACTTCCTCATGAAACAGGTTTAATCTTGGGTTCATATATATCAGTTCTTAAGAATAGTGCGAATACACCTAAATTGATAGTGTTCTTCATCAAACTTGATTTAACCTAGTCTGACTTGGAAGGCAGTTTACTCCTACTGTAAAAGGAAACTAGATTTTTGTTATATTAAGTGCATTAAAAAGACTAGCCTCTGATAAGAAAAGGGTCTTTTAAAGAGAAAACAGAAGAAATGCCCCCCTGGAAGTGACAAGATGACAACTCAATAATAAAAGAAAGAAAACTTGATGGGCTATGTTTTGCATTTCAAAGTATTGTTTTACACATTGCAGTCTGAGAGGACTTGATCTGATGTAATAGAGTCTCTTGGATTTGTATCTATCACTTCCTAGCTTGTAGGAACCAGACTGGGAGATCAGTTAGGTTGCAACAAGTTTGAAGTTCCCTTATATGCAGTAGGTTGTCTTTGGGGGTACTGTGCTGGCTCCACCAACTTTTTGTGTCTTTTTTCTTCCTTTTTAATGAGGAACACTTACTTTCTAATATGTTTATTGTACACCAGAAATAAGGAGGTCAAAGCTGACAGAGAATATCTATCCCCTCATGAATCAGAGGAGTAAACCTGAAGATATGCAAATCCGTACGCATAGGTATGCATGCATATATGTATATACATGTATGTATATACATACATACATATATATATATATATATATAGTTGTGCATAAACACAGACACACACAGCATACCAGCCTATGTGTATCTAAATACAGGCCACATAGATATCCTTAACATTAAAGGTTAAAATAAAATTCTGTGAAAAAAAAAAACCAAACATGGAGTACAGCTCTTTGAAATAATTCTGAAAATTACTGAGGTTACATTCCTTTTATATTATATTTAATTTCATATATTTGAGCCTGGCAGAATTCTGCAAAATTTTGCAATTCTTATATTTTGAAAGTATAGCATTCCTGTTGTACAATAACAAAAAAACCATGATTTCAGATTGCATTCTTCTAGTCCATATCAACAACCATGATGAGTCATAAGAAACAAGAATGAACTCTTCAGTGTTTTCTCTGTAGCTTGCAGACAGAATACAGATCCTGAAAAAAAGAACTACAAAATAACCTAAAACTTCAAAATAAGAAAAAGAGCCACCTAAGAATAGGCACACGAGAATAAATGCAGTATTTGAAAAATACTCTTGTTTATGTTAGAAAGTTTCAATTTTTCAGACAGTGTTGACTCACCAAACAATTAGTCTGAAAAAACCCTATTTTTACATTCTAACTGTTATACAACCAAACTATTTCTGGACAGATATATTTCAGACAGCAATAATTAACCCTCAGCATTCCCTTCTACAGCATCATCAGGAAGAATGACTAGCATTCATGTTAGTTATAGCAGTTGAAGATACATGGAATGATTCTGAATTAATTAGTGCTGCTTTGCAGTACAGCTGTTGGATGTGCACAGGCAAGACGAGCACTAACAGCCCGTGTATTGTTACTGTTCACAAGTATTCATTTTTCAGCTTTGCCATATGCATATATTATGTGTAATGGTTCCGAAAACTCCCTTTCACAGATCTTAATGATGTTGTGCCTCATGCAAACTGAAACGAAAGAGGAAAGAAAAATAAAAAATCAATCAGATAAGCTTCTTTGCTATTCTTCTCTAATACCTCCCTTAAATCTCCTTTTTGCTGTGATGCTTACAAAATACCAGCTGCAATACTGAAATTCCAGTCTGCCTATCATACTCATATTTCTTCCATGTCTTTCTCTAGCTCTATACCTGATACAGATTATCTGATTGAAAATCATATAAAGTTAATGCAACCATTCAGTTCTGTGTTTAAAGGCTATCTGTTTTTAAGGTCCCTATCTACAAATAAAGAAATAGGTAATAACAGAATATATGATATAATATCAATTTGGATTTTGTGACATGCTGACAAAAATAATGTGATTTCTTTAACACCATCATATAAAGCAAAGACAGCTAATCTAATGCATGCAAATAAGCCTTCTTATGAACTACTCCTTAGGGTAGTCATTGAATACGGTCAAAATTCTTGTTAAATAGCTATTCTTTGTCTGAAGAAGAAAAAATATTATAACCACTGTCAAATTTATATTGAACATTTTGTTCAACATATATTTTATAAAAAATACTAGGGATCAGAGTGGAAAATATTGTCTCACTTCAGAAATTTTGGCCCTATGTTGTTCATATCACTCATTAGTTTAGCTGCCTCTTGAGTACTATGGAAAATGTATCAGACACCATGTTATGAACATGAGAGAAAGCACAAGGTTTTTGAACCATTTACTTGTGGAGACAGACACCTCAGGATTTTGCAGTTTCTGCCAAGGAACAGGGATTATAGAATTATAAAATCATAGAATATGCTGAGTTGGACTGGAACCATCAGGATTATTAAGGAAAATTCCTGGCCTTACACAGGACACCATGAATCACACCATGTACCTGAGAGCCTTGTCCAAACACTTCTTGAACTCAGGGTCCTGGCACCTGAAAGTGAAGAGATGAGTACTTGCCCTTTTATTGCCCTTCATGAGGAAGAGCTGTCTCCCCTCAGTCTTCCTCAGGCTGAAGAGACCAAGTGACCTCAGCTGCTCCTCATATGGCTTCTCCTCAAAGCCCTTCACCGTTGCCCTCCTTTGGACATTCTATTGCATTCTATATATTAATGCCTTTCTTACATTGTGGCACCCAAAACTGCCCTCAACACTGGAGGTGAGGCCGCCCCAGCTCAGAGCAGAGCAGGACAGAGCGGGACAATCCCCTCCCTTGCCCAGCTGGCCATGCTGTGCCCAGGACAGGGTTGCCCCTCCTGTCTGCCAGGGCACTGCTGGCTCATGGTCAACTTGCCATGGACCAGGACCCCCAGGTTCCTTTCCATGGCTCTGCTTTCTGGCCTCTCATTCCCCAGTCTGGCTGTACATCCAGGGTTGTCCCATTCCAGGTGCAGAATCTAGCACTTGCCCTTGTTGGACTTCATATGGGTGGTGATTGCCCATCTCTCTAATTTGTCCAGGTCTCTTGCAGGACCTTTTTGCCCTTGAGAGTGTCTACAGCTCCTGCCAGTTTGGTGTCATTGGCAAACTCATTTAGTATTCCTCTGGCCTTCATTGTTACATCCCATATGGCTTTATTCGACTTTTAACTCAATTCTTGCAGATTTTCACTTGATAATACTTCTTTTCTTTCCTGTTCTGCCTCTTTCCTCTATAGAATGTTCCATTTCACAAATCTAGAGCTTGCTTCTTTGTCTTTTACTCAAGTGTCTGCTTCTTACTACAAACATAGTTGGCAATATTATTTGCACAAACAAATCCATTAAAAGAACCCGATTAAGAGACTGGGGGGGAAACAAATAAAGCCCCAAAACAAATAGGAATTTTATTGTACTGAATACAGGACTGCACTGAATATGCTAATGAAAAACCATATGATCTCCTTGTCCCTAATCTCCCCGACACCACAATTATACAATCTCGATAAAAGCAAGGTCTATTTCTGCAGTATTTTTTTTTTTTTATATATATGGTGGCTACCAGTAACTGATCCACATGTGGAGAAATTATTAGATACCCCGTTAACTCAAAGAGGTATTATGTATTTTGAAGTTCCTGTAAGATTACATTAGAGAAACCTTTGGCTATTTTTCCAGCTTGCCTGTTTCAAAATCAATAACTTTTCTGATTATAAAGAAAATGTCTTCTTTTTTTATGTTTTTTCTTATGCAGTAGTTCAGAAAGTTGAGTATCAACCTTCTTTTAAAAAATATTTATCTCAAGGACATTTATAGATCCTCAACCTGAATTACTGTACTGGCACAAAGATTTGTTTTAGAAGAAATTATTTGCATTCAGATATTTAAAATGTGTGACTTTATGGAAAGACTTCCCAGAATTTTCTGTGTTTCCTGAGAAACTTTCTGTCCACTGCTTGTGTGCATGTTTGGCATGAGAATTATTCTTCCACCCAGTGCACACATTTGCTGTATGACAGGAGTGGCAAATGTGGAGCACAAAGCTGGACATGCACAGGCTGTGGACTGTAGGCTCGATCTTAGCCAGGCAACACTGAACATCTCATGGATACCAATGACCAAGACAGCAGCAGGCAAATTATATATAAACCCTCCAGGTTATAGACAGTGAATCTAAAGTAGCACATGGCAGCAGCTAGCTACAAATCCTTCTGTTCAGGAGTTGGAGCCCCGAGTGTGGCATCTGGGCCCAGCAATTGCCAGCTCTACTCTCAGACAGCATCAAAGGTTGACTCATCTGCAAAAATAGGCAGAGGAAAATGAAGGCCAAGGGGTCTGTGTACAGCCTACTCCTGCCAGCTACATGAGGAGAGAGTGCCAAATACATTTTAGTAGTGTTTTAGCCACAATCATATTGATGAATCCAAGGATTTAAAAATACATTAGTGTCAGATAAAACCTGTGTTGTATGTATTGGTTTTATTGAGAGAGTATTGGACATTACATTCTCCAAACACCGCATATTTGAAATACTTTGTGATCAATCATTTCACTGCTCAGAATAGATATCAAGCAATTCAGGAGAGGTGCATGTCAAAAGATCAATAAAGGACTGAAGATAAAGTCAAAGCAGTTTTAAATATAAGAAGGAAATACATATAATTTCTCAGCCCATCTCCACTATACTTTTCAAAAGTATAGAAACCATGCTGATATGAACGATTTTTAAAAATCCAGAAAAAACCCTGAACCCTCACAAACCAAATCCAAAACTAATCTGTTCCTTCTGCTCAAACCACACAAGAAAATAACTAAAGGGTGGTTTCTAGAGCATATCTAACTTGAATTATGTCTTATCACATAGGAACACATAGTGCCTTCTCTCTACCCCAGTGTTATTTCATGTAACAGAGCGCACATCCCTTTATATTGGACTGCATGAACTGGGATGACTGACTTACATTTTTTTTTAATGTGGGCAACTGGGGGCTTTTCTAGAACACAACTGCCATGGAAGATGATAGAAAAATCTTGTATTCTCGACTACAACTTAGAATAGTGTTGTGTATTTGCGTGCTAATAAATTAAAAATACACAGGGGAATAAAAATCTTTCTATGGGATGTTGGAAAAGGGAATCCCAAGCATATCTCAGATGAATGCAGACATGGTCGCTTGTAATGAAGAATTTAGTCAATGATCAAAGAATGGATTAGGATTCAAAGTATTTGGGTCAAATTCTTCTATTTGCCTGAAGAAATGTTGTTATTTTTACCCCTGCCTCTTTCTAAAAACACAGTAAGAATTTCCTCCTTCTTCCCATTGCACAATAAAAATTACTTTTAGTTAAATTTTTTCTTTAGTATAGACTAGTCTATTGTTCAGAAAATAAAGCCTTGACTTTGTTTGTTCCTCTAGCTGTCACTGATACTTAGATAGATAACTCAGAAATTTATCTGAATAAATACTTTGGATTTCAGTTGAATAAAATGGGAATACTCTTTCTCAGACTTGAGGTTTAGGCTAGTCATCTAATCAGTGCAAAGATGGACTGCTCTGTAAGAAACTGAACTGTTTTATACAGATGTCCCAGAACAGAATAAAACATTTTTTCAGGGCACTTTTCCACTGAATACATAAGCCCAGACTATTGGCTTAGTGTATAGGTCTTCTTTCCAGAGAGACCCATTTTGTTCATCTAATATTGCAAGGTATGAGGATGCTCCAGGAAGTACTGCAATACTTAAAATTTCCAGCTAGAAGTACTAAAGTGGAACAAGGCCTCTGCCCAAAAGCATATCTGAATTCAGTTTTGTGCTGAGCTTTGAAGCTCATATCCTCAGTAGTATTCATTCAATCAATTTGAAAAAATGGAGCTTTTTCCAGAAGGAAATCATTCATAAACAGGGCTGTTAACAATAGCTATGCATCAATCTCTCTATATAGTGTGTAGTCACAAAACAGTTTGACCTAAAAATATTAGTTTGCCCATTGCTGATAAACTATCTAACCCAGCATTAAATACTACATAAAGCTAGCTGACAATATTATTAGAAATTTTGATGAAAAATAAACCCTTTTTAAAACAACAGATCCCTGGATATTTATGCCAGTAGAATCTAGTCCTGAACATTTCGTCTTATTAATCTCTTTTCTTTCTCTGTCACATTTTGCCAATGACCAGCACACAAAGGGCTGCAGAAGAAGAGGAACATGGAGTATTAATAAGGTACATTTAATTTAAAAATTCAGGAGTTAAACCCACAATTATATCTAAATTCTAAAGAAAGATGTCATAAATTGCTGCAGAATGATATCATATAGCAAAATGTATGACAAGTTTGTACAGAAACCCAATCTAAACACAACTTCTGTGCTGTTCTGGTATAGGATCACAGCTCATGGTAGTGAGACATAAACCCAATACCAGGGAGACCTTGAAAATGTCACTAAAACCCTTATAAACTGTATGGAAAATTCATGCAATTATTTGTGTTTACATTGTGTTTTATTCCCCAACATGTGCCCAAGATTCCAGTAACTGCATTATAAGCCAATAAATTTTGTTCTTGTGATATTCTGATCATTCTGAGAATCTCAGTGAAATCTGTTATCCAAATAACTTCCTGCTTATTATAAACAGCAGTGCTGGTTCCCAGTGATTTTCAGATCACGCCTCTAGGCTTAAAAATCTACCTACCTAGCTCTTTAGGACACCACCACACAATTAATTCAGTACCTACTGTCCAAGATTTGACATCTCCTGAAGTATTAAATATCAAATGCTACTGCACACAGGAAGCATCTAGAGCTTCCTGTAGCTATCGACCTGAGATGCTAGTTACTGAACTCCTGGCTGCAAAGCTATGGCATCAGCACTCAGCCCTAAATTATGTGTTTTCTAGAAGGTGCTCAAGATTTTCATCATAAAACTGCATTTTGTCATGTACCAGCACTGCAAATCACTCATACTTTGAATCTGACTAAGCTTTAAAAGTGATGACAAAGGAAGTGATAGAGGAACTAGAAATGCAGGAAACCAGGATACAGAAAGCCAGCAAAGCTGAGTATATTCCAAAGGGACTTTATAGTGATGAAGGCACCAGTTATTGAAAAGTCAGCCATTTTTGTTTTGGGATATTTTTTCCTTAGATAATGGTGATATCTAGAATGACAATTACCTTGTTTGGCTGAATCCACTTTCTAAATCCTCACTTTCATGTAATGTCTAGTTTTCACAGATTCTTTTTACAGACCATATCTAAGAAGTGGCTTTTGCTATCTATCTGCACAGCTGAAATATCTCACGTCTCAGCTTCTGAAACACCCTTTTTTCCTTCCCCCTTTGACAAATGCAATCTTCCTCAGCTTCTGCAAAGATCATTTTCCTGGCCTGTCATTTCAACCATTTCACCTCTCCCCACACCTTCCTTCACTAGCTACTGCTTTTCTGACACTTCAAACACGAGCTGCTTGGTTTCACCTTCAAAACCCTTGCACGATCCTTCCCCACCCCACAAATGATCTTTACATTCAGTAAAGAGTAGCTGACACCTGCTATTGATTGGTACACAAAAACCAGCCTCAAAAAGATTTTTAATCAAGTGCCCTCCTGATTTCTCCTACTATCTTTAAGATTGGGATGCAGTTCCCACAACCATCTCCCATATTTGCTCATTTCTCTTTTTTTCAATCATGTCATTAAAATTTGCCTTGCTATCATGTCCAGACAGATCTAAGGTGAGAGAAGTCTCAGAAGTACAGTTTTTTATTCCACAGTATCTCATTTTTATTTTCTCACTTCTGGCTGTCTCTCTGACTGCAAGTTCTTTGCAAAAGGGGTATTCTGAGGTTTATGTGTTTCTCATACATTGGCATCCTAGTCACCTATTGAGATCCTTTGAAAGTACAAAAAAATGAGAGAGCTTTTTCAAAGCTTTTATACAATTTTTGCATTTAGAGTGATTTGAGAAATGCTTCTCTATATTTTCTGGAATTTCCAGTCCTTGAATATTGCTATTTTGAACTTTTGATTTCATCTTCCAGACTAAATATTCATCAGATTCATTTGGGCCATCTGAAGACTTTCTTTTCATCACAGTGTACTGATAACAGCCATAGCTGAGCCTGTCATCAACATTTACACAGAATGGCCGGGTGCTTCTTAAGTGTGGAAACTTAGGGATAATGATGGTACCTGAAAAACAGATTTCCTCAGAAGAGATACCATATGTGGTGTAAGTGGCCGGCTCTTTCTGTCTTGCATCATTGCTCAGATAAAAATGAAGTAATTCAGGCATTTTATGGGAAGGATGTATTGCCTATAAAATTTATTTCTCTCTTCACATGGTGAGAAAACACTTCAGGGTATACCAGAGAACAAACTTGCCGGGATCATAAGGAACAGAGCACATTGGATGCAGGCCATTAAATTAGTGCTTTGTAAGCTATCTAATCTGATACTGCAAGCAGAAGTGACTGTTGCAAGCATTAGGTACGAACATGTGTTTCCCCTTCTTTCTCCCTTGCTCTCACTTGCATTTTTTAACCATGACCTTTAAGCAATGTGTAAGGATAGACCCTGCCACACCTGTGGATGAACATATGATAATGAGCAACAAAACCCCCAAAGTGATGTGGTTAATAGTGTTCAGATCCAGGGTGTTGAGATCCGTAATATTTTAATTATTGTCTTTTAAGGGCCATGCTGAGGAAAATCAAATTGTAGATAATATGAAATAGAAGGTTGAATTGAAAAAGCCCCACCAAGAACAAAAACCCCCAAACAACCCAAAACCCCCAAACAAACCTCCTAAACCACCAAAACATCTCTTTTTCATGCCACGGTCTGAAGCCACTGGATGGATACACAGGTACCAACAGGAACTCAAACCTAGATCTGATTCTAAATCACATAATGGTTTTAAATGAATTGTTGACAGTGGTATATGAAAACATGTACTGGTGAGTATCCATATCCATAGGCTTTTATTAGCAGTTTGTCTTTTTTCCCCCAGAGTTAGTAAGATAAGAAGGTGAATGTCGACTTTTCAACACACATAAGTGAAAATTTTGGGTTGTATATGAAGATCATTGCAAGGACTGGTAGTTTTTCAAACTGCACTAAGAGCTTTTGATGCCTCATGTAAATCTTGGTGTTCTGGACTTCTGATCTTGCAGACCCCTTACTTCATAAGCCTTCAGTGAAAAGGAATAAGGAACAAAAAGGATGTTGTGTGTACATATCCTTATCTATATCTATATCTATCTATATCTATATCTATATCATCTATATCTATATATATATCTATATCTATATCTATATCTATATCTATATCTATATCTATATATCTATATCTATATCTATATCTATATCTATATCTATATCTATATCTATATCTATATCTATATCTATATCTATATCTATATCTATATCTATATCTATATCTATATCTGTATTTATATCTATATAAAGTCAGTGCATACATAGGAAGAGAAAATTCAGGAACAAGGAAGCCTTTCTGAGATCTTCAGCATATTTGTAACCTGAGTTCAATGATGACGTCTGGCCCATTCATCTGGAGTATGTTGATGTAGAAGGTGAAACAAGCATTACTTGCTGCAAGCTTTTTCAGGATCAGTCTCAGATCACAGTATCCTGTAGGAAGATTAAAGAAAATATAAATTTTTATTGCAACAAATTCTCAGTTTGTCTTTAGATGCTCTACTTCATTCTTTTTACTACAGGAAAAAAAGGGTATTTTTTTTAAGCAAGTAGTTTTTTATAGTACTGTAGAGTCAAGACAAAGTGAGAAAGTGAATTCAATTATTTTTGTTTGGTCATCTATTTTATTCAGTCAACACCATGTCCAGAATCTTTTCTCCTGTTGGTGATATGCCTTCAGAGTAAAAATTAACTTTCATGTCTTAAGCAAATTATGCCTGGAAGTCATCTTGATTATAAATTTCTTGAGTCACTGCAAGATAGGAAGGATGACACTTCAGTATGAATATGACAGTACTATCAAGAGAACATTTACAAGGGAAAAAAAAAGAAGAAAAACAATAGTGAGAATGGGGTGTTCAGTTTCTGGAGCTGTGATTATAACTGCACAGATATTTGTACACATGTGACTTGAACAATATTACTGAGTTTTAAAATTCGTTCCTCACTAATGAAATACCATCAGATTCTGATTTTCCTACGGCATTTTTGTTTAAAATGTGTAAAATACTTGTGAAAGTAGTTAGCAAATTTTTCGCTTGAACTACTCATTTTTTTGGTGAGTGGCTTCCTATTCTAAACACTTCTACATTCCAGCCTTGTTCTGAAGACTGAAGCTTCAGCAGAGACATCAATTCAAACCAAGATGCAAGCAGCTCCAGGGACATTTATGCTACATAGAAGAATTGGTAGAATTTCAATGCAAAACAAAAAAGTTGCTGTTATAGTTTCTGTGTTCTCTTAGCTGTAGTAATTATCTGCACATGCTTTGACAGAAATATTTTTCTTGTTTAGAATATAAATAATTTTCTAAATTTTTGTTTTGTTTCATTTTTAATGAGAGAAAAATACCTTTCTAATATGGTGGTCAAATTATTACGTTAGAGATCAGAATGTTTCTGAAGTCCTAGAAAATCAAGGAGGATGTTTTGAAATTCAGAGAGAGCACCAAGTGATCTTTTGACCACATAATTAAGCATACTCAGATTTTAAAATTTATTTTGCTTCACATGCAATTTGTGAGTTTGACTTTACACCTGGTCAAGGTGGATGATGTGACACAGCTTGACAATCTGTGTCAGATCAGTAAGCATATTTCTGAGTCAAATATACTGTCTAGACATGGTATGGTTTTTTTGGACCAATATAAAGCTCAGAGGATACAGTACCTGTTTGGGGACACAGTTACAACAAAGTCTGGTGGAAATGTCTTATGGGGATTTTGAAGGTCATTTTTTCCAATACTTTCTGATTTAATTTTTTTTTCCTTCAGAAAAGACATTTAATTTCCCACCCATGCATGATGAGGCAAACCAAATCTAAAATGAAAACCACATGATTTGAGGAAATCGGCAGGTTTTCACATGAGCTGTAACAGAGCTGCCTCAATTTCCTTCCTTTTCTCTGTAGAGGACTTCATGATCAGCAGAAATCTTTCATGGTTCACAGTATCTTCTATAACTTTGTTATTGTTTATATTGACATAAAATGGTAGGAATCAAAGCAAGCCCTACGTGCATGCACACCTAGAATTGTTACGTCAAAAATATTTCAGAAGTCACCTTGGTGATATTTCTGAATTAGGAAAGCACTTTGGTGCTTAAAAAGTTTATTTTTATTTTAATGGAATCAAATTGCGACATATCCAAATATGTTCCATTTTTATGTAGACATGCCTACAGACAGTTTAATGGTATCTTGTTTTTAAATCTTTTTTTTTTAAAAGTTTTCTCCATGAAAAGAGAAACTAAATTAGGCTTAAAGGGAAAAACATGAACAAAATCATGATCTTGACTCCAGTCCGTATGCATGCATCTTACTTAGGCTGCATCAAAGATCCGTGGTATAACCAATTTCACTGTAGAAATGAAGGTTGCTCTGTATTAAAATTACATATGAATCAAAGAATTTTGCTCACTAAGCATTTCTTTTGCTATTTTTGATAGGGAAGAGGAGACTGGGAAGGGCAGGGTCTTGAGCACACTGTAGTAATTCTCTTTACTAACTAGAGTTCCAGTTTAATAGTCAAATGCTAGTTTAATAACACCCATTTTCTAAAAATCTGTTAGCTAGTGTTAATTATGTCTTCTATTAGTTATGACCTGAGTCATGAAACAGCTGTTCCACTATTTCATCCACAAACTGGCTTGCACATAATTACTTGTGTTGTCTGTTTAGTCTTTTACAATGTCATAACAGTAACTTTGCCCATTCAATGAACATGATGAAAGACCATGTCACTTCAAACCATTTTTCAAAAACTTATACAAGTCAGGCTTTTGTGGTTGTGAAGGAGGAAGCTATGTGACCAATGAACACTGCACCTGTTACTCTTTGCATATTATTTTGGTGGATTCTTTGTGTAGAAATAGAAAAGGTTTTGACTATATTCAGATGAAATCTAGAGTATCAAAACTAATGTGATGAAAAATATATCCCCTTTGCACCCACATACTTGAAAAGGAACTGGGGTGCACTAGAAAAACATAGCAGAATCCTTAAAAGTAATTTGCTAAGATAAAATTAAGTTGCATGTGAAACATTGGAGGAAAGAACTACTTGCAGAGAAGCCCTGCATTTGAAGCTGCTTAGAATGGATACAAATTAAACTGTGTTTCCCAGGCTTGATTATCTTGAGACTAATATCACTGCTTTAACATTCTTCCCCAAATTCATCTCCAGGGTTAACCATCCATGTTTAATCATTGCTGATAATGAGATTTGTAAACTTTCAAAAATCCCTTAACTAGAACTCTATGAATAGGTTTATGCATAAGGTAGACTGGGATGAATTTGCCCTTTTTTTTTTTTTTTTTTTTTAATCCAAAGAGGAGGACTTGATTGGCTTTTTTAGCCTGCACTTCAGAAAATTTCACTATGCAAAGAGCAAGCTTGATATGCCAAGGTGGTGGAGTGAAAGCAATACAAAAGAAATGCAAAGAGGCTATTCAGCTTCTTTCAGTATCTGAACATTTCTCAATACACTGATTTCTCCTGTGCAGGTAGTCAGAGTACACATCTATCTGACTGTTTCTTTCTTCTTCCCTTTGAGTTTTCGAGCTATAGAAAATACTTTTGAGTTTGAATCCACCTGGACCTTTTCAATTTGAAGTCTCTGGTATGTGGAAGGAATGCGTCTATTCTTTTAAGAATACATGGGCAAAGGAACCATAAAAAAAAAAAAAAAGATACAAACCTGACTGACACATGGTAAGGTAGGTTGTAATAAGAACAAACATGGCTATTCACATAATTTGGTATGGATATCTGATGTGTAAGGGTGCTTTTTTTTTTTATTTTTTTTTTTTTTTTATTTTGTGGAGGAGAGGGAAAGGAAAGGGAGGAAAACAGAAGTAGAACCTAACCAACCAACATTAAAAAAGACAATAGTCAGCAACAAACCTGGTCAGTCAAGGTAACTGATGGGATCCAGGCAAACTGTGACTTCATAACTGATAAAGATGCAAACCTGAGTGGCTTGGGTGCTGGAATGGCTTGGTGGGATTGTACCTAGTGCGGAGGCTGTGGGCAGAGGGGGGAGGAGCCAGAAGGAGCAAGTACGGATAAACAGAAAGCCGTGTGAAAGGGGTCAGTCGTGTAAAATGGGGTCAGTCAGAACTCTTGTCCAGCTGAGCCCTGCACCTGATGAACCCAGCTGTCCTCTTTTCTTATGCCTTCTTAATGGATGATTTCCCAACTCTCGCCCTTGATGATCTCACCCTTTATGTCACGTACATGCAGGCTGCAAGAGCTGCAGCTGCCAGCTACTGCTGAGAGACTCAGGAGTGCCAGTGAAATGGTGCACTTGCTGCTGTAGTCAGACATGGGGGTGTTGATGAGCGCCTGTATCATCCCACAACTGCTGGGTGTGTGTCAAGGCTGTGCCTGTGTCTGTGAGTCTCTGGGATATGTGGTAAGCTCTTCTAAATGGTTGAACCTGCAAATAGGAAAGTGTCAGCCTGGGCAGGAAGGAGTCCTGGACTAAGGCAGCTGGAGAAGGCAGACACATTTAGCATCCACTTAACACTAAGCTAGACATGTACATATATGTATAAAATATTATAGACACACATGCAATCTTGTGATATATAAGCAGTTGATTTTTGAAAGTATGGAGGCACAAAGAAAAACAGAAATATCATTGTTAATTTGAATACACTGATCTATTGAAGAGTCTGAAAGAACAGTCTAGCTCAGATACTACTTACCTAAAGGAACTACTGACAACAAGTTAATGAAATTTTGAATCAAATGTTAAGCAATTGTTTTTATAATAATAATAATAATTTGTCAGGAAGGGTGACATAATGCATAGCTTTCAAAAGGATGATCATAGAAACAAAATATTCACATATTCTTTTGATAGATAAAAATGGGCAATCTAGTAAACACATACACCCATTCTTCTCATTATTCAGAAGTCTTTTCTGACAAATAAATTGGCTTTATTTTGTCACCTCATTTATCACACAGAGAGAATTAAAAAACAAAACAAACAAAAAAAACCCCACAACAATACCATACTTGCCCTAAGCCTTTTTCAACTAACTTCAAATTGACATTAGAATTCTACTTTGGTCTCATTCTGTTTAGTGACCTGTTTCTTCTTCATAGTTTCTAATCTTAATTACTACAGCTATATCTAAGATACAGAGTCTGTTGGAACAAAAGTGTTCCTTGCTGCATTTGTTCAGTAACATCCCACTCCCAGTGCAGTAAAATGCCAGTTAATAATAGCTTGTGATGGGTGTTTTCTCAAGTCAAACTATTTTCTTTTCTTGAGCTAAAGTTTTGGAATATAAAGGACTTTATTATAGAATTTCTAGACTCTGTTCTTAAGTTCTTTGAGCAGAGTCCTTTGTCAAAATAGTTGCAAAACTCTATTATTACCAAGGTCTCATGCTTTAGCCTGAGTTGTTAGATCTGATGCCAGTTGGATAATGTGACAAGACAGGCAAGGCTACCTTTTCTTTTACTTAGTAAAAGACCTTGGTTTTCCTCTAACTTCCCATGACAATTGTCATTGTGAGCCACAGCCATGTTCTCCCGCTTATGTCCTCATCAATGACAAAAAGAATATCTCTGACTTTAAGGAGATCTTACACTCTCCTGCCGAGGCACCCCATTATCCCTCTCCTCAACAAGGTCCTGGGCAAGGCAGTCATCCCTCCTGTCACAGGAGATGCTGCTCACGTCTGGCTGTGGGCCCGTCACTTGAAGCTACATGTCACGGACAAATTTCAAAGCAAATTGGTGTCTGCTTTGCACCAGGAGTATGCAACCAGAATGCATTCTAAGGGATGTATAGGAGGTGAGTGCTGCATTTTATTCTTTCAGGTTGGTATTTATTCTCTCAAGGAAGTTCGAAGAGTCCATCTAAGGGCAGCAGCAGCTTTCCCTGTGTTCCAACAGGTTGTGAAGCCATCAGAAGACAGAGTTAATTTACTTCTTGCTTGGGTTTATTTGTGGGCTTTGACTGTTTTTCCTGATTTGGGCTGTTCTGATTTCTTCCTTTCCCCCCTTGATACACCTGTGCCAGCAGCTGGTGGGTCAAGGAGAGGAGGAGTTTCTGCACAGGCTGGGCAAAGGGCACGAGAATGCCGGCAGCTCTGTCTTTCTGCATCTTGGGATGCTCCTCAGAGCTCTGGTCTGTTTCTCTGTGCTCTTCTTACAAGGTGTTTTTCCTGCTCCTGCTCCATAATCCATCATCCTACGTGCATAGCCTGTAGCTGATTCATTTAAAATGTCACAGGGTAGCACTGTGGCTTGTATAACAATGTGGTTGATGGATGGGAAGTTTATACCCACAGCCTTTAGATTTGTAGGCACTTTGCATTTAGAAGTAGAGGTTGAGTCCCACCCCTCCATGGTTCTAACTCGTCTACCTTCCTGCTCAGATCCTGTGGCTCTGGGAGCAGCAGATGGTGGAGGACATGTGGGAGGAGTGAAGGACCTACATGGTGGTGGTAACTGCTGCCACCATAGGAGCAGGTGTCTTCCCTTCAGCCAGTCTGCTCCTGGACCTTGGGAGAGACGGGGTCTGACACTGGGGAGAGGGTGGCTGTCCCACTCCGGTAGAGTGCTGAGGAACAAGGAGGCTTGGTTTGTAGAGTTCCAGGTCTATCAGTGTCATGGGGTGGCTTTACCTTTAAGGTGGTTTTGGGAGCTAAGGAAGTTGAAGCTGCTGGTGGCTGATGTGAGTCTTTCCTCCTGACCAATTATCAGTCATTTCTAAGAATTGACAGCAGTTTTGACCATTAAAAAGTGGAGTCAATTTGTGAACACCCCCTTAAGATCTCTTGTCCTCTTTGTGTTTCCGGCTTCTGTGAAAGGTAACAAGTCTCTGTCTTGGCCTCCTCCCCCCTCCAGGCTGGACAAGGCCGCGGGGAGGGGGGGAGAAGCAGAGCTGGCCAGCCTGGCTTAGTTTTCAGTTTCTGCTGCTGGACTGAAACCTGACACCATAAACTCTCGCAGCTTTTCTAAGGCTTTAATTCTTTTACTACCTGGATAAAACATATAAAAGGATTACTCCTTTTTCCCAGAGAGACAGAGAGAGAGACAATCAGCATGAAGAAGACATCATAAAACCACCAACAACAGTGAGGAAAAGAGTTAAGTTTTAGATGGAGAGAGAATAAGGAGATGCTTTATAAGCTGAAAATATCTTTCTATTAAAGCTATGGAGATGGACAGTAGTGGTCTGAAAAGACTCCTTTAATTCATGACAGAGTATATTGGGAGGATTTTGAGCAAAAGGTAGAGTAATTGTGATACAGTGAGGTGCTGGAACAGAGTGAAGCGAAGATTTGAGGCCTTGAGGGAAATGAGAAAACTGTTTCCATGGAAGCTCACAGAAACAGATGAAGAGAACTTTTGGCTTTGAATAACTCATCCTTAAAATGACATCCCCAAACTCATGGCCCATACACACCTCAGAGTGATGTGGAATGGGAGGAGTGAACTGATGACAGGATTTCCGGGCAGCTGGCATCAGAGAAATAGAAAACTATAACAGAAATAGTTTTCTCGTGAGAAACTCCATAGATTAGCAGAAGAAAACTTCTGTTTCTCTACAAAGACTGATGAAAAGACTGTAGCAGGAATTGAGACTGTTTTAATCACCAAAGTTCTAAAGTTTTTTGTCTCTATGTTGTCACGTGTACAAAGGAATGGTCGGGTTGTGGGGGATAAAAGAGTATTCTGGAAGTTTATTCTGGTGTTTTTTATTCTTGTAGTTTTGTTAATAAACTTTCTTTATTCCTTTTAAGTTTTAAGCCTGCTTTGCTCTTGTTCTAATCCATATCTCACAGCAAAAAAATAAGTAATTTTTTAATTACTGTTTTAAAACCACAACAATCAGTTATAAGACTTAGGGAATGGCACACAACAAGGGTGTGAGGTAAGGAGCCTCAAGTCTTGTTACTGCCCTGAGAACTGCTTTTGCATCCAAGGAGATGTTCAGGGCCAGGCTATGAAAACATAGTTGCTGGATCTGCTTTAATGCAATTTTTCCATCCTTCATAGAACAGTTCTAAAATGCTTTCTGCTTTCAATCTAACTGCTTCTACCTCTTGAATTAATCCCACTCATTTGATCATTCACTTTTTTTTGTCTGTTCTTGTTATCTCCACTGATTATTTTCATCTCTCTGTGCTTCTACAAGACTTTCCAAAATCCCGAATTGGATCTTAAGCATATGTTTCTTCTAATTCATCATGCTACTTCTTCTCCTAATCACATCCTTCTATCACTTCTTTCATTTCCTTCCATCTCTCTCATTCTTTACCTTGCTTTTTTGTTTCTACTGCTACTAACTACTCTCATTTCCCTCATCTTCTTTCTACACTGCTGCCCATAATCCTTCCTCTGTTCTTCCTGCTGCGGTTGAACCTTATTTGTTTTGATGTGTTCTTTTCCTTTCCCAAACTTTTCTCACCTTTGAGGAACTATACTCTGTTTCAGAGCTAAGTAATCCCTACAAATTCTTCCTGCTCTTTTGTATTTCAGGAATGTCTGCTCACTCTCAGAATGTCATAAAGTTATGACATTTAGCATGGTGTCCTCTTCTTTTTGCAGCCTCCCCCTTTGTGCAAACCCTGCTCTTCACCTGTTGTGCTTTTCCTGGACTCTCCCATACATCTTTATTTTCAAATTGTAGGGGCTGAAAATTTATTTTTATTTTTTTTCCCCCATATACAACAAACTATGAGAATGTCGTATTTACTGCTTGCCGTGCAATTGCATTTAGAATCAGTAGATAGAGCAGAATTGTTTAGAATTAGCACCTCTACAAATTCCTAAGAAATGTGGTCTTTGTGTTGGATTTATAAAGCCCTGAACAAAATAAGTCCAGACTTTCTTTTTTTGCAGTTTATCTTCCCAGCAACTAAGATTACCTAAAGTAGGATTGCATCAACTTTGATGCTTATATACAGGGTCATACTGGAGGTAAAAAGTAATATTTTTCTTAGTCCGTTTTGGCATTATACAGAATGTATATGTAAAATTTCATATATTAATATAATTTTATAGTTTCATATATTATGACATATATATTCCTATATTATTTAATATATCATGACATTATGTAATTAGAGGTTCCTATAACCAAGATGATTTTTAAAGGGATTAGGGGTAGGAAGGGGCATTACAGGCATTATAATCCATTTAGATATTATATTTTATTCCTTACCCATGGCATCAAATAAATTAAAAATTAATTTGAATTATTATGTAAACACTTCAATATTAAAAAAATATTTGTTAAAATCTATGTATTGTTAAAATCTATGTATTTTCACTATATTTTTCATGATATCTCGTGCTGTAGATATTTGCTTACTTTTGTACATTTTTTTGTATTTTTATATACATATTTGTGCACATGCATATAAACAGGTTAGATTTCATTGTATGGATGAATATAAGCATATTTACATATTTATGTCTTTTTATAATTTTTGGCTGAATTTCTCTCATGGAGAGAACAGGATTTGAGTCCTGTGCTCTTTTTTTCTCTTTGATATTAGTCGAACTTTGTTTTTCATTTGTTATTTCCATCATCTTCTAGTATTATCAAGCAATAACATCCACTGATCCTTCTATAAATGGATTTAAAGTTCAATTTCTGTGTTTGAATCCTGAAAAAATAACTTTATTTAGACTAAACAGATAATAGATTGTGGTTTTATTATTTTAAGATTTTAAATTTCAAAAGGTGCAATATTAATATTTCCAATGATTATGTTTTTGTTTTGGCTTGGGTTTTTTTTTTTTCCTGGTGACATTCATAGCTATATGGCCAAATCTAGTTACTGCCCTATATTTTTGGAATCTCTGTAATAATTCCTATATCCCTGAGTAATTTTGATTTAAATTCACTATCCTTAGGGCAATCCAAGAAGTCATTAATAAGCTGCTGGAGCTCATCAAGTGGAGAGTATCTTAACTTTCATTCCTGGGTTATTATTCAAATTCTTAGAAAAACATGGAATTTTTTTAGAAAACAGAAAAAAATACCTACATGATTTACAGAAGTCTTGAAGAAAAAAAAATGCTTTAGAAATTAAAGATATTCAATTTGTCAAAGAGTAGTTTAAAAGGGTGTTTTTGTAATGTATTGGATATAGACTTCTGACAATAGATGTTTCTTCAGTCTTTGCAAAATACATATTGATATCCAACAGCTGCATGTGGTACCACGTGCAGGCTAGAAATAAGGGATTTTTGTAAAAAAAGAAAACTATGTTAATTATTCATTGGATGAATACCATACATGATGAATTGGATGAATACTCTGCATGTAGGGTAACTTTACTGTCAGTTGTTGTTTAAATCAAAAATAATGTGTCACCTCTGAAGGTTCATCTCTCTCTATTGACTGAAGAGATTCTAAGGGTCCTAAGTGTCCTAAGTTAGGTAAAATAAATCACAGACTATGACTATCCACTTAAAGAATCAAGTTTTCTTCAGTGTTGTATTCAAGATTAAATTTAGGGCCTAACATGCATCATCTACTGGATGAAAAACAGAAAGTAATTTATGGTCTGGATTTTAGGTGCTTGTCGTGTTGAAGAATACCTACACAAATTCTATGACTTAATTCCATGGGTCTTTTCAAGTGGTTAGTACTTCTCCAGTAAGACTAAATGCTTCATGTCCTACCCTAAAGTTATTTAAAGCATCTTAAAATTCTATTCCTTACTTTTTCAGTATAATCTATAAGTACTTTTTGCTGTCCCATGGTGCTCTTTAGAACAAAGATCATAATACAAATTCTCATTGGATAAACAGATACCAATCTGAAGAGCTTAGTAATTTTGTCTAAATTCCAAAGTATTGTGCAAACGATTTTGAGTGGCTCTAGCAAAAGCCTCTTATCTTGCTCCACTATTGTCAAACTTCAAATTTGCACGATAAAAATTGCAAGCAAAGAAAAAATAAAAGCCCTTTTAGTCTCAAAGTAAAAGCAACACTGGTAGAAACACAGCATAAGAAAAAACCAAATTCACTCAAAAAAAGAAAGGGGGGAAAAAGTACTAAGGAAAGAGATAGAATATACATTAAAGCATAAATCTAAGAAGCTGATGGAATTAATAGAGTAACAACTATTTTACAATGGCACCACATGCCACAAAGGAAATAAATCATTAACTGTTTTCATTTTGTGTTCAATGAGGAAAAATTCACTTGTGGAACTCTTTCTAATCAGACAACCTCTAACAAAACCTTTCTTCATTCTCACCAATTTGCTGTACAAAGATTGACCTGTTTTGCATTCTGAAACTGATACTGGAAAGAAATTATTTTCAACCCTGACTGGCACTGGGCCATATTGAAAATTATTTGGGATCAAAGCCTGACTAATTAAAGTAAAATTATTAGGAAGTTATCATGATATTTTCTAAGTGACTCCAAAAAGTGGAAACAAGTTGTAAAACAGAAGCAAAAAAGAAAAATAGGATGAGTAGTGGAGAGAACAGCTAATCCCTGTTATTAATGTGATGCATCCCTTGTTTTCTCCTTTGTTCCTTTTCCCTTTCAGGATTTAGCATACTGAAATGCTAAGGATGAGTTAGAATTAAAACTAGTTTTATATCAGTTATAAGTTTTACGTGCTATAATAAGGGGTTGGGTAAGTATAGTTCTTGTTTTTCCCCAACCCCTGCCACTCCTGTGCTTCCAGTCTCTCCCATGTGTGATATCAGTTCATTCAAGGAATGGAAAATAAGTTTATTTTATATTCCTTGTTATTTTACTTTACTCAGTGATAATATATAAAATGGAGGGACAGATAGATATTTATTTCTGGATGGAAATTCATCCAAGCTGAGGATTCACAGCCCTTGCACTTAAGGTTTTATGAAGTAATTACACACATAGAGCAGCACAGATGGGAGGAAAAAAGAGGAGGGAAGGATTAAAAACATTAGTATCATAAATGTCTGGCAATTCTGAGTTGTACTTCTTCAGACAACCAGATGTAGCATGTCTTCAAAGTGTATTGAAATTCATATTTAGACAAGCTAGATGGGCCAAATATACAGGAGGGAATAGAATGAGAATGAGTCAACAGAGGTGTTTATATTTGGGCTGCAAATCTCTATCTGAGACTGAAGTGCGATCCAGAAGTATACAACCAGATTGAGGAATTTAAAGGATCAATCGTGTTGTATAGATGACATTAGATATAGATGTCCATAGATGACATTATCTGAGGAACAGAAAAGTGAATTCTGCAGATGTGATGAGGAAATATGCACAGGTGGTTTTACAGAGTAGCAAGGCTATAGCAGGTTGTGTAAAAGAAAATCAGAAGACACATATGACCAAAGTGACCAGCAAAAGCTGAGGCTGTTGCCATTGACAAGGTCATTGACAAGGGCCTAGAATTGGTGCAGCTTCTTTTTTTTTGACAAATAATTTAACTACTGGGAAATTATATTAATGCAGAGGATTGCTCTTGTACTCAGGATAAAACAGAAAACCAAGATCCTCCCACTAGAATATTATTTTTATTTATATTTTCATGCTAATCTCAGTAAGGCTTGCATTGTGTTGCTGTGTATTTTTAAAGAGTAACTATGTCTTGCTGAAGAGATGGCTGCAGTTCAGCTATGCATGAAGGCATTCCGGGGTATTGTATGCTGTTTGAATGATCCATATAGAATGCTAAGAAAGCATACTGAAATCCATTTCTATGACAAGTGGTAGACAAAAGAGTAGCCTCTGTAATGCAATTAGAGTTTCTTCCAGATTAAATGTGCTCATTGAAAGCAAACCTTGATTTTGTTGGTTTTATTCAGATTATTAGTGCTTGGTGCATTATTTAACGATGCTTCTGATTGAATAACAAAGGCATTTGTGCATAATTTTACTGAAAAGTAAATTCCATATGTATCAGATTGCTTTATGAGACAGTGAGGAAAGAAAGCTGATGATTTTTCAACAGTATTTATGTCTAAAAACATTACATGCAGATGTGAAGACCACCTGGGATGAAATATTTTAAATGCCACTCATCCCATTTTTAGGACAGGCTCCTACCATTTCACTGACGTCTCAAGTAATGTTGTGACAGGTGGCAATGTAATTCAAAAAAACCAGTGGTAGTTCTGAGCCCTGATAATACAGAGTTCATGTCATTTTCTCTCACAGATTTTCCCTTTACACAAATGGTGTAATAGTACCCCTCAAAGTTTTACCTCTGGAAGCTATTTTTATTTTCTACAAGAGCACCTTTTGGCAATATCAGCAGGGGGGCAAATCCTTTATTTTATGTTGTCAAAACCAATATGCTGTGAGTTATTCACTTTCTGAAGTGCCAGTCAACGGCTTTGTGTTTGCAGTGGTGCAAACCACTAACAGACTCAGAAAAAGCAGTTTCTGAACTGGCAGCACCAGAGTGGGTGTTAGTATGGAAAGAAAAGAAAAAAAAACTATTTAAAGGATTCTTTTTATTTTTTTTTTTTTTCAGATGCTGCTGTTGAAAGTTTTCTAATGAAAGGAGATGAATCAGGAACTTTGTAATAACATGTGCCTGACCACTTAGCTCTAGCAGCAGATTGGAATGATGCTTACTCAGCACAGGCTTTGGACCTTTCAGACCTTATGTATCATTTTTCATCTACTGAGCTTCTCACAGTTGTGCAAAATAAAAATGGGAATTAAAAAAAAATCAATTTTTAAAAACTATTTGAATCTAAATAGAATTCACACATTCACCCAATAAACTTTTAGGAAAAAATGTAACAGATAATCTGACTCTTTGCCCCAAAAGTACTTGTCTTCAGAGTCATCAATTTTAGAGACTGATATCTTTTGTCCATTTTTTTTAAAGGAGTTCAGCTAAAAGCACTGACAAGGAAGAGAGCAAATGTTAAATAATGAGCCTGTAAAGACAATATCTGCCAAATTCTTCCACTGATGGCTGGAAGGCTGCTGAAACCCGGTATTGCTGTTATATTCCATGCAGAGAAGCAACTCTTCAAGTCTTCTGATGATGCAGTGACCTCAAGACAAAATTTCTGCAACTGTTACAGCAGTCTTGTAACCATAATAAATGTGTCCAATTTTTATTTTTCTTTAAGGGCTGAAAAAGCCCTCACCTTGCTTTACTAAAGGGAAATACTGAGAGGTGCTGAACGACCTCTTCCTACTGCCTGTTTGCTAAGAAATGTAACCTTCCTAAATCCCACCTTCAGGTTGAAGTGGACAGGAAGATCTGTGGAAAATTTACCATTTTATCTAGGGAGCTGCAGAAGTTCAGTGGAATATAATAGTTTCCTATATGAATTTACAGCACACCACTCATCAGAGATAGATAACTTGGTAGAAGTCCAGCAAGCTCAGTTATTCAGCGTGTCTGAAGTACCAGAGGACGACAAGAAAGACAAGCACAGATGTTGCTCTTTAAGTGACTTATGCTGACATGGTTTGCTTTCTTATTTAGAGTGTTGAATCAAGGAGGCTACTTTCAGATCCCAGCACTGGGGGTTTTAGGTGACTTAACAGAGGAGTTCACGTCTCACAGCTTCAGACTATTGGCCTGAGGTTGCAAGATATTCCTTGGTAAAACCGACAATAAATGGATATTTATTTGCAAAAGGATTAGTGAAAAGAAGCTGCATTGGATGAATAGTACTTTTTCCTTTTTTTATTCTGTGTTGCAGAAATTGGTGGGGCTACTGTGATACTCTCTGGAAAAAATATTTGGGAAGTAGTGAAATGCTTATCCCCTACAGGTTTTTTTTTTCAGTTTAAAACATGTTGGGGCCAAGGTCTCCTTCGTTTAGCTATAAGCCACAAAGGTCTGTTTTCGTAAAACAGTCAGTAGGTTCTTCTTGGTTCTTCTTCTGCTATTGGGAGAATCAAGAAAGCTCAGGTTTAATATTTTTCTTGTATACTATGATGCATAAAAATGAAGATTTTTTTTTTAAGCAGTAAAACAAAGGAATATTAGAAGAAACTATAGAAAAACAAACAGCTACTTTTGAAGGAAATAAAAGACTTGCTGTGTAGATATTAACCTGTTTTAATTTTTTCATGCTTCTAGACTGATGTACACTTGGTGATAAAGAACTGAACTTGTCTGGTCATGCTTTTCTTTGGAAGGAAGTGCTGGAATGCTCTAAGGTGAAACTTGTTTCGGCAGTGAGTTCAGAAATAATAATTTGAAAATGAGTTACAAATGACTGATCAAAATAGTCGTTCTAGACTTTCATCAAATTAGCCCTTCTCTTCTAGTTAATTTGGTATTCAATAACATTAAAATACATTTTAAACTTAAATATTTATATTTAAAGAATAGACTTTTATATGACATACAGAGGGGTAAAAGAGACATGTAGTATGAAAAAAAATCCCAAATCTCCCAATCAATTAGAGTTGCTCAGAAAATTGAAGTTAATTATTTTGTTTCTAGGAAAGGATTCATATTGCAGAAATATAATAATCAACTCTTTATAGAAAATGTTTTTTCTCATCAAATTAAATGTTGAAATTAGGTTGTGCCACATTCAAGGAAAGTGATAACAGTGTACCCCCATCGCTGTGACTTTAATAAAATTCAGACACACTGGCACCAACCAATTCAATCATCATTTTTCAGGAAGACATTTAGCCAGGGCATTTCAAGCCTGTTGGAGACAACGCTGCTTAAGCACATGGTTATGTTCTCTCCTACTACAGATCGGTGCTATGTCCTCATTTTTTTTTGATTATGATTTTTAATATCTCCTTGGGGAAAAAAATGATAGTTGAAAATAAGCTTTTCTCTTAATGTGAGTGTAGTTCTCACTCAATATTATATTATTTCTTTGTCATTAACGTTAAAAACAGTGAGCAAGTTTGAAGGAATGGAATTACAGAAGATGAGATCACCAGGTTAGAGAGGAAACGTTTGAAATCAACATACTTGAAGGTTCTGTGGTAATGATAATAAGAAGGAAGATTTGTTTGGGTAAAAATTCTGATATCATCTGTAAATGGTGATGTCTTGATATTTGGTACTTTTATAATTGGCCTGGAGAGTAAATGTGACTATCAGAAGCAAATCCACATTGTCTTTAGTTTGAATCACAGTGCTTGTTTTACTTCAAAGTTTTTATTTAGCTTATTAGAATTAAGAATGGTTCTTCAATAAATCCTCAAGAACAATTTACTGAAGAAACAAATAAATATGGATAAACGTCTTTCTATCAGCTAAGGCAGGTGGGAAAAGTAAACCCATTTTACAGTTGCATAAATGAAAAACTGAGGCCAACTCACTTTAACCTTGTTCTGAAGTGGTCAAAATTCTTAATTTTGAGTATTTCTGAGCTTTTTGTTCAGGAAAGCACAAAATATTTTCTAGCTTCAAAATTAAAACCTGTGGGGACTTGCTTGTACAATAATTAATTGCGGGGTAAGTACAGGTCTGGGTGTTGTCTATAGATACAATGTGTGCTTCTAAACGTCTTAGGATTGCTAAAATCCATATAACTTCAATAAGGTCATCTGCCATGCAGTGATTCAATGCCAAAGTGTTCCATCCTTTATTTGAACACAAAATTGCATTGTTCTTCATAAATTAGATTCCTTGCTTATAATAATTGATTGTGATAATACAATGAATTAACCCTAGTCACTGTTCTATTTAACCATTTTTTTTGAATGTCAGGTGTGCACGTAAGTCATCTAGTTAAGTGGAAGTTTGATAACCTAGTGTAATATCTTTGACATCAGAGATCAGATAAAATCTTTTATGTGTCATTGGCTCTGAGAATCTGCCTGGGCAGATGGTGTTGGTTTTGTAAGTCAGACATACATTGCCTGGAGAATTTCAGAGAAATATGGGCATTATTTTCAAACTCCAGTAAAGGAGAAAGGTGTCATTTCCCTGACAGCCCCAGAGAATATTTCCCTGTTATTGCATGCTTGACAGATGCCATGAACAGATTGATGTGCAGAGAAAGGAAAGGTACAAGGAAACCGTACATTAAAACTCATTAACTTTAGATAGCAAACCTCTGTTGGGAGCAACTCTAGAGCATTTTTTGATGTACAGTGTATGTTTAACATTCTAAATATATGTGCTATTTAATGTGTTGGGACTGCATTTACATACTTGGTGTAAATATGAATGAAAATGAAAACAGTGACAAGATAAACACAAGAGAAAATGCATCAGTAAAATGAATCATTAAGAATCTGAAGGGAAACACAAGAGACATTTTTCACACTCCTAATTTTAGATCTACCAGAAGCTACAGGTCTGGTATTTGGAGTGGATCACTTGAATTCCAGTTTAATTTGAGAATTAATTTTCTCAAAAAATTAATTTTCTCATAAAAAAACCTCCAAAGCATTCACTTCTGTTTGCAACATAATTTTTATTTACAAAAAAGCCATAACTGCTTCTTAGTCCAGACAAACTCTTATATATAACCTTAGCTTTTAGCTTTGAAAAAAGATGTGGAATCTTATTATCTGAGTTACCTGGTCCTGTGTTGTCTCCATATCCTTACTGACTCCTCACAGGTGTGGCATATTCCTGTATTAAAATTTATGGTTAACTTGATTTTTTTTAGTTAGGTGTAAAATGAGTTCTGTAGAACACATAAAACACTGGATGATGAACATAGAAGTATTGCATATTTAAGATGGAATTAAAATTTCAATATGACATACATAACTATAATGACTTCATGATAGTCACTGCTATTCCTGACCATTGAATGGGCATGAATTTGAGGAGGTATTTTTAAAGGATTTAGAAACACCACAGATTCACAAGGGATAGAAGGTGTATGTGCACATGAGCAACACAGGCATAATTAATTTTGTTAGTTCTTCATTTGAGCACTCAACTTTTCAACCTTAATATTCTTTTAAGGTAGATCTCATTGGCAATTTAATTTATGTAATTCCTGTTTTGATGTAAACAAATTTGATGCTAATTTTGTAGATGAAAACAGAAACTAAAAACCGAACAGCATAGCTGAAAGAAATGTTTATAAGAAATTCTGTTCTCAATGCAAATTATTTTAGTGTTTAGTGAACTGAAATTGGAAATACAAATAAACTGTCACGTGTTCTTAGTGAGTGAATATTTACTTATTCTATATCTTCATATTAAGTTTGAAAAGGCCTTTTTTAGGTAGAACTTAATTGTTTTATTAGAGATGTGTAGGTATTAAATAATTTAAATAGTCATGCATTCATTATTCATATTCAAATAATAATTTCCAGTAGATATCTAGTCTGATAAATATCTGACAGAAATGCAGACTGAATATGTTTTCCTGATACAAGATTTTTTTTAAATTTTGAATTCCTGGACTGTTGTGTTAATATGCATAACTATATAACCGTAACAGCAGGTTATGGTTGATGACTCGGACTGTGATGCTACCTGATGCAAAATGACCCATTTCTTACTTTAACTTGAAGACAGCATAATGGAATTCAAGACTGCAACTATTGTGCAATTATAAAGATAAAAAGAAAATATCTTGAAGTGCAGTGGCAAATTAATACTTATTTTTCCTTGTAATAAATGCAAATGCTTGGATGAGGTATCATTAAGGTCTGCGCCACTGAAGTTTACCAAGACCTACTTTCTGTTTCTGAATAAATTCATGTATAGCCATCAACTAACAGTGCTTGGATAACTTCTTGGACTTTGCTGAGCAGCACTGGAAATGTCTTTTAGATGTGGTTTTTTACTCTCATACACATATCCTCTCCCCAGGAGGTGTAACTGCACAGACAGGATAAAAAAGTGCATTTGATAAGACATACCATTCCATCTTAAATAAAGTCACTCTATTAATGATAGAAAAGGCAAGATCCTTCATTTCAAATAGCATATTATTGGGTTTCAAGGGGCCCCAGTTGCTGGGACAGGTCACAGTCTCAAACTGCCACCCCTCCCTCTGAAAGTTGCTTCTCCCATGAGGTAAATCTTTACCCCATGGTGAGGGTTTCTCTGTGCTTAGGGATTAGAACCTCAGAGTTTCAGCTACACATAACAGACAGCTTTAGAGTATTACAGGAAAAAGAATTCCATGTTGTTTATGGTTGAAAAAATGTTTAAAAAGGAACACATATACCTCCTGGTAGTTCTGCATCTCTACCACCTTCTCTAATTTTATCAGCCTGCAAGGCTCTTTTTCCTGCTGACATGCCTTTAATCACCATTCCTACCCTACTGTTCATCTTGCTTTTAATGTTTCAGACTAAGAAATACCTTTTGCTTCTTCCCACAACAAAGAAAATGTTAGAAAAGTAAGGTTCATTGTTTTTGAAGCGTATGTTTTGTCCTGAATGAGGAGAGTGAGGCAGAGGAAGACAAGGAAGGGGTTTCTTTCACAACTGAATACCCTAATAGAATTTTGTTAAATTGCCTGTGGGGAAATTTCAACATATAAAGCAGAATTGACTAGGGGGATAAATAGAGGGCTAGTCAGTGAACAGGAAAGTTTAGGAAATATGAAGATTTGCATTTCCTTGGTGCATTATTGATAGGGACATCTACTTAGTGTGTATGTCATCATGAGAAAAAAAACAAACAAACAAGCACAAATTGTGAAGGTTCAAAGGCTACGTAAGAATTCTATCATGGTTTTGCAGACCTAAGTATTCTAAATAGACTTGGAAGCATTAGTTAAATTTTGATTGCTTAAATGACTAAGGCAAGATGCCAGTAACTTTGGAAACCTCTTCATCCTTACATTTTTGAAACTGATAAAGTAAACATGAACCAGAGGTGCTGAACCACTCCCTTATCAATATTTGTTTCCTTGATGAGTAGATATTAAAACTTTCTGTGAAATTCTGAGAACTACATTAGGTCTTGGGTGCAGTTTTTGTCAGGAAACTCAGGGAGGATAACAAATTTGTAGCAAGTTGGTCTCCGATAGCATTGCTGGACAGAGTAGGCAATAGTTGTATACAAAGAATTTTTATTTTTTTTAAGCACAATTACAGTTGTATTTAATGAGGAAGCAGAACTGTAAAGCTGTCAGGAAATGCTGTGCCAACAACATTTCTTGAAGAAGCATATTAAATAGTAATGATGTCAAACATCTGAAAGAGTGAGTAGACCTTGCAAGCACAGTTTTCTAGTCATAGGAAATTAAAAAGGAGCTTGGGATGTTGCCAGCTGAGTGACTATAGGAGTAAAAAAAAAGACCCATAATAAGCAACAGTTGTAGTTACAATATTTGCTGAAACCAACACACATTAAATAATAATGAAAGCAGCCATTTAAAAATGCTGGCAGCTTACATGGAACAGCTGAGCTGAAGAAACTGTGAAAAGGATAGAAAAACCCGCAAACTGGTATATAGCCAATGTGCTGTCAAAGAATAAAAAGCTCCATTGGATATTAAATTGTGAGATAACTTCAGACAAGTATTTGTAAAACAAATAATTTGAAAGAAACTGAGTTAATTCTAAGATTGTGTAAGTGAAAAATCTTCAGGATTATAGTGATATCTTCAAAGAAGAACTCAGTAAATAGAAAACTAATGCTTTTTATTTCCTTGCAATCTTTTAATTAAAAAAAGTATAGGCAAGGTTGACATTTTTTAACACACTGAAAGACAGCATGACTATAGTCTTGGACAAGGATCTTATATGAAAATATTTTTTAAATGTATGGAAGCTATTACATTTTCCTTAGCCTTGTTATTGCTACAACAAGGAACTTAAACTTAATAACAAATGACATTGGGATCATAGGTTTTTTTGAAAGAATTAAAAGAGAACTCCAAGAAACAGGACAGTTGGGGATATTTCCAAAGACAAGCACTGAAAGTTTTGAATAGGTGCTATGTCTTTTTTTTTGTTATCTTTATATATTTAGCAAATATTAGATTTTCGTAGCGACTGGGGGAGATAAAGGTCTTGTTTCCAATGTTTTAAAAAGGCCAAATAATTCTGCTAAATTCTCTGGGATTTGATTGATAACAACACAATCTGACATAATTCTTAAGCCTTATGAGTACATGCAGAATATACACTTCTATTAAAGAAAATATACTCATGGTTAAGAAGTGTTAAAATGGAAATAAGGGTTTGAAATGGGCAGTTTGAAACGGAATTGCAAGGCTTAGATCCTCTAAACCCCTGCTCTGCTGTTGTATAGAGATATAAAGAGATGGAAGTGCCTAAATTTATACAGTACTTTGAAGGCAACTGACTTCTCCAGTAGCTTCAAGTTCTATTCTGGACACATCTCCATCCTGGTACGTTCCTCAGTCTCACAATTCAGCACATTGTCACTGGTACTCTCAAAACCTGTACTAAACATTTATAGAGAGCTGAGGAATGTTTCTGACCCTGGGAGAGACTTTCCTTTCACTAATACTTCTGTCAGTGGTATTACTTGCATATCTTTATTTATAGATAATTTAAAAAATTTTGGTTACAGAGAGCAAAACCCAAAAGGAGTCACTCATCTAAGAAAAGTCTTAGATTCCAAGCTCGGGTCTGGCAGAAACCTGGCTGCATATTAGTATATATGCGTATAAACAAACATATACACACATCAAGATTAATTGATTTCGATTCTGTAGGAGGATTCCAAAGGAGATAATGCAGACAATCTGAATAGACAGAGCACTAGGTTTGAGATACTCTACACTACATAGCCTAGAAGATCAGTCCAAGGTTACCTAACATGACTGATGAGACATTCTCAGCATTGCTTTAACTTCTGTCTTTGCAGGAAGTCAAATATCCTTTAAATGCTTATCTATTATGAAAACTTCTTCTGTACATCTTTCTTTCTCCATTTTTATGGAGAAAAGAACAAAACAAAGAACACAAAAAATATTTCCCTGTTCAAATCCTCTCCTAGAAGCCAAACTGTCTCTGAAAACCTTAAAATTACTCACAAAAACTTCTGAAGGTTATGACAGACCTCCTGCTTCTTTGTTCTTGGTGGTGGTAAAAGCTGGATCCATGCCCAGTGCAGGGAACATAGTGTAAATAGCGTTGCTGCAGATTGCTACTGGATTGTTCAAAACATCAGATGGCGAGAATATGTTATTATCAACAAGCTGTTTACTGGCCAATCAATTACAAACTCTGATGGAGCACCAGGCATTTTATTGTAGGCTAGCCAAATGGATGGAGAAAACATATGTCAATCTCTGTTACTTTAAGGGGCGAATTCTGCTCTTTTACATCAGTATGCTCTAAAGCCATCCACAGTGGAAGCACAGTGATGTTACTAGAGAAAGGTAGGCTCTGAGGCAGTGCTGTGGGAATCACTAGGGTAGCACAGTTCTCAGATATTTGGGCAACTTTATGTCAACATACATTTGCATAATAAGAGTACAGCTGAGGCATCTGTGAGTAGTCCTTCCCTCAAAAGGATTTCAAATGCATGAGTTTGTCAGCCTGTGTGCAATATACAAACAGGAATTGTTGAATGGTTCTTATATTTGTGCTATTTCATACAGGAAGTGAAGTTTTGAGTCTTTTATTCACCTTCCACTTATGTTTATTTTCCACAAGTCTATAAAATAAAATAAGTCCATTATCATCAATCCCAAACAGGAAAATGCTATCCAGAATCAGACACTGCATGAGGAAATTTTTGAGTTTAGATAGGGAAAAATATATCTGTTTACTCATAGCACCTAATCAATAATATATAATTGAACAGAGATTTTTTTTCACCCCTGCTGCTCTGCTTGAAATGTCCTTCTCTATTTTTTCAGAGAAGGTTTAGTTCCAATGAGGAACAGGATTTAAAGAAGAGAACAGAGTTCATTATGATAATGAGAAGAGAAAAAGCAACTTCCTTTGGAAAAATTTATGGTTATATTGGCAAGCAGTTACAGTTACATATATATATACATATATGTGTGACTGCTTGTCAGTATAACCATAGATATCCTGTTCAAAGGACATATATATCCTGTTAAAAATACACTTGGACAACGACTAGAAGGAATTGGTCTCATAAATGTGCAGTCATTTGATATGACTGCTGACATACTGTCACAGTATGTCTGTGACTTGGTGGCAGTATTGGCACTGGAGGTTTTCACCTGCTAGAATTAAGTCAGAAGTGACCCAAACTGCTGTTCTGACCTGGAAGGGACGAGACAAAGCTCTGCCTTTGGCAACCTATTAAACATGAGATCTCTCGGGATTAAATTTTTAAAAATTAAAAAATTTCAAGGTGTTCATTCTTCAAAAACATTAACTGAAAAATACTACATTATATGAAGGGCTAAGCAGATGAAAAGATCTTTCTACCTCCTCTTGGTTCCACAACCAGTAATGTGCTAAAGAGAATGAATGAAAACAATTGAGGAATATATGATATCTGTGTTCCAAAACCATCTGGTTGAAAGTGTTAGAAAAGTTGAATAACTCCTTGATTGCTCCTTTTGGGTATTTTTTGCCACCATCTGTGAAGGTTAGCAGTAACTCACTCTGCAAGTTGTACTTGAAAAGAAAGAAGAAACTGTTCTGCAATGAACTTGTCACCGAAAGAAACTGGGGACCAGGATTTGTCTGTATTCAAAAGAAAGACAGCCTACCTCCTCTGGAGACGAAGATTTCTGGAAAAAAATAAAAAACATAAAGTAAAAGCATACTTGTTTTCCACTGGAACATGTTTGTGGTTGTGTCCTGCAATGAAAAATTAAATTCCTTGTTCATAACCTCACTAGTTATTTTAGTATTTTTTTATTTTTTTTTTAATTTGAGTGAGAAGCAGCTATGATGCTAAGAGTTTCTCTTTTTTTGATCATTCAAAATTGCCTATAAAAGAGGCTGCATCTCTCCAGCACAGTTCTATTGGCTTTAACGGACCAGTGTCAGCAAGACCAAAAAGGCTTGGCCCAGGCAAGAGAAAAATCACTTCTATTTAAAGTCCTTATCACCCACACATAAATATAAAACATGTACTTAGCGTCAATGAAATATTTTTCTTCAGAACAAAATCAATCTTGAGGAGGTGGGAGGATATGAAAACTGTTTGGCTTCAGTGCAATTTTCTCAAAAAGGAGAAGCAAAAATAAATTTTAGCCATGGCTGTTTTAAATAAATACAATAAAATGTGTAATTCAAGTAGATTTAGTTATGCTTATAAACAACTGTCTGTAACATATGCAAGTCATACTCTGTGATTTTTCAAAGAGGTGTTTCTTTCAAAGGAATATTTCCCAAAGGAATTGTTATAGGGATGGATGTATGTTGGGATTTCAGAAATATACACAGTTTAAACACATGGGATAATATAAAATATAGGAAGGATGGAGACTAGAACTGGGTTTTGGAAGCCAGCTTTGTGGAACTCTTCACTACTCTGAAAGTCAAATCATCATAGATTGAATGCTTGATGCAAACGTTTTAGTGTGATTGTGCAGGATGCCTCTTTCTGGATGGTTACTTTTTCACTGGCATCAACATCTTCTTCAGATGAATTGGAACCCATAAAATCTTTCAAGTATTAAAGGATGGAGAAGAAGGGAGGTGGTGAAGGCCAGTGGAGCAGGTTATTAAACAAGTGGTAACAGAACTCTGAAAGGATGGAAAGAGAAGGAGGGAGTAGTGGCACATGCCCTGCTGACAGCCCCAGAGCCACAGAGGGATTTAGAAGAGAGAGGAGGGAGATAGCTTGTGCAGCTGATGGAAGCTGAGGAAGTGGCATTTACTATCAGTCACTTCAGAAGAATGTACAGGATAGCCCTAGTGCTTGGGGTAATTATGTCTGCAGTAGCTGGTGTTCTTTGAGACTTATTATCAACCAGAAGATGGACCAGATTAACATCTCTTGTCCTCCTTCTGCTACAAAAGTTTAAATAATAATTGATAACTACTAGACATGCAAGATCTTAAAGATGGGGTGCATATTCTAAATTTATTTTTTTTTCCTATCAGTACTATGACTTGGATAAAATTTGAAGTACTGTGCAAAAGACAATCAAACATGGCCACAAGTAGAAGATATCCCAGACAAAATAGTAACTTCCACAGTACAAAAGTGTAGAGCAGATACAGAAGCAAAACTTTGGTTGATAAAATTACACAGATGTGCTTTCCCTTTTTCAAAAGTTAGATGTTAATGCTATTGAGAGGCTTTCAAATTGAAATCAATGGGAGTTTCATTATTCACTTCAATAGGAGTGGGATGAAGTTCTAAATAGTAAATGGAGCAATGAAAACCTAAGAAAACAAGAAGCATGCTAATGTGTGTTTTGTTTAAGAATTCTCAGTTTCATTGGCTCTGCTTAACAAGCAGTTGAAAGCAACGTGCTTGGGGGTGTGAAAATATATGTGCCTCATGGGAATGGAAGACTATACACCCTTCTGCTAATGCTGGATAGAAACAAAACTTGAGGAAAATAATTTAGCCTACATGCAGAGGGTGTTGGAACAAGTGCTTTCTGAAGAAAAAAAAAAAAATAAAAAAAAATAAAGGTGCATTAAGTGTTTGTGTTTTACCAGCTTGGGTTTTTTGGAACCATTAAATACAAATCAAATGAATAATTTAATATTTTACACAGTATGAGCATCTTGCTTCACTGAGTTTTTGGAACAGTATCACACAGAGAAAATGCGGTGGGTGCATGCCTTGCTGTTCTGTAATTTTACTTTGTCCTTACTTCAATTATATTTCAAAGTAAATACTCTTCCTAGTTGTGAGGTGAATTTCATTCTGGTGAGCTAGTGTTTTGCTTTGTTTCTTGTTTTGTTTTGGTTTTCTCTTTTAGAATTTCAGATTATGAAAATACAGAGTACTGAGTGAATATTTCTAATGAACTTAAGCTAAATGTAGACCTTTTCTCTGTTTATTTTTCCATCCAGGCTCATTGGTGCATAGACCCTCTTTTATTTCACACTTGTACAGTGTGTGAAACACTTTGCAGCAAAGGCATGCTTGCAGGTGCCTTGTCGGGAACAGTCACCCCAGATCCCTCATTTCTTACATCCTACACACCCTTTCTGCTCTTTCTCTTCCCACTTGCACAATACCCACCTTCACAGTTTCATTTGCCCTTCCTTTTGTTCTTGATAGGTTGTTTTGCAAAGTCAGGAGTTTCGCAATAGTCAAGTTTTGCAAAGAAAAGCTAGTCACTTTTTGTTATTTTCATAAACATCTGCCAGAGGATCCAAATGAAAGACTCTTAATAGAACTTAGTGAAAAATTGTTTCTTTTAGAAGATGTGAAGTCAATCTCCTCCTGGGAGTAAGTAGTTGCTCTAATTCCCATTTTTTCATTCTGTATTTGAGAAGGCTGGGATGTACACCAATTCCCCATGAATCTTGATTACTTGTGGAAGAAACCCAAATATGATGGGCTGCAAGAGAGCTACAGAATAGCCTAACCAGGATCTGAGAGCAGGCTTAGGACCTAGATAAATCAGTGGCAGACATTTCTTGAAGAGGCCATTGACTCTAGTGTGAATTACAAGCAGGCAAAACCAAAGACATACTAGCTTATAGGACTGATGAATCAGTGATCAGTTCAATCAACCTCCAATTGCAGTGTAAAGCTCAAATATTGTAAAAAAATCCATTGTATTAAATGTTGCATTTCAGTGGGATAAATATTGCATGAAAAAGTTCTTGAAATAGAAATAAAAAAATATTGTTCTTCAAAAAACATAGGACATAAAGAGAAACTTAATTAAATAGCAATGAATCTTTTAGAAATTATAAAAAATTGAATTCTTTGGTATACTCAAATGAACATTGTTCTGCAAATTTTAATTTTTACTGAGGTTTCTGAATGATGATTCTTCAATCATAATATCATATTGAAAATTATCTCTGTGTCTTTAAAATCTCTGTGGATATAAATTGCTATTTTCATCTCAGTTATGCCATCAGTCCTGTAAAAGATTTCATTTTGCACACATACGAGCATGCCTTGCAGTGGCAAGGTTAAGTCTATTAACCTTTTGTTGAGATTATTTGAGTCAAGTACAAAACAAGAAACTCTGCTGTGAATATTACTATTTTAAAGGTCTCTAAACTGTTTATATCTAAAAGCACATCTGCTTATCTGCACATTTTATTGACAATAAATCACTAAACTAAAAAAATACTGTATTTTGCTAATCTCTATATTATTTTTCCTTCCTGCCTGCAAAGTGTTTGAATCTCT
The DNA here is from genome assembly GCF_030490865.1 of Poecile atricapillus. NCBI lineage: Eukaryota > Metazoa > Chordata > Aves > Passeriformes > Paridae > Poecile > Poecile atricapillus. The sequence goes on along the minus strand of NC_081249.1, from coordinate 58,794,324 downwards.
GCATTGAGTAAGAGTTTATATTTCAGTCGTTGAGACTTCTAAGTCAGTAACATGACTGGCACCAGGAAAAAGAGTCTTACCCTTTCTTCTTGTCCAATTTGGCATTGAAATTCTCTTCTGTTCAGTGACAATGGTTTTCCAGAGCTTGATTTTTGGGTCCTGTAAGATCAGTGTAAACTCTGTTAGCCGTAAGCACGGAGGTAGCATGGTACTGAACGCCCACCCTCCAGGTCTGAATAGCAGAGCAATCAGCTTTGTGTTTGCATCTTGTATTAGGTGCATGTTTTCTGCCTGGCCAAGACTCTCACCTCCTTCAGTTGCATCTGTACCCCAGCATTTTTCCTCTCCCCTGGAAGAAAGCTGTTGCACCTGTTGTGCAACTGGCAGTAAGGCACAATGTTTTGTCTTTTCTTTGCCTGTGTAGAGCGTAGGCTGGGTGGTTCAGCTGTGCTATAAACTGCACCTCATGCCAATGGCACCCTCAGTGGAGAGCGCTCATGGTAGCTCTCATCACCCTGCTGGGACCTGAGCTTCACCACAGCTAGAATCAATGAACTTGACAAGTGAAAGGCCAGGAGAACAGTGAACTTAATGAATGATCAATGAGTAGGCAGGAGATGATCCAGTTTGACTTTTGAAATGTCTTGATCCAGCCAAAATGAAGGCAGGAGTAGAAAGGAATGAAAGCGCTCAGCAATCTGTGCAGAGAAAGTCATTGGGCAAGAAAGTACAGCACAGAGACTGAATTCATGTGTAATTGGACTGGGAAAGATGACAGAGGAGTGAGCATGTGGCTGCAGCTTTCCTGAACCTGTTCATACTCTGAGGCACTGCTGTAGTTGCTGCTGGCAGGAAGGAGAGGGAGGGCTGCAGCAGTAGAAAAAAAACACATGGTAGGATGTGTTTCAACCATATTTTTTTCACAAAGGCAGTAGTTTCCTTTTCAGCTGTCAGTCCAGCTAGTTACAGTGGCAAGTGCCAATCTTTTGTTAACAGAGGTAACGAGACGAATTACTTTGGGACTCAGAGTAAGTATCTGAAATAATAAAAGCTGTAAATTGTCTGACAGTCAGCGTCCTGCTACCAGTACAAATTCTGTCTTCTAAAGCGAGTTTAGCATTTATTGTTCACCACGTTATGATAAGGGTCTACATGGGATGTTTTGAAAGAATTCGATTAGCTTGTGTTGTGAGTTAACACCATTTGCATTGTAATGAAACATTCTTTCAACAAAGTGTTGAAGGAAAACAAACTAATTAGTTTTTTGAACAGCACCTGACATTCATAGGGCCCAGTGGTGATGTTGGCTAAATGCCTGCATGACTGATGCCCCTTTCTTAGAGCTGGCCAGCATTTTTTATCTGTGAATTTATGAAAAAAAACAAGCAAACAAAAATCTCCCAGTCCCACAACATCTTCTTAAAATGATACTAAGACAGTTTTGATGAAATTTGCCATGAATCCCTGTTCTTCCTATCTCTTTAGCTGACTTCTTTTTCTTTGATATGTAAAATGTTATTTCATTTTTGCTGTTACTTTTCTTCCTCTATTATTTTGTGTTGTGAATAAAAACGATGATTCCTACCTGCCTGTACCACCCTATGATCCTCCATGCACTATTCTCTGTACTCCAGGAATCACCATGGCAGCAGAGTAGCTGCCAATAAGCTGCTCTCTCCTTTTTCCATGCAAGTGACCTCCAAATTGCTGACCAGTGAGAGAAAATAAGTTACAACAAAAAATGGGCTGGCACAGGTTAGTTCCCTGCTGGGGTTTCTGGGAGAAGCACAATTGTACTTCGCCCTTTCCTTAGGGTAGAAGGGCAGGTGCCAACCTGCTCCACAATGCATAGAGCAGCAGAATAAATAAAGCCAAAATATTTTTTCAACCACCACAAGCTCTCACGAACACAGCTGTATTTTTTCTGAGGGAAATTGTCATGCTGGATTTGGCTGCCTTGTCAATATTTTACTATCTTTCTTCTGTAAATGCCTCTACCTTACAAGGAGGACATAGCTACAAACATGGTAACTAATGAAGAAATTGTAATAACTGTAATAAGTTAGCCACAGGGAAAGGTCTGTGGCCTCATCTGGACAGGCATCTTTTGCACGTGCAACGTGTTTTACATCTCCATGATTCACTGCTTCATAGCTAGTGTCTGAGCATGGAAGAAAGACATTAAAAAGCACTACAGAAATGTAGAGCTGTCCTGTGGTAGATCTGACCCAAGGCAGATGTGCAGCTGCCACTTGCTTCCACATAGTCAAAGATGTGTCCCTAGAGGCCTTCCCAGAAGGTTTTGCCATTGCTACAGAGATATCTTCAACACAATGGTGCATGAAATAACTGCAAAGGAAAAATAAATTTTCTATAATTATGTTAGCTGAAGATATCAATTGATTTGATTTAGATGAAAGATTGATTTTTCACCTCTTAGCTGAGCTATTGAATCCCCTCACAAGACACTACCCACAGTGAGTTCAGCTACTGCTGCTTAGATGATGGCAGGTAACTGGATGAGTTTATTTGCTGTGCTTACACCTAACTCATTTAACAATTATCAACTGTCCTCATTGGAAGGATATAATTCCTCCTTTATCGTGATTCATTTGGTAGACTAAGATAAAGTAAGAATCCATTTATTCCTACTGGATAGGGAACATAGTTGTTTTGTCTACACAATACACTGATGTAATAATAGTACTTCTAAATTGGTTTCCATTTTAACCTGCTCTAAGAATGCTGTAAGCACTCCTCCATTATAAAGAGAATGGCTGAATTAAACACCAAGCCTGTGGGGGAAGAGTCAGTCCTTGTTGAAGTGCTGCTTCTTGCCGCAAACTGTGGGAAATGCTCCAAAGTCTGGCCACTGCCAGGATAGCAGGCATAGACATCTGCGCGTGAGTTATTCCAGCAAGTGTGCAGCAGCTCAGCCAGCTGCCAAACAAGCTACCCACAAGTTGTTTGACTTTGGGAGGTGTTAGAAGACTGGCTGGGGAAAGAGAGCTCATAGCACAATGGGGAAGATTGCTTTCTTATTATTGTATTCACTCTTTATTACTGCACTTACTTTAACCCACCTCTCAGTGTGGGAGTTTTCTGTTATGTAATTGCTGTGGTACTCAGCAGTGGCACAATAATGCGTGGTCCATTTTCTGAGGTGGAGATCACCTCAGCCTTTGAAAACAACTAATTCTATTTATTTTGCATGAGAATAATAAGGAATAAATAAGCAGCTGTAAGACATAGGGTGTCCTTTCACATCTGTCATGTCCAGCAGGGTCTAGGATGGCTACACTATTCAAAAAACAGTCAAATCCTCTCTTGATTCTTTTTCTTGGCAAGCCCTATCACCAAATCCAGCTCTCTTTCAGAGTTAATTTGTCTTCATAATACTAATAAAAGTGGAATAAAGGATTAGGGTGGTTTGTACAAATAGGAAATAAAAAAACATTTTAAAACAATTTCTAAATAGCTGATACTGTCATTCCCAAGCACACAAAAATTGGAATTTTTTTAAAATGCTTCCTACATTAGGCTTGATTTTTAGATTCCATTTTATGTTATTTTAAAGCATTAAACATTCAGGCTTTTTACACATATTTATTTGTAGCACTGATAAAGGACTGAGAATTTTACAACTGCTCACAGCTTCTCTCTTTCACTTGATTTTTCTGAAAATAATAAGCAGAAAAGTCTCATTGTCCTGACAAGCTCATTCAGGCATGGGTTTCTGGCTGTAATTTGATATTATTAATTGGTGCATTCTGTTCTCACACAGGAAAGGGCTGAAATAGAACTGAAGTACTTTCTGCATCATGAAATAAGTCAGGTGAAAAAACATATGTCTAACCTATATGTTCTGTTTATTTTGCAAGCTGGTGACTCAGTCTATGCTAATGAAGACTAACAGGACTGTGAATAATGATCTGTTATTTTTATTCAGGATTTAGAAAATCACCAAGACTACAGCTGAAAAATAAAGGAAAAATCAGAGGCCTGAATAATTTTGATTTTAAAATGAATAAGAGATTATAGAGCTTATTTTGACTGCACTTAGAAGATGGCATGTTTCACAGCAGGGATTTTGATTCATTCTGTAGAGTTAAATTTCTTCCAAGCTAATGAAAGTGGATGTAGTGCCCTTGCAGGTAGGTTTATTATGTTGCTGTTTAAAATCCCACAGTATAAAATTTTGGGAGGGTGAACAGGGGCCTGTTAAATGTTTTATATGGTGGCTTAGAGAGTAGAGCTATCTCAAGAATACAAAGGTACTCCTTAACCTGAGCTGAGATTAGTGCAGAACTAACCAGAAGAGACTTTTTAGTTATATGCTTTTCATTTACATTTCGTGTACCACAGGCACTCACGAAAACAAGGAACATGGAGCAGTACTACAAAAACCTTTGTAATGAAATGACTTTAACTTTGCCTTAGCTGGAAGATTTGTGTGATCTGTCATGAACTATTGACACACCTCAAACAACATGGTAACATGAGCTGTTGAGACACCAGATGTTTAAATTTTGCTTCAAAATCATTAGTATTGTTCCCAAAAGGCGTTCGCTGTGTAAATGTGTCATTGCATACTGTGGTCCTTGACATGGTCACATGCAGAAGAGCATCTCTTTTAAGGATACTTTGTGTTCTGAAGTGTATTTAGGGATCTTTGTGAAGTGTGCTGCAATAATACCTGGACATAAACCACAGCATCAGATCTACTGATTTTGAAGATAGAAAGGAGATTAGCTAATAGTCTTCCTATTTGCTACAGCCAAAGAAATGGCATCATGCAGCACTACACTTAACTGATATGTCTCTATAATTTGATATTAGATCAAAATTGAACAATTGGGGGGGAACAAAAATCACAACAGGCATTTAGAGATGCTGAGTGCTGCCATTACTAATTTTAGGTCAGAGATCTTTTTAGCTGAGCATGTCGGTGTTTGAGGAAATGTGAAACAGAAGCAGTCTATTTACAGAAATGTGACATTTAGTGCTTCAGAATCAAAACCCAGTGCAAAAACTCACAAAATTTAATTTACAGAATTTGATATTTATACTGTATTTGGTTGATCAGATATATTTTGATATAAAGTAGCATTTCTATCTCAGCAATTATCCCTAGTAGAAAATCTCTCAGGAAGCCGAAATCACTGAGCAAAGTTACATTGTAGTACGGAAGTGGCTTTTTGCAAAGGATTCAAAGATTCGAGGATGGAAAGCTATGTGAAAGAGTTATACATCAACTTCATTAGTTTACAGTATAAACATGGTTCTAACAAAATTTCCTCTGCTTGTGAAGAGTTCAAGCAGTTTTTAATTGCCAGAGCGTAGCTTTCTTTGAGACTGACACAGGCACTCCTGTCTTTTTAAAAATCTATTTCAGGACTGAAAAAAGATAACTTAGTTAAAAATGAATGAATACAGAGGACAGTATAAAGGTGAAATGGATAAGAAAGTTAATATAAAGTGACAATGTGACTTACGCATAAAATATTTTTTTTTTCAAAGAGCATTTTTTATCAAAATCTGGTGCTTCCAAGTATGCTCAGATTATTTCAAGTGAAATAATATTAGGTCATTGAAAAGGGAACCTTGAAACACTTTGTCTAAATTCTGCCCTTAGAAGTACTTACACAGCTCACAAAGACAAAATTGTGGAGTTGCTCTCTGGCAACACAGCAAAATTTCCCAGTAAGTCAGAAAGAGAAATCTTGTGTCTAAGCCCAGGAATGAGTTACAGCAGTGTTGAAGAGTCTTTCTACCCTTGTGGTAGAATAAAGATAATGTGTTTACCAGAGTCCTTCCTGGAGGAGGTTTCATGCAAAAATGAAATGAGCACCAAGCTGTATTTCCCTGCAGGTGTTATCTTCCCTCAAGTTTTATCTTCACTAGGACCTGTTTGGTAACCTGATGCAGTTTGACCTAAATGGCACTTTCTAAAACCTTTGTCGTGATGGGGGCCTTTGTGAAACTGAACAAACACATCCTGACAACACAGCTGGAAGGTCCTTATACACCCTGAGTTTATATGAAAGATGCTACCTGAACATTTCTAACTGGAATCTTTGGATCAGTGGCCTCCACATAAGGCTGTGTCTCCCCAGGCATGGACTTCACAGCAGCAGCTGAGGAGTGGAAAGGACAGCAGCCTCTGAGAGCCAGGGACCCGCTTCAGCAGGCTTGCACAGGGCTCCAGTTTACCCTCCTTGCACCTCTCTCTGCACAAGCGTCCCAGCCACTCACAACTTGGGGTTGCAATAGTGCTTTGGCAAGTCTGGGAGGCAGCAGTGCAGAGCACAGTATGGCACAGTAAAGGGAAGAAAAGGAAAAAGATAACTTCAGGAATTACTGGACACTTATAGCCTATTTTTTTCCGTTCTCTCAGAGTTGTTCTGACATACCGAGGTGTCATGAGGCCTCTGTTTCAGCTGGTCTCTTCAGGGTCATCCATTGTGAGGAAGAAGGAGGTATCAGCCAAAACCAAATATACTGCCATGTCTGATTTCTTTCTTCTCAGGAAAATATCCAAGATTATTTATTAAAGAACATCATGAGTACTTGGCTGGTAGAGTATAAATACCAGAAATTATTTTGGATCCTTCCTGCAATGAAATCAGAGGTCATTATGGCATGGAGCTGAATGATAATCAAAATTTTACCTCTGGTTACTGAAAACCACTTCACTTAACTTTAATTAATTTTACTCTACCAACAATACTAATTTTGAATAATGACATTTACAAAATTGAAGATTCAATGAAATTAATTTTTCTAGGGAAAATTAGGTAGTGAACATTTTGAAGGAAATATGTTTATCAATATTTAACATCTCTGAGAATTATAGGAGAAATGTGTTACTGTCTTAGCTTAGAAAGAACAGACAGTTACTTAAGGCTAATGAATATCTTATAATCTCATCAATGCATATAAAGATCTCAAACTGGGTGCCATGAGGATGGTGCCAGACTCTTTTCAGTGATGCTCAATGACAGGACAGGTAGTCATGGGGGGGCATAAAAGAAAGCACAAGAAGTTCCACCTCAGCATGAGGAAGAACTTGGTGACAGAGCGCTGAAGCAGGCTGCAGGGGAGTGTCTCCCTTGTTGGAGACATTCAAACCCTCACACATGGCTGCGTAAGCTGCTCTAGGTGACCTTCCCCAGGCAGGGGGATTTGGACTGGTGATTTCCAGAGGTCTCTTCCAACACTAACAATTCTGTGATATGTCATTTTTAAATCCCAAAATATCTCAAAGGCAAAAACTGTACTGTAGCAATTCCTCTTGGAATGTATATCTACCCCTGAGCATCGAACATGTCTATCTGTAATACATAACTCTATCTGTGATTGAAGAAGAAAGTGTTATAACTCATACAAAATTAAATTTTAAAAAAATGCCAAAACTATGACGTAAAGTTGGATGAAATTTCTGAGAAAAGACAGGGAGTAAATTTTAAAAAAAGGAACAAAGTATGTACAAAAATACATTTTTTCAAATTATATTGTCCTAACTCGAATATTTACAGAGAAGAAAACCTTGACAATTACAGTTACAAAAGCACATAAAATATGGTCTGAATTCAGCCAAAGCTTCCTCCCTTATTTTTCCTAGGAATGTAAGTACAGTACAATATTAAATGTCTTCTGTCATGCAACTCCCTTTGCAAGGTAAAATGTAATTTTATCTGATTTCATTATATGTGGCAGCTTTAGCCCTAAATTTACATTTAAGTAGCTAAAATGGGGCTTGGTGTTAAGAAATCAAATAAGACATTACTTCAGTACACATTTGTCCCATTTACTGAAACTTCAGCACAAGCTTTAAAGCTCAGCAAGACTTTGAGTGCTATTTTGAATAGGGAACCTTAAACTGATGGTTTAAAACTTAGAAGAAGAAGGATGTTTATAATATCCTAGAGCCAACCAGTGCTTAATGAATGTCAATTTGCTGACTACACCTGGGTACCTGACTTCATGCAGCAATTCACATTTGTCAGCTTGTGTAGATGGGTATTGAGGGAAAAATACAAAGCAAAAGAAAACTGAAAAAACTAGACAAAATGCCCATTTCACAATTTCAGTTTTGAAATTCACAACTTATTTAGATGAATGCTGTTTTGGGGGAGTGTCAGGGCACACAGGATGAGATAAATGAGATGGGGACATATGGATTTACACATTTGTTGATTCTACTTGGTTGGTGACATTTGTTGTCCAAAGCTGGATTTGACGGCATGAAAATGTCTTTGAGGAAAAAACATGAAATAAGATCCCGTTCTCAGGCCTTCTTCTTTCACACTTCTTTGACAGTGTGAAGAGGTGTGAGAGTCAGTGAAAATAACAGAGAAAATTCAAGTTTGTTAATTACTACTGAGCATATTACTTGCTCTCATGAGTAAATCCGCTGGAACTGGGGTATAAATCACAGTGCTTGGCTGTAAATGTTTTCAAGACTGAGAAGTCTTCTGAATCTTCAGGGATGTTTTGCTGTGTGTGTGCGCGTCAATTACACTTTTACAACTCGTCTCTCTTGTGCACATTTTCCCATCAGCATCTCCCTTTCCTATTAAGTTACCCTGCCCCAGCAGGCCATGGGATGTGCCTATTAAGCAAGATGCCAATGGGTTATGATCAGAATGGTCTTTAAATGAAAAAAAAAAAATAAAATTAACTGTTTTTGGAGGCAGGAGGGGGTTGTGGAACAAAACCTCCATTCTCCAGCTCCTTCATAAGAAGTTTATTGACTGACCTTGTTTTGCAGGAAATGTCTCTGCAGTAAATGAATGTAGAGTAACATAATGCCAGTTCATAAAGTTTTGTGCAAAGTCAAACTACAGGGTCAAGAGAAAGGTTCTGGGAATACCTGACACTGTCTCCTTTTTTTGTTCTTGTAGGTAATGGTAAAATGCTTTTCGTTTACTCACATTGTATAAAAAGAAAGAAAGAAAGAAAGAATGTGGCTTCTTCTTTAAGGAGCATGAACTCTAAACCCCACAGTGGCCCTGAGGTCATAAATAAAAGGTCAAATTTAGAGAAGAAGGTACTGGATAATTTAGGAAAAAAAAAGTATTTCTAGGTTTCTAAACATTTTTTTTTCTTCTTTCAGTGCATATTGTTTAGTATACAAACAGAGAAAACACACGTGAATATATGTATATTTTTAAACCACTGAATCTCACCAGTGGTATCTTCTAGCTGACCTGGACTGAGTGACTTTCACTGAATTAATACATCCTTGTATGATGCTGATTTTTTTTCACTTATCTCCTGTTTATACTTTACTCCTCTTAGAGAGGGCTGTAATATTACCTGTGGGCATATGCTACTGAGCAGTTTACTTCTGTTTCAGATGCATTCAAAATAAGCTCCTCAGACCAAAATTAAATTTTTGCTCCCTCTCTAGAGAAAATTTAAAAAAAAAATATTCACAGCTATATCTGGCACTGAACAATCTCATCAGAAGAGTGGAAAAAATCTATTCATTATTAGAAAAATTGTCTATTGTTAATAGAGTAAGCAATGGATTTTTATTCTCATCTCAACTGGGAATGAAACTGGCATGTCTGTTAGAACAGAGGTGACAAAAAACATTTCTTGATTGAATTCATACAACATCTGGTTGTACAATCAATCCAGAATATCCTTATGCACAATACTAACTTGCTCTGTATTGAATTATTTTTCTGCATCCAATGCCAACAGAACTTATCATCCATACACTGACAGTCTATCACTGCATATAATGCAAACTTGGGACATATCTTTATATCCCTGAGTAGCTTAATACAGAACAAACATATTTTCACTTGTTTGTAACCATCCTTCTCCATTTTTCAACTGAAACAAGGCTCAATATTTAGAGTTTCCATTTTAATGAATTGCTATACTCCTGGTTATACATAAGGGGGGGGAAAGAACTTTTTTTAATAATTTATTTTTTCTTTTTTTCCTTTTGTTTTCGAAAATGTTTATTTTTTTACACTTTCATGCAGATTTTGGTTGACGTAGAATGAATTTTCTTCATAGTAGCTACAGGGGCCTGTGTTTTGTAATTTTTTTTGTTTTGTTTCGTGGGGTTTTTTTGTTGTTGTTGTTTTTGTGACCAAAACAGTGTTGATAACACAGGGAAGTTTTTGTTACAGCTGAGCAGGGCTGACACTGAGCCAAGACCTTTTCTGCCTCTCACCCCACCAGGGAGAGGGCTGGGGGTGCACAAGGGGCTGGGAGAGGACACAGCCTGGACAGCTGACCAGAGCTGGCCAAAGGGACATTCCATTCTACATGGCATCAGGCTCAGACTATTAAGCTGGAGGGAAGAAGGAAGAGAGGGTGCTTGGACTGAAGGCATTTGTCTTCTCCAGTCACTGTTATGTGTGATAGGGCCCTGCTTTCCTGCAGATGACTGAACCTTTTCTGCCCATGGGAAATGGTGAAGGGATTCCTTGTTTAACTTTGCTCATGGGTGTGACTTTGGCTTTATCTTTTAAACTGTATCTCAAACCATGATAAAAGTGATTCTCACTTTTACTCTCTCACTTCTTTCCCCCATCACATAGGTGGGGAGTGAATGAGCAGCTGTGTGGGGCTTATTTGCCAGCTGGGTTAAACAGCAAAAGGTACAAGTGACTTTGAGATTTTCAATCAGAACAAATAAGAATTCAAAAGATTTCCTGACCAGTCCAGCATTTCATTACTACAGTCTGTGATTTCCTATGCCACATTTAATATATTGAATCCCTAGTTAATTTCACTGCAAAATTTGCAAAGCAATAAACTTTATTTGTAGATAAAAATCAAGATGCTTTAAAAAATTCTCAGGTACTAAGCTAGACCTTTGTGTTGTACCAACTAGCAGTGTTCCACTGACATTTGGCAGATAGACATTAAATTGGAGATTGTATTACTGAATAATCTTAACTGTAATACAAAAATAACTTGTGACTATAAGAAACAGAAGGCCCTCTGCATTATTTACAGTACAAAGGGATGATATTTCAAATTTTTACCTTTTAATTAAAGAAAATAAGATCTTGTATATGGGGAGACATTTCAGGCATTTAATAGTATGTGTCTAAAGCAATACAGCAGATCAAGGCTTGAACTGCGAATAAAACCTGTATTTTCTGAGTTTGTGCCTAACGCTTCTCCACTCTCTGATGTTGCCTGTAAAGTAATGAAATGTGTGTAGACATGCATCTTTTCTTTCATATACTTCACTGTATGACATAAAGGTTGGAACATTCTCAGTGGGGTTCTCTGTTGTGCATGGTTGAATATCTACCAGTGCCTGTACATTTGTGCAGACAGCAGAGTGCTTGATTTGCAAAGGGATATCAGCACATATAAATGGATAGAAAAATGCAAGCACTGTCAGTGTCTGTAAATTCCAGGGAAGCATGCAATCAAGGTGACTACATGAATGACATAGATACACTTTTGCAGGTGCAGTTTTGCAAAGCCAGGTGAGGGAAAAAGCCATAACACATGAATAATTTTACTCATGACTATAACTCTCTGTTGTCAATTCCAGTTCTGTTTGTCATCAGACAAAGGCTCTCAAGACAGTAAACCATTACAGCTCTGCATTCCTCTAGCCCCAAGAGGGTCTTTTTAAAGAGACAAATTGATTTTTGCCACCAGACAGTGAAACATGCATACAAACTAGGAGAATACTTATGAATCCCTATATTCATTTCCCCATGGTGCTTGGTAAGGTGTGTTGTTTGCCTGATTTGCTTAAGAATAGGTTTCAGGACAGAAACAAAACAAAGTGAAACACAAAGCTCAAGGTTTTTAACCCCTGCCTCAAGATTACCATTTATCTATTAGCATTCAGATAAATGTTTTCACTCCCTATGGAGGGCTGAAATTTTTGGTTTACACTGAATAGATATGATCAAATGGTTTGCCAAGTGCTGTGCTTAGAGCTGTTAAAATAAAGCTTTTCTTGCTTTATTCAGGAAGAAAAAGAAAAAGAAAGGAAAAAGAAAACAAGGAAGCAGAATTTTCTGTTTTCTACACAGAAGCATCAAATGCCTTTAAGACACATTAAGGTCCAAAGTGTTCACTGGAGATGTGTAATACCTGTATTTTTTTAGAGGAGCAATTGGAGTCCAGGAGGCACACTACCTCCTGCAGAACCATGAGGATGAGGAGAGATTTGGACCTAGTAATAGAAATTGAAAGCAGACTAGTTAAAATCTACCCAAAGACTAAATCTGAAATAGTCTCTCTTTTCAAATTGAGATATGTCAGCTTTTAATAATTTTCACTATCTAAAAAAAAATAACTTCCTTGCTCCAAGAGGATTTAAGTTTGTTTCCTTTTATTGCTTAGGATTATTTCTTAGTCATTTAATAGAAATATGAGACAGTTTAAAAAACTGAATATCAGAGAATTTTGCTGAAAGAGCTTGGCTTTCAAGTTAGGTTTGTAAGCTTTCAGTGGTGCAAGAAAACCAGCAGCACCTAGAGCAACAGAACTGCAGCACACACTGAAATTTGCACCTGTTGCTAGAAGACAGAGCAAGAATGGGCTTCTAGGAGAAAGTAGAAAAAGGTTGGAGAGAATGAAACTGAGTTTCTGAAGCCTGCAGCTGCTTTAGCTTTAGTAGTTCATGCTACGAACTCTGCATGCCCTTCTTGTCGTCCTCTTTCTCTTTATTTTCCATCAATAACCACTGAATGTGGAGAGTGCCAATATGCACAAATAATGTATTTTTACTTTTTTTATTTCCTTGTAGAGGTTCACATTCCAACACAGTGATACCTTTAGTTTTTATCCATTGACTCTCTAACAAAGACATACAAATTTAACCTAAATATCACCAGTCTCTCATATAAGATGTTATTCCTTCAACACAAGCCTAATCCACCTTCTTGGTCCAACTCCCACCTGATATGAATGCTCTACCTCACTTCTGGAGGCAGCCTTTACTCAATTCACTTGCTGGAGTTTTCCAAACAACTAAGCTTACCTGAAAATACCCACCCACAATTGGTCAGAGCTCTGGCACTACTCAGCTCTACTGACTAAAGTTCACTTTTTAGTGGAAAAGTGGACTTGGGGCCTATGACTCACACTTGAAACCTATTTGTATGTGCAAGCTATCTGTAGATGAATCCTAGCTCAGGTGTTTATAGTGTGAAGTTGACTCTCAACCCTAATGTCTAAGGTCAGTGAGATAGACACTGAAGTGAGTTAGAAAAAAATCTACATGAAAATAGGACTGAATATTTTTTCTTTTTACATTTAAACACAGAGCGCCACAACGAAAAATGTGATTAGCACATCAGATTAACAGAGATGAACAAAACTCTCAGTTTATGCCTTGAACAATCATATTACTTTATTCCAGTTTGCATGTCCCCAAATTCTGAAGTCATGAATAGATCAAAAAAGATGCCAAATTATATAAACTTCAGTGTATGGCTGAAATGCACACCTTAACTGTAAATGATGAATACTGAGATCTGTTATAGAAACGTCAATGTACATTTTTCATATACTATATAATAGATTTATTTGCATACATATGTATTGTGTATATATGCAGACCTAGATAAGAGCTTGAAATAGTTCTTACTTAGGCTGGGCACAGAAGGCCAGGCTTTGGTCCACCTGGTATAGGGGGTAGAACGTTTTGTTCACCTCTGGGGAAATTAAATTCCCTGCAGAAGTGCTACTTGGTGCAAAATATCATAGCTCTCATCTTTGATTGAGCCCTAATGATTTCTACCCTTTGAGGATTTGGGCTTGGGTAAATAGCTAAATCCAGCTGGCTGGCCACCAGCTGGCAAACACGATGCCCCCAGTGTAACACAAGACCCATATTTCAAATGCCCTGCTATTTTTTTCATTTACTTTAGCAGACTGTGTTTCACAACACAGAAGTTTTGACACAGGACAAAGGAGTAGGAAGTGGGAGATGCATATCTAAAATCACTAAATCATATCTAAATCACTAAAATCAGAGTTCTCTGGAAATGTAGGACTTCAGTTCAGTAGGACTTTATTTTTCTTAAACTTTCTCTGCATAACCCAGAATCCAGGCCTTTTTTTTTTTTTTTTAAATCTTTCTTCTAGGTGTTTTATTCTCTTTCCTAAATTCCCAGTGATCTTAAATATCTTGAAATATTCCCAGATCCTAAATCTCAACTAAATGCAAAACATAAAACAGCTAAAAAAGTCAAAGGCAGCTTTATAACACAAAGGCAGAGAGAGTTTTATATTTACTCATATAATATTGGCCTTTGAGTTTAAGCAAACATGGGAATACTTCAAAGGATGACTGACTGATAAAAAACACCAAAATGAGAAGGAGAGAAAGGAATATAAATCTGTAGACCTCTATCAGTAAGTTGTTTAAAAATAAAAAGGAGCAAATAGGGTGGAGAATATAAAGTGAGGTGAAACTGGAATAGAGAGGGTAAAAGCAGAAATGATGCTGAGACACAGAAAGAAGACAGAAGACAAAAAAGATACAGAGCAGTCAAGAAATTAGAAAGTAATTAAAAGGGAAATATAGAGGCTACATACTTCATTCTTATTGAAAAGGTGCAGTGGTGATGTAATTGAGTACAAAACAGGAAAAAAACCCCAAATTTTTGGCCCAATTTATGTCATATATTTGAGAGCAGGTAATCCTTCTTATGTTTTCAGGGGAAAGATGTATTTTACATTTTGATTAAGGTTTGAATACAAAGCAGAGTGGCAACAATACTCCCAGGCAGGTTCTTTATTTCTTTCTTTTTTTTTTTTTCCTCTTTTTCCTGATATTTCTGATAGAGATAGGAAGTTTGAGAGCTATAAAAAAGAAATTATCTTGGGATTGGAAGTAGGTAATGGAAGACTAAATTGTTGCAAAAAGCATAATACTTTTTACTAAATGCATTTTTCCTCGTTTGAGTTTCTAGTAGGAAATTGTCCATATGAAAGCCAGGAGTAGCAGATAGATCAAGAACCACATGAAGAATATCTCCCCACATGAGAGTACATCCGAGGTGTATCTACCACTTCTTGGCAGCCTGGTGATAGCTTGAAGAGCTTGTTTTGCTGGTGCATGTGCTGTACAAATTCTAAATTTTTATTTCACCCTATAGTGTGTGCAAAACCAACTAATTTTTTATTATGGTGGTTCTGTGAAACTTGCCCCTAAGATAGCTCTCATTTACTTCTTTCTTCTCAGAAGAAAACCTCCTATGCCTTATCTACCACTAAATTCCTCCCACCTAGTTATGGTAGTAGCGTGACAGCTTCATGTAACCTTTAGGATGATTCTTTGGAAAATTCCTACTTTTCACTGGACCACCCTGAGTCATATGCATTTTCAGTTTTCCGTGGAAGGACTCCAAGGATGTGGGTGCTTGTTGTGACTGACTGACTGACTGACTGACTGACTGACTGACTCACTCACTCACTCACTCACTCACTCACTCACTCACTCCTCACTCCTCACTCATTCACTCCCTCACTCACTCCCTCACTCCTCACTCCTCACTCACTCACTCATTCACTCCCTCACTCCTCACTCCTCACTCACTCACTCCCTCACTCCCTCACTCCTCACTCACTCACTCACTCCCTCCCTCACTCACCCACTCACTCACTCACTCCCTCACTCCCTCCTATAGCAGGATAGGGAAAAATATCAGAAGAGCAAAAACTGAAAATGTATGGATGGAGTTTAATAAGAGAAGAAAATCCCAAGGAAAGTAAAATAAGGAATTCCTTCTCTATTTTCCATTGGCAGGTAGATGTTTTGGCACCTCCTGGAAAGCAGGGCCAGAGCATGCAGATTGGGAAGACAAATGCCTATATGCTGAAATTAATTTTGGCCCATTTGGGTCAGCTGTGCTGTCTGTGTACCCTCCCAGCCTCTTTCCCACTCCCAGCTCACTTGCTGGGTCAACAGCATGAGAAAGAGATGAAGCCTTGATTCTGCTTTGTTTGGCAATAGACAAAACATTTATGTGTTGTCATCATCATTGTAGTTGCATACGCAAAATACAACACAGGGGTTACTATGAGGAGAGTTAACTTCATCCTAGTCAGAACTATTCTCCTGTAAAGTAAAACTGGATAAATTCTGCTATCACTTGTGCAAATTATTCTTATTCAAATATGTAGGCAATTAATTTGGATTTAATTATCTATAAATATGAAGAGGTATAACTACTTTGACAGATTACTTCTGGTTAGACAGGTAAAATGAGCAGAGAATTAAGTACTTTTTTTTTTTTTTTCTAGATAGACACCTGCTTAAATTAAAGTACACACCAGAAAACACATGAGACAAACAGACCTGAAATAAATCCAAGTGTTATTCTTGTGTAGCTGGGGAATATTTCAACTTTTATTTAAGATTTAGGAAAAAACCCCAACCTACCCAACCAACAAGATAGATTCCTCATTACTGTAGATTAACAGTGTATTTATTCTAATACTTAGCATGTTTATTGCAGGCTTTTGCAATATTATTTAATCTAGAGAGGTGCATCATCTTCTGCTTGAGTAGGGACAGATTACTGAGTTTGGGTAACTATCAAGGAAGCTGAATGCTGGGTCTCTGCTAAGAACCCAAGTTTCCAAATGACAATGCTATTATAAATCTTCGCAGTATTTCAGTAGTCTTAAATGGTATGAGCTGTAACATTTGAACAGAGTCTACACCATTAATCTAATAATAAGTCTATTTTTACACCCAACCTACAGAGGATAGGGAAAAATGAATCAGGTCTAAGGGGCTGGCTTGATCCTTTGAGAAGAATGGCTATAGAAAATGCCTGTGATAATACTGAACAAATTAATGAAGTAAGTCTGTAGAATTTAGTATTTTACCCTCTACATGCCTAACATCTACCTTTTTTTTGTATGATGAATATTGAAGAAGAAATCTAGTCAGGATATATTGATTTCGGTATCTGCACGCCTGAACACAGTAACTGTACAAGCAAGGCTTTTTACCTGCATTTTCAGTATAAGAACATAGATTCCGTCCATAAAAAGTATTTTCTATATTTGTTGACTCATAATTCTTATTGGGATGCTTTTGGTTTAATGTATAAAACAAATACAGGTATAAACAATAATTAAGAGTATTGTCCACATGTGGCATTAACTCTGACAGGCAAATAGGAAGAATGAGAAAGCTCATGGGGCAGAGAGATCACAGCAGTGACTGACACAGGCAGTAGATACTCTGAGGAATTTGACTTTGTTTATTTCCATATGATATAGATATTTGAGTACTGATTAAGTTATTGGGAAAAAACAAAACAAAACAAAGAAGGAAGCAAGCACATTCTTACAAAAACACCTCTTCTTTGCCTTTCCTAACCTCGACTTTAGTCCAGGGTTTTCTCCCTTCAACTTGCTACTAATGTATTTTAAACTGAATCCTTTCAGTGAGACATTTGGCATTGTAAGGTGTGGTAGGGGTTTTCCTCTGCTGCTCCTCCTTTCTCCCTCTTCCTCTACAGAGTGAAAATCCTTTGAAGGTGTACTGTTTTGGTATGGGATCATCCAAATACCATATTCTCATCAGGGAAAATTTTCTTCTGCAATGTCCTCCACAAGCTGCTGTCCCTGCTGGGACATGGCTGCTCTGCCAAGGAGCATGCCCTGCTCATCTGAGCTTCGTGTTTCCCCATTCTTTCCCTCTAATTCCCTCCTCTTCCCCTCTCTCCCATTCTTCCTTTTCTTTCTTAAATATATTATTACAAAGGCATGACCACCTTTGCTGATGGGCTCAGCCGTGTCCTGTGTGGATCCCTCGGGGAACTGCAGAAATGGACTGGAACCATCTGTGTCCAGCGCAGGGCAGACCCTGACCTGTTCTCAAGAAAATACTTGTTTGATTTCTGCTGTCCATTTATCTAGTCTGTACTTTGTCAGTAAGAAAGTTATGGGAGACAATGCTAAAAGACTTCTGTAGGTGCATCATAAGAAAAATTCCTTTTGAATTTAAATTGAAAGGAAAGGAAAAAAGATAAATCAAAATAGGAGGAATGGACTATCTCTATATCCCAGCTCAGAAGAGATTAGGTAATTTTCCTAAAGTCTCTGAGGCAGTCTATGACAGAGGAAGTCATTAAGCCTGTGTCCCCTGAACCAGTTCTCACATCACAGAGGAACTTTTTCATTTTGTAATCATTTTTCTATTTATTACCTACTCTGCCTTGAAGCCTTGAAGCTGCCCTCATTCAACTGTTTTTTGGAACTAACCTTATAGTTCCAATATCTCATAGCAAGATATGGTCACTCATATCTTGCATTTTTCACAGTCCTGGAAGAGCTGGAGTATCATTCTCACTTCTCTTTTCCCTATCACATTGCAAGTGAGCTGCAGTAGTTGTGAAGTACTGCTGAACTGACAGGTAAGAACTGCTGCTGACACTGTAGAAAAAGACTTCCCAAAAGGTTAAAACCTACATTTTTATCAAAGAAAAAAGCAATGAATTATTTGAACTGTTCTGTCTTGAACTACAGGTCTTTGAGATAACATACAGAATCACTTAATCCTTCTAAACCCATCTTATTTTAACTTTTATATAATCACCTGCAAGTCTGTAGCACACTTCAGGAGCTGTTAGAGCTGGTAGTAAGACAGATGGGCTGAGTGTGAGCTCAGACCCAGAAGATTCAAGGCAAAAACAGAAGCTTCAAGTTAAAGAAAAGTATGTTCTTAGATTTTTATACTTTTTCAAGGACCCAAACCACACCTCTACAGGATATTTCTAATAGGCATGAGTCAACTGGTGAAAAAAAAGGTAATTATCCCAGTGAATATTTATTTTTAAAAGTAATAAATGTGTTGACTGAACCTATCTTAGGGAAAATACTGAGAGTAGCTGTGCCATGTAAATTAGAAATAAATTGGACTTGACTGCTCTTCTTATGTGACACATTTAGAGGAAGAGATTGATCTGTTTTGTGCAAGGTAAGTACTTACAATTAAGGTTTGATTTTGTTATGTTATCAGCAGTGAAATAAAAGGGTAAGAGATGAGCAGTAACATCCTTCTTTTAAATATCAAAACCTTGTTAAAAGGATATGACACTCCATTCTATAAATATAAGAACTTCAGTCACCATTCAAGCAAACTCTATAAACAGATGTTCTTTTTATCTGTGCTTATGTTTAAAAATGCTGAGTCAACATGATATAGGTAGTTAAAGATCTGCTGGTCAAGAAAACATGTAATATACAAAAAGCATCAGAACCAAATAAACTGTAATCTGATAGTCACAAAATACACTTGTGTCTTCCTAGCCTTAGGATCTGTCTGGACTTAATCAGATTTTCAGCCAGTTAGTGACATGGCTTTTCCACAAAGTGCTATTATATAGTTGGCCAGGGCAGGGACACAGGCCTGGACTATGTATGAGAAAGGGAAAGGGAAAGGAAAAGAAAGAGCAGTTCTAGTTACACCAGCTTTGCAGAGTCTGCATCACTGCATGTACCTCATATTGAATATTGTATCTTACTATATGAAAAAGTACTGCTTCCCAAACACAGTATACACCCTTCTGTACACTTCACTGCAACCCATCATTAGGAATCTATGGAGCAGGGAGAGCAAAACTGACAGAAAGGAGTCATTTTAAAATACCACTAGACACCGTGTTCTTTCACTCAAAACAAAATGAAACAATAATTGCAGCTTGAGCAGAACCAGCAGATCATAACCAGCTAACCCTAACTGAATGCTGGTTTCCCTTTATTAAAGTGGGTGGATGTGGCATTTGCCACTTCTTTTACCTGAATCAGCACATGAATTTGTTTTCCTCTGAGTCAGTTACTAAGCACTTTTGTTATAAATTACAGACACGTTGACAAGATCTCTAGCCCTACAAAGGTTTATTTTGAAGACACAAACATTTAAGTACAGATCTCATCTCCAATAACTTTCTTTTTTCATATTTATATAGGTATTTTAAATAAAGCTAAATCAATTATCCCCAATCCATGATAATCCTGCACTGGAAGAATTAAGAAATAGGAAAGAAAACCACCATATTTCTCAAACTTTGTCAAAATCAAGCAAGTTGTGCTAAAGAATTGAATTTCTTTAGCTTCATGGATCAGACTCAAACAGAAAAATCCACTTCTGCTTCATGTAAATGCAAATACAATACAAATAAGATGAGAAAATTAAGAAGACTTTTCCACACATTTTGTTGAATTTTGGATTGGGTTCTGAGTCACTGACTCACCAAAAATAAAACAAAATACATTGCCTAGAGTATAAGTTTCCAACCAGGTCACAAACCAATTGCCTTGTGTTGGATGGATCCAGGTTTTAAAATTCCTTAAACATAATTCAGGGATAGAACAGATCTGTTTTGTCATAAAAGCTCAAGCACATCCCTACAAAGTAGCTGGGAGAGACAAAGGCAGGTGGGGAAGGCCAAATGAATATTCTCTGTGTGTGTGTGTGTGTATTTACTGGGAACAGTGTTCATCTGCGGTGGCATGGGGACATGGAGCTGCAATACCTTCCCCTCCCTCACTGTCAGAACCAACATGATGTGTTTTCCTCCAGAAAAATGCAGCAAATATGGCAGTGTGGTAATGATGGAAGAGATAGACTGGATTCCAAGTAACTTAAGTTTTCCTCTAGTTTATAATGCATACAGAGTGCTTACAGCAGAACATAACTTCCAATTTGGCGTCTAGCAGTGACATTTATCAGGGTAAAGTAAAAATGGTTACAAATCTTTGGGAAAAAAAGCCAGCTTTCACGTTAAAAAAGCCCAACAAAACAGAAAAAAAACAACAGTTCAGAGCAAAACTTTGAAGTTTGTATTTTTAGGTGAAATGTACTTCATTTACATCATGTTCTTAACAGAAATACCACAGCATAGTAAGAAAAGAAAATGTGATACCTGCGTGCTCTGCTGTAGTCCGTCAATATCAGTATAATTGCTGTTTAGTTAATAAGCTTAGGTGCCAGTGATAAGTGAATTTATGTGCTGCATAATGATGATAATAGCTGGAAAAAAGTTGCCAAATAAGACAACAAAAAAGAAATATTACAGTCCAAATTGCGCATACCTATTTTTTTTTTCTTTTAGTGCAATCAGGAACCAAGTAAGTATACTTGTTTTCATCTCTATTTACTGTAAAATGAGAATAATAACTCTATATGATTCATGGCAGATGCTGGTGACACCAAGTTACACACCTGTGGAGAGCAGGATGTTATAATCCCACTGTGATTAGGAAGATATATGCTTACTGTTCTGCAATGAGGATGGATTGTTTACTTTTCCTATTAGGTCTGTAATTAATCACCCATGTTTGATCTGTGTGATACCAAATGGATTTAGTATCCAACATTGCTTAAGTAGCATGCTGGTTTGCAAAATACCCATTGTTTTTTATTAAGAGATGCCTCTGTAAAGGACACTAAATTGTATTTTTTTTCCTTACATAACCTCTATTTATTTGAACAGAAATTTGTACTGCTGTGAATAGAAAGTGATAACCAGAGAAAATATGTCTGGGGAAAAAAAAATATTTCTGAGTCACCATTCCTGCACTGAATATATAATTTCCTTTTACATAATGCCTTAAAGTACCCTTTTACAAAGTGCTTTAAATAAGAACTAAACAAGCCTTAAAGGAATAAAAATGCTTACAGTTTACTTTCAGTTGCAAGACTTTTTTGATGCAAAAAAAGTTATATGTGGGTAAAATTACCCACACCTGAATTTACTATATCTAAATTTTGGAATAGTAGAACTCTGGAATAAGTGAATAGAACTTAAGACCAATTTGGTCTAAAGTCAAGTCATTACTGACTGTCAGAGTCCAATACTCTCCAACGAGGTTGTTTTAGATATTTAACACATGGACGCTGTTTAATGAAGTTTACTATTAAGTTTTCTTACTTGTGGGTTATTAGGACTACATAACATTTCTGATTTAGCAGAGTAATATAAAATACATTGAAATCACAATAAAAATTACGACTGTAAGTTACACATAGAAATACATAGTAATTGCAATACAAAGTTCAATAATGGTACCAATGACATTTCCATTGTTGGTTTCTATAATATTTTCACTGTCATGACCTTGTGTCCCCAGCTGCCAGGATTGTGTGGGTTGAAGCTAGCTCAAGCCCACTGTTCACTACAAAATTCTTTTCATAGCTGTCTATTTTTTATACCTTATGTTTGTCTAAACTACCTATTCACTTGTGCTGGGGAACTCAGAGAGACTTTCAAACCCTTTTAACAAACTCAGGGAGAAACACACCATCAGCTGATCAACTCAGCTGTTGGATAGGTAAAACAAAAGACACTTTCCCGTCCCTTCTGTGTTGAGATACAAGTCAGGTTCTTTGTAGAAGCTGTGGTCAGTCACACCCTGCATCATACTCTGAATTTTGTAGACACATTTTCCATCTCCTCTGAGCCTTCTTCACTTTTGGGCTTTCATTGGTCAGTCACACTGATGTATTCTGGACATTCACCTGGCTAACATGAGGATCACCACTGTGATGATGAACTGGTTTCGAGAAGTTGTCAAAATAGCAGTTGAGAGCTGTTGGTTGTGATTGTATCATGATTGCTAGCCTACACCATGAAAAGGAACAAATTCATCTTTCCATGAATAATGAAGTGGGATAGGAACAGCTAAAGCTTGGCAAATCATTAAAGATTCTGTCTTTAATATATGATATTTCTGTGTGGTTTAGATCATTGTGGTTAGATTATTTAGCACATGCAGTCAGGAAGGAAGCAGGAAGAACTCATTATTCCTTTACTTTTGTTACCCACTTTGCATGATGCTGTTTCCTGCGTGTATCTAAAGAACTGGACTGGAATTTGATTTACATGCTGTATGTATATGCTAGTTCACCTCAAAATGGTGAGATCATTCTCAGACAGCTCCGGAATTTGCTGTTTTTCAAATTAAAACAAGGTAAACCACTTTTTTCTTAAGGAAAGATGTACAAAAAAAATATTTACTAGATTTAATTCCTTGTTTGTCTGCTGCCTTCCTGAAGGCAATAAATGCAAAGCCAGGGCACTAAACAAATGGAACTACAATACATCAACAGTACAGTCAAATGGCTGTTTACCATCACAGCTGCTTAGTCCACACACTTACCTTGCACATATCTCCCCTGTCCTGTGCTATCTATAAATATGACACAAGTCTTCATCAGCTCCTTTTCCTCCCATGCCTTGCTTTACATGCAAAAAGGATCTGGGAGTTTCACGCTAAGAGAAATATGGCTTGGCAGGGTTGGATCAGGGGAAGCAGAACCCTGGATGAGCTATGGAGCTCATGAGGCATCAGGAGATACAGGGGTAGGGTGCCTGAGAGAGGAAGTCACTGACACCCAAGTCAGTGTTTGGATGCAGGGATCAACATTCAAACACAAGAATGCCTGAGAGCGGAGGTATGTCCTAGAGGGATTTGTTTCAGTGAATTAATATTGCTTATGCTTAATTATAATTTCAACATCTACTCAAATGCATTTCTCTTTCTGTGCTAGAAAGGAGTGATTGCTAATACTCACACAATCCTGTGAGATAAGTTTGAGCTTGTTTCCTTAAGAGAGGGGTCTTTGGATTATCACTGATTCATGTATTTTGCCCTTCATTGAAAATGTGGCAATTATCAGAATTAATTATGAACACAGATCATGAAAATAAAACAGATCAAACAATGTATACATAGAATTCTATGTTGAATAGCTAAGTGATATATTTTGATCAACATCTTATTTCTGAAAAATTGTGGGCCAAATTAAGATTTTAGGCCCATAAAGAAGAGACACAATCCCTTTAGATTTGTCCATCTTTCTAATCTGACTTGGTGCAGTGTTAAAATGTTTTAAGTTGAACTCCTGAAGTTGATCATGAAGTGAAGACAAGATGATAACTATGGTGATATGACATTGACATTTGCAAGTATAGGGCAAGAACCTTGTGCTGCCAGTGTTTTTTTTCATCATCCACTGATAATGAAAAACCCACAAAATGTTTGGTTAACTGAAATGAGAATTTCAAGTAGACATTCAAACATGGAATTTCAGGGTAAGAAGGGGAATTCACTGCTAGAAGAAAAATAAAGAAAATATAATATTAAAATACATTATTCTCAGGAAGATGCTAAAACTACTGCCATGAAACACTTTCAGAGTCATTGATGGTGTTAGGAAACCTGTTGTATTTTTCATAAAGATGTAACTGGTAATACAGTTACACTTGCCTAGATGAGATGGATTATTACATTCACTATCCAGGAGAAATTAAAAATGTATTTATATTTGTAGTTTAGGAATCGTGTCTATTAAAACGTGATTTTAAAACTGGATTTTTAAAAGACATACATCAGTGGGATGACTTTCAGTTTTCTGAATACTTTATGAAGAACTGGGTATTTTTGTCACCCTGTTCACTGCCATGTTCTCTTTGCTTGTACTTTCTTCATTTCCTTGGCTCTTCAAGAAAGACTAGGAAATTCTTTTCTTTCCTAGTGAGTCCAGAGAGATGCCTAATTCTTATGTCATTGCAATTTAGATACTTCTAGACTTGCTGACAGGTGTCTCAGAAATTCCTTTTGTGAATTGTGCTATTGTTGGCATACAGTTGCTTTACAGGACAGCTGAGCTTTTGCTGCTGCATGGAAAAGTTAACAAGCATTCAGTCTGAATCAGTGAAGATTCTCCCCAAATCTTTTGATGCTTCAAGGCCCCTACGTGTCCCCCCTCAAGACATTTCCCTGACTAGAGAAGTCCAGGGCTCTATCATACTATTGCCATGTCTCTCTGTCATATTAGAGAGACTAAAGAGATGTGTCAGATCAGCTGTGAGTCGTTAGAAGGTTAGATGCTTAGACTTAGCACAGAGGGACGAGGAAAGAGCTCATTTATGGATGTGTACAGCCTAATTATCACTCTACTGCCAACAGCACTGCAGTTGAAAATTAGTAGAAATTTCCTGAGGAAAAATGAATTGTGTTGTTGGATAGTTTTTGTTGTTTGGGTTGTTTTTAACTTTTCATAATAGTAAGGCATTTAATCACCTGTTTTAAAGTCCACAACTTAAGTCACCTGTCTGTCTTTTCCAAGAACTCCAGCATCAGGAAAGAGGCCTTAAAAGCATTGGGCAAGATAGAGGGTTGCAGATCCCAAAGTATCACTATAGCATAAAAAGCAGGAATGTTTATTTCAAGAGATGGTTCTGATGAATACATGCATGTATGCAATTTTTTGCATGATCTCCTGCAAAATGTTAGACCTGAAATATTAGCTACACTCAGTATATTCACAAGTGAAAATGACTCATGTACAAATCCCTGGTATCTATGGAGCCAGAAATAAACAGATTTTTGCCACTAAAAATACTTTCTTCTTTTTTTCTTTTTTTTTCTTTTTTTTCTTTTTTTCTTTTTACCAACACCTTCAATGAGTGGCTTTGTTCGTGTATCTACACAAGAACTTACAGACTGAATGTTTGTGTAGAATTTAATGGCTAAAAATATTTCTTCCACAGAGTTATGAATATTTGAAAATGTATCTCTACCACAGAGATGAACAGTCCTATGCATCGCCCTGATGATCAGCAATCACTGCAATGCAATGGAAATAGTATTTTCCACCTGCAATGCTATGAACTGTAAATAATTTAGCATATTATAAAGTGACTGAGATCTACCAGATACTTGAAGGTGTTTTCCTGGAATGACTTCAATTTTACAGCAATTGTGATGTCATTTCCAGAAGTAACTTTCCTAAGAGCACAAGGACTCCAAGTAGTGACACTGACCAAGTGAAGATTAGCACTGATAAACACTAATATACATAAATACCTGTCTCCCTAGTTCACTGTGAGTGCAGAGGTATCCAGTGAAGACCCCAAAAACATCCAGAACTAAAATCACACTTCCAGCTCTAAATATCAGTCTCATCTGATTTCTTAGAAGTTGTCACAGAACCAATAGGCTCATTAAGTCCAGCAGTCCATCTTCCAGCATTCCATACTGGGATGTTCTCCATAGTATTCTCTGTGGTATATATTCTGGTTTTTGAGCTGTCTGGGTTTTGAAATTTCCACACAAAAAACAATGTTATTTTGAGAGATTCAGTTCAGGTCTCTTTGGGAAAACATTGAACAAATTCCTTGCAGGACAGTCCGTAAAGCAGCTCACCTCAACTGAAATAAGTGTAACAGTGTTAAGGAAACTTCCCAGTCTAATCATCTGGCATCACCATCTGAGACTCCCTGGAAGTCACATTCCCACCACCCCAGGCTGACATTGCTGGGACCAAAGCCCTTTTGCAGAGGGCAGCTCCAGTGGGTGATGTGTCCCCCTTGGCTCCTCACCCACTCCACAGTCAGACCAGGCCTCTTCACTTCTTAAACCCTGGGTTTCCCAAGGCAGATGTCTCTTTCCACACAGCCATTTCTTCAAGGTGCAGTATAACCCGAGCTGGCACCCTTAGGAAGGACATCAAGAAACCCCTGGGCTTTTATATCCTCACATTCCAAGTGTGTTAAAGTCTCAGCTCTTCCTACAGGATACTCAGCTTTGCTGTACCTCTCACTGGACCATTCCCCTGGCTGAGACAGGTTCCTGGGAGTTTTGTTACACAAAGGGTCTGCAGTTCATGACCTCTTGCCTTGGGCTCTGGCCACCTAGAGCTCAACCTGCAGCTCCCACTGCATCTGCAACCCCACCCTGAGCTACCTGAAATGAAGGTATTCCTTAACAGCAGCTTCAATTAGTATTGAAGCCAAGGCAAAATGGAATTAGAAGAGTTTCAGAAGAGGACTTTGTTAGCTGGGTTACACTGATAATAGAGCTGGAAGGTGAACAATAAGTGGGAAAAAATTCCCCAAAAAATCACCCCACAACAAGAACAACAACAACAACAAAAACTGTGCTCTTTACCACTTATTTTTTAGGCTAAAAAAAACTTACCAAAACTTCAAACTTTTATCGTGCCTTCATTTTCTCCTCTCTCAGGTAACGTAATTACTTCTCACTGCTTGCTTGGGGATAGCAGAAAAAATCCTTGAAGGATTTATACAGTGCCAGCTGATAAATCTTCATGAAGCCATAATGTGAGCATTTAAATTCTGGTCAGTGGAAATATTAAACCTTTATTTTTCAAATATATTGCTATAGGTAGACAGTCACTCAGACTGTGATACTCCCAGTGATCCATGCTCAGCTTGCTCAGATGAACAAGTGTGATGTAATTCAGACAGTTTAACAAATTATTATGCCTACCCAAATGTTACTACATTAACAGCATCTTTCAGTGCTCCTACTTTTTCAGTGCCAGGTATTACAGGTTATTGTAAACTATCTTTGCCCTTAGAAATTATCTCCTAGATATGATTCAGCCGTTAATGATAATGTTCGACATGTTATTTGAGTTACAGTCAAGGGACAGTACAATTTTGACTATTCACTTTGATATGCAAGTAGATACAATCTAAAAGCCCTGAAAATACTTTGCAGGATTATGTACTTTTAGCACTGACTCTTCTTAAAATCATCTGAATAATCCCTGTTTGCAGTCATGGATACTCATAGAAAGAATTTTTTAAGTTGGTATGCCTGAAAGTACTTATGAGTATGTTATATTTTTTTTTTAAACAATGAAGGTTTATTCATATCCATGAACTTCGTTTGAGTGTAATGTCAAAAAACCCCTTAAGTATTACAGAAATTTCTTGCACCAAAATCTTAGCTGTGCGAGATTTAATACAATCCATGCTTCAGAACTTCTCTTAATGACTTAGGAGAGGACATGCTAGAGTTTCTGAGGTTCCCTAAAGGGTCCCTAATCCTCCTTGTCTAATACCTCTGCTTAAATGGCTGCTTTGCTCCCTTCTGTTTGTGAGAAGTGTGTCTGATTATGTATACCATCATCTTCCTGCCTGTATGAGTGACATTTTTTTTAAATGGACAGAAGTTGCATTGAGGGGTCAATTCTACATTTATTAAAATAGCATGCATTTCAAGTGAGGCACAAGAAAAGCTGATAAAATCCAAAAAAAATAGCCAAAAAAATAAGTCCATCAAAAAAAAAAAACACAGTAGAAAAGGGTTTGCAAATCTTTCCTGTCTAAATGTCTGATCCTTGGTTTTAGATGCAGACACTTCATCAGACCCCCAACACCTGCAAGACTAGTGTTAGTCCCTGATTAATAGTTGTCAGTATTGTCCTTGGCACAGACTATTCATTCAGTGGCTGAGTCACAAGTTGTGACATATGCATAACTCTACTTGGTTAAGCTACATTTGACAACTAAGTACCAGGTAACCTCTTGCTCAAACTCCCCACCCTGCCCAGTGGGATGAGGAGGAGAATAGGAAAAAGGGTTAAACCCATTGAGGTAACAGTTTAATAATTTAAATAAATCTATAGAATATAATAATGGTGATGATACCTATGGTATGGAATATCCCTTTGTCCAGTTCAGGTCACCTGGCCCAGGTGTGCTCCCATCTTCTCGTGCAACTCTTCACTATCAGAGCACGGGAAAGGGAAGAATCCTTGACTGAAGTCAGCACTGCTGAGCCACAACTAAAACATCAGCGTGTTATCAACACATTGTTCTCATACTAAGTCCAAAACACAACATTGTGCCAGCAACCAGGAAGAAAATTAACTCTATCCCAGACAAAACCAGGATATAAAGAAAGGTCAGTTCTTTACTAATTTTGCTATCGCTCACTGTCATTCTGAAAACTATTCAGGGTGGAGGCCTTCAGCTGCTAATAGAAGAGAGAAGAGGCAATTTTAGTATCTTGTGGGTCACCTCCTTTATGGTGATCTTTGCTTGAACTCACAGAACTTCATGTTCAAAATAAATAGCTTTTTTGGTTTTTTTTCATAGATGGCTGCACAGCCATGCAGAAATGTCAGCAGTTTTGCTGTGGCTTTTCCTACCCATTTCAATTTCATAGATTATGAGGAAGCAAACCTCATAATGCTGAATCTCTTATGAAAATAAATATTTGTGGGAATAAACTCCAGTGGAACTCTCCTGTTGCTGTTGAAGGGCTGTGGGGTCGTTGATAGTCCGATTGTACCTGCCGACCTCCTGAGGCTTCCCCAACCCTGTCACCGTGCAAGACCCCATGCCAGCCCCCCAGATCTGCCAGGCCCTGCCCCAGCAGTGTCACAGCAGGGCCAGGGCAGTGGGACAGGACCTGGCTGTCAGGCACTGCCCTAATGGGGAGCACCCATAGCACCTGGCCCCATGGAGATTCCGGCATATGCTGCATCCTGACAATTGCTTTTTGCCATCACACCTACTCACTACTAATAAATAAACCCACCAGATATATTATTGTACAAGAAAATGACCCTGAAAATGGCCATTTGTTGTCTCTAAGGGAAGGTGTAATGGCCTCTTGAGCTTTGCACATTTCAGTTGTGTCACCTCCTGAAACATTGCCCCTGTCGTCAGGCCTCTGATTTAGGAATAGTTCCCTTTCTTTGCACCTCCACCATAAAGTGTTGATGATGTCTGGGAGAGCACTAGTTAGCCCAGACCAAAGCTGCATACAGAAACCTGCTGCCAGCAGCACTGGAGTTAACTACATGGGGGTTTTTAGGTATTAATATCAATATTATAGCATAATTCCTGCCGTATGTGCAAATTCAATGCTCCTGAAGAAAAGAATTTAAGCAAAAATAAAGTCTGCTAGGAGCAAATGCCTAATGTGCTGATGTAACTTTCAGTTTTAGAGGAAATGTGAGTTCCCTAGTAATGGTGTTAGAAATTAATGACAATTAATTCTTCTATGTTCAATAAAACTAACAAACAGCAGGGTGGAAGAGAAACTTGTATCCCTGGGAAACTTCAGCTATTGATTCATGGAATCATCTACTAGTCTTCCAGTCTACTGTATTCAGACATCTTCATATGGGCTAACTAGTCTTTAGCTAAAGGCTTTTCTTCTTTTTCTTGTCCTCAGATTGAGGATTTCAAAGTATTTCCTATATCTATTATTACTCTTGCCATGATCTCCTCAGAGGATTAATTACTACAGAAGGAGCCAGAGAAAAGGTGATTGGTTGAAGGAGACAGATGTCTTGACAGAGCTATAGGTAATGTTTCCCTGGCTCTGTTTCAGAAGCTCTACTACCTCCACCTCTGCAAGAAATTTTTCCTACATTTTGAAAAGAAAACAGCAGAAAAGTACTGGACAGAGAAATCCTGCTTTCCATTGACTTCAAAAAGGTTTAAAAAATTATAACTACTCTGAAGCCAACATTTCTGTTAAAAAATAAATCCTCTTTTCTCTTTGCCAAAACTGGACTCTTAAAAGCCACTTCTAACTGCAGTCCTCTTGTACAGATGATAATCCAGGAAACCCATTGGTCAAGCTCTAGACAATTCTGTAGTTGAAATGCAACTGGTATTTAAAAATATACCAGTTTTCATAGGTGGGCTTTCATTTCTAAGCAAGAATTTTGATGTTTCACTTGCCCTATCTTACTTGACATTGTAACTAAACAGATGAAAATTACAGGTAGACTTCTGTCCAATTGGACAGAATGTTGGTGCTAAAACATTTCACACAAGATTAAATTCTATTGGGGATCTTCCTGGTTTAGTTTAGCAGGTTATGGACATTGTTGATCTCCAATGTGTTCTCAAGTAACCAAGATAAGTGATCCTTTCTGTCTGTAAAGGAAGAAAAAAAAGCTGATTTTATTGTCACTGTAACATGAAATTATCAATCAGAATCACAAGACCATGTAGCACGAATATGCAACATCTTTATGTTTCTTGGCAATTCATCAATGTTCAAAAGAAAAATTGGAGAAGAAACATTAGGCATGAAATGCACATATTTGAAAATAATTGCACTCTTTGTGGAAGTGAAATGTTCTTTCTCTTTTAATGCAAACTCATAGGGCTCAAAGTTGAGATCTAAGAGCTTACCAAAGTCAGGAGTTTGGAAAGGAAGAGATTCTGACAGGATGTCAGAGACTGAAAATGTAACTAATATGTTTAACATCCATACCGTTTTCTAGAGGCATGTAGTTATTTTCATGTTTTCAAATAAGCTTCTGATGATGTATAATTATATTGATTTGGAGGATATGTTAAGTGCTCACCAAAGCTTTCTCAAAACTATAAAGCCCAAGAAAGTTAGCCCTGGACTATTGTAGATGTTCAGATACTGTCTGCTTGGGTTCTAAATCTAATCTGTCTTTATTTATAATTTAATAAGAAGAAGTAAAATGAAAGCTTTCATTAACAGTAAAAATGTATGTGAGGAAATACTTTATATAGATATGCAAGAATGACATAAGTTATAACTGGAAATGTGATGAGCCACCCCTGGGCTCATCACATCCTGAGCTTCCTTGACCTGTTAAGTGATCTGGATTATACATTACCACCCGTTATACTGTGTGATGTTTGAAAAATTATTTTCTTAAACAGAATGCTTTGATACAGCTGATATTTTATGCTACAATTTTGTGGTATTCTGCCAGGGAAAATTCAACAGCTAAAGCAATAATAAGACTTCTTGTACTGTCTTTTGGTTTTGCATCTTTGTAACTGAAAAAGAAAAAAAAAAAAAGCCTTATTCATCTGAACCAAAAAAAAAAAAAAAGAGACAGGAAGAAATCTACTTGAGGTGGAAAGGTGGAAAATAGGAAAAGCAAATAGGTTTTATTCCCTTGAGACTGGGTTTTGGGAAGTTAGGAAGAAGATCACAAAATATTACCTTACCTATCATTTGAATATAGAGAGGCTCAGATTTTGAAAAGCCTGAAAAATTAATTCTTGCCCTGAGCTGAAGCAAAACCTGTTCACCAGTTTAAGCACCGCAGAGATTCCATAATAATTCCACATTTTCCTACTGTGGTAGTACTTTAGGATTATGTTATTTGCATTTTGTTATACACACAGCCAGTATAAGAATAGATTACTATTATGACTTTAAAATTTCTACAACTATGTAAAACTTTGCCTTTGATAGGCTTCTAATGTAAATTGTAAAAGCTACTGTAACCACTGAGCTATGATAATTTATATTAGCCAAGGGCTACTGCTTGGATAAAACTTTAAAAAAGAGAAAAAAACTACCTGTCTTCTAGTAAATTGCTTTAATATTCCTGTAACAGATGGGCAAATAATTTTTAAGGGATGAAATAACAAATACATAACAGTGATTTGAATTCTACAAAGATTCATGAGTCCACTTTTTATACACTTGATTAATTTCTTGAAATCCAGAAATGATTCTTATAAACAGCCTTAATCATATCTGCGCAAATCACTCTAACTTTAATCATAATGATAATTATTTTGGTATGTCTTTTACCTCTGCTTCTCTCCTGACTTGATATTTATGTTTGACAATGACATGATAGACTCCAGAATTATATTGATAAAACTAGTGAAATTTGGATCTGGATTTCTTTTCACTCTGAATCCTCTACAACATTAATGAAACTAATTTTATCCCTCAGGAGATGGACTGCAAAAGTGAAATTTCAAATAGTAACTTTGATTTCTATGGGTTGAACAGATGGATGGCTATATAAATTGCATCCTTCAAGGGGCAGTTCAAGGGCTAATGCTGTTCCACATCTTCATTGGCTAGGTGGTAAGTGAAATGGAGGCACCATCTTTGGGTTTACACAACACAAAACTGGGGCCAGTAGCCAGTAACTCTCATGGCAGGGCTTTCAACATGAGGGACTCTGAGAAGCTGAAGGAAATAGATGACAGTAGAATCATGAAGGAAAGAAAAGACATTAATTATTACTTGATATATGACTATTTATAGCTTAATTTTAATCAGAAATACATTTCTCCATTTAATTTCATTGGAGATTCAATTAACATATGTACAACTCCCACCTGTCTCAGACCTGTATGTAAACACAGTTGTGTAAGAACTTGACCTCTTTCATCTCTTAAAATATACAGTTTTTAAAGTTCTATAAATATGACCATTTTTTTTATTTTTTAATTACCTATCTTGTGATGTGCATTAACAACTCTTAGGCAAAAGTACTGATTCCTGTGCCTGCAGTGTTAACTTGAGAGATTTCTTTCTAATTTGTTTACAATTTAATTTTCAGCTAGGATAAATCATCACTTCTCTACTTTCTATTCATATGAACTGAGTTGCAGTGAATTTTGCCTTGCCCCTCTTTTAAAGTCAGGAATTTAATTTTTTATTTTAAGTTCAAAAACATTAAGGTCACATAATACTGTGTCTATGGCAATCCTTTTATTTAAACCTGCTGCAAACTATTCTCTGCTATCTCCCTCCAGTTCCTGAAATTGGAAAGTGCCTGCTTTCTCAGTTTGGGATGCAATTCACAGGAACAGCTGTCCTCGGGAGACTTATACTGTTCTGACTGTTGGCAATAGCTACCCTGTTAGTCTAATTAATTTTTCTAAAAGATAACCATGAGCAATACTCAGCTTGATTTATAAAGAATAAATCTTACCAGGCTCACTTTATTTGCTTTGTATTGCACAGAATTTTTAAGTTTGTGAGTGAAGGGAAGTGACAGATGCACTGTAGTTTGATTTCAGTAAAGCTTTCAAATCTCTTGCAAAATCTCACCCTCAGATTAATTTGTGGAGGCTTGGGTTTGAATACTGATACACGGATTGAAAAGGGGCTGAAGAACTTTCAGTGGAGATTTTTGATAAGCAGCAAATAATAGGGCACCAAGGGGGATTCTTAGAGGCTACCCAGAGGACCTCCTGGGTCTGCATATCTTCAGTAGTTCAGAGGTGAATATCAGCTACAGATAGCAAAATGCTCAGATGACATTTAACCAAGATAGGCTGTGAAATGTATGGAGATGTGTTGATTTGGCAGTCTGAGGACTGAAGAATATAAATTGATAACACAATTGAGCAGCAAATAAATAAATCAGTCCAAATTGATTTCAGGATGCATGCTCATTTTACAGCTCAGAAAGGTAGAAGAATCTGTATAAGGCTAGCCTGATTCTGTTTACGTGGAACATTGCCTGGAGGTCTGGATACTGCATTGCAAACACATTCCTGACTTGAAGAGCATTCAAAGAGAGATGACAACAATTAGGACAAGGTGACTGGAATTGATTTATAATGAAACATTAAACACGAAGTTAAATATTTTAGTTTCCACCACAGATTAATAAATTATGTATATTTGAGCTGGAATCATAATCCTGAAATAAGAATTTCTCAGAAAGTATGGAATTTCTCAGCAAGTTTCTTGTCTGAAGTGTCTAGTCAGAGAAGAAGCACAGAATTGAGAATTATTACTTATGGGAATTGCTATTTCACTTTTTTTTTGCAAACAAACTCTTTTTAGTTTATATTTATGAACAAAAGACTATGTGGATAGAAACAAAAAATGCTAATAGGAACATGAATTAAAGTGAGGTACAAATTGAATTATATGGACTCAAAAATGTAATCTTTGTTAGTTACAGTTCTGAGCACAAATAAATTGCTTAGAAATGTAGCAGGTAAAATCCTATTTTTAATTTACATAAGCAAACACTTTAGAAGATTGCCTTCACCAGATGTGTGAAGTTTAGTCTTCCCTAAGATTCAATAAAATGCAAATACAACCGGCTTTCATCACATTCTGTAAACATTAAAATTAAGATAGTAGAAAAACAACAAAAATGGAATATTTATATTTTGGAATATTTAAAATGGAATATTTATATTATGGAGTCCAGGATGAGTTGTATCACACCATCATGTGCCATGTTTAAAGGGCTTTTAAATATAAAGAAGTATGGTAACTCACAGGTTTAACTGAAATACATTCTCTCTTGAGGATTAAACCACCAGTTGATTTAATGTTGCCTGTTTAATCATATTATAAACTACTTCAACTACATGCTTGTGTAATTGCCTTCTTAGCAGAAAAGGATAAAAAGCATACCTTGCAATTTTGGTTGCATTAAACAGGATATTACAATCCTATGAGCACCAAAATATTTGTCAGCATTTCCATTATCAACTCCTATTATCAGGAACTGAAAAGATGTCCATAAAAATATTTTACTGGCTAAAAAATTCCCTATAAAGTCTTCCTCCTTTAACATTTATAATGAATTATTTTTTGTGCACCAAATCCAGGTTTTCCTGTTCCACTCAATCTCTTATTTTTTGCACAGCAGCTACAAGACATAAAATTTTGTCTTTAGAGACATCGCTCTGTATGTGTGTAGCCTGATACTAATCTTGTTTTCTTATGTAGAATCTTAAAAATTCAAGGACATTTAGAGAAATATAAAACAATTATGAGTGGTGTTAATTTGAGTGCTTTTCAATAAGTTTATCTTCCTTAAACACGGGAGGAAAAAAATTATTCCCACCTGAAAAAAGACAGTTATATGAGGAAAAGAAATTAATATACTTCTTACATTATTAGTTTATTAGTTTCAAATTCTCTTTTGCCTGGTAGCACATTATAATGAATGCCTACTCCTGCTTGCCTCAGGTATGTGAAATGGTTAAGATGATGATCACTGAAATATTCAAACATTATTTGAACACAATGTTTTGTGTTACTGTATTTATTTATTTTACTTAATTTGTATTTTATTACAGTTATGTTCTTTTTAGAGAAGTAGGATAGGGAGTGAAGTAGCAGTAAAGTGTAGAGAGAAAGAATAACGGAGAAGATAGAAATGGCTGTTCAGAGACCCTGGAGAAACCTTCATTGAAGAAGACACCACACATACTTTGAGTCATTGCCAGGCCTGGAAGGAAGGAATCCATGAATTTTTGTAAACAGTTTTTCAGCCCCTGGGGAATGTCTGGTCTTCATCGGCAAAATAAATGTGGAAACCTTTATCTCTTTTGCTTGGCCTTAGGAGCAAATCTTCTTGTCCGAGTTTTTTTTTTGGTCAAAACTCCATTATTACTATATACTAGTGTTCTCTCTCACCTTCTGGAAAGACTTCAGAGCTACTATATTCCTGGAAAAGAACCCACCTGCCATGGATGTTAGAATCACAAAGCAGACACCTTGAGCAGATACCACCACATTTGCCTTTCCTTACATTCAGCAAATGCATATGAGAAAATTTTAGTGCCTTTCCTCCTAAATACTTCTACAAAATGTAGCTGATTGCAGCTTTCTCTTTCAAAAGTGATCTGCTTTCTTCTTTGTCTCCTTTAATTTACTGTATATACATTTTCACACCCCTATCTGGCTATGACAACATCTTAAGACTCTGCCATGCCAAGCAACCATTGAAATCAATTGTATAAAAAGGACTTGAAAAAGAAGGCAGCAACCCACCTTATTTCTGCTTGTTTAATTCCCAACAGTCCATAAAAGATATACACAACTCTCAAACATTTTCTCATTCTGTAAAGATGCCTTCAATACCTCTAACACTGTCTTTGAATTAGTGTATAAGTATTACTTTAGTGTAAACTTTCCTCAGTGGAAAATTACTGTATTCTCCAATTTGCTCTATGACCAAAGAAGGGTTGAAGAATATATGCTGTTCTCCCACTTTGTAGCCTGTAAATTCAAAACAGGTTTGGCTTTGGTGCTGATTTATGATGGAGAGCATCTTCTAAGTTGATGTCTTACAACCATTGAACAATGGAGTTAACATCAAAACATGAACATCAAAAGTGCAAGTCTCCACAGTTCTACAGTCCCCATTCTACTGGCTGCATTTCCACTTCCTTCTTATTTTTCTTCCTTTTCCATTTTGACTGTTTTGTTGGTTTTGAAAACCTTCTGAATGCTCAGATTCCAAAACCAGTTTGTTCTGTTTTTGAATTTTTCCAGTGTCACTGACTTTTGTAATTGTCCA
Source organism: Poecile atricapillus (assembly GCF_030490865.1). Lineage (NCBI taxonomy): Eukaryota > Metazoa > Chordata > Aves > Passeriformes > Paridae > Poecile > Poecile atricapillus. The sequence goes on along the minus strand of NC_081249.1, from coordinate 58,757,489 downwards.
TTTCGAAAATAAGTTTTCTTTTAATTTCAGGAAGGGCATCTATCTCCTTTTTCTCCCTCTCCCAAGATGAAGCTTAACAAACCATTATCCAGTCATCTGGGTGGTGCAAATAGCTGCTCTTTGCTTGCAATTGCCTCTCAATTCCTCTTTATGACAAGAAGAAACTGACCAGTTCATGAAACAATAAAATACAACATGTAATCCTCACTCTGATAGTCTGAATATCTAGAACCTGCACATTCATATCTAATCTAAGGTGAGAGATCTGTCTTTTGTTTGATTCAGGTGTTAGCATTTTTAAATTCTTTTTAATTTTCCTGAATTTTCTGTTTTGTAATGATTTACAGTACAGAGGTTTCTTGTTCAGGACAGTCCTACGACCACTGCTCAAGCTTGTGCTGTTTTTTCTCCTTGGGATTTATGGAGATGCAGGTGGTAGCAAAGTATCTCTTCAGATTGATGACCTTTTTCTCTGTTTCACACTGAATCCTTCTTACCATCCTGTGCCACTGTGTACAGTCAGTAAGAAGACTCCTTCCTACAGCCACAGGGACATCCGTCCATTGATTATCCAGTTGAAAATGCAAGAAGTTGCCTTTTGTTCTTAAGTGCTATTAGGCCATGGTAGAATTTTTTTTTACACCATCTTTTATGTTGATAGCAAAGATGAAGATAGCTTAAACACTTTTCAGCATTTGTTTCTAGACAGCAATTACAAGTATTAAAATAACTTTATGAGCAAGAACTTTTCATCAACATATAGGTATTATGAATATATTTTATCATACTTTATGGTATTCCCTAGTACTCCATGGTCCACCAGAGGGAAGAATAATGCCTTTTCCAGTATTATTGTCACATTTATTTAGAAAGTGTCACATGCTATGTCAATAAAAAAAAAAAAAAAAAAGATTGGCTTGGATTTTCATCCTAAAGTACCATTTATTAGAAATAACTTAATCCTTCATCCCAGTTTCTACCTGCAGATGAGACAGTGCTGAAAGGTGTTTGAGACAGCATTGATGTCGTATTACTTAACATAACAAAGCAACAATAGTTGTATGATAGTCATCATACATCATACATCCTTATATGCTATTTCACAATTTTTTAGACACAGTGCCTTTGACATTTTTGGTATGTTTACTTGGACATTCTTGACACTGTGGCTTCACTGTTGTAGCCCTGTTGTTTCCTTCTCATGCATTGCTCTAAGGACTGTGAGGTAAGGGGCTTAAAAATGTTGTGCTCATTGAAGAGATAAGATGAAACAGGAATGTGAACTAGCTGGGGACTTCATTCAGCTTTCTTGTGTCCAAAATCGGTGCCCTTCCTCAAAAGATGGAGCTGTTGAAAGAATTTTTGCAATAAGTTACATCAAGAAACTGACCTCTGCAGCCTGCAAGCCAATATAACATATGGCAGATTGAATTTAATGTGAGTCTTGCAGCTGAAAAACCGACAGAGAGATTTGAAAATTTATTGCTACATGTCTGACTTCATAAAAGGTTAAAATTAACTCTCTAGTATATATTTGTCAAAAAGAATACCTCAGTAATGTATACCTACAAGTTAAAGGCTTGTAAGTTCAAAGTCCGTAAGCCAGAAAGAAAACAATTGCTTGCAAACCTGATGCCAGAAATCTGCACAGTAGCCAAAACTACCTGCTTTACATGGTATGAGCTCTCCTTGCTTTAGACACAAAGCCAGTTCCACACTGAAGAGCCAAAAACTCCAAAAATTATTGTAGTCTGAGGAAGTCTGTGAAAAGTCAAAGTATATTTGTGCTACCCAGGAAAAGCCTCTTCTGGGAATGGAAAAAATAATTGAAGAAACTTAGATCAGCTGTCAGTAGCTCTAAGTAATGGTTGCAAGAAATCCATAGTTCAGGATGGCAAAATGTAAATTCTGTAGTGGGTGATTAAGCAGGCAGGGCCATCTACAAACACTGTAAGGACCGTGGCCTTCCATTCAGGCTGTGAAGAGCTCAGAAAAGCTGTTTCTGCAAACCAAGCCCTTTCTTTCTCACCTTTCCCAGCACAAAGGAAGCCCTGCATTTAACCCCACAGGTTTCTAGCATCTTGCCACAGGCGTCACATCTGTCAGGTACTATGTTAACAAAAATATATATTAAATACCCAGACCTTGGGCTATGTAGGGCATAGATGAAGTACTTGTTCCATCAGAGAGTTGCACGTGACTGTCCAAGGCATCAAATTCCTCAAGGCTTGTTTTGTTTGGTTTGGTTTGGCTTTTTTGTTTTGTTTTGTTTAGTTTTATTTTGTTTGGTTTGGTTTTTTTTTTGTTGGTTTTTGGTTTTGTTTTTCTTTTCCCTGGTATAAGCCCCTTTCGGTCCTCAGTTGAAAACAAACAGCAAACTAAACAAATGCTTAAATGAAATTTATTAATTCCTTCTTCAGAAGCCAGCATATTGAAACCGGTGTAAAAGCTGTGTCAATTACTGCATTTTAGGATAAAAATAATTCAGGTCAATTCATTAGCCAAGAGAAGTGCTTTTGCTTTCTGTCTGTTCACTTAAGTTTGTATTTCCTTAAGCAACAAAATTTCCAGGTTTACTCATCTGTGTCTCCTGGGTGACATGGTGTACAGAGATACAGAGAGAGTGGGAAAAATGAATGTGTTCTGGAGATTGTGGAAAGTTAGTAGTCAAAGTTAATGTTTATAATTGTATTAATGACAATCAGAGATGTACATTTCTGTGTGTTGAGATAATGACTCTAATGAGAGAGACAAAATAAGAAGTCCCCTGGGCTCTCCATGTGTTTTCCCACAAAGCACTTAAGACAAAATTTTTTTCTTCCATTTTGAAAATAATTTTTTAAAGTTCATATTTTAAAATATTTCTGTTTTGAAATGCTAGCTCTCCTCCGTTTTACCTTCTATTTAGGTACTTTTTAATAATTATGTTTAGTAATTTCTGAATACTGAATTTTCTGCTAGGGTAATATATCTTTCCTACCCTCCCCATCCTAACCTCACAAAAAAATAAAATTAGGCTTCTAAAGGTTTGTTTCCCTCATTAAAAAAAAAAAAAATCAAGCATTTTTTTAACAATTTGTATTAGTAAGCAACTGTCATCTTTTGAATTCTGTAAAAGCTATTGCAGTTGTGGCTACTTCTGTATCTAGTTATGCTGCCTGACTAAAAAAATATATATATATACAATTCACATAAATGTATACTTTTTATCCTCCACGAAATAGATTATTTTTCCAGATATGTGAAAATTCAATACACTATCAATTCTTTTTTTTTTTTTTTTTTCTGAATTTTTCCTAAACTTAATTGCAAAAGGAAATAAATAGTCCACTCATTTATTTTTAGGGTGGAAAATTAAAATGTGTAAGCTCTTTAGAGCAGGGATCAGACCTTGCATTTGTAACACCTTCTTTATTAGGGCCTTTGGGTATTATAGGAAGATAAATACAGAAAGATAATGCAAGGGATGACAGCATTTTGCTGGAGGCAACTACATATAATTGCTGTGGAAGGAAGGCTTATCAGAAACACGATGCATGTATGTGTTATATATTTTAAAATAAGATTTTTGTAGTGAATCTTGCAATGCATTTTCATTAAAAACTAGCAAGTGTTGGAAGTAAGTGTATCAATTTTGCAAAGAAAGAGGAAATTAATTGATTTGTTCCTTTTGTTATGTTTCTCCTTTTTCTTTGCCTGTTGTCTGCTTCAAAAAAATAGTCACAAGTTTGTAAATACAAAGCAAAAAATAAAAAGTTGCCTCTAGAGCTCTCATCAAAGACTAGCTCACTCCAAATATTCTAATGAGAGGTAAATGAACAATGAATAGAAACATGATAACAAATATGTGATGAACTAAGGACAGCATAAATCAATAATTGCTCTCAAGCTCTGTGGAAATTATACTGTCCTAGATTCTAGGAGGAGAGGAGACAATTTGCTGCAGTATTTTGTGAACAGAGCTATCCTGTGGGATCAGGCTGCAGAGGACATTTCAGTGGGAGGAAGAGAGCAGTAGGAAGAGCAGTATGATTCATGTTCAGCATCTCAAGTGGAGGATAGAGCACAAGGATTGAATAATGAAACAAAGACGAGATATTCAGCATGCCAGGAAGGTTTCTGTTAGAGAGCTGTTAGAATTATTTAAAAAGGTTAGTCTATGAATAAACATGCTTCATCAAGGTCTCTTACACATGCAAAGGGAGATGCTAATGAATAATAAAAGAGTAATGGGGACTGGTGAAGAAATTAATGTTAATCTTATCCAAAGCAGATACAAATTAATATTGGAGAAACATTTTTGTAATCACTTCTCAAGGCAAAAATTCAATTAATGTGACTGAATCAATATTTCAAATCTCAGTCCCTTGAAAGTATACTTGTCTCTCTTCATATCAGCATACTCTCCCGTGTGATCAGCTTGTGCTATTCAAGTTAGTACTCCGGGAGACTTGTTAATGGTCTATTTTTGTGAAATTTGGTCCAGTTCTATCAACTACAATGCTGTGTTTCAAAGTCACCTCGGGGTATTTTCAGTTAGGAGAGCTCAGTTTACATAGGGTAATTACTGTATAGAAAATAGATATTTGAGCCAAAGGTAGTTTTGCTTTAAGCTTCAGGGTTTGGTTTGGTTTTTTTTTTCTTTTTCTTCCCAAGGATTATCTAGTACCCTTTCTTTTCACAGGATGACATGTCAGTGTATATGACACCACACTTCAGACTATGTACTGAAATAAGATCTTCTGTAACAGATAAAGAGACACAGGACAGAAAAGAGAAAAACAAATCCCAGAATAAAAGAAAAGTCTTCAACAAAAAATAAAAATTGACTCTTCAGAACAAACAACTCTATTTGTCTCATCTTTATTGTAGCATAGGTCATTTTATGTCTCTGATAGGCAGCCTCCCTCCTTGTGTAAAACAAAGCCTGGACAGCAAAGATATCTTTGCAAAGATCACAGGAATTATGACCTTACTTGTGTACTTCAAAAAATAATACAAAATATCACAAAGTGTTGCCAGTTTCCATTATTTTGTCTTTTCTCTCCTCATTGGTGAAGCCCCTAGATAAGGGTTCTTTTCACAAAGTGATCTTTCTTGTATACTATGTAGTATAAATGCCTGTCATATTTTGTTTAAGGTGTCAGGGAATTGGAAAAAGTCTATGAAACTAAATAGACTACCAAATAATAGCTTTGCAGCTCTGGTAGACTGTGCTGTTTATGTTGTAATGCCTTGACGCCTTGACAGGTTTATACAATCAGAGGTTCTAAAGCCCGTGATAGATTGGAATAGTTTGAAGCATGGTATGGTTAAAAAATAGGCTTCCATCCTGCTGCTTTCAAAACCAAATGGCAACCCACTCGGAATCATCCTATTAAAGTAACTTCATGGACAATATGACTTCTGTGCTTTTAATGGCTAAGTATGATTCTCATAATGAAAGAAACATGAAATGGTTTCCATCCTGAATGGGCTCCCTAGAGATCCTGGGATTTGTCTCATTATATAAAGCTTTCCTATCACCACTGCAATGCTTCTTCTCATCTTTCCTTCTCATCTGAGTGGAGAAATTTCCGTCAACAGCATTAGTCTGACTAAACCGACACAACACTTGAAAGGGGAATATGCAGTAGATAAGATTACTTTTTTCTATTTATGTAAAAAATTATACACAGTGTCCCTGCTTTAAAAAGGATTAGTATACGATGTGGACAGCATTCTACTCTCTCATTAGAAGAGACAGATTACAATTTTATTTCTCTAAATAAGTCTGGGTTAGGCAAGGAGATCAGTAATTTCAATGCAGCTGCTTTCACAATGAAAAAGAAATCATCACTTGTGTATTCTTATCAGAAGCTGTAGGTAATTTCAGCATTCAGTACTGATCAGAATAACTCCTTGCATTCTGCAACCTACCACATGCCTCAATAATTTTGTATGCAGGAAGGAATATTAAAATAATGAAGCCAAACATTATTAAAATCCTACTACTGAGGGGAAAAAAAATTAAAGAACTCACAACAAACCAACAAAAACCCTAAGAAATCTGAGGACAAAGCTTCTACAAATATGTCCTGAATTTCTGTCCCTCTACCTCCTTTTATGTCACAGTTATTAAACATCTTATAGGCCAGGGATGATGAAGATTTTGTTTCAGCATATCATGCACTAGGACCTCACTTTGGAAACAGCTCCTGGCAAAGTGTAGATTAGCCAAGGTGGGGTCCCCAGGCTAAAAAACAACTCATGAACTGTGATCTTCCATGGAAAAGGTCCAGATAGACAGCTACCACCTCTGTCTCCTGTTCTTTCTAGATTCGTGTATCTCTCTGAAACTAAGTCAAGCATGAGGTGAGAGGTTTGTGCCTGTGACACTCTATAGAATTAGGGTTGTGTATTTTCACCACACAGAAGGAGGCAAGGATAAATTGACAAACTAATTTTCTACAGACCACAGCATAAAGTAAGTGACTAACATTAGTTGCTAAATTACGTGACTCAGAAAGGCTTTTGTTTTCTGTTGAATCCTGCCCTTAAATCCCTGATTTATAGATTCAAGCTTATACACTGGGTCATTTTCCTTGCTCTGGAGTGAATGGAATGTAATGTGATTCCTTCCTGTCTCTGGAAGTGGTGCTGGTGGCTTGGATTTTCCTGACAACAAAGACCACTCAAAATGATGCAACCAGATTTCTGATGATTCTTCCTACTCAGGAATAATGTCATGCTCTGTCAATTCAGACTAATAAAAAGAATAGCTATACAGGTAAAAGAGGATTAGAAAGAGGAAAAAATGATTAAAATATTTTTTGTCTAAAACAGATGCAACCAATGGCCTTTAACAGTTGCTGTTATATTTAAAAAGAGTTCAGGCTCCAACATATCAGAATATAATATAGCCAAAATTTAGTGTGGTATTAAGGTATGTTATTCCAAATTTCAATTTATCTTCTTTTTTTTTTTTTTTTTTACCCTCAGAATTCCACAATATCTTTCACACCACAGCACTGTTCTTCAGTCATTATTATGTATCATGCCATTGCATATTAAATTCCCACTTGGTTACTAAGAACAGATTGCCCTAAGACATTTCCACAGCAATTATTATCAAGTCACAGGAACCATGAGAACTAGCAGAGTTTTCATAGAAACATAGCAATTAATTCTACTTGGAACAATGACAAAATCATTTGGAAATGTCTGAAAAAAGATAATATAGAAATGGCTTATTTGCAATAATATCACATTCTAGAGGCCTCTCTGCTCTTCTCTGTATCGAGTTTGCTTTGGTAATTACATGGAAACAAAACTACTGGATACTACTCAGTGAGTCTAGGTCCTGACTTCAGTTAACCAGATTAAGGAATACAATACCCTGGAGATGTAAGCTTTTTCCCAGTACTGCAAATTTCTCAATCAGGTAAAAAAAAACAAAACAAAAAAAAACCAACAACAACAAAAAAAAAAATCCAAAAATAAACCCCAAAAACAAACAAACGAAAACAAAAAACAAAAACAAAGACAAAAAAACCACCCACAAAACATGCCCACCAAACAACCATGAAAGTCAACAAAATCCTCAAAACCTCAAATAGAGAAATAAAAGAAAAAAACAAATAAAAAGCCAACAAAACCCAAACAAAAAAACACACAAAAAGAAAAAAAGAAGAAAATCTTCACAGAAAATATTCTGTCACTTTAAATAAGACTTAGAGTTAAGCTGAGCTTATTTCTATCAACAAGAAGGGTAATTTCATTGTCCTACTTAGATACATTAAATATAAAGAGAGATCTGCCTGCAATAAGGAAATACAGATCAATCTGAAACAAGGTTTTTTCCAGTATTTTGAGATTTTGTCTTGATTTTCTTGTATCCATCTGCCTCTCTGGGCTGGCATCACAATGTTGATAATCCTGAAAAAGAGAGTGAGGGATGACTGGCTTGGCATGTTTTCAGGAACTGCACCCAATTTTTGTCCTGCTCTCCTGGACGAACTGAAATTTGGCAAGCAATTTAAAATAATTTTCAGGTTCTTTGGAGACTGCAATTTGTAGACCAAAAAACAACTGAAGTCAGTGTCTTTCCTTCTGTCATCAATGGAGTAGCTTCAATAGATTGCAAGGGGTCATGCTTTTCACTGAGACAGTGTGCTGGACACTCATCCAGTTTTGAGCCAAAACAGAATCCCTTTGTCATCTGTAGACAGAAGTAGACATTTCCATCATATGATTCTGCACAATCCATGTGTCTAAAGTTGAAGATCTCAGTTACTCTCATAAGAAGTATTAAATGAAGAGGTAACCTAGACAGCTAGGCTATTACACACCTTTTTGCAAGCACTTGAAGTTAGTTCTAGAAACCAGTGACATGTGATCAGTTTTCCTGCAATTTATGAGAAATGTGAGGGCCTTCTAAAGTACTGTGACCATTAAATGCAGGTTGTTGGAAGCATCTATTTATTTTATTAACTATTTAGCTAACTTGAGCTTGTGAGACCTTACTTAACCTTGTAAGACTGGTTGTGGTACCCCTCACAGCTCTGTGCTTAAACTGTTTGCAGTTTATTTAATATGTTTGCACCTTGAATCAGATGCCTATATTAGTCACCTTGTTTGGAAAACCAAATAAACTTTAAGGAGAATATTACTAAATAACAATGATGAATATTTTTAATGTTATTTATCAGAATTACACAGAGATGATAACTGGCGTTTATAAATAGAGTGAATTAGATGGCTAATTCCAGTAGATTTAATGGAAGTTAGATATTAATGGACAATGGACAAATTCTACTTGGTACATTGTAATGATAAATACATAATTTCAATGACAGGAAACACTTCCTCCCAAAAAAAAAATCAACAAAAAAATAAACAAACCCAAAAAAACTCCACTAATAGAAATATATACCAAAAAAGGTAATTCTGAGGCAAAGGGAAGTAAATGATTAAAACCAAAACATAAAATCCATAAGTTGGTTCATATCCAAGGATCTTAGTCCATTATCTTGTCTCTTACTTTAGGAACAGCAGAGGTAAGCTTCTTAAATATATTCCCCCAGCTCCCATCAATTACTACTAGAGGATTTTTTGAGCCAGAGAAAGTATCTTAATATTTGATAGCTCTTGATGTTGGGTTTTCTTCCTTCCCTCCCTCCATCTCTTCTCCCCAATCATGGATTTGTCTGCTCTCTTATTGAATTCTTGTGAATGTCTAGCATACACAATGTCTGCTGCAATACAGTTCCAAAGTTTAATTAGCCATACTATGAAAAAAGTCTTTGCTCTAGCCTCCTGCGTTAGTTTTGTTTAAGATTCTTCGGATCTTATATTAGAAGAGACAATGAAAATTCATTCTGAGTTTGTCTGCTTCATGATGTGCATTATTTTGCAGACCTTTGTTGTATTTTTCAGACTGAAAAATTCTACATTTTGATCATCCTTGTTCCTTTTTTCCATTTGCTAGTTCTTTTATATGCCTTTTTTTTAAGATGGGGGAGTCACAAAGCACACAGTATTCAAGATAAAAGCACACAATGGATTTATATGATGGCATGACAATGCTCTCTCTTTTGTTCTGAAATTTTCCCCATTAAGTCATATTTGAGTTGCTTTTTGACTGCTAGTAATCATTAAGTTGATATTTTCACAGAAACATATAATTACCCAAGATGTATTTCCTGAGTAGCAATAGCTATCTCAGAGCCCATCATTCTGTATATAAGGTTAGGATTGTTTTCTCCTGTGTGCATCACTTTTCATTTGTCTATAAAAAACTTACTGTATTCATATTACACTGATTGGAAATGTGAAGGTAATGTTCAATTACATGGAAAAAAAATATATATAGCTTAGCTGTATTATAGAGGGTTATATGAATATTGAAAATTGTGTATTCCAGATGAGAATTTAGTCAATCTGCCTAGTGGTTTATATGAAACTCTTTCTTCATTTGTAAATATGTGCTTACTAAACTAGACTGTAATTAGGAGCAATTACAAATTAAGACCTTAAATTAAGACCAAAAAAATACCTTACATATTAGCACAGGGTTGTGTGTCTTTACAGATGTTTGTATGTGTAAAACTCCCATTAGTGTTAAAGCATTAGGCTATTGATTGGCTTCCTAAGTTAACTCTGCCACCCTTTAAACACAATCAAAAAGGGATTGTGATGAGTTTGCTTTATGTGAAAGGCACAAGCTTACATGAGTCATGCAAAAATTGGTAGGAAATCTAACACTGCAGAAGTAGATCAAGCAAAATCTGTGTTTTGGATTTTATAAGAGATGGAGTTCACCTTATAATACACCTATAAATTGAATTTTGACAATGCTGTCCATACAAAGTATTTTGATACACTTATATTAAAAATGCCTCAAACAAAAACTTAGGAATGTTCTGAACTTGAAATTGAGATGTGAGTCTTAAAATTAAATTGAAAAGTTATTTTTTCCCCCAATGAGCTTTCCTGACTTTACAGTTCTAATATCTGATAGAAGTGAATCCCCCAATCAAGGAGTGTAAAAGCAAAAGACAAAACCAGCATTGAAAGGATTTAGGCTAAAATAAGGGTCAGCTGTCAACCCCTGAACAGAAAACCTCAGTACAATGCAGAGGAGAATACTGATTCCCATAATTGAAAATGGATGAAAAACCAAGGTCACGAATTGCTTTAAAAAGTAATAGGGCAATTTGATGAAGCAGAGAGGGCAAAAAGTAGATGAGGAGGGCTCAAGGAAGAAGTTATTCAGAGTGAAGTCAAACCAGGGGAAGTCAACAGCATCTTTAAAGAGTTTTGACTCGAATGGAACAGAATAGGAAAACATCTTTTATTCTTTCCATCCCTTCTCCCAACCCCTCTTCAGGATGGAACAGTTAGGAGGAAAGGAATATATTTGTTTCTACTAACTGGAACCACAGAAAGGTAAATGTTTCCTAGTTAAATGAGTGAGACCGAAGTATGAATATTAGCTAATAAAAGAGGGGACTAAAAGGAAAAAAAGAGCTAGGGATAGATGAGATTAGATAGATAGATAGATAGATAGATAGATAGATAGATAGATAGATAGATAGATAGATAGACAGACAAACAGACAGTCAGTTATTGGGAGAGCAGAACTGTCTGCTCTCAAAGAAAGCTTGTATTTGGGCCAATAAAACAATTTGATTTCTACAGCTATAACTCTTATAAAAATATTACACTCTCTCTGTCCAGCGGTTCATACTGACAAGGCAGCAGCACCCATGAAAACTGACAGATTTTGGCTATGTAGATCACTCAAATTGTCTGTTAAGGAAGTGGTGCAGATAACAATAGATGTGTGTTCTTCATATCTTTGTTTTCATGTCCTGTCTACATTTCATAAGCAAGAAGAGGTGATAGTGAGTTTAGAAACACTTGTGTTATTTTTCATAACTTAGCTTGAGTCAGACAGTTTATTTTTAAGACAAGAATTGACTTTGTGTCAACAGACATCTAGATTTATATTCTGAATCTGAATTTTTCAGGATGTGGCTTTGCACCTCACTCTGTATACTTTGCTTTGGCCATGAAATAAACTTGCCAATGTGCTTTTGACTGAAGCATAAAGAGCATATGCTAGAGGCAATAATCTGAGCACTCATGCTGGTGGACAGGGTTTGAAGTTAAGGAAATCAGAGAGAAAGAAAAAGAGACAATTTTAAAGCCACCTGCTTCCAAAGTCGTGAAGGTGTCTGTATTATCCTTTCAAGCTGCTGCTGCTTAGCATCACTGAAAATCAAATGGCTTTTTCCAATTATTTTCTAAACACAGGTTTAGTTAATGGTTTGGGGATTTTTGCACACTCCATGTCCATAGTGTCATTAAGCAGCTGAAAGCTCAGATATGTTATACATACACACACAGATAGTGTAAAACAATAGTTTTCTATGAGAGATCCATTTGGAGATCAGTGTAAGCCATACATTAAGGGGCAGGATGGGTAGACAGCCTTTCATTTAGCTCAGGTCTCTTAACTGTAGTGGATTGAACACATCAATTATCAGTCTGCTTCATGAAAAAATTGAGAAGGCAAATATTCTTTAATTATGGGTCAGCCTTTACTTTGATGTCTTATATATGACCCTAACTTTAACTTCCTCGGTTTGTACATTTGCCCCTCGGAAACTGACAGGTCGGGTTTCTATTGAGCTTTCTAACAAGCAGTGTTGAGTCACTGATTTGTTTCTGGGAGTGGAAACAACTGTACATCATCAGCACAGTAGCTTTTTGCACTTTTACATTCTCTTTTGTGCTCGCCCTCATTCATGTGGAACCACCTTGGGTATCTAACACATCTCTGAGAGCAAACTACAAATGTAAAAATTTTGTCCAACCAAAATCCTTTTCTCTTGGAACAGAATAGCTTAATTTTCACTAGACATTGGGAACATTCCCTATATCATACTAACACCTTAAAATGTGCCCAGATGTTGTCTGTAAGGGTGTTAGCTGGCATGTGCAAAAGTTTGACAGGCATTTGGATTGCAATTAAACAGTATGGAAAATCATGTCCCACGTTCAGCCTTCAATCAGTGGACTACACAAGCTGGACTTGCTGTAATAGCCATAGTAGCCATGTGCACATGCTTGTAGTACACAGCAGCAGTTTTAATGATCTCTGACTTGGCCACTAATGTTACTTCTGTACAGCACCACAGGAATCTACAAACTATCAACCTAATTACCTCTACTTTAAGCTAGGCACTACCTAGAAAAATTAATATCATCATGATGTGGTCTGGCTCCTTACTATAGTAAATATGTAAATATTTATATTATTCATAAATATTTTTTTATTTATAGTAAATATAGTAAGATTTAAGGGATTTTAGGGAAAAAGTGGGAAAAAAAGGGATGAGTCACATTCGATATACTGTGTGAGGCCATGTATAACAAAATGATGCCCTACAAGCTGAGAACTATAGTCAACTGTAATAAAATATGGAAGAGCACATATGTTTGTGCACAGCCACTACACACTTTAAAAGAGAAAATTAAATAGTCTGTGTTACTGTACAGCTGTGAATTAGATCTGAGAGGAAGGAAATGGCCAGTGATAGTCTGTTTAGAAAAGATACACTGTACTGGAATCAGAAGATATTGACTTATTCTTTCTCCATCCCATATACATTCTGAATACATGCAACAGCTTTAGGTTCCACTTATACCATCAGTTTATCACATAAAATCCATACCAATCTTCTTAATTGTAGTTCTCTGGATAATGTAGACAGATTCTCCATATTCTCTTTAAAGGAGGCGTTGCTTCATAGGATCTTGCAGAGTTGTTCAGGAAAAAAAATGCATTAAATATTTAAACCAACTAAATAGATTCCCTTGATCTATCAGTTCAGATACATTGAGCTTATCTAAGATATAAAAGGCCCAGATCAGAGAATCCAAAAATATTTAAAAGTCACATTTAATGACACTTCCATAATTAAAAGAAAAAACAATTGAAATTGTGGCACACAGAATGAAAACAATACAGTATGGTGCTTTAAAACATCACCAACCAGATACTTTCCTCCATTTAAAGGAGGAAAAAGGCATTTTGTATTAAATAAAAGAATGCAAGCAAGTAGTTTCATTGAAGTTGTCCCCTAGTATGGAAATAAGCTATACAGTACTTATTACTGCCACAACCTATTACAATGTATTGTGAAACTGATAGTATTCAATCCTAAGGTCAATATGGGTGAAAGAAAGGTTGGAAATATAAGTTTTCTGATGAAACTGGTAAATGGCTGGTTGCTGGGATTTGGGGAGGCTGTTTCTATTTCTGTAAATGGGGAAAGTACCTTCAAGTTCAATGATTTACTCAGTTAGGTGAATGTCACCCCCATTCATTTTTTTTTTTGTCAGGTCTCAAGGCATGACAGCCAGTCAGTCTCAGCGCAGCTATTGACCTGGCTTGCTGAAGGTAAATTTTGACTGCATTTTCTGTTGCCCAAAAATGATCTGTCAGTACAAATGAAACACATTCTCACCTCTCCACCAGAATTATAGAACCACAAAGTGATCGATGTTGCTAAAGACCTTTAAGAGCATCAAGTACAACTGATGTACATCAAGTACAGCTGACTAAACTCAGAACTGACAAGTCCACAGTAATGCATGTCCCAAAGCACCACATCTGCACATCTTTTAAATACCTCCAGGGGTGGTGACTCAATTGCCTTCATGTTCAGCTGACTATCAACCAACATTCCCAAGTCCTTTTCCACCACTCTTCCTCAAGTCTGTGGCATATTTGTTACCCAAGTGCAGGATCTGGCACCTTGCCTTGCTGAAACTCATACAACTAGCTTTGGTCCTCTGATCCAGCTTTTCAAGATCCTTCTGCAAATCCTTCCTACCCTTCAGCACATCAATACTCCTGCACAACCTGGTGCTGTCGGGTTGCAGAGGGTACACCAGATCATCAATAAAGATGTTGAACAGGACTGAAACTACCACTGAGCTTTGGAGATGCCAGTCGTGACCTGACACCTACTGGATGAGGCACCATTCACCACCATTCCTTGAGCCTGGCCATACAGACAGTTCTTAACCCAGCAAAGGATGCACCTGTCCAAGCTGTGGGCTTTCTTCTCTAGGAGAATGCTGTGGGAAATGACGTCACTTTACTAAAGTCTAGGGAGACAGAATCCAGAGCCTTTCCCTCATCCACTGAGTGGGCTATCTTGTCATAGAAGGGGATCAGGTTGATCAAGCAGGACCTGCCTTTCCTAAACCTTTCTGCATACTTTTTGGGTGTGAATATATGAGGAGATGAAACCTTCTCAAAGTAAATCTTCCTTTGGAGGACTTCTTTGCAGTTTACTTCTTCACTTCTTGTTTACTTCTTTACATTATTGTACTGCAAAGAAGAGTTCTTCAAGAAATATTACTATAGAACAACAAACCAGCTTGTGAAAGATGCTGCTTAGCCAGAATGCTGTAAGTGACCTACCTCTGGGGTGACAGAGCACGAATCATTTAGCTCAGTGTCTCGGGCAGTGACTAATGGAAGTTTATGTGAGAGAATGACAAGTATGCAGCGGGGTATTATGCGTGCTTCAAAGAATTTTTCTCAGCTTTTTAACATAAAAAAACCTCAAACACCTCTTCTTTTGTAAATTTAAAAATTTAAATTTATTTTTGACTGACTTTTCTCTTGTTTCAATTTGTGTGCAATGCAATTATGACATCCAGAGAACAGCAGTGGAAACCAAAGTCTACTGAAATTAGATGAAAATATGCTGAAAACATTATTTTATCCATGATAATAAAAATGAAAGAAAACTGAAGAGTTGAAGAAGAACTTATGATACTGGGAGATTGGTCAAGATAATAGTAGGGGCAGAAAAGAACAACAATGTGTAGAATAAAATCTGCAAGTGGGAGGCATACTCTGACTATTCAGCATGAAACAGAGATGAGGTAGAGATATGAAAGCAGAGAGAGGACTGGTAGACCAAAATTGCTCCTTGTCTCTTCCAACAAAAAAGACAGGCATTATTAAGTACAGTGATGAGGATTAAGTTTCAAACAACAACTAACCAAGGAAAAAAAAATCCCAAGAACTATTTCTGCAATCAGTGAGGATAAAAACGGTATTGTGCATGCAAGAAATTTAACTGGGTTCAAAGGGAAAGTGGACAAGTACTTGGAAGAGAGATCATTAGGGGGTTACTGGAAAGACATCAATAACCTGAGAGAGAACATCATAAGGAAATACACATATATACTCAGCCTTACCCAGGCATGCATGAGGGATCAACCTGAAGACGGGGACTGGGATAGATAAACCCTTGGACAAAGCTGGAGAAACCATTCCCCTGAATATTGTTCAGCCAATTCACCTCAAAACACTACTATGAAAATGTATGTTTTCAACCACATCCAACACAAATTATCTCCTGCCTTTATCCTCCCTGTTCCCTCAGTTTCCAAGTGTCGGAACATAACTGCAGCAGAGCAGGATTAGATACAAAAGCCACCCATCCACCTGTGATACACATCTTTGGGCCCTTTTCTGACTTTTCCTTATTTAATTACTTTTCTGTGTTAACCTGTTTTCCCATTAGAGGTTTTTCTCTTTCCTTTTTTTTTTTTTTTTTTTTTTTTTTTTTTTTATATTTTTTTTATTTCAGGGATGGGAGAAAGGTTATGGTTTTGGGAGGAAAATTTTAACTAGTTTTAGGCTTCTTTCCTTAATATATACATTATCATTATTGATTTCCCTCTGTTTATATTTTAATAAATATTCTAATGCCTAGAATCCTTTCCCATTAATTCTACATTACCCCAGGGAAATGTTTTTTGGGAGTAAATGAAAAGACTCCACAAAACTTCCCTGGATCTATTTAGCAAATAATACTGTTTATTTTTACATCTGGATCTAAATTCATCAATCTCATCTGATTGCAAGCAAACCTCATCTGAGGACTTGCCCATCCAAACTTTTATTCATTTAGTGCCTCTGTGTGCTGGTGACTAGAATGTGTCTGAATATTTCTAAATCTGTGATTCCTCTTTTCTCAGAGAGTCATGAGATCATTCTGCTCTGATATCACTCAGCAGTTGTATAGGCTCTGTGTTCCTATGCAGAGTGCAATTTAGCATCTTACAACAAGGCTTACTTTAAGGAAATTTCATTTTGCCTAGGAGTTCAGTGCTTCTGGTTGTCTTGGAGTCAGGCAGAAGTCTGCTATATCTGACCATAAAAGTTTGTAGACAGACAATTCCAGCTGGAATAGTGAGGTACAAAATTGTTGTATGGCTCCCAATAAACTTTCTGTCCTTGCCTGCTCTGTTACACAGAGGATTCGTTCTGCTTCAAAATGTGAATCACAATGGAATAAAATACTTTGCCACGAATAAACATCTTTATTTGGAAAATTCTTTTTAGAGACATTATCTTCCAAATCTTTTTAAATATTGATGCAAATGTCTAGGCTTATATTTAGAGAAGAAAAGGAGTTTAGATCTAAGAGGAGAACATCTTGTATTCAGGTCATTTAAAAATATTGGTAATTATTTTTATGCATATTCTAATTAAATATGTATGTATCACTTTAATTTCAAATAGCACTTCATAGAGATTTAAAACCCAGACCTTCCCACCCTGGAGTTTACATCAGACAATATATCAGGAGCAGAGATGAAAGAATGTTCAATGCAAGATGGGGTAAGTCCTACTACAAAGATAATGAGAATCTCATGCTGCTGTAAACGAAACATGGCAAAGCCAGTGGTTTAATTTAAGAATGTGGAAGGCATAAGGATGAAAAGAAGATAATGATGGAAAGCTTAAGAGGAGGAGTTTGAAAGAAAAAGGGTGAGCATGAGCCCTTCAGCAAAGTATTTCTCATATCAAGGCAATGCCTTTGAAGTTGCTCAAGTCATTAAAATGGGACAAAGTTTGGCCTACAAGACTGGAATAGAGCTGTGACACAAAGCCAAGGTTCTGTGCATAAGCAGGTAAAGCCAGCAGGACATGTATTGTAAATACCAATATTGTCTTCTGAGGGTCTGGAAGTGCTGGTCAAAGGGTGGAGTGGGCTCAGCATTTGAGCATGCCAACAAGTTTCCAGACAGAGGAACAGAGAGACAGACAGCTGGACTGCAGGTGGTGGGTGGGAGCAGCATGCACTGTGCTGATTGCTGTTACTTTCTGAGTCTGATAGACCCCTCTTAATGAGAACGATGCTTGCACAAGTGAAAAAACTGAACTGTTCCTGAATATCACTTAAACAAAATGCAGTAGTATCTAATCAGCTTTTTAATACACACACTGTGTATTAAATTGGAGCAGTCTTGCTGCCCATCACTGTAGGGCTGCGAACCCCGTGCCTTGCTGCAAATTTTGTGTTCTTTTGGGAGCCTCATACTTTTTGATTGAAAAAGATCTTTCTGACAAGATTGAAATTCTTTTCATGTCTGGAGTTTATAAAGGGACTCAATAGGTTTCTCTGTGGTTTCTAGTCTCCCTCTTGCTCACATAATTGACCCTAAAAAAGAGAAAAACATAAAGCAGAAAAATACTACCTCTACAGAGGATTTTAGGAAGCGTTTTATTTCTCCTCTGTATTTTGGGAGAGACATAGGTAGACACAAAAATGGTTAGTCAATTATTGCAAAGAAAACAGTTTTCTTTGAGAAAAGTAAAACTTTGTTGCTTTTTTTTTGTTGTGGAGCACACTGTTACATAATTTCTTTCTTTGAAATGTGCATCCAGCATCACGATTCTAATAAAGTGCTTCTTTTTTTAATATTTCATTGCTTTGTATTTATTTACCTGATGTAATACAGCATAGTATTTATTGTGCTGAGGTTTTTTTGATACACTGCATGAGCAGCTTCACAATACAGTTATATGAGTGATTTCTTGCAAATAGTAGATGTGTTCATCAGGTGTTTATGACCCTCTCTTGCTTTATTTTTAACAGGAATATAACAGTGCACATAGACAAACACACACACAAATATAGAAAATATTTCAAATATACTTGGAAGAATATCACTAGGGCTAACAAAAACAGTTCAACAAATCTGAAAATACTTGAATTCTTGCATAGTTGAAATTCAGCTCAGTTTCATGTGTTTATGAAAGACAGGTCCTGCCTGAGTCACCTGATTTCCTTCTAAGACAGGGTGACCCACTTAGTGGAAGAAAGATAGTCTGTGCCTGTTGTCTCCCTAGACTTTAACAAAATCTTTGACACCATTTTTCACATCATTCATGGCCTGGATAGTTTTACAGTTCACTGCTTGAAAAACTGCCTGAATGGCCAGGTCAAGAGAGTGGTGGTGAATGAGGTAACATCCAGTTGGCAGCCACGCACTAGTGGGGTTCCCCAGGGAACTACTACTACTACTACTACTACTACTACTACTACTACTACTACTGGGAACAGCTGTGTTTCATATCTTTATCAATGATCAGGAGGAAGGGATTAAATACATCCTCAGGCAGCTTGCAGAGGACACCAAGTTAGGCAGGTATGTTGACCTCCTGGAGGGTATGAAAGCTCTACAGAGCAATCTGGAAAGGCTGAATCAATGGGATGAGGCCAATTGGATGAGGTTCAACAGGGTGAATACCAGGTCTTACACTTGGATTATAACAACTCCATGCAGTGCTTCAGACTTGAGGAAGAATGGCTGGAAAAGCTGTCTGGCAGAAAAGGACCTGTGGATGCTGGTCAATAGCCACCTGAACATGAGCCAGCAGATTGTCCAGGTGGTCAAGAAGGCCAATGGCATTCTGGATTGTATCAGAAATAATGTATCCAGCAGGCCTAAGGAGGTGATACTCACCCTGGATTTGGTACAGGTGTTGTGAGTCCTGATTTAGTATCTTACTGAGTACATCAATTTTTATTGAATGAGTGGTTTTGATTTCTCAAAGAATCACCATCAAAAGTATTAGCAAAAGTGGTTTTAATAGGAATTCATGAAAGGGCAACTTAAGGTTTTACAGCAAGGTTCACTATCAGCTACTACGTGAAAGAAACATAGAAAGGAATGTTGAGTTAGAATTGAGGTAGAATCATTTACAGAGATCAGAGACGAAAAAAGACAATTAAGGTCATCCCACTGAGTCACAAGATTCTGAAAGGGCCCTCTTGCTTTTTAAACTCCTTTTCAGAGAGGAGTCTAGGAGTGGCTAGATGCAGACTTAGTCCCAGACTTGGTCAAAAACTTGTGTCTAAGGGATTATTGTTCAAAGGTTGTAATAATTAATAATGAATACCTACATGATTAGTAATGTATCTATTAATTCAGCATGCCATCAGTCACTTACTGAGAATCAGTTTTAAATAACGGGTCTCTCCACCTAGAGCAAGGAAGGATCTCTTACTCTCAGGCATGGTATCTCAGACCTTGAGACTTCCCTGCCCAAAGGTAATCTGGCATTCATCACAGAGAGAACTCAAATTGGGTTCATCCAAAGATCTATCATTGGTAAAAGGTCTATGCCTTGAGAAACAACCTTGAGAGCCATCCCAGCTCAATGGGAGACCACTGCCATGCAGCCAGACTGTCTAGGAGGAAGAGCTCAAAAGAGACGCTCTTGGACTGTCACATTTGTGGAAAAGGTAATTGGTTTGTTGACAAACTGCATGCAATTAGGAAATTGTGCATGAGATTCCTTATACACACAACTTTCTTGATTCTGTGATAAATGAGTTGTGGAAAAAGGACCTGTTACTCATGTGCTAATCCCATGAATAATGTTGTAAGATCATACACATCAATACTCTGTCTCTCTGCTCCTCTGAAGCTTGCTAGAGGAGTTTTTGGCCATGCAGCAACTCAAGCCTTTACATCTTTTGGAGAGTATACCAAACTGCTGCTAGTTTTGTTAAAGTGGCAAATGCAATTTTCACATTTTATAAGGTGACACGTCAAACCCTGTGGTCAGTTTTGGGCCCCTCCCTACAGGAGAGACATTGAGGGGTTAGACTGTCCAGAGAAGAGCAATGAAGCTGCCTTTCACGGGGAAAGGTCTGGAGCAAAAGGATTACAAGGAGTGTCTGAGGGAGCTGGGGTTGGTTAGCCTGAAGAAAAGGATGCTCAGGGAGGACCTTATTACTCTCTACAACAATCTGAAAGGAGTTTATACCAAAGTAGGTTTTGGTCTTCTTCCAAGTAACAAGGGATAAGACAAGTGGAAATGGCCTCAGTTTGTACCAGGGGATGTTTAGATTGGATATTAGTAAAGATTTCTTCACTTGTTAGTGGCTGACTTGTCCGTGTTAGGTTAGAAGTTGGAATTTATGATCTTAAAGGTCTTCTCCAACCTTACAGATTTTATGATTCATGAGGTATTGATTATGCATGAGCTAGATCCTCCTAAGCATTTAGGTTCCTAAAGTCAGTGAAATACTTATTTCCCTCTGATTGATAAAAATGCTGAATACTAAAGTACAACTTAGATTAAATATAAGTGTCTATATTCAAGAAAATCTGTTAAAATTATACAAGTTTCTGAAAACAGCCATTCTGGGAAAGGCTTCTATATTAGTGATACTGTTACCCAGTGATAAGACTATGTGTACTGAGCAGACAGTCTGGTTATCTAGGCCCCTGCTTAAGTGCCATCAGGCTCAGTGTTGCAACACCTAAAATGGGCTAAGATTTTAAGACTGAGATCTCTGACTTGAGATTTTAAATTCAAGAATCTTAACAGCTGACATACTTGAATGTTTGGATATTATTAGGGCACAAAACGAAAAGCAGAAACCTGTCTAGCCTTTCTGGGCTTTAAACTGATCTTAAAATGGCATGTAGGAAACCTCAGTCAAGTTGTGAGCTAAAAATTGTATTTTGTTATTATGCTGAAATAAACATTTTTACTTACAATTTGGTAAACATTACCTGATTTTTACATAATAACTTAGAACACTCAGCAAAAAGTCCCAGGTAAAGAAGAGTCCTAAAAGTTAACAAAACTGTGATCCTAAGGAGACTTTTTTCTTATGGCATAACTCAGGTTTTCCATCTTTCTAGGTATGAAAGTCAGACTGCAGTAAGGAAGTATTCTTGGTGGCAGCATGCCTGGATTGTCTTCAATAAATAGCCTATGCTTAATGGAAAATTGAAATGGAAAATTTGGCCTAGGGGTGTAAGGAAAATTAATTAAAATTCCATCTTAACTGCTGATTCAAGATTTGATGGAATTATCATAAAATTATAGACTGTCCTGGGAGGCCTTTAAAGATCATCTGATTCCAATCCCCCTGCCATGAGTAGGAACACTTTCTACTAGAACAGGTTCCCCTGAGCCCCATCTAACCTGAACTGAAACACTTGTGGATGCCTCAGGGATGGGGCATCCACAACTTCTCTGAGGAACCTGTGCCAGGGCCTCATCACATTCCACAGTGAAAAACTTTCTCCTAATATCCAATCTAACCTACTCTCTTTCAGACTGAAGACATTTCCCCTTGTCCTGTCACTACGTGCTCTTGTAAATAGTCTCCATCTTTCCTATAGGCTCCCTTCAGGTACTGGAAGGCCACAATTAGGTGACCCCACAGTCTTCTCTTTACCAGGCTGAAATAAAAACAATTGTCTGAGCCTTTCCTTATAGGAGAGATGTTCCATCTCTCTAATCAACTTGGTGGCCCTCCTCTGGACTTGCTCCAACAGACCCATGTCCTTCCTTTGCTGTATCCCAGAGCTGGCTCTGAAGGGGGAGTCTCAGCAGAGCAGAGCAGAGGGACAGAATCCCTTCCTTACCCTGCTGGCCATGCTGCTTTTGAAGCAGCCCAGAATATCTTTGGCTTTCTGGGCTGTTGAGTGCATGTTGCTGGGTAATGTTCAACCCCTAATCCACCCCTTGAAAGAGCTAGTTGCAATCTGTTCATCCCCAGCCTGTGTTGATACTGAGTATTGCCCCGACTCAGGTGCAGCACCTTGCACTTACTTGGCCTTGTTGAACCTCACAAGATTCCTCTGAGCCCACTTTTCAGGCTTGTCCAGTTCCCTCTGAGTGGCATCCTGTTCTTCAGGTTTGGCAATTTATCTTGGCGTCCTCTGCAAATTTTCTGAGGATGCACCCAGCACCTCTGTCTATGAAGGAATTAAATAACACCAGTACCTGTGCAGGCCCCTGAGAGACACCACTGATCTCTGTTGGGACTCTGAGCTGTTGACCACTGCCCTCTGTGTGTAAATGTCCTATCACTTTCTTATGCATCTAAACAGTTCACTCTGCAAATCCATCTCAAATTTAGAGAGAAAGATTTTGTGGGGAGCATGCCAAAGACTTTCCAGAAGTCCCGATAGATGGCATGTGTAACCTTTTCCTTGTCAACTGATAAACTCCTGATATGTATTGATTGTTCCTGGGACCAGCTTGAAGACATTGTGTTAATTTATAAGTGTATTAAAAACAAATACTGATGTATTTGTATTCAATACATTTATAAATGGCTGAGAGTTTTAACTGATTAATGATGGAAAATACCGAAAATGTTAAGAACTGCTCTGTAACCACCAAAGATACCTGAATGACACATGACTGTTTGAAGGGTAGAACACTGATGACATATGTTTCAGAAATTCAGTATTCATTGCTGCAGTGTTCATTTTGATGTGAAATGACATAGCAGAAGAGAAACAGTATGAAGAAGAAAAATGAGATTTCTTTTATGTTTAGAAAACTTCTACTGGAAGAGAGATCAAAAAGATTAAGTCAATTTAGTTTATCGAAGAAATGAATAAAAGGTGGAAGACTAGAGTTGTATATAATAATAATAATTATAATAATAATAACAACAACAACAATAGTCTAGTGAATGACATTGAATTTGTTCATACTCCTGTCTCCCTTTTACATAAATTAAGAACTGTTTAAAACCTACAGAAAATAACACCACTGATTTTTCTGGACCTTTTAAATATTTGAATGACTTTGCTGGACCTTTTAAAATATTTGTAGTACATGCTAAGCTATCGATTTCATATTTCCAGTTGGCTTCAATATTTTTCCTGACAGGAAAATTTGGATTTAAATGAAAATATATCTTAATGTTAGTTAACTTTTTATGACCAGCAAGCATATGCAACGAAATTTTAAACCTTGCATTTTGTGAGCAACAAATATTCAAAGCTTTTATTTGTAAGAAAAAGTTAGTGTCATTATATTCCTAAATAGATGAAGCAGCAGTGAAGAAAACTGCAAAGCAAATATGAAATTTAATAATAGCTCTCCAGCAGCTTGCCCTCAGATTGTTAGGAATTCATTAAACAATGGTTGAGCAGAACAGACAATTAAATTATTCTCATATGAAGTATCTATCCATATTATGAATATTGCATATGACAGTACACATTTCTGAAGGGAAGCAGTGCACAAATTTCATTTGAAGGAATCAGCAAGAGGTTTGATTTCAGCCTCCAGATATATCCTTCCTTCACAGACAAAATAATAATAGTAATAATACTAGTAATAATAGCAACAATAATTAGGATGCTGAGGTATAAACAAAGTTAATATACAGAATCATAATAGCATAATATAACCTTCTGTAGAAGAGGAAACTGTAGATAGAAGTTTATGCCAGAGACTTGACAGATATTTCAGATACATACTATCTATACACTTATAAAAGGAGTAAAGGAGAGGCTGGTAAAATATTCAGGCAGAATTAAGAAGAAATCAGTGAGATTAAAGGTCAGCCAAAACAAACATAAGTAGAATTCACATTTATGTCATGATTTGATGTGTAATGAACATAAAATGGTGTGAGAAGTCTGTCTCATACTGGCATTCAATCTTCTTGTCATGTTTCACTAATTTGAACTTGACTTGTGACTGATAACATTAATGGAAAAAGAATCTGATAAAATAAAATTTCTGCTTTATTGGACTTCTAAATGTATAGACCAAGTATTTAGATGACATCAACTAAGCCACTGAAAGTCACTGGTAAATATTAAACACCTTATCTAAAATTTGTTTTAATTAAATTATTTTTGAGAATATTTTGGAAAATGGAACACAGATAACACTTTATATGGTGTTTAAAGCTAAAAATAAAACCTATTACATCAGCTGAACATTTTAATTTTGCAATAATTAAATTATTGATCTACAACTAAGATCAAGATGACCAAAAGTAACATAAATATCGTATTCAGTGATACATTCAAAATATGTTTGAGGTAATATGTACCTAAAGCAATGTTTTCAGAGTAAAGGCTTGGGGCAAATCTCTATAGTTATGTCATTTGTGCAGATTTGTTCCTGTTGTAGCCAGATACAGAAAGTTGATGAAAACAGAGAACAAGCTATTTATCTGAACTCTGAAGTTTGACTTTTCAGGTTCTAATTCAAAACATAAATGATGTGACCATCTGACAACTTGATGAGATATTATTCATAAAAATGCTTTGATCTCTTAAGAGGCCAGAGATTGGATTCAGACTATGGAATCTATTAGTCCACAGCATCAGGTTAATTTCAGAGGAGGCAAGAGAAATAAACAGGACAGTGACTGAATACCCATGTTTTTATGTTTCCTACCATGGTGCGCACTTCAAGAACAGCCTCAATAACTTCCCTTGATGTCCCCTTCTACTTCTCTGCCACTCTTATGCCCTTATATCAGTGCTCTGGATATTCAGCTGTGTGTAGCCACAGCAAAATATCTAAGTAAGTTTTCCCAGCAGCCCTCATGGCATCACAATCTGATTGAAATTCTAAGGAGTGACAGATTGGCAACTTCCAGTTTAGATGCTGAGATACAGACTAGGTACAAAACATCAGTAGCTTTCCTATTTCTTTTATAAATCTAAAACTTATTAGACTATCTCTTGTTTTAGTATGAATAACATTATTACCTCTAGCCTTAACAAATGCAATATTTCCCAATTACACTCATTTATAATGATTATTTTCCTGATCATGCTATGATCACTTGATCATGCTATGCCCTTAACATACAATTTCTGGTGCCTCCCTGCTTGGCTGAGTTAAACTGGTTCCCAAGTTTCTCTTATTTCATGATTAATTTTTGCATTTCTCTACTCTATGTATTGCCTTTTATTTAATATCAGTAAAGGCAATAAGACTTGATCTATCTACTGGCATATTCTGTACACCTCCATTGTATGCTTATTGTATTTTCAGAAAAGCACCTTAGCAAGTACTTTTACCTTCAGGTTGCAGGGGTATGGCAGTATATGACTGAAGTGCACCAGTAACACCCAAGAGCTTTTTGGCTTTTTCATTTTGTGTTTTTAAAAGTTTAACCGTTCTTAGACGTTTTTATCTAGACAGACTTCATTTAAAGCAGGATGATCGTGTGCTTGTTCTGCTAATTGAGGTAAGATGGCATCAGGTGCAAAGATATTCATGCCAGCTGCGCTAATGTTGTCTCTACTGGTGATACATTCTCATTAAAGAGAAAAAAAACAACAAAACGTGTCTGTGCTCATCAGAGCTAGAATGCACTGAGTAGATGCAAGGCAGGTTGATGTTTTTAATCTGGTTCAAGCAACCAAGAAATCCTGCCACCACAGTGTCTGGGTGTAGGCCAAGTAATGGAAATACGGTATGTCTTGTGCTCTCCTGTCCTTTCTTTGCATAGTGTCATAGAGGAGGGAACCTGATTCTCTCTTCTGTTCAGGCATGGATTTGCTGAGGGTGGAGGAGGAAAGGGGGTGAAAAGAATCATGGACCTATGTATTTCTATTGCTTGGTGTGAAGCTCATCCACTGTGTGAGACAGCTGTCAATGTGAAGTCTACCAGTCTGGTTGAACTTGGAGAAAACTTTCCTTCTTTTCAGTTCCAGCACTTGGTCTTAAATATTGGATAATTTGTTTATGTATCAGGAGAGGAAAAAAATTAGAGGAAGAACCCTCTTCAGGACAATGAATCAGGAGGCAAGGTACACAATTTATTATTGACAGAAGGCAAAGGAAGAAACATCTTAAATCTTACAGATCTAGGACAAAAATCAGGCCTTCACAACTGCACTCTGTTTGGACTCCTATCCTGAATTTTCACCAGAAATCAAGGCAGTCTGGATATCTAAGTAAACTAGTCTCCCCAATATAAGAAGGTCTAAATTAATCATCAAATCTTCTTCTGAAATTGCTGGAGTGAGTCCTTGGGAAGAATCTCAGGGAAAAATATCTCAAGATCTTTGACACAAAAGATTTTTTCAAAATGCTCTCTAGAGAAACTTGCCATCATTAGAAAAAAAAAAGAAAAAGCAGGGAAAAAACAGTGAAAGTGATTCCTATAACCAAATTTTGAGAAAAGTTATTAGTGTTGTTTTATCACCAAAATAGAAGGATTAAGTAGGGCTCTCATTTACATAAAGATATAAAAATATCTTTAAAATATCTACTATAAAGTGTGAATAAAAGAATAATCTTCAAGATGTATGAATCCTTCAGCCTTATTGAGGAAATTTTCAGTTGGTGTACTATATCCAGTTTTGGGCTACTCTTCAATGAAATGTTGCTTTCCCTGCACTCTTTTGACATGAATATCCAGAACTGTTGAAATCAGTGGCTGTTTAATGGACTGTGATAATTCATGTTGTTTAGTTTAGAGATACAGAAGGTTAAAGCTGACAGATGAGAGGGTAGGACATACTAGAAACATTAATATCCATCCAGTTAGAAGAAAATAGAAGGAAGGAAGGAAGTGATCAGGTGAATATAGTTCTATAAAACTCCAAGTCCCAGAAAAGTGGAACTAAGATAGTCAGTGGAAGCAATAGATCAACACAAAAACATAAGAGAAGGAACATTTTTGCATGGTGGGCAGTAAATTCCTGGAAAATCTCTCTCCAGAGGGAGAATTTGGTGCCAGTCAGAATCAACCAGTACAAGGAGGGATTGAACAAATTCTAAGATAGCAGATCCATAAAGGGATGTTAAAAGGACTAGGGAAGGGAATTTCCCTCTCAAATCCGAAGTACAATATTTGTAGCTATAAGAGAAGTACAACAGGGATGGACTGCAGAAAATGGGCAGGCTTACATACCCTCTTTGAATAGCTTTTCTCATTGCTATTGTCTGAGACACAGTATTGGACTAGAGGTACTGTAAGTCTGATCCTATAGAAAATTTATAACATTTTTAAGATAGATCTGCATTTTATCCATAAGAAGACTTTAAAAATACCAATCCTTCCTTTTCTCTCATCTGAAAATATATTTTCATGGTGACACGATATCTTTTAATGATTTGGATATTCATATGTTCAGATATTCTTTCTGGCTATATAAGCAAAGACAACAATATTACTAGTTCAAATTTAATTTCTTTAGACAGTTATATTCTGATGATTTTAATTTTCTGGATTAGGACAAATCAGACCAGGGAACCTGCTATTCCTTTTTCAATGTTATTTAAGGCTAGGCAAGCCTTGGAGGGCATTAATCTTCTGTGAGTCCAGAGGGAAGAGAACACATTTTCCAGGCTACTGGTAGAATTCATCTCTCTGCAGAGGAGATTTTTCATTGCCTACTCACTGAACAGTCTAACAAGGAATGGAGTGGGCTGCAAAGCTATCAATGGATTCTGGAAATGTGCATTGCCCAGAAATCGCATTTGAGCATCTTATGATCCTTCTGCACAAAAACAAATAGAAAATCCTACACTAGAGATTTTGATCAAAAATAAAGTGGTTTTATACAAAGATATATAGGTCTGCAAACTGATCCTTCCCTTATTTGCAGTCTCCATACTGGACTACCCTTCTTAGCTGACATATGAAAGAAACTTTTCCAGCTACTGCAGCCCTTGGGATAGAAAATCCTTAGTAATTTGTCCAACATTTTAATGTTAATAAAAACGCAGTGCATTCAACTAATGTAACAGAACAGTGAAAGAAAAAGCATGTACTTCTGTTGCTAATGAAAAAGACTACTGGCTTCCTGCATAGTGAGAATATATTTAATCTCGTTCTGACTGTAGTTTCTGAAATTGCTCTTGCCATTCTTAATTTTATAGTATGCAATGCCTGTGCTGAGATTCGAGATGGAACAAGTTAAGAGACTTCAGGTAGTGTGCAGAGTTCTTTTGAGTGAAAATAACTCCTTATTTGAACTGTGTAATGCCACTGATTTATGATGCCAATATTATATGGTGGTGTATGTCACCATTGCTGTGGTTGCCACATGTCCCAGCTATAATAGCAGGAATCTCTTGCTGCTAACCAAGCTGAAGATAGGGGAGGAATTAATTGGAATGTTAAGCCCTATGGCCCAGTGCAAAGGGTCCTGGAATAGATACTGTAATTGATGTATCCTTAAATTTTTGTAACCCATGTTTTAAATTGCACGTTATAGGAAATACTGTAGCAGGAACCACCTGGACAGGGAGGATGAGACTCACAAGAAGCAGTGCAAGAGGGGCGGTGATCTGACCTGAGCTGGTTTTGGTGCCCAGTAATGCCACACAACACACAGAAATCTCCTGCCTGAAGTGGCTGCCATAACAGATGAAAAATGAAGTCATGGACTAAACTAACTCAATGGACATTTGTATGACTATTGTATTTTATGTTCATTTCACAGGGGTGGTCCATAAACTATGGGAATGACAAATGTGTATTTGTATGTAAAAGGATGAGGTTGGAGACAGTGGTACTTAGAGATCTGTTTTATTGTGTGGAAGTGAGCTTGATGTAAATCAAAGGAAAAAGGGGTGAATATTGCACTGGTTTTGGCTAGGACAGAGTTTAATTTCTTCATATTGTATTGCTTGCATGGTGCTATGTTTTGGATCTGTGATAAAAACTGTAGATACAACAGTAATAT
This sequence comes from Poecile atricapillus, assembly GCF_030490865.1. Lineage (NCBI taxonomy): Eukaryota > Metazoa > Chordata > Aves > Passeriformes > Paridae > Poecile > Poecile atricapillus. Next base: position 58,728,179 of record NC_081249.1, on the reverse strand, counting down.
TTCAAGTATTTCTGAGCAGTGTTGACACAGAGTCAAGGCCTTCTCTGCCTCTTGCACCACCCCACCAGTGAGAAGGCTGGGAGTGCACAAGTTGTTAGGGGACACAGCCAGGACATCTGCCCCAACTGGCCAAAGGGATGTGCTGGACACTGTGACATCACAGCAATAAAACTTGGGGGTGGAGAGAGGTTGGCTGTGGAGGACATTGCCAAGGGACTGGCTGGGTGTCAGTCTGTTGGTGCTGAACACCTGGGTTCTCTTACATAACATTTTGTTTCTGTTCCCCTTCATTGGTTTTCTTTTGTTTTGTTTGCTTTGGTTTCATTTTCTTTGGGTTGAGGGTTGTTTTATTAGTAATTACACTGTCCTTATCTCAACACGTGACTTCTCTTACTTTTAGCCTTCTGATTTTCCCCTCTGTCCTACTAGGGGAGATTGAGAGAGAGCCTGTGTGGTGCTTAGTCACCTATTGAGGTTAAACTGTGTCGGCTGAGCATACAGAATCCAGGTCACTTAGAGACTTGACTGACCTGAACACTATAGATTATGAAACCTTTATTATCTCAGATTAGATTGCTTTTCCACAGAGGCATCTACCATTTAAGTTACAACTCTTTACATTGCTAAATCAACCTAGAATACATGCTAATACATGCCACAGAGCTCCCAGTGAGGATGATCAAAGTAACCTTACTGTGAGGAAGAATTAACCTCATACAAGTTTCATTGCCACGGAAACAGCAGGCCCCATCAAATGCATACGACTGCACTTCATTCCCTGTGAAACTGTTTTAGATAAAACCTTCAAACTCCTCCTGAGGTTAAATCTATGCCTGATGTCCAAGGAAAAACTGTTTCCAGATAAATAATGAAGTATATGAATTTTAAGGATATGAGTCTCCAATTGTCTTTGTTTTCTTTCTTAGAGACAAAATATTTTTGAATTTTGATATATTTGCAAAAAAAGAAATAAACAGTGCCATTCCCACTTTGTAATCTCACAAGCACAAAATTATTAATTTATTCAGAATAGCTCTTTTGCATATTGCTACAGCTTGGAAACAGGTACTAAAGGTGTACAGAAAAATGTTTGTACTATCTTGACGATATCCATCACAGATTATCAGAAGGCAGGAGGACAGAATATCCCTTTATTAGAAAGATATTTCTTTATAAAAATTGTTCATGTTATGAGAGCAAAGTCTAAATATTTAAAAGAATTTATATGAAACACTTACAGAGAAGTAAAACTTTCACAAGAAAAAAACAAAATGTTGTGGGAGCGAGCAGATAAGAGCAGACTTTACTTCTTGAGAACCCATATCCCCTCAAACAGCAATGTTTTGCAGGATTCTAGATTTGAGTGTATCACCTGCAGCTCTTTTCTTCTTGTGTAATTCAGTGGCATTATTATGTGTTCTAGTTAGTCTCTAGATGCCACTCTGAAAATGGTGAGCTTCTGCAGGTCCTGTATCATATCTGTCAGCTCTTTGCAGATTTTTTGAATATGCTATTTCATATGTGTGCCTTTGTTTAGGTAACTGAGTCTCACTTGGAAAGCTACTAAAAATATTTCAAATCTAGTGCTCTGCCATAAGCCTCATTTCAGTTTCTGCTGCAATTTCAGAAGCCCTAGAGTATCAAAGACATCTGCACAGGTCTGACAGATATGACACAGGAGCTATTGTAGATTCATGTCCCTCTGAAGTACCCATTAGAGGTAGAGAGGGTGTTTGAAATTGTATAGACATCTGTGTTTAGGCAGTAGAATAAACTCTCTAAATCTAGATGTCTTAATCTCAGATTGGATTTCACCTAAATAGCTTATGTTTTGAAATTTAATTAAGTAAACTGATTTGCGAAACTTACTGAGAAACCAGCATCACTTACTGAAGTCACAGTTGTTTTCAGTGGAGGGGGAGAGAGATGTGATAAGTGACTAGACATGTGAAGAGAAGAAAAGAAAGGATGCCTATCCAGTTTTCTCTCCATCACTAAAGAATAAAGAAATAAATAAAAATATTTTTTTTGAAATGCAATAAACATGGTTTTTAGAAATTGCAATTATGGGGGGAGAATTCTCAGATTGCATGAATATCAGCATTTGTAGATTAGTCTGCTTTAGCCCTGTTTGCATCTCTTAACCTACTTGCATATCTTCAGGCAATGAAATATAGCAGGGGAGATCACACACACAAGCATATTTGAAAGTCACAAGCTTTTTCACAAACTGATTGGCACACAGAAGGATTTCTTACAGAACTTCTTCTGTGCTCATCCAAACACTAATAATCATGTACAATTTTATCTGACTTATGCTAGGGAATGAATTTTAAACTTTAATACTGATCCATGCAGTAAAACATTCTATCTAAAAATAATAATCCTAACAACAGAAATCAAATCCCATTTAAATATTGCCAGTTTGCTCACAGGTACTGCATGCAGAAAACAGGTTAAATGGAATTTATGGATTTGTTTCAAAATAGACACTATTCTGTGCTAGTAAAACATGGAGCTAAGAAGTACTATGCAGTTAGCGTAGTTCAGACATGTTTAGGTGCACATAAAGAGTCCACTGGCAGAGTGGAGACATACAAAGTCTGTGCTTCCAAAAGCTATTTCTGTTGATGCACAGGAACAGCGTATGCTGCCTGTCACACAAAACCAGCTCCCTTCCTGTACTGTACAGACACCCTTAACTCACCTTGTGACATCTGTCTGGCTTTATTTCCCTCCACGTGCTGAATGGATCACTTGCCATTGCCTTTTTCCCTTGCTAGGGCTGTGCAGTGGCACAAAGCTCTGGTCAGCCATGCAGCACCATTGTCCTCTTTCATGCTCAATCTTTACCTACGCGTGTGTTTTGGTGGCTTTGTCACCCAGGTTCGTACTGGGAATAGCTGGCAGCACTGAGGGGTAGCCATGGAGAAGGCTGTTTCTGCAGCCAGGCAGAGAAGCCAGTGGAGCTCCAGCTCACACATATTTCCACAAGAGAAGCAGCTGCTAGGGGCAAGAGACATGGGTGATATGCTTTTTTTGGGACACATGGTGAAATGCGCTTGGGGAGACATGGATAGCATCTGTTGGTGGAGTCTTAAGAGGATAGTCTTAGGAAGATAGCTAGAACATAGGTTCTTGGGTAAACAGGTGAGAGGCTTGGGGGAAAAATGTAGGCAGGATTTTGGGGCAGACACATGGAGGAGATACTCCTGGGGGCCCACTTGGGAAGACACTTTTGGCAAGACACACAGTAAGTGTTCTGAAAGATGCTCTTGGAGCATACAGCATACAGATGGCATGGCTTCAGGGGTAGAAATGGCTTCAGAAAAATTACATGAATATATGAGAGACTACACAAATACCCAAGAGAGAACCCTGAGGGAGATTCAGAGAGATAGGAGGAGCAGAGATCACTGAAGTGACTTCCAAGGGTCCTCATGGCTATTTTTCTTAGGAGTGTGCACTGCTCAGCACTACCAAACTTTCCTCACAGACATTGCCATCTCCCTGTCTACAAGAAAGGGAGGTTATGTAATATTTAAAATTATTTTAATATCTGTGAGTAAACCGTTTTGATATCCAAAGCCATTTAATTTCCATGTTAGCAATTTTGTTGTAGTAATAAGAGTTGTGCAGTTGTAATAAGTCTACAAGGCTTTGAACTCACATTAGCTGGCATCAGTGCCCACCAACAGCTATGGAACCTGCATAATTTTTTCTTTTTTTATTTAGAAAACATGACCTGGCAGTTATAATTGCAGATCAGTTCTCCTAACCAAACTATTTAGAGGATATTAAACTATCGTTTTTATTTTCGTACTAAGATTTTATTATTATATGCTACATATTCTAGGACCTGTCACACTTAACCTTGTTTAATTATACCTCATGGTTACAAGGCTAAAAAGGTAGGTTAAAGGGTATTTTTGGTTGTATGTGATCTTTTAAGTAAAAACCTACCAAAGACAGTCTCAGGTCTTCAGATGACCTTTATAATGTTTTTGTATCCCTTCACTTCTCATCATTATTGCTTCTTGTCTTTAACCTTCATATTGTAAAGTACTTTGATTGCATAAATCTACTTCTCCCCACCCCCTCTGGTAGTACTCTGTTGCTTACTAAATCCTTTTCTTTAACTAATTCTTTTTCTTTTTTCCATATCCCAAAAAAATAAGAAAGCCCTTTCCTTCTTTTGAATGTCTACACTTTTGTTTATAGGGATACTTTGGAAGATGGTTTCTTCACAACAGAAGGACAAGATAAATTGGTCATCTGCAAACCTGTTTCAAACATATCAAATGAGTTCCTTATCTTGTTATGTCATGTTAGTGGAATTGAATGTTACTTCTATCTTTTCATCTTCCTGTCATGATTTTTCAAGTGTAAGCTAATTATTTTACACAGCATTATTTGACTACTCTATTTTCTAAGTTCATTGACAGGAACAAGATAGCGAAAAAAAGTGGATTTTAAGGGGGTTGCTCTGCATGCATAGCGAGCTTTGCAAAGCATCCAGTTCAGCACCAGTGTGTCATTTCAACAAGTATATTGTGAGATTTCATCCAAAGGATGAGATACGGTGCCTGAGGCAATAGTCTAATACTGTATCTATGTATCTACATTTATGAACCATCTCATTCTGTGGGATCCTCCTAAAGCAAATGTATATATTTGCTTATATATATATATAAGAATGCCTTCAAATGTCTATCATTTCCATCAAACTTAGGCAATAAAAGGAACAAGGAGCAATGTGGAATGTGGAACTTCACTCGAGTTCTAGCCTGCCATGATGCCAAATGGAGCAGGAGCAATCCTTAAAAAAAAGAAGATGGTATTTCAAGTCCCACATTTTACAGAATACCATTATGATTAGAGCTTTTTCCTCAGAAGTGGAAGGAGATGATTCTAGATCTTATTCTAAATGTGTGTCCTATGTGGGAAATTTTTGGAGTAGGTATTGTGTTTTCCTTTTTGAAATATTATGCAGTGAGGAAGACAAAATTGTATGGTGTCACTTGGAGAGCACAGATCATGGAGACTTCATAAGAGCAAGAAGAAAGAGACTTTTATCTCACCAGATGATAAAAATCTCAACTAGCTGATCTTCCCTACGGTAGGTCTGTGAACTGTATTTGATCATTTGGATAAGCTACAGTTTTCTCTAGTGGAGTATTTCTGGGGGTGAATGATTACCAAGGTAGAACATAGATATTGAATGTGGAGTGAAAGAAAGAAAAGGCATGGTAAAAATAAGTAATAAATATCTTCAAAACAAAGCATGTTACAAAGAAAGAATTGCCATTATTACACACAATGGATAAGTAATGCATAGGTACAACCTCAAATCATTACAACTTCTATCACAGGGTTGATTAAGAGCTTAGATATATGTCTTACTTCTGAATTTGGAGCTTTATTTATAAGACTGCAATGACACTAAAATCAGTCATTGACCACTGTGGTTATTTTATGTCCATTAGAACTTGCCTTTGCTCTTGATGAAATAATGATCATTCAGTATATTTCCATACATCATTATTTGATTAATGGAGAAATGCCAGTTTTCTTTTAGCTAACAATGTCAGTTTGTCTCAAAGTGGTTTAACTTATGAAAAGCAAAATCAGTCCTTATCAAATACCAGAACATCATAAACTGTCATAGTACTGATAAAAGTCTCATAAGGAAGGATAGTGAAGAGAGTCAGCTCAAGAATACTTATCAAGAACATCATATATTTCTAGTTAGAGTAACATATATTTTAACTTGAGAACTGAAGTTTATATATGCAATTTAGTATGGCTTTCAACAAAACTGTTCTTACTATTACAAATTACTATCTAATAGTTTCAGGATGAAGCCATTGATAGTTAATGATATCCATGACATACTTTCATAACTTTTGTAACTGCTATTCCAGAGGAGTTTGTTACCATTATAAATCTTAAAAGCAAATCTTACTTTTCAACTCTGCTTTCCTTTTACAGCTAAATATTATGCAAAGGAGTGGACACAGCTCAGCAGGGTCACTTAGTTTTATAGAGCTGCTTGGAGAGGAGGAGTATTTTATTTGTTAGGGTATGATATACAGTTATGCTTTACTACATAGTAAAGTAAAAATGGCATGGAAGTGGAACTAAAGCAGGGTTATGATGGGCAATAGAACTGGGGAAATCAGATTCTTCCAAAAGGTAATGTCTATTGTAATGTACCTGGAACTAGAAATTGCTGTTCTTGTCTGTGCACCCTTGGTTTTATGAATTTGGAACAAATTAGGACATTAGTGTTGGTATCTCCATTTTCTCATTGGTTGCTTACAGAGAGTTGTCTAGGGTGATTTGATATATCTTCAGTGTTGCTTGTTCTATAGATATTTACACAAAGGCAAAATAACATAAATATAAAACTACATGTTTGTGACAAGCTGGTATTAGTGACAGAAATACAACATCTAATCAGCTATTTACGTGTGAAATGACTTTGTGATTCTTTGGCAGTCTTCCTGAGGCAAAACCACTGGTAATACAACTCTACACATCAGACAGTTGCAGAATACTTCTGAAGGTCACTCTCTAATTGGTGGCTTAAGTAATGAACTATAAGAAATACCTTAGAACTGCAGATATAAAACAATGGGGTTTTTCACAATAATATTTTGTCATCTATCATTCCTTTCTAAGTGATGGACAGACATGATTTGTTAACACCCAGTTTAGTCATACTTATTCTGTAAATCACATGAACAATAGAAAAGTAATCTGCAACATAATGCAGTAGTCTATCAATAATATTAAAAAAAACATAATACCATAAATTGTCTAATGATGGTCAAATAATCTTCATTTCAGATTCATCGCAGAATCATACAATGGTTAGGCTGGAAAGGACCTCTAAATATTATCTAGTATGTGTGCTTCTCTGCCATTTCAATAAAATATGCTGTAGTTTCAATTACTTTCAGTAAAATATGAGGCAGACTGTGTCCTCAAAGCAAACTTAAACCACTAAAGTCCTATTTCTTAGATATTACCCTCTGCACCTGTATGTAGAAAAGAAGAAATAAGTCTTTTTGCCTCCTGATTTTGTCTGGGATGGAGAACTGGACTGTTAAAAGGTTACAGAAGGCCAGATATACTGAAAAAACTTTTCAGACTAATCTTCAAAATTGGATCTAGGTCAATACAATGGAACTAAAATAAAATATATGCAATGGAATAATTTAACTTTCCTTGATTACATCTTTCTGATTTTCATTAATAAACATTTTGGTTTTGGTCTGGTAGACCAGGTCATCAAATGGGAAGTTCACATTGTTTCATCTTTATCAGATTATTATTACTCTTGAATTTTGGACTTGTTCAGGTGTTTTTGTTGTTTTGCTATTTTGTTTTTATCTATCTTTTGAAAGACTAATTATTTTGAAAGACTCATTATCACTGACTAAGCATATCTGTCTCATTACACACCCAGCTGACTCAGTAAAACACCTCCTACTGATTTCAGCAAAGGTTCAGAACCTTAGAGCTAAAGTTAATTCCATTTAAATTTAGTTGCTGAAAACATATATACTTTAGGACTGCAAATCTAGGTGTTAGAGAGATCATTGCCAAAGCTCAAACTGGTCCAAATCATCTTTCATTCTAGCTAATGGAGAGAATGAGGCATTCCAGGAGGGTGATTTACTTCATCCCAAAACTCTTGTCTGACACTGATGAAGAAAATTCACTCTCCCACTTAGAGAGTGATAGGACAGGGGAGCACCAGCACGTTAAGATCCTCCAGAGGACAGGTCACAACTCTGACAGGCTTAATCATACTCTAGGCATTTTTTTCCTCTCCATCTGTCTTTATTGACCAGCGAAGGAGCCCCAAACATTACTACTCCTAGCACAGGTGCTTCAGCCTTCCACTAGATGTTCTGAGAATTTCTGTTTTGAACTTTCTTAATATGTTTACATACAATTGGTTTAATCTTTCCATGTGTTTTTTTGTGGTTTTTTTTGTTTTGTTTTTTTTTTTTTTTTTCCCACTGTCTGACTTCTGTTCTACTATTTCTTGTGTGTGGGTGGAATTGATATCCTTTTTCTCCACAAAACGTTCAGGACAGACTGTGAAAGTTGCATCTCATTTTATGAAAACAATTATATGCTAATGAAACAAACAAATAAACAAACTAATACAACAAAAACCAATCTTTCGCAAAAATATTTCTAGTGATTTGAGTCTAATTTAGTAATTGGAAGCTTGACCTACTCTTTTTAAAAAAGATTCTTATTTTCCAGATGTCTTTCTGAAAATCTTATTCTTATTTTTACTTCCCAAACCAAATACATTCATCTGTTGATGTGCCATTTCTGGAACTGTTTATAAGTAGAATTATACTGACTTTTCCACTCTAATTCTCTCTTCAGTACTCTCTCCCAGCCCTAAATATCTCTTGTGTACGGTAATGTGCACATACTCAACAGCCCAGGAAACTCAAACCTAGATCATATAAAACTGACTTATTTATTTTAAAGGAGGATCATCATAGTGTGCACTTTTCTACATGATGCCTCAATTCATCCCCTTTTTTAAATGTCACAGCAGAGAGGGCAACATTCATTATCTGAAAATGAATGAAAACTGTTGCTTGGGGTTGGTTTTGCTACTGGTTGAGGCACAGTTCCTTCCACAAAGGTCAGTACATTTGTAATAATCTTTCTGTCTTGTTTCTACTTCCATAATTTGTTTGTTTTTATCTTCCTTTTTTTTTTTTTTTTTTTTTTTGTTTGCATGTTTGGGGTTTTTTGTTTGTTTTTTTTTTTTGTTTTTTTTTGTTTGTTTGTTGTTGGTTTTTCTCCTCTCTCCATAAATTTGTTAACATAAACTACTCCTTTTCTTTTTCACCCAAGGGTACTGAAGTATCCTGGGGTGTTTTAAGATGTCAACTAAGTCTGCTAATACTTTTTGAAATTCCATGACCCCTGAGGAAAAATGTAGAAATGTATTCTGGTTTTAGATTAACTAAAATTTCAGTTTATGCAAAACTGACAGACAAATGGAGTGGAAGTGATACATAAGACAATTATAGCTAAACACCAATTTAATGAACTGATGTTTCATTTGCCATCTCTAAGGTGATTCCAACAGGAAGAGCCTTGGTATATGAAATTTTGGTTTTTTTCTAGACAGAAGACAGTAGAGAGAGCTTTTCAAAAAAGAAGACAAATTTATATAACACAAATACCCAATCTTTTTCTGGTAATTACAGGCCTGACCAGGGGATAAAGGGTGCTGAAGCGGGGTATGGACTTACAGAACCTTGTATTTCTTTCTGCTGCACTGTACCTTATGTCAATATTTGTATTTTTAATAAAGGTTATAAAATGTTACCACTGAGAATGGCACAGATGATCCACAGAGAAAGAGTATGAATAGCATTATTGAAAAATCAGAAATGTCCAATACTACTGTTCTGGAGTGTCTGTCTGTGTTCACAATGGAAGGAATTTAAATTACCCATGTAGACTGGACAGCAGCTTTCAGACAGCTGACTTAGTTTAGGAGTTTTCCAACCATTAAGTCTACCTAGAGTGAGGTTTGAATAAGAAAATAAGTGAAGCAAATCCACACTTAGTACTTTAAATCCCTTAGTTGCTTTTGAATTTCTTATATACAATCAGATTATTTTCAAGAAGTTAAAAGTGACTCAACTTTTGGCAGAATTTATCATCTTTTATCTATAACCCCAAAGTTTATTATGTGCCTGCAGAGCATAAAATGTGATACCTTTCTAGCTTCTCATATCACATTCATTAACTTCATCTCAAGTTGGTGAATGTTTAAAAATATTTTAAAACTTATTTCATTATATGAGTTTCTATGCTCTGTGGCTCTGCCTGAGCCTTGATCACAAGTTTTTTTTGCTAGCCTCTGTTCACTTGCAATTTTATATTTGCCTGCCTCCATTATCTCTTTGCTTATGTAAAGCTTTTTGAACTTTCAGTCATTTTTCCCATTAATAACTGTGATATGACACATTCCCTAAAATGAAACTTTGTATATAAACATTTCAAATGAAAATGAAAAATTACTCAAGGTTTGAGTAACTGAATATACTGTACAATATCACTAATCTCTTTCTCCCCCTAATGCTAGCTGCAGCTCCACAGGACAACTTCTTCAGCCTGGAAAATTATGTTCTGAAGGAACCAGACATTTCAGTGAGTCTAAATTTAAAGTTAGAAGATTATCACTAAAGTCGATCTATTGGAATTACTTATCTGAGCCAAAGTAATTCAGGTGCAGTGAAACACTTCTAATTTTAAATTTAGGAGCACTGAACAGTGAGGGGGATTCTTTGGAATAACAAGAACTTAGTTGCTACTGCTTTCTCCTTCTCATTCTTTCTGCTTCTCAACTTCATCGTATTAAAGTCCATGCTTCCAAATCCCAAATGCTGTTAGATAAAAATTTTGTCCTGATGAAAATGTTAAGAAAAGATATTTACTATTAAATATTATGCAGCTCTTAAAAATGGATAAATTATATATTTCTAAAATGCTGTAATAAGTTACACCATGGAATACTATATGTGATGCAAAGATAACTCTTGGGAAAACAGTGTAAGATGGTGATAAACCCATCAAATGGCTGGTAAAGTGAGACTTGTAGGAGGTTTCATTAAAGGTGAATTTGAAAAGATTGAAGTAAATACACTCTGTTGGACTTCTCAGGCACACCAGAGGCAGGAGAAATGTAGTCACATTGTTTTAAAGTGGGCAGATGTAGGGGCCATGCATTTATTTATTTCTCAAATATGTTGGTAGAAGATAGGAACCAGTAATTGTGCTCTCATGGTGTTTAATGATTGAATTCTTCACAAGCTCATGAAGACCAGCACTCCCAATAACATGCACATGAAAATATTCCTTGTCAGTTACCTGCAATTGCAATTGCAATTGACAGCAAGGGACAAAATACATTTATCACCAGACACTTAAGAGTTATTTTGTAGTAAAAAAACCATGACAATTCTTCATTAATGTATTGTTTAGAAATCTAGGATTAAGGGAAGAAAAAGTAAGGGTTAGGCAGTCTTTGAGAGTTAAGTCTTCTGTATTCCTTTTGAAACACTGCAGAACTGAGGCTTACCATATCACTATCTAAATATACCTCCTCCAGCAATGAAATTCTTAAGGGACAGAAGTTGAGTGCCGAGACAAAGAGAAACACAACTCTAGTATCACAACCTGGAAATTATGATTTTTATCTTTTGTAATAATTGGAGATAACCAAACAAAGCTAAGAGCATGATCGTTAACATCAGCCAGTGTGTTGTAACCTGTGACCTTTCTGTGTGGTTGAACCTCAGGGAACCCCAGTTCAGACTGGCGCTTCATTCTCTTCTACAGTGTCCTGCATACAGACAGTCTCAGTAACATAAATCAAAGTTCAATTAGGTAAAAATAATAAGGGTTGATTGTGCAAGTAAGATGCTGAATTGGTTGCAGGGCTACAGAGTTCACAGATCAGGTATGGTGATTCTTTAAACAATTGTGTAGTTTTGTACTTTGAGAATGTTGTCTACTGTCACATTGGGCAGACTCTGGAAATGTGATATTCAGGATTCTTTTCACTTATGGAAAGGAAGTACTGATCAGCAGAAATCTTGACTCTTTGAATATAAGTGGACCCAAGGCTAATACAAAAATTCATGCATGAACTAAACAAAACCCAGGCCAACTGACCAACCAAAAAACCCCCAATCCACAAAACAAACTAAAAATACATTTTGAGGTGTCTTAAATGAATTAGTCTTGTCAGGCTTTAGAGAGAAAATGCAATGCTTGACAATGGAACAAACTTAGCAAAACCTAAAGACATTTACATTTAAAGACACTCTACAGTCAGTCAATTGAAATAGTCACCTATAAAGATTTGCTCAGAGGTAAAGTCCTTCTCAAGGATTTATCTGTCCTTTGAGCTATTATGTAATTTTGAACAACACCTCTTTAATGCAGATATGACAATTAAATTACAAAACTAAGGAGGTTGCTTTTGTGCCTTTCCATATTTCTGAAAAGAGTAACTTCATTGCAAATTCCCTTGTACCAATGTGTTCAAGTTCTAGCTTCAGTGATAGACATATAGGTTAAAACAGTTTCAGACAGCTGGAAACTACATTTACAAAAGTAAGTTAATAATAGTGATAAATTTACTACTGCTTTACTGAAGGCAGTATTATAAAGAGTGATTGACAATAATACTCTATGTACTGGCTGTTATTTTATGCTAGCATTCTTACTGTACAGGGTATGGCTAGCCTCTGTCAACATCCATTTTCTCAGATTTTGTTCCATAATTAATAAATAAAATTATTAAGCATCTCTCAAGCTGCTTTTTAAAATAAAATATGGCACAGCTTTGTAATGAGGGCTGACAATCCATGTTTCATTTGAATATTTTCTAAATGGGTACAGGTCCACATGACATATGGGTAAATATATTTGAAGAAGGCTTCAATTGTAAAAATAATCAAGGCCATCAAGGTATTCAACACTTAATGTAGAATCCACACTTTTTCATGAATAAAAAAGTGAATAGCTGCATTAAGTACATGTAACCTGTCACAAAATGACTTATGTCTTCCCCTGGGTAATTCCTGCTTATGCACTCTGCTCATTCAATTCTATAATGCATTTTTAATAATAAATAGCAAATTCAATAATAAATTTGCATGTCAGGTGTAGAACTTAGGAACTTGTCTTTTTCATATCTCAGCGTTAATATATTTGACATCTAGCAGGTAAAACTAGAGAGAAAACAGACATGGAATGAGAAATATAAAAACTAAAATGGATAGAAAGAAATAAAAACCCAAACCAAATAAACGACAAAAAACAAAAAAAACCTAAAAAATAAAAAATAAAAAAACAAACTAAACCAACCAACCCAACAAAGTAACAAAACAAAAAAAACCCAAAACAAACCCAAAATGCAAAACCAGAAAACCCTCCAAAAAAACCAAAAGAAAACAAAAAAACCACCAAAAACCCCAAAAGCACACACAGAATTAATTTATGAGAAAGACTGACATAAAAAGGTTTGAATCCCATAAATTTTCCATTACATTTTAATAGATAAATAAAAAAACAAACAAATAAATAAATAAATCTGGTCTACTAGCCAGAATCTCTTTGAAAACCCTTTAGCACCCTACATAAAGACCTGGTAACTAGCAGGCGAACTCAGCAAACAGAATAATGATTTAAATGGATTGTGGAACATTATACAATCAGGGAATGGACTGGGTTGGAAGCAACCTTAAAAATCACCTGTTTCCAAAACCACTGCCATGGTCAGGAACACCTTTCACTAGATCAGTTTGCTCAGAATCCCATCTTACCTGGGCTTAAACACTTCCAAGGATGGGGGAGCCATGACTTCTCTGGAGAATCTGTGCCAGTGTCTCAACACCATCACAGTAAAAAAAAATCTTTCTCCTAATATCTGTTCTAAACCTGCTCACTTTCAGTTTGAAACCATTCCCCCTTGTCCTGTCACTACATGCCTGAGACTTTAGAGTGGTTTTGAAAATAAGCTAAAAGTATGGTGCCGATATGGATTAAAAGCATTCAGTTGGAAGGTAGAGTCAGTGCAAATAAATTATAGAGAAAATTAGGCAACGCCAGGACTTCAGCAGCAGTAATAGGACAGCATGAAATACAAATTCTGAGGTTATGAGCAGAGTGCCATCATAATTATGAAAAAAGAAGTCATATTGGCAGAGAGAAACTGGATAGCTATCCAGCAAAATGGAATTGTTCATATATATATATTTAGGAAATAAACAAAGAGGAGGAAGAAGTACCATGGAAACTCAGGTACCACACTGCCACAGTGGACAACACACCTATCTAGATCTTAATTGCCTTTAGCCTGGAAATTATCATTCCTGTCTTTCCAATGGATATTTCCTGTGAAGAAAGTCTAGCTAAAGTGCGATAGACCTTGGTCCACTAATGTATTTAATTATGTGATTTGGGGTTTTATTGTCAAAAATCTTTAGCTATTTACTCAAACAGCCCCTCCTAGTCAGTCTCTGACAGAAACACACTTAAAGTTTGTCCTTGGGTCTTCTTTTGCAAAACCAATCTCCTCTCTCTATCTAGCTTTGAAAGAATTGCCCAGGGCTGGTGTACTGAAACACTTAGAATTTTAAAGAAAGTGAATTCCTCTCATCTTTTCTTGTTTCACCTTATTCTTGAATAATTTACATTTGTGAGCCTTGAGAGTCTCTCCTTTTCTTTCAAGTGATGTCATTACAATATTGTCATCTATCGATGCATTGGGCACTCTATGGCTCTCTTCAAACGGAATATGAAATCTGAACTGTAATGAGTTGAAAGGTGAAGTGAAGTCTTGGTCTGAGTTTTTTTTTTTTTCCCAAAGAAGGCTCTACAAACTCCCTTACTTGTGAATGATCCAAAAATTGATGGATATTAATAATGACAGAAGACACTAGGATGGTTCACTCTTTTCCTCAGAAAGGCAAAAAAAAAAGACCGAAAAACCCTCCAGACCAAATCAACCAAGCCAACAAACAAACAAAAAAACCCAAAAAAGGATATTCAACTTTGTTTAGGCAACCAAGTTATTACATGAATTGTTGACTGATATCCATTGGCTTAAATAGACATGCATTCAATGTAAATAATAGTTATGACCTTTTCTAACAAAAAAAAAAACCCTCATAAATATATCAAAAACTCAAAGCCTAAATATGATTTTTTGTTTAATTCTTTCCAGAAATTCCAGAGTTTCTGTTAATGATTTATTAACTCTTTACATTTCATTTCAAAATAGAATATAACAAAGAAAATCAGTTAATATTGGAAAAAAAAAATTTCTTTACTAAGAGGTAAAAAGAGAAAACGATAGAGTGAAAAAGACAGTAAGATGTACAGCAAGCTTCAGTTCCTTGACTGATCCTCAGCTGTAATAAAGAGTGTATTTTGTCATATACTTTTATGTATGAAGAGAAAAATGAGTCTTCAGTCAAGAAACATGAGCTTCATTAGAAAGGAGGGGGGTCCCAATTTCAGAATTCTTTGAAGTGAATGTTTTACGTTAAATTTAGACTGCCAAATTTAATTTCAGGAAACATTTGGTCTGGCATCAACACGATTCACTTTCAAAATATATCTGGCACTCAATACCAAAATGTTTTACCATCTCTGTCAGAACTTACAGAGTCATATCCATTGCTTCTTATTTTTCTTTGAATCAAAAAATATTTATTGAAAAATTTCTTAGATCAGGAAAAAAAAAAAAAAGACAGAAATATATAATTTATTCCCTCCCATCCCTGAATAATTCACATTGAGAGGACAGGGAGAATCTTCTGGAATGTCAGATGTGTGTGGTAAAATTCTTTCATGCAGAGGTGTGATGGGCAGTTGTTCCCAGGTCAAGGATGAATGCAGTGCTGTATGGAAGAATAGAGCACCTCATTCTACTTCATTTTGAAGGTAAGTTTTGCCTATTAATTTTCTCCCCAAGGAAAGGACTAAGTAGAACACCACAGAGGGCAAAAGTTCTTGGGAATGTCACTCCTGCAAGAAAAGAAGGATTTTTTACAGTACCAGACTAAAATTTTTATAATCTATAAAAGGTCTGAAACATACCTATGATTTTGTCCTTCATGCTTTTATTAATTAACTTAAAATTCCCTAAGCTCATACAGCCTCTAAATTCCTACATAGGTGCTTCTGTGAAATGCACACAGATACTGCAGCAGTCAGGTCTGCAGGGCCAAAATCTTTCCTGTACATTTACTCTTGCACACATTTGTTCAAGCCTTACAGTCAAGTGCTCGTGTAGGTAGTTGCATCTCTTGGACAGACAGGTTATTCTAATTGTTGAGCAGTCACTAGCACTGCTTAGTCCTTTTTGCTTTGGAATGAACCCTGACTGTGATTTGAGGCCACTGTTATAAAATTCTTTCCTTTTATCAGAAGACCTACATAGGAAATGAGAGAGGTAAAGTCATTATAGAATTCTAAATGAATTTGAGAGATTTTAATAGAAATTGCATAGAAAGAATGATCAAATTGGATTGATAATGACACATTTTTATAGGTTATTAGTACCTTCCTGTAGTATTCTACAGAGAAAATATTCTGTGCCAAATTCTCTCAAGTTCCACCTAGTTTTATTTGATGAAGAAATAATATGATCTAGAAAGTAAAAGTGGGAAGTAAAACTCTGATTAAGCTTTACTGTATATCACAACAGGGATTTTTCACTATAGTTAACAAAAATATTGAATGAAGGAATATTCACTTGTTTATTTAATTATTTTTTAAAAACTTTTCACAAATGTTTTGACTTTGGATCTCTCACTCACAAATTTAATGCATTTTCACTGTAGACAAGGTACACTTGTATATACAGTATGCAACAACTTCTCATGTTTGTTCAAAATATTGTTTCCTAACTTTCTGAAATAAATTTCTGTTTCTATCAAGTGTGCTTCTATACTTATATCATGTCCTGGGCAATTTTCTACTGAGATTTAGTGGGTTTCATATGCTCATGAAGATGCCAAAATTAAAATGTTATGCGAAACTTTAGACAATATGCAAAATTTGTCATATCATGCTAGGAAGGCATCAACATTTAGCTATATTGGTTCAGAACCTCTGGAATAATAATAATAATAATAAAAAAAAAAGCTGTGTTTATGATCACTATATAGTGGGAAATATATATATGTGTGTGTGCTTTATAAATTAGAAAGGTCTTTATCACAGCTGCTAGGCTATTAGAAGCATAGAAAAGAATTATCTGAAACACTCTGCATTTGAAAATCACATTCAACTTATTCAACCATTAGATTGTTGAGTTAAATGACTAGGAAATCATAAGAAAATATGCAGAAACAATTTCATTTTTAATTGAGAGAAAATCAGAGCTCAAAACCGATTGAAGTAAACCATATGAGCCATTTCCATTTAGTAAATGGAAATGAAGGAAAAAAACCAAAAACAACAAAGCAACAAAATACCCAAGCAAACAAATAGAAATGTAAATCATATTCTGTTTTCATTAGGAGGTTTACCTGTATCTGTCGTGGCTTCAGTGACTATTTGAAATGCATGATCTGCAGTGGAAAAAAATAATAGAAATAAAAAAACTAGCCTTGACTATTGCAAATATAGACAGCTTTGTGAATTATAAACATTTCATAATGACTCAGAATGAGGTACCTTTATGTGCAGTAGTTATGCTACTCAAACTCTGATTACTAAAACAGACATCTCCATGTCTTCCCAGAAGCCTTGTGCATTGATCCTCTCAAGTGAGAATACAGCTAGCCCCATGCTGAGGGACTCTGGTTTAAAATTCAGATGAAAAATGTTCGGGTGTTGAAGAACAGTTAATCTCTTGTGTCATGATTGCCACATGCTGCTTTCCTATAAATAAAGATGATGTCAGGTATTAGATGACTTTTCTTTCTTTTTTTTCCTGCTTGAGAAACAAATAGTGTGCCTGTATTTGGAATAATTTGGAATAAGTTTATGACAATAATGAAACTGTGAGGCCCAGGGATATCTGTGATTTGTTAAATTGGGAATATTAGCTTAAAATACACGCTGTAAAATTTGAGCAAAAGCATTCTTATTGAAAAATGGATATGATAAATACGTGAATATATGACAATACACCTTAGGGTATTATTCATTACCTTATCAAATAATATTTTAAATAATAGTTTTAGTAAAAGAAAATATTGAAAATCATACACTTTTGAAATTCTTAAATTCCTTAGATATTAAAAGAAGGACAAAATCTTCCAAAATACAGAAATCTTAAAACAGAGAGTACAGTAACTACAGACCCTCATCTAAACAATTTTGTCC
This sequence comes from Poecile atricapillus, assembly GCF_030490865.1. Classification (NCBI taxonomy): domain Eukaryota; kingdom Metazoa; phylum Chordata; class Aves; order Passeriformes; family Paridae; genus Poecile; species Poecile atricapillus. The sequence continues at coordinate 58,710,266 of NC_081249.1, read as the reverse complement.
TGGCAAAATCTTTGCAAACTACTGCAATCCTGAATTAAGCTTACTGCTAACTATAAAGCTGTGCAGTGGAGATGGTAATGGGGCATGACATAATGGCCAAAAGCATGGAGAATGAGGTCTTTGACAATAAAGCTTTTGCATCCTCAGAAACTTGATCATGTTTGAATTTACTGCCCATAAAGAGAGATTTATTGGGATAGTTCATTCTTTCCATAGCAACCCAAATGTGTAGAGTCATAAAGCAATACACTAGGTAATGCTGTTTGAAGACTGATGTCAAAACAATTCAATGTTTCAGTATGACAGGACAAGTTTTCATATCTTCTAAATAAGTATGTAGCAGAAGCAAAGTATGTTGGCTATTTGGATTGCTGGGGACCACAGGAAAGTCTGCTATCACGGGCAAACTCTTAGTGGAAAAACTGGGTGGACACTGCAGTATTTTGATTTAATTCTCTATATGATGATGTCTTGATACTCAAATCCTATATAAAAAGCATTTATTTTTATAGCTACTGCCATTTTATCAGAAATTTGAAGCTTTCCTTAAAAAATATTGCAAAAAATAAATCTCAAAAACAAAGAGGGAAAGAAAAGGGAAAAAAAAATTCCAGATGTGTCAAAAAATCACTGTGTAGTGCATATGTAGGAATACTCTTGATCTTCAGACTCTGAGAATAAACTTCACTCTTTTGCTCAAAAAACAGCTACTGGGGATACAGTTGTGCTTTCCTGTTGGGACTTGCCTGGAGACACACACAGTTGGAAGAGCTCTCTCTAAGAGACATAAACAGTTTGTTTAAAATTCCTCATAAATGTGGTGTCACGAAGGACCTGGTATCTTGGCTTTTTAGAGGGAAAAATAAGATAAAAATTATAAAGTGTCCTATCTCTTTTAGAAGTCAGTAACAGTATCTTAATAAAGCAAGCAAATTGTCCAAACAGACAATATTTTTTCTTTTTGTTAATCATGGTTTATGACAAATTTAGATACTGATGAGATCTCAGAGGCACAGCATAGCCTAAAGACAATCAGATTTGTTATCAGTCTTCATCTACCTAATGAAGGCTTATAGCCCTTTAATACCTTTACAAAATTAAGTGATTCTTTACATCTCGTCTTGTATCAACTCTGTCTAAATGAATAAAGTTTTGACAAGGATTGCTGAGAGCATAAATGTCTGATATTTTGTATGACTGTCATTATCAAAGTAGATGAACCTTCAACTTATCTTAAGGGCAGCAGCTGGCTTTCTGCTTTCCTTGACTTTCTCTCATGTGAGATGAGCAGGATTTATTCACATCTGTGGAAATCCAGCATACGAATGAGAGGTATTTCTTGCTGATGGTTAAATCTGCTGAGGAAAACAGAAAAATCAATTGGAAATGCACATCATGTTTGCTCAGGGAAGGCTGCTGTGTTGCACCCATGGCATAGAAAATAAATAGCTCTTTAGCCTGGAGATGTTGATCTTGAAATTTTTGAGCAATTTCTCCCTCAGCATGTATTCATTCCCAGTCCCACTCAAGGGCTGGCACCTGTAGCTGTTGCTAAGTGGTGTATCTGCCACATGGTGGAAACATAATATTGATTTTTAGGAAAATCAATTCCCAGTTTTACAAGATCAAAACCAGAAGATAGCAAAAGAGAGACTGGACTTTATTTTATAATGATAATCATTATACTATACAGATTCTTGAAAGAGATGCATGGCTAAGAGACATCATATTGATTTACTGGTAATAAACTCTGCCTGTTATGGTTCTAACTGAGCTGCTTGAATCTCTAGATATAACACTATTGATCACAAGCAGTGAGTATGTTCTTATCTGTAAATAAAGAATTCCATTCTATTTTTCAGGCCTTTCAAATTTGTGAAAATATAGAAAAGCACAAAAGGATGGCAGATGTCACTGCAACCATTTATTTTAAAGAGAAAAATAAAAATGACTGAGCTTTCTAAAAACTATCAAATCTGGAGATGGATCCTTTGGGAAATATTATTGAAATTAGACTGATCATTTCTGGTGAATTCCAATCCTTAATACAAAATATATACAAAATTTATTATCTTTCCTTAGTTAGTGAATGATGCCCATCTCACTTATTAAATAGCGATTTAGAGTATCACAGGATCACAGAACAGTTATGGGTGAAAGAGATCTCTGGAGATCCTCTAGTCCAACCCTTCTGCCAAGGCAGGGTCACCTAGAGTGGGTGACATAGGAACACATGCAGGTGGATTTTGGACCTCTCCAGAGAGGGAGACTCCAAAACCTCCCTGGGCAGCCTTCTCCAGTGCTCTGCCACCCTCAGTATTAAGTCCTTCCTCATGTTGAGGTGGAACCTCATGTATCTTAGTTTATGCCCATTACTCATCCTGTTGCTGGCATCACTGAAGAGTCTGGCACCACCTTCTTGGCACCTGCCTTTGAGGTATTTATAGAAGTTGATGAGATTCCTCTCAGTCTTCTCCACAAAAAACAGGTCCAGCTCTTGCAGTCGCTGCTCACAAGAGATACTCCAGACTTCTCCATCATCTTTGTGGTTCTCTGCTGGACCCTCTTCAGTAGCTCCTTGTCTTTCTTGAACTGTGGAGACCAGAAATGAGCACAATACTCCAGATGTGGTGTCACTAGGACGGAGTAGATGGCAAGGGTCACGTCCCTTGACCTGCTGGCCACACTTTTCCCAGAGAAATGAAGAAAGGCTCTTGCATTTAAAAGAACCTAATTTTGGAGAAAACAATTAATAGGAAATAAAAACAACACATATGTTTACCCAACACTATTATACATACTAGAATACATTTGGGATAATAATTTCAGCAAAATATTTATTATACCATTTCAAATATTGCTTGCCATGTTCATAGTGGATAGAAGAAAAATTACAGCCAGAGTAGCAAGGCAATCTTAAAAATTTAGTCAAGTCAGGCAGTCTGTCCTCTGAAAATACATTTAAACAGTTTTATGAAGTAGTCTAATATTTTATTAGCATATTTTAACACAGTTTTGTCACATATAGAAACAATCCAAACTATTTATGCAAGCAATAGACATGCTTATGTACACCTATCTAAGTGCATTTTACTGTGCCTTCGGTACAATATGGAGATTGACAGCAGTAATATTTTAAAAGTGTTATTCCTTTCCTCTTGAATATCAGTAATATTGTAGCTGACACCATTTTAGAGGCAGAGAATTTTAAGTAGTAGCTTAGAATATCTTGAGACTGGGTAAAAGTTCCTATCTTTACTCAAATACTGGAGAGTAAATAATGCCAGGATTACCAGTATATTTTGCTTTTGCTACTCAATTCCAACATGCTTATCCCCAAGCTGATTTCATTTGCAGTTCAAGAAACTTGTAGCAATCCCTGGGAGAATAATGATGCGGGTCAGAGGATTTTGTATGGTCTATGAAAAATTCCCTGGTCTTGTGTCAGATGCATCAAGTATTGCTAAATAACTTTTAAAATATCCAGTCCTAATTTATATTACTCACAAGTTTGATGACCTTTTTATGAAGACACAGATAAAATTTATAAAGGCAGATCAGGTAACAGTTTTTGGATTTGTTTTCTAGTTTGGTTTACTGAATCTAAGCACGGAATCATAGAATCATTTAAGTTGGAAAACAACTTTAATGTGATTGAGTCCAACTGTTAGCCTGGCACTTTCAAGTTCACTACAAAACCATGTACCTGAGTGGCTTATCTACATATCTTTTAAATAACTCCAGGGATGGTGACTCAATCACTTCCCTGGGCAGCTGCATGTTGGGATCTCACCACCCATACATGATTTTGGGGAGTGGCAATAGGTGACGCTCAGGTTCAGAAGCCACAAACAATGTTTGAAGTATGGTGATTGTTTCTATGAGAATCTTCCTAAAAAGGTAAGAAATATGAAAGAAAAGTGCATTGAAGATGAGCTAATAGCAGCTAAGTTCATTCTCCATGCAGGAGTACAGGAGTTCACACATGTAGCTGTCATTGGGAAACTGCACAGGTCTTGCTGCAGAGTGCTTCACCTGAAGCAGAGAAAATAAAGCAGAGTGCAAATGTCTTTAGTGATAATTTCTTTCCCATAGTTTTAGACTGCCCAGAACAGCTGTGACTGTGACATCCAGCTGCATCATGAGAATATAAATGGGTCTTGCTGATGTGTATGCGTGCCTTTGAAAATGTTAACAGTCCATGACAAAGTATTAAGCAACTGAGTGAACATGTAAATCTAGCAGAAAGCTTTCAATACCTTTGTTACTCTGTAATACAGGTTTTCTGACAAATATCATTGCCCTGTGACATCAGCAGAAATACACCAATTTCATTCCCATTTATTTATCACAGAGGGAAATGTGACAATTCCTGCGCCAAGGCTTGTAAAAATGTTTAGTCCATATTTCCGAGTCACATGGTTAATTTGCCTTCAGCATCAAACTAATTTTTGCTGCTCAGTTTACCTGTATGGGAATTAATACTAAGCCAGAACACAGACCTTGTGTTTTAGACTCTCACAGTAAATAATTTTTTTTTCTGTGCATTTACAAGTGTCTCTCTGAAGCACCATTCCTGGAGGTAAGCAATTAATAATTCCCAAGAAAGACAGGCTTAGCACAACTCTTGCCAAACCTGAGAGAGGCCTTCTTTTGGCTCATGGACAAAGTTTTTCTTCACAAACTATGAAATAAATCCACTATTGGCATAGGATGCAAGGGAGATGCAATTCCATCAAGTGGTACTTAATTCATCTGGCAGCAAAGGTACTTTTCTACAGAATACCTATTAAAATTGTACCTGCAGGATGAGGCTTTTCCTTGACAAACAGTGTAAATAACTTATCTATTAGTTTGTTAATCTGGAATGGTTTCACACAGCAGAAAAATAAGAAACATTTAGTAATTACAATAACTTGAGGGCTTGATCCAACTACAGATGCAAGTAATTAAAGGCAGGGGACTTGAAAGCTGTGGTTAAGGACCTGATTCTTGCAGCTCATATGTAGTGGTATTCCACTAAATGGGAATTTTCCTGACTATTGAAAACGCAGCATTTGTATTGCGAAATCATTACAACTGTCCCTGATGCAGTCCCTGATGCAGTTTATTGCCAAATATCATCCACTCAAACAATTTCTAGCAATAGTTGGTGACTCATCGTGGAGATGGGACCATTCCCTATTTGCAACACAGTCACTGTGATCTGGAGAATATAGTATGGAGGCTGGACTCAAACTCAGAGAGGTTCTCTCAGGCATGTTTAATGCTGTAACTCAGAAACCAGACTCCAGAAACCTGTTGCCCAAGCTCTGGGGGAACAGCATCTGAAACAGCCATACAGAGATATCCAAAGTATAAAGCTGAGAAGGCAGAAGACCAAAATGTCTCCCTTTTATAGTTTTTGATGTTATATGATTCTTAAGTATCATCATGTGTTTTGGCGTCAAAGCCCAAAACCACTGACAGAATATCTGAACATACCGAACCAAAATTCCTACTTCAACATTTTTGTTTTTCCTTTAAAAGAGCTGAAAAAAGTGTATGCTTTCCTATTTGATCAAATACCATAAGAGAAATAACAAAGAGTATTCTGGAAGAAAGTCTATTTTCTACCTATTCAACAAAACCTTATCCTCATGTATATCTAAGATCTATATTCAGTTATGGCAGAAAGAGATATTGCTCCACAATGTTATTGGAGAAATGAGCATGCAAAACTAAAAAGAAAGATTACAAAAGGGTGTGTGACTAAATGATGAATATAAAATTGATTCTAAGAATGCAGATTAAAGCTTTAGATACCTTTTTTTTTTCTCCAGCTATTACCAGAAAACAAGATTAAAACACTCTTAATTGCAAAATAAGGCCTACATTAAAATAAAAAAATAAAAGAAAATATATTAATTAGGTTTTGTTGGACTGACACAAATATCTTCTTAAGTAATCTGTAATGTGCCAGTGTATTCTTAAATGTTCCACTCTAATTCATGTCCTGTTACTTGTTTATACCTTGCTTATATACTTGTTGGTTTTGTACAATGCCTAGTGCAAAGTTGTCTGGAAACATAAAACAGGGCTATTAAATGCTGGATGGTGATGATAATGCTAATGATAAAAGTATCATTTGATTAATTATATCAGTCTTTATTTGCATGAAACAGGCTTACATTTCCTTCTGCATTTTAATAATACAGTAATGGTTATTGTAATGAACTCATTAAATCTGAGAGTCAATATTAATGGACTATGAGAAGGATCTTTATGAACTTCATTGGCAGCCTACAAATAGTGGATTCATATAAAATACAGAATGAGTCAATTGGTTGTATAGTTACGAGTAATCAATTTATATTACTAAAAGCAAACATTTTAAAATACTGGGCTGAATGCTTGTTAGATGTAAATCAATAAAGGGAGGTCAATCTAAACCAGATACAGTTTTGGAACAGCGTTTTAGCAAAGGAAATGTTGTTTGTATTGACAAAAATATTGTCAATACTAAATCATCAGGCAGGCCCCAGAATATGATGATACTGCATTGATATAATGTGATTTTAATGGATATCTGTATATTTTAATCAATTATTACTGTGCATCTATATAATAATTTCATGCAATTTTATTTTCTATGTGCATGTTTGCATATACTTTAAAGAAAAAATTCAATTCAGGTACCATTTTCAAACTTTTCTCTAGGCTACAAGAGTTAAGCACATCCTTTTTTATTTTAAATTACAAGAGAGTTAATTTTGTTGTGCAATTGCTTGTGCTTAATAGCTGTTTCAACAAAAATATAAAAGCTGTATTAAAACTGGAAAAGCTGACAATGTGGCAGTAATTCAGTTATGAAAATCCAAACAAAAAAAAAAATAAATTGCTAATTCCCATGAAAAGATTGTCATTCAAAATAAAGGTTTTGGTAAAATAAGGAGTGTCATAATTTCCCATAAAGTGGTTTTAATCCATTTTTGTTATGCCCTTAGCTAGGATGTCCAGGTATTGCACAGTGAGAGTCCTTCTGTAACACAGATGGCCAATAGGGCACCGAATTTCAACATTCTTAATGCTGACAAAATATTTATTTCCTGGATTACATTTTTATTAGTGCTCTGATTTGTGCACTATTGCTGTGCTCAGAGACATGGCAGGGCAATGTGACAGCCAGGTCCCCATGCAAGAGACAGTGAGCCACATAAGCAGGGCTTCAGTTTCTCTGTGTTCCCTGAGTTTTCTGGTACCTTGCACCTTTGGTGGACAAGAAGCTCAACATGATCCAGCAACCTTCACTTTCAGCCCAAAAGTCCAACCACATCCTGGGCTACATCCAAAGCAGCATGGCCAGCAGGGTGAGGGAGGGGATTCTGCCCCTCTGCTCTGCTCTGGTGAGATCCCACCTGGAGTGCTGCATCCAGCTCTGGGGTGTCCAGCACAAGAAACACATGGACCTTCCAGAGCAGGAGCAGGTGAAACCACAAAGACGATCAGAGGCTTCGGAGCACCTCTCCTATAAAGACAGGCTGAGAAGGCGGGAGTTGTTCAATCTGGGGAAGAGAAGGCTCAGGGCAGACCCTATAAAACCTTTCCAGTACCTGAAAGGGGGCCACAAGAGAGCTGAGGAGGGACTTCTGACAAGGACACATAATGATAGAGCAAGGGGGAATAGCTTTAAAATAAAATGGGGTAGATTAATACTAGCTATCAGGAAGAAATTATTTCCTATGAGAGTAGTGAAACACTGGCACAGGTTGCCCAGACAGGTTGTGTTTGCCCTATGGCTGAAAGTGTTTAAGGCCAGGTTGGATGGGGCTTTGATCAACATGATCCGATATGTGGCAGCCTTGTCCATGACGGGGGGTTTGGAACTCGGTGACTTTTCAGATCTCTTCCAATCCAAACCATTCTATTTACCTATAACGTACGCTCCACTTGAAACTTCACCAGCAACTATGGCATTGTTGTTGACTTTCTCTTCACTGAAGTTTTTCATATCTGATAAGCAGTACACCCTCTTAGGACCTTTGCTTTGGACTTCTCTTTCTGGCTTTCTGTGATAAACTGTAGGAACTTAATAACTACCCCTGAGACTTAAATGGCTCCTCTGAATTCGGTTGAATATTAGCTCATCAGTTAAAAGGTGGAGGGATAACAACAAAAACACCCTTCACCACCCCCCAATAACAGAAAATAAATCTTGTTTTTTTTATTAAGTCAAGAAAAATGATAAGAACAAATAATATGCAAAATGAAATGTACACAGTTAATATTTTCTCTCTTTTTCCGTTTTTTATTACTGTGTGCTATTATGAAATATATCTCTGAAAGTTCTGGAAAAAAACCCAGTTCTTTGTTTTGGATTTCTTAATAAAATTTGAAATAGTGCAACCCTTTCCTCCCCTCAACCTGCTTGACCCTTGTCCTGGTTTTGGCTGGGGTGAAAACATGAGAACCCTGAGGTCAATAAGGACTACATGTAAGAATTTCTGATCCTCAGTCAGAGTCAGAAGTTCAAAGTGTTTAAATACAAAATTTTGATGTGAGCAAGAAAAAGATAGTACTAAAATGATCTTGGGATGTGCTATAATGAGTGAATCTCCTTAGACTTCATGAATGTCTCTCTCCATATCCTTGGCTCACTCAGAGGGTTTCACCTTGTTGAATGTATTTTTAACAGGAAAGCACTAGTTCAAAATGTGCACACATATCGCAGCAGCCACAATGAGTCCCTGCTTGGAGGCAAGAAATGAGCAAACAAACAAAAGGAATGTTTTCAACTACTCACACAGTTCTGTCTCTGGAGCATTGCATGTTTTTGTAATGTAGCTCAAGTAGAGAATGGAATCTGAAGAAAAGGAAAAAGCAAATAAACCCACAATATTTTCTGACCTCAGGGACAGTCTTTTATCTTGACAGTGTTCTTCCCTTTCACTTTTGTCCTGGACATTTGACCAAAATGACCAGGCCTATGAATCTTAATATAAGACCCATTCTTATTTCATGAGCAGAAGAAACTTTGGTAGCTGACATCTCATGGCTTTTAAGCCATCCCAAAATCTGCGAAAATCTATAAAATTCCTATAAAAATAAAATAAAAACAATAACCTATTTCCTTTCACAAAGTTTTGAGGTCATTGGTTTGTTTTTGTTTTTTTGGGGGAATATTTTGTTTGGGGTTTCTTTTGTGTTGGTTTTTTTTTTTTTCATTCTGTTTGGTGGTTTGTCATTCTGGTTTATTTATTTATTTTTTTTTCTTTTATTTATGAATTTCACAAGGCACAAAATGTACATATTTGGAAAGATTATATAGGAAGCTTTAATATCTACCAGTTACTATGAAAAACCATGCTGATGCCAGCCAGTAAGATTATTTCTTTACTGTGAATAAAGGGCTTTGTCCCTCATTATTTGAGTAGCAAGGACCCATTGATAAGTTGATAAATTGTCCAGAGATCCACTTGCAGCAGGCATAAATTAAAGATTCAAGCTAAAAAAACCACAATGTCTCATGCTAGGAGTGTTCATGTTTGGTATGAAACATGGCACTGTGAAGGGGCTGGACATACCTGGATTTCAGCATGATATGCCTTTGAAATTTTGCTGCCTTGTGCATCCAGCCTGGTTGACCGTGTGTGATGGACACCGCTGTGAAATTTAACATCTGGAACTGCTGATTTCTACTTGCAAATAGACTTAAACTTAGTGCAGGTTAATGTGGCGCTGCACCTTCCTGTGATCATGCAGTAGCTACAGCTGCTGCCCTGTAATATCTTTGTTTCTTTCTGTCTTCTCTCAGACCTAGTTTGTGGACTGGTGTGGACAGGATGGGATACACAAATGCCACAGCACTGGTAACCTTGATTGACAACCTCTGTGAAAGGAAAAATAATTTTCTGAAGGACTGCATTAATTAGTGGTGGGTGCTCCTAAGCATGGCCTTATGAGCACTCCCAGGGCCTGGAGTGTATCACTCTCCTAGGAGATGGCTGAGTTGAGGAATTTAGCTGATTCAGTTTCAGGTGACCTTCACTGCTGGCAAGAACTGTTGTGAAGAAGCTAAAAACGAGGTCCTACACCACTTTTTCCGTGGAAGCCATACCACCAGCTCCCACCTGGGCTACACTGAAGCAGCATTGCAGGTACACTTGTGTTTGGGTTTGTGCCTCCTCTATCTGTGCCTGGTGCTGTGTGATGCCTGGGCTGTTTCTGACTCCCATCACCATCTCAAGCCCTGATCCTGACCTGGACTTGCCACTCCTAATGGTCAGGTCACTGCTCTTACCTTATCCTCCCTGATCTCAGCTCCTTTTCCTGGAGGCCCCTGCTGCTTCCTGAAAGCTAAGATCTGATCTGATGATCGGTGAGAGAACATCCAGTTTTTTGATCAACACTTCAAGAACTTTGAATTCAGCCTGACTACAGAGGTCTGTGGAAGTCTCCAGTGCGACTGGACCGTGCTCATCCCCAAACTGGATGTTCAGCTCTTAACAGACTATGTAGCAGTTCCAAACAGGACACATTATTATGATTTAAGTATTGCTTTCACAGCTTTCACCTGTTAATCAACTTGGATATTTCACTGTAGGATATGTTTTCCTTTTATACACATAGAATGCCAGCTATTTAAATGTTATATTTTGCTATTACTCTCTAACACTGTGGAGCTATGTTATTCCCTGCTGTAGAAAAAGCTATTAAAAATCAAGAAGTTACATGACTTTGTCTTACCCTAGCTTTCTGGCCTTTTCCCAAATGAATCTTTCTTTTCTGATTTTGTTTTTCTTTTTATTCTCTTTCAAACTACCTTGATGCTACATCTAATCCTTAATTCATATTTGCAATTCCTTCTCTCAATGGGTATGGGGCAATATACAATGGAGTTTTGCTATCTTAAATGAGCTAAGAAGTAATTCTCTGTTGCTGGTACTCTGTTGTTTCTTGAGAATTTTTTTCTTTTCTCATTCTGTTCTTCAGAATATGTGTGCACATACATGTAAGGCCATTACTGTATTGTGCTGAAAAACTATCCAACATAATTCAGACATAATAATAGGTGGTTACATGACACTGCATTTTCCAGCACGCTTTAGTTAAGATGCATCAAAAAAGGAATTTGATATACGATGGCTAATGAATCATGCTCTGCCACCCTTTACAACTCTTTTCATCTACTATCGTTATGTTTCTGTTTTCTTTGCTCCCTGTCTTTCCAGACCTCTCGTGCTGAATGTTAATGATGACATTTTTGGTTCTATTCTGTGCAATTATTCTCAGAAAATTAAGCCTCACATAGTGTATACTTTAAACATGATGATGTATTCTCACAAATGAATAGTAATGATATACAAAGGAGCGCAAATTCTGATTAGTGAATTTTTCACGAACTGGTCAAGAAAGAGTAGCAATTCATTGAAAATAGCTTGAGGAAGAGACAAAGTTTCCTCTTTCTGAAAGTAATTTATTGCTCCCAAGAAAAAATGGTTAGAAAACCCTAAGCAGGGAATATCCCAGAAAAAAATCCCTAAATTAACACTTGTACAACGCTGTCACTTTAAAATTATGTTTTCCTAAGCAATGCAGCATGAAGAAATGATAGTAGGTGATATTCCTGTTTAGTCAGAAGTGACAGAGCCATTTGATTTCATGAGCAGTAAACGGGACATACGACATCAGTAAAAATAACAGTAACCAACAAGCAGTTTCAGCAATAAAATTAGATTAACATAATGGGGAAAGAACATCAGAAGAATGTGTGGAGATTCTTACTTTAGTTCCTCTGGTGTATATCAGGGAGTCAGCTGATGTAAGTTAAAAAAAACAGAGACACTTTGAAACACCTGAGAAGAGAATTTTGAGTCAAAGTTTTCATTACTGTGATCAAACAAGTTGAGATGATTTAGAGACTATGTTTCACTTTAAAATGATAAAAAGAATATTTTCCTGCCTAGAATATTGCTATTCCATTCTCTACTATGGATTCTCTGCTGCTTTATAATAAATCTTTACATACTCCAAGACCTTCTGTCTTGCAGGATGTTTCTCTTTAAGAAATTCCTAATTTTTTTTATGCTCTTCATTATCTATACTTTACATGTAAATTTTAGAAATTATTTGCTGCCCCAGACAGGTGAAACATACCACCAGCTCTATACTGTCACTGTTGCTAGACTGTAAATTTTACTACCTTTACCATTTAGTCCCTCTAGGATCACAGTTTGCTTATGTCCTCTGCTGACACAGCTACCCAGGGGATATAAACATAAGGCACTGTGTTAAGTGTATGATATGTTTCAGATATGAAAGCAGTGAGAAATAAAAATAATTTCTGAACTTCTTCTCTTCATCAACTCAGTAAAAAAAAAGAGGACCATGAAGGCCTATATTTTGCAGTATTACATCAGCCTAAAATTCAGGGTACGAATAATTGTGGGAGTTCTGTCTAACTTCTATAGCTCCATTCTGACTCAGGCAAAATGACAGTAAAGGACAAAAAAAGTGTAGCATACTGCAGAAGAAATGCAAGAGAAGGGTGGAACAGATGGAACAAGATGACTTTGTTGGTGCATAATAGGGTTGTCAGATATTTGAATAGAGATTAGGGTCTAATTTTGATTTTATTCTTTTTTTTTTCTTTTTTTTTTAATAGGTATTGTAGAAGCTGTGGCAGTTACAGTGGGCTTCTTATTAAACTCATCATTCTTACCCCACAGTAAGACAATAAGAGAACTTACTCCATTACTTTGTTAAATTCATCATCTTTAACAGGAACCAATAACAATGGTAAATTTTTCTGATGATCTAATAGCTCAATGGATCATATCAATAAATACTGAAAAATTAAAAATATAAACAGGCTGGAATCTAGTAATAGACTATATAATACACAGTATACCTGGAAGTCTCATGCCTTGTGGTACATCACTGACTTCTTTTAAAGGAAAGTATCTCCCATTAAATATGTAGAACAGAAGAAAAATATTAAGTTCCTCTCCCCATCGTCTTTCAATTCAAGCCCTAAAAAAAAGAAGTACATTTGAATCATAGACGTCTCCTCCACACTTGTGAAATGAAGTATTGCTCCCCTAGGTGGAGAGAGAACAATCCTTTACTGCTCAAAATTAACTACCTCATCATACTTGAGGTTTATGGGTCTGTCACAGAGTTTTATAAATGAACACTCCTGACTGCTGACCAACAGAAATCATGGATGAGGAAGCTCGGTTGGTGCTGAAAACATTTGGTTCTGAGAGCTGGGCAGCCATTCAAGATTCCTATGCTCACCCGTATACCAGTGTGTGAATATATAGGTCTAATGAACAGATGAACAAATTAGAAGGAAAGTTAAGATCCCAAAAAGGCCTTCACATCTCATTGCAACTAAATTTTTCCCATAGTTTTGTCTATGCTTTCACATTGCAGTATCTTTGTTATTATATCTCACTATTGCTTATGAAATTAACCTCCATATCCTGTGTGTTGAATGGGACAGCCCCCCCCCTTCCTTGGCTTAATGATTACATAAGACACCTGGACTAAAAGGCAATGACAGTATATATCATTGTTATTGGGGCATACAAAAAGAAAGGGGTCTTGAGGAAATAGCAATCTGTGTAAAGTTGGTCATAGTGGGCATGGCAAAGACAGGAAGTATAGAGATGACACAGTGATCTAAGTTTAAGGATCAGCAGTTTTCAAAAAGAGCTCTTTCTCTGAGAAATAAGTGATATTAGCAACCATTTGACACTTCCCACTCACAGTGTGGTCTGAAATTTCCTTTCCTACAGATTAAATGAGAAACCTTTTGGTAATACTCTCTGAGGCCATAACACTTTGCTAACGCCACTACGTAGTCAAAACAGCAGCTGCTCAAGGATAGCCTGAAATGGATCTGAACTAGTGAACTAAGTTAACATTTTCAAAAGCATGTATGTATATGATCTGGCTTCTTAGTAAGGTCTTCAAATGTGTCTCAGAAAGGTGAGGTGCTTAAATATGCAGATACCAGCTATATTTTCCTCTCTTTAGAAATGTCAGTGTACTTAACTTTTATTGATTTCAGAGACATTAATTTCATTGAATGGACTAGCTAGACACTTTCAGAAAATCCAACCAAGCATCTACATGAAACTTAAAGTCCTTAAATACCTTTGTAAATCTGACCCTTTTGTACTGAGAATTACTTAGAACCACAGTGAAGGGCAGTGGGATTTGGTCTCTGAATTACTGTGACTTGGACAAACAGGTGCTTTTGAAAATCCTCAGACATGGGAATGAATTTGTTACTTTATACTGTCCTGTGATTTTTTTTTCCTTTGGTCCATTGACATGAACAAATAAAATATACAGACATGTGGTTTACAGTAGGATAGCAGTAGAATAGCAGTGAAGCAGGGCATACGCAGGAAAATGGTAGAAGAAATGAAGGTTGTGATTTATATTCATCCTGGCTAAATCTGAATAGAGAACGGAACAGTGAAGGTGAATGTATTTGGAAAGAGATATAAAAATTAAACTAGCAACAAAGACTAAGCTTTTTTGTTATTATGTTTTGTTGAGGTTTTTTTTTGAAGAATACATTTTTTATGAGATATGAAATCCCCAGTAGTTTTGAGAAATGACTGGTTGTTATTCCTGTTGGGTACTAATGAACTAACACCAAGAGATCTTTAATACAAATTGGGGGGAAAATGTGTTTTTCCAACTGCTGCAATTCATTGAAACAATTAAGGACTGATTTCATGAGTCTCAAACCTCCTAATACACAGATGACTCCTGGGAGGAGCAGGAACTTCAGTCACTCAAAACCATCTTAACAAAGCAACAAGGGATTGCAGTCTTCACGGTCCACAAGGATCCAAGAAAGCAAGGAGTCTGCTGCCATTCATCTATGTTTGAAAGAGCTTAGTTTTACAGTTTCCAGGCACTAGCTGAAACAATTTTTTTCATTCTCCTTACTGGTTCTGAATTATGACTATACAGAATGAGAATTTCCTTTCATTAAATCCAATGCATATGTCTTATACAGAATATATTAATTGTTCTAGTGTGTCTTATAAAGAATGTTTTCTCCTAGCCATTATTTATACCATTTTGCCATGTGAATGTCAAATCAAATTTGTTACCAACATAAGACTGAAGTGGAGATGGCATGTATATACCTCTTCCTGTTAGTTTTATTTGGATTAGTAAGGACATTTTCTCCTTCCATACTGAGAATAAATTTCACATTCAAATGAAAAGCTTAAACTTTGTTCACCTTATCATCAGAACCGATTTCTGGTTCTATACTCTTTCCTTAAGTTATGTCTCAGTAATTGATATATTCAAGTGTGTTTGAAAAGTATTTATAAATTTAAGAATTTAGGTTCGTAATCAGCTAATTTGATACATATTAATACCTGGGTTAGCACACGGGTGGTGTGCTAACCTAGGGAAGGTAAGAAAATATTTGCTTTAGAAAATCTTATAGGTTGTGCAGAGAATGACACCTGCTTCCTTGTAGCCCTGCGTATGTTCCTGTAATGATACACCTCCCTACAGAGATGGTGTCTCCTTTTGTGCTTAACAGTAACTGCCAATACAAGTAGAGTAACAACCATCTCCCATCTAGGCTTCTTTGACATGCAAATTTGGATGGATAATCATCTACATTTTTTCAAAGTCCACCACAGGATCTGCAAAATTTGAATTTGATTAGAACTACAAAAAAATTAGAACACTTTAATCTCAAGTGATATGTTCAAGAGAGAGGTGTTTCTTGCCTACTTGTGTGACAGCTGTGGTACAACATTGTGCCCACATAATATTAATATATTTTATTTTAGAGAAAATATAAAATATTCTCCAGAAAGAGGAATCAGAACAAGTTAAGCCTGCTTTCTATGTATCTTCCACTGCTATCAAACTATAAGGATGAATTGAAATCACAGAATGAGTCCTAAGTGGACTGATTATGTCCTATCAGTTCCCTGTGTTCTTAATGGAGAGGTAAAAAGATAACATATAAGCATAATTTCCTATTTCAGACCCTAAAAACCTTAAGCTAACCACAGACTACACAAAATTTGGGAGTTTACTTGCCTGAATATCAACAGTGAGGATAGTACCATTCCAGAGCAGGAGTCACAGGCTAGCTCAGACTACCTGGTACTGACTTGGGCAGTATATAGATCTGTGTTCTCATGCATACCAGAAATATTCCTATTGCTCATCAGTTCCGCTTATGGTACTAGAGCTGTTATGCCAAGTATGTGGTGACAATTTACATTAAAGAACAGTTTTTTAATATATTTGATTAAGAAGAAAAAATATTTAAGAAATTAATTAGAGATATAAATGTAGAAAACTTACTTTGATTTTTTAATCTGTCTGAACAATAATGATTTATTCTAATATCTTGGACCTTTGCTACTACAGCTTTGTATGTTTGGTTTTCTTTGGTGCCAAGGATCTCTAAATTACTCTAGTTAAATAAATACTAGTAAAAAAAAATCCTATACTTAACCATCTGTGCAGCTTAGTTCAGTTATCTAGAAAAATTTAATGCACCCTTTTTAAAAGCCAAAATCCTTCTATATGATATATTACTTGATTATTGAATTTGTCTTTTGAAGTTACAGCAGTAATTGTTCCTGGAACTAAATCAAAATTAAATTGGGGCAAATATTCCAACAGTTTACCTTAAAATGTTAGGGTTTCCTACTCTAGACAGAAAATTCCCAAGTGTAAATTACTACATTTCCCACTCTAGGAAGTTGTTTGCTGCAATAATGGCACAAATAATGACAGTCAATCTACTGCATGGCTTTTAGCAAATGCTGGTATGACATTTATACTAAACCTCACCCAACTTTCTGAGCTATTTTACTCTCAAATGTCTTTAACAATACTTGGAGCCACTTGACTATGTCATAATGCACTTTGTCCCTTCACCATGGACAGCCTTACCCTGGCAATGAGAGATGGAGTTTGTCTCACACAGATGATCTATAATGAAGTTACACCACAGCTTCACAACTCCATAGGCAGCTAAAGGAAAGAATGGGGTCTTACTATATGTCTTTGTCGCAGTTATTGTAGCAACTAGAGAGCAAGTTGATGGTAATTTACTGCTGGCAGACATATGCAGCAGATTTCTGTCATTTGCACTTTCTCCCCTGACACCCAGAGAGCTGAAACTCCATCTACCAGCCAACACCAATAAAAAAAATAAATAGTCATATGGCATTTATTTTTCATATTTACTTGCAAGTTATGGAGAAAAATATAGGATGCACTTACTCCCTGAAGTCCAAGACACTTTATGTCTCAGAAAAAAGCCATGACATGTAACAGAATAAAGACTAGAGAAATATGCACTTCTGTTCATGCTTACAATGGTGGTACCTCATTGGAGCTCTGTCCATTTTTTTTTTAAAGTACTGTTCCTCAATAGAACCAATAATTGTGACATCCCAAACAATAAAAGGAAGTTGAAATAAAAAGGTGGAGAACTGCAACAGATGTATAGAACAGAATGTAAAAGCATAGCCTACTGACTGCAAAATTTTTCACCATGTTATTCATATCTATTGAAATGCTCCCTTTCCATTTCACAGACACAGTAAAGGGAGAGTCATTAATACACATCTCGACATAGTTATAAGGAAACTAAAAGAGATATAATATTATTATGCAGATGGCCCTTGGTCTAGGGGGCTTGAATAAAGTACCATTGTGCATCTAATTAACTCTAAAATGACTGAGCCAATTGCTTTGCTATGTTTGAAACCTTCTGTTCTCATACGTTTTGATGAGCTGTTTATTCATAAAAAATACTTGGATGTTTTGTTGGCCTCAGAACAGCACTCAGAAAGGTAGTGAAGTTGGCAGAATTAGCTTACACCCACTTGTCAGGCTAACAGAATGCATTAACAAACTTCGGGAAGTGTTTCCTTAGACCAACATTGATTGAAGGGTAAAGTCTATGACTGTAGCCTGTAAATATTCCCTGGCAGTAATTCAATAGAGCTGGAGCTCACTGTTCTGTAATGAACTGCAACTCTAACTTCCTGTTAAACTGAGCTAGCACCCATGTTCTCTACAGAAGACTTTACAAAATGAGGCTACTATGATCCTTACGCAATTCTTTAAAAGATTAGTAGTAAATTAAATGCTGGTGCACAAAGTAAATTAGAACATCAAACGATACTGGAATAATAAACTTTAAACAGTGTACCAAATAATGTTCAGCTTGCAAAAGGCAAGATATGTAAATTAAGCCCAATGCACCAGGCAACCACTGTGCATATAACTCTGTGAAATGTAATGGGAGGTGCACGTATTTATAGCCATTTTGAAGTTACTTGACTGATTCCTGTGCAGGTAGCCTCCAGGAGTACATAAAGGCAAATGTTGACATATGGTTTAGTCCTACATTTGCAAACATATAGTGCACAACTACATTAAAACAACAACAACAGCTCACATATGTTTATTTACTGATCAGGTGCTTGGGAGAAAACAATTTGTTTCTTGGATGCTACTTCACCTAGTTTAAAGGATACTAAGATACATGTCTTTGCTTTCTCTAGGGCTTCCCACAGACTTTTTTGTGCTCCCTGCACATGCATAAAATATACGTACATAAAAAAAGTGTCGAAGGTGGAATAAGAATCTTCCCTTATTTGTACGATAAAAGTTCCAAAACCCATTCCCTCCCCAGGCAACTGTGCACAGCAATTTTAGGACGTGTACATGAAGTATGTGGAGTACACAGATTATGTGGAGTATATGAAGTAGTGATTGGCAATTCCTCAGGGGCCACTATCGGGATCAGGGCTGTTTAACATCTCTTTTGGTGGCATGGACAGAGGGATTGAGAGCACCCTCGGAAAGTTTGCTGACAACACCGAGCTGTTCAGTCACTGGAGGGAAGGTACCTCATCCAGAGGGACCTGGACAGGCTTGAGAGGTGGGCCTGTGTGAACTTCATGAAGTTCAACAGAGCCAAGTGAATGTTCTTGCATAAGGATCAGGGCAACCCCAAGTATAAATACAGGCTGAATGAAGAATGGATTGAGGGCAACCCTGAAGAGGACTTGGGGGTGTTGGTGGACAAGAAGCTCAACGAGACCCCTCAGTGTATACTTGCAGCCCCAAAAGTCAGCCATGTACTGGGATGCATCAACAGAAACACGGCCATCGTGTCAAGGAGTGTGATTCTTGCCCTCTACTCCACTCTCATGAGTTCCCCTTTGTGAGGGTGGTGAGGTACTGTAAGAGGTTGTCCACAGGATTTGTGAATATCCCATTCCTGGCAGTGTTCAAGGTCTGTCAGGGGCCTAGAGCAGCACATCTTAGTGGAAGTTGTCCCTGATGATGTCAGGGGGTTGGACTACATGATTTTCAGAGTATTTTCCAAACCATTCTATGATTCTGTGATCCCATAATGTTAATTTCAAAATGGACATATTTAAAAGAGCAGGAAAGCACATGCAGTTCTTTTCTACTCCAATTCCAGATGAATGTTTTTACCTTTGTGCAGCAGACCAGTGCTACCTTTGGCATTCTTTCACCTCTGACCTCATGATGTGTATTCCTGACAAAACAGCATCCTCTTTTCAAAAAGAAAGGTTTTCAGATCAGTGATTTTAGACTTACAGAATCTTTTAGGGTCCCTAAAGCCTACCAGCTGCACCTGTGCTTTTGCTCCTTTCTGAATATATCTCTGTTTATGTTTTAGTTCTGAACACCATTCTGATCATAACATAGAATTGTCAAGAGAGAAACTCACCAAATAGGTTGGGGGTGGGGGGGGCAGGGAGGGGTTGTGGGGTTGTTTTCACGGTTTTTCTTTGTGGGTTTTTTGGTGAGTTTTTTGTTGTGTTTGTTTTTTTTTTGTGTTTGTTTGTTTGCTTGTTTGGGTTTTTGTTGTTTTTTTGTTTGTTTGGGTTTTTTTTTATGTTTGGTATGTTTTGGTATTTTTGCTTAGGTTTTTCGCTGTTTTTTGGGGGGGTTGGGGCTTTTTTGTTGGAAAAAATGAGACATTGAAAAATGTGTAAAACAATAGTAAAACCACAGTCTAAAAAACTGTAGAAACTTCGAAGTGTTCAATACCAAATACAAATTATAAAATCAAACAAAACATAGTTTAGGAAATTTAAATCTTCTTACTTGAGAAAGTTTAGCTGCCTCTGAATTGGTATGCAAGTTTATGAATTAAGACCAATATCATTGGATTTTTTTACTCAAATTGCCTTCAAAGAATAGAGCAGCTACTGCTATGAATAAAAATTGAAGAAAGAAGAGAATAAAGAGAAACATCTTAAATCCCTATTTGTTGGCAATATTTTATTACAGTGCACAGAGTATTTATATAAAAAGGATTAAAAAATGTATTAAAACAGAAATGTTTTCTTAATAACTATTGCTCTGTGAGCACTGTCCTGCATTAGTACAATCGATTTTCACATCATTTTCATGCTTCTGCAGTATGTTTTCCCTATTTTAAATGCACAGATTTGCTGTAAGAATAGGACTTTGTTGCCATCCATAAGACAGTAGCCAGATTTATGGGAACTCTGAAACAGGTTTAAAAACTCCTCAAGTCTCTCCCCAGGGTGATAATTTTCCTCCTGGGTCCAAGACCTCTTTAGCTGTTCTACGGCTTTGTCTGGAGTCTAGAAGAGAAGTTCACCATCATGTTGCCAAGCAGTAACTCATCCATCACTCAGGGTATGTTCTGTGAGTACCGACTGCACAATATAATTTTCTCCATGTATTGAGGATGTTTCACTTGTCAGAGGCCTTTGAAAGTAGTCAGCTTTCATCAATGGATCTTGACAACATGGAAAGAATGAAGCACCTGAAGGAAGCGTAGGGCATAGCATTTCAAAAGCAGTATCTGAAGACTGATTATTCTTTGTCCTTGACACCTTGCCAAGGGCTAGATGAACTGAACATTTGGGAAGTAATGGAGCCTACAAATCACCGGTTGCCTACAATCCCACTCAGGCCACTAGAGGATAGCATGCTTGACTTCAGTTTTTATTACGTGTTGTATGCTTTTGACTGTTCTGATGTGTGTTGTCACTGATGTGTCAAGACTGGGCTCTGACAGGGTGTCTGACCTGATTGAGATCAACAGTGCTCTGTTATGACTGAAAAAATAAAAAAGTAAAATAGCAACACTATTGTGTGACTTTCTTTAATTGAGCACAGTCATTATCTGTGCCATATGGAAACAAACCATGAGGGTTGTCCTAGGTGAGAGGAGATGGTATAAGAACATACTGATAATGTGTTCTGTATGAGCTATATACTGGGATGTGCCCTTTGTTGTTGGAGAAGCCTTTGTCCTGATATACTTCTGATTACTCACCACCTCAATATTTTAAACTCAAAGTGAAATCACCAAAAGAGTTGGCTAAGTGTTGAAGATGTTGCACTGGTAGTTTTAAAATCTTTTATAAAAGGATTGGTATACTCTGTCTTAGGACTAAACTTCTCTAACAGTATCAAGTCATCAGCTACGTGAGAATCTGGTATGAATTAAGTGTTCAGGGTATTTTTTTCCTTCATTTAAAAGGAAAACAAAAACCAAGATTTTTTCCTGTAGAAGCCATGGAAGATAACAATAAGTGTTTTCATGACCACTTTTTATTCTAAACAAACAAAAAGAGGATCAGTGAGGCCATATTGCCCCAGAGCACTCCCTACTCGTAAATGAAAAGACTCTTCAGGATAATGCCACTATATCTTTTGAGCAACATCTGAAAACAATACTGCGTCCTGGTTAGGTGTCTAAGTTCTGCCAAGTCAAGTGAAATATAACAGTGTAGCTAACATCTGAACCAAGTGAGCACACGTAGAGGATGCCTGTGCATGAAGAGTCACAGAGCCATTTTAATGCACACAGCTGAACCTGCAGGATGTAAACCAGCATGAATGTAAGAACTCATTTTCCTCTGAATATCTAAAGCCAAACATGTATTTTCTGGAATTACCAAAATATTCCAAAAATTATATTTGTTTGTTTGTTTTGTATTTATAAGATAGCACATATGTAAAGCAATTTTAAAAGATTCTATCACTAACATTAACGTGTACTACCATTTAGAAAGAAAATTTTGGATATCATTTATATCACTAGAATCTATAAATCTTTTCAACTATTTAAAATCAAACCAATAGTTATAGCTCTCTTTTTGAATGCAGGTAAGTAGCTCATTCTAACACATAGGAAGGAAAGCAATAATTCACAGATTAAATAAAACCCTTTAAAGTTGCAAATGCCTTTGATCCTGACATACCATAATGCCCTCTGAAACTATGGAAGTTTCATGTGAAGTAGTTATTTATGTTTTCATGGACTGGAGAAGTTAAAAGTACTGGGATTAAATTATTTCCTAACACTGGCTCTATCTTTTGATAAATAAAGTATGAAAAACTGAAGGATATTTTACTATTGTGGCACTATAGGTACACATTTTTAGTGACAAAAATTTCCAGTAGTGGCTGTTTAATAGACAGAAAAGAATTTCTTCATCTTATCTAGACAAACCTCTCCCCAAACCATATTTTTGATATGGTGTAATATCCAATATTGTCTGAAACTGCACAAGTGAATGAGCTCCTACTCACTTCTCTGGGTCAGTAAAATCTAAAAAATCAAACACTTAAGAATTTTTATGCAATATTTAGGCTGGATTTCCTTAGTTTAATATTCCTATTTCTGCCTTTTTGTCCTTTACGATAACATAGCACCACCTGCTCTGGCAATTGCACTGCTTCTGTACTTGTACAGTGTAACACATCTTTGCCATGGATAATTAAGAACACTAGATTAAATTAAAATTTAAAAAATTGAAACAAAAAAATTTACATTGGTAAGAAAAAAAACATGTTAGAACTTTTCCATTGATTTATCATGGTCTCTTAAATTCTTCAAGCAATTAGAATTCCAAAATATAGAAAAGTTTCAGGACTAAACACAAACTGACAGATTAAATCACCATGTAAGCTTTCCCCCAAATTAGGTAACAACAATAAAATCATGCAGCTGTCTAAATACTACAAAATTAATATTAATAATTAAAAATGTGATATATCTGTGAAAAAAATGCAGAATTTTTACCTCAGAGGAAGCAGGTCTGTGCATAGTGTAAGGTGATGTGTAACACAACCCACCCAATTTTTAATGCAGCATTTGAATTTATTCACAGTCACAGAATCACAGTGTGGTTGAGATTGATGGGGTGAGCTACAGCAGATTGCTCAGGACCATATCCAGCTGCTGTGTAAATATCTTTGAGGATGGGGAGACCACAGCCTCTCTGGGAACCCTGTTTTAGTGCTTAGTCATCCTCACAGTAAAAAAGTATTTCCTTAAGTCTAAGCTGAATATCCCATACTTCTGTTTTTTCATTCTCATACTGTCCCTAAGAGTCTCTCTCTGATGTCTTTCCTCCCTTCAATCTGGTATTTATGCAAAAGATATTTAAAAGGTGATTAGTGGTGATCCTGCAGCAATAGCAGCTATGTCCCTTAGGCATTTGAGTGTATGTCTCATTGGGGTCTATGGAATTGTGTATGCGCAGTATTCTTAAATCTTCCCTAATAGAATCCTCCTCCAGGCAAGGCATATCCTTCTTGCTCCAGACTTTCTCACTAGTCAGAGGGACATGGGATAGAGGAGAGGAAATTTTACTAATAAAGACAAGGGAGAAGAAGGTATGGACTACCTAGGATATTTCCACATGATTTTTCAGCAGATCCTCTCTCTGCTTCAGCAGCCCATATATTCTCCAGTCTACCTTTTGCTGGTGCTCTATCTGTAGATATCTCATTGCCATTCAAAGCAGTCATCAGATTCAGTACAAGGTGGGTTTTGGCTTTCCTAATCACATTCCTGCAGTCTCAGACAGTGTATCTCTATTCCTTCTTGGTCACCTCTTCCTGCTTCCCTTTGTAGTACACTTTCTATATTTATCTTTTTCTGGGGTAACTTGATGTCCCTCTGTGAAGTTCTCCTTCTACCCTTACTTTATTGACAAAGCTTCCAGCTCCTCACCTCCTATAAGGCATTTATCCCATCTTAAGCTTGTGGTCAACAGCAATTCCCAAATCCTTTTTCCAGAAAAATGGTAGGTTGTTTATCCTGTATAAGTATTGAGTTTGTATTTCCTCTTTTTTATCTTTTTCCCACTGCTTCTCCCATTTGTCAAGGTAATTCTGAAATCTTGAATCCTGACCTTCAACATCATTCTAGATTCTCTCAGCTTTGGGCTGTCATCCATCAAATAAGTCATTGATTAAATATTGGAGTGAAACTGAGCACAGGATGAAATATCAACCTCCTTCCATTTTGACAGGGAACAACAGATAACTAAAAGTGGACTGTGGTTTTCAGTGGCTTTACATATCTTATAGGAATGTATTTGCAAAAATATATTAATGTGAAATAGTGCAAAAACCAAGCCATAACCTCACATTTAAATGTAAATATCTAGCAGCAAAAAAGGGATGAATTTCTGTGAAAACAATGGATTAACTAAGTAATGATTTTTTAAAAATTTATTAATAGTATTATAATTATGTCTTAAAATACTTTATACAGAATTTGAGATATTAGAATTAAATAAAGTTATGGAAATGGGTTTTAATAACACATTAGACTCTTCTAGAAAATTTAAAAAATATCAAAATCCCAAAAATAAACCAGCATTTTCTACTACAAAATTCTAAGGTCTAAATCTGTGTAGTGTTTTGCAAAAGTCTAGAAAATAAAAGTCTATTTTTTGTTTTGTAATGGTGTTAAGGTGAAATGCCACAGAATGGAAAATGTAATAGCGTTTCAGGTCACATTTTCTCTGTATCCTTCTCCTCATTATACAAAGAAGATAATGACAGAGCAGAATTTAATAGAAAAGTAAAGTTTTTCTGTGAAAGGATATGGCTGAAAAGTCAATTTGTACTACGTAATGTAATGGTAGCTTAAACAGTATTTTAATTTAGTTTAGTCCTTAGCTTGTAACTCAGCAAGAGATTCATTTGAAACAACAGATGCAGGAGGTTTAAAGTTAGGATTTATCTCATCTAACTTTAGCCATCTCAAAGTCAGTTGTCTAATCAGAGTGAATTATTTAGGTACTCTCTGTTGTAAGTAGAAAGAGAGAACAATCTTTACTCCTTCCTAAAATAAGTAGGATTAATCTAACTTTATTAGAGTTACTTATTTCTCTCAATTGACTAGTGATGAAATCTCTACACTCTGTTTGAGACAGGCAGTGGACTAAATTTTATATTATGCAAAGGGAGGGTATATTTTGAGAATAAGAATGAACTGTTCTCACTTTTACAAGATAAGAATTCACCTTCAGTAACACAGGAAAAACTCCAGGTATGAATATGAATCTTTTAGTAAAGCCTATGAATTTCATACATTTAACAATGTTAAAAGGATTTTATTTTAACAGTTTTTGCATTTTATTTCTCTTTTATAAATGAAATGACACTTCAGGGTGTGTCTTCAGGACTGTGCCTTTCACTGAGATACCTCAAAAGATATATTTATTCTGAAGAATTTACCATCTCACCTATAATGAAACAATAAAGCATTTCTGGCCATACCACTAAATCAGTAAAATACAGCTGAAGTACTAGAGAGGCAGAGGACTTTGTTACCTCCATGCATGCATCTTCTGTTATGTAAGTTCTTCGGGACTTTATTTTCTGCATCAATTATGCTGTCTAAAAATAACAATAATTATGCCATTTACAAATACAGTTGCATTTCAAAACAACCCTTATCTCAACCAGGCTTAAGCTAACAGGAAGAAAAAAAATTGTGAGAGGAAAATGTGTAAGAATAGTTATATCTAAATTTATACCCCTTTCTTGATAAATACAAATACACTTACAGAACTCAGCCATTATGTAATATGGCATATGAAATATAATTAGGTAATAGTCCTTGCAATGTCCTTGAAATCTTCCCTTATTCCTTCTGGAAAGTTAGATGGCAGCTTGACATTTAGTTCAAGTATTTACTTGCGGCACCTTGGAAAGTCTTGAGGAAAAAATTATACTTAATAGGTAGCTCCTGGTAAAAGGGACTGAATTGCAGTGTATTGCTGCTGATAATATGGATCTATTTACCCAGTACTTGGTTAGGAGGAGAAAGGGGAGGAGGATTTGTCTGGGAGGATTGTCTTCCTGAAACAAAGCTGCTGAGATGGAGAGAATTCAAAAGGTCAGTAGGCATCAGGGGAAGTAATTGTAAGAAGGGAAACCAAACCAAACAAACAAAAAGATAGCTACTGAAAGTAAGCCTACATCTGCCAGACACTTATTTAAAAATAAGAAAAAAATAAATATATCTAAAAGAAAAGTTTCTAGCTGGGACTCATGGCATATTTCTTTTGTTAAACTGAAAGATTATTAAGAAAGTTTTGTGTATGGCTCATGTTGACTAATAATTGCAAGGTTGTCACATAGCATGTGAACCAACAAAGAGAATACATGATGAGATACAGATTTCACCAGTGTAGTGAATTATACAGCTGTTTCCTATACAGTATGGTTTAGACTGAAAAATAAGGGATATAAGTCATGACTGAAGTGGGGAATAAATCCTAATGCTTTTAGTGTTTCCTGACTATTCTTTTAGTCTCTTTTCTAGTCCCTTTCTGCTCAAAGTCCTAATTTACCTTGTTAGGATTCTAAACTTTTCTCTTTTTCCTCAACTTGTAATTCAGCTTCACCCTTTATTCTATTCCTTTCCTGATTTCTGCCACAGCCTTTCCTCCCATCTCTTTCTCCCAACACTCTCATGCTCTTTTTTCCTCTGTGTTACCTACAAGCCCTAGTTTGTTTTATCTCTGTCTCCTTTCAGTGGGCTGTTTTTTCTGGATTAAACTCCTCCATTCCTGGACCCTGCTTTAGCCACCTACCCCTCCTCCTCACACCTTATCCCCTTCTTCTGCCTCTACTTGATTTCTTCTCCCCTGCCAAATATTTCTTTGTTGCTAGACTCCAAAAGAGGGATCAGTGAAATCAAAGAGACAGTGTCCCTGCTCATAGTTTCTGCTGAGAGATGGGGTTTCAGGGGAGACCAACCCATTAGCAGAGAGATCATGTTCTGGGGAGATGCAACATCTGCAGCAACTCAGAGAGCACAGACCTCATGGAGCAGGCAGAAGGCTTCCTGTCTGACCTCTGCTGCACACGGACAAACTGCTTAGAGCTTGGCCACGTTAAAGGCAAATTTCCATGCCCACAGTTAGCCACAGTTAGCAGCATTCCTCAAATCAGAACCATTGTCTTGCCCATCCTGGATGTCTCAGGCTTCCTCTAGAACAGAGAGGCACATAAAACTGTAAAGGTATGTGGAGTCAGAGAACATATCACTCATTGGATCACCTGCTTATGGTCTGTTCAGTATAAAAGAAATAAATGAAGACTACAATAAAGACTGGAATCCTTCAGCCATCAGTTCATGAAGTGCTCAGAAACAGCACTGAAGAGGGTCAATCAGAACTTGTAATAGTAAGAAAGAAAAACCAAGACTAACTTTACTATTACCAGATACTAAAGTGGGATAATTTGTAATAATTGTATAGGGTGTTCAGATGACAGGCCAACAGTGGAGAAAGGGAAGGATCAGAGTAGACTAGCAAGAAAAAAACACAGGAAGATGGAGAGGAGAGGGATAAAGGACTGAAGTGAAAGAATTTAGATACATAAGTCAGGAACTGGAGAAACAAGGATGTATATATATTTGTATGTATGTGTGAGAAGTCAAAGTGCCAGCAAAGGAAAGACCTGTGTGCATTCATTTTCCCCACATAAATACAATCCTTTGCCCACGTGTGTGCATGTGTCATTTGTGAGCACATTTTAAGCTTGACTAGGTGGCAAGTAGCAGGAGACTTGCACCAGGAAATGCTCATGATCTGAACCAGGGGCTAGGAAAGGGGCTCAGGGTCCATGCAGGTGTATTAGGTAGAGCTAGAGACCATCCTAATGCTTGGGAAGTCTGTGATAGTGGGTGAATGTGTGAGAATGAAGTTAACAGAGGCAGCTGGCAGATGCTGTAGTTGAGTATCTGAATTCTGCTTCTGGAGACAAGCTCCAAGGTCCTTGGGAAACCTCTGGGAGGCATCTGACAAACTTGAGGGAGGTTAACTGAAGGAGCTGTGCTGCCAGCTGGAGGAGTTAAAGGAAGAAGTGAGCAGGCAGAGCAGCATTTGCAAAGGCAGAGGGGAAATGGGATTACCTCTGAAACTCCACAGCTTGAAGTGATGAAGCTCTTATCTGCAATAGAGAAGCAAGCAGTGTCCAACCCCACTATCAAGGTAAGGGAAACCTCTAGAGACAGGGAAGATTTGCTCTGAGGATTCTAAGAGTAAGGCTCTTGCCCCATCCAAGGGCTTACATATGTGAAACAGGTTTACCAGCCTCAAAGGTAAGGGGAAGGCTGGAGTACCTACAAGCAAATAGTACTTCTCAGGACTAAGAAAATACAACTCACCATAAGAGGTAACTGCCTGCTGCAGGGGACAGAGGCACATGATTACCAGCCCAAGCAGTCATCTGAAAGGTTTGCTGCTGCAGGAGGTCAGGATCTGGAATGGAGCAGGGTACTTGTCTGAGTTTCAGAAGTGGATTTGGTAGTGGATTTGTAAGGGGAGCAACGTGGATGTTGCTATGGACAATGTCTGTCTGTTTACCTGGCCATACTGCTTCAGTGTGTGTGTCTGCCAGCACTGCTGCTGCTTGAACCTGCAAACAGCAACAACAGCAGCCATCTGCATGAGAGTGGGATGGAGGGACCCCCAAGCTCCCCAAATGCACTCAACTGGGCCAACTGCAACCAGGAAAGAAGAATTCAGAAGCCTGTTGCATCTGGCCGGTCCAGTAACATGCTTTCCAAAAGTTGCTTTGCTAAAAGCTCACCCCTTATGTGACTTAATAGTAGGAAAAAAAACTCTCTAATTATTATTAGATAATATTTTTAGCCTAAATATTTTTAGGCTTTGTCAAAACCCCAGAGTGACACAATTCACTTTAAACAATTTATATTAAAGTTAGAAGCAGTGAAGAGGAGAGAGTATGACAGCCTTATTTTTTTCTGCTTATAATGTCATTAATTGTCTCAGAATGCAGAATGCATTAATTGTCCTTCTGATTCAACAGAGACTATTGCACTCTTTTACACTTATGGTAGCACAGCTTTAAGATGTTAAGCAAATGATGATTTGAAGATTTCAGACACACAGGGTCACAGTAAAAAAAGACTTTAGATAACTTCAATAAGCAATTCTTAGTACTCGAGAAGCAAGTAAACCATTTCACAAAGCTGTGGGTTTTCTTTATGAAGCCTGTAACTGTAGACTTGCAGAACATGAAATCAATGCTTCTGCTAAGTAAAGGGATCTCTAATTGCTGTTTCGTACGTTGACAAGGCACATTATTTCTGAGGCAAAAAAATAAAAGCTAGATTATTTCTGTTTCTAGAGGGAATAATGAGTTGAAATGTGGTGGCTTCTGTCTGGTTTTCATTGTCTTTTTTATCAAGTGGATGGCTGGTAGATTGATAATTTGATCCCATCAAGAAGCAGAAAAAACAAGGAACATCACCCCATCACGTGAATTAAAAAGGTAGATAGGAAGAAGATGCAGGTGAGTGATGAAATAAGAGCAGTCTTTTAAAATCAGTTTTGTACAATAAGCCTAAGGCTGGCTTTCAGGTTGAGGAGCTGCACCATGTGTACAGTGCTATGAAGCAAATCACTTCCACACAGTTTTACTACTTGTATTACTTTTATGTTGAATGAATAACCTCCCTCTCACCATAAACTTTTGAGGATAAATTGCACAGATAAGACTTGCCAAATTTCTTTCAAATGAGAGGTGTTATCTTCTAATCTTCTCTGCTAGCAAAGAAATACCAGGAAATATGACCCTCTTTTGGATTCTGTGCTATGCCTACCCGCTGGGCCCTACTGTTGACAAGCTTGCTGAAATTATATTTTCTTTGGTTGGGAAAGTAATGTGTTGCTTATATCAGGGCTGTGACTGAAGCCCAGCACATCAGAGAAGCATGAGAGTGCTGTGAAGTAATCATAGATAAAAACAGGACATATTTGTAAACAGGTTGTGTGAGCCTGTTGGTTTTCATTCACCTGTGGAGAGAGAATGAATGCCTTATAAATAAAGCCAAAGGGGAAGATGTTAAACATGCTGTATTTGCTTTGTAAATATATGCATCTAAAAATAAATTTGCATTTTTTGTGTTTAGCTCTATATTATTATATCAAGGTCACTTTCTGCAGTACCCTGCAAGACAAATTAAGTGTACCACCAAAAATGAAGGTAGTCTCTAAAACAAAATATATTTTTCTAGCAGTAAGGTCCATGATGATTTTTCAGCATATATATATGTGCCACATAAATGCTGTTGGTTTGTTTCAAGTGAAATGAAAAGTCACTGTGTCCTCTTACCCACATCTTCCATTCCAAGTCTGCACATCTTATATCCTCAGGAAAACAGCTCTCATATCTGAGCAACAGAGATCTCCTCAAACTTCTTTCTCCCCCTTGATGCATGGTGTGTGAGGACCCTGCTCCAGAACACCCACCAGGAAACCCAAAACCCGGTTCTGAATATGTTTCCCGCATGGTTCATAAACTGGTGTGATATGATAAATACAGACCATATCATTCTGTGGTGTGGTTCAGCTCCCAGCAAGTGGATGTAGGTGAAATATCTGCAAAATTCCATTATTTGACTGGAATTCATCATATGTCTGAGACAGCAGAGATTTCCAGGACCTTTTGTGTCTTTATCTGTTTGTTCTTCATCTCTCCTGTCCCCTTCCTTTCTACACACCTTCATATTTCCTGGGATACACGGAAGGGAATTCACAACTTCATAATCCTTCTTGCAGGGATGTTTTTAGTTCTACTCAGGAAATGAAAAAGACAAGATTTCACTTTAGTGTTTATTTGTATGGGATAAAGGATACCGGCTGCAGCAGCTGCATTTTCCAGTATTTTCCTTACCATGGCTTTAGGAGAGTTTCTCTCTGGTCAGATTAAAAAGGTTTTGGTCTTCCTTTATTCACATGAGCTTCCACTGTTTTCTTGTATGCAAAGTTCTTGCAGCCATTATCTAGGGATAAGGAAGGAAGACAGCTTTCCTTAGAATTATTTTTAAAGTATTTCTGTAATAAACTTTGCATAATCATTTTAAATCCTAAAGGAAAATTGGTTTTAGCTATTCCTTTTAGTAATATATAAAAATTGTCATTGTAGCAGAGGGTTCATCTTCACAAAATGAATGATCATAATGGCTTCTTTGTAAATGCTTATTGCATTGTATTACAGGAGAACCTCTTCTGAGATAACATGTTACATGAAAAAACCTTTTGTGATTTTAGTTTTAGAGATTTAAATGTCAGCCTTCATGAAAAGTGTTTTTTTAAAAGCTGAAAAAGGCAACAGACCCTTCCATCAAGTGACCTCAAATGGAGTTCTTTCCAGATAGGAAAAAAAGTACATCTTAAATGATAAAATAAAAGAAATTGAACTGATTCTGTTTTAAAAGTTTAGGGTTTTTTTCCAAGATACCAAATAAATTTATATATTAATTTCTACCATCCAGACATGGATGGTAGAAATTAATCTGTTATACTTGCATACTGATGAAGGAGAAAGTAAATACTTTTTACTAAAATTATTATCTTGGTACAAGTGGATTTCCACAATAAACAAAAAGTTTAGAGAGTGTTAAAAGACATTGATGTGCTCAGATATTCCACATTAGACCAAACCTAATCATTTAGTGTCCTCTGACCCAGAAGTAAAAATTTACTATTAAATGTACCATGCCTCTGGGTTAATGCTTATGTCATGGTCCTTGGAGGGCTGTAATTGGACTGGCTTTCAAGCTAAAAATTACAGCTGGAAGTGAGACTGGGTTTGCTTCTCAGGAGGCATGCTTCCCCTCAGCAGGGAATAGACAAGCAACAGCCACTTGGCACCGGCTACATAAATCTATAGGGTCAGTTTTTGTAGGCTTGTCCCTTCTCACTTATATTTGACATAGGAGGAAAGGTATTTTAGTACATAAATAGGCTAGTCCACCTCATTGTGCATCATAAAACTTGTCACTGTTAAATACCATGTTTGAAAATGAACTAGAGGCTTCATAAATGAGAACTCCTTGACACTGGCTATAAATATGCATTTTCTGTGATAACCAGTGATGGTAGCAAGGAGGTTGAGACATCTTTTGCAGTGGCCCTATCTGCCTGGCTGTGAGTCTGTCACAGCAAGTGAGCCACTGAGAGCAGGTAGCTGAGGGGACACTAGGTGCAATCTCTGTCATCAGAAATCTGTTAGGAGCCTCAGGACAGGAGTCTGTGTAAACTCATATAATGAAAGTGAGAGGTATTGGGACAGTTAAGACACTAATTCACAAAAGGGGAAACAAATCTTCATCATCATTTAGGGCAAGTCCTCTGCAGTAATTGCAGCAAATTGTGTTTTTGCAACTTGCTTTCATAAAACATCCTCTCTCTCTCCTTTCTTCAAAATCATGCAGAAATTTTTGAAATCTGTCTAATTTTCAAAGAAGAACTGTTTCTAGTCCAGTTTTGTTTAGGGTATTGTGCTGTGAAGTGGAAAATGCACATTTGTTGAATATCTTTTCCTCTTAGTCTCAGATCTTAAGACAATCTTGTTTGTTCACTATGTATACCTTGTCGTGGTTTTAAAGCAGTAACTAAAAAAATTACTAGAAAACTTACTTATTTCTTGCTGTGAGATATTGATTAGAACAAGAGCAAAACAGGCTTAAAACTTAAAAGGAATAAAGAAAGTTTATTAACAAAACTACAAGAATAAGAACACCAGAATAAACTTCCAGAAAACTCCTTTATCCCCCACTACCTAACCATTTCCTTGTTCACATGACAACATAGAGACAAAAAACTTTGGAACTTTAGTGTTTAAAACAGTTCCAATTCTTGCTGGAGTCTTTTCATCAGCCTTAGTAGAGAAACAAAAGTCTTCTTCTGCTAATCTATGGAGTTTTTCACAAGAAAACTATTTCTGTTATAGCTTTCTATTTTTCTGATGCCAGCTGCCCAGAAATCTGCCATCAGATTTTCTCCTCCCATTTCACATCACTCTGAGGTGTGTATGGGTCAATGAGTCTAGGGATGCCATTTTTAAGGATGAGTTATTCAAAGGCAAAAGTTCTCTTCATCTGTCTCTGTGAGCTTCTCTGGAAACAGAAATTTTCTCATCGCCTCTCAAGGCTTCAAATATTCAACTATTACTTCACCTCACTCTGTTCCAGCACCTCACTGTATCACAATTACTCCACCTTTTGCTCAAAATCCACACTTTGAACACTATTCCTCCCAATATACTCTGTCATGAATTAGAGGAGTTTTTTCAGGACACTATTGTCCATCCCCATAGCTTTAACAGAAAAATATTTCAGCTTATAAAGCATCTCCTTATTCTCTACCTCTTCTGAAGCTTAATTATTTTCTTTACTGTCTCTGATAGTTTATAAAGTCTCTTTACATGTGGATTACTCTCTTTTCCTTTCTCTGGATAAAAGGATTAATTTGCAAGTCTTATCTAGGTAATGAAAGGGTTAAAATCTTGCCCAGGCTTTTGTAGATGGTTCTGTGATCTCTGCCGGAGCAGGAGCTGGAGCTGTCTGCGATAGAAGATTCTTCATGGCTGCTCTGGAGAGTGTGGTCACTGTCTCAGCCCGCCGCAGGTCAAGAGCTTTTTCCTTTCTTTACTCGGCAGTCTCTGGTGAATTCAGTCACAGCAAAAACAAAACTGCAGCCGAGCCAGGGACCGGCCTGGCCCGGCCAGAGCCCAGGGCAAGCCCCGCAGGCCCCATCTCCCGACCGGGAGCCGCTGGGCCCAGCCCAGCCCCTGCCTGGGCTGCATGGGCTGGGCAGGGAACGGGAGGCCGGAGCTCTGTTACCTTTCACAGCCAGGAAACAAAGAGACAAAGAAATTCCCAGGCTTAGGTCTTAACAGTTGTTCACAGGTTAATCTCACTTTTCAATGGTTAAAACTGCTGTCAATTCTTAGAAATGGCCAGTTGTTGGCTAGGAGAAAAACTTCCATCAGCTGCCAGCAGTTTTAACTTCCTTAAGTGTTTCTCTTTGTTTTCTTAAATGCCAATCTATCACAACCTATATATAAGAGAAAGCAAAAGAAAGGTCTTGATGTCTTACTGTTACAGGAAATACTCCATCCTGAAAAAACTGTAATTCCCACAACTGGAGAAAAACCCGTAGCAATTCAGATCAGATCTGTAATTCTATTTCATTGGTTAATTTCATTGAAGTAAAGATTGACAATGTCAAATAAGCAAGACCAGTAAAGATATTTGTATATATCATAAGGATCTGTGCATGATGCATCTTCTCTCTCTCTGGAGATCCAGGATAAATAGCAAAGCTGACACTTCAAGCCTTGTCTGTTTCCATAGTATTATCAACAAAAGATCTAGTGACTGCCTTTTTTGAATGCAGACAATGCAGACACATGGTTTAGTGGAATTCTTCTGCAGTCAGTGGTGACTGAAAACATCTCAGTAGAGTATTCAGATGACCTACTGGACACAGCTACCTCAGGGGGTGATGAATCCCCACACCTCTGTGTGCAGCACTTCACTGCCATTTGGAGCAGCTTAGGTAACTTAGACTGAAAACTTGACTTTTCAGTGCTTGCAGTTAAGTGACAAGCATCCCATCCAAAGAGAATACTGTAGTCCTGATGAACTCAAGGAGAATGCTTACACCAGCATTTCCCTGTTAATTCTTCCACCACTTGCAGAATCAGACCATACTTAATGAAAGAACACATTGTAGTATATTGAGAATTCGAGGCCACTATGAAGATGAGAAAGTCTTTTCTGTGACATTATGTCTGTAACTGTATTTTATGACAATTAGTCCTAATTTTGCCTATATCAGTTTATGGTCATAAGACATTAACACATTTAACAGCAGCTTTTTAAAATTTCATAAACATCACAAATGCTAACCCTTCCTTAAAAACAAAAACAGAACCAAAAGATATATAAAAGTTATATAATAAAAAGATTTGTAATGTTTTAAAATATAAAAGCAGTGCTTTAAGCTTTAAATTGTGGCTGTCAGGAACTGCAGCATATTGCTATAGAAAATAAAATACCTAAATAAGAAAAAAAGTCGGAAAAATATTCATGGAAAAAAAGAGCCACAAATTGTAAAATTGCAAGGTATTAAGTCCTTTTCAGTAATTAAAAAATCCTTAGACTTTCAAAATATTTTCCCATTGAAAATTAATCAATCACATGATGAAAATATACCAATCATGTGCAGTGTTTATTGCTCAGTGAGAATAGGCTAGTCTCACTTATGATTATGTTCAGAAATAGCTTGTTAATATCATCTCTATGCATACATAACCAGAGCTATTAAGATAGCAGATTACAAGAATACAGAGAATCCCTTTATTTATTTATTTTCCCCTTTAGGAATCCAGATGGATGATGTCTTCCCCTGTGGAATTATTTTATCCTGCACTCCAGGATAAATTCTGTCTTTCTCTATCACATAACCTAGAAGATGAAGTGATCTGCAGCAGAATCTGTAACTGTACTATTGATGTATCCATGCAGAGGGCAATCTTAATGATAGCAGGTTTCCTTCAAGAACATGTATGGATCATTTACTTTTACAGGTCTTTCACTTGTTAGAAGCTTGCAGTCATCATTGCAGATGTGCTTGCAAGCAGATGTTATCCCAGTTAACACATTAGCTCCCAATGGAAGTACTGACCCTTCAGTGCAAATGTATTTGGGTTGTCATCCAAACCCAGGGAGGAACCCCAATGATTTAGATACAATCAAATATGTGCTAGCTTTTAAATATGTTTATATAGAGAACTATTATCCAAGAAGACTGGCTAAAGAAACAATTAATTTATTTGAAAGTAAAAGATTAGAAGCTTATTTCATACCTGTTTGGAAAGGGATTTTTTCCCAAATATTTTTTTAAAAAGCATGTCATATATAGGGAGATCATTATTGATATTTTGATAGAAGAAATTAGACAATATATTGTCACACTTTTCCATGAAGTAACTCCTATGTGGCTTAGCATTTACTGGAGAAATTATTTCAGTCTATTTGGCTATAGCAGACTGAAGCCCTCTATACTCATACTCCAGGTAAACATCACAAGCTCAAATTTATTGATTTAGCCATTAGTGTAGCTCCTATCTCTCTATTTCTAAGTAACTGCATATGGGGGAGCAGGAATTGGGGATGCTGGGTGTGGATATCAGGAGAAGAGTGAAAAAACACATAGCTTATTCACTTGAAAACAGGGTTGAAGCCATGAATTTTTAAAGAAATTTAGATATCTAATTCCATCTTCCAGACTTTAGTGGAGTTGCAAGAACATTTTCTGCATGTAAAACAACATATTGGATGTAGTCCTGAATTGTCTTATGTTACAGAGCCAGGGGCAATAAGATACAATAGGAAATTCTCAATGTACTAATCTGCAAACAAAATGAACTTATCAAAATAAAGAAATAAATGGAATGGAAGCTTCAACTCTTTTAATCTTTTAATCAAAGGATTAGTGGCAGAATGTTATAATGAAGACCCCACATTAACACAAGTCTCCATTACTTGAATGCTAAATTAATTAGTGTTACCATGAAGTTTCATAAATTCCTTAAACTAGCCTTGTCAAAATAAATGAACAAAGTATGTTCTATGATACTCTAGCACTTTCTTCCTTTTTTTCTTTTTTTCCTTGTTCTATTTTCTTTGCATTTTGCCTGCCTGTGTGCTTGCTAGTTCACAAAACTGTTAGATCACATTGTAGACTTGCTTCAATGCCTGTCAAACAGAGCCTTAGTAAGCTTGGTGGGGGTCTGAGTAGGCACTGAGTGTCCCAGTATCAGTGAAAATAAGTCATGTTCTATTGTTACAGCTAATTAGCCTGCAAGCATTGCAGAGCAGGTCCTGTCTTTGAGGGTGTGATTGTACAGCACTTAACACAATGGGACATCCATTCTGATTGGGTTATCTCCATTAGTAGCACAGTTCTTTAGTGAATGCAAGTATTGTAAATCTCTGCCATGTGCTCAGGGTTGTTTTGTTTTTTTTTTTTAATTACCTCCTTTTAGAAAGTTCTAATCTGTGCAAGACATTGGATAAATAAAGTATGTACTATAAAATCTGTCAGGTAGCTGTTACCAAGAGCTGTGACAATATTTTTAGATTATTTTATTAACATTCAAATGATAAGAACAGGCAAAAAATATTTAAGTGATAATTTAATACATTTCTTTAGTGTGTGAACACTTTCATGCATATATATGTGCATTCTATTTATGTATACTTATGTGAAAACTTTAGGCCAGACTGTAATCTACTAGTTCAAACAGATGACCACCTGGCTGGGAGCTCCATCAGAAATTACATTTTGTATAAAACTGACACAGCAGACACCCCAAAGCGAGAAGGAGGAGAGTGGAAAATATTGCATGGCTCAAGGAGTGTGGCAATGAATATCTGATATCATAGAGAATTCCTGTGACAGCCTTTTTTTAAGGTATTGTAATTCTACTACTCTCAACATGGGGTTCTGCCCAACAGCCATACTGTATTTTATTACAAGAGGCATAAGTGAAAAAGCTCAGCAATGATAATTTCTGCACTATATTATGCTCAGTGCCCTTCAATTTTGATGGTATTCTCCTATAAGGCACATAGAAAACATAGTATTTGAATTTAATCTGCAAGAAGGCAGAATCAGACTTTACTCCTAAATACTATAAGGGAAAAAAAAGATTATGTATATTGCTAAAAAATAGTATCAGAAGATATTTTAGTGAAGAAAATTAGGTGTTTCATGTCTATGTGCATCATCTGCATTTCAGAAATGTACAGTACTCTCTTACTGACTTTATTCAGTATTGGAATTCCACTGGATAATTATGAACTGAGTGTGAGTACTGGGGAAAGGACAATATCTTTAAATTATAATGGCTCTGTTTTGTTTGATTGGATAAATTCCTATTAGAGTGTGCATGTGTGTGTAGGAGAGAAGCCGCTGATGTTTCTCAGCTCTTCATTAAGCCCTATTTAAAAGTCTCAGAAAAATATAGTTGCCTTTTTTTCTTTTGTAATCAGTCATACAGCAAATACTGCTGGCCAAAGCATCACTGTTCTTCATTGTCAACGGCCTACTGATGTGAAAGGAAAATGTTCCCCCTTATACAGAGTTAAATGCTGAACCATCTCACTGTCACTTTGACACCTTCATAGTGCATACACATAACCTCTCACCTGACTATGCACTTTAATAGCAGATTAAATCAAAGCCCTCTTTCATGGGGGCAGTAGGACTCTGCAGTCACAGAGTTGGAGACTCAAAAGCAATTTTCTCTGTACCAGAAAATGAATTTGTGGGGAGTCCCTTCATTTGTCCAAGCCTTTGGAAAATAGAATTGCAGCAATACATTTCATGCTTTTTATTTGTGTGGCTCTGTGAAGGGACAGTTGCTTCCCAAAAGCACTGTTTCAATCTGTTTGCTTGGAGATTCAGCCCTGGATTGCTACCTGCCTGGAAATCTCATCCCAGACATTAAGAATACAAGATTTTTTTCTCGTGAAAGTTTGTGTTCTGCAGAAATTGATAAATATCCCAGAGAAGACTGGCATGTTGTAATGCTACATTTTGGCTCAGTTTGAACCCTTATAGCAAATAAATATGAAAAGTCATACCAGAGGTCTGCTTAAAATCCAGGGGCTCTGTTGTGAATCTTATGTAAGGTTCAGCACTGCTTGTTCTCACAGTTGACTGTGAAGTGGGTCTGGCTCCCAGCCAGGTCCCCCACACAATGATTAACTTAGAGACTGCACAGCACCATCTGGTACTGTCTCAGGTAGGAAAGATATAAATGGCTGAGTAGTTACACTTTTCCCTCTGTAAGCAGAGTAATATTTGAGAGATGGCACCTTTATCTTATTTCCCAGCAAAACTGCCATGAAATATTTCATGTACAGATAAAACTTGGCCTTAGTACTAAACCTCCTCCCCAAAATTTTTCTGGAAGTCTTTGCTTCTTGCTTTGGTTTATGTACTATTTCTGTGTCCATCTGTCTGTCTTCTCCCATTCCACCCTTCCTCCCTCTCATTTTGTCTCATCCTTTCATTCTTTCCTTCTTTTT
Source organism: Poecile atricapillus (assembly GCF_030490865.1). Classification (NCBI taxonomy): domain Eukaryota; kingdom Metazoa; phylum Chordata; class Aves; order Passeriformes; family Paridae; genus Poecile; species Poecile atricapillus. The sequence goes on along the minus strand of NC_081249.1, from coordinate 58,671,007 downwards.
TCACTTTTTCTTGAAGTTTTGCTCAATCTTCCCTGAATGTTTATCTTGAGTCCAGGAGCTTGATTATCAGCTAGAGACCTAGATCTGCCCTGTTTTCTGCCTTCTAGCTGGAGAAGTATTTCTGTGGGTGCTTTTGCTAAGTCAGCAGGTGAAGTGAATAAATAGCTCAGAAAGAGTCATAACTCTTGGGGCTGACATAGTAGAAACACCCCCATTTCCTAACAGAAAATAGAAAAGATATGTTTATTCAAGACAGCACTGTTAAAGAGGGAAAAACGTAAACAAAAAGAGTCACAAGTTCCCATCTTTTCCTTACCACTCTTTCTGTCTTGGGTGGTCATATTTTTCAGTGGCTTAAGAATAGTAGGACATGATCCTTTGCTGTCCTGTTTTAAAACACAAAAGCTGGCCCTCTCATCCTGGCTCTGTGTTTCTGATAAATCTCTTCTATAATGGCCCTTTAAAATCAAAAAGTGTGAAATACGAGGGTCACAAAATGTGAAATAGCCAAGGACCTGAGATTTCCTTGATTCCACAGGCCTAGCTTCCTGTAGTGCCTCCTCTGAGGCTTAAGTGGTGGTTTGGCAACTACTTCTTCAGCCTTCAGTAGCTAAGAAGAGTCTCCCTACAGAGGTGGAGCTGATTCAGCCTCTAAAATAGTTCTCATTGACTTTTTTCCCCCTGTGTCTGTGTGTTTCACAAACACAAAACCTGAAATATGAGCAAACTTGTCAGGTTCACAGACCCTGAGCCTAGAGTTCTAATCCTTCTTGAGAACCAAAACTCATGGAAATGAAAATATAATAATGAGGACACATGATACTATAATGAGAAAGTTGTGGCAGAAAACAATATCCTGAGAATGTGTTTAAGGCAAAAAATGCCTCAGACATAGCCTGAGAACTTGACACTATTAAATATTTATGAAGGATTGATTCTTTCTCTGCAATTTTGCCAAAAGTACCATATTTTTCATAATTATTCCTACACACCCTTTTTTAAAAATATAATTTATTTATTTTAAGAGCACTTGAATTTTAGAAAAAATAACAGTTCTGTGTAGGCTTAGTCTGAGTGTTGTAAATTAATAACTGTTGAGCAGGTATACAGGACTCAATTCTGCTGTGTTTACCACAATCAGCTGGTGAGATACTTTGACTTCTGCTCCTAGAGCTTCCTAAAGCCAGGAAGTGACTTTGAGAGTTCTGTTTAACAGTGAAGGGAGCTAAAGACACTTAAACCAGCAATGTAACACATCAGATTGGTTGTGAAGTTGGAACCCGAATAGGCATCCCTAACAGACAGGGAGGAGCCCTATACGACAGCAGGGTAGTTGGAACAGCTCCCAGCTTCCTAACAGAAGCTTAACTGTTCACATCAAGAAAACACTTAAATTTTTATAATTATTTTGTAACAAGCTAAAATTCCTCAGAATGGGATTGTAACACTGGATGGGCTTTGGAATCGTAGACCACAAAGCAAGTATTATACCTGTACCTGGATGCTGACATCAAAGAAATGAGGAAATGTTTACAGAAGTGTAAGGGATTGTTACTATGTTTAATGGATTGGAATTAAGAACAGTCAGACATAGGCTGAAAAGCAACAAAAGCTTCCTCATATTGATATGTCTGATAATATAGAAGAGACTCCAAAGGGAAGTTGTAAAAGAATAATCAGTGCTAAAAGTCAGAATATAATGATAAATTCTTCATTGGCAGCAATATGAACTAGGCAGCCCAACAGGGTTTTTCTATCCATGGCTTCCATTATTCTATGGCAAAATTAGAAGGCAAATAAGCAGAATTGTTCAAGACAGTGTTATCTTTTATTGCCAGTAGGAGAATGCTTACCCAAGCTAATCATGCTGCAATATAACTTCAACATTTTATATTGGATATTATTATAGGTACATATCACTATAACATAGTGCTTTCATTTTGAGCCCATCATGGTGCTGTAACAGTTTTCTAGCAAAACACGTTAAATTTAAAGGGGAAAATGAGTGGGAAGTATAGTACTCAATTATCTCTACTGTGTCTTCGGTTTTAGGGATTTTATTGTTAGACTTGGCTTTTCTTACTAGTTCACACAGCAGCTGGGATTTACTCTGTGTGTGTGTCATTTTAGTTTGAGGGTCTCCAGAGATTTTAAATGCAGTCAGCCTTCCCTATACTGTGGTATTTATTTTGCTTGCTTGCTTCTCTGTAGTTTTTAATTTCATTGAAATGAATTGCTGTTTAGATCAATGACTTGCAAATGTCAGTGTACTGATGGGATGCTGGGGATGAAAAAAATTTTCAGTTAGATCTCATGAGCTGTGAGGACACTCACTACCTACAAAATGTGTCATTACTAAACCTCAAGCAACTCCATTTGGGGTGGTAAAATAGAAACTTCAAAACCTTTGAACACAATAGTCAAAATTAGGTCCAGATTACACAGAAGGGATAATGCTCCTTAAATTGTTCATCATGTTCCTAGGAGCAAATGGATGCCTTTATGGTGTCAAAGATATATTGTTATCTTGACTGCTGCTTATGTTGGAAAATAAATTTATTTGAAGTGTCAGAAATTATTTACATAAAATGGAGCTCCTTGTTCATCAAGGAATTCATCCACCACTCTGAATCCAGGTCTAACCAACAATTAGACATGCATTTTTGTAGAGATTAAAAATAATGTAGAGCCTAGATATACCACTTAAAAAATAATATAATACATGTATAAGGTTGGTCAAAATCCAAGGCTGACAGATTGAGGGGCAGAGCACTGAGGTGCTTAAAAATATGAGCTCAGAGTTGCAGTTGTTACTCTTCTTCCACATGCCCACATCTGCTTCAGATTTCTCAAGTAAGGAATAACCAAAGAAAAGCCTGTTCATTTCTCTGGGTCTCAGAGGATGTGATTTCCATCTGAGACGAGTTTTAGTCTCTCAGCATTTCATTAAGAAAGCTTACCATGAAAGCCCTGTCCTAAAGGATGCAATAGATATGCCTAGATAAAATTAGACAAGATCTGATTTTGAAGTTTTTCTTCTGGTAAATTTCTTTCTTCTACAAAATTTCTGTCCCAATGTGCATGTCAGTTAGCCTTGGTAATCCTGAAGCAAAGGGCTAATCTGAAATTCAGGTCTATCCTACTGCCAATAGATACTTCATTTATTTAAAAGCCAGGTTAAAGAGAGGTCCAGAAGGTGCATCTGTTTCTATGACACGCTTTTTCATTTGGCAATCACCAGTGAGGAATGTGAAGGTGACTGAAGGAGGCTGCATTTATCTGTAAATAAGCTAGGACCTCTTCTACTCATTCAGTGGATAAATTAAATGGCCAGTCCATCTGAGTCCTCTGAGACACTATATGGATACACCACTATTTCAAATGGAATGAAGTAAGATTTTACAAAAACAGTTTGAATTATATAAAATATATACACAACTTCTATCACTGTTATATCTAGTACTTTTGATTAAAAATTTCAACTGAAAAGTTAATAATGATGCCTTATTCCTGTAGATGTTCTGTTTTCTTCAACACAGAAGAATCCAAGTCATAGAATGGTTTCTATTGAAAGGGACCTTAAAGATTATTTAGTTCCAAGCACCCCTGGCTTGGACAGGGACATTTTTCTTTAGACTAGGTTGCTCAGAGCCCCATCCAACCTGGCCTGAAACACTTCCATGGTGGAGATGCAGAATCACCTCTCTTGACCTGCTGATCACACTGCTTTTTATGTAGCCCAGGATACCATTGGCTTTGTGGGATACAGATACACATTTCTGAGTCATGTCCACCCTCCCACGCACCAGTACCTCCCCTACACTTCAACCTGGGCAGGGCTGCTCTTGATCTGTCCATTCCCCAGCCTGTGTTAATACTAGGGGTTGCCCTGACCCAGGTGCTGCACGTCGCCCTTGGTCTTGTTGACCTTCATGAGATCCCCGTGGGCCCACTTCTTGAGCTTATCCCTCTGAATGGCGTTCCATCCTTCAGATGTGTCGACCACACTGCTCACCTTGGTTTCATCTGTAAATTTGCTAAGGCTGCACTCAGTTCCTTTAAAAATACACTCAATCCTTCTGTCTATGTCATTAATGAAAATATTAAATAACAGTGGTCCCAATACTGGCCTCTGAGGGACACCGCTTGTCATTGATGTCCATTGGGAGTCTAAGCCATTGACCATTACTCTCTTGATGCAACCATTCAACCACTTTCTTATCCATCTAATAGTTCACTCATCACATCTATCTCTCACCAGTTTAGAGAAAAGGATGTTGTGGGGGGCTGTGTCAAAGGCTTCACAGAAGAAGCAAAGTTGTATCAAGGGTCTAAAACAAATGAGAACTATAGAACTGAGAGTTAGCTCTTTTTTCATTTATTTCCACTGTCATTCTAATCCTACCTGGAATCTATTGTTACCAGGAGAAAAACTATGCTATCCGAACTGTTGAGCTACATAATTTAACTGTGATAACTTGTGGGCATAATAATCAGGAACAACTCAGCATTGATGAGTTTGCATCACTATTGCAACACCTGCTCTTCCTAAAGTCCAAGCACCTATAGGTGTCTGAACCTTTGGTAGAACAAGGGAGAGTGTGAGTATTTGGGAGAGGTGTCAAAGCCTGACTTCATCTCCTTACTCAAATATCTGTCCAGATTGCTGTCAAAAATTTGAAGGAGAGGTGTGGAGGTAGTGGGAAAGGAAAGGTCATTATAGAAGTGTAATGGAACTGGTCCTGGACACAAAATTAGTCTGAGCAGAACTGCAGTTCTGAAGAACAGCAAGTTTAATAACATTATTTAGCCCTGAATACAGCTAGAAGGGCAGTAATCACGAAGAAAAAATATATATATATGTATGTATACATATAGCTCTTTGTCTCCACACACACCTTTGTGGTTATAGCTGAACATTTACATCTACTCATCATATATATATATATATATATATATATATATATATGTACACACACACGCATACAAGCCCAGCCTCCTGTGTGTACAGACAATAGGCCTGACATCTAAACGAAACTGAAATATATGCACAACCTTAGCTAGTACTTGTGATAAGATATTAAGCCCAGCTGGATGGGAACAGAAGAGAAGGGCTGTGTAACTGTGATCCATTGTCCTATATCGTCTCTGTAGCGATAGAAGAGCAGTGTATCCCAGCTTGTAAGAAAATTTACAATGCATAGAGAGTATTTGAAGAAAACATCAGCTAAGTTGTTCTTTTCAAATGTTATTACTTACAGAAAGTCACCAGTATGATAAGAATTTAAAATCCTATTAGGCAATTGAGATTTTTTTTCCTGTAATTTGACATGAAAGTCTTTTTGTTAGTGACTTTCATATTGTATTAGCTATAAAGAGAGAATGGAGAAGTAGGCTCTGGCTCTGAGCCAAGTCTGAGATGCAGTCCTACCACAATAAATTCCAGGGTGAATGGCAGAAGCATGCAAATGAGCCAAGAACTCAGATGAGCAGATGTGGAACACATGGGCTGATAGGAAAGTGTGGTGTTAACCTCCTACTTTTGTTATGACAAAATTGCTTGAAATCTGGGGGGCAGAACCGGTTTCAGGTTGGACAATGTCAGTTCCATGTTATTAAGGATCATTCTTACACAAATCCTCTATTTTTTCAATTCATGGACATAATTCTATCTTCCCACTCTAATTTGCTTCAGGCAGCTTACTGTCTAATATTTCTATTTTTTTAGAACCCTTAAATATTTAGCAGAATATTGTATCACAACACTGTGTAATCTCTCTTTGTGTGTGAGGAAAAAGAATAACGTTTGTGCATTGTCTAAATTATGCTTGAGAAAGATGTATCTTCTTTTTAATGAGTAAATGAAAATATAGAATCAAAAGATTATTATTCCAGTTAGCAAACCTACCTAGAGAAGGACCTAAGTCGAAAAGAAAATCCATATCAAATGAAACTGAAAATTGCAGTGCAAATTACACATGAAGAAAAGAAAGAAATTATTAATATGCATATTTACACATCCAATGCTTAATGAAAACATCTGGTCCTGGGTGGGTGTGGGTGTGTCAGTTTTCTTGTTTTGTTTTTTTATGTATGCATTGCAGCATTTATAAAGCTCATCTTCCTAGAGCCTACAACAGAAATTCACAATTTAAGTGGCATAATGAACAGATTTATGCAATTCAATTGTGGTGTCACTAAACCTTAACCTAAAATTATACTGCTGAAAGTGAATAGACCTCAGAGGAGACAACAGCCAGCATCTATCTGGCAATCAAGGTATTGTACTGATAGTACCCTGAATGCATGATACAGGACAAATATTGAAAAGCCATTTCTTCTGCTTTGTCTGCTTTCAAAAATGACACATTTAAAACAGCATCATATAGTGAAGAAATCAAAGAAATGTGCACATATATAATCAAATCTTCTTAATCCTATTTTAATGGGATAAAAGCTTAATTCTTAGTTTACTGTACAGCAGACTTGGGATATAAATTTAGCATCTTATCTATTTATTCTTATCTAAATAAGAATAAAATTTTAGCACTGTATTTGAGTATTTGTTGTCAATGTCAAAAGTACTGAACCAGACAAAGTTGACTTGCATCCTTTTTATAGCTTTCCCTGTAATTATCCTGAAAAATTGCAAATTATTTTCAAGTGCCTCAGTGTCCCCATTTATAAAATAAGGATAATGGTTTTCATGAAGATAAATAACAGAAAAGGACAATTAGAAACCTAGATATAGTGATATGTGTCTTGAGTGAATGTGACTTATACAGATGTAAAAGAAGAAAAACATGTAATTATGCTACCAGAAGTCACTAATATTCTTGGGTTAAATTCTAGTTAGTCACTGGGCTTTCTGATTTAGCATCAGCAAGACCAGAACAGTTATTTACATAATGTTATTTGACAAGTAAATTATCTAAACTGCTGATTAAAATATTTTTTTTAACATATAAATACACATGTATTTATAAAATATATATGCTAGGACATAGCAAAAATTAGCAATAAAAGATAATTCTAAATAGAAGTATTGTGAAAGAGGGGAAACACATTAAAGAGAAATTTCATGCCTTAAAGTAAAATTGAACTTTTTTTTAAAAGTAATTTCATATCTCTATTATTATCTGAGATGCAGAAATTCAAAGCCTTTGATAAAAATGTAGATAAATAGATTATTTTATAGTGCTGAAGTGACTTATCATTTCAACAATGCTTGAAATATCTTTATGGATTTCCACCTCAAATTGCTTGAGTTTTGTCTTATAAAAGATATGTTCCTTTTATCTACATTATTTTTATCTTCTCACTGAATTGACCCCCTCCAACATCTTATAATTACCTGAAGTACATTGTTTGATATCATCATTAGACAACTCCAGAAATGTAAAAAGGTGTGATTACTACAGTATTTGAAAGGCTTATTATAGCCACTAGAATGACTTTTACTTATCTAAAAAGTAAATAAGTAAAAAATAGAAAAATGTATTAAAAAAGAAAAAAAGAATGTATTACGATCTTGGAGAAAATTTAGAGGCTACATATTTTAGTAGTTGATTTTTTATTGCTACATGGCAGTTATACCAATTGATGTTATAATCTTTTTTATTTGGAAGCCACCTGGTAATCACTGTCTCTCTCTCTTCTTGGACTGACTGTTCAGTGCTGTGCATAGCAAATGACACAGCATCTTGAGATGCACTTAGCAACAACTAAAAAAGATAACTGGAAGTTAAGGTAAAAGGTAATGCATATCTGAGGCTCAAACCTGACAAACACAAGGATCAAGTGGAAGTTAGGCACTTGGCTTCTCTGGCATCAGTGGGATATAGGTACCTGAACACATTTGAGGATCTGGCTTTGCATTTTAAGGCATTACTTTCTTGTTTAGGAATATAATCCCACATCCTGTGGGGGTCTTCCTGCTTCAGGAAGAAATAAAGTGGGAAAGCTGTTAGTTTTCCTTATTGTTTTGAATATTTTTGTCTCTTTTAGAGTGTTTTGCATTGATTGCATGGTATAATTGCTTGCATAAAATGCTTCTGATAGAAGTATTTAAAATATATCTCCAGACAGATTTTATCTTTCCAATACATTATAATTCTTCCAGAAGACAGCAAACAGGAGTTCTGGGAGAAGCTTTCAAACATATTATAAAAGATCCCTGTAATGACAGTTCTTTCAAAACATATTTTTTCTTTAAAATCCTCTGTAGAGTTTGTGTAGAATATTACATTCAGAATCACTCCCCACCTACAAAAACCCCCAAGCATCATCATGCCATGAGAGTACAATAAAATGTATATTTCCATAAAAATCAAACCAAAAAATAATACCTTTTTAACACCTGATAAAAAAAAATAAAAAAATCTCCTTTACTTCCAAACCTTTATCAAGGTGTAGTGGTTTAGATTCTGTTGATTTGAGGTTCCTGGCCAATGCACCAAATAATGTGGTGGGTTTAGTGGTGGCTAAAATCACCAGTGTACTTACTCATTTCTTGATGTGAGATATAGATTAGGAGGAGGGCAAAACAGGCTCAAATGTTAAAAGGTATGAAGAGAACTTTATTAACAGAACTAAAAGAATAAAAAGAATCAGAATAAAACCGTCAGAACACCTTTCCTCCCTCCACCCAACCTCTTTTCTTTCCCAACTGATGATGTAGAGATAAAAACTGGGATTTTAAATCAGTTACCGAATCTACAATAGTCTTTCATCAATTCTTGTAGAGAGAGGAACTTTCTCTTTTCATGCCATGGAGACTCCTCCACAAGAAGCTGTTCTCTCATGGCTTTTAATTTCCACAAATAGCAGCTTCCCAGGAAAAGACCTGTAAAAGTGAAGTTCCTCCCATTTTCACAGCCTTCCCACAGCTGGATAAATGGGCCATGTCAACGTATGGGGTACTATTTTAAGGATGAGCTGTTTAAAAGCAAAGGTTCTCTTTATCTGCAATCATCTTAATCTCTGGGAACAGAGATCTTCTCATCTCCCTGGGGGCAAAGGGTCTTCATCACTCTCACCTCCTTCTCTCTCTGTTCAAGCTTCTCATGAGATCACAACTACTTCAACATCTACTTTATTTCATCAGTGGATGCCTCTGCTCACATCTACAGTTTGAATGCTCCATCTCCCCATACTTTCTCATGAATTAAAGGGAATATTTTAGTGTATCATAGTCCATCTCCATGGCTATGCTGAAAGAACTTTCAGCCTCAATACTAGGGCATCTCCTCATTCTCCTTCCATCTGGGACTTGACTCCTTCTTTACTGACCTCAGTGTCTTCATGCTGTCTCCTCAGTGTCCTCATTCTATCTTTTTCTCTCATCTGAGGGGAGAATCGTGGTCTGCAGGTCTCATCTGTGCATCAAAAGGGTTAATATCTTGTCCAGGCCTGCAGATGTTCGTGGTGGTTTCTGCTGAGCAGTTGCCGATGTATTTTGGACCTGGCCTGGCCAGGAGCTGCTCCCAGGGGCCGGCAGACCCCAGCTTGGGCTGACAGCAGGGACAGGGCTTAGTGTCAGTGAGATGTTAGCGCTGTGAACTGGCCCAGCTTCAGCCGGGGCCCTGTGGCCTCCTGTCCCCTGCCTGGCCACCACTGGCCAGCCGTGGTGGAGCAGGGCCGGTCCCACCAGAGCTGTTACCTTTCAAGGCCAGAAGCAAGAGAGAGATTTCCCGGGCTTGTCTGTTTTTAAAATGTGGAATTCACAGAGGCAGACCTAGCTTCTAAATGGTTTAATAGGATGCCAATTCTCAGAGCTAGCCAGCTATTGGTTTTTTCCAGACACAGAGGAAGCTCTTAGCAGCTTCACTCAGGAAAATAATTTCCATGGGTGGTTTCTTTTCTCCTTACTAAATATCAATCAATGCAAAACCAGCACACAAGGCAAGATATTCACATGGTTATTATAATTTGCTTCTAGAAATATGGATAAAATATTTTTAGAAATTTTATTCACGTTGCTATTCTTCCAAGCACGATAGGGGGGAAAAAACCCCTTCAATTACTATTCACAATATTAGCAAAATTTATATTTATGGAAAATGCATGGGCACAATCTAGATCTGAATATGACATCCTGTCACAATATACCACTTCCCTCAAAAATGCTTTTGTTGACAGTTTTGCTTGCTTTCTGGATTCGTCTTTTCCTTTTATAATATCAGAAAAATCCCCACTGAAAAAGAACTCTATAAACATTCTGAAAAATTAGTAAAATGCTCTGAGATGATCCAACTGCTTTAAAGCTGAAGATATACTAACATTTATATAATCAGCTTTCTGAGGGGAAACTTCAAAGCTTCCGAGCTACCTGCAAAACAACACTGCCTGTAGCAGCAGGGTGAGGAGAAGGGGAGAGGATTGACAGGAAGAAGGGCAGATGGTAGGTGGGAAACAGAATTACAGGCTTTTGCTGCCTTGTGGCTAAACTTAGCAGTAGCTGCTATTTTTAAGAGAATTAGGAGAAAGAAATGGATGCTGCTGTTTTTATCACTGTCCGTAACTATCTAATAAGAATGTTGTGCTCTGATTTGCTTGTGGATCTTGGTGAAAAAGGTGCAAGAAAATATATTACATCCCATACTCCATTTTCAGTCCCCATTTCAGTACAGCCAAGTCTTCTACCCTGTGTAGGGGAAGAGTTTTATCCCAGAGAGCACTGTCTCTTATTCCCTGTGAAAAAAGTAAGAATTTGTCTCCCTTCTGTGTAGCACCTGCTACACCTCGGTGTAAAGATTGAATTGTCTTGGAAAACAAGCACTGCCTGGTGGGGAGGAGAGGCACTGGCACCCCTGAGCTCCCTGGTAAGAAGGATGTTCTGCCTTTCATCTGGCTGGACCTCTGCCTTAGGGATACATTTTCCCTTTGTAAGTGAGCTGAATTGGTGTTGAGGCAGACTTTTTTTCAGAGATTTACCACTAAAAACATAATCATCAAGTAAGAGCACATCTTTGAACAACATGTGTGCAAACCCATCTTTTTTATCTTTTATATTGCTTGTATTTGCAGCTGGTGCTTACACAAAGAAACAGGCAGAAAATAACAAGAATAGCCTTTGGTGACTTGTACACTAGGGTATGTACTCCTAGGGTGGGCTTTCCAGAACAGTGCTCATTAACATAGCTCAAGTAATTTAAAAATGGCAATATGCTCATTTTATTTATTTATAATTGGTTTTAACCTAGACACCTCTTTTTTTTCTTTTTCTTTTTCTTTTTTTTTTTTTTCCTTCCCTCTCATGGTAAAACAAAGTCTATGTTTTGGGTGGGCTGTAGATTTCTAAGCCAGTTCCTCAGCTGATATAGTAGTTAAAGCCCATGCACATGAAATCAGTGGGGCTAAGCCAATTTGCACCAACTGTGAAGCCGAGCCTCCATGTATTTCTATTCACAGGAATTAATGCCTGGTGCAGTTCTCATTGGTGATTGAATACGTCAGGTTCCAAAACACTGGCTTCTCATTAATCACAGCAGAGATAATTATTACTCTAGGCTTGATTCAGTCTCTCTTAAATAATTTCTAAATTGTAATTTGGCCAGGTCTAGGCACTTAACTGTGAGTCTGTATAGATAAGTCCAGTCAAACATACATATTTTTCCCACCACACTGGGCATGCAGCTATGGTCATATGTGCTGTGTCCTGTGTCATGTTTGGGTAGTGTGGTGGCCTCCCCTGCAGCAAGGTTGCACAAAGCACAGCTACTGTGCAGGCCAGGCACACAACAGGGACAGAATCGAAAAGCAACTATTTGCATTTGTCCACTAGTGTTTCAGATAAGGTTCTAGTAAGTGCCCATTTACAAACATCACTTAGTTCATGGACACACCTAAAACTCTCACACTGTTGATGATAAAAAAGAAACACCTACCTTATCCTTCAGATCTTTTTGACTGAGGCCATGTAAACTCTCACCACAGGGCTCTAGCAACATTATGCTCCTGCCCAATGTTTAGGTGTCTTAGCAAACACTAAGGGCTCCACGAAGCTCCCTAAGTCCTATTCCTTAGAAGATGCAAAGCATATTTAGAAGCTTGCTTATTTGGACATTCCTTCAGTACACTAGTGACTCCTGATTTTTGATGCCCTTGTCTTAGTGCTAGGCCACACAGCTACTTTGAAAATGAGGGTACAAACAACATCATAACCCATGGGTATGAATGTAGGACAGCATATCCTATTTAAACAGGGTTCACAGACAACCAGGAGTGCAAGACATGAAATGTTAGGAATAGATTAAAGAACAGAAAAGCTGTCTGATCTGATTTTCTTTTGTTGATGTTAATGCAGATATTATTGTAATCATGAGATCATCCTTGAAGAACTAATGAAATGTGCAACAATTCAACAAAATTGAATGCAACAACCTTGTGTCCAAGAAAAGTCTGCTCCTTGCCTCAGCAGCTTCTTTATTTCTTAAAGACACAGACAATTTTTAGAATAATTTTTTAGAATAAAACTTAGTTTATAAGCCCATACTATTTTCATGCTCTATGGGCTACCTTGCGTTGATGGTGGCATATCTGAACTGTGAATTTAAAAACTTTATAGAAGCACTGGATTTGAGAAGCTTTGTGCTGATCCACACTATGTTCCACAACTACAGCCATTTTCATGACTACCTAATCTGTGTTGATGTTGCCTAGTTGCTTCATGTTAAGCTTGGAGGGTGGGGGAAAGATGTCTAAGCACTGGATAAAAAGCTGTGCAGTTGAAATTGCTGCTCCTGAGATAAGAGATTCAAATTTCTCTGTTAGTAAGAATATTTATTTCACCAATTTGCTTTTTAAAAAAAACAAGGAAAAAGAAAGATGTAAGCTTTAAAACTCTGCAGTTTTATTTGGATTCTAAGAAGAATACAGAAAAGAAATTTAAGGATTAAGGGAAAAATATAAATGAGAATGAATATTTAAAGCCAGCTTTGAGGCTGCGAGGCTCTACCAGAATTACCAGGTGTGCTTGCAAAGGAAGTATTAGCATATGCATTGCAAAGCAGTGGAAGTGTAATTGTAATGACAGTTATGAGCCCATAAGAAATGTACAGAGAAAGATAGGACTATGGGGGGAAATTCAATTTTAGCACAGTACAGCCTGGTCCGTTCCATCCCTGATAGTCAGTGTTTTTTCAGCTAGTGCATTTGGATTATAGCTTTCCTGATTCTTAGTCTGCTTTCAGCCTCTGCAAAAATTATGATGGTTGTGGGGCTGATATAACTTGCACCAGCTGTCAATAGGATGCTGAAGAATCTGTCAGAGGAAGCGCAGCCAGGGTGTGTTGTGTCCTGACCGATCCTGCCCTGTCTCTTATGTGCTTCTGAGAAGCCTTCAAGGCAGGCAAGGAAAAGGTTTGCTGGGAAAGCCATATGATGTGCAGCTGCCATTTTGCCTTGAGCAGAGAGACGTTACCTAAGGAGGTGTCTGTACATTCTTGCTTATATTTGTTAAAGGCAGTTGGTCTGGGGGCTGAAGCAATTTGGTCACTGGCATTGCAATACCTGAAGGCAAATGTGAATACATTTAATGTGAAAAGAACTTGTGTGAGAACAGTCTGAAAGCAAAACTCAAGACATACTGATGAAGAAGAAAGACAACACAGAACAAAAGGACTATAATCTCCTGAGAGACTTATATTTAGTCCCAAGTGACTGAAGAAGACATTTTATTTCCCTACTCAAGCTACTTTAGCATCAGATTCCTATGCAAAATTTGTCTACAATGGGAGCCTTGACAAAGTCCTTCTTGAACATTACTTCAGGTATACCCCAAGTGTGGAAGCCCTAGGCAGAAAGGCAGAATATAGGGCCAGCTAGTAGTTCTGTGGAGCAGGTAGGCATCAAGATGTTAATCTGTTCCACAGTGGAAAATATAAGAGCAAAACTGAAGTGCATCTTGCAGCTAAACCACCCAAACAACTCGGCAGTCTGTTTCATGGATCATTTGGTCAGCGAGGCACTGTCGATCTGTGGTGAGACTTCAAAGTCCAACTCTCTTTGTAGATCTAGACTAGACCTTAGGATATAGGTTGTGAAAAACTGGCAGCAAGGTGGAAGGATTAAATGGCATACTATAATCTTTCTGCCACCTACCTTTATCTCCTTGTATTTCTTCATTATTTGCATTTTTACCTAGTGATTGCTCTCATTCCCTCCTGGTCTCCCCTTTTCCCCTAGTTGCACTTTTCCTTACCCCAGTTGCTCTGTTCCGTATGCACAACTTGGCTGGAAGCAAAACTAATAAGATTTTCAATCTACAAAGCCCAGATGGCACTTTCCGTGCTTCAGAGGCTGTCAATCTTGTTCGTCTCACTTCCTGGTCATTAGCAGAGGGAAGGGAGGAATGGGAGGAGCACAAGTCTCCTGCTAGGCTAGGAGAGGAAAATATTCCCTATCAGCGTTGCTGGGATGTGAAGGTAGATGCAGAATGGGAACAAGAATAGAGAGGCAAGATTGTTTCACAGTGCAGGAATCTGATCTAGCAATGATGTGAAAAAATACAAAATAGTATAAAAGGAAAGCAACTAAATAGAGAGTAAAGTATGTTTTAAGGAAATAAACAATGCAAATAAAGATGATATGAGGAGTGTGTGGAGAAGCAAGATCCAGGTGTTGGGAGATGGAAAAGATGCAGAGCCTTATGGCAAGAACATGAACTGTAAAGGAATATCAGCTAGTTGTGTGGGTAGGTGTGACACTCATGAGTCTGGAGTCCTAGGGCTGGAGCTGTGAATGGGAAGGCAGAAATTTGTTGTGAGAGAAATGAAGACATGGCTCAAAAGGGCTATTTCTATATAAAAAATAACCTACATTGTATAGCTTTTTTTCTCTTAACCAATTGCAAACAACTTCAAAAGATAGGTAAACGTCTCAGATAATATTATGCTAGAGATCTGGGAAAAAAAAAAAAGACAGAAATAGGAACAGCCTTATACGCCAGGCTAAGTGACCCCCAGCATAAAGCTACAATGCAGGGGGGACTGAGAGCTACCCCATCTGTTCTTCTGACCAGCTGAGGTGTTAAGGGCCTACAGAAGGAAAAGAAATGCCTGCAATCCCACTGACACTACTAAGAAACATTGCTGAAGCAGACATTTAGCTCTTCTTTCCTCTACTCACAATGTAAAAAGTCCAGAAGACTGTCCTAAATACACATCCAATTTGTCTCATTCTTTGTTTCTTTTACCTTGTAGTTTGAGTTCTGCTATTGGAATCAAATTTAAAATAACTCCTGTGAGGCATAAAAATATTTACATGTTATCATTTCTATCCATGAGAAAGTAGGCTGAAATGAGTTGACCTGAGCTGAGTGCTAGGTGCTTACTAAACCAGCTTCTCACTCCCCTCCTTAACAGGACAAGAGGAGAAAATAAGATGAAAAACTTTTGGTTGAGATAAAGGCAGTTTAACAAAATAAAGCAAAAAGTCACATCTGGAAGCAAAGCAAAAATACCCAACAAAACAAACCAAACCAACGAATCATCCAATCAAACAACCAAACTCCTCAAAAAACCCCAGACAACAAGATGCATATTCCATCAGCAGATGTCCAGTCACTTCAGAGGAAAGAGGGCCTCACTATAGGTAGGAGTTGTGTTGCAAGACGAATACCTTGATAACAAATGCCTCATCCCTGTACCTTTCCTAGCCTATCTCACTGAGCTTGACATTACATAGTGTGGAATATCTCTGATCAGATTGGGTCAGCTGTGTCTGCTATGCACCCTCCCAACCCCTTGCCCACCCTCAACCTTCTGCCCTTTGATGTGGTGTTTGGAGAGGGAGCCTTGATGTTGTGCAGGCACTGCTCAGCAGCAGCCAGCAGACTGGCATGGTATCAACATCCTTCCAGCTACAAATACAAAACACCACAGGACTGCATGGGTTGCTATGAGAAAAGGTACCTCCACTCCAGGCAGACCCAGACACAGGCTAAAATCAGTAATGATGATACAGTCAAAGGAATGTTAGTCAGAAAGGACCTCTAGAGACTGCTTTTCCAGTCTCCAACACAAAATGAGAGTAGATGATGTGAACTGTGGTTTTACCTAACCAGGTCTTGAAACCTTCCAAGTCAGAATATTCCACAACCCCTCTGGACTGCTCAGTCCAGTACTGAACCATTTTCCTAGGATTTTTCTTTTTTTTCCTAGGGTCTGATCTGAACCTCCTGAGCCACAAGTTGTGGTCATTGCCCTTTGTTGTATATATCTTTGTTCACTAAGAAGCATTTGGCAGGAAGCCCCATCTCAAAATATTGATTACCTTAAAGGAATTATGAGTCTATGGTGCTCAACTTTTGCTCAATAGATACTGAGGGAATATAGTTTCATGTTCAGCTAGAGCCCTATGTATTTTCATCTCCTTCTTTAGGACGAGGTTCTTTCTGGTTAGCTGTAGAAATAGATTGTCTATTCTATTCAGCTGAATAAAAACAAGTATTTTTTGTAAATTATTTCAATATTAATTGGAACTCAAATGTCAGATAGAAATGTAGATGTAAAATTACCACATTAACACTTTAGGAAGCTGAAGTATATGTACATTGTATGTTTTTTCTACTCAGTATGGAGTGTCTTATATCACTTGGCTTACTGAGAGGTAAACTGTGCAACTGGGAAACAATAAAAACTTTCTATACATAAAATACACAAAATACACAAAATACACAAAATACACAAAATACACAAAATACACAAAATACACAAAATACACAAAATACACAAAATACACAAAATACACAAAATACACAAATGGCTGATGCTAACTTGCTTTGTAATTTCCAATGACACTGATGTCCTGTATATAAATAGGAAATCTTCAAATAGGAGACTTGATATGTGCTTAAGTGCATGTCTCTGTTTCATCTATTCAATTCTATACTGCAACATTAAAAAGCATTATATTCTTCCCCTTCTGTGGATGATTGATACTAAATCTGTAAATTTGGAATTTTTCAAAGAAATATAATTTTTTGTTATTTCAGCATGCATTTAAAAATACAACTAAACCTTCACTTGTTTCCTTCTGCATTAATTTAGCCTGTCAAATTCCTAACTCCTCATTTTAATTCAATATGTGATCACTGAGAAAATATCTTCATCTCTGTCTGGAAAAAAAGTCTACTCAAAATAGATAAAATCCTTTAGTCTACAGATTTTGTCATTATCATTTTGCTCACTCTGAGTGTTATACATAAATATTGATTTTTTTTTCTGTGCTTAAATCTTCAAAGAATTATTTGATATATCGCCAAAAATATCACAGAATGAAAAAGAAATCTCAGAAACTGAGATTTGAGAAGGAATGTCTGTGAAACTAATTGTGTATTTGTATAAAAAAATAAAACCCAGTAGATTGCAAAACATTCTCAAGAATAAGAAAAAAAAGCAAGCATGTATGTGGTTAAGCAAAGTTCTTTTGAGTCTATACAAGCCTATCTTAGGTGAGAGAGGTTCCCTATTTTAGAGCAGTTAATAACTCATTGTTCAGAAGGGATGTTGGATATAATTCAGAGCAGCAATATGAATGCAAAATATTCTGACCCAAATTTCTCAGCTACCTATTGGTTTCTCCTGGTCTAAGAATTATTTAATTACATACATTAGCAGTTTATTAGCTCCCAAAGAGAAGATGGGAATTGTCAGATTCATCTTACCTAAAGCTGTCTGACTTATAATGTGGAGTGTTATATCTGAGCTGCGTTGCAGTGTCCAGTCCTAGGAGTAAAATGAGTACTAAGAAACCATGGTCTTCTACAGTGGATCTACCATAGCTGGGTAGGAAAATTTTTATTTTGATCTAGGACAGAATGACAGAAAATATTGCAAATAAGGTTTCGGTAAATAGATTATATTTTTTTTCCAAGGGAATGCTAACTTTAAATCAACAGTATCAAAGAGATAAAGTAAAACATATTGAATGAATACCTGGAATCAAATATATACAAGAAGATGAAAATGTGTTTGGTTTAAACACTGTTTTTCTGTTTAAAAGTTTTCCACTGCACATTCACCAGCTCCTTTAAGTGGTGTGCTCTTTCTTTTGGTTACATGGCATCCCCATCAATGCCTGGAGATGAGATTTTGGCACTTTCTTGTGATCTTCAGTGTTCTGTCTCCTAGACTGAACACTCAAATGAGTTTGTCTGATTGTTTCTGTTATTTGGGTTTATTTTTTCTTTATACTTGTTTCATTGTCCCTATCTGTTTCATGTTGGGCCATGTTCTGTTGGCTGAGGCAAGTGGAAAATTTTAGAAGTTATGCTCAGCAGTGAAAATGTCCCAGTGCAGATAGATGGAGCTGATATGACTTGCTATGTATATCCATTCCCTTCCAGTATGTCCCTGTTCATAACATCCCTGGAAATCTCCTCCTCTCCATTCTTTCACTGATAATGAAGAATGAACAAAAGCCTGAAAATGTCTTAAAGCAAAGAAGAGGAAACTTTTCTCCCCCCTATTTAAATGCTACATTTTCCATTTCAAACTGGGTAGAATGGAACAGACTGTGTAGCTTACAAATCTATTTTCAAATTCATTTGAAAAAAAACACCCAAAATTTGAACAGACTTTAAAGTGAGCAAAAGTGTATTTATTGGGTTTTGACCAAATGTTTTTTAAAGTAAAATAGAATAAAATGGTGATAATAGGTAAAAGAAACTTGAAATATTTATGATTAAAGAAGGTTTTTTAAAATAATGTACATGTGTATATATCAGATACATGTTTCAAAAAGTAAAGAAAAATTTTTTTATTATTATTATTAGTTATTTTTATAAACCTGGAAAAAACAATTTCTTCATAGTGCACCTAACCCTTAATTCTACTTTTTTTTTTTTTTTTTTAGCTTGTATATCTAATATTTTTAAAACATATAATGAAACCAAATTCATTTAGTCAGCTAAGATCACTGTTTGGTTTACAATACTGGAGTCTTCAAATCTCCTGCTTTGGAAAAAGGGGAAAATATTTGATCAAAATTATTCTGTATTATGGATCAAACTTGCTCTGCAGTGCAATTTGTTTCTTCAATAATGGATTTAATTTAAGCCTCTGTTATTATTTATAAAGCTAGTTTTTCTGTGTTTTTTGCCTGATTGTCATTTACATTGATGCAGAGTCATTGCTACTTGGGTGTAAAATGCTGTAATTCTGATCTGGTTGATATTTATCCTACTTTGCACATCTATACATCAATAGATGTAGAAGAAAACATTGCAGAATTAGGCAAGCAGTTTTACAGATATAGTTAGAGGGACACTAAGGTTATTTTTCATGTGGTTTTGTACTGCTGAAATACATGTTAGATTTTCAAAAGGAGGTTAAATGTCTTTTTCCACTGCGTGAAAAAAAAATCCCAAGCCCCTAAGACACACAGCGACAGAAACACAAATGACATTATGTTAATGTATTTTAAAATCTTACATTTTACAGCCATCACACTAAATTATTTTCATATCCCTCAGTAGAATGTCTCTTCTGTAGGTGTTAGGCATTCGCCCACTTAATCGGTGAAGTGTGGGAGGGAATAAACTCCAATGAAGGAAGAAAACATCAATTTTGATCAGAGCCTTTTTCACATTTTTGCTAGTTTCAGCCTTTAAAGGCTCAGCTCAGTTGCCTAAAGACAGAAATCTTTTAGTGTTTGAAATGCCGGAGACAATATGAGATATCATCTCAACACTGTAAAATAAAATAGAAAACTGTACCTTAATAGAAAACTCTACCTGACTGGAAGAGCAGCTGAAGGACAGGTGGGACAGCTTAGGTCGTCTCAAACCTGTGTAGTGATGTTTATGCAGCTCAAGACAGCTCCAAGAGTTTCAGAAGTACAAAGAAAAAGTAGTAGTATATGTTGTCATTTAAAGGGAAATGTTGCCTCAGAATAATCCTGGCTCTCTGATGCCAGATCAAAGACTTCATTCCCTAGAGATCTGATCTCAGGCTGTCAGGAGAGGTAAAAACATTAACTTAAAGAATCTTTGTGTGTTTTGTTTTATAACTGGAGCAGACTTTAAGGATGCACACAGTCACTTGCTACAACTAGGATGACAACCAGTCTTAATAACTCTATAAGGTGGCCAAATTCTTCTGGTAAAACTGTATTGCTGCATTTTGCAGTGCACAAAACCCAAATCACATCTGGATTTCAGTAGCTGTGCTGAAAAACAGCTCATGTAAAGTTGCCATAGATCAGTTTTTCCTCTAGGGGATGAAGCAGAATTGATGGGAAACTCTTGGGGCAGGATATGACCATATCTAACCAATTTTTGTGTGTCCTGCAGCCAGTGCTGTAGTTTGCAATCAAGAGAGATCCTTCTCCCTAGTATAACAAACATGTTTCTACAGATTACCTGTCATTTCTAAATAAAGATGAGGCTGTCTCGGAGTCTGAGCTGTAGACCCATCTGTAGCCCTCTTCCTCAAGTTTAATATAAATTTGGGAAAGGATAGTCTAGAGAGCAGCCCTGCAGACAGGGATCTGGGAGTTGGGTTGTCAGGAGGCTCAATGTGGGCCAGCCCTGTCAGCCAAGAGGGCAAAACAAACACCAAACACTGGGGTACACCAAACACACCATGACCAGATGGTGAGAAGGGGTGATTATTCTGCTGCATGTATATAAGCTTCTCAGAGAGCTGGGTGATACCCCAAGCTAGTCAGCATTTAAGAGGCATTTGGACAATGCCCTTGACAAAATGCTTTAACTTTTGGTCATCTATGAAGCAGTTAGATGGTTGGACTAGGTAGATGTTGTAGGTTACTTCCAACTGAAATATTCTATTCTTCTATTATTCTATTCTATTCTATTCTATTCTATTCTATTCTATTCTATTCTATTCTATTCTATTCTATTCTATTCTATTCTATTCTATTCTATTCTATTCTATTCTATTCTATTCTATTCTATTCTATTCTATTCTATTCTATTCTATTCTATTCTATTCTATTCTATTCTATTCTATTCTATTCTATTCTATTCTATTCTATCCTATCCTATCCTATCCTATCCTATCCTATCCTATCCTATCCTATCCTATCCTATCCTACCCCACTAAAACAAAACCAAACCAAACCAAACCTAAGCAAAACAAAACAAAACAAAAAATCCCTAGACAACCAAAGAACAAAAAAAATGTAACACATTATTTCCTGTATATATCATATCTGTATATATCATAAATTTTCTGTATATATCTTCCTAAAGTCTGCACTCAGCTGGTATACTTTGTGGGGTTTTTTTTCATATGGGCCCCTGGAAAATTTGCAGTCCACAGGGAAATTTTAGTGTCTAAGTAAAATGTAATTAATTTTATGAATTCTTGTAAGATTTGGAGAATGTAAGGGTTAAATTCTCATCAGATTTTCCAGACCAGAGAAAGTTTGACTAGCATCCAAACCTCCCAAGATTCTCCAGCTACAGATGTTAATGCATGTGCCTTGAAAAGACAGAACTATGTTTTGCAGAGGGACTTCTGTCTTAAAACAAAATTGAGATACTTGCCTAAGGTTTTGAGTACTGTTCTGTTTTCAAAAAACAGAGGGCCAGAAAAATACCTTTGATGATGCTGTCACTTCAAGCCATGTTGACATTTTCAGTCATCTTAAGGTTTTCTTATCTAACACTACCAGATTTCTGTCAATGTTAATGTGTTCTTTTCTCTTCTTTTCTCTCTTTCCCCCTTCCTTTCCCCTGTTCCCTGTGCTTACACTGCTTATAGGACTTGAGGATAGGTACTGACTTCATATATGGGCCTCAGTGATGTCATACGACTGTAGGACAGGGTTATCAATTTAGGGGATGTAGTTGGTATTCTTTTCTGTACCAAGTTTTCAAAATAACTTGAAGGTTGTTCTGTAGTCACCAGGCTGGGACATTCACTTGATGACACTGAGGATATGTGTTGTATGCCCAGGCAATGCTCATAGAGTTATGTGTATGCATCCAAAGTCTTGCTCCTACAACCTGTGGGTGGCTATGCAGGACGCAGAAAGACAGTGTGGTGTTGTTCAGCTTGCCTGTGGGAAGCAAGGCAATTTGAAGATATGAAGCTTTCCCAAAGGCACATCTCTCTTCAGAGAGAGATTCTAGTCAGGCGTTTGGGAGAAGGTGGGACTAACCTGGACAGAAGCTAGGGACAAGCTTAATCTATCCCATCTGGTATGTTTTCAAGCAACATTGCTTCTCTCCTGTTGTTTCCAATGAATTACTAGACCCAAATTTCCCTACTAATCAGTATTCTGCCTTTTCTCCAACATGAGAGCTTTATATAGCTCTTTGATTAAATTAGAGAAATAACACACCTGCCAGGGTAAATAAGCAAAGTCCAGCGAATCAACCCTTTCCCCCTGGCTCCTGTGTCCTCCTCTCAGTTCTACTTCAAATTTTTACCCGAATATATTGATTTTGATAGCATTATTTGTTTTTTTGGTTATTTTTGCTTTTTTTTCATAGGGAAAATTGAAATTAAATGTTTTATGCCAGCTTGACTTTCATTTGTGCTGGCTGAGCTCCCTTAGAGACTCATGGGACATGTAGCTTGTGTGCTTTATGCCCCCTTCCTCCCTGTGGGCTTGCTCCCACTCTGAACTACACCTTCAATAAAGAGAAACCCAACACCTTTTCTCCCAATCTGTGTGGGTCTCTTTATCTCCTTGTATTGCTCTGTTTTCAGAGGGATCCTATTCCTTCTTTTCCTCACAATTTTTTTATTTTTTTCCGTTAGGAAAGCTCATTTTTTCCCCTTTCTGCTTCTTTCTAATATATCTGAGCTTTGCTGCTCTCAAATCCACAAGATCTTTACCTTCCACTAAATCTATTTGTTGGATGCCTTGTTCTGGGCTGATAATAAGGACATGCTTTGCTCCACAGATCACTTTATGTCTTCCCCCAACCCTTGCTTCATCCCAAACTAAACTTCACTCACAATGTCCTTTGCCTCCTCCAGCTGTAGTGATGCAGGAGAGGAGGGAATAGAGCCTGTGGTGAGTTCACAATGTATTGTCTTTGCTGTTGCTTCCTCCTAAGGGGAAAGACTTCCCGCATTTTTCCATTGCTCCAGTGTGTGGAGGCTACAGGTGGATCTCTGCTCCCCCATTATGCTCCGTGGGCTGAAGGGGCACAGCTGTCTCACCATGGCCTGCACCATGGGATGAAGGGGAATCTCTTCCCTGGCACCTGGGGCAGCTCCTCTTTCCCCTTCTTCGCTCACCTGCAGTGTCTGCAGGGCTCTCACATATTCTCACTCCTGTCTACAGATGTTGTGCATTTCACCCCACTCCCCTGCCTCTTTCTTAACTCTGTTACCTGAGAGGTGCTGCCACTGTGGCTGATGGCCACTGTGGCCAGAGGCAGGTCCATCCTGGAGCCAGCTGGCATTGGCTCTGTTGGACACATTTAAAGCTTCTGGAAGCTTCTTACAGCAGGCACCCCTCTAGACCCCTTGCCCCAGCATGCAAACCCAATAGAAACAAAAACATCAGATTGTGATAATAATAATATTACTGATAATAATAGTCAACATGATTTTTTCAGTGTTATCCTTTATCTGCAATACTGGAGCATGGTTCCACATAGCATTGTGCCATACTTAAAAGCTGTGTTTATTCAGAGAGATATATCACCCTGTAAATCAACAAAATTTTTAAAGAAATCTCTCAGGCAAAATATTCAGGTATAATTTCAGTATTTTTATATTATATTCAACTTACGAAGCACACAAACAAAATGCCTTCAGGTATTAACCTTCAAGTTAATGACCCGCTTAGGGTCATAAACTTTGTCAAGGAGCAATGAAAGAGGTAGCTGCACAGAAAGTAGATAAATGCACAAACTTTCTAATTCAACAAATACTCTTACTGACTAAAAAAGCTGCCTTTTTATTTTATTTTTTTTTATGTCTATATGTTTATGCACATGTGAATGACACAAATGTATTTTCAGTTAAAATCTTACACAGGTTCTCAGGGACAATCATAGGAGCAGGTTGCCTCTGTCAGTGGAATAGGGTGTGTGAGGAAAGCAGGCTATATGGAGCTATAGCTTTCTTCCATGCTCAAGGGGACATTGAGAGAAAATGAAAAGGTAAGGAGAGTGAAACAACAAAGCTCAAAAGATGTTATCATACAGGAGGAATTCGTGTACAACAGAGAATACTGACAACAGTTGGTTGAAAAGATATTTTTATCAACAGCAGGCAAGGAATCAATGCTTAACTACCATTCAAGGCTGAAAGAGTACTGACAAAAAAATACCACTCCAGATCAGATAAATCAGTACATGCTAGTGATTCATCCACCAATAAAATTATGTTTATTCATTCAGATGCAATGATAAAGGAAATAATAAAGATTGTGATATCATGGAAGAGACATGTGGAACAGTAAAGAGAATGAGATAATGATGTGCTCTAAAAGCACAAGGACGAAGAACAATATTTAAGCAAAGAGAGAAAATATGCATCTTGTCTGACTGAAGCTTGTGAAGACGTCCCAGCTGAGTTTACCAAAGAAAAATGCCAGATACAGTTTGGAAAGGAGTGCTGGGTAAATCCAGGTTAAAAGTCACTATTTCAATATTGTTCAGTTTGGTGAATACACTGAAGTGAAAGTTCTACTCACAAGATATTTCTAAGATTAATTAAGTATATCTAAGAAAGCTAGAAAATTTCCAGAGTTTGTAATATATGATTTTTTTAATTTGGTTTAGAGAGTTTAAATTCTGCAATGAGAGATTTTGTCAAAGTTTTCAGAGAGGAAGAAGTACACCAAACACTTAGAATAATCTAACAAATGTCCTATTCATTAGACATAGAGCAACTAATGCTTTACTCATTTGTGCCCTCACTTTAATTTTGAGTAACTGTAAGAACTCTACATTTGTAGCATCCATATTGCACAGTTCTAAATAACTATATCAAATACGAGACAGCAGAAACCTATGCTGAGTGTGAATCACTTCCCACAGATCTGGGTGGAACTGAGTTATGCTGTCACTAGAGTCTCTTTGTAATGTGCTGTTAATACAAAGGTCATTACAGGCAGTTTAAGCATAATGTAGGTTTTAGAATAATAGTAAAAAACAACAACAACAAAAAATTTAAATTTTACTTTTTTGAGGAAAAAAAGCTCTTTCTGTTTGAAATACCTTTTGTTTTTGTAGTAAACTGGAATGGAAAAGTCTGGAATTCATCATTAAAATCCATTTAAAGCTGTGTGAATTTGAGACAGCAAACTAATAAAATGGTGTTTTCACAATGAGTTACAGAGAAACTATTTAAATTACTACATGAGATGAGACAGTTCCATCTGTAAAAAACCAATTTCTTTTAAGTAAAGTATCAGAACAAATCTGATATTGCCATTTCAACATCAAACTGCCTCTCTTCAGCTATTTACAATGTAATTGCCATCCCAATTTCAGTGAAGTTCTGAAATATTTTCTTTCATGCTCTATCAAAGAGTTGTAAGGGTTTTATAAAACTTCAAACACAGCTGCATTTTGGGCAGTAGGGGATGGGAGGAAAACAAGTAACATCCTTCCTCAAGGCATAGGCTGAAGGGGCTATGTTATATAGATTACAATAACTCCACCTTTGGATGGAAGGAGAAAGCTATCTTTCTTTCCCATCTTACATTCCCAGATTCACTAAGTCATCTCTGTGTGCAAATCTCCCTTAGCTCTAGAAACCTGTAGGGAAACATGCAATAAATATATAGACAGGATATTCTGAGTTGGAAGGGATGCACAAAGATCTTCAAGTTCAGCTCTCAAGTGAATGGCCCATCTGGAGATTGAACCCACTGCCTTGGTGATATTAGCACCATGCTGTAACCAACTGAGCTAATCTCAGTGGAATATTCATGTGTGAAAAGTGCTTAAAAAGTCAGTCTCCCTATTTTCTTAGGCTACAAAATATAATTTAAATAAGAAACAAGTAACTAATTGGTATGTATGGAAAACAAATAGTTATCCACAATTCAGTACCATAAATATTTCCAATTAACGTTTTAGCATGAAGCATATGGTTAAGAACCCAGGTTCAATTCAAGCAGAACTCCATTTGGGATTTAACTGATAGGTATTCTGCTAAACTCTACAGCATGTTTAGCAAACAGCAGCAAAAAATGTGTGACCAATTTAATCAGCATGTGCATTGGGAGTGGCTATAAATATGTTTCTAATGAATACCCAACAACCCTTGTGAAATCAACATTTATGCGCTGCTTTTTCTCTCCCTCCTCCACCTGACTTCTGAACCTTGCAGTCTGTGTGTATTCACTGGTGAAAAGAGAAACAAAGGAACAAAAGCAGAACCTACAGGCAAGGGCAAGAGAGGAGCTCTTGCAGTTGAGCAGTCTGACAGAGAGGAAGGCAGGTTACCTCCTCACCACCTTCACCTGGATTAATGTGTGCACTCACATGCACACAAGTATTTACACTTCTAAACAGAGTGTGTGTGGAGTAGCACCGAAGCTTCTCTTGACTCTGGAGTTTTGAAAATCTTTGTTCTAACACGTGGATGATGGGACAGGCATTAGGGAAGCGCCCCACAGGCCCTGCTCCTCTGAAACAAGTAGGGTCAGAATACAGCCCTGAACCAAGCAGGAATGGGGAAGGGTTTTACATCACCACTCTTTGCTAGATCCTTTCAGAAGAGGACAGCTGTCTATAGCTTGATCTCCTACACAGACTATTGTGAAAAATTTGTCCTGGACCTATAATCAAAATGCTAGCAGTCTTTCATCCACTATGGCATGTTTCTACACTCTCTTTAACAGAGCAGTATTCCATTCACTCAGAGTAGCAGTGCACCGTTTGGAAGGTCTTTTGTCTTTGCAGTGCCACAGTGAAAGCTGGTGATGCTGGAGTGGTTTCTGGTACTTGGATAACATAGTGTAACAAATCTCTGCAGCTGCATGCCAGAGAAGGCAAAAGAGGACTAAGTAGCTGTTCAGGACTGAGACTGTGCTTTTCATATTTACTGACATTAAGTAAAATGTTCTTGCTTGGGAGAAGAATTTAATCAATCAAGAAATGATTTTAAGTACCTTTAAAATTGCTTGTTTTCTCAATTCTCTATGCTAATGAAATGATTCATGTGGCATCAGTACTGCAGGTTGCAATCAGCCTTTCCAGCAACTAAACATGATCCTTTTAACTAGCATCCTGTAAAATCCACATTAAGAGGCTGCAAGCCTACTTCATTAATCTTTTCATTAATCTTCCATTCACCCATGAGATAAGAGGGGTGCTAAGCATCTGTGGGCTATTAAATTCTGATTTTACCCCTTAAATATCTAGAACACATAAAAATAATAGTTTAATGTGCATTGTTGCCAATGTGTCTGACAGTGTTTCTATCTTCATCTGATCAAAAAAAACCATGTAAGCCAGTTAAAATCCTATTCTGTGGGATTGGCTCATCTCTAAAATTTTTCTGAAGTATTTGAAACATTTCCTTTTAGGAAAAAAATATGAGATAGGGGCTGACGGCTTATACGACAAGTTTTAACCCAATGGGATTTTAAAAAAGATGATAAATTAATCCTGAAAATCCAGGTTTATAAGAGAAAGCCTTTTAGTCTTTTACCTGTATTGCTAGTGAGAGCTGTTAGAATACTAACATTTCTTTAAAAAGCCCTTCAAAATGTTTTCTTTTCAAAATTCTAACTTTAAAATAGTTTAGTTGTAACAAAGTGCTAAAGCTATAACACTGGAAAGGAGAAAAACTCCTTCTTAAGAGTTTGGGTTTCTTTGTTAAATTCATTTTATTCATCAGAAACATTTTCAAACCATTTTAAAATAAAAATTCTGCATTAAGAAATAATCCCTTAGTTTCTGTGCAGCACTTGAACTAAAGATCTTGGAGTCTTTGCCAACATTCATGAACTTAGGCTCTCAACCATTATGTGGAACATATAATTGCTCTCATTTACAAACAGGTAAACTGAGTGCACTCAAAGTGACTTAGGTACTATAGTCCTTCTTTCTCCCTCAGCTTCCACAGTGCATTTCAAAAATTAGTTATTAATTTCCCCAGAATTCACATGAAAATTATTTATATTCCCATTCATGTAGGAGATTAATTAATCTAATAAATTTATATGAAAAACTTGTTTTCCATTCTGTGTTTCAGGAAAGACATGGGAATGCACCATCCAAAATAGATACTAGGAAGCAACAGAAAAATCAACCAAAAATAAAAGGCAGAAGCTCATTCCACCTCACTTGTGAGCCACCCAAGCTAAGAGCTTAACTATTTTGCACTTCTATAGGTATCAGAGGAAGATGATAATTCAAGTCCAAAATGAAGAAGATCTTCAGTCAAAAAGTGAAAGGATAACAAGTTTTTCCCCATAAAGGTAGTGCCTCAGGGAACCAAAGTGCAATGTCTTTCAATTTAGCCCCCCTTTTTTTTTCCTTAGAAATCTAGGATGCTTCTTCCCCCTATGAAGTTATGCAAAGAACTCCAAGTATCTCGCTAAGCATTGGCATTTCCCAATGATATAATACCTTTTTTTCAAAGAGCAAGATAAAATCACGCATGGATAAGTCACAACATGAAGGATAGGATGGGATGGAATAGGATAAAATAGAATAAGGATAAGAATAAGATAAAAAGGATAATTCATTTATTCCTGGTTTTGTCTTGATTCTAAAATACATTATATATCTTTGTAATATTGTTTTAATTCCATATTTCCTTCCTACACTTACTAGTGATAGACTATATGCATCTACTGTCTAGTTTCATTTTGAATCCTTTGTTCCCATTATTCCCATTATTTATAGTTTCCAAACAGACCCAAAAACTTTACTACTAAATCAAAGTGAATTCACTTAATCTTTGTTCTCTGACTGGAACCTTCTTAAGTAGCTGCAGAATTGAACTTTCTTGAGTAACTGGAATCAAGCAGAAAAAGGAGAAATCTAATCTCCCTACATATCTCTGTGGATAAAATATGGTTTATGGTATAAACTTGGTGCATTTTCACTGTCCAGAAAGGTAGCATTACTAAATTTATTCCATCTATACACTGCAGAGCTCTGCCCATGTTAAGTGAGTATTTGATTGTATTCAGCAATTGCTGTCTGATCATCAATGTCTGTGAATCCATTTGTGGTACCACATAAAGTTCTCCCTCACTACCAGCATTTTCAGCTATTGTAATTTCCCCAAAGAGATGGGAGATTTATTTTAGCCAGCTACAGTACTTGAGAGATTTATCAGTGCTGGACATTGTACAGCTGCTAAATGACACTCCTGGAATACATGACAAACCAAATCTCCCTCCCTCCCTCCCTCCCTCCCTCCCTCCCTCCCTCCCTCCCTCCCTCCCTCCCTCCCTCCCTCCCTCCCTCCCTCCCTCCCTCCCTCCCTCCCTCCCTCCCTCCCTCCCTTCCGCACTTCCTTCCGCACTTCCTTCCGCACTTCCTTCCGCACTTCCTTCTGCACTTCCTTCCTTTTTTCTCTTTTCAGCTTTTCCTTCCTTGCTGAGAATGACTAAGAAAAATGGAAATGTATGGGAGCCTAAATAAATGTCCAAAGAATCACACTGGGCCATTATGTTCTTTCAGGGCTCCGTTGTGTTGACATTCAGGCACATATTGTCATTTACAATGCACCGAGGCATTCAGCGGATCATATGATGATCTGAATCTCATGACTTACAGTCCATGTGTCAGTTGCTCCAGTTGACAGGGACTTTTTTTAAAGCTGAATGTCAGCCAGTGAGTGATGTCAAAGTGTTTGAAAGACTGAGCCATTGTTCCAGCCACATTAAACAAAAACGTTTTCAGAGTTTCTGTGGCTGCTCTGCTGTCACCAGTCAGCATCTACCTGTCTTGTGGCTTAAACTTGAGGGAAGGCAGAACAAGAGCACAAAGGAAGGCATTTCTTTAGATTGTGGGACTAACATAATTACTCATGGCTGTTCAAAGGAGACAATTTTCCATTTTCACGTCATGTTTTACTATTGTGTGAGGGTTTTTCCTTTCCTAAATGATTACAGGGAAATAAAATATGGTCAGAAACATAAATATATGCATTGAGTATTCATATTCAAAACCACCTGGGAAAATAGCTTCACCAATTTCCTATTAATGCACTTCTAAGTATTGAGAAACTTGTATTTGTGACTTTTCCACCAGAAGTATCATTATTTTACTCAGCATCCCTTCTGCAATTGTAAAATGCTACTCTTGCATCCCCTTTTTTCCAATGATTGTTTCATGCTGTCCAGAAAGTCTTCAAGCTGTTTTAAATTGATTTGCAAATGCAACTGATTGCTCACACTACCTCTTTATACTATATGTTATGCTCAAATTCTGGGTTTTAGGCAAAGAAGAAGCATACTTTATAAATATATACATAAAATTGAGAATTTATTGTTAGTATAACTGATATTTTTAACACTGCAGTTCAAGAATCATATTTGTCCTAATTTTACAGAAGAAAGAAGGAATGATAATGCAGCTATAATACTTCTATGGAGAAAGAAATTTCAATAGTATAATAATGCAATTAAAATTGTAACACACACTTCTTAATTTATGTTCCTTTTTCAAGTGTTATGCCTTCCCTTCCACTGTTTTTTGGGATCTTATACTGACTACTTAAAATAACTTCTTAAAATAGCTTTGGACTGCTAGAGAGGAAAATACCACAGTTGTCAGCTTGCTCTGGCAGGAATACGGAGCCAGTGGCTTCACCATTCTAGAATCCACTTGGAAAAAATTTTATTTATTTGTTAGCATACTTTAAAACTTTTCCTCTGACTTCATTGATCATCAGCTCCGTGTTATACCTAAATTGACTGTATATTTCAGCTTTTATGCTATTTTTGTTCCCTTTATTACCCCCAAACCAGTTTTGCCTGGATCCAGCTGAGCATTGTTGTAACTGGCCATGGATGAATTAACAGTCATGAGAGATTTTTAGCTGTGGGTTTGTTGGTGCCAGCCTTTTCCCCATGCCTCATCTTATGCCAGTGCACTTCGGCATTGGTCCTTGAAGATCTTTGCTATCATACCAGGACTGCATTTCTCCACTTCGTTCTGTTAGGGCCAAAAAAATATCTACTGCAAATAGAGATTATAGTTCTCACTGCTTCAATTTATACTACCAGGAAAGTAAAATAAATTAGCCATAGATATCCAGGCAGTTAGAGACATTGTGGCCATGATTAACAAGGAGAAATAATGCTGTGAGCAAGTCAAGGAAAGCCCAAGCAGAGCAGCTTTGGCAGGCCATGCCGCTGCAAACCAAGTAAACTCGGAGAAAACCTATGGCCTCCCACTAGCAATGGCAATGCCACGTTACAGGGCATAAATATTGCATGTGTCAGATACACCAGAGTGTAGGAAGGCAGGCCTTGTTTTAGGCAGACAAACTGGGCAGTGCAACAATGTCAAACAGGGTTAATTTCTCACCTGTTTCAGTTTCCCCAGTGTGATGTTGCTGAGGAGACTGATGGGGAATTCGTAGCTGATTAAAGTTAGTGCAAGGATCAAAATACCAAGTGCAAATTCTACATGTGCTTAAACTCTTACTACAAAACTGTATAATGAAATTTTTTTGTGAGGAAAACCCAGAGGCATTGATGGAAGTGGTTCTAAAATATTTTTATTTCTGTTCTGAATGGAAAGCAGTGCTTCAAAGTCTGATACATTGTACCATGGCTGTGATCTGATTGAAGAAGCCTGAGTTCTGGTCATTTTATACAGCATAATAATACCATTATTTCAGAGCAGCAGAACCCATCTGGTGGCATTTTAATTATGGAGGAATTGTTTTTACTAAAATAAAATGAAAAACAACTCCTTTTTTTGCACTGATTAGGAGAATGATGTGGGCTCTTTCTGTCATTTTCTTTTCTGAGTTCAGCAACAGATACAAGATACAATAAATAATAAAATAACCTGTGGGTTGGAAGATGGCCTTGTGCATCCATGGTTTCTGAGGAAAAATTGGTGGCATATTTTATTTTTGCATAACATATGAATTCATCTTGATCCCCAATGAGATTCTACATAGCATACAAACATCCATCTTAAATAAGGTGTTTATTGAAATACCTCATATATCCTGTCTAGCTGTTTTTAGGTTCTATCAGATATGAATGAGCTCCCTAAGGTTGTAAACATACGACTGGAACTAATTTGATGCACTAAAAATTAATATTCCTTACTTTAGACCCTTTCTATCTCTGAATAAACATGTTATTACTGGCAAAGGTGACATGAACTGAGATTACCTTTTTCTCAACATTAAACAAAACCTAAAACATTTAAATATAAATACTTTAGCCACAGCCTCATTTTGGGAGGTTTTAGTTTTGTTTTTTTGGGTTATTTTCATGGTAGTTAAAATTGCAAAATAATAGAAAACTCCAAACTGAATATTATTCTTAAGCCTGGCAGAGTTGAATCTGCCGAATCTGAGTCTGAAATGACAAGCACATCAGTCACTGACACAAACCAGCTGCCAGGCCTCTTTATATGCAAGTCATTCAGTGAGATATCAAAACGTGGAAAATATAATACTCCTACCAACATTTCTTGTTGAATTAATGCCCAGGTGAGTTCTTCTGAAATGCTGTAGTTGTATCTTAAAAAAAAACAAGAAGCAGTAAAGCATCATACTTATTAGGACCCAATTTGCCACAGCAGCAGTCAAGTGCTTCAGCCTTTCCCAGAGGCAATGGTGAGGGAGGACTGGGGATTGGGAAACTTAGATTAAATTCATAGTGTGCTGCGCATTTAGAATTCAATATTGACAGCTCTAATTACACATACCTTTCCATCACAAGTTCATCAACTGAGAGGAAAACACTAGAAACAGCAGTATCAACTTTTCATGAAAATAAATGTATAAGTGAAGAGCCAAGCACTCCAGAGCTTCTGATCTTTCACCTTTCCTTCTGGCAAATCCCCACATGGTCTTCCCTCTGCTTTTTTTTTTTTTTTTTTAATTATTTTTAATCTAGAAAGAAGAAAAAAAAAAAGCTGTCTGGATATTAAGCCTACATTTAAAAAGTAACCTTAAAATGTTACTGTCGGAGTGTAGGGAGTGATGTATTCTTAGGATATTTGCCTTCCAGCAGCTTTATAAAAACAAGAAATCTCAGCTACTCCTCAGGCTGCTTCCAACATTGATGAAGAGAATGAAGGACCTGGAGAAGGCAAATATTTTAGAATAGGTTGGACCATTTCATGGAAATAATTACTTCTCTGCCAGCAAAAGAGAGAGCTTGGATAACTAAATGATGTTTGAGATGAATCCTGCTCTTTCAGAATGTACCACAAGAAGTCCTGTGTGACATTAAGCATACTTATGTCCTCTGCGCAACTGCATGTGTCAGCCATAGTCCAAATGCAGAACTTTAGAGCATTGGAACAGATGTTACAGTCAGTTAATCTTAAATATGATTTCCACCAGCACAGAAGCTGATTGAAGTAATTCATCAGCATATCCCAAGTCAAGTAAGTGAGAACTTGCTCAGTCAAGTTACAATTCACGAGTTACACATAATGAGAGATGGGGTTTTATTTTATAGGATATTGTTCTCAGTAAGAATAACTTATTCATTGTTCCAACAAACAGTTTTGTGACATATAAGTAATTCTAAACCTCACTAGTGTGGGAACAGCTCTCTGCTTTTCCTCTCTGAGTCTAGTTCTGTATATTTAGTAAAATTTGTTGAATTTTGAACCCTTAAAAAGTATGGCTATATCTTTTATTTTTAGCATGATGTCTCCAGGGAAATTAAAGTTCCATTCGGAGTTAGGCTATGAATTAACCACTGCAAAATCTTGGTTTAGATCGAGCATCAATTTGAGGGTGTGTAATGCACCTGAGCTATATGGTCACAGCCAGTCCTTATGTAGTAAATTCCCTATGACATGGAAGTGTGCCAGGAGGTTCAAAGAAAGGGTCACTGGTGCCCAAATAAATGGAGATATGCCTAGCTCAGGGTGAGTTAAGGTAAGGTGAGCACAGTCAGTAAAAAATTCCTTGTCTGATTTTCCATTTTATAACCATTTATTCAAGCATTCATAAAATATGGAGGTATTGTAAAACTGCTATGGATGAACTCTCCAGTCATTTAAATTTCCCATAATTTTCCCATGTGAGTAATAGTAGAACACAAACTTCTTGTGTATGCTCATGGAAACCATGATGCATTTTCCTCATTCATTTTACAGTTTTGTTTCTCTAGTGTATGAGTCAGATTTATTTAGTAACATAAATGTCTTAAAAGAGAAAATAAGAACAAATTTTTATTGGCATGTAAATCTGTACTTTTTCTATGGATATGGCATGAAATGCATTTGACGTTTTTGTCTTTATAGAAGCAATAGACTGTAAAACTACGCAAGCTAGCAGAAGTTTCTACATTCAAAAATGTCCAAGACTTTGCTATATCTTCAGTAAAAATAATCCTTTTATCAGTATTATGAATATTTTAATATGCATATGATTCACTTCCTGACAGCTAGTTGCAGGGTTCAGTTGTTGCATTCAGACTGCTATAAAGATTACTGTGTCTCCTACTAAAAATTTCCTTTTGTTTCATTCCAGATATTACTCATTACAAAGAAAATTTTTTCAATAGGTGCATTAATGTTCTGACATTCCAGAGACTCTTCTGTTAAAACATTCTGATAGTTGCACAAAAGACATTATTTTTTTTTTTTAAAAGTTGAAGCATCACACATCCAGCAGGATTCCATATTTTGTTTATCTGACAATCTTTCTTTTACTTAACAGGCACAAAGTACTTGACAAGAAGCATTCAAACAATTTTCACATTAGGTTGTTTGGACTTGCATTTCTGCCTTGGGGTTTTTTTTTGTTGCTTTTTTTTTTTTGTGTGTGTGTCTCTTTATGTTTGGGTTTTCTTGTTTGTTAGGTTGTTTGGTTTTGTTTTTTTTATTTGTGGTTTGTTTTTGTGGTTTGTTTTTTAATAATGCTAGCCCTAAATGAATGTCTGACACTAAGAAGCTTTCTGTATGTTGTGGCCTTTTACAAACTCTGTGGAAACTCCGCACCCTGTCTGAGGACAGGTTTTTACCAGAGTTAGGTCCTCAGTTTTCTTTGTAGACACATATATGTCTAGTCTACAGAATTGCTTGCTTTAGTCAGTAAATTTACCATAACACTGAAGTACCACTTAGATGTAAGCAATAGATGTAATTTTCTCCAAAGTCAGTGAGTGCAGCAAATCTAAAAGCTCATTTAATCCACTTAATCCATGTGTAATGGTAAAAGTTCCTATATATTATACAGAAAGCCTAACTGGGTTACTCATTTCATGTCCATCTAGAGCTATGACATAATATCACCAATTGCCAGTCTGGTTTAAGTGAACTTGTTGGCTGCATTGTGTGGAGCCACTCTCTGGCTGGATGCTTCTCTCTCCAAAGTAAGTATCGCGTTCATAGTTTGGTAATTTCTTTTTAGAAGGCATTGTTTGAAAGGTGTGCATTGGAGTGGATTTGTAAAAACTTTTCAAAGTGTCCATTTATCCATTTACTAAAATAGAAAATGCAAAACAGAACTGCAAGTTTATGCAATACAAAGAATGCTTTTTTTCTAATATTTACATAGAGGCTTATTTATATGCCATTTGACTTTTAAAGAAGGTAGCTTAAGTGTAGGGAAGTGCCTGATTTAAAACTGCAGCAGCTTTGTATTTATCCCCAGGTTAGATTTTGTTTCAAGTCTTCATATGGTTTCTATGCACTCTTATAATTACATCAGCAGTGTCTCTAAAAGCCATTTCTCCTTTTAAATATGCAAAAATTTATCAGTGATTAGTAAACATCTGTTACCAAGTATGTTGTAGAATATCATCTCTACATCATGATAGGAGGATTGCATTTAATCTGTTCTAACAGCTCAAAAGATTAAAGGTGTAAGTACTTTAAGAAAAGTTATTTTTCTTGTTTACTTTTTTTTTTCATAATGTAAAACAGTTTCAAATTTTCAAATATCTACATTGATATATATTTTTATGTTGAAAAATTCCATCTGATGATTTTAGCAGTGGAGTGATGCTTTTAGTGTCTGTTGAAGAAATTAGATGAGGTGAGAGAATACTCTTGGTCCTGTATTAGCAATACTTGATGGAGTGCTTTTTCCAGGTCACAGGATACCCCCATCACCATGACAGCACTGCCAAAATTATTACACTGTGTTAGAACTGTTTGTGTGGGGTAAATGCACAGACAGCTCTAAAGACTGTCTTTTCAAAAGCTATCTGTGAAGTAGAAGACCTCAAGAAGAATGCAAGAGTGGATAAATTAATTCACAGAAGTTGTTCTAGTGATAAACCCTGTAATTAGCCCTGTTTAAACAAATGACTAAAATAGTTGTTTAACACTGAGCTTGTTCCCCACAATCACAGCCTTTCAAGTTTTGAAGTAAACCATATGTTGATGAATCCTCTCAGATACTCAGACACTGCAGCAGAACTAACATGCCAGATGTATCTAGTTTCATTTGCTCCTGTGAGGAACTTAGGTGTCCCATGCCAGCTAAGCATTTAATCACAGTCTTACATCTTCTTTAAGCATTTTGTTGAATTTAAGTACTGAATTCAAAACTTCTCTTGCCATGTAAATTCCCCTGAGACCCTAATGAAGTTAGAGAACTGCAATCTTTCTGAAAGGACTGTTAATACAAATTGTACTTTAACACCAACCAGAAACTCAGAACCACAGAGTTACTCATTCACTCTCAACAGTCGGATAAAGGAGAGGATTGGAAGATTAGAAGTGAGAAAACACAAGGGTTGAGATAAAGTTTTAAAAGTAAAGAACTCACCAGCAAAGTAAAACAAGGAATTCATTCACCACTTCCCATGTTCAGGAGATGTTGAGCCATCCCCAGGATAGCAGGGCTCATTCACATGTTAACAGTGACTTGGGAAGACAAATGTCATCACTTCAAACATTCCTCCTCTTCCTTCTTCTTCCCCCCAGCTTTATGTGCTGAGCATGATGCTATACAGTACAAAGGATATCCCTTTGGCCAGCTGGGGTCAGCTGTCCAGGCTGCGTCCCCTCCCAGCTGCTTGTGCACCCCCAACCCATTCTCTTGGGGTGGGGTGAGGTGAAAGGCAGAAAAGGCCTTGACTTGGTGTAAGCAGTAGTTAGCAATAACAAAAACATCCCTGGGATATCAGCTGTGTTTCCAGCACAAATCTAAAATATAGCTGTATACCAGCTACTGTTGAGAAAATTAACTCTATCCCAGTCATAACCAACACAAAAACCTTTATAACTATGGGATGTTCCACTGAGAGATGCCCAAATTATCTTTTATACTGAGCACAGGTTTTATTTGTGCATGGAATCCAGTATCACTCCATTTGGATGAAAGTGACTACTGGAAATTCATATAAAATGCGTTTTGAATTCAATTTTTATGGTCTACTAAATGGGTGATGATTTTTTTCATTCTTTTAGATGCCACGAGTTTGCTTCCTTCAGCTTCCTTCAACTCCCTCAACTTCAACATATATATTGCTCTTGCAGTTTAAGAGTGCATGTGCATTGGTCCACAAATGCAATTCAGTTATGATTGCTCTCCTAATCATGTTAAATTCAAATTTCTTTCAGTTACTCCAGTAGCATCCCTCACTTTCCTTGAGGTTAAATACATTTAATTGTGTGTATTTTGATGAAATAATTTACCCTCCCTAATCTCTTTAATGACGTGTGAATTAAATTTACCTTTTTTTGTAGGTGTGGCAATGATGAGCAGAGGTTGGTTCATTTTGGCTTCATCCTTAATGTCTTTCTAATGCATACCAGACAGCTAACTCAATCTCTGTGCTAAGAGGTGTTGACTGAATCATTAAATTTTTGCTGGTTACAGGTCTTTAGAGAACTTACCCATTTTACTTTCCAAGGGAAACTAGCTGATTCACTTGTACAAAAAAAACCCAGAAAATAATATCCAATGGGGTGTGGGGGCAAATGGACTATCACTGGATAAAAGAGGTGAATTACATACTTTGCAGTGAAACTGTACTTTTGAACACTTCAGAATCATGATTCCAATATTTTGGTGTTGCTTGTTATCTAAATAGCTTAGAACATAACCTGAGCATGTTTAGGTTGTGTGACTATCTGCCTACCCTCTTTGGAGTGTTGAAACACCTTGATATCCCCAGAGCATATCCATTAGATAAGGCTTTACATTAAGAACAGGTGGAGTATAACAAAGTATGTGTATTCATTTCCAAGCTAAGTAACAGCAAGGAAATTATCTGACATTTAAAGAACTCAAACAAAACCTCATTTTCATTTGATAATTAAGAAAAACAGAGTAAATTTAGCAAAAAACAGACTGAGAACCACTTCTCTCACATTATCCAATAACTTGGGATCTGATTAAACTAAAATTTCAGGGTTTGGCCCACAAAAGACAGTTTACAGATACGTAAATATGGATTTTAAGTCTTCTCAACTGTAATTTTCACATGATTTGTCTAGTCAGCAAAGTGAAATATACTAGAGGAGGAAATGGTATCAGTATGTGTCTTGTATTTCAAGATAAAGTGATTTTGTGTCTTAGCTACCTAATTTAAGTGTAAGGTTTATAGCTGAGAAGGATGAACAGAGGTAAACAGTTCTCTCCAAGACACCATCTATCTTTGAATACCAGAATTTAAGATCCAGACCCTGAAAATTTTGGCATAAATAAATTAACAGCTATCTGTTAATCATCAAAACTTCTACATGTTTCATAATTAGATTCAAAAATTTTGCCTGAAAGATGGATATTAAAACCTTTTTCTTTTGGCATTTAGCTATGCCTACATGTCCAATAAAACTGCTGTAGTGGCAATAGCTAAATTCAAGTCTTCTATTTGAGGTCACTGTCTTAATAGTTTTGTAGATTTTTCCTGCTCTGTAGGCTTCTGTCTCTGTAATAGAACTAGCAAATGTATCTGTGGTAGCTGCAATTTCAAGAGTTTATTCCTCTTCTGGTATCTTCTCTGTATGTGTTCTTCAAAGAAAATAATAAGTTGTTGACCTTCTTATGTGCATACAGAAAGCACAAGAACAGTAACAAAAACTCTGTGGTCTGTTTGGATTATAAAAATGAAGGTTATTTTTCTGGTTTGTAAAATATCAGTCATATCTGCACATTTTTTACAGGGGTCATGCCCGTGCTAACTAAATTTTATTTTGAAAACATCAACGTAAGATAACAGTCACAGTCAAGAACTGAATCCTTATTCAGTTTTAATTGTTTGATGTTCAGAAGTAGATTTGGCTCTTCCATTCCCCTTTACTAAAATTCCACCTCTACAGATCTGTGCAGCTAAAAAAAAAATGAATAATTTCTTTTGTGTCCACGAGTAAATATAAAAAAAAAATATAACATATATACCCATGTTCATACAGACATGGATTTATCTGACTTAGTTTCAACCTAATTTGCTTGCTCCTTTATTTTGAAAATGTCATAACCTTCTCTTATTAGCACACCATAAGCCCTTTTCCTCTGGTAAATGTTCTTTTCTTGAGGTCAGAACAGGTCATGCATTTCCCTCAAAAGATGTGGTATCAAAGCACCAATCATCCAGCAGATACATGTTGTAGCTATGGAGCAACTCCAGCGTGTCACCACCATAACCCACTGGTGAAGGTCATCAGCACCATGACTTGCCTTGTACAAAGATCAGTGTCCATGAGTACTCCATTAGCAGTCACAGAGTCTGGCTTTCTCAGCTGCTGGCAGAGCACCTCATAGCAATAATTAACTACTCTCAGAACCTCCCTTTGCATGCCTTTACTTTGAATGCTCAGGTTGAGTAGTAGCAATACATTTTTCTGTTGATATTTAACAATAAAAAAATAGTTTGTTGGAAATAAGCATTACAGGATTCCTCAACTTCTCACTAAAGGTCATTTTGAGCAATTACATTGCAAAAGGAAGGTGAAAAAGGAATGAAGCAACACTTATTGTAAAACCTAATTGTGGTTCATCACGAAATGGGTTTCATCTGTGAATGTCATTTTCTTCCTTACTTATAAGAATGGGTTTATATGTTGAATATAACATACTTCTCTATAAAATATCCAGATGTAAACGGGAATAAATGTAGTAATTTATAGGAACATAGAACCATAGAAAAGCTTGAGTTGGAAATGACATTGAAAGGAATACAGTTCCAACTCCCCTGACATGGACAGAGGGGCCACCCACTAGACCAGTTTGCTTAGATCACCCTCTCACTTGGTCTTGAACTCTTCCAGGGGTGGACCATAGCTTCTCTGGGCAGCATGTTCCAGGGCCTCACCACCCTCCGACTAAAGAATTTCTCTCTATCATCTAGCCTAAATCCCCTCTTTTAGTTAAAAATTGTTTCTGTCTTAACCTATGAATATCAGCTTATGTAATAAAGTCAGTCTTGCACTTTATTATAAGACACCTTTAGGTACTGGAAGGACATAATAAGGTCTTCCCAAAGCCTTCCCTTCTCTGGGTTGAACAACCCCAGTTCCCTCAGCCTGTTTTCATAGGAGAGGTGCTCTAACACTCACATCATCTTTGTGGCCCCCTCTGGGCCTTCTCCAACAGGTCCATGTCCTTCCTGTGCTGGGGGCCCCAGAGCTGGATGCAGCATTCCAGGTGGAGGTTCAGGAGAGCAGTGCAGAGATATAAGTATGCTTTCATTGAGGCAATTAAGTATAAGTAAGGCTGGATTTTATCTTCTTTCTTTCTTCTTTTTAATAATTATAAATTTCAAGGTACAATCTTGCTGAGCCCTATCTCACTAAAAAAATATTTCAGTGTGAATTCTTGTGAAAACTCTACTAGTAGAAAATACCTGTCAAAAAAATGCTGGCTTTGTTGATAATAAATACTTTACAATGTTCTTGAAATCAATCTGGTTTGGCCAGAATTTGTGAGAAAAACTGGAAGAAAAAATAGATCAAATACATTTTATGCACAATTAATTGGGTCTTTTAGAGTAGATATAACCTTTCTGTAGGAAAAAAAAATTAAATCAGCACTAACAGTAATATCTTGTAAACCTTTCATGCTCTAAAGAGTTGATGACTGTTTTCTAAATAATTTAAAAGATATTTTTGCTAGCTTTACATATTTCACTGAATGTACATTCTACCTACTAGGGTCTGTCTGCTTTACACTTTGGAATTTTTTTTTTTTTATTCTCCACTTGGGCAATTATATTCCTCTTAAAGAGATGAAAGATAAAGCACTGTTACAGGAGTAGCACAGTAACAACACTCCTGTTGGTGTTGAACAGCTGCCATAGTCCATACCATGGGTGTCTGCTGAGTGGAAAAAAGAAGATAATGAATACAGTAATTTTAATTTCTGCACTTGTGTGCCTGTGTGTAGTTAGTGAAAACTTGGGAGAGTTTTTTGCAGTTCCTAGGGAATTTTGTTGGGCTTTTGTGCATGAAAACTGAAGTTCACAATGCAAAATGGTATGAAAAGTAAAGGAGAGGGAGGGGCTTTTTAGGAAGGGCACTGGTGTGTAGCTGATTGGTGGTGAAAACCAACCAGGTGGTGAAGTCTGACCAGCCCAGGTGCCCATCTGAAAATTAAAACTCTTTCTGGGATTTTTTTATTACACAGAAGCTCGAGTTTCTTGTAGATATCTTGTAGGTTTCTGAATAACACACAAAAGGGAAA
Source organism: Poecile atricapillus (assembly GCF_030490865.1). Lineage (NCBI taxonomy): Eukaryota > Metazoa > Chordata > Aves > Passeriformes > Paridae > Poecile > Poecile atricapillus. Next base: position 58,629,305 of record NC_081249.1, on the reverse strand, counting down.
AGTGTGTGTCTGCAATATGCCTTAGGAGAACAACTTGCAGAAATAAAGTTTTGTAGGTAATAAATATGTCAGTCACATTTAGCCTGCAAACAGATCTTGCTTCTACATTGTTATTCACTTTTGCTTACCAAGCTCTGAGTTCTAAATCACGGTGAACAGCATGTTGTTTTTGATTTGGGAATATGTGCATACCCTCCACAGTGAGCACAGCTCCTTTCTCTGATTATTTCTATAGCATATAGGAACTGAGTTTCAATCTGTAGTCTTTTAAATCATGGTGCACTCATATGGCAACTTGGCCAAGTTTTTTGTCATTTTATTATATTGTATTCCAGTAAAAGCATTCAGAAATTTTGACCCCAACCTGAGAAAATCACAACATGGTGGCTTTTTTGACTGATTCTAAAAATTAATTCATGTCTTTAAAATCTCCCTCATCTGTGAAAGTTGTCAATTTGCCTAATGAGAAATTAAAATCTAGCATCTGTTATAATCATTTGATTCCAGAAACTGAGGTTATAAGACAAAAAAATCAAAAACATACACATTCCCCCACACCATTCCCCAAACAACCAGTTAAAAAAAGGTAAAGTTGGATCATAGGCAGTTTTGATTGCTGTGAATGCTAGTCACTGATTTTCATGGTTTTTTGTTTTTCTCTGCCAAACACCTCAAAACATTGCACTTTAAAACCCTCCTCAGAGCCATAAGGGAACTTAAGGATTCTTAAGGTCTGTTTCTTACATCCTTGTCTTTAACTGAAGAATTAAAAAGAAAATCTGTTTCTGACGAAACATAGGCTTGATGCCTTGTATCATTTTTAAGTATTATAATATATTAATATTAATGCATTACTGGAATATAAAACATTAACATAAAATAAATGGTTTTCCCATATGGGAAGAGAAGAACTGAAATACATTTCAAAAGAAAGTCAAGAACAAGATAATTCTGGTTCGTTTTATTTTTTTTTTCAATGAAGAAACACTATATTGACCTAATTTTAAGAAAAAGTTTTATGAAGATCAGCCTAATATTCCAGATATTTAAAATATGAAGTTTTTTTTCTCTTTTTTGTACTGTACAAATAAGTCAACACTCACCTTTCATTCTAAAATAACTTAATTCGGTAAAGTAATATCTATACAGCAGAGCCTTAGAGCACATCCCAATTCCCACGTCTCTTCTGGTCCTGGGCATGTCCTGAACCCACACTAGAATGGTGCATATGCATATGAGTCACTCCTTTCTGTGGTGATTTCATCATAAAGAAATAGTTTGCAAAGGATGAGACTGGAGCTGTGATGTACAGCGGCCATTTCTACAATATTGATTAAAATAGAATTAGAAACCACGTCACATGGTTAAAGACTGCTGGTATCCATGTTTCTGAAACCTTTTGTTAAGAGATGCATCTTGGAAAGGCATTTGGAATAAAAAAAAAAAAGAGAAATCCAGCAATTCAGTGGTGTGGATAAGCAAGGATTTATGTCTCAGGTTCACCCTCCCGGTTTGCTTTTATTTAACAGTGCATATGTAACTCTCTGCCTGCTCTGGATGGTCAGTGAACTTGAGACGGGTCACAGCAGGCATCAGCAAATACAGCCAAAGCTGAAGATGTGGCCAATATAGAAGGTAATATAGAAGGTAAGGTAATATATATATATAATATAGACAAAGAAATAACATTTGGGTACAAAGCTCTGAGTGTAAACAACAGAAATATAATTGGTTTGGATCTCAGCATGTGCAAAGAAAACACAGTTTCTATATTTTGTATTGAGCGCCCATCTGAAAGTCCTGGCTTAGAGTTATGGCCTGAATGAGGAGCCACTGGCCTGTATCCTGAAATGTTGTGGGTAGAGGCAGTGCAACAGGCATGGGGAAAGAAAATGAGAGCTGAGATGAGAGCTTGGGCTCTTAGCCTCTCTTATCATTAGGCATGCTTGAGATCTGAATTGTCAAGAAACCAAAATCATCATCTATGAAGAAATCAGGCTGAAGTTGAATCACTTCTGCATCAGTGTAAAATACATTGAATTTTCAAAAGCTCTGAAAATTTCAGCTGAAAAGGTTCTGTGTGTGGCTACATGGCTTGTTGAATTCCTTTTCTTAGTAGTTTTGATGAGGCTGAATATTGTATTTGCAAGTCTGATCTATCAAATGTTTTTGTCTGACCTTGTTCTATGGAATTGGGGGTGTAATAGGCAGATGTTTTGGGAAATTGCAGCTTAGCTGAGCTGGTGGACAGATTCCAATCAGATTTTGTTTGTCATGCCTCTGAGCTTTGCTTAGCTCTTGTCCCCTTTTCCTTTGTGCTTGTGACTAGTGAAAATATAAAAATGGTAAGGCAGGCTCTCTGGAAAAGGAAATCATCAGTTCATGGGCAAGTAGTGATGTACGATGCAAAGATGGCACCAGCATACTCCTTGCCCTTGCTCCTTTGCCCTGAGCAAAACAAGAGCATCTTGTGAGTGTAGGGGAAAGCTGCTTCAAATTATGTGCTAAATTATGCTCTAAATTACACACATTTGTTAGATGCTGCTGGAGGCCTATTCTGCCTCTTTGTCCAAGATATTATCTTAGCACAGGTTGGACAGACCTAGAGTCTCTTTCTGTAAAGGGAGCTCATCTAAATATAACCTCCTGAGTACTGAGTCAGCTAAATAATGCAAACGCTTTTCTGAGTTTTTAGAGGGGTTTCAGGTGTTTGATTTTTTGTTTTGTTTTGTCTTTTTTTGTGGGGTTTGTTTTTTTGTTTTTAAATAAATATAGTTAATACAATTAGCTTCTTTTGTGCCTGGAGATCATAGACACATTTCTTGCTTGATCCATTAAATTTTATTTTGAGCAACAGAGCAGTACTATGAAATCTGAATTCAGTATAAGTCAATGCAGTTAATTTTATGAGACACTTAAAGGATGTAGTTATATTGCATGTAATCCCTAAGCATATGTGTCAGCTGTGACTTTCAGTACTTCTGTGTAAAACATTTCCAGGCTTAAATTTAGTTATTAGTTCCCATAATAAGGTATTTTGAGTTTACAGATGAGTTAAAGTCAGAATTTTTAGATTATAGGTTATGTAATGATAATTACTTTCCCGAGAGTCTCTCTAGCAATGTGGGATTCCTCCAGGCTAGGATGTCTGCTATCAGCTTGAGTCGTCTCTGCAGTGGGTCCTTGCAGCCCTTCAGCAGAAGCTCTGGACTGGCTAAGGAAGCCAATGTTATCTTTGTGCTTGCTGCCTGCAAAACAAGGATTATTTTTTTGTGAGCACTTAAACAGTACAAGACACAGGAACACCTTACAACAGAGGTATATATAAAGTATCACAACAAAGAATATTTTTTTCTTACACTACAGTTCTGAAAGCAAATGCACTATTCTTAAATGCCTGCAAAGATCACTAGACATTGTTCTTTGCCGAGCTTTCAAATTAAAATGTTTTCTCTGAGACACAAATATAATCTCCTTTGTAATTTAAAGTCCTGGTGATATCGTTAGGCCCAATAACAGTTGTGATTTCTTTAGGGAGAGTTTAATCAGTTTGTTGTGACACAGTACCAGGAACTCAATTGTGATTGATCACTACTGCTCAAAAACTGGCCAGAAGTGAGTCTGAGCAAATCATTTAAACAGTGCCTGAGATCTGCAGAACCTCAAACAATGAGAGGCCTCTTGAAGCTGGCAGAAATACTAGCAGGCTTCAGGAATGGAAGGGTTTCCAGTGGCTCTGTAAATACTGCCTTCAGCATGGCCAGGGGAGCTTCTGTTATCCCTTTATTCTGTACATTGGTTCTCAAAATTGGATGAAAGGTAAAGCAGATCACTTTCTAAGGCCACCTTACTACTAGTATAGTGACAGTGAATTTTCAGGAGATTTTAATAATATTCTTTTAATGAAAAATAATTTTCTGAAATTCTGGTTGTCTGTATCAGTAGGCATTTTTTCCCTTTTCATAGATTCATATAACCCAAGAGATCTTTATGCACATTGATTGTTAACGAACGTGTATCCTGACCATAAAATTTCTTCAGTGATGCTATATTAAATCAGTATTTCATGGCTGATCTAGAAATTGCTCTTTAAAACAACATTGCATCTGAGGCATCAAGTCACCAAGGTAAATTATTCCTAGGTAAATTATTTTAGTGACTATTTGCCTTTGTAGTGATTACACAGTAGATCCCAATTTCAGTCACTAGATCTTGTTACACTTCACTGGCACATCGTGCCTTCACTGACTGAAATCTTCTTTGATATAACTAACAAGTGATAGGACAAGAGGAAGCAACCTCAAGTAGTGCCAGGGGGAAAAATTCTTCATTGAAAGGGCTATCAAGCATTGAAGCAGACTCCTCAGGGAAGTGGTTGAGTCACCATTCCTGCAGCTATGTAAAAGATGTGGTTTTAGCACTTGGAGGCATGGTTTGGTAGTAAATTTGGCAGTGCTGGGTTAACAATTGGACTTGATGATCCAAAGGGTGTTTTACAACCTACGTGATTCTATGACGTTACTCATGACAAGAAGATCCCTGAAGGATTTTTCTCTGGTTGCTAGCAGATACTAATCTCTGTGCCATTATACTTGAACCAGTATCGTTACCAGTGTCATAAAATGGTTTGCTGGGGGCTCCTTCTTTTGATGTGATCCAAAATCATTATGCTTTAAAATATCCTCATATGGACAGAATCATAATATCAGCATTTTCCCTATGTCTTTCAGAATCTATTTTTGTCTCAATAGATTGTTTCCACTTAGTAATGTTGCTGTCCTGCTGACAGTGATCAAATCTGTTTTTTTGTATTTTTAAAATAATTTAAACAAATAAAACTCCTTTAATAATTGAAATGTTAAAAAAATGTTTTTCTGACCCCATAAATTTTTGTCTAATCCCTAATTTTCACTTTCAATTCCTTTTTTTTATGTTCCCTTTGTAATTTGGACATTAGAAACACACATAATATTCTAGTAATAGCTTTACTAGTGCTGTAGATCAGCTTTCTGTTTCTACTCAATATTTCTTTATTTATGCATACAAGGATCACAGCTGCTTATCCAAATGTCATATTAGAGTAAGAGCTCATCACCATGAGCTGCTTAGTTTCCCCAAGTACCTGTTTCCTAAGTAATTTATTTCTAAAATACTGTCCTTTCTGCTATATATTTTTTGTCTTGAAATGGTAAAATGGAAAAACAGGAAAAGATAAGGGGTATGAAAAACAACTCTGAAAAGAAGAAAGATTGAAAAATTTTAAGGACCCATTAAAAAAATAAAGAGGGGTGGGAAATACTTCCATATATAAGATATAAAACTAATTTCCTGGTCACCTTTCTAAAAGTCAGAGGTAAGAAATTATATGCCAGCAATTCTTTCCCAAGTGATTCAAATGTTTGCAAGGCTAAAAGACTTTAGGAGTAGGATGCCCACAATATTTTATTCCATTTTCTGGAATCCCTCTACCAATTTAATCTTCTTCTACGTTGTTAATTTTACAGAATGCAATTTGGCTTTTACATATTTAAACCAGATAATTTTGTACATATTATAAAAATTTGCACATCTTTTCAAACATCATGACTCTTCCATAATGAAATGCTCTCACTATATTTCAGTCAGTCCTAGGTAGAAAAGAGCAGCTTTCTAATTCACCACTGGAAGCACATATTCAAGAAGGCAACAAAGAACACGCAAGTTGCAAGACAAGAGAACTGCTGACAGCAGATGTAGAACTGAAAATAGGATGGAGATGAAAGAAGATTCTGGTAACTTATCAACACTTTTGTTGATTTACATTTAGCTTTGAAATGACAGATCATAATCATATAAAAAAAACAAAACCCAACAGGCATCAATGAGAGCATGCCAGGAGCATTCTCAAGATGGTATTACTAGAGTAACAATATTGCAACTAAATTGGGATGTAATGGTGAAAAATGCTCCAGACAACCCTGCAGAGATACAGGGGAAAAGAGAGAGAAGCAGGAAAGAAAAAGATAATAGCCAGATTTTTCAGAATAGTTTAATTTAGATGAGGGGAAAAGTACAGCAGGGTTATATTGGTCTAGGAGAAAGACTGGAAGATATTAATATTGAAAACATCTATTTTTCATTAGAAAAATCCAATCCTTTTATTTCTCCTGCTAAAATTGGACTCTATTCACAGATTACTTTGGTGTCTTTCTGTCCATTTATTTCCGTGATATTTAAAATTACATTTATTGGAAGCTATTGCAATGACTTTTTGTGTTTCCTGACTGAATTAAGTAATACTTTTTGTGTGGTTTTGTTTAATGAAAGAATGCAGAATTTTCCCTTTTATAGTTTGAGCGGCAAATGTCTCTTTTGAGAATGCTTATTTGTAAATACCCTACTGCTCCTACATTTGATACAACTTTTTCCAGGTTTTGAAGTGGTGGCTAAGAAGACAGGGAGAAGGAGCAGAGATAAGTTTATAAACAATAAACATATGTTTGGTAGTTAACAAAAATATTAATAACAGAAGACTGCATCAAAGTCTATGTCACAATTCAAATGAGTAACTACAAAAGCATTTTCTATTAAGAACTAGACCCAAAATTCCACTGAAGCAGTTTTTGGGGTTTTTTTGTGGCTTCACAGAGATAATGAGGCAGCTTATATTCTCAATTTGTTAAAAATAAAGACAATCATTTTCCTGTGCAGCTAGATGTGATATGATACACATAGGCAACACACTTTGAGTTTCCATATGAAAGGAGATAAGCAAATCATATTCATTGGTGTCATCAGTATAAAATTACTTGAACTGAGATTGTCAGCTTTTCAATAATTTCATTCTTAAGATATGCATTTCCTATAGAAAACTAAATAGATGAGCAAGTAGCTAGCATGGAAGAGACATATGACAGAATATGTCATAAAAGCTTGCAAAAAAACAGAGAAAATGGATTAGAAATAAAGAAATATTTTTCTTTACTCCTTCTGGAAGTGGTTTGAACTGTGGGAACTGAAAGGAATTCTTAAGGAATAAATAAAAAAAAAAGGCTATTGGTAGAAGAATGGGAAGATTAGACAGTGATGACCTTCAAATAGAGAGAAAGAGAGAGATAGAGACAGAGAGAAAAGGGAAAATTAGTCATGTTCCTAAAGGAATTTGTGTATGAGGCAATGAAAAAAAGTATTGACAGTAGCAAGTTGAACTCTGCAGTTAAGTCTGGCAAAGGGGAAGCAGAAAAGATAAGCTCTTGGCAAAGAAGAGAAAACTGACCCTGTTGTCTGAGAAAAGGGTGGCAGAGAAAGACAAATCCATTATATCCATGGGCAATTCTGGATGCCTGAAGGGATAGATATGGGTTTGAAAGGATGAAAGACATGGATAGATGTAAATAGAGGATATGAAGCCTAGAGTAAGGTGTGGAGGTTAAAGAAATAGGTACACTGTAGGAAAGTTTGTCAGTAGCTAGGTAGGAAGTTGTTTGAGGTGGTGCTGAAAGAGATTATAACTCTTTGGAAAAGAAAACTGAACTGAATAAAGAGCAGGGTACAAATTCTGGTAAGAAGTAACCGGAGAAACCATGAGAGAAGACTAAAGACAAACAAGAGAGAAGAGACCTGAAAATCAGAAGAAGAAATGAAAGTTAGGTGAAAGCCTGTAAAGCTGAAGAATCCTCACATCTTGTTATCTAGTATTAGGCAACAAAATAGTTGTATGGCTCAAAAATAGAAAGAATCTCAAAGAAACTAAAGATGTACAAAACAGAATTCTAAACATTTTGGTGAAAAAAAGGCATGCCAGTCTAGTGGAGGGAGGGAATCTTCAGGATATGTTCATTGCTGAAAAAGGCAAAACCAGGAAATACAGTGAAACATTCAATATATTTACACCAATCTGCTTTTTAATCTACTATAGAAATTGCAAAATGCCAGTCATATGGTTCTCAGAAGACACTCATATGCTTCTGAGCTCATCCAACTCTTTTTTCTGCATTATCTATTCTTTCTAAGAAAGTAACTCTTTATTATCCAAAGATAGCTTTCTGAAGTTACCTTTTTGTTAATACTTTAATATAGCAGCCAGAGCACACTACTTCTATCTTCTCTGAGCACAAGGAAAAAAAAAAAATCTTATGCATACTGTGACTTGGAAATGTCCAAAATTAGCTGGACTGAGGGTATGGAAGTATCAGAATAATTTATCATTTTCAAAGTGAGATTGAGCTTTTGTGATGTCATTTTTGCTCCAAGCATTGCAGCATTTTCCCATTGCAAAATGAAATGCATCTTTGCAATTGGGATGAAGTGATTTCTAAGGAGCTTAGCTCTTAAACACTGCATTTTCAGACTTGAGGAGATATTGGGAATTCTGAAGTGACTTAAACAAACATTTCTTAAAGAAACCTGTGTAATGACAATTGCTGCCTTTCTGCTAATATGTAATTATTCAGACACTTCCATCCATGGCAAGAAGGATGCTGTACATGTAAAATACACACGTAACCATCAGTACCCACTGGAGATCCATGCTGTACGAGAGTAAACGCTTGAGGCTACACACTTTAAATAGTACCCACAGACCCTCACCTGAAGAAATGAACTGAGGCTCCTTTAAATAAGGACTCTTGTCTGGAGAGCTGGAGACCTGACCAAATCTCAGTGTCCATGTTCAGGTGGGCTGAGGAGCCCAGCAGTCTGCATTAACAGCAATTACTATATCTCCACTGTCTGTAATAGAAATTTAAATCCTATGGCTGATAGGCAGACACCTATATTGAGACACTCAGAGAATCTAAAATCTGCAGAAGAGTTTGAAGAATCCCTGACCACATCATGGACCCTTTGAGATATTCCAGTGTGTCCAGGATATGCTTCAGTTGCCTTTTTAGAAAGTGGCCTATGAGAATCTCTCACAGGCCTTAATTTTAATTTCTGTTCATTTTAGGGTAAACTTATTTTAAATTCTTAACTTAGATCAGTAATGTACTTTTGGAATGTGCCTCCTGGTTGTTCTCATCTACTCTGTTTGGGTTTGTATAATGAAACTGTCCTAGATTACAAAAAAAACTGTTTTCTTTTGCATTAAATTTAACCAGAATATAACTTCAGTAAATGTATTTGAAGTTTTGTAGCCACAAATGTGAATTTTATCACGAGACCAGGTTATAGAACTCTGAAATATGTGCTAAACCACCCACTGCTTCACTCAACAGATTTTCCTCTATACATTAAGACTGTACCTGGAGCTGCATGAAAAAACCCAGCAGGTCAAGGAAGATGATTCTTCCCCTCTTCTCGACCTTCATGAGACTCCACTCTGGACGCCTAGTAGAAGAAAGACATGAACCTGTTAGTGTTCATCTAGAGGAGACAACAAAAGTTCCTGAGACACTGGTACAGAGATGTAGAAACGGCATCAAACATTTCTACTCCTCTTGGTAGGATCAACTAGAAGTTTATGTTGGGAAGATTTATTATAAGAAATCTAAAGTGGCATTTAGGTCTCTTTCTGTGTGAGAGAATTTAGCCTTCCCCTGATATCTTCCTTGTTTACACTGTTTGTTGAGTCTGACAACTCTGAGCATGGTAGTACCTCTGCATACAACTTTGTGAAATTTTTATTGAATGCCACTAATCTGTATAATGGTTTATTAACATTTATGAACAGGATTAGGCATTAACTGCTCGTGTTTCTGACTTTTCCTCTACTTTGTTTCCTCTGTTTGCTCTGTAGCAATTTTCAATTATTTAATTATCAATTCCTTCTCATCAGCTCATCACACTGTGTTCTGGTGGAGACACTCAAGTGACAAGTTTTCTGTATTTCCTTCTACTGCTTGCTATTCCTCTATCCCTCTCTAAACATGCATTTCTACTGCAGAAACAATTTTCAGCATAGACCTTCAGCAAAGACCCACATTTACCATTTTCTTAGCAAAAATTGATTGCGCTACTAAAATTAAAACTTAAAGTGCAATTTTCGCCAATTTATAAAACACACATTGTCTTTGTTGGAGATAATTTTTGTTGCTGCTACTTACTACCAGAATCTTTCTTTATCTTGAAATACTGAGCAGTGGGAATCTACTACTAGAGAAAAGAAAAAGAAGTTTTCATATTTTAGCTTTTCCTTCCCGTAAGCTTCTTATTTTTCAAGAAATATTATGCTGGTAGCCTTGCTGAGAACTGTAGTTGCAATTAAAAGCCAAGCATATGCTAATGCTAGTGTGATACATATCATTTATGCTACCTGAGTGTTCTTGCACTTCATAGACTCACTGTGTCTTCAGACATTTAGTTCCTTATTCAGCAAAATAATTATTCATACTAAGTGTGCAGCATAAAATTAACTGTATTTGCTTTACTAAGACTACTGAATAATAAGGGAAATATGTGGTGGTCAGGACTCTTGATTCAACACGCTGAACATATGTGTTGCCATATATTTGTATTACCTTAAACAATTTAAACTGAAACTGCTTGTAAAGCAAATGTGAATATTTCGGTGCCTTCATAGCACTTTTTCAGTTTAAGAAGCAGAAATAAGCAGAAATTGCTTTACTACTGCTGAAAACAGTGTGGTAGTGTTCCCTTTTTTTTTTTTTTTTCTTCTCCATTAATCTTTAGTACAAAATTGCTTATGGTGGGAGGCGGGCACCTAAGTTTCAGGCTCTTTTTGCCTTGAATTTTTCCTACTTCACATCTCCTTGGACAGCATTTTCATTACAAAATTATGGAAAAGACTTGGATTCTTAAACCTGCACAGGAAAAGTCAGATTCATAATGCTAATGCCTAGATCTTACTCAGAAATGCAGCTGATTTATGGATAAATCCTCATCAGGAATGATGACATTAGAAATTCAGCCAAGTCTCATACAGACTTTGTGGTTCCACTCAAAAATTGTGAGCAATAATCATTTCCAACCCTAAAGCCGCACTGTGAGGACAACTATATTAAAATAGGTTATTCCCATAGATCCTATCTTAGCTGAGGGCTATAAATGTCTTAAAAAAGATGTATATTTGAGTACTAATATAAATGTAAACTTTAATGCTAATGTAAAGTGACTGTAAATGTGTCAGATCCAAAGATAATGTCTTACCTCCAGTTTATGTTTAGACTGTCCAGAACTGCAGAAGTTATAATGAAATCAAGGTATGTGGTCTGTAGAGCCTTGATACAGTACTTTTATGCCACTGATTTACAGGGGAAGAATAGCAGATGAAATGAAAATGTCATTCAGAGTCTGGAGAAAAAAAATGGTTTGTTTATGGTTTTTTTTTTTTTAAATACCACTATTTCTTTTTGAATGCTTAGTTTGAAACCTGAAAGGATGATTCACTACAGAACACCTTAGTTTTTGTGATTATAGAGTTCATTGATATCAATGGGAAAGACTTTGATCTTGCTCACTGAAAATGTTATTTATATAAACTTCATGTCACTGGGAAGTCAAACATTTTGGTTGAGGTAGGTTTGCTGTAGGTACTTTTTTGGGCTCTGTGTCTATGGTGGGGGAAAAAGGTGCTCAAAGAAGAAGTAATAATAAATAGATTTGTAAACTGCAGTGCTGTAGAGTCAGTGAAGTACACTAGGCCCCCTGGGCCTGGACTTCGGATAGGGCTTTAGACTGCCCTTGAGCAGTTTTCCCATCTGCAAAACAAAGGGAATATCTCCTCTGTTGCTCTGCAAAGCACTTTCCAGAGAAAAAAAGAAAAATTACGTAAAATGTAGGCATTATCAGTTTTTATAGTTTAATAGTTTTCTGACATACCCAGTCTCTCTTACCCTTAGCCACATGATGGTCATAGATCATGAAAACTTTTCAACAAGCAGCTCTGTAGTTAGAATTGTACTTTGCTTATTAACATGCATCCCTCTGCCAAACTTCTCTCATTTGCATTATATAAACTCTTTCTCACAGCTTATTTCCCCTTATTCAGACAAACAATGACCTTTGTAACAATGAAATATATTAGCAGGAGAAAAGTTATTTTATAACAGAAAGGACCAATTTTTTAACAAGTATGTGACCAGTGTTTTTTCTCCCTTAATTCCTCATGCATAGGCTATGCTGTTTTCATTCTAAGCAATATTTTTCTGCTCTTTCAGAAGATGACAAAATTAGGTCTTTGCAATCGTATTTCAGACTTTTCATAATGTATAGTCACATATGAAACACTGGATTTTATGTAGATGGGCTTAGCAACATTTCCATACTGATTTGAACTTCGAGAAAGAAGTGCATTTGTTTGTGTCTGTCTCAGACCATTTGTATTGGGAATAACAGTTCATGATTAATTTCCAGGAGGAACATTTGTCCTTTTGTAGCCAGATAAACAAGTGCAAAGGGAGTGTTAAAAAATAATCCTTTATTGTTTGCTTTCATAAATATGGTAAGGAATCAGAATAAGGATTCAGGTTCAAGCCTATTAAAAAAAATCTTGACGTTTTGAACTTTATCTTCATATTTTTATTGAGGTGATGTAATTTGATGTTTAACTGATGAAATTTGTGGATAGCTCTCAATTCTGTTTCAGTAAAAAAAACTTTGCTAATTTTTTTTGCCAATAGAAACAAACTTAAGATCTATATCAGAAGAAACATTTTCCTAGTAAAATAGCTGAAATCTCATCTCTTTATAAAATAACTTATCATTGATATTTTCTGTTAATATAGCTTCTGTTTTTTAAATTCTTTCCCAAGGAGAAACCCATGCCTGGAAAAAATAATCCCAGCCTAAATAACTGAATTTACATAAGGCATTTTAGTGTGAGGAGCTGAAGCAACTGCAGCTTTCCAGGAAGCTCAAAGCTAAATTTTCACATCTTAGGTTAATTTTTTTATTATAGCAACTGCATTTAACTATACACATTAATTTGATTATATGACTGTTTTTTTCGATTATAAGAATGCATACCTGACATTATTGATTGGTGTTTGTCACAATGCAGTTTTGCATTGTGTAGATCCATAATCACAAATCACCTGTCACTGATGACCTGAATTTTTTCTAAAGTATGTTGTGAGTAAGGTGAAAACCATTTGTCATAAACTGTGAATTTTGATCTAGCTAAGCTTTCTTGAGAGTAAGTGCAGAAGTGTGTTATTTGGAATATGCCCATAGATAATTTGTCAGGCAGCAATTTTAATGCATTCATAGCTTTAATATAAATTTAAAATGAATTTTGGTAAACATATTGAGGTTATGCGAAAATTAATGCGTTTTTAGAAGATAATTCTGCTTTCCTGAAAGGATCATCATTTGTTGGGAAGCAAAGAAGAAATTTGTATTGTTATTTTACTTTTCTCCTTTGTACCATATATTCTAAAACATTATAGTAGCGTAGCATGAAAGCACATGGTGGGATGTTGTGACTAAACCAGATACTTCCTTACTCATATGGAGGAAAATATAAAAGAAAGCTGGAGAAAATACTTCCAAACATCTCACTAATTCTTCTGTTGCTCTATTAAGGAACGGCTGGAAAGAGACAACACAGACTCTCATGGAGTCAGAACAGGAAAATTCCTTAGTTTATTGCTTCAGCCTTGTTTTATAGACTGGTTTGTGGAAAGTACAGAAAGGAAACTCTTATTGGTTCGTAAATCACTACATCACCATCATCACCATCATTGGTCAGTGGTGAACACCACCCTCTGACCTTCTCTTGCCAAGAAAACATGGGACCTGGTGCGGCTGTTTTCTGTCTGTGAGGATTGTTTTCAAATCCTCCCATGAATTTCTCAGGCTAGCTCTCCAGAGCTAGCATCCATATTCTTCTTTTGAAATTTTGCTATTGGCAAATTTATAATTTTCCCAAAGTAAGCATATGTGAAAATCAGCAGAAATGGATGCTCATTAAATGGTGAAAAAAAGTTAGGCACCTCTAAATTATTGAGTAGTGTAATAATGTATTACCCTCTGCATCTAAAAGTCTTTTAATTGGAGATTGACCCTCTTTTGAGCTGGGATTTGTACAATTTGACTACCAGAGTCCTGTTCTAACTCAAATAAATCTATTGAAAATAAAAAAAAAGACCTAAAATGTAGCACCTTGAAAAGATCGATTTTTGGTATTTTTGTTTTGTTTTTTTTTCCAATATGCAATTAACTAATAGTTTTTTAGCTATGGAACCTAAATGAGGCTTGACAAGTGGTAAGACAATTGTTCTTTTAACAGAAGCAACTGTCACAATACTTTGTTCAGTTCTACATTTACTTAAAAAAATAGCTCTACTTTTGTGTGGCTTCTGTTTTCACTAGTGACAAGTGTTTTTAACATGAGTAGCTTCCACTACTGCTCCACACGTGTGAAATCCTGTGGGAAATAAAGCTCAATATATTTTGCAAGTTGGATACAATAATTGTTGTTCTAGCTTTTCCTCAATATCTAGGATAATTTTACTGCATGTATTCCAGCCTGGTATTTGCAGGCTTGCAAACTGTGGAAGATTAACACATTTTCTAATTGGAGTGAATTAACAAATAGGGCTGACATAAAAGTGTCCTAAAAGGGGTTACAAAGCTGAATCTGTTTCCAAACTACTTCAAGCTGTGGGATTTAAGTGGCATGAATTTTTAAAATTAAACTATGGTGTATGTCCCATTACAGACATTCTCAAAGACATTTTGTGAATAAATTAAACTGATATGTAATCATCTTAGGCTACACTGAAAAAAAACCTGATTTTGAAAGTGAAAATTGCTCACTTCCTGTAATTCATAAAATAAATAAATAAGGAGGAAAAAGTGGGGAAATGTTGTCTACTTCATGGATAATAGAGGACTAGAAATGTAACTAAAAGTCTCCTGGCAAACCTCCTTAACAGAGAAATCCATGCAAAGCCTATGCTAAAATATGATGTAAAATAAGGCAGCCATAATTTTTTCAGTGTTTGTAAACTACAATAGCATTCATAAATAGTAAATAAGAAAATAATCTTAGGACCCCACAATCAAATGAGAACACTATATATTCACTGTAAATGAACACTATACACATGTAGGCTTTTGTACTTAATTTTAGAAATGAATTATTAGATTCTGTGGTGGTTTGACCCTGGAAGGATGCCAGGTACCCACTAAAGCTGCTTTATCACTCCCCTTCACAACTGGACAGGGAGAGAAAATATTGCAAAAGGTTTATGATTTGAAAGAAGGGCAGGGAGAGATCAATCAGCAATTGCCATCATGGGCAAACTGGACTTGACTTAGGGAAATTAATTGACTTTATTACCAATCAAAATCAAGAGTAGGGTAATGATAAGTAGAACAGTCTTAAAAAACACCTCTCCCCTACCCCTTCCTCTTTCCTGGGTTTAACTTCATTGTCAATTCTCCACCTCCTCCCTCCCAGCTGTACAGGAAGACAGGGAATGGAGGTTACAGTCTGCTTATCACATGCTGTTTCTGCCATTGCTTCCTCCTCAGGGTGAAGCATCCTTCCCCTGCTCCAGCATGGGTTCCCTCCTATGGGAAACCATCCTCCTTGAACTTCTCCAACATGAGTCCTTCCCTTGGGCTACAGTTCATCATGTCCTTTTCTACAGAGTGCAGTCCTTCAGGAACAGGCTGCTTCCATGTGGGCTCCTTTTACTTTCCTAATATGTTATCTCTGAGGCATTACTACCATCACTCATTGGCTTGGCCTTGGCCTGTGGTGAGTCTGTCTTGGAGTCAGCTGCCATGGGCTCTGTTGGACACTGGGGAATCTTCTAGCAGCTTCTCAGAGAACCTATCTCTGTAGCCCACTCACAACCAAAACCTGGCCACACCCTGTGGAGACTCAGAGAGCTCAGATTCAAGGCACAGCTTCAAAAAGAAAAGTAATGACTACAGAGTTCTAAAAAAAACTTGTTCCCATACTTCTTCTCATTTATTTAATAAACCAAATATGGTTCTGAAGAATGGGAAGTGCTGTGACACTGTGTGGGTTGAGGAAAAAAAACCCAAGATCAAATGTCCATCCTGTGCAAGATCTGAAACCTAAATGTGGTTTGCAGGTGCAGCACAGCCCTAATACAGGCTCTGTGGATATTTTAAACATGAAGGGTCTTATTTTAGTCCTTAATGAATTTAAGACCAAATTTCCAGCCAAGCAACACTTTGGGACCAGCATCATAGCAAGATTTACTGGAAGGAAACTTGTCTCAATAAAAAATATTCAGCACCAAAGTAATCTAATAAGGTGACCAATTGCATAAAGAATAATCAAATGGAATAGAGTCCCCAGAAAAACCCTACCATTACAGAGAAACAATATTTTATAGCCTCAGTTTTAGTTTCCTCAAAATATCACTCTCCCCCTTACTACTCAGTCTTTGAGAAAGAAAGAAAAAATTGTTTTTCTACTTTCTGACGTGATCCACAGCTGAATCAAAGACATGACTTGTAATGAAGTTTCAGTCCTCTATGCTAACTGCAGATTCACAGCAATGAGTTTTAATTTTTTTTTTCTGATTACCAGTTTCCTGTTTATCCAGTGATAATCATCTCTTCAGGACCATTTACAGGGTTACCTTTGTTTCTCTAATCTCTGTTTTTCAAGCACTTTAAAAGTTTATGTGATTATTAAATCATGAGGAGGAGACAGGGGGCTTTGGGGTTTTTTGACAAAGTTGAGGAAAGTAGTGAAATGTTCCAGTGATTTCTCTTGAATTTCACTAATATTTCTGCTGCATTTTTGTATAAAGCAATCATCCCATTTCACATGGCCAATCTGCATTTTGAATGAGATTAAATATTTGATACTTTTGATCAGACTTTAACACATATCCTTCTTGTCTGAAAATACTGTTAAAAACATTATTTGGATTATAAGCAAGGCTTTAATTTGTACAGCCTGTGGCTGTCTATGTCATAAATATGCACATCTCTTCCTCAGCAAGACTTTTTAAGCACATTTCATGGAACTTTTCTTATTCACTGGATTTGATTTGTTTTAGGGCATAATATAAATTCTTGCTGTGATACAGGATAAAAAAAAAATCCTTAAAAAAATGGCTTAGTTCCAAGGCTGCACTCTTTCTACAGAGCCCTAAGTTTTATTAACAATCCAAAAAACTTGTTATCATTGTTTTTGCAGAGAGCTCCCATTTGGTTCTGAGTACTGTATCTACTTTTCTTGAAATATCTTTTAGTCTATGCATTTGCCCTCAGTTACTGGTGCGAATTCCTTCAGCACATAATGATAGTGTTTCACATTCCTAGCCATGAGCCCGTGCTACCTGCCACAGAATACAAATGTGCCCAAGGTGGTAGTTTCATTATCTTAGGGTCAGTAGAATTTCAAGAGCTCCGAAATTACCTCTATCAGTGATGCAAGTGTCAACTTAGTTTTAATAAATCTTTGGAAACAGCCATGAGTTACTTCTAGGACATCTTCCCATTTCCGGAAATACATCATTCAGCTGCCAAACCCGCTATCAGTTTGTAGCAAATAGAATTTCATCCATTAAATGCAAAGGCTCACTTCAGCTTCTGCATGCCATCAGTCTCTGATAGCTAAAAGTGTGATTAACCTGGAGTTTAGCTGATATCAAGCCAGAAGTACGCTATTCCACTTTACCTGGAACAAGGTCTTGAAAAATTGTATTTTCTGCAGCATATGCATAAGGAACATCATATTTACCATACTTCTGATTATTCCACAGTATGAGCTCTCAATGACATCACATTGTTTAAGGAGAAGTTGACAGTTTCTTAGTTTCCATTTATTCATTCTTTTAAAAGCTGAACAAAAGCATCAAATCTAATAATAAAAAAGAAAATCCAGACTCCCATTAAGAGGAGAATCAAAATATAGCAGAACATCTTGTTTGCTGATAATAAACTAATATTGTATTATGTATTCAGGCAAAAATCCAGCTGAAGTTAATGGGGACAGCTGTGGTATTTTACTCAATGCTGTCTTAAAGTAACAAATACTTTTTATTCCTGGTAGCTACACTAATTAGTCTTGACAACAGCTCAAGTGAAAAAAAATATTAGTGTACTGCTTTTGAAAATGTGAAGCTGTTATGTATGGATATTAGGTGGTTTCCTAGAGTGGTAGAGACAATAGAAATGAAATAATGAAATGAAATGAAATGAAATGAAATGAAATGAAATGAAATAATAAAATAAAATTCAGGATGTAGAATAAGAAAATGAAAAAACCAGAACCTAACCCTGATTGTTTCACAGCAACCACCATAGTATTTTAAAATCCTGGTAATCAAATTGGTGGAAACACAGAGCTATTTCTATTACCTTAATGAATCTTTTAAATGTGAAGATTTTATTTTATTTCTTTGTTTTTTTTAAAGACAGTCTTTTGGCCTATTTAGAAGTTCCTAAAAAGTGAGGGTAAGCCTTAAGTAGTACAATAGTTTAAACATATCAGGTCTATATATAAACAGAAGGAGGTTCTAATGTTCCATATAGTAAATTAGGTACTGTTCATGTTCACTTTTATGTTTGGCAAAGGTTTCAGTGTCTATTGTCTTATTGTATGTTTCACATGTTCCCCAAACATTTTTCTAACTTCTGTTGAATAATTAATGACCAAGAATATTGGGATCTCTGGAAGTCATGCAGTCCCATTTCCCTTTAAGTGAGAATATTACTAGCAATAGAATACAACAGCTGTGGTTTTGTTCAGACAAATCTTGAAAAACCCTCAGGATGGCTATCCCACAGTCTTCTCAGATATTATCTCACAAGAAGTCATGTTAAACTGAGAAAATATATTTCTTTATTGAAAATCAAAAGCTTTCACAACCTGCACTACTTTCAGTGATTTGAAGCAAAGTATTTTGCAACTAGAGAGACAGAAAGAATCAAAATTTGTCAACTTTGTTAATTTTTTTAGTGGAACATTGTTTAAAATTAGTGACATTAAATACTATTAACAACTACCAGAGATATACATAACCATTAATGTTAAAATTAACATTGTTTCTCATTTTACTTACCATGTATTTGATAATTTCTATTTTTAGGGTTTTTTTGTTTTTGCTAGCTCTGAATTTAAATTATCATAAATATTATATGTGAGTTGTTTTTTTTTCAGGGAAAAATCTCAGTTTGGAATGAACAGAAGGATGCTTAAGTTGTCAGACAGATATTCCATGTCACCTTGTAAAACTTTGCATATCTTTGTTTTATCTTCTTCGTCCTTGTCCTGCCATTCTTACAGATTGTGCAGTGGTGTGTGTCAGGTTTATTTTCTTTCCCTTTTTCTTTCAGATGACTGCAATGTGTTAAACACCTCTAAACAATCATTACTATCCTTTTAAAAATAGCCAGCATCCAGCTTCATGAATTAGGTTAAACTGTCTGCAATATTTCAGCGTTTTCTTATATAAGAGTGCCTTTTCTTCACAACAAGAAGCATTAATAAGCTTTTTACTGTATTTCTCTAGCATAATTTAATTACTTAGCTGCAATACCACTATTTTTATTACTGCTAGACTGTCTAATGTCACAAAGGGCAGATTGCAAACTACATGTGGTCTATGAAAAATTTTAAGTAGCTTGCAAAACGACTTCTCAGTTGTGGTCCCTTATGGCCAGAACCAGTTGATTGTTAATGTTGTGATAATTAGAGGACCCTTTTCAGCTCAGCTGCAAAGCACAGCTGTTCAGGTCCAAAAGCTGCAGGAGCTGCCAATCACTCTGAGCCTGAGACTGTCCCTTGTCAAGGGATTTGTCAGATGGTGAAAGACCCCACTTCACACACCACAACATACCCTTCCACCCTTCCAGTTCAACTTACAAAGTGGCCAAAGGCTCTTCAAATTACTATTTCAGCAGAACAGAGCTTCTGGAGTCATAGCTGAATAAAACACTAGGGACACCAGAGCAAATGTACTCACAGTAGTAAGAGTATGGAGAATTGAAATTATGAAGTATTGGAAACCTAAAGAGCTATGCTGTGAAAAAAAACACACACACACACACACAAAAGGAATTACTAAAGCTGAAGTATATAAATGACTCAGATAATTTGAAGTTAGTTGTGTATGCATATATTTTCTTACACGTCATATTAGGTTTTGATAGTGCATTGCAAAACTAAAAAAAATCTATATGTTTGAAGTTAATGGTTTGGAGTTCTAATTCAGTGGGTGTTTTTTATTACTTTTAAAAAACAAAACTTAGATGTTTTCTGAAGACATTATAAAGTAATTATAAATATCACCTAGTGAAAGGTAAAGATACTGTCAAATTTTGTTGAAATCTTCTTCCCTATTTGTTTCAACTGGAAGAGTTATATACAGTGTAATAAATTACCTGTGCCTTTAATTAAAGCTTGAATGTGTATGACTACCTGACATGAACTACATATAACATAAACAGATTTATATTTTTGACCTTTACTTGAAATTACTGACTATCAAGAACCACAATAGAGAAATATTAGTATCTTTCTGTTTCATTAACTGGAAAATATAGGAGACCTATGCTGAGAGAAAAATATCTATATATCTAGTATCTATATATTGTAAAAAATGGAAAGAAAAGGACAAGGAGGACTTATGTATTAATGTCATTGTCATAGATGAAAGACAGGCTTGTTCAAACCCTGCTAAGGTTTTACTCATTAAAATTTAGGTGTGTCCATCAAAGCAATTGTAGATTAATCTATTCTACTTTAGTAGAAAAAAGAAATATCAGATTAAAACATTTCATATAGAAAGAAGCCAAGCAAGAATATAATCTCTGAGACCACTTAAAAAGGTAATATCTGTACAGTGTTCAAAAAAATGGACTGCTCTTTTAACCCATATAACTTGCTTAAAATCTCAGTCCAACATCCTTCATGAGCTCCCCAAGATGTGGAAGAAGCTGATTGTTCTGGACTCCATATGGAACTGAAGGCAGCATTACCCCTGCTACAGGACCTAGACTGATCATCTATAATCTGCCACATGGCAGACTGTGCATCACCGTGTCTGGAACTAGTATAACAATTATACAGTATGAGATAATATTAGCAGACTGCAACAGATCTATATCTTTATTTTTGTGGTGGTATGACCATGGCTAGCTACCAGGTTCCCATGTGCTCTATCACTCCCTTCATAAGCAGGTTAGGGCAATAAGAAAATATGGTGAAAGACTCATGGTTCAAGATAAAGATAGGGAGAGATTACTCATCAATTATTGTTACAGGCAAAACAGATTCTACTTGGGGAAATTATTTTAATTTCTTGACAATATAAATCAAGTTAGTGCAAGAGAAATAAAACTAGATCTTAGAACACTTTCCTTCACTCCTAGTCTCTCTATGCAGCCTCAGCTTTACTCCCAACTTCTCCCTCTCCTCTCCACCAGCAGGGTCACGGGACAGGGCATAAGAGTTATTCACATATCTTTGCTTCTTTCCTCCTTACACTCTTCTACTCCAGTGTGGGGTCCCTCCAACAGAACACTTCCTGAACTTCTTCAATCTGGGTGCTTCCTATTGACCTCAGTTCTTCATGAGCTACTCCAGAGTGGCCCCCTTCCATGGGATGCAGTCCTTCAGGAACTCCAGCGGGGCCCCCCTGGGGTCACAAGTCCTTCCAGTGAACCAGCTCCAGTGTGGGCTTCTCCCTTCATGGGCCTGCAGGTCCTGCCAAAAGCCCTCACCAGTGTGGGATTCCCACATGGTCACATCTTCCTTCAGGGCACATCCACCTGCTCCTGTGTGGTGTTTTTCATGGACTGTGAAATGGATACCTGTTCTATTGCTGACCTCCACTGACTGCAGGGGACAGCCTGCCTCACCATGGCCTGCGGGGGAATCTGCCCCAGTGCCTGGAGCATCTCCTCCTGCTCTTTCTTCACAGACCCGGGCATCTGTAGAATTGTTACATATATTTTAAATCCTTTTTCCTGCTGCTGTTGTAAAGCAGATTTTCCCCCTTAAATTTGTTATCCCAGAGGTGCTACCACCATCACTGATGAGCTTAGCTTTTACAGCTGAGGAGGAACAAACACAATGAATGAATATATTTTGCGTGATGCTTGGTTGGAAAATATCTCTGCAAGGAAGGTCCTGGCACTGCTGGTGAACATGAACCAGCAAACTGAACATGAGCCAGCAGTGTGCTTGTGATACAAAGAAGGCAGATGAAAGTCTATGCTGCATTAGGGGTGTATCTGGCAGGTGAAGGGAAATGGTCCTTCCCCTTTACTCTGCACTAGTGAGACCATACTGGGCGTGCTGTGTCTGGTTCTGGGCCCTCCAGCACAAGATAGACATGAGCATATTAAACACAGTCCTACAAAGAGCTGTGAAAAAGATGGAGATGCTGGAGTATGTCTTGTATGTCAAAAGGTTGAGAGACTGTCCAGAGGGAGTTTATCAGTGTATTTAAGTGCCTGAAGGGAGGGTCTAAATAAGAAAGAGCTCAGGTCTTTTCAAATGTACCTGCACAAACTGCTGCAAAGGAGGTTCACCCAGAACATCAGAAAACTTTTCTTCAGAGACCCCTTCCAACCTCAAACATTGTTTTATTTTGTAATTTATCCTTCGCATCTAAATAAACAAGCCTAAGTACCCTGAATAGGTTAGACAACTGTGTGACCAGGATACAAAGCCTGCTTCATTTAATAAGCTCACTTTCTAATCAGTCAATTTTGTAATCGTTATGGTCAGGTGAAATGATATCCAGTTATGATTGCCTAATATGAAGAGTATGGAGATAATTAACTCTGATTATCTATCCTTTTGTTTCTATATATTTTAATTAAAAGCACTTACGCTGCTTACACAACTTCCATGTGGATCAAAACAATATAACTGAGTTTATTATCTGCCAATAATTTGTTGTCTCCCCAATAGTTCCTTTTTCTATATCATAACAAATTCAAAATTATATAGTTATATTTGCATTGCAATTGGAGAAGAGAGTTCAGATTTTGTATGGGATACTGGGAATATGCGAGGTATCCTTGCTTCCAGAGCAGCCATTACATAATAGTCTTTGAAGCACAATGTATTGTGAAGCCTGGGTTTAAGCCAGTGGCAAGATGGTTTCAACTCTGAGGGTCCCTTAACCAGTTAAAAGTAACAGAGGTGTGTTTGACCCTGTTTCATATTCATGCCTCTGACTGTTATGTAGCTGTGCCCAGATAGAATTATGGACCTGTCTGTATCCTCTGGACCATCTACAGTAGTTTCCAAATGCAGCTCAGCAAATTGTTTTCTGTATTTACAAACATTTATTATTTTCTGCTTGTTGTCTCTGTATTTCTGTCCCTTGATTTGCTGGAAATCCATGTAAATTGCATGGAAAAAAAAAAATATGGCTGCTGAGTTGTGCAGTAAAGTTTAAAATCTGCCAAAGAATGGTCATCTGGTTATTTGATATGAATGTTTATTATGTTCATGAAATCACTTTAATTCTGATGAAAAATTTTGATATTTTTTCTCTGCCATTTTGTAGACAAACAAGCAAACCAACAATGAAAGAAACACCTATTGCAGATAGCCAAATAGCTTGAAATATGAAGAATTTAATCCTGATAGAAGAAGTTAATATATGTGAATAGATTATCTACTTTAGGGTTGCTAAATCCTAAATAATCTGTTTTTCAAATAGTTCTCAAATGAAGTAAAAACCAAGAGAGCTACTGCAGTAGCAGAAAAGCATTCTTTGGGGTTTGTAACATCTGCAAGTTCTAGCAGATCCCATCTGCCAGACAAATGCAACAAATACATTTGTCATATCTGACAAGTATAAATCTTCAAGTGAAGCACACCTTTAATTTGCTGCTGAGCAACAACAGAGTGTTGCGCAGGAAATTTCATGATAGCTTGAATTTCAAATTGATATTAAGGTTGGAAAGATTTTAGTGTCTCAAAGATATTACTTTAGGGGTGAATTTATGTTCTGGAATACAGACTACTGTGTGATTTAATGCTGATTGTCTAACCTTGTGATCTGACTGGCAGAGTGGGACGGGAGTGCCATAATTTTCAGGCACTACAGAAGGCATGGTGCTGTCTAAATCCCAATGGAACTCCACTGAATTGATGAAATGACCAGGAAGGCCTAATTAAAGCTGTTCAGCTTAAATGTATTGATGTATTACATCTATTGTGGTTTTGTTCAATAGGTCTACCCTATGAATGTTGTCATGCCTGTAAACTAAACTAAATAAATTGGATAAATAATGCTGGAAGGAAAAGAGACACCCATAGAATCAAAGCTGAGTCATGCAAAATCCAACAGGCTGCCCCTTGAGCTTATTTTCATACAATATTATTTAAAAATAAATATTGCTTATATAATATCAAGTGAGAAAAGAGACAGGCTCTAGTACTGAAAATTATTATGTATTTAGCAAGCATATATTTAATTCTGTTATTCAAAAATATAATTCCTGAATATTAAATAGTTCTTCAGAGATTGCTTACCTTTCTAAGATTAAAATATCTCTGAATATTATATCCATTATAATGAACAGGAACTCTAGCTGTAAGGTGTTTAATTTATGTCTGAGTTCTTTGGGCAATATTTTGTTGAAATCTGGTAAATTTTTTTACAATTTCAACAATAATATGTAACTTCAAGCTTATTCATATTTTGGCTGCACAGTTTTAGCTGAAAAACTTATACAGAATATAATTTGACATATTCTGCTAGTGAGCAGTGAATTCAACAGAGTATATAGAATGAGAAAGGGCAGTACTATTCACAAAAAGGGACTGAATTCGTTTGCTTGTCTTTGTCTACAAGAAGTTAGATAAGCCTCATCAAGACTTATAAAATATCAAATTTTAATTTAATACTTAAATTTATAGTGATGTTAAAGCATTTTTGTTTACTGGTTAAAATAAGTATGTGATTTTATTTCTTCTTAATAATTTGGCAATACATAGAAAATGAAAACTATTATAAAAATAGCTAGCCTGAAAATGAGAAAACCCCCTTTCATTTCAAATAGACCAGACCATCTGTGACATCTTCAGGCTTAATTTTTGTGCTTGTTTATTTAAAAACTTAATATATGGAAGCTTTTCTTCAACCTAATCAAGATTGTCTTGTTTTTTGGTTTTTTTTCTAAATATAAAACTGAAAAATTCATTATTTCCCTAGCTCTTCTGTAAAGTGTATTAAAGAATCCTATGTCTTAATATATATGGGTAACCTGGGTGAATTTATAAGTCTCTTAAAGATAGGATGCATGAATTACCTGACAGGAAATTTAAAAATAAAATTAATAGAAAGTACGAAGATATTTTTCTCTCTCCTCCTGAGGCATGGATTTCTTCTTTCAAAGAGGGATTGAGTGCACTCTCAGACAGTTTGCTGATGACACCAAGTTGGGTGGGAGTGTTGATCTGCTGTAGGGCAGGAAGGCTCTGCAGAAGGAACTGGGCAGGCTGTATCAGTGGGCTGAGGCCAATGGTGTGAGAATCAACAAGACAGAGCGCTGGGTGCTACACGTGGGTCACAACAAGCACGTGCAGCACTACAGGCTGGAGGAGGAGTGGCTGGAAAGACTCCCTGTGGAAAAGGACCTGGCAGTGTGGGTTGACAGATGCTGAACATGAGCCAGCGTGTGCCCAGTAGATTAAGGAGGCCAATGGCATCCTGGCCTGTGTCAGAAGCAGTGTGGCCAGGAGGATGAGGGTCTGACAAGAAAAACATTCTACTGTTGGACACAAAATAGATAAACAGGATTTCTGAAAGTACAGGCTAATAAGAGACTGATCTAAAACAGGCCTATAGAATACGTAAGGAAAAATTTTAGTGACTATACAGAAAGAGACTTTGGAATGATATTGAATAGTCATACCCTTTGGCAGATACTGCTATATATGCTCACTATGTGCTAGAGCTGTATATTTTTCTAAGATAAGACATTTTTGCATGTCTTCAGCATTAAGCAGAAGAGCTGCTCTGCGTCCTCATGGAGAAACATACTCTCACTCAAATTGAAAATAATTATTTCTTTGTAGAATGACAGATGTACACCTATTTAAAAGCCAGTAAGAACAAAAAGGTGTTTTTAAATTTTAGTAGCTGCCAGTACTTTATAAAGATTTTAGTATGCCTTCATAGTCATGACAAAGACTTTTATAAAAGGTTATCAATTTTGAGTTCCTTAATATATGAGTGCCCAAGCAAACATACTTAAAATAATTGTTTTTCAGTTGAGATTATTTCTGGACAAAGGACTCCTTAAAATCACCTTGAACAGGGACTGAATTAATCCAATACCTCCTTACATAGAGCTTGCATTTTCAATTTGTTGCCTCCTTCTTGCCCCCATCTCTTTTCTCCTTTTTCTACTCCCTTTACCATGGCAATGTTGGTAGCAAACATTATTCCACTACTGCAGTATTCAGTGAGAATCTCTGAGTCCCATCTATGTTATCTATGGAAATAATGCATCACTTTATTTCAAAATTCTTCAAAAAAATTTGCTCTTTGATGCAACTTGATGTATCAGTTCTTCATACAGCTGCTCATGTGGAAATCTGCTTATAACACATTTTGTTTTGCAGAGTTTCCTAAATGGCTCGGTAGGGGTCAGGACTCTTAGAGTTACACACATAATTATTAATAAAACTGATTAGCAATTTTTCAGTTCTGTTAGCAGAATGTTATAATTGTATTTGTATCAATATTCAAGCTGTGCCAGTTTTGAACAATCTTACCTCCAGCTGAGATCACAGAAAATGATGCACAACCTCAAGCTAACATATTCTTCATCTCAGTATCAAGTAAAATGACACTACAGTACACACTAATGTGAAATTATTCAATAACAATCTGAAAGGTACCATCTGCCTTTCCCTTAAACCTTTCAAGATGTACTGGTATAGTACTGTGTCAGGGAAGGAAGAGGAAAGAGAAGGCAGAACTAGAATTTCATTTTATTCAAAACAGGATTTTTTTCCAAATTTCAGTCAGAGGGCTTTCATGCTCTAGCCTTGTCTAAAAAAGCCACTCATTGCATGACCCAAATTTAATTCAACCAATTCATTTTAGCTCTAATCAATATGTCACTTGGAGGAGTTATACTGTGATGTTGTTTATATATTCAGTTTGAGCTATTTTTCACTTCCATGTAATAATGCTTCAAAAATAGGGCTGTTTATGAACATCATAGCTGTCACCTGTCATGGAAATATTGCTTCCAAAGTGTGGCCAATTAGATTAATATTTGCATTTATTCACACTTATTAGATCCTCAGAAAACTAACTAGAAAGTTGCTTCCTTGCGTGTTTCTCCTTCACAAAACATGAGTCAGAAAGTCACTTGTGTTGCCCAGTTGCTCAGCTCATTCCCTAAGGACCTCCTTCAAAACAGGGAAATAAAACACTACTCTATCATGCAGAATAAACCCCCAATGCACCATGTAAAAGGCTGATAGGAATGTCTTTCAAATAACCACAACTGCACAGAGAGTGTCCATTTTATGTTGACAGTGATTTGGTGATGTTCACAGAACAAGAATTAACCTTGCTTTGACAATGTTTTTTTTTTTCTTCTTGTTTGCTTTAGAGGTCAGCAACTGAATGATACCTGTCAAACTTTATATGATCACATCTGAGTAAATAATGATTTCTGCATGCCAGGCTTCGTTTGACAGTATTTCTGTCTGAGAAACGCCAGCAGCAAAGAGCCCGTTAACTACTTCCACCCACTGTTCTTATATAATTCTCTGTATCTTTGCTCTCCAGGCTGATGGAGAGCAGCAGGGACACAAGTCATTTGTTACAGGCTTCACATTGCTGTGGGTTAGAGTCTGCTCAGTCACACCACATGGCACAATGCAACCTAAGATACTGCAACATGCACCGGACTCATCTTTGCTTAAGAAATATAAGGTGACCTCATGGCAATTTTTTTTATTTATTGAAATAGGCAGTTACTTCTGCACAATGCAAAATTGAAATCAAAAAGTAAATTAAAAAAACAAACAAACCTCTCACCTCTAAGTTTCCAACAGCTGTGCTATAGACTTTTCCTATATTATAAAGATGGTTCATGGTAGAATTACTGGTTGCCTAGTCATGGGTGCTTCTGCAAGTCTCACTTTCATTAACAGGCAATGTGTGCTTCTGGCTTACAGTAAATCCACATGGGGAAGAATTACATCCCTGTCACAACGGTACACAAAAGAACTTAGAGAATACATGAACTGCCAATAATTTCTCAAGAGGTTCAGGTGACTTACTGAAACACTTAACACTAACTCTTACAATGCATATTTATTTCTTCTTTTAAAATCTCATTCCCCACAGCAAATACATTTAGGCATATTAGTAAGTGGCCAAAACCAGAACTGTTTATTCTACAAACTAATCCTGTGTATTTTACTGCAGTGGGATTCAGCCCTGTGCCATCCATGATTAACATTCACCTCTGCAAAATAAAGCCTCTAGCTGCCAAAGCTAATCAAAGTATAATATTTTTCAGAATTTTTCTTCAGTCCCAAATCATCAAAAGCAAATATTAAAATAGATAAAATTACTACAACTATCTTAGAACAAGGAAGGTGGACCTGAGTTTCACGTAACCTTATAGAAATGAAGTTTTGCTCCATTTAATTTATCTTTACAAAACTTCTCATTGCACTGAACAATGCTTGAATCCAGAGTCAATGTAATTGGAAACAATAGTATAGATTGTTGTTTGGACTTTGATCTTTTTCAGATACAAATTTGCTTAATATTTAGTGATAAATATTTTTTGTGTAAAATGGGATTTTATGGATCAGATATTTTCTATTCGCTGAAATACATTAGTGAGAATGGCATAACAGACTCCAGAGATTCATTTGATTATCTGAATACAAGGATACTTAGTGCACTTTGAAACACCCTTGACTCTCCCTTCAGATCTCTACCTGCTGCTCCTAGAATTTCGAAATCTCTATGCTAGGCTTCTATAGGTGCCTTATACCTATATACAGAGATTCTGCACATCTTATCTGTTAGCCATCACTTTTGTTAATTTCTCAGATGCCTTAGCACATCTCAGCTCAAGAGTTTTGTGTTTTAGTGCGTGGCTCAGGTCATATTTCCTTTGCTTATGCAGGGAATTTACATACACAGCTCACATGTTGATGCTTAAAATGAGCATGTATATCTGAATTTGGCTCTAAACCATATTCATTTGTACTGTAAAAGGTATCCCTGGAGAGACTATTGTGAAGAGTTGTAAGACTGGATGAAGAATGAAATACTGTCCTAACACCTCAGCAGGAACTGTGGTTCTCAATCCAACTCAATCAAGTTTGTGTAGTTTCATTTCTATGTTTAACAGTTATGGTTAAGGAATGGTATTTCCAAATGTAGTATTCCTACTGAAACACTCCAAACTGTGCTCCACTCACTTGCTCCTCCTTATTTATAAAAGAGTGTAGGAGAGAGGGGAATAATTCACATCTGAATGCTTATCATGTTATCATGCTTAGCATGTCTGAATGATGCAACACTGAC
Organism: Poecile atricapillus; assembly: GCF_030490865.1. Classification (NCBI taxonomy): domain Eukaryota; kingdom Metazoa; phylum Chordata; class Aves; order Passeriformes; family Paridae; genus Poecile; species Poecile atricapillus. The sequence continues at coordinate 58,599,882 of NC_081249.1, read as the reverse complement.
GTCTCCACCACACTACCCAAGCAGAAGGCATTGCTTCCTCTTGCCCCATGTGCATGATGTCAGATGGTATAGAACAACCTCAGGATTCTAGCCATGCTCCTCCTTCTATTGCAAAAATTCACCCTGTTCTAACAGGACAGCTACAGAGCATTAATTCTTACCTCCTTCCAAAATTATTTGGGCTTTGATTTAGCAGAATGTATGATGTCTTGGTTAATATTTGTCCTGGTTTCATCTTCCTCTTAGTAGCTGTCACAGCGGTTGAGGACTAATGTTGAAAATGCACTGATGTTTTACTTGTTGTTACGTTGTGCTGACTCCAAGTCAAGCACTTTTCATGCTCTAATAGCAAGCAAGTGCACACGATGCTGATAGGAAGCACACCTGGGACAGGTGATCCAAACTGGCCAAAAGGATATTAGATATTCCATGCCATAAAATGTCATGTTTGGTGTATAGACTGGGGAGAGTTGGTTGTGAGTAATTGATCTCTGCTCAGGGACAGGCTATGAATTGATCTAGCAGTGGTGAGTAAATGTGCTCTGCATCACATGGATTTTATTCCTTTTCTCTCTCCTATTATTTTTATAAAATTATTTTTTTTTAATTCTTAAGGCATTCTCATCTCAATCCATGAGTTTTACTTTTTTATCTATTATCTATTCCCTTCCTATTGTGAGGCACCTGCATGGTACTTAGTTGCTGGCTGGAGTTAAACCACAACAATATTTTTCATGTGAATCGGTTTGATGCGTAATTTAGGACCTTTATATCAGATTAATCTCACCTAACAGTCTACAGATGCAGACATTTAAAGGTAAAGGTATGTATTCACAGTACACAGAGAAGTGTAATACACATAATTTGGTGTCTAAAGTGCCGTTATGGAATCATAGAATCATTTACGTTGGAAGACACTTCTAAGATTGAATCCAGCCATTAACCTAACAATGAATGCCAAGTCCAACATTGAACTATGTTATTGAGTACCACCTGTATGTAGATATTGTTTCTTATAGTCAAGGACAGTCTGCATCTTGATTAAATTGCTGAACATTGGCATCTAAATTCAGCCAAGTTTTATTAAGTATCCCTGTTGCGCTATCAGCTGCCTCTTGAGAAGATCAGGAGCCTTCTGGACATTCTGGGTCTCATGAGCTATATTTGGGTATATTCAATGGTACTGTGTCCTTATGTGTGGGCAACAGAGCAAGCAACCAGTTGAAAAAAAGAAGCTGCAGAGGGTAACTAAGATCTCTTCTTTTAATTACCCTTTGAAAAGCCTTTCCTGCTCTGGATCTATGACAACATGGACATGTAACTTAGTCTTAGATGAGATAGCTTAAGTGACCTAAATCTTTCACTTAGATAGTAAAACATAACACATCATTCGTCTTTGTGCCAGCTTTTTTTTTTTTTTTTTTCTCTCACTAGGAAGGACTTTTGTTTTAAGAGACTGAATTACTACAGCAATTCATGCATAACCATTAGTGCCATCTGGCAAGTTTTCAAGATGCCTTGTTTTACTACACAATGCTTGCACTGGCTTTGATACAGTGACCTGCATAGTGTTGTTTTTGACCCAGCTTAACTGAGCAGAAACAGTACCAGAAATTTCATTACACATTTACCTGAGAAAGCATTTTATAAAGTGAGAAAAGATAATATCATTATGTCATGATGTGAGGTTTGGCGCATTAGAAATAATAATAAAAAATCTTCTCTGAGTCTAATTTAAACTCTTAAATGGTATGAATTTCTTCATTTTATTGCAAAAGTAATTCATAAAATTTCAAAACTTGAGTAGATCAGGGACTTTCTTTAAATATCAAGGCAATAAATTTCAAATCAGCATTTTTTTCTATGACATATCATATTGTAAAAGGAAGCAACTGAATCCTGATATGATAAACTCAAGTAAAAATTATTATTTCTTTTTTAAAAATAACAAAAAAAATTAATTTATAATAAAAATACAGGATATACTAATGAGGATGTGATACATGCAGTATTAAACTCACGGGTACATCTATCTGAATAGGCTGGGTATGATCCAAGAGTTTAAGAGAGAAATCATATTTTATCACTGCCTTGAGGAAGGTCTCATGCATGGTTGCTTTAGTTCCTCTGAACAGAAGAATGATCTCTGGAGTCTTTAGATCCATCCTCTAGACTCTTTTAGGATGACTGAACTGTGATTCATCATATTTACTACAGCATTAATGTGCCTGTTCCACCTCAGGGATGAGATACAACAGCAAGTTCTACTGTGTTCAGTGGGAGATTTTGGTACAGCTACATGCAAATACTGCATGAGAGTAAACCTTAATGTACACCCTTTGCAACTGTTACAACAAATCAAAGTTAATTGTTCTCATTTATTTTTAAATAAAATGCACGGAGCATGAGTATCCAGTGGTTGTAGAAAGACACCATAGCAAGGATATAGAAACTTTCTGCAGAGTACATTAGCAATAAAATGACCAGTCTGGATCAAATAAAGCCCTCAGCTATGCTTCACGCTTAATTACACTCAAAGTGATTCAAAGCTATCTGCTAGCTGTGTCTACTCTAATTTCTAAACTGATCTTCACCAGGCTGACAGAATGCTAAAAAAACAGCTCACACTGCTGAGTGGGATGACCAGCAGCAGCACCAGAAACTAAAGGAGTTTGGTTTTCTGTATTTTGCTTTCACTGACGGCAATTAGCTGGTGTATGGCTTAGCTGTCAAACAGCATAAGTCCTTTAGGTGCACTTGCAGCAGAATGGGCACGATGTGACTTGGAAGAAACCAGCTGACATAAGGTGGAATTGTCTGTGAAAGGGAAGAGGTTGTTATTGGTTGGTTCTGTTAGATGTCGCAGGAAGGGAAAGAAAAGCGTCAGTCCCCGCATGGATCCTTACGGCTCTCTGGGATGGCAAGCCACTGACATTGACAAGATGCCATCTGTTAAGAAGCTACTCTGGACCAAAACTGGATTTGCTGGAGGATTTCATTGCACTGCAGTGAGGAAGTAGCACATTTGGCATATCAGTGGCCCAAGCATGTCTTCAGGCAAATGTGGCCCTATACACACCAACTTTCTGACTCAACTAGATAACAAGAGTGGTGAATCTATGATAATCGTTTTAGGAATTCCATCATTAGTTATTCTAAATAGAAATAGCTGTGTTAAATTAGTGATCTCCACTTCTAATATCTTCCAGGAGAAACACATTTTTTTCAGCTGGAAATACTATAAAGATCACAGGCTTCTCTGTTAGAGGTGGTTGATTTAATACTTATTGCATGCACGTGAAAAAAAGTAAAATTATCACACTGTCTGGGTATTCAATATCTTACGCATTCATATGGTCATAGAATCAAAAATGTTAAGGGGTTGGACTGGACTTTAAAAACCATCTATCCCAACCACCCTGCCATATACATGGACACCTTCCACTAGGCCAGGTTATTCAAGGCCTTATCCAACCTAGCTTTGAACACTGCCAGGGTTAGGACTACCACAACGATTCCTTTTAGATACATTTCTGTCAAATTTTGTGATAAACATGACAAAGTTTCAATATTAAATCCCAAGCAAATCTATTTTACATATATGAAACTTGGAAAATATCAGATAAATGAAATATGCTTGACCAAATGAGTAGGTGGTTCGCAGATATATCTGCATATCACTTTTTCTTTTTAATCTTAGAAAAATTCCAGTTATGTCTTGTGTATTTGATTATTTAATTTTAAGGAAAATAAAATTTAATAAAATTTTAACTCTTCCACTCCTTGTATTATAAGCATGAATTAAAGAAATCTGTATTTTCTACAAAAAAACCCAAAAACCAAAGAACCCATATGTACAGTATACTAAAGAACTTTTTATTAGGGCAGGTTTTAATTCAAAGTATTGCGTAGTGAGCGCTATCATAATTTAGACCGTGATGCAATGAATTTGACTGTGATCTGATGATCTCTGCAAGTGATGTTCAAAGCCTTCTCAAGTTTGAATCGTACAGTACTACTACATAAGTGTATCACGAATAATTTAATATTATGTCTTAATCCAGACAGTCTGGAATCATTCTGAGATGGAATTGCCTTTGTAATTTAACAGATCTTTGGATTCTTTCCACTGCTTCCTTTGAAGATACCCTTTGCATGTCTGAGTCTGCTAGTTTGTTTTGGAGTTCACAGCTTCAAGAAATCCTGCAACTACCTTATCAAATCTCAGACCTGTCAGCATCAGCAAAAGTTGTTAAGGGTGATTTTAGCATACTGCAATAAATAATGATCTGTATTGCATTTCTCTCTGTATCTAGTTAAGATGCTCAGTTAGGGCTCAGACCTGCTCCATATTGAACTCCAATGAAACACTGTCCATAGATATGGTGTGACAGGAATTCCCAGAGATCAGCTGTGCAAATGCCTCATTGTATATAGAGGTAATTGGGCTGAGTTCTCTGGATTCAATCAGTACAGCTCCTTAGAGCTACATGGAGCTATACTGTCTCTCAAAAACTGAGGTTATGGCCACAGACATCTGTTGACTAAAGGGTTATATTGAATTTTTCAATTATGCTGTACCCTCATGTCACTTGACATTTTCTTTCATTTTATTCCTTTCATAAACCTGAAAGGCTCACTCTGCTGGCCAGTGGTCTCTTGCTTTCATTTTGGCTCTGTTGGATTGTCTGGGCACACTTAGTGGCATCCTGTTCCAGCGGCTGATGAGTTTTGTCTTTAAGCACAATTTTTACAAAGCTAAAAAAAGTGATTGATGAGATGCTGTTTTTTTGACTTGCTGTAAATTATTTAATTTGTGTCATGAAAAAAAAAAAACAACAAACCCACATATCATTATTTTGCTTGGTCCTTAAGTTCTGTTTTCATTATGGTACTAGTGGTAGCAGTAATAATAATAATAATAATAATAATGATAATAATAATAATAATAGCAACAACAACATCATCAATAAAATATACAGACAAAATCCTAATTTTCTATTATCACTTGAGGCACATAATAGTCTATATAATTCTCTTCTCGAAACAGGCAGATGGAGACAACTGACAAGGGAACAGAAAAGGAAGGAGGAAGGAAAGGGAGATAAGAGAATATAATGTAAAGAGGGAGGAAAAGTGAAAAAGAATATAATAAGTAAAATTCTATACAAAGAAGAAAACAATAAAGCTACACTATGTTATATGACAATTGGGATGGGATCTTCTGTACATGAGCAGAGGATTTTTAGAATGAAACAGAATATCAAAAAAGCCTGACAAAGAAATCCATTGATTGCTACTCAGCACACAATTGAAAGCACTTGCCTGATGTATTCCACAGGTTATAAATCAGCCTTCACAAAGTTTTGGAGAGGAGTCATTCCTACTGAATATAATTTACAACGGTAGCTTCAGCTCAGTGAAATCCAGGTATTTATGGTACAGATGTCTGTCTGCAAGCCAGGTTGCTCAATTCATAAATTCATTTGCCCACATAAACATGTCTTACACCATGTCAGTGTGTCCAGCCTGGCTTCCAGCTGCCATTGCAGCACAGTACTTCTTCTAAGAGAAAGACAAGTACTGTTTCTAAGAGATCTCATGCAATATGTGACTGTCATCTCCATGTGCATGCTCTGGATGCTGAGTGGCATCTCAGATGACACCAGACATTGAAGTTGAGACATGTGAGTAGAGTTTTAGGTCCTTCTTGAAGAAAAGTGGTTTAAGGAATCCATCCAGCATATAGGCAAATATGTTTCAATATTCTAAATTAAGTGAGGTGAGTTTGTAACAATGAAAAAGATGCTTCAGTTCCATCCTAATTCAGGCCCATCATTAGTTCACCTTTGCCTTTAAAGCTTATGAGGCCTTACAGATAAATTTAGCCTAAACAAAGAAAATGACGAGAGGCAAAAAGGACAAATAGTGTCTTAAAAGCATATGTTAGAAAGAAACACAATAGAAGAGACTGAAACAAAAATCATTTTAGCTTAGATATCTTTAATTAAAAAGGCCTAATATTCAGTGCTAAATGTAAGCAAGTTAAACTCTGATTCAACAAAGTATATGAAGATATGACTCTGTTTCATTCATGAGTCTGTTTCAGACTTTTGCTGAATCTTACACAATAACACCTTTTCTGCTTTGACTGAGAAGATTTATATGCTATTGACTGGTGGTTTTAAACTGTGAACTGAGGCACAATAGATGGATCAAATCTGTACCTTCTATGGTAAAGCTGCTACTAAGATTGTTTTTAGCAGTGTATGAAAGGTCTTTCCATTTCTTTAGTGAATCAGTTCTCAAGGATCTCTAAAGAAAACATTTTAATCCCAAAAGATACTGAACATGAATATTATACCTCAGGCATTGTGTTTTCACAAGCATTTTAGGTGCAACAATATGAAAATGTAGAAGTTGTTAGACTCTACTAATGATCTCGCAAGCATGGGAATTGTCTTACTGAGTTCATACTTAATTACTTTTATCTTATTATTCATATTTTCATTAAGCTAGTAAGCTGTCTTTTTTTGTAGTGTGCTCCATATCTTTTCTCTCTGGAACTGGGATTGTATTAAATTACTGTACTTTACCTGATCCAGGATGCTTTACACTTGCATTTTAATCACTTTAAGACATTTCATTTTTGCATATCCTGTTAATGGTACTGACATATTTTGTATCATATTGCACACATTTATTAAACACTTACTTTTGGGATAAGCTATTTGGAGTCAGGTTTGGCTGAACACACTCCATCAGGGGGACTAATCTTATAACAGAATAATCTTACAGGGAATAACATCAGGTCTTTAAGTTGACACCCTAGATTTCATAGAGTGGGTAAACAGTTGATTGGATTTTGCTCTTTATGGAACAAACTGAGGTATGTCATTATAGCAGGATTCTAAAAAGATGTTCTTAATGTATGGATAGATGAGTCTAGATGTACATCTGTTTCTGTGTTTCTGGTGACATCAGAGCTTGTTAGCTCCCCAAGGCATAGTTAGATAAGACCCCACTCTAGTGCTTCCAAGTTACCTCCAAATTATTTACAGAGAAACAGATAATGTCCCTATAGTAATTCAGCAATTAAATGTCCTTCCTTATTGTCCCTACTCTTGGGAATAGAGCAGATTTACTGGGGGCATTATTTAGTTGAATTATGCAATGGGGATGGGTCGCTAGACACAGAAGTTTCTTTCAGGTGGTCTCATGTCCAGGTGGTACCTGAATATATCCAAGGACGGAAGCTCCACAGCCTCCCTGGGAAACTGGTACGAGTTCTTTGCCACCCTCACAACAGAGATGTCTCCTGATATTCAGAAAGAAACTTCAGTATTTCAGTGTGTGCCCATTGCTTCTCGTCTTCTAGTCAGGCACCACAGAGAAGAGTCTGGCTATCTCTTCTTTGAACCCTGTCACTCTTCAGGCATTTATATATACTGATAACCACAACTCCTCCACCCATGAAGCCTTCTCTGGTCTAGTTTAAACCAGGCCAGGTGTCCCAGCTGTTCCTTGTAGGAGAGATGTTCCAGTCCTTTCACGATCTTTTGGGTTTGTTTTTTTTTTTATTTTTGTTTGTTTGTTTTTGTTTTTTTTTATTTTGTTTGTCTACAGGATGTCCATGTCTCTCTTCTGCCTTGTAGCACAGGACTGGACACGAAAGTCCAGGTGTGCCCTCACCAGGCTTAGGGAAAGGATCATCTGCTGGCAGCACTCATCCTAATGGAGCCAAGGATATAATTGGCATTCCTTCTGTCAAAGGCACATCACAGGTTCATGTAAAATTTGTTGCTCGTCAGGACAGGCAGAGCCTTTTCTGACAAGCTGCTTTCCAGATAGGTGGTCCAACCATGTACTGGTGAGTGAGGTTGCTCTTCCAGCGCTTTGCACTTCCCCTTATGCAACTCCACAAGGTTCCTGTCAGACTGTTTCTTCAGGCTGACAAGGTCCTTCTGGATGGCATCCAGATCTCCTGGCATATTAAACCACTCTTACAAGTTTTGTGTCTCTGGAAAACTTGTTGAGTCCAGTTTGCCCTGTGACTCTGATGAACAGGACTGGACCCAGTACTGATCCCCAGGATATAGAATTAGTGGCTTCCTTCTAACTAGATTCCATGACAGTAATGGAAACACCTTGGGCCCCATTCCTCCGAAGAGACATTCCTCCCTCTGTGCACTCATCTACAGAGATGTGCTGTGTATTTGGCTTTTCCTCAGAAAGATTTTGACAACTGACATACTTTTCCCTACTCCCTTTACATTCCTGTTAAAAGCCAAAATAACACCAATAAACATATTTCCATGCTCATACATACTCAGCATTATTTTAGGACATGGTCTGAAGAAGTTTTTATCTCTCTTTCTCACTCTCTATTATTGCTATAAATACAATTTAAAATACAGAACTAGATATGCAATATTTTTTCAAATATATAGATGCTAAAATTCTAGTAAAGATGGATAGAAGCATGACATTTAAATCTCCAATAAAAGACTTTTTATTAGATCCATGTAGTGATTACATCCAGTACAACCAATACAGCACCAAATTTTGATAATGCAAAGACATACTAATATAGAAAACCGGGTTTGCATGTTCTATGTTTTGTTTGGTTTTTTTCAAAATTAAGAGTATAAAAGACTTTATCATATATTCTGTAGTGGAGCATTTCACATATTTTGGCAAAAAGATTGAAATAAATAAATAAATAATAAGTCTATTCTTTACAAGTTTGTATCAACAAATTAGTAATATAGTGTCTCTCCTATATGCCATAAATTCATATTGAGATTCTAGGATCTATTTTAGGAAGGACTTGCATGTCTTTTTGACATTTATCCTCCTAAAGATAAATAATAAAGATGCATTTATCTTCCTAAAGATAAAGAAACCAGAAACTTTCTGTTTTCTTTATCTTTGAGAAGGCCTTTGGCTTGTGCATTATCTCTTGAAAAACAAAATCCTCACACTTTTAAAATCTTGGCCCAGAAATTATGTTTACACTGACATGGAAAGTGGAAATTGATTTCAAAGTGTATCCTAAATATTGCCTCAGTTGCCTCCACTCGTTGCAGCCAGTTTATTTGAGAGGTTTGTGTGTTTATTTTCTAAATACTTCACTTCCAGTTCTTATGTTTGCCTTTTAAAGATTCTTAAAAAATCAGAGTTCAGAAATCAAAGTTCAGAGGATATGTTTTAAAAAAATATTCTGCCTTTAGTTTTGAGAACATTTCAAAGTGCCTGCAGTTGTAAAGGTCTACATTTGAATCAATCAGTTAAAAACAGTATTAGAGCCACTGGAGAATGACAAGCACTGCAGACTGCTCTACCTGACTTTTTTCCTATGACCACTTCAGGATGAAATTAAATATCTGAATTTATTCTGAAGAAACCTATTATTGCACATTAACTGTAGGGGTACTGTGGGCAGCTCGCTGGGGCATTATATATATTTATATATATTTATATATATTTATATATATTTATATATATTTATATATATTTATATATATTTATATATATTTATATATATTTATATATATTTATATATATTTATATATATTTATATATATTTATATATATTTTTATATATTTATATATATTTTTATATATTTATATATATTTATATATATTTATATATATTTATATATATATATCACTGATACAAAAACTGAGACCAACACATTTCAGATAGATGTATTCTTTTCATGTTTGCTTATAGGAGTTCTTCCTGTTTAATAGCCTTGTTTTCCCCTATGCTGTTTTCTTGGAATCAGTCAGTCTATTCTAGGGTGTGGACATAAAACTAACACAGGACTAGATTAATTTTGATGATTATTTTTTAAAGGGAATATCCCTTGTTGACACTGAGAAAATACATTGGGAAGTACACATATATTGCTGGGACATGATTGGTTTTCATTCATTAAGAAGAGTTGTAGATTTTCAGATTTTTCAACTACATAAATTGCTTTAACAATAGGTACAACTGACCTGCCCCCACCATGTCTCTGGCTTGTGTGACCACAGCAATAGCCTTACTGTTACAAGGCTAAAGTTATATTTGTTCAGCTATTGCCTGTATGTGGAAAGAGGAAACATCAACTCCTTTAGGGTGTCTAGCCAAGCACTTTCAATGCAAAAGAAGATAAGAATAAAAGGAGGAAGACATAAACAAGGACATACAGAGATACAAACATGACTGGGAAATGAAAAGGGAGGAAGTCAGACCTGGTCTGTCACACTAATCGATGAGGATCTCTGGGAGTGTGGGAATGCTTCTTCCAGCACAGTTATCTGATCAGAGATCTTGTCAAATGAGAGAATAAGGCAAAGGGAGAAAGCAGAAACAAAATACCCAAACTTGACAGGTAAACATTATGCAGACAAAGATAAAAACCAAACTTGGTCAGTCAGGGTAACAGATGGGCTATCAAGAAGCTGCAGGCAAACTGGGGTTTTGTAATTGACAACAATGCAACCCTGAGCATCCTGGGTATTGGAGGGGGTCAGTGGGACTAGACCAGGGGGTGGGGAACTGTGCAGGGGGGGCAGATGAGGGAGGAACAAAGAAGAGGTAAACAGAAAAGGGTATAAAATGGGCCAGTCACATGTAAAACGGTCACCCCTATTTGACCAGCCAAGTGAGTAGGATGACTTTGTCCAGGCAGAAGTGTCAAGGAGCAGGGTCTGTGCTGGTATTCAGAGCAACCTGTGAGTGTGGGGTGCCTGTAGGATGAATGTGTGAGTGCTGTGTGTGTGTGCTACGAGCACCCAGGCGTGAGTCAGGGACCCACGAGGCAGGTAAGGGGTGCTGAAATACTCATGGCAGTGCTGGACAGGCACAGGGAGCATGCCAGTGCTGGGAGAACTCATGTGTGTGCAGTTCGAACCTGGGCAGTGTGGGGTTTGTGCCCCACATCATCATCATCATCATCATCATCATCATCATCATCACCATCATCATCATCATCATCATCATCATCATCATCATCACTACTACTATTATACATATACATATACATAAATATATAAATATATAAATATATACTATATAAATATATAAATATAGAAGGTGGGAAGCTTTGATAATGACAGATTTTTATTTTTTTTTCTATTGACAAAATAGCCTTATAGAATTGCATTGCAAATTACAAACCTATAAAAAGTCGATCTTTCGAATTCCTATGCAGGACTACCTGTCCCCATTATATTGTATGGACTAAAAATGAAGGAATTTATACCTTTGGTCAATTGGTAAACTTGAGAAATTCTTGTATAAATATCGTGGTTCCATCTGTTTTATCCTAATAATTATTACAGACCAGTCTAGCTAAGGGAACTTGTCTGAACTCACTCACTTCATTGTTATTATAAAATAGTTGTGGAAAGGTGGGGTACAAAGCGATTTTCTGGATGAATGTGTGAATAATGAAAAACTGAACTGCTCAATTTATCAGGACTCAATTGACTAAAACAATCTCATCCCTGCTGCAAGTTTTCATGAATCAGCAATGAAGAAAGGTGGTTTTCATTCAAATTTTAAGGGTAAAAATAGTTTGCAGTAACTCGAATGAAAATGAACAGAAAATAAATGAAGCTGGTTTGACTTACTTTGAAAGTGAAGCTTTGGATGAGGGGACTCAGTAAAATTCAGGCAAAAGAGATGATGACAGTAACAGTGGATCTGGATGGTGAAGAATAAAATGTGCATATATAGTACTCTAAGGTAATAACCCTAAAATACTTATGTCCTAAAAATACTAGTATATGTCCACTTTATACCCTAAGAGCAATCAGTCCATTTTCAGATGTTATATGAACATATGTGCTGTGAAGAAAGAAAAGCTGTGTTGCAGCCCTTGTGGACTTGCATGTATCCAGCAGCTGGATGGCTTTAACTCTTCAGCCTAACCCTAGGTAGGCTAACCCTAACCACCCCTCATTAGCTGAGCACTCCAGTTAGCTACTGATAAATCCTGCTACACTTGCCCTGTGATTAATTATTGTTTTAGCCTCCCAGCACACTGCTGATGAGTGCATTCATTCTTCCTTTCTTTGATCAAGTGCAAACATTTGTGAAAAGTTATATCTGACACAAAATCAAAAGCTGCTTCCACTTACTAGTGGACTGTAAAAGGAGGAAGAAAAGAATAACATTGCACATTTAGGACACAATAGGGTGGCATAAACATTGAGAAGTGCTGCCAGGGCAGAACTCACCACTGCAGTGACAACCAGCAACAACTTCCCTGCCAAATCTAACACAGCATTCTGCGTACAAACGAGCATATGGATGTTTTGTCAGCAGTGCAGTGAGTCAGTGTGAGCCAGGCAAACTCCTGCTGTGTACTAGCAGGAACAGGTTTCTAGGGCCTGAAGGTATATAAGTGTGTTGGTATGAGGATAAAAAGATATGTCATGTGCTTAAAAATACTATTCCTCTTGAGTTTCCTTTCTTAGAATATATTTTTTCTCAAGAGCCACCTCCTCTGTGTGTTCTGACATTAGATTTTACATATTTTTTTTTAAGAGGAAGATATTATTTAATTGTCTGCTAAAGAGTAAGCACAACATGTCCCCACTGTTGCTTTGAGTGACTTATGTGAGATGTTTCTACTGGAAACATTGTTTTGTCTCCTATCTAAACTCTTCTCCAGTCTCTAGACTGCTTTGAATACAGAGTTTTCTGGACCAAGATTTTTTCCCTTGAATCTCTTATTTGCCTGACATATGTGCCTTTTGATCTCTCCTCTTCCATTTTTTACATTTATCATTTCTAGGATTTCTAGTGCTGTTTTGCTCACTGACATTTTTTGGTTCTTTTTACACAGTAAATACAGCTAGTTCCTGTACCCTGGTACAGTAGTACAGAGCACAGCTACTACTGTACTCTGGTGAGGGAATGGGAGAGGAATTGATGTTGCCAAATGTTGGCTTGTATCTGTGCCCTTCAGCCACTTCCAGGAAGACTCACATTTTAATTCTGGATGCCAGTAAAGTAAAATTTGTATAATTGCTTCAGGTTATTCCTAACAGCAGAAACATCCTTTGGAAAGGTGCATGTGCTTGATGCAGCGTGGGGAAAAGAGGTTTTCTTCAACTTACTTTTGCTTAATTCTTACAGTGAGTGCTACTTAAACCCTAGGCATATTTCATCTTACTTTAATGTTAATGTCTGCATCATTTAATCCTATTAATTTTTCATTAATAGGTATAAATAAACAACTCTGAGATGTATTTTTGAAGTAGTAGATGAAACAGGCAGAGTTGAGATCTAGATTTTTAGCATCTAGTTTAGTTGGGATGAATTACTCCCAAGGAGTGTTTGCTTCAAGGTCTGTGAAAAAGGTGGGGGAGACCAAGTGATCTGCTCAAAAGTAGATGCTCTAATCTGTAGGCACCTAACATTGTGTCCAAGTGTCCAATCTAAAATGAGCAGCTGGTGTTTCATAAGATTTAGTGGAAATATAGTCAATAATACCACAGAATCCTACAGATGTGCACTGCTGACTCGTGTTTAATATGTTATCCTCTGGAATTCTCCAGTATCCTTCTGAAGACCTGCTTTCTATCCAGTCAGTTCATAAATTTGAAGTGCTATGGAGTTATTTCAGTTCAGCTGTGGGATTTGCATTCGTCTTGCTAGACCTCCATAAATATTTTCAGTCTGTTCCTCCAGCTCGTTGAAGTCACTTTGAATGGCATCCATCTTTCTATCATATTACCTCCTTCACCAGTTAGATGTCATCTGTGAGCTATTTGAGATTCCATTATGTTCCATCATCAAGAGCACTGATGAAGCCTTACATCAACTCCCAAGAAAAATTATTTTTAGTTGATTGCCAGATTAATCAATTGACCATTATACTCTGAGTTTTCACTTTATACAGTTTTTCACCCACTATATCCCATTAGGTCCAAAACAGAGCCAATGACATCTGAAGGGCCTGAGTACTCTAATGGACCTTCTCAGTAAGGAAGGAATAGACTTGCGTAAGGGTTCCCCTACACCTAGAAAGCAAACTCCAGTGAATTATTTACAAAATAAGAGGAAGAGCTTGTGGCATTGAAGATACTGAGAACTAGGTAGCTCTAAATCTTATTCTGATCAGCAGCCAGGAATAGTAATGAAAGACTTCTTACAATGCTAAACAATGCCAGAGTCACTTAGCAGTATGTTAAATACAAAATGGCTTAAAGCCCAAAAGAAAACATGACTGAAATTAAACACAAACAATTGAACCTTTATTTTGAAAAGTATTCGTTTGCTGGAACAGAGTGACAAATTCTAATGAATGTCCTTAATGATTTTACAGTGGGACAAATCATCTGTGAAAGTAAGGTGGTTATAAAAGACACTTACTGTGCAATATGAATGCTAAATTAAATCAGACATCCCTGTAATCAACATCAATAAAAGTACCATAACTAATTTTACTGCTTCAAAGAGCAGCATAATAAAATGTACAAAAAGAAGGAAGCCGTGGCCTAAAAATATTGCTCACACATACAAAAATGTGCATGTACATATTCACATACACATTTTAAATGTTGAGTAAAATGCTTACAAAGGTAAAAGGAACCTATTTACAGAGACAGTCTTATCCTATTCATAATTATTTCTTTTGACCTTGCAGAGGGAAAGAAAAAGCATCTTTAAATAAATATGGAATAATTTTCAGTGGATTTGTGTTGATATCCAGAAATTAGGTAAATTTTATTCTTTTTCCAAAAATAATACAAAAATAATCTGTTTTGATTGCATAGTACAAGATTCCATGAAAGATTTTACAGATATGTAAGAGGTCCACAGTATAGAGGTACTATAGTTAATAATGAAATAAAAAGGAAATGGTGAAGAATAGATACTCTGGAGAAAGGATTGATGTTTCTTTGCTCTAACTTTGAGCAAAGGATTTGAGGAAGTCATGCAGAGGGATTTCTAGGACTTAGCCATGATACAAATTGGTGAAACAGTATATTTACGTCACTGCTGGTGGTATGTGGAAGGAAATCTCTTTGTGGAGAAGGGTTTCCTTCTGGTCAAGTAAGCTGTAGGAAGAGTTTTGGTGGCACTGGGAACCATAGGGAGTGATTGGGTAATGCTGATTCTGAACCAGAGGGAGTTGTGGGGACAGTGTGGCAGAGGAGACAGCTGGGTATTGTCTATTACTAGGGATTTCTGTGATGCTTCTTTTCTTGTATCGTGAGTCTTTAGTATTACTATTACTACTATTTATTTTCTTATCACACTGTCATTTCCAGCAATTTTTTCTTGCCTTAACCCATGATCTTTACCTTTTGTGCTTTCAGTTCTCCTCTCCATCCTGCTACAGGAAGAAGGGAGAGAGGAAGAGGAGTGAGAAAGTGGCAATGTGGCAGGAACTTTAAATTATAAACTTCCATTCCTAAACCACAATAAGTACTTTAGGTAATTTCAGTACAGAAATTTCTGACTTTGAATGTGACTCAATATTTAGGCACTGCTTTGGGTAAAACCCAATATTTGGGGGCAGTTGTGCTTCAATTCTACCTAAAAGATGAAGATATTCTAGCTTCTAGAATGAAAAAAATAGTTTCCAATTTTTAAAAATCTGCTTTTCTCTTATGCAATCGCAAGTCTGAATGAAAAGATTCCTTTGCTTTCTTCTTTCCACACAAATTGGAGAAATGCAGTTTTTGCATTTTCTTATGACAGTAGTAAATGTATTCTCCTTTCAAATTTAATATTAAGACAAGTTAAAAATTGTGGATATTATCTTGACTCCCCAAATTTTTGAATTCAAAAAGCGCAGATTACTTTCTGATTTAACAAAGTAGTATTTTATGAAGTTGTGAAACAGTTAAGCACTCATCTCTCTAGGAAATTCCAGATTCCACATCATTGCAGTGACAAGACTTGAGAGTCACAAAGCTGGCTGGTGTCTGTCTTGGTGCAAATGTGTACCTAACCCTCACTGGATGCTTCTGCACAAGCGTGAGACCTGATCAGAATTGTCACTGCAAACATTTTGCAGTGGGGAAAATAAAAGAGTGGCCTTTGATAGGGCAAAAAGGATAAATGATGTTCTGGCTTGTCTTCTGATGGACTAAAGGTAAAAAATTACTATAGTTTGCTACAAACAAGTTAGCATAAGTTAAGCTGTTTGCATCAAGTAGAAGTAGCTCCATCTTGAGCCATTAGCCATTAGCCATGGCTATTAGATACATCCCTGAAGAGAAGTGTGATAGACACATCCTTTAATCCACTTTGTCTAGGCCTCAATAGCTGTAGTATTAAAATGGTGTCTTTGTCATTAAAATTAAACCTCTATTGAGGAACAGGTGAATTTTTTCATCTTATTTCATCAGATACTTTTTTTTTTCCCTTTCCATAATCCCTTAATAGCATTTGTTGCTAGTTGAACAAATATAGAAAATACAATTCAAACAGTGAGTCCTTCGTGTTTTCATATTTTTTGCTCTAGGAAACTTGTACCTTCTGAACCATTTCAGCATCCATCAGATTCACAGAATAGCACAGAACAGGCTTTCTGAGGGAGGCATCCTGCCGTTGGCAACTCTCCAGGCCTCTTCAATGAAATACTAATTTCAAATAAATTTAATTACCCCTTTTAGAGTTTTAGCTTTTGCTTAATTTGTATAAATAATTTGGGCATCTAATTAGCTCTCACTTTGTATCACATAAAATAATTGGGACTGCTTTGTCAGGCAAAATCTTCCTTTCAAAATGAATTACTCAAATGCAAGTCCTTGCTCTTAGTTCAGGAATTACATCACTTCCAGCTTCATAATCTCTTTTTCTAAAGCTGTCTGATGTTGATCAGTATGGATGCCTACTCCTCCTCTGCTGCTGGATACAGACACCATTGACTTACTAATATCTCAACAACACTGAAATCCAGATTCAGCTTTCCTAGGTTTTTGCTTCACCACTGCAGCATCTCAGTACCTCACAATCCATAATGTGCTTTTTCTGGAAGCTGAGTGTTCTACAAAGCAGAAAAGGGAAAAAGTGAGAGGAAGCATATATGATAGGTTCCTTTGAAATTTGAATATTATAATAATTGAAGAAGAGTAGATCAGGGGAAACGAATGGAGGGATGTTTCTTCCCATATAATTCAGCTTCTTCAAAGATGCTTGTGAAAGTACAGGTAAAGAGAATGTGAACTCATTCTAGGAGGATCTAGGAATTCAGAACTCAGAATTCAGAGCAGAGGTTGAGAAACTGTTGAGATGAGCAGTGGCCTTGGGTGGCCCTAGCAGAGGTTGGGCATACAAGACTCAAGCTGTTGCAAAAAGCCTTTCTGGGAACTTGGCAGGATACTGAAGAATTTATTATGCCTAGGAAAATCACTGAGATGGCAGACACTGGTACTGGAACAAGGACTTGTTTGAAAAGAATGTGTCTGTGGGGAAAAAATGCTACTTCATTTTTTATTCAGTTTAGGCACAATTGAGCTGGCATCAGTGCTTAGTTCTGTTTGAGATTCCATATTTAAGAATTCACAAGACCTCTGGTATACCCAGCCTCCTAGAACAACAGGTGAGGTACAGGCCTAGGTATAATGACCTAGAACATCTGAAATTAGCCAAGAAACCTCAGGTATGCTCAAGTTGCTTAGCTGCCTTCAGGCAACTGAAACAAGACCTGGAGATTTGTCTGTTTAAAAAAGTTAGTGATCTTAGTTTAATGTCTAGTGAGACATCACTTTCTGGACACTGAAAGCTTTTTGGTTTTTTTTCCCCTCTGGAAATCTTATAAGGTGAAGCTACAGGCAGACCTACTTTCAAGTTCTGACCAACCCTGAGTAATTTTATGGTGAAAACAAAAAAATATTTTCCCTATAATGACTTCAAGTTGGTTTTTTTTCACACAGCATTTTTGGGAGAATAAATATTATTTCCTAAATGATAGTAGATATTTTTTTCTATCAAGAGAAACAGAAAAAGGGGGATTCTTGCAAATAAATGAAAGGGATCCAGACACCGTTGCTTGCTGGTATTTTTTAGGACTGGTGTTCATGTACTTTATATTATGTAGCCATAAAGCTAAAACACAGAAATAAAATAGCATCCCAAAAGTAGAATTATTAAGAGGAAAGTTTTGGTATTACCACCTTCTTTTGGATGAGTTTCTTATATCTGTTTAACACCTGATGGTTTATTGGTTACTGTAAATAAATTAAAATTAATTGTGACATATTCTTTCAGAACACACACCTTCACTGTCAAATTGCCTCCAGGTTGAAGGCCCTGACTTAATGGAATGATTCTTTATATAGCAGTAAACAAATTACAAAGTTAACGTGGTAGCAGTGAAAACTATTAAAATATTGGAAGAAGGTACAAACTGCATTTCCAATATAACCATGAAGGAGTCATCATTGTTTTAGAAATACGAAGATGATGGCTATTCTTGCCAGACATTTGAGTATCATTTATCAGCAGAAGACAGACATAAAGAGCAATAAAAATTTATTAGGGCTAGAATGTGCCTGTGCAGTAACTTATCACCTGGTATCATCCTGTGGAAAAATAAATCTAAATGAGAATATAGGAGCACAGCACAAGGAGTACCCCATAATCAAATGTATTTCTGACAGTGGTGAGAACCAAATACTGCACTGTGGGTTAGAAAATGCCTATGGTTGGCAATTAAACAATAAAATACCCATGGTAAAAATCTTGATAATCCTAGGCCATTATCAGCTGTTTTATACATCAGAACCAAAGTTAATATCCCCTAGATATCCTAGGCAAAGGAAACATGGATACTCTCAGAGAATTTAGATAAATGCCAGTATTCATTCAGTTCCTACAGTCCTTTAAAGAGATTCACATTTTGCTGTGTGAGATACTGAAATACTGTCATATATTATATTCTATACATCTTCACCCAGTCTCACCCCACTGAATACTGTCCTTATTACAATTCTCACATCTTCTCAATATTGAGAATATTATAGTTCATCACAGAGCTTTGTACAGACCAGCTTCCCCTGTATATTTTCCAAAGTGTGCTCCCAGAATGAACAAATTTTCTGATTCTTCCTATGTAATATTCTAAAGGAAGCTTTGAGGTTACTACAGATCTCCTCATCCTGTGATGCATAAGACTATCAAGTTGCAGTCATTCCTAGAGAATATTATTTCGTATACTTTATATGTCACAAAGGAACCATCTCTTCATGTGCAGTGTTGTGGGTCTTCCTTACTCCTAAAATACCTGTGCTTCTTATCTGACTTTGTTTCTTTTCTTTTCCATATGTATTCTTCCTTCCCAGCTTTAATGTAGTGGTCTTGGAGAATTCCTGCTAAAAAATTTAAAGATAAATAACTCCACAAGCGATGAGATATTGATTTTTTTTTTTATTTAATCTGATTTTGTGAATGTACAACAATAAATACCCTGTAATTTTAACTTAATGTGAAGTAACAAGTGTGGCAGTAAAGTGTATAGGTACTGAATGGGAGGATTCAGACCAAAAAAAAAAATGGAGCTTAATACAGAATTAAATCTACAGATTTAATCAACAGAAGGTTTTGTGAGCCATGCTGGCTTTCAAAACAGTGAAATGATCTTTTTTGCATCTGCAAGGTTGGTTGTGTAATTACATGGATTTGGCAGAATTTTTCTCAGCTATATAGAAAAAATTTCTGTTCTTTTAAAAGAGTAAGATTATATTTAAGTTTTTATCTCTTCAGATCTTAACCAAAACATAAAAAGAAATGCATTACAAAATAAAAAACATGGACTCTTTTAGTGTCTATAATCTAAAGCTCCCAGTTTTTTTATGTCAATCTTCAAAATTTATGCATAGGACAAATAGGGAAAGTATAGATGACATCCAAAAGGTTTCAAAGTAAATGTGTCACTGTAGTAAATGGAAGATTTCCACTGCCTTTAATGTTTTAATAAATGTTCAATGCAAAATCCTCAGTATCTGGTCTTTTTAACTACATAAATTTCAGAATTCACAGGTATCCCAGAAAAAGTAAAAAAAACCCACAAAACTAACTCACCTTCTCTCAAGTGTCACTTCCTTACAAAATAACATTGACACCTCAGGGATGGTCTTTTGTTTTCATCTGAAGTAATATGTGATGGCTATGTTAGAAGATGCCACAGAAGCCAAATGTATTATTCTCACTAAAACCCATTACTTTCCATTTAAGAATGGTATAAAGGCAACATGACCGATAGGGCACTGCTAAGGCATTGCAAAGTGTCATGAATATTTTGGGAACCGTTGTCTGCTTTACAAGGTATTATATATTTCCCACTTACTTTCAAGATTTCTTCTTTAATTAAATTGTAAACTCCCCAGTATTTCACTGTTAAGAGCTAGCTCAGTGTAAGTAAAATACCTTTATAAAGCTGAGTTCTCTGTAAAGAATGTAAAGCTACAGCATTTTTTCCTGTTTGGTTTGATTATGACTAGATAATTAAATTGAGATATTGCACACAGGACACATTATTTATTTCTTGCAGAAAAAATTAATTTCATGCATGAGAAGTTGCTTCTTCCCCTTTTTGTCCACTTCTACATGTCTCACTAAAGCAGTAATATCTTTGTGGGGAGATTTTTGGATGACAGCTATTACTAAGGTCCCATACAGGTGGTTATTTTTATAGACAAGATATGCATCACAGATTATCTGTTGGAGTTAACCTG
Source organism: Poecile atricapillus (assembly GCF_030490865.1). Classification (NCBI taxonomy): domain Eukaryota; kingdom Metazoa; phylum Chordata; class Aves; order Passeriformes; family Paridae; genus Poecile; species Poecile atricapillus. The sequence goes on along the minus strand of NC_081249.1, from coordinate 58,579,185 downwards.
CTTGGCTTACAACACTTAATCCAAAAAAAAAAACCCTCTGTTTATGGAGGAAACAAAATACTGGAACAAAGTTTTCCAGTGGATGAAATGCTGTTTATAGGAGGCTGTCTCAGATTTGTGTCCACTTAAACTGGAATTTTTCACTTCAATCCATGATTTTATGCCAAATTGTTTGAACTACAATATACAACAAAAAATAACATGGAAGAAACTAGAGCTGCTTCTCATGTAAGACAGTCAGTAGACTCTGAAAAGGACAGGATGCCCTTCATCTTATTTGTAATACTTTAGCTGATTGAAACTAACGGTAGTTTGAAGTCTGTAAGGATTGTAGGATTAGGACTACAATGAGATGGTTAAGTTTGTTTTGTTGGATTTAGACAAGCATAAAATCCAGCTTTGTAAGAAACAGGTGGATTGAAAAATGGATTACATTTCTCTTGTGTTTTTAAACACATATATTTTCTATCTTTCTATCTATCTATCTATCTATCTATCTATCTATCTATCTATCTATCTATCTATCTATCTATCTATCTCCTTTTTTTTTTTTTTCCCAATGGGTATTATGCACTGAAATTTACTAAGGAATGACTTAGACTCACAGTGTTAAACACAGGAAGTGATTAATGGCAATATTGTGTCTGGAGATAACAACCATAAAATTTATCTTGTTTAGCTTTAGCCATGTAGTAGTTCAACATCACAATCAAGCTAGCCCAGGTATTTAATGAGGAGTAGGAAAATTGTAGCAGGGATTGCCATCTCATCTCAGTTGTCTTCGGGATGTATGAATTTTTTTTCATCAGTTACTGAGAGATACAGGATAGTTTGCTCAGATTCAGTGCACAGTTTTTGGGAAATAAAGCTAAATGAAATAAATCCTTTGAGGCAACTAATAATATTTTTGTGTGAGAGATAAACCAATATTTTGTGAGAAACTACAGAAAAACTGTAATTTGCTTTGTAAACTTTGTAATTTGTGTGTGTGGATCTGCCCTTGTGGTGCACAGACAACTGGAAAGGAGCCCATTTCAGCAATTTAATTTAATTAGTACCTTAAGTTCAAGGTACTAATTGGAATCAGCTGAATTTTGTTGCACAAAATCTGAATTTCTTTTACAATGAGGAAAGAAAGGATGGGCTGAAGGGGAATAGGGTAGATAGAAGTAAGGTCATTGTGGAATAAAAAGCAAAGACTGAAAATCTCTCTACGGTCAAAAAATATGCCCAAAGTACATTAGTGCATACACAAAACCCAAAAGTTATTTTTCTCCTTCTCCACACACATACGTGCCTCTGTATCTCCCTGCAATTGAAAAAGAACCAATCAGCCAAACCACAACAGTTTTTCTTGAATAAGACTTGAGAGAGAAAAGAACATTTAGAAACTTTAAGGAGCAGAGAACTGCTACATTACTTGTACTACCACAGTTGTGAGGCATTATACAGAGTTTCTACATAGTTCTCCTGGGGGAGCTGAAGAGTTCAAACCCTCTGCACTATATATTAAATGGAAGAGTTAGTTTGAAGTGTTTGATGTATCTGTAAGAAACAGATTTCCTTGCTGTGCTTTTAGGTTTGATGTGCAATGAAAGTGGTGAGAAGAGAATACAATCAATTGAAGAGCTACAATATGAGCAAGGGAATTTTACATTAATTTTTCATTCAAATATGCACAAAGCAGAAAAAAAAGTTAGGAAAAAAATATCAAGGAAATGTCATAATAGGCCATGAATGGAATAAATAGGGAAACTCAGTTTGAAGGAATTAAATCTTAAGGTATAGGACACAGCAGTGGCAGAGAAATGACAGCAAGAGACATCATTCTGACATGTATGTATCCACACAGCTTAGGAAATACTGTGAAGCAAATCCTTTCAGTAAAATGCTTTCAAAATGCCCATCATGACAATGACAATTGAAAGACAGAGAGCTGTTCAACAAAAAGGGAGAATGATAAAGTACAATGAAGAATGAGGATAGAAGAGGACACAGAGAAAAAGAAAGCTTGGGGAACAGTAGGGAAGTAAATGGACAGACATCTATTACAGCTTTAAGAAAACAGGAACGGAATCATTAGAATGACCTTTACAGTTATTTTTTATCTCACTCAGAAGGTTTTGTGATTATAAATTAACAAAAGTTGTGTTTCAAGGGTATAAGTATCATCCAAGAACTAGATCTAGCATAAGTGACCTTAAGTGCCTTTGAGTCAGACTATTCAAATTTGCATGCTGTGGATTAGTACAGAGAGAACATTGTATTGGGTGTAGGTGATTAAACTCTGGGACAGGTTGCCCAGACAACTAGTTTAAGTGTTCATCCTTGGAGATGCTGAAAACCTGACTGGGCAAAGCTCTGAGAAACTGCTCAAGATGACCCTGCTTGAGCAGGGAAGTTGAACTATGCAATTTCCAGAGGTCCAAGAAAACCATAACCGTTCTGTGATCCTCTCAACATTCCACAGCATAAATGTGTGAAAGAAGCAAGGACTACTAAAATCTGCCTTAGGATACTCATTCTTTTCCCCTGCGATTTATTATAGAACATGGTATTATAATTAAGAACAGGTAGGCAGCAAATCATAGTTGTGCTTTGTTCTGTAGACTTTTTTTCAAAAGAAATAAAAAATGTTGCCTCTATTGCAGCTGTCACAAATTATACTACTTTTATGCAAGATGATGGTTGCCTATTGAAAACATGGTAAGACATTGCTTTCAATCATTTTTCTCAGTTCATAAATATAAGGGTATTGTTCTTATCACATGAATATATAGTTATTGATTCCTTATAAGATGATATGTCAGTTCATAGTTTTTACTGTTTGCAAGATATTAATTTTTCTTCTCAGTTTTAGTAGTTTTTGATTTGGACTTTAATTTTGAAAGGAAACTCACTGAGATATAGTGTATATGAAGTATATGAAGGAAATATTTCTAATTTATAATTTTGGGCTGGTATTTCATTTCATATTGATTTTATTCATCTGATGCTTAGCTTCACTCTTTTCTCCTTTTCTTTCTTCAAAAGAAAAAGTTGTAACTTGAGAGTATAGCTCATTTATTTTTCTAAATATGTGTTCTGTGTTGCTCAAGTCACCATCTTCTTTTTAAGATGCAGACAAATACAATTCATGGGAGGATGCTATTATCAACTGAGATTGCATTATTTCAGATGAACTTGCAACTGCATGTTTGATTAAGCAGCAGGTGGTGTCACATTTGTTGAAATGGATCATTTTTGGTATTAATAAGGTAAACAGAGGTTTCTTCTGTTTATCTTCTTGTTACCGTCTATTCATTATGTACAAGGTAATTCCAGTTCACAGACAATGTTCAGATCCTGTAAGTCTCTGGTTTGGAATCAAACCTGCATATGCAATATGGTTCAAAATATAAAGAGAGAAGAATGATGGTAGTTGGACCACTTTGCTTTTGCTAAGAAAACATAATCCACTGGAAAAATAGTTTTCATACTCTGCTTTTTCCAATAATTATTCTGTTTATCTTGGATGAGTTTTTTGCACAGCCATGAATGGAAAATCCACACCTTCTCCAAAGAACTGTAAAATGCAGTAAAACAGCTGTGTGGATTAGGCCAGTCCTATATGGAAGTGCTGAGATGGAGCTGTGCTGAATGTATCAGGCTCTTCTAACATGCAATGTTTCCTTGAGCACAGTGTTTAATAAGAAAGATAGTCTACTGAAACAGGGCTGGCATGGTTCTCGTTAACTATAAAAAATCTGAAGAGTTTGAATCTATCTTCATCCTTCTGTGTACATTTGTTTATAAAAATGTGTTTTTACCTAGGGTAGCCAGGCAGATATTCAGCATTGTTACAGAGTCATTATGCAGATACCAGTTCCCTGCTGTACTGAGGGGTGAGAGTAGCCAAACAGAGCGCGAGGTTTGCACAGCAGAGTTAGGAAACTGCAGTTCTGTTTTTGCAGCTAGGATGTCCTGAATCCTTTGTCTTATTATCTTTTGCCTTAAATTATTTTTTTTCTGATCAAGCAGGCTAGTTTCACTTGGCAAAAGATTGCTGGTAAAATGTGAATTTCAATCTCCTTCTTACATACTAAGTATTTGTTTGTAGACATTGACAAAAATGCTCAGGAAAAAATGGTTAGTTTTCACAAAGTAATTTAGTTCTCATCAGATCTTGGCAATTTGTCTTTAGAAAAGCTGTGGGCTGGTCACAACACAGTACAGACATATACAAACAGGAACTGGCATGATTTATTATATCCTTACCTCTAAATCTTCTCTAAATGCACATTTTTTAAGATTTCTGTACAAGCCCACAGAATCATATTGAGACACAGTTCTATTTGTGCATCAAAATACCATGTACTTTTCTGCCTAGAACTCCACTGTGCCAGTACACCTTCCCAGCATAATTATTTGACCATAATTAATTTTTTTCTCTCCTCCCCAACATTTTAAGACATACATTTTAATACTGTATTATATCATAGGAAACAGAGAGTAAAAGAGAAGTAAAAAAAGTCCAAGAAATATCTGAAATTATGAGGGAGCTTAAGATAATTTTTAGGGAAATGTTTAATTTTTTCACGATAGGACCCAGGAGAGCAAAAACCCACATCCCACTAATCTTTCTTGGAACTTTTGAGCCTGCGCAATGCAGACAGATTACATACTTTGTGAAGGCAATGCAAACTTCTGAACAGCATCATAATAATTGTATGCTGAAATAAGACAAAAATGGTACTTTTGAAGAAATTCACCAAGAAAAAAAACTAAAAAACAAACAAAGCAAAGGAAAATATCACTGTTCCTAATCAGCATAAACAAATGTAAAAAGTAAAAATGCCATTTCCTTCTTCCAGCTGTACAGAGGAAAGTAAGTCACAAGATCTGGTGTCACTGATGTACACAGATCTTATTATAAAGAACAATTTCTTTGTGAAGGATGGATCTCAAAGCACAGGAGTGCTTGACTGAAATTGTTTCTATTTTGGCCCATGCAGTCAGTTGAGATTAAACTTTCATAGTTCTACCCTGCTGTTTTTGTAGTTAGTTTTCAAATTGTATTATTGTAATTTTTTTCAAAGATGACAATCATTTTACAAAATCATTTCAGACTTTTGCCAATGGCTTCTCTATGTCAAACATTCTTTTACTTTAGGGCTTATAATTTTAACACTGCTAGGGACATGATAATTTCAACAAATCAAGAAATTTTTTTTCATTACTTTCCAATTACCTTTACTTTTTTTACTGTCAGAGACTGTGAAATAGTGCTCATTAACATGTCAATTATAAGTCCATGCTAAGAGTTCATTTAACCTATGAAGGTCGAAAGGCTTAGTTTAAAAAATCAATAGTGAATATAAGATAATGATAAGAACCATTAAATAAGAATGCTGAAAGAAATCAGATTAGATAAGCACACTTTTTACACCTATAACATAACCTTAATCCTTTGTGGGTTTTGCTTTTCTGTATGGTTGTAGGTTCTCTGTCATAAATATCTGCATTGGCACATTTGCAAAACTTTCCAGGATTCTTTTACGTAAAATACTCAAAAGTCCAAAATTTGCGTAGTTTCAAGAAGGACAAAAGGGAAAGATGGTTGATTTAGCTGTAATTCATAGAAGTTGGACTGCCTTTGAATAGTTGCATGGCCACGATCACTTATTAGAAAGTGGAGAGCAAGTCTGTGCAGCCTAATATTAGAGTGTTTTTCTGAGTTTGTTATTTTGAAGTTGGTGGGGTAGTCAGTGGAGCTCAACAAAAAGATATTTTATTTTCATTAATTAACAGCATCTGTCAAGAATAAGACAATCGCTAGTGCTTTTGATATTTGATATTTCTGCTGTTGAAGGCAGATTTTTGCTTGATTGCATCCTACTTTTCATTGAAAGCATTTCTATTGGCCAATTTTAATATTTGCCAGAAAAGTGAATTACATTTAGGTAATTGGTAGTTGGGTAATTGGTATAAAATAACATTCTTAGAGCATTCTTCCTCTTTTTTTCACCTATTTTAAAATTATTAAAACGAGGGTCCTGTCAAGAGAGAATCAGGCCCATGAATCCTGTTCCTAGAAGACAAACTCTTTCACAAAAAAAGAAAATCTGCCAGTGGAGATAATTTTAAGTGTGTTAAGTGAATTCATTTTCTGATGAAAAGAAATAAAACAAAAATAATAAAATCATGGTATACAGGGATATAATAGAAATATTAGTATTTGGTTTTTGCTATTTATGCTTGTGGGTGCTGTGAGATTTTCAGAGGAAGAGAGAGTTATTGCTTAGTAAAATAAGATAGAATAGATAAGAAAAGGAAAGCAGATATTTATTTTTTTTTTATATAATTGCTTATATAGCTAAGGTTGTGTTTAACCCAGATAGAAGAATATCTTGGGATAAAACCAAGAATGTGTTTTTATTCTTGTGCCAATAGATATCAATTATTCAGCATTTAGAAATTCTCAAACGATGTTAAGTCTGGAGCCCAAATAAAGAAGGCTTTAGAGCTGTAGGACTGAATTTAAATTAATAGCTTGATGTTTAATTGTAAAACTTCAGAACAACAAGCACCAGGATCTTGCTGATGCCATAGGTTAATATAGGTTTAATTCAAACTCAATTCAGATCATGAATGGATCACAAGAGAAAATTATATTCACCATTTTGAGCTAGTGAAGCCTAATATTTTTCCTCTGTTTTTTCATATCAGTCATTGTTAAAGGATTAGCAATCTTCTTCAGAAGAAATTCAGGACTAGAGAGATACCTGCCAAGGCAGGTAAGAAGTGAATTGCCAGCAGTCCTCTGGAGACAGGCACACACCTGGCCTTGTCAACTCTGGTTCAAAGCAGGATTATTAGTATCTTGGTTTCTTGAGCACTATATTCACTCATACACTATTGAGAAAAAAAGAAAAGATGCAAATATGTAGAGGGGTTTGAATTGCTTCCATGCTACTTAGCAATACCAGAGAGCTGCCTGAAAACATAGAGAACAATTTAGAATAAGAAAATAAACAGACATAAATCTTCAAAAAGCTGTCAAGTTAGAGAGGAGAAAATACCTTTATAAGACCAGAACTAGAGAATCAGAGCATATACCTAGCTTGTATCAGTGACAAGTTATATTTGGTCAAATCTAAGGTTTGCTGAAATACTTCTGAGGTAATGTAATTACTGATGATAAGAATTTGTTGCTGATTTCAAATGTTCTTTAGTTTTCATCCTTTTTACCCCCCTTTTATTATTTCTCTCCAATGTTGAAAATAGTTGTGGAAATATCTGTAATTTAATGAAAGTTTAGAAAGGAAATGTGAATTTAATGAGCTGTTTGAAAAGTATGACTATAAAAAAATAAACTATTTTATCTAAAATTTTAAACATGTCAAGAACAGTATGCCATTTACTTTATCTAGTAAAACACTTAAAAAGTACTAATGATTCTACATAAATTGGATGGAGAGATTTTTTCACTGAGTGCTCCCCATCATGTAAAAAAAATAAAAATAAGGGTATTATTTTTGTCTTGGGGAAAAAATAAAAAGAAGGGTATTATTTCTGTCTTGGGAAAAAAAAATATGGAAAATGGATTTCACCATGATAATCCTCTAATTTTTATTTTTTTTTTTTTTTCAGACTGAACAAATTGTGCTCCTGGTATAAAAAGACATATATATATGTATATATATATAAATATATATGTCTTTTATATATATAAATATATATATGTATGAGCATGTACAGAATGTACAGAATCATTTAAGGTACTGAAGCATTTAATCATCTTAAGTGCTAAGCAAACACAAAACTGAAAAATAGCCTAAGGACCACCAAGATCAATAGACTGATGCAAGGACAGAAGGACAAAGACAGAAAGAAAAGTGTACAGGTAAGCAGGAACCAAAGTGTTCAAAGTTTTGTGAATAAGGTTAATATGCCAAAATCACATAACTCCTCAGTTATCAGAATAGAACAGTCCAGAGATGGCATAAACCATATAAACTCCTCACACCACACTCAGTTTTTATTTCCTGTTGAGATAATGTTTTTGGTCTATGATTTCTCAGGAAACATTCCCAGTCATGTTCTACTATTGGACTTGTTCACCTGAAAATTGTGGGAAGGTTCTACAGTTAAAGTTTAAGATACTTCTCTCTTAATACTCCTAAAATATAGAACACAGTCCAAGGTTGGATTGTCAGATTTGTGATATAATCCAACCAGACCAAGAGAATGAAAGAAAAAAGAGTCACCTGGAAGATACTGTTGTAGCTATCTGGTTAGAGGTAGAATAGGAATTTTGGAAATATGGCTTAGCTATATTATAACAAAATTTCGTTGTTCATTTTGATAGCACTTATTCAGTAGAAGGCAGAGAGGAAACATTTTTTTAAAGTAGAAGTCAGACTGTCCTGGAATTCCTACATTGAATTTCTTGTTACTAATGAAAAGAAACTTTCATTTTCATGATATATATTGGTGGATCTTGTGGTTGAGAGCTGTAGAGAATATTGCAAAAAGAAGCGAGCAAACAACTGCCAGGAAAAAAAAAACCAAAAACAACAAGCAACACCCAAAAACATAGAGTAATATGTGAATGTAGTTTTTTGTAAAGTTTATGTGATTTTTCACTTCTCCTTACTTTAAGTATATTTTTCAGCCTAAATAACCATAAATGATAAATTACCTGAAAAAAAAGCCTATATGGTTTGGGATAAATATCTTTTTCCAGAAACATGGGAACCTGAACACCTCAATTTATTCTTCTTCCTTGTGTTATCAAAAGCAGATTAAAATAAATAGGAAAATATTTATGAACAAAATAAAAGTATTTCTATTGGAAGGAGTGTGTTAAAAAAATAAATGCTTCTAGTAACATAAAATATTTCTTAATCTCAAATGGCTTGTTAAATATTTTAAATTTAACTTCTCATTTTGCCCGAAAGTTAAGCATTGTTTTTCTCAGATAAATCAATTGTACTCACTCAGACTGGACTTTTAAATTTATTTTATTTCTGTTACTTTTCTTTCTATTTTTTTCCCAGGCAGTGTTCATTGCACAGAGCTTCTAAGATACAAAAAAATTTAAATCCAAAATGAAGTATCATTTCCAGAAAATTACATTTCAGATTTGAGGACACTCAAATTAGTGTCTACACACCCCTGTTTCAGGAAAAGTTCATGGATGGAGCTTTCACTATTTATGCAAACTCTTGAGGGTCAGAAGTTCAACTATTTGAAAGAAGTACAATTTTGTTAAGGAGGCTCACAGTAAAATATAAGGCAATTTAGCTTGAGTGCATATCAAATTTTCTACAGATTTTCATTTTTTTGAAGTCCTAAAGAGGTAACTACTATCTGGAAAAAGCTGTCCTGTGCACAACTACACAGGAAATGAGGACAGAGAAAAGAAGAACCTTTAAAGGGAGGCTGAAGGAGGTACCAGAGGAGAGTGAGAACTAAGAGATTGTAGGCTCACAAACCCCAAAGATTGCATTTAGAGAAATGTGAGAATCAAGGAAGCAAAAAACCCCAAACCCCACCAACTTTCAGAACAAAAACGCATATAACTACGCTAAAGTTTTCTTATAAAAGGAGTTCATCAGAGACTGATAAGCAAGGGATGTAGGATGGAGTCACAGAATGTGCCTCTGGGCACACTGCTGTGGTTCTGCTGAGATCCTGGGGGAGCTGCTGCTGCTTAATGCTAATATGTGTGGAGATGCAGTCTTAGTACCAGATCCTCTGCTGCTTTTCTAGTAGTCTCTCTTTAGTCTCAGTGCTAGTGATTCCAAATATATAGGAGGAGAAGACACTAATGAGAAACTGTAAAAATTAATTAAAAAGTCTATAAAGTTCTATCTGCACACATAAGAATATGAATTTTTAAATGAAGTACCATGAAGTAACAGAACTAGTGAGAAGTTTTATGTTCTACCATAAAAATAGAAATCTCAGCCTTTCACTAAAATGAAATTTCCATTTTTATTTCTGATGGATCATGTGATTTCACAGCACTGCACTTGCTAATAGTTAAAGGATTCCTGCCACATTGTGTGACAGAGTAAAATTCAGTTGCCAAATTTGAATGAGAAGAATAAAATAAATTAAGTATTTCTGATGGGGAATATATTTAATACTACTCTTAGAGTTTAATCTCAATAAAAGTTTCATTATGTATATGGGTCGGAATAACAAAAGAAGTTAAATTCATTTTGTTAATATCAACTTAGCATCTCAGCTACAGGTATCCTCATATAAATATGTAAAAAAACCTGGAATTTCTCAGAAGGCATTGAATCAATACCTCAGTATTTAAGGTATTTTAATGAATCAATACTTGTTTGAAATAGATGCCTCATCACTTTAAATTTGTGATTGTGTAAACCAAATATACACAAACAGTGACATGAAAATAATAGCAAATGGCTTCCCATTTGAGTGTGAAGCTGACTTAAGATGAACTGTTATTGTCATAGTTGAGCAAAGCACATTTCTCCAAAATGTCCTTCCATGTCATTACTCTCAGAAACTCTTAATGAGCTTCTCTTTTCAAGACGCACAAAGTTTGTAGGAACAGGTAACAGAAAAATCAGGCTGACACAGAAGGCTTCTGAAACAAAGGTGGGAGAAACCAGAGGGAGAAAACTTCAAGTTAAGTCCAGGTTGGGAACAAATATTCTGAGTCTGACTTCATTTTGTTAGTGAGAGTGTAGAGAGAAAAGCGCAGTGGGCGCTGTGGGGAAGTGGGGGAGGTTAACAAGGGGGCCAGCAAAAGGTCATTAGCTCTTGTGTAACAGGGAGAGGAGGAGGTGAGCACCCGTGGGCTGAGAAACAGCCATGCATTAATGAGAGCTGAGATGTGGGGTGAATTTCAGGGGACCATAAAACTAATGTTCCCAGAGAACAATTTCTGTGTAAGAAAGCGTATAACACTTCTTACACACACTTCTTAAGTATTTCCTCTGTTTTCTGGTTACTTGTGCTCATGAGCAAACACCTTCACATTCACATTGACCCTGAAATAGAAACAGGATTTTTAAGCTCAGATTTTATACAGTGTCTATCACTGCATTATCACATAATGAGATTCCATACAACAGATGGTTCCATATTTCACAAGGAATATACTGTCTCCACCAAATTACTAGGAGTCACTTCCAAAATAATTTTAACTCCCATTAATAAAACTGATTTACTAGATTTAGTATTTATGCTCTTTTTGGAAAACTCATCAGATTTAAATATCTGACTCATATATAAGTCTAAGTGTTAAAACATTATGATCTGCCCTGGGTGATAAAGTGAAGCAGTTTACAAAGTAAATGACATCTACAGCCACTCCAGCAGTCAGCTTGAACACATTTGGGGGCATGGCATCATTTCCCAGCATGTGACACAGAAGCACAAAGTTCTCTTGGAGACCACAATCAGCTGTTTATTAGTGTCAGAACAGTGTGTAACAATGTGACTTTGTTTATTCAAGAAGTGCCTTTGTACTGTACAAGCATTGCATAGTATTATTTGACAATGAAGAGCTTAATACCGTTCCCTGCTACAGCTACAGAACTTTCAAATCAAAGTACTTCAATCTTGAAAATGAAAGAAAAGCAATGTGAAAGATTCTGTTCTAATGAAGTGTGGGCCTTCTCTTGGGAATAAAAATATGATAATTCATATAACTGAAGCATTCCATGTAAATTGTCAGCCATTCAAATTAAAGAAGTAACTAATGAATAACTGCATGCAAGATTGCATGGTGATTAGCAGTACAATATTTAATATCAACTGATGTTATCAATCATTTCCCACTGTAATTACCCAAGGTGTTGAATAGAAAATTGCTTTTAAAGAACATTTCAATAAAAGAAGAAGTAATTATTACAGGTAACTTGTAAAGGAGACTGTTGCCACATAGTCAGAAGACGTCAAAAAAGTTTTCTAGCCATATGAATATTTTATTCTTTTTTTGTACTAAAATGAAATAAATGTTTTCTGAAAAATTCATGTGCAAAGCAAGTAAGAAGCACATAGAAAAACAGTCCCTAAACTCACCAAATACCTAATCATTAGTGAATTTTTTAATAATGAGAAAAAAAAAAAATATGTATATGGTTAGACACAGGCACAGGGCCTATATGACATAATATTCACTGCCAGAGATATATATGCATGAAAGATTACAAGCACATTGGCCTTTATTTTTGATAATGCAATTTTAAAGCACATTTTCCACAATGTGTTATGTTTTCAACTGAAACAGTGTATATATTTATATATTTATTTATTACTGCAATCTGTGGCGATGTTATTCTCTGCCTATGTCATACAAATAGTTAGTGCATGCTAACACACTTTTCAAGATGACCAACAAGCTACTTTTCATCATGCACCAGTAAAATGAAGAATTACTTTTCATGGAGTCTGTGAAATTATACCGATGTAGGACTCCTTGTGTGCTCTCTGTTAATTTTGGCTTTTGCAGGTATTCTATTTGATTGAGCTAGTCATTAATTAGAGCTGGGACTTGAATCTGAGTTTCTTTTATCTCAGGTGTATGTAAGTGACTACCAGATTAATAGACATTCTGAACTGACAAAGTGGTTGAGGGATACATTTCTCTTTGGTTTTGAACAGAAATTTCATCCTTGAGCTAAAAGATTTTTCACAATATAATTTTAACCAAATAGAAAGTTTAGCTTTAAATTCCAGATTTGACAACCATCTTTACATAAACCATTTTCTATAGATTTTATATTAACATCATTAAATAGGGATGAGGTGGGCAGGATACCTCTAAATCAGTTTAAACACACTCTTAATTCATTTGCACTTCAAGATATTTTTGCAGAGTATGAGAGTTAATTTGACTTCATGTCCTTGGACTGTGCTATTTGTCTCTCACACTAATTTATTTTTTAATTGATGGCACAGAATCACAGAAGAGTTGAGATTGTAAGGGACCTCTGGAGATCATCTTGTCCAACACCTTTGCTCAGGCAGGACCACCAGTTATCCAGGACGATGTCCAGATGGTTGTACATTTTTTCCTATATTTCTTCATATATTTTTAATTCTATATTTCTTTAAAATAAATCCAGGTGTCCTTAAGCTTTATTTTCTTTCCTTATTCATTAGTTCCAAGGCCAGACCTACTATTGTGAATTAAAAGTATTAAACTGGAAAAAAATTCATGCTTCATTACATCTTGCTTCATTTCTTTTAAAGATCTGGAAATGTAATTGTGGAATAGGAGGAACACTAGTACTGTCTTCAAATACTAACTGAAGAGCTGTAATATATTTTATGCAGTCTCTGAAAAGAGCAACTAGGAGTTTCAGAACAGAAGGCTGACATATTTTCACTTCTAAAGAGATCTGAAGAAGGCTACCCTTCTGCCATGCAGTTTTTAATTTGGTCCTTAAAATACATTAAATTAATATCTTTTGTTTTACTTGAGAAATAAGTTCTTGGTTAAGAAAAAGTGAAAGGATTGATCTATGCCTGGCTCATTGTAATTGTAATGACAATTAAATGTAATTTAATAACAATTGTACAAATATAAAATTAACAATTGTAATGACATTGTAATTGAAAAGAAATCAAAAACAACAAATGGAAGAGAATATGTTAAGGATGCCTGGAAACCTGATGTCATGCAAAGAAGATAGCTACTTTTAGAGTCTGCAGGAGACACTTTTTTTTGCTGAGTGCTTTTTACACTTTCCCTAAGCATCCTCTGTTACAAGAGAATCTTCTTTTTCAATATGAGCACACAGATTTTTCATGAAGTGTTTAGAAATGTGTTTTAAAAGACTGTCAGTAGAGCCAGGAAGACAGCTAAGCTAGCCAGGACCAGAGCTGGACACAAAAAAACCCCAGGAAGACTGAAGGGATTTAAGCTAGCATTCCTTATTCAGACCCTGGACTGTACAGCTTTCTCACAAGCCTCAGATGGGAATCCTTTCCTACTGTTAGGCATATAAAGTGAATTGCTCACTACAGCAAGTCATGCCTTAGTCGCTGAACAGCAGTCTTCATCCTAAAGTAAGGATTGGCAGAAAACAGAATCTTAACAGGCTCTGCCTATGCTGTTTCAAACAGAACAAACAAAACAAAACAAACAGCTAAAGCAAAGGAAAAATCACAATAACAAAAAAAGAGCATCCTAATGAGAGCAACTTATGTTTATACTTCCTTGTACTACTCTCTTCTAAAGTACAGGTGATTTGGAGAGGACAAAAAGGAGTAATCCTAAAGAACTAAGTAAGCAAATATTAGAACAGGGTTGATGGTCAGGGATCCAGTGCTACAGCTTAACTGAAGGTCTTTTTTCAGTAGACAAACAGACAATTAAATGGTCATGGCTACAAAAAACTAGCCATGATGAACCTGGCCAGTGAAGGCCATGCTTCATCTCCTCTGGAAATGTAGCAATTGTACACCATGATTGAGAGTAGGAGTCTTGAAATGCTTGCTATCTGTGTAATAGCTGTAGTATGTAATTCAGTTGAATAAGTTATTAAATTGATCTGTTGCAAAGGAAGATTAATAACTCCACTTCTGGGATGCACTCATCAGTTTTGAAAAATGTCAGCTATGAATTAAGATGCCTACAAGTGGTAGAGGGATGCTGTAGTACTTTTAAAACTCCAGACCTCCTATTTCCTGTGAGCTGACCACAGAGAAAGATAAACACCCCAGTGATGAGTAATTCTTGGTCTTGATACTCCTGATGACCTTCTTGAAAGCTAAAAAGTAAAATAATTTTACTTGATCAAAATGTGCTCTTCATCAAATTATATTTAAAGACCACACTAATCCTGAAAGAGATAAATGACTTCTCTGTGCATGTGGTGTGATTCTTGGCAAGTCTTGTGCTGTTGCACTGAGTTGTGTTTCTAAGCACAACAAATGGAAATCGCATTATCCATTTCACTAAAAATAAGGATGCAAAGGAAATGTTCTTGTTCAATACCTGCTAAAATGGCCTACAGCCTTCCTCCTTCCTTGCCACAAGCAGATATTTGATTTTTACTTAGCTGAAAAAATATGTAACGAATTTCCTCCTACCCATCTACCTCAGGTCTTCTTCCCTCCTCCCCAGAGTATCTCAGTGCCCCTTGTTATGCTGAAATTAGTAGACCTTTGTTAAAAATCCCCACAATCAGAGTTATAAAATAAAATCTTTCTGATATTTTTTTTTTCTCCCTTTTTAACCTAAATAATTTCAGTGAGCTTATTTACAGCACAGCTCTGCTAACAGTTGTGTCAGTGCAACTAAGGGAACAGAAAACTGGGATATTCAACTGGAAGTGCCTAGCCAGAAAGAGACAAAATCAGGATTCTAAAATCCCAGAGAGGAAATATATCACTGAAATTCACTCTTACTGCATTAAAGTTCTAGGATGAAACAACACAGTGGTGCTGAATGAATGGTTCTGAAAGAGCACATGCAAACACTTTGCTCTGGTACATAAGGGATTTCTTTATATTCTGCAGTATAATGCATACATATTCAGATATAGTCAGATTACTCTTTGTAAACTGGAAAACAAAACAAAACAAAACAAAAAACATAGCCTCTAGTAGCAATTCCTGAAAAGAAAGAAAAAGAAATTCCTTAGGGTAAACTGTCAGTTTACATTGCAATCTTAATAAAAAGGAACAGTTGAAAGGAATCAGGCCTCAAAGTAATAACCATGTCAGAAACTGGATTGTAAACCCATATCACAGAATTATTTTGATTTATGTTTGTAGTATAGAGAAAAATACCAGAGAGAGTGTACAATGAAATTTTACTAGAATGAAGTCTCAGAATTTGGTCTCTGTACAGTTTGTTACTCAGAAGTCTTGCTCAAGAGAGCCATAAACCTACTTTAACGGAAGTTACTAATTTGCCTACTGTGTGTTGAGTCACCTAATTGTTGTTTAGGTTGATATAATTGCTATGATAAAAGTAGTAAAATGAACTAAACTAGACTTTCAGAGCTACAGAATGATGCCCTCATTAAATTTAGAGATGATCACTAAGTACAATCTGATTGGCTATTAAGGCATTTCCCAGTGTTAATTCTGCATAATAAAATGTTTTACATCATGTAAGAGACACCACAGATAGAATGATGCCAGAAATGAATAGAGCTGTTTGAAGTTTGATTACCCAATGCATCCCTCCTTTATAATTTTCTGATTTCTCTGTTCATAATTTTGGTTCTTTATAGGCCATTTTGGAATTGAGCAGCTTCTAAGAAAAAGCCTGATGCTTGCAGGAAAGTGATGGGGGGGGGGGAAATACACTATACGTGCCCAGAAAATGGCTACAAAAAAAGATGTCCAGGTTCTGCTAAATTATTTTTAAAGGGGGATATACCAGTTTTGTGCAGAAAAATAAAGTGAGAGAAGAAAAATACCAGCAGACAAAATGGTCTCTTAAAAAATAAGTTACTTTAAAATAATGTTCTGTATCTACATTTTATCAATTTCCAGAATTACATACAAAAGAGCAAGCTAAATTTGAGATGTTAACATCCGCATGTTCCAACTACAGGACTGTGCTATTCTATTATGCTGTCTCAGTATCTTTTATATGTTATCATTACTAAAGATTTTTTTATATTCTATCTTGAGTGAAGAAGGGGCTTCCTGACTTTTGCATATAAAATATATAAATAAGTATATTTTAAAAAATAAAATATATCTACTTATAAAATAGGGGCTCTAATTGAATTTTCTTCACTTCCCTTGTTGTGTAGAGGAGGGTTTGAATTAGCATGTGTGTTTGCAGGAAGTCATTAATTTATATATAAAGAATTCAGGGCATTCCTTGCTTCCTCTGCACTTTACCTCCAATATTACAGGACTCTACGAGACAAAAGTATGACTAAAAAGATGCCACATAGATTCTTCTTTTAATTACTAGGAAAAGTGAAAATTGTTCATCTGGGAATCAGTAGGTCTTTCAGGAGGGGCTGCTGAATCAACCCTGCATTTACACTCTTCTCTTTTCCTCTGAGGTTTGTTCTCTTAACACATCTCACTGAAGTTTTCATTCAACACTACATGGCAATCATGTTGAAGTCCTGTATATAATTAAAGTTACCATTTTATATGTCTGTTGTCAAGTTCTTCCTCAGGACACCCATGCTCTTATTCTAAAATGTAACAGAATGCTTCAATAGGCTCAGGCATGAGTATGGCAGTCATTGACCCCATATATTAATTTTGGCATAAATAACTCCTTGACCCTCATATTTGGTAAGTGAAATACATTTATTCCTGACAATTTGGGTTAGAAGCAGACTTGTCTATTTGTAATAAAAGCTTTCTTTAGCCAGAAAATAACATGCATACAGAATATTCATACTAAGGAATATGTATTTTTTTACTTATGGTGATTAATTTTCTTTCAAGCATTAATTAGACACTCCATACCTATGAGTCTCTAGGTTATTTGCTATATTTTAGGGGACAATATATTTTACACAAATTTTATTAAAATCAAGTTAAAAAGATTTCATTAAATGCTCTTTTTTACTATTGAGATTTTCCACATTGAGAGATAGGGAAAAAAGAATGCAAATGGACAGACAGACAGAGTGGAAAAGTCAATTATCCTTTCAGGACCACCCCAAGGAACATCATGGGCTCTAAATTTTACCTCTTGATGTCTACCACCTGAGTACTGTAAAAGAAAATAGACACCAAATACAGAAACCAAATAGGATACAAAGAAAAAAAAAGCATCAAAAAG
This sequence comes from Poecile atricapillus, assembly GCF_030490865.1. Lineage (NCBI taxonomy): Eukaryota > Metazoa > Chordata > Aves > Passeriformes > Paridae > Poecile > Poecile atricapillus. Next base: position 58,561,436 of record NC_081249.1, on the reverse strand, counting down.
AAATCTGAATTTGTGATCATATTTGTAGGTGCAAAGCCTCCCCTGTATGATTACTATATGCTTGTCTAAGCACAGCAGTAAATAACAGCCATTAGCAAAAAAAAAAATAAATAAAAAACCCCAAAACAAACCATATCAATTAGGTACTTACTGTGCACTTCTGTAGCAAAAAATGCCAAATATGGACAAATTATAAAGTGAATGCATGTTTGACATCTTGTCGTCCATTTCCTTTGAAATATGCACTTAAATGTTAATATTAGATTCCATATACAAAGGCCACCCACAACAAAGATGAAAGAACATAAAAAGCCTGTAGTTGACAGTATAAGTACCAAATCTGATGGAGCACAGCAGTTATAAAAACATAAAACATGTTGAAAACATCATAATTATAGCTGGTTAAAGATCAAAGAGATATGCGCAATAAAAGCAAACATAAACAATCAGATAAGACACGTTAAAAAAGAGTTCTGCTGTTAACTCGAATGATAGCTATGAAGTAATATTTAGCTGACATTATTCAATTAAAAATAAAATGGTTTTATGACATTGATTTTTTGAGTTATTTGCTTGCTTCAATTTTAAAATTAAGCAATTATCCTTTGAGTATGAGCACACATATTTTGGATTTATATAGGCTTTAGGATATAAGTATATATGTGCACATACATGTGCATATATATATGTATAGGTACATGTACACACACACATTATGCGCATATTTGTAGGAGTTCATGTTCATTTTTCATATTTCTTAAGATTGTGTTGGTGGAGATTTTATATGGCATGTTATGGATAACTAGTAACACCTGAGAGAAAATATTTCATAGTCTGCAGCATATCACTGTGTATTACTCAAAGATGGTCCTTAAAATGATATTATAGAAGTATGATACTTGAAATTTCAACAAAACACGGCACCTGCAAGGTGAGAGGTACTATCACACACTAAATTCCATCAATTTTACATTTTTTTGGGTGTTTTCTTTTTTTTCAGGAGATATCTTACATGACAGAATTTGCCAGAGTGTCCATGGCAACAGGTATCTTCCTCAACACAGAGTCTACCTCAGAAAATATTGAAAGTGGATGTCATCTAGCTTTAGAAATAATTCCTCAGACAAAATGAGCTACACAGAAGAAATGTCTACTCACACCCACTAGCTACAAAAGGTTCTAAGGTGATCATCTTATTGTAAAAGTCTGGATTCATCCTTTTGCATCCCAGCTGCAGATAAAATAAGCTGACCTATTGAGCATAATGACACCCGATTGCTTTTTTCACACAGAACCAGCAACATAAATGTGACAGAGATCCTGGAGATCCACCACCATTGTGATTGCATTCGGAATATCCATGAGTGCTCTGGAGATCCACCACCATGTGATTGCATTTGGAGTATCCAAGAGTGCTCACGTTTTTGGGCAGCAGGAAGGGAATGTTGGACCATAAACTCTCAGCAGAAAGGCTTTCTGTGAAAGCTGTCCTTACAAAATACAGATATTGCCAAGAGAAAAGGATATTTCCTGGAAGCTCTGGCTACAGGATCAATTGCAAGACTAGGGTATTAAGTTACCAAAAATTTAAGTAGCAATTGAAAATGCCTTCGTGAGGACCTTATGAAAGTGACAAAGAGAATATGGACATACATTGCAAAAGCTTTGAATTTCTGGCCTCAAAAAAATATTTCTTGTTCAGTGTTCTAATGATATGTTCTCAAATATGGAGGAGGTTAAAAATCAAGATCAGCTGCAACTTACCTTGCATCCTTGAAATTAAAGTTTCCTAATAACTTTCTTGTTCAATTGTTTGTACGGTCATTTTAATTTCAGTTATTCAGATTGTCTTAGTGTAACAAAATCAAATAATTATAAAAAAAATTCCAACAAATTTCAGTCATCATTAACAAACTAATTTTAGGATTATGCATTTATTCGGAAACCCTCTGGAGAAAGTATTAAATTTACTATTGTCTCCATCTTACGAAATCTATTCTGCTATCCTGTAATTGAGATCATTCTGGTTTTCCCTGATCCCAAGCCTCGTGTCCGTAGCCAGCTGCCACAGTGGATGTCAGGACTCCTAGTGAATGACAGGTCACTTGGACGTTTTTGTCCATGATAGCACAAGTAAGTGGTAAGAGGAAAAAAAAAAGTTTAAAGATTGTCCTTTGGCAGAAAAATCTGCACAACATAGTGATGTCAAGAAAGAACTGCCAAGGACTGAGGTACAAAGTTTCCTAATCATTCCTAACTGAAATACTTTAGGATTTCCCAGTGTCAGATTATTTACTTCTTCTTTTTATGTTGAATATTTCAGAGTCCTATACTGTGACACGTAAACAAGATAGCATCAGTAGCAAAGCATCATAAATTAGGAAGATCTTCTTTTATTTATTCTTTTTCTTTCACTTTTCCTACCTTGGGAGCTATGTCTTGTATTTTCAATGGATAATTCTGCTTGATCTGTTAATATGATCCCAAACACACAAATACTTTGAAGTACTACTACTATATTTACAAAAGTTTATTTTTTGCCATACTGCACCTATCAATTGGAATACGGTTGGTTTTTTTCCCTTCCAAAAATAAGAGATTGCTCCTCTTTCTTTTTCCTTTTGTCTCACTCCCTCTTCTATTCTGTAAATGGGTTGTGGTAATGTTTATTGTTTATGATGTAATATGCAAAAGTTTAGTCAGAGTCCTTGAAATATGCACTTACAACAAATTTGAAGAAGGCATTATGAGAGCCACAAGCTGTAATGTAAATCTTGCAGGAAGGGGGAGATGTTACAAAACCAAACTTAATTAACAGCATCCAGAGTATGCAGCCACGTATCATCCACACAGACATGGACATTTGCTAACCCCAGAACTGTATCATCTGCCAGGTGTATACACTCTCATCAAATTAAAAGAGACAAACAGAGACTAAAGTAACTTCGTGTATTTGATATACTCATATTGATGAGCATGGTGATAAAAGTACCAGGCATGATCCTCTAACTAACTAACAAACTAGTGAAATGCCTGGTAATAGGAATTTGAGATGGGGATCAGCATAATACAAAACTGGGGAGAGTGGTGGATCTGACAGGGGCTGTCCAGAGGGTCCTTGACAGGTCCTCAGGCTTCATGGAATTCAACAAGAAGTGTTGATTCCTGTATCTTTGGAAGAAATAATTACAGGCAAAAATACATGGTGGGGGCCACCAAGCTGAAAACCAGCATGTCAAAAGAAGGTTTGGGGGTCCTAGCAGATGTCAAGTTGAACACAAGCCAGCTATGTGCCCACAATGAAAAGAAGGCTGTGGGAAGGCGGGATCCTGGGCTTCGTTAGAAGAAGAGTTGCCAACCCTCTCCTCAGAGCTTTTGAGGCCACACTAGGAGATCTCTGTTCAGCACTAGGCTCACCAGTACAGAAGAGACATGGAAAGCGAGAGCTGGAACTGCTCAGTCTGGAGCAGATAAGATTCACAGAGAGTCTCAAGGAAGTGTATAAATAAGACAGACCTAGGCTTTTCACAGGGTGCTAATTAACAAGGCAAGAAACACAAACTAAAACCTGGAGGTTCAGTCTGAACATAACAAAAGTGTTTTTTTCTTCTGTGAGGGTAACCAAGCAACCTGACCAATCTACAAGGTTCCCAGGGAAGTTATGTATTTATTCTCCATCTTTGGAAATATTAAAAATGCTACCTGGATATGAGCCTTGGCAACTGGCTTAATGTGGCCCTGCTTGAGCAGAGAGGCTGGACCAGCTGAACAGAGTTGCGTTCCAACCTCAACCATTTTATGAGTCTGTGATTTATTAATTTGGTTTAAAAGTGTTCTTATTTAGGGTTTAACTATGTTTTTAATGAGATAGTGTTTAATAAGAGCATTGCTGAATGATAGGAGGAAGTTTTAAGAGGAAATGTTTAAATTTTGGAGAATATCATATATGTTCTAAGAAGGATGTGAAATACTGCTTTGGGACTCAATGTCCAAGCAGTGATATCCCACAATGTATGATGCATCAGTGGGAATAGCACAGGTTACACTTCTGCAAAATGCTTTTAGTGGTGGGAAGAAGGTGGTCAGTGACTAATTAATATACTATATTAAAAAAAGGATATAGAAATTCTTAGCAGAGACTTGAGACTCAGAGCTGAACAAGTGAAAATTATTCTTGCATTTTTCCAGGATTGTTGAAAACTCTGCTAATGAGGTCTTCTAGTATCAAGAAAATAGAAAGGATTGAAAGAGTACATAGTATTATTGGGAATTATATATTTCAGTGAGTAATCTTGTTGCCTAATTTGAAAGTGCTAGGGAAGGCAAATTGTTAGGGAAACAACAACAACAACCAAACCCTAACCAAGCAAAGCCAAACAAACCCAGAAAGCCCTTAAATTAGTATTTGCCTGGTGGACAGTGTGATAGACAGTAAAGAATAGATAAAATATATTTACTGGCATTAAATCAAGGACCACTAGAATCACTCAGTTTCACCTGGAATTTAGTGCAATAATTGGAGAAACATTTTGCTGTTGTTAAGCACATCTTCCTCTAGAAAAAGTATAGAAAAAGTATTAGAATAAAAACTTGATATTTTAGGAATATATAGTTTTTATACAAAAGCTCCTTCTCAAGTACCATAATTGCTAGATGTATTTTTGACTAGCAAATTGTGCCCATAACTTTGAGGAACAACTTATAATGAGAAACAAAAGAAATCAACTTGATAGTCACTACAGTAAGTGACTGATCTGATTTTATCTTTTGGCTGTTAAGTGCTCATGACAGCTTTGAAATTCTGATGAATATTTTTTGCTGGAAAGACATAAAAGAAAGTCAAAATTAAAACTAAAGACAGAAGAACTAGAATAGAACTAGAATCTAATGAACTTAATTTAGAAGAAAGAAATTTTTTGTAATGTGTAGTGTATTATAAACAAATGCTTGATAAATTGCAGTCAGGAAGATGATAAAAGTCACTATACTAATTATTTAGTATTAGACTAAAAACAATGTAATAATCATTAAACAATAATAGACTTTTTTTTATGTCATTATAAATATTTGATTAGAAAATTCTGTCACAAGCTGTGAAGAGAAAAGGACATACAAAAGTCCTCAAAACCAAAAAATGAGAGGCAGAAATATGAAAAGTTTTAGGGTAACTGCCAAAAATAGATTTCATTATCCTTCCTCATGAAATGTATTGAAGTTTAAGGAGGCTGTAACTGCATTCTCCTCAAATATTTGCCATTAGATGTTGTAAACAACAAAGAAACAGATAAAGCTGCTTATAATTTTCTAGAAATTATGACTCTTGAATGAATTAAAAATCCATTGATTAACTAATTAGGTTAGAAATGGTTTGGCTGAATTGGATGTGGTTTTGAATAGGAATAACAATTTGTTTTCCTACTAGCACACATGGAAAATATACTGACTTTTAAAATGGGTCATGGTTGGCTCAGAATACCTCTTTCCATCACATTTCTTTCCAACCTCTGTTTAGGCAGTATCCTAAAATTGTCAGAAAAGTTTAGAATATGCTGTAAATAACAACCATGAAGTTCTGAAACTGGTGTCACATTTGCCTGTTATATGTTATGCTTTTCTGATAATAGAAAAGAAGATAGGATCTCATGTATTTCTCCATTCCTGGATGGCATTAATTTATACTATTTTTTTCTAGTGAGTCTGGTGGTTCACTAGACAGACAAAGAATTATTTATGGGCTGTAAAATGTGTGGCTGCTACAGAAGTCAAATTTTTCCTTTAAGCTCCTGCTTCTGTGGACCTAGCTACTCATACACTCAGTAAAGGGGAAGGGCAAGACAATTATTTCACAAAAATTAGAATCCAAATCAGTTTCCTTTTTTTTTTTTTAAATTTCAGTTTTGCAGGAATAACTCAAGTGTATCTCAAAGAGTAAGTTGGAAAAGTTTATGTGTAAGTGTATGTATTTTCCAAAGTAATTTTTTCTTTCACATTGTTGTGGAGCTGATTTTTATACTGCTTTTAATAAAAAGCATATCAGAAAGTCTGCCTTACAAGCAGAACTAAAATTTCCAGTCTAAATAGAGAATCAACCTCAGGAAAACAAACAGAGTGCATAGGGCATTAAAGTCTTAGTAGGCAACATGACACTTTAATTCAAATTTCTGCTCCGCCTAGTGCAAATCTGGGACTAGAATCTTTGCATTCTACATTGCAGGTGAGTGCCCTAATTCAGTTTTAAAAGCCATTATGGAGTTTTGCCTCTGTCTCATATTGAAAACAAAGAGAGAAAGAAGAATGCAAATAGCTGATAATTCTTTGGCGGGGTCCAAGAGTAGAGGTGCAGAATGTTCTTTGGATGTGTATCAATGTGAAATAACTTGACTCCCTGGTACATACATTGGCCCTGTCCTCTGAGCAGCGACACAACACATACTAATTCATTCTTGGGATCTCCTTTAGAGAAAACTAAGTAATGTCTTCCAAGTGAATTAAACTACAGCTCTGAGAATCTGCTCTCTACAGGAAGTGTGAATGATGCTAAACCAATGCTAAACCAGCTCCTCTTGGAAGCTACATCATCAACTCCTCCTGTTCAGTGTCTTTTTAGACAACTGACATTTCTGAGCACAATACTGAAAGACATGCAACATGCTGTTGGAAGCATGCTGCAAAACATCATTCTGATCATTCTCTGTATTATGAGCTTTAATTAATGTTAACAATAAATTATATATGCTCAAGGGACATGGGAGCACCATCTGTCACTCATAGAGAGGATCAAGTGTGTAGTGGACTGGTCTTCAGCCATGGGAAAGCGAACCACTCTGTGACACCTGAACAGGAGGACAACAATCACTTTGCAGCTGAGTTTAAGTACGGTCTTTGCTTGGCTTGATTCAGAACAAGGGCTCAGAATTAGTTCTGTTTCATCTCTGTTGAAAGTACAAACCACAGTACTAACAAAGGGGCACTGTCAGCTTCTCACAATAGGCTCTGTCTCCTGTGTACATGAGTTCTGAGAGAGTCCAGACCTCTTTCACTCACTCTTCATTATTTGAAACTGGCATCTGGATGCCTCAGAAGGCATATTGACAGCATAACTCACAAGTATCTAGTACTCCTCATATAAATAAAAAACCCTATTAGCACAGGGAAGATTGAAAAAAAAGGAATTAAAAAAAAAAATTTTGCCTGAAAGGGTTAAGCAAAAGTCCCCACTGTAGAGGCTCCTTTTACAGAACTTCTCTTTCATCCCCTGTTGTTGGTGGTTAGTCTGCAAAGACAAGGTATTTAAGTGTGCTTCTTGCTAACATTATTTCATTGCCATCACAGGTGTACAGAGTCAACATCCAGAAACAGAAGTCCCAGTTGATGCTACAAGAATTTTTTTTCAGCCACATTAATCACTCCACTGAAGTCTGGCTTTTGATACCTTGCATGCAGCAAAACAAATAAACTCCCACATCAATAACTCATTCAACCACATGGAATTCTACTTACCACATGACTGAACAGACTATTGATTTTAAACTAACAGCTATCCAGCTTTTCCATCCATCCAACAGTACTGGCTGGTTCCATTTCTTTTCATTTCAGCTCCCAGACTTTTCCTTTTCCTTTATCCTTTCTGCCTAGCTTTCACTGGTAAAGAAAGAAGTGGGTGCTTACCAATTATTTGATTTTTAGCCAGTGTATGGTGTGCTTTCAGAAATCCCATGTATGATACAATAGGGTATTCTTTAGGGGCATTAATAGTCATTTGCAGTACAATGCAAACAATTTTCTCTAATTTAAATTAATATCTAAGGACAATATTTTGTTGAAAACAAAGAACCATTAGAAATTATAATCCAAAATAATGTTTCTGAACAACAGAATTTTGTAGTTTAAGGGACTGAGTCCATCAGAGCACAGGAATTTTCATGATCTGGCTCACTTAAAGTAGACTGACCAGCACACTGTGAAATATACTGTAAGGAAAAGCCTTGTGGTGGTAAGAAATGGTGTTGATAATGGAAAGATTTCCCTATTTCCAAATTTTTTTTTTTTTTTTTTTTTTTTTAATCTTTGCAGTCAGTATGGAATTTATATAAGGCTAAATGAGTGACTGGACAGTTGTGCTAGAAAGTGGACAAGAAGAGAAGGTTTGCATTGCAAGAGGTATCACAAAAAAGAAAGATTAGAAAATAAGACATTGAGGAAAAAATCTCAGTTTGAAAAGAGAAGCTTTGTAAGTTTTTGTTTGGTTTTTTTTTTAGCTTGTATCAAAGAAGATTTATACAGTAAATGTAATTGTATTTGGAAAGCTTAGCATCTGTTATTCTTTCATATTGATTAAAATACTTTAAATATCAAGACTCATGTGACTGAGACAGCACTAGCTTGAAATAAACTGTTGCTTTCTTGATATTATCTGAATGATATGCAGTATTTAAAAGCTAAGAAAGAAAAATATATTATTCATTAAAAAATGGCAAATGGAAATAGTTAAATGGATTTTGTCAGGAACATAAATATGCAGTCCTTTAAGGCTTGATTTTTAGAAAAAAAATCTGCAAAGATTTAATATTAAGATCATCATATATTTAAGATATAGGAATCATTTGTAATGTCATCTTTAACATTACAGCAAGCTTATTTCCTTTCAGTTGCTTCTATATTTAACTTTTCCTCATTTAACATTTCCTCAGTTTGAATGAGAAATCCGGTTTCTACAGTAAATCTATTCCAATCCTATGATATTTTCGGACTTTATTCCTTTTTTCAGTAAGGGATACTTATACCCTTACTGGGTAGATTTAGGAAAGCGGTAAAATATCTGAGATTAAACTAAAGCTGCCAAGTTTATCTGCCACAGAGGTTAAATAAAGTGATGCCTGTAAATCCTAGAATGGGCATCTCATATTCTAACAGTTGTCCTTCCATGAAGAAGCATTATCCCTTAATGTTTTTCAAGCAGCATCTGTGTGAATGTATTTCATTGTGAAATCCCTTGGACTACCCTAGCTCTAGTACATATTGGCAAGTGGGTAGCCAGTTGCACCTGCCATTTGCATTGCTGTGGGAAAAAAAGTCTTGTCCTTTCCTGTGCCTGGGGGCCAGAGTTGAACACTGAGAAGCAGCCAGCAGCCACAGGCTGGGGTTGCTAAGGTCATGTTCTGAACAGACACATTGCTTAAACAATCTTTTCTGGACTGGAACCCATTTCTAGATGGCTCCTGGCTGTTTGGGGAAGGGAGCTGTGGCTGTACTAAAATATAGCAGGTGTTTCTCACAGGTATCCATTGCAAACCCCTGTTTTCATGGTCTTAATCATTCTTTCAGAAGACTAAGGGAGTATTCAACAGAGGAAGATAGGACAATTTAAATTTGGCAAAAAAAAAAAAAGAAGTAAGGAAACTGCTAGAAACTGATTTAAGGCTATATTTCCACAGCCTTTCTCTACCAGGAAGGGGAGAGCAGCCTATGACAAGGTGTATAAAAAAGAAAGCAAGGGAGACTGACATATTAATCCCTCTTGTAAGCAAAAGAGTAGAAAAGTGTCTAGAGAAGTGCAAGGAATAATCAAATCTTTGACCAGGAACAAAAGGGAATAAACTGCTTTGTGAAAGGAACTAAAGCAGATCAAAAAGAGGAGCAAATGGTCATGGCTGAGTCATTGTCTGTTTACTAGTTTGCCCCTGGGTTTTTACAGCTCTGAGTCAGAAACCCTAGAGAAATGTAGGAAACAAGGTTTTACACAGCCTTTCCTTTTCTCTGTTGACACATTTCTATAACTGTTGAATTTAGTGACAATCCAATCCTGAAAATTTTAACTTTGTTAAATGAAACACACAAACAAAAAAAATAGTTTTGCCAAATTTATTTTAAATATAAACAGATTTCAAGGAGTCTGTAGGCAGACTACAAACTGAATTTGAGATCTTTTATTTTAGAAATCACTGTGTAGCACTTGGTATTAGATGCAGTTAAGATACATCTGATTAAATGAGCTGAAGACTGGGAACAAGACAGCCTACAAGTATAACAAATGTCTAGTTAGGTTTTAGAAAGCACTGATCAAAAAGCCCAGTTTAATTATGCACCTCATTATTTCTCTTCTTTCTTTAACTGTTGTATCTTTCAGCATGTTTTAAATAAAATTGTTGAAATAAACTGTTTTACCAAAGGGTGCTTGAGTGCACAAATATGGTACCAGATGCCCTAGGATACTTGAGACAGGCATGATCTTGGCAGAGGCAACACAGGACTGCAGGAAATCTATGTCTTTCTAGACATGCAGCTGGAAGCCTGAAAGGACGACAGAAGGGTCCTAGCCTGTTTCTAGCCACACATTTAGGCAACTGATTCCAATGCCGTATCAGGCTGACAGTCATTATAAAGCACATAAAGTATAAACTTTAGACACAGCATATATAAAGTATAAACTTCATTCCCATATTTGTGAAGATTTAGGTCATAAGTGGCTTTAAATTGAAGATTTATATGGTTTAAGTGAGACAGAATTTGACAATAGTGTTTTCAACCCACCACTTTTCTTTTTCAACTATCTACAGCAACACCAAAGTTGTTTGCTGAAGTGTTTTTGCAAGTAGGAGAGATGGGGGAAACTGTGATCAAAAAAAATCAGGTAAGAAAGCCCCTCCTATTGTGTCTTAATTCTCATGTCTCATTGTTCCTTTTTGCCATCCAGCACCTTTAGTGCTGCCATGGTTCAACCGTGGTGGACAGCTAAGAACCACATAACTACTTGCTCACAACCTTCTCCTCCCGCTAACCACAAAACAAAAGAAAAAAATTCAAAGAAGAAAAAAATAATTTCTCCACCAGTCCTCCTGAAACAAAAATACAAAACCCCCAATAGCCACAAAACAAACAAAAACCACAAAAAAAACCCCAGAAAACCAAACCAACAACAATAACAGCAACAAAATAACAAACAAACAAAAAAAAAAACAAAGCCAAGAAAAACAAAGCAAGTAAAGAAAATACAATTGTTTCCCTGCCAGCCAACTGGTGCCCAGAGAGCATCCAAGCCCTCACAAACCTCTCCTCGCATCCCAATTTTTATTCCTGAGCAGGATGCCTTATAGTAGGGATGATGCCATATGCTTTTATTTTCATTTGGGGTCACTTGTCCTGGCTGTGTTCCTCCCCAGCTCCTTGTGCACCCCGCAACCACCTCACTGGAGGGGTGGGCTGAGAGGCAGAAAAGGTCTTGGCCCTATGTCAGCACTACTCAGCAGTAAGGAAAACATGTGTGTTATCAACAGTTTTCAGCACAGATCAAAAAAATAGACCCATAGCAGCTACTACAAAAAAAAAACAAACAATCCCAGAATTGTATCTTTCACAGCCTAAGTCAGTGTTTATGGCATGTGCACTGCAAATCTGCATTCAATTACTCTTACTAATATAACTTATGCAGCTTCTGAATTTAGGAATTAAATGCCTTCCATGCAAGAATAAAAGATATCCTCTATCTCCTGTTTTTTACTATTTCTACTTTTTACCTTAATTTACCTATTCTTTCTGGAATTTTCAAATTTCTTTAAAGGTTTGTTTTTTTTTTTTTCCTTACATATATAAATATGATTCACATTCTTTGTTAGATTACTTTGCTCTCTATTTCCCTGGATGGATTATATCAGAGTAAATTTTAATTGTCAGTACTTCCATTATTTCAGTCTCCCTAGAATGTTTCCTCAGTGCTATAAAATATCAGTCAAAGTTTCACTGTTTCTCATTCCCTCATAGTCAGACTTTCGAATATCAAACCTAGTGCACTTCTTTCTCTGCTAAGAAGTCTCATAAGTACCCAAAATCTGAAGGGTTTTTTTTGCTGCATAGTGCATGTTCTCAATATCAGCTGTGTTTATACCTCTCTCAAGTCATTGCATTATACACAGAACTTCCTCTAACCATGTAGGCTATTTAGCAGAAAAACAAAACCAAAAGAACTAAATAAAAACAAACAGTCTTTTCCCACGACCACCCTCCCAACAATTTATAGTTTCTTGGAAAAAAAATCCCCTTAAATTTTTGCTTAGTTTCCTTCAAAATCAGTATCAAGGTAATTACTTTTCCTTTGATAAAGATTAAAGCCAAGCTCTTAGACACCATGCTGAGTGTACTGCCATATCTGTTCTCATTGCCCAAGAGATCTGTAGCTACATCAGTGAATTACCTGACTGCCTTTATTATCCAAATTTCTATCAAAACTTTCTCTACTGTCATTCCAAGTGTTTATGCCATTTTTCTCAGCAGATTCTATTTCATTTCTCAGTAATGTTGCTATTCTTGCCTCCTGTTTTTTTTCTTATCTGTGCCTTATATCCTGACACTTTAAATCATCATGTTCTTTATTGATTCAGTAAAGTACACTGTTCCACTCATTCTGTATTGTATATATAAGTGAAAATCAACAAAAGTGTTTATGGGAAGTGAGGAGGACTGACAAATATGTCATTCTCAATTCTCAAGTTTTACCCTGATTAATGGGTGAGGACTCAACAATATGAATATCGATCGCTGGTTTCACAACTGTCTGTGGATGCCTGGCTGAATAGGATTTTGGTGCCTGAGTCCCTGGCAAAATCAATGAAAATTAGAATTGTTGTCCCTAAATAGCTTGGTATTCCTGTCTGCTGTAATAGCTACCAGTAGAACAGATACAGGTATCTGTATGATATTTAAATACATGTGAACCAAACTCAGCATCTCATAAATTTGTAATGAGTTATGAAACGAGAAGGATTGTTAAGAACCTGATCCTTCAAAATCCTATGGTTGTTTTGGTCTATAATAAGTAGATAATTTTGTTGATTTTGATTACAGTTTTTCATCTTGTCTTTTAGACTCTGATGTGGACAGTGTTCTTCTCAGAAGAATTCTTATACTGACTCTACCATAGTGATGAAGTCTCATCATCACAAGACCCCAGAATTCTGCAATCTACAGTTCTTACGAGGAAATTAAGAGCTTCAGTGGATGGAAGTATTACCATGATGTTGACGTGAAAGAAACTGTTCTATATACATTCCCTAACAGAAAAGTAGAGGAAAGAAAAAAAAAAGGTGGCAATCTGACATTTACCCATGAAAAATGTCAATATCAAGGAAAAGACACATTCCACATTCAGTAGATTTTGATGTAAATTTATCAACAAGTTCTATTAAAAATCTCAATATATTAAAATGTCCTTAAAAGGACAGACTAAAACTTCCAACCAGATAAGTTTATTTTAAAAAATGCAAAACCAGTATGTATGTAAAACAAGAGCAATGCTTTACTATACTAAGTAAAAAAAAAAAGATTTTTTTTTTTACAAAAAGTCTTGGTTTTCTCATATAATTTCACATCTCTTTTAATCTGTCAAATTAGTGCACAAGGATTGCCATCCTCAATTTTTCACTGAGTATTGGTAACACACTGCCAGTTGTCTTTTTTCCTGAGGATAGAAAGCAATTGCAGTTTCAGGGGTTTCTTTTAATTATTATTTTGAAGCATCTCATATAGTTGCATCTGGTTTTGTTCAATACAGAGGTGCATATCATTTAACTGAACATCTGCAACAAATTTGACCTGGGGGAGTAAAACAGCAACCATAAGATGCATGCTCCTGATGAAGCAACATAACTATATTATTGTAAATAACATATAATATAATAACTATTAAATGTAAACATTTATCTCCATGGTTACTGCTGCATGGCATCTTACTTTCCACAACTATTTATAATTCTATATTAAAGGTCTCTTAGGGAAAAAAAATTGGAAAAGTAATACTTTTTATATCTATCAACTTTTTAAGTGAATATCACTGTACTACCCTATTCTGAGGCAAATAATTCCTCAGGGAAAAAAAACCATCATTTATAATGCAACTTCATCAGCAAAAAAAAAGGTATTTTAGGTTGACTATTCTATTTGTTTATGTTATGCACAGTCACTAATGACTGTGAAAAGTGGGTTAAAAAGAGATGCAAAACTGTGATAGGGTGCCCATAGAGATGGTGGATGCCCCATTCCTGTAACCATTCCAGTCTAGGTTACACAGGGCTCTGAGCAGTGTAATGTAGCTGAAGTTGTCCTTGTTCACTGCAGTGGGGTTTGACCAGATGACATTTAAAAGTCCCTTTCAACCCACACCACTCATTCTGTTATCCTATAAATGTTCTACACCTATACAGAGAAGATGTAAGCAGCTACAACTACTGCAATGCAATAGGAGGCCCAAAGGATTACTTGCCAGTGGTGTTCTGTTGCTAAAAAAATAATGTTTATGCAGTGAGAACTACTTCAGACCCAACAAAGATCTGAATGGCTGTTTAGTTAGTAGGTGAATCATTCAGAAGGAGCTTCCTGTTTGTGCCAGTGGTAGGGTTAAAGTGTGGACTTAGCTTCTGTTTTCTCCCTCAGGATCTACTTGCAGCTGTTACCAACCCTGTAGAAATTACAAAAATAAGTAAAACCTCAGTTGCACTGCTCACTGCTCCCAGAAGCTTACAACAACGAAACATCTTTGTGCATTAGCTTCTTGCCTCCAAAAAAAAAGGGTGGCCCATTTTTTAAGTCTCATACTCTTTTCTGAAATATGATAGATATTTATTTAGAAGAAAATATTTTATGTTGGTCCAATACTTCTACAGTAGTCTCTAAAAGCTTAATTTCGTTGTACTTGGTTCATTTCTGTTTAAGATTTGTGGCTGAAATATATAAGCTATACCAGCTTAATAAATTGCGTCCAGCAGCTGATCCACTGTTAATGTATGTGCACTCCTAACCCAGCCCACTGTGAGACAACACAATTTATTGTAAATTTCAATGGAAAATTTTGCATGTGATCTATATAATTTAGAAATCCAGCTGGGCCAGGAAAAAGTGTCTGGGCTGTACCTTACTCTGTTATGTCTGATTTATTGAATCACAGGTGTTTGATCCTTCTGGAAACACCAAATAACCATTTAAATTTCATGTTTGTGATCACGAAAAAAGTATCAAGTACATATAAAATTTCTAAGAAGATGATGCCAGCAAAACATACAGTTAAACCTTCTCTATTTCCTTCTTTCTGTTCATAATTCCACATTTCTCCACTTATTTCCTGGAACAATGTTGTTTTCTTCATTGACCTAAGAGTTATACAAGATTCAGAACATGAAGAGTTAACTCATTTCCTTAATATATTCCCTTCTCTTTTTTTATCACCTCTCCTTACGGTCACTGGTCTTTATGTCAGCTCGTTTCTCTTATGCTATGCCTTTAATACACTTACCCTGCCACTTACATGACTGCTCATCTTCCTCTGTCACTTCTCCTAAGTCTAAAAACAGTCATGTGTGCCATCAGTGAAGCTCACATATTCATTTATCATTTGGAAGCAGACTTGGGTTTTTTTTCTAAAATCTGATCCCTTAGCACTACAGCCAACTAGTTCTTGCAGTAATCATTTCCCACATTCTCCCCTCTAAAGAGGATTAATCCTATCTTTAATACTTTTCCCTTCCTCTGATAAATTGTAGGGGAAAAGGCTGTTTGTGGTCAGCACTCCTCAGGCTGGCAACCCTGCAATCTGGTTCAATTTCTTTTTCCTTCTTTTAAACGCACAGGTGCTGTATAATGGTTAGGCTCTACGAGCAATCAATCCCTTTTCATCCAAATTGGTAGGGGAAGACATTTTTTGTTGGGACATTTAACTGGTACTGGAGAAGTACACATTTTGTTGCAGATTTTTCTGACTGACTGTGAGCAGCTCATCATTTCTCTGTACCTCAGTTCCAAGTCAATAATGTAAAAGAAAAATATTTTCTTCTTCTCATCTTTTCTCAGAATGTTCATGAAAAAAAAAATCCACTTTACCTCTAATAACTATTAGTTAGAACTAGAAAGCAAGTATTAAATATTAATTATAATTATCTGCTCATTTCTCAGGGAGAATAGCAGCCGTGGTCTTTTCTACCTAGTTTTCTTGAAGCAATTTTAGAATAATGAGTGGTATTCTTCCTTGGTTTTTGACACAGAAGAGTTATATGAAGATACTTCTTCCACAAAATAATCCTTACCCTTTTCCACAAAAAGATGAAAAAAGTTTAAATAACCTTTTAAATGAAATATTGCAATAGTCCAGCACTTTAAGGATGAAAGTGCAGTTTTCTAAAAGGTCAGTTCAGTCCCTGAAAATGTTTTCAGTTTAGACAACACATTATGAACTCTGTAGTATCTAGTCGAAAATTTCAGCACCACTAACAATAGGAAGTAAATTCCAGTCACTCACAGTAAGATGGCAATGTGGTGACATTTGATGCTTGAATATGTGTGCTTTGAGTTACTGCGAGAACTGGCCCGCTGAGAGGAGAGAATCTTTCCCCAGCTAACTGCATGAATTTTAGATATAGGTGGAAAATAGAACCAGAACATGTTATAAAGTGATTGCAAATCATCAGCCTGCGTGGCAGTTTCCCCCACCTTCATTTAGCAAACAAGAATTGAAATTTATCAAATTAATAAATCCCAATGAAACCAATAATCTCACATTTTCTGTACAATTTTATTTGACAGATCTTTTTATCTTTTTCTTCCAGTGAACCACTACCATTATGTTTTATTTTCCAGATGTATGTCCTTGCTCTTTTAAAACTACAGCAGTTCCACTATGCAGTAAAGCTATAAATTTATAGAACATTTTTCTAAAGTGCCTGCTTGTTTCATAATTCCACTTCCATATCTTTAGTTGTTCTAAAATATATTGAACTGTCAGTGTGAGGGTCAGGAGATTAGAACACTTTGTAGCTTCTCTGCCAATGCCTTTGTTTAACTTGGAAAATAAGCTACACTACCAAGGGAGTGATGAAATAAAGGATACATGCAGTCACAAAGGCATAAAATTTTTAAACACTGTATACCACGGATATTTCTTAAGAGATAGAGTGCTGTATCCACACGTATTTACTTTGGGCACCCACCAGTAAAGAGTCTTAATTAAAACTTGAAAAGAATACAAAACAGCACACAAAGGTTTTGCAATTAAAAAAAAAAAAATTAAAAAAAATTACTCTCTTCTCTTATAGTTAGTGTCTCAAAGAGCAATCTGCTTTTTGACCTTGGTATATTATGCACATTGTCTGACCCTGGTTTACTGTAACTTAGTTTAAATTTCATTTAATCTTTTGTTTTTACCTGGAAATCAGCAAACCTCATGGGACTGTCTTGGATTTTTTGAGTCCTTTCTGGGTTCTCATAATATTGAAGGCAAACATTTCATGTTTTCTTATAATTTCTTAGGAAACAGACAGAATGAATATAAAATGTCTTGCAGAACTCCTAAAAGGACAAAAAAATCATAGGATAACATTTATTAATATCTAACTTCAATTTATACTTAAAAATATGTTTATTTCAATTTAGAACAATTTTATGAACATTGATAATAAGTTAGAAAGCCATAATAAGGTGTGAAGCTGAATGGCTTTGTTTTGTGGGAGACCCAATAGTAAAATATTGTCAGGGAAAGAGACCATTTATGATGGACCTTTGCCAAGCCCAAGAGATTAAGGTGTTCTAAGAGGCAAGAAGAAAGGTGAATATTTTAGCTTATGTTCAGGTATATGTGACTTTGTGGTGACAATCCAAGACTTGCTATTTATGACATTTCACAAAACCTCTAAAGCCCCTGCCTTATTCTGGGAACAGTTTTTGGTTCACAGTTTGTCCAAAAATTATGAAGCTCACAGTCCAAGTACTGGTGAAGCTTAGGAGTAACCAGAAAAATTACAAATCAAAATTTACTCTTGAATAGACTTATCAGTCATCTGCCTGCAGTATGTCATCCAAAGCTGAGATCACAGACCACCTCAACGAAATCAGAATGATCTGAAAATGCCTCTCCATTCTGAGGAACACATCCGAGTCACAACACAGACAAATGATCGTTAGTGCCTCACTCCATTTCTATCTAGGCTTGGGAAAAACATCTTTATGAGTGGTTATTCTATAATGAACTTCAGCTATTTTCCCTTTTTTTCTTACTTTACTTCTTGTCTGAACAAAGACCAGTGTGATTTTCCAGTTAGCTTAGTGCTGAAACGTTAACTACTCTGAGGGAGGAAAAAGGGAACAAAGCCAAGTTCTTACCTAAATTTGTCCCCTATTCATACCCTTAGAAATCTCTCTGAAGATGCTTAAATATAGTACACATATTTTTGGCACAGTTTTTACAAGAAAAATCTTGATTTTTTTTTTTATTTTTTTACATCTCCTCCACGTGATGATCCTCTTGAATAGATGACATTGCCCTTTTATTTGTATTTTATTATTTCATTGACCACACCCAGTAAGAGCCATTCTGCAGAGGTACCCTTTTTAGTCCATTGCTTTGAAGAAGTCACCTTTCTCAGAATTGTAGGCTCAGCTTCTAGCTCAGATCTGTCCATAGCACAATTCCTACACTTCAGACAATCACTTCCAGGCTTATTCCTTACCTGTATCTCATACTTAGCAGGAGGTCTTTATACAAATCCCTGTGGCTGATATTTCTACTTTATTCAGTATATATATTCTCTAACCCTTTTTGTCTCTAGTATCTAAACACAGGTGAATGATGAATCAATAAATACATGTAAAATATGTCACTTTAATTCTGTGCATTTCCCTATTGACTTGCTGAGTGTGCTGAGGATAAGTGTATGTATTTTGAGGTCCAGTTTTTGCCTAATCTGAAGGTGAGGAGAGAAAGACTTTCAACTTGCTGGATAGATGGAAAGCCATTATAAAGAGAGAAATTTGGTTTGTACTGCAGCAATTTAATGCTGTGCTTTACTCAGAAAGTTATTTTACACACAAATCACTGCAAGCAAAATGAGTGTGTCTTGCAAGAAACAAATGTTCTGCAGGGCAGGTAATTCAGAAAGCTGTTCTTATTTACATTTTGATTCTAATGCTTGTTTTTGGTTTTTTTAATTGTCAATTTTCTTAAGGTTAGTATGTAATTTGGCCCTTTGATCCTTTTCATTCTTTTTTTCTTTCTGGCTTACTAGATTTCAATGGGACATCTCAAAACAAACAAAAGCACACACACACACACAAAAACCAAACAAAAACAAACAAAATAAAAAACACCAGCAAACAAACCAAAATAATAACCAAACAAACCAACAAAAAACCCCATGCAACTAACCAAAAAGACTTATAAAAGTGTCTATGATATTAATTTATTTTAATTTCCCCAACAGGAAACAATTGCTTCAACACGATGTAAGGCAGATATTACCAAATAAGTACACATAAAAAGATTTTTAGTATCCCACTAGACACCTATCTAATATAAAACTAGAGAATATTTCTCTTCTGATTCCACTTAAATATTGAGACAAACAAGTTATACCACTCAGTTTAAACCCCAGGACTAGATCCAGGCAGGCAGACCTGAATAAGTTTTCTCAAAGCCTAGAAAGTAGCAAAAAGTAAAAGTGCCCCAAAGGAAGGGAAATTCTCACCAGGAGTTCATGTAGAGAGAGAAAAAAAGAGAGTACTCAAAAGAGACTTCTGATGCCATAGCAGAAGAAAGGATCTGAAGCTATTGCTCTTAACTTTTGACCTGGCACTACAGTCCTTTGGGACCTCTACCTTCTGGATGAAAGAGAGAGAATGAAAAGATGGTTCTTAGTCTCATCTGGACAAATAAGTCTACTACATTCTTCAATTCTGTGACCTTGGCTATGTGAAATTCCTTGTTGAGTAAAATAAGCAGCAGCAATATGTGCATATAAAGAAGATGTCAAAGTTCAGGCAATAGTGAAATAATTTGGGATTTCTCTAGATTTAGGCTTCTAAATAATGCAGATGTCTAGCTACCCGGATTTTTTTTAAGCAGCATTATTCTCAAATCACACTTATAAGAAAGACAAAATCTTCAAACATCCACTAAAGCACTTCATTTTGGACATACAAATAGTTTTAGAAATCTGTCTCACTGAAAATTACTTCAGAGACTGCAGCTCAGCTTTGATTTGGGTGTTTGTTTATATGTAATCTGGATTTTTCTTTTCTAAGTAATTGTGTAATCCAGGGACAACATACTATTTATCTACATATCTAATCTTACTTACATAATGTAGTGCATTAATCCATTAATATGAGCTTATTTTATTCTACTCAAACTAAAGAGATGTTAAGGATACCTGGTTTGAATTTTGATTCTGTTGTAGTTTACTTCAGCAGAGTGCAATCAGTTTCCATGTGTTTGTGCAAAACCTTGTGTCCTATATTTCTTTATTTTCCTTAAATTAACATTTTTTAATTTTTCTGGAATTCAAAGTTTATCTTTCTTAATAAAAATATAGAAAATCAATATTTTTTATTTTCCTTGTATGAAGCTTACTTTTAATTCATTAAGCTATTATGTCATCATAACATATATTAGACTTCTAGGTACCAATAAGAGGCTTTCTATACCTCTACAAGTGAAAAAGAAAAGGGGGAAGAAGACATGTCCTGTTGCCTAATAATACCTCACCCCAGAACAAAATTCAATAAGAGATTTTTGCTTGAGAGCTGTTAGTTATGCTGCTGATTCAAAGGCATGTCCTGCCAGACTAGAATTATAGTGTAAAATAAAAGGTGGAAGATTTTGGTTTGGTCTCTTAATATCACTCTCTTCAAAGGCTAAAACTTGTGATATACATCAATTCCATCTGAGATGATGGTCACAGAATCACATAATGCTTAAGATTAGAAGACAGCACTGCAGGTCAGTCTAGTCCAACCTCCCTGTAATACATCACTCAGGACTGTGCTTTGGATTGCTCCAGGGAAGGAGATATTGCCAGAATCTCTGAGGAACATGCACAAATGCTCCATCATCCTCACAGGAAAGTTCTTTTTTTATGTTCAGGTGGGACTTCTTGGTCCTCTTTGTTATGGGTGAGCTGGCTTTGGTTGGGGTAGAGTTAACTTTCTTCACAGTGGCTGGTGTGGGGTTGTGTTTGGGATTTGTGCTGAACACAGGGTTGATGATACAGAGATGTTTTTGTTATCCCTGAGCAGGGCTTGCACAGAGGCAAGCCCTTTTCTCTCTTCATACTGCCACATAGGCAAAGAGGTTGGGATGTATAGGAGCCTTGGAGAAGACACAGTTGGGACAGGTGACACAAACTGACCAAACAGGTATTGCAGACCATGTGGCCTCATGCTCAGTATATAAAATGGAGAGAAGTGGGGGTGAAAGGGGCGTTTGGAGTGATGGTGTTTGTTCTTCCAAGGAACCATTACACCTGAAGGGGCTCTGCTCTCCTCGACATGGCTGAACACCTACCTGCGCATTCCTCGTTTTGCTTTGCTTGGGTGTGCAGCTTTTGATTTCCCTATTAAATTGTCTTTATCTCAACCCATGAGTTTTCTGGCTTTCACCCTTCTAGTGTTCTCTGATCCTGCTGGTGGGGCTTGATTGCTGGCTGGGTTTAAACCACATCTATTGGGTTTGTTGAACCCAAGAGTAAAGCTTCTTATAATATTGAAATCTTAGATACAGAATCACAGAATATGTTGACCAGGAAGTGACCCACAAACATCGAGTCCAACTCCTGGTCCTGCATCATCCCCAAGAGTCACACACTGTGTCGGAGAGACTTTCTTAAACTTTGTCACACTTGGTGCTGTGACCACTTTCTTGGGGCACCTGATCTAGTACCCAACCACTCTCTGGGTGAACAACCATTTTCTAATATCCAAATTGAACCTCCCTTGACACAACTTCAGGCCATTCCCTCAGGTCCTGTCACCAGTCCCTACAGAGAAGAGATCAGTGCCTGCCTCTCTTTTTCCTCTCATGAGGAAGTTGTAATGAGGGCTCTCCACAGTCTCCTCTTCTCCAGGCTGAACAGACCAAGGGACCTCAGCTGCTCCTCATACGGCTTCCCCTCAAGGCCCTTCACCTTCATTGTTGCTCTTCTTTGGACACACTTTAATAATTTACTGTCTTGTTTACACTGTAACACCCAAAACTGTCCCCAGCACTCGAGGTGAGGCTGCCCCAGCTCAGAGCAGAGCGGGACAGAGCGGGACAATCCCCTCCCTTGCCCAGCTGGCCATGCTGTACTCAGGACAGCATGCCAGGACTTGCCCCTCCTGGCTGCCAGGGCACTGCTGGCTCATGTTCAACTTGCCATCGACCAGGACCCCCAGGTCCCTTTCCATGGCTCTGCTCTCCAGCCTCTCTTTTCCAATCTGTACAAATGACCAGGGCTGCTCCATAATTGTCTGTCATTGAAGGAATTTGAAGCCACATCTTCAATAGAGTGTATGACTACAAATGAAATAATTTCCAATCTTAATGCTCATTTTGGAGTTGCTCCAAAGAAAGGTCAGATGGTGGATGAAAGGAGTGAAATTTTGGTCTGTCCATAAGCCAACATCTGTACTAAGTCAACACAGTGTGGTTGATAGCCAATGGTTACACAAAATGTAACTTCAAACTGAGAATGGTGTTTCAGATAAGTCCCTGGCTGTAACTGGGCACTTTTTGAGATGGACTGAGCTCACAGAGGACAGAGCTGTGCTAAGGACTAACTGGAAGGGCAACTGCAGTGCTACTCCTTGGGACTCTGCTCTGGCCTGGGTGATTGTACTGCAAACCAGCACAATGTAAAAGTAATGAGAATGTTCAATGTAAGAAAAGAATATACAAGTTGTTGAAAGTCCAGCTAAATAACTTTGTGTTTAGCAATGCCTGTGCTAAACTGAACTTCTTCAGCTGACCTTTATTTATATCTTGGAGGCTTTTTGCCTGTGTTTTAACCAAAGAGATAATTTATCCAGGATGCAAGATGGCATTTCAGTTTCTTTAGAAAATAATAGATAACTAGAAAAAGAGAGAAAACATCATCTGTTTTTGCTCTATTTTTTTAAAGCAGGATGTTTTAGAAACCTTATCTTCGTAAAACAAATAACCTCCTCTTTCAGCTGTGAACAATAGCAACAAAAAGAGTTCTACCATAGTCTTAAAATCTGCAGAATAAAAAACTCATTTATAGTCATAGAAAAAAATTGTAAAGCTTTAGAAGATGCAATGACTGAAGCTCCAGCCCTCAGTGAATTATGATAAAAAAGGAATATCCTAGTGTCCAGCTCTAATTGTTGTTCATTACCCTGAAAATGCCACATAAATGTGAAAGATTCAGTTACTGGATTAGCTATGTGTGTTTGATTAAAGACGCAGCAGTTACTACTAGTTTCAAGTTGTTTCCATAAGAGGCCTTAAAAGGGAAATGCAGCTTGATTTTTGTGCTGCATATGGCTCCAAGTAAAGACTCTACAGCTACTGAGTTGGCTGCAGACCTGTCAGACCTGCCTTTTGCTCCATCTTTTCAGAAGTCTGTTTGCTTTGTGACAGATAAGGATGGGGGTAATTGTTGTTAACAGGCAAAAAGGAAAAACAGGGTATAAGTTTTGCATATGATGTGCAATTTCTATTCCATCTTTTTCCCTTTGTTTTTACATTCAGTTTTTCTTTGGGTGCCCTTACTGGTTTCACATGCTCACTCTCCTCCATTCTTGTTTACCTGTGCAGAATGAATAACAAGTTATGCTGTAAGAAATGCTTCACCAATTCCCTGAAAGGTCAAAAAGCTAGAGACAATGTTGTCACTGAGCTCTAGCACTGAAGAATATCTTTGCCATCAACTTGGAAGATATTCAGAGGCAGTTATTTCATCATTTTTCACATTGCATAGAATGCAAGGAGTGAGTGAAAATTTAAAGTAATTGCTATAAAATTAGTTTTCTTCACTTTGATTAAAAGTTCAGCTCCAACAAAATTTCCAGCTAAAGTTTCAAAGACTATTTTTATGGCTCCTCTAAAGGCAAGAAATACTGAATATGTCCAGTGTCAGTTTATGTCTTAAAAGTATTCAGGAAGGACTATTCATGAAGTCCTTCTTATGAATGTTGTAGACTCAAAATGCCTTAAAGGGAGAGAAGATTTAACCTGAGTCTATGTCATCCTGGGTAAATACCTAAGCTTCTAGATAAAATCTCTTTCAAAGATTTTAGAAGCTTTTTCTGTTTTTCTCAATGCTTTTGTTTGTTTTGGGTGGGTTTTTTTGTTTGTTTTGTTTTTTTTTTTATTTGATGAACCACTTGCGACAGTAATCAAATTCCTCCTTTTTTCCCAGAAACTCTTTTGTGAAATCAAAGTGAAATATCTGTCCTAGTTATAGGCACTATCAAAAGTCCTATTTGGCTTGAGCCACACCCTTTGGTCTTAATGAGCAGTCTTAATTTCCCCACTGAGTTTTTAAAACCAGCACATTGTCTATCAGATACCTACTATATTTTATATTTAAATTATTTGACATGCAATTCTTTTTTGTTTGTTTGTGGTTTTTTTGGCAGAAGAAAGTTACTGGGGTCAACTTACAACATTGGTGCCTAAGTGACATTGATGTAAGGAGAGATGTTCACATATGTAGCAACATTATAATTGTTGTATCTTTCATTGGAACTCCATCAATCACTGACAGCTCTGTTTAAAGGTACACGGTCTGGAGGAACATAGCAGGGGTTTTTCATGCATTTTGACAGCTACGTAACAGACAGCAAGATGTTGTCTTTCAAAATCTGATTCTCCTCTTATTTATACCAATGTGGTTCTGAGGGAGGGAGGGAGGGAGGGAGTGGGGACCTTAAACAAAAAGGTTGCTGCTCTGAAGTCAGGCTACGTCTAACTTTGTATTTTACCAGTAACCTTGATCCCATTTCACTGTATCAAGGGCATAAAGAAAGGACTTTCCAGGTAAGGGATTTTGTGTTCATATGCAAGTGCATTGCTGAAAACTGGGACAAGAACATCCTGTGGTCCTCCAGCAGTTTTGGAGGAGGTTGTAGATCAGGACAATCTGAAAATCTTAGTGAGCAATTGAGCTCATTCTTAGCTTAGGTAGACTTTTAAAGGCTGGACCTTTCATTTGCTCTCCAGTCTTCGTTGGCTGTATTAGGTACATAGGAAATGTATATATTTATCTTTCCTTTAGACACCTACATTCCGCAAAATTAAATCTAGATCTAAATTCCATTTCACCGAACTATTCTTACTAGGCTTATATCAATATAAGCATTGAATATTATGAAAAGGAAATCTGCTGCTAAATCACTACTACAATCAGGATTGACTTGGCTTTTACAATGTGAAGACACAAATTACTTCTATCCCTGTATAAGCCTCAAAACGCATGGATAATCCTCTCCAGCAAAGAGAAGCCAACTTGTCCTTAGCTGTCTTATTGCTTATTTTTTAGAAGGCACTAAAATCAGACACAAGGGGGATGGACTTTTAAAAGTTGGTTTCTTTTGAAATAAACTTCAAACTTCAAACGCACCATAGTTCCAGATGTTTAATTCCCATGCTTGCTGATTGGCAGAGTGAAGGCAAAAGCATGTTTTAAAGAACTTATTTTTTACTTAATACAAAAGGACACCTGTGCTTTCTTATCTCCTAAAAATATCCACCTTTTAACTCCCTTTCTGCTCATCTTCACTTCCATTTTGAAAATGTGCTGCTGTTTTTCCATGAGTTCATCCTGACCACCATCCATCTCTGCATGAGAGTAAAGAACAGAAGCTCAGAAATCTCTGGAGTAGTAGAGCTGCCAGAGGAACTAAAAGCAGTTTTTAAAGACTGGCTTGCCCAGGGAGTCTATATGTCACATAAGACTTCCAGCAGGTCTGCTGAAATGTATCTTTGTGAGAGGAAAAGAGCTGCTTGGGGAGAAATCAGGATCCCAGTGAAAGATCTTTCTGTTCAGACCAGCTGCTTGGGTAGTCCTCAGAAAACACTGATGGGATTGTTTCAAGTTTTATGCACATTTGCCTAAGGTATTGGACGGGCACTTCTCTCGACAGAAAAAAGAATTAACAAAATCACAAATTATTAAGAAACAAATAAAATATTTTTTTTGGTGGGACCTCATCCCACCTGCACATGGATATGCAGATACATATTTTAGTTCACCAGCAGCAGCCCTGGCAAGGGAAGTCATCAAAGCACTGTAAGGGTAGATGACAGAAACAGGATACACAAAGCTCCCTTCCCATTGTAAACTGTAAATGCCAGAAGCTCCAATACAAAGCATTTTTACAGTTTAGGCCTGGGACAGCTACTTTGTGTTGTAGTCCACAACCTCAGGATCTCGTCCAGGGAAGCAGCAGGATTCTGGGGACCAGCATGAAACACCAACCGAGACGGGCTCCCGTTCATGAAACCATTTATTCAGCATGGGAACAAACTCAAGTCCAGAACAGAGAGCCCCAAACAGAGGCACAGCAGGGGTTTTTGAAGGACAGAACCCCCGAGGGTTTACACCCTCGAAAACAACAAGCGAGAACCCCCCAGGGACTCAAACTCAATCAGAGCACCTGGGCCGCCCTTCACAAGGGGTTTGGGCTCACATACCCATCCCCCAACACAGGGGGTCAAAATTCACACATGAGGCTTACAGCCATGCCTCTCCTTTAACAATGCTTATCTGAAACTAACTCTTGGCCTCCCTGAGGCACTTCACAACAACTTTGATCACCTGTCCATTGATTTTTTTTAAAAAAATCCAGGGTAAGTCAGTATTGCCTTTCTACAGATTGGTTTCTCAATACAGAAAAGTGAGAAACAACTTCCTTCCTTTCATTTCTTCTGTTATTCTGGATTTGGGTTTTTTGTTTATATGAGGCTTTTTATGTGTTGGAGGTTTTTTTGTTTGGTTTGGGTGAGTTTCTTTGGTTTAGTGTGGTTGTTTGTTTGTTTTTTGTTGTTGTTGCTGTTTTTTTGTGGGTTTGGTTTTCTTAGTTGCAGCATCTCCAGGCAGGAAGGGTAGTAATTTTGTGTAGTGTAGTGGATTTTAATTTTGACAAATTATACAAGCTATGGTCAAACAGAAAATTTTTGTTGTTGTTGTTAGGAAAAAAGAAAAGACAAATTTTTATGAAAGACTATATGTCAAACTTAATTTCAAGGACTGATTTATCTAGCTGTTTCTTTTTTGTATTTATGTCAGAGGACAAATACTTTAAATAAAAGTATTCATATTTTATTTCTAGTTGCAGATATTCAATTTCTGTAACAGACACAGGCTGACATTTGGAGGTACCTATGTCTTTACTCCCAAAGTTTTTTAGCTGAAACTAGTCAGTAAAAGGGTTCTTTATCAAAACAAACTTAAAAGAAAACAGCCCACCAACAAAACACTAAAAACCCCGCAAGAAAAGACCTTTCAAAAAACACCAGCAAACCAGCATGAAGCTAAATTGAAGAGGATATATTTCCATGTGGTTTTGACAGCACTTGTCATAAGAAGCTCTATGGGAATGTAGTCTCTGATTCACTAGACTAGAATGTGTCTTCTTTGAAAAGGGGCGGTGGGATGGGAAATTCTCTGCAGCTAGTCTGTCCCTTTGATAAAACTGCTGAACTGTGGCATCTTTGCTAAAAGCTTATTGCTGTTTCTAGTGCTGCATGTCTTACTCCAGAGAAAGAAGCAGCTGTGAGCTCCACTGCTACATGCCTGCTGTGTGACTGCAGCTATCTATGATCATAGTATTTGCTTTTGTCCAACTTTAACTTTTCAAGGAGTTTGCCTGTTTAAGGCAATTTTAAAAAAGAAGGCGTTCATAAACACTGTCTGGGAATTTGTTTTCTTTTTTCTTTTCTTTCTAGCTTTCTTATTTTCTGCCCTGTGACATGAAAATAAAATCATTCTTCCTCTGGTATGATGTACATAGAGCATGATCCCAAAGATGACACAGAAAACAAAAGACAGATTCCCCTCTGAGAAACTGATTTTTATACCATTCCTGGAATTCAAATCAATTATTAGGTCAGTATATCAAATCAGCTCTAAATGGTTTGTGATTATTCATATTTGCAGAGCAGTTATGATCCTATCAGTAAATCTGGACTTTCCTCCTACTGAGTTTTCTTTTGGTTCAGCAACACAGATGCATATTTGTTTTGCAAAAAAAGTGTAGCTTCTGGCGCTAACAAACAAAGCAAACATTTTCTGCTCCTCTGGACTTGTTTTGGTGCTTTTTGTTTTGAAACAATCAAGAATTTAAGTACAGGAAGCAGTTGCTGCTGGAGGATGTTGTGTTTCTCTTTCTTTCCTGCCCATGCCAAATACACCCCTTGTGGTATAATAATCAAGGGAAACAAGACCAAAGAGAATAAGAAAGAGAAAATGAAGTGAATTGTAGAACTTGACAACTCTATGATTGCAGATACTCCACAAGAGCCACTCGCAGCTCAGATCATTAGCACAAAGAAGAAAGGGACGTGAAAAGTTGTTCATTTGTTTTGAATTGGAATGGGGAAAGCTGATCTCTTAATCTCACAGTACATTGAAATTTCCCCTGACTTCAAAAAAATATGCTCCTATGATGAATTGATAGAAAAATAAAAAAAAATTAAAGACAAAATTCTCTGAAACCACATCAGGGATTTATAGCTGGAGTAAGCGCTAGCTGCTGTTAACTGGGGAGAAACAGGCATTCAGCAGGTGACAGATGGTTTGTGCAAACAAGTCTTAAAGGAAGAGAGCTCTTCAGGCTCTAGTGAAAGTAGAGACTTAGCCATTGATGGAATGAAGAGGTGCTAATAAGGACAAAGAGT
This sequence comes from Poecile atricapillus, assembly GCF_030490865.1. Classification (NCBI taxonomy): domain Eukaryota; kingdom Metazoa; phylum Chordata; class Aves; order Passeriformes; family Paridae; genus Poecile; species Poecile atricapillus. Next base: position 58,532,788 of record NC_081249.1, on the reverse strand, counting down.
GACTCGGGTCAGTTAGACTTTGGTGGTTAACTGTATATTCATTTTGACAGTTTTCTGTCATGAAGGACTACAAATCACAGTCAGAGCTCAAAACGCCAGCACACCACAGGAAGGTGAAACAACTTAGTGAGTCACAGATTTACTGGGATGGCTAATGCATCTGAGATTTGCTGCCCTGTGGCCTCTTAGCTCTGAATCATGGCATACGTGTGATGCAGACTACATGAAATGGTGACAGACGTGTGCCTGAGCAGCTAGTCTTGTTCAGACTGTGGAGGTATTTGGCTGAGACATTAATATGAAAAACAAAAATTGGTGTAGTCAAACTATGTAAAATAAACCTAGTCCTAAATATTCTTGGAGTATAACACAGTTTAGGGGAGCAGTATCAAGGCTATTTGGAGGATGTGTAACACAGGGGCCAGTTAGAGAAAAACTGACTCAGAGAAAAACTAACTCAGATTATGCAGAGTAACCTGAGTTACAGTTCACCATATTTGCAGTGTAATACCCACAATAGAATAGAAAATCATCTGTTTTAAGGAAGATATTAATATGAGATAGGTTTGAGTGGTTGCCGTATCTGCCATATCTATGTTATATCAACATAATATTAAGTTCAGCCATAGCAGAGTACAATAAACATTTGTTTCCTATTCCTGCCATATCTAAGTCCTTTGAAAAATATCCTGTATCAATTTTTCCATTGCTGAGAATTAAGGCTTGGACATTTTTTGGAGTAACAGTGGCTAAAGTCATAAACTTTGTTAACTTTTGCTTATTGTTGTCTTCTGAGTTCAAACTGCATAAAATGTGCATTTGCTCAGGTTTACATACCACTCAATGGAGCCAATGCAATTCAGAGACTGCAGCATATCCTAACTATTTCTTCATTTTGCACAGGTGAGACAAAACATGCTGTGGAGGTTGAAGTGCTACAACCTTTTTATTGCATTTATTCATCTGGAAACTTTACTGAACTAAATAACTAGGATGCAACCACACAGGGCCTTAACATTTAACACTGAATACATTGAACCGAGTCCACACCAGCTGGCAACCAGCAAAGAGAGCAAAACAGCAGTTAAGCAGAAATCAGAATTTTTCCCATATAATTATGAAAAAGCAGGAAGTCTGTATTTTTCAAACTGGACAGAAAAATTTTTCTGCATTCCTTATGTGTGATAATTCTATACATTGTTTTACCTACCGTTCTTGCTGATAAGCTGGGTAGCTTAGATTACGTACCAGAAATGCATACTAAAAGGAGTTACATTAAAATAAATGAGCCTATTCTTTTTCAGAGAGGTTTGAGAGAGAAAGGCTTAAACATTCACAGCAGGTGGCACTACCTATTTCATTTAGAAATATTGCCAGGAAAAAGAATAATCTAATGTCAGGAATGGGTTATTAGGAATATTACATCTGGTATCGACTTTGGACTTTCAAAGAAACCAGAAAGACCTCAGTATCTACATTTCATTTACATTCAGACCTGACTGGTAACCTATTCTCTTTTGTTCCCTGTGTCATCCTTCCATACATGCTGCCCCTGATGTCAAATATCTTTTCTAGGGTAAATGTCAGAGGAAGAAGGGAGATTTTTCTTACATGGAAAGTTTCATTGCCTACTTCTCCCTAAATCTGAAATGTCAGCTGTTTTGCTTTCTGGTTAAAATGGAAAAAAAAACCCTATTTTCCATGTGTCAATTAAAACACATATTACAAAGAACCATGGGGTTGAAATAATACCATAAAGGGGTGAAATCTCTGTGTTTATGGGAATGTTCTTAGGTATATTTTGCCCTCACAGAGGAAGCACACTAACCTCTGAGAACTGCTTTTATGTTTGAAGGCTCCTTGCATGAAATACAGACAGGATGTGCTGTTAACCTGTAGCCCTGTAACAGAGCACTGCCACTGTAAGAAATAGACCATAAGATTTGCAGCAAGTTTGCAAAAACCTCGGGACTGAGGGTCGTCAGGCCTGCTTTGCATGAACTGGTCTTGATCCGCCTGTAACGTTTATTCCCTCAGTTTAGCTGTAACATATTCTAATGCAACTCTGTAGTGTAGAAAAATGCGAGCCTGGTAGTACAGCAGAGTCCCTGAAATGTGGGAATGCAGAATGCAGAGTAGAAGACCACAGGAGTGGGATGATAAGGCATTGAGTGCAGGCTGGAGATCCCACAGGAATAAACAATTCACTCAGTTACAGAAAGGCAGACCTGAAGCCATGAAAACTCAGTTTAGAGGTAGCAAACATACTAAATCCAACTGTGAAGCAATAAAGGAAGAGGAAAGGTGTTAAAGCATATTCCCAAACATAGGAAAATGACTTCAGGTGGACCTTAGAATAAGGAGAAAGACACAATTAGCATGAAGATCACATTTCTTCTGGAAAAGGAGTACAGCTGCTGCTGATTCACCGTTATAACCACCCTCCTTCACACACCAGAATGAAACCACAAGCCTTAGGATTTCCAAGAACAAGGAGGAAGTGACAGCACTACCAGGAAAAGGGCTAGAAAATAGGAAGTGCACATATAAAAATTTCAACTATATATCTATTCTTTCCTTTTCCATAAAAAATAGACCCTGAATAATAATGATCCTATTAAGATTTCAGTTACTTTAACAAGAAATTTTTGTCTTTATATGTGTGCATGTTTGGTCAAAACAAGGTTTTGTAGATGCAGATGAATGGCATCACTTTTACATTTTCACCAAGAGCATGCAAAAGTGGCCATGTGTAAATTTAGTATTTACAAAGAATGCCTGTCAGTGTCCTGCCTGTGGAAAGAAAATCAGCCATCTTCCAAAAAGAGAGTGCAGCTGAAGCAAAAACACTGCTCTCTTTCCAGTGTGATTCTTTCCAGTTGACAAGGATCATCTCAAAAGTGAGAGGTTATTTCAGTTTCCACAACCCATTCATCACTTGGCCTGCCAGCATCACAGCCAAAAAGTGTGCCAATTAGTGTGAAATATTTCTATTAATTTCAGCATTAACTGCAAAAATTACTAGTCTGGATATTCTGGAAGTACTGTGACTTGAGCATATAATAAAACTGAGCATTGAATTAAACTAAATGGATCTTAATGATGCATATGAAAAAGTGCATAACTTTGGATATAAACATCTGGCTGATGACCGGTGAGGGACTGTCCAGTGTTCATTTCTAACACTGCTCACTATCAGATGAGGACCAAACAACCCATTTCATCATGAACCAATGCCACTGACAGACATTCTTCCACAGCTCTGGTCAGAGCAGTTTGTCCTTCTGGACGGAATTTGATTTCTGCAGCCAGCATTACTATGGTACTGCTGGTGACATCAGTGGATAACGTGGTGTTATCCACAAACTGTTATTCAGGCAAAAATTTGCACATTGTTTACCCATTGCTTCTCTGAGGGAATCTTAAATAATCTTTTCATTTGATGCAGTTTTCCTAATTTCATTTTAAATAGTATAACAGGTTTTTTGCTTAGAGGAGATGATTTCCATCATTTTAGCCAGAAGTGAAAATCTGCATGGAATGAGGACAGAAACTAATCCTGAAAAATACCTATTGAGCCTTAGCCCATAATATTTTTAAATCACAGTTGATCATATTTGATAGGGTTTTTTTCCGTCTCTTTTTTTTTTCTTTTTTTCTTCATTTTTGTTTTATTAATTTGGTCTCATCTCATAAGCCCAGTTTGATGTCACCTTTAGTTATTGTCATTTTTTTCTTCCATGTGAAAAAGCTTATTTCTACTGAGGACATTTGCAGTCCCACTGTTTTTAATGTAAGCGTGTTTTGACCCATTGAATACACAAGGCTTTAAACAGTCCATTTTAAAAGACATTTTTTCTTATGCTATGAACCCCTGAGGTACTATGCCAAGGTTAGGAAGCTGTGCATAGTTATTTTTGTGCTTTATAAAATCTTTAACATTTTCGGTGCATAAATCATTTTTAGCTTTACCTAATTTTGGAGCATAAAGGGCACGTCAAACTTTACTAAACTGAAGCCCCAGGAAACAGCCTATAACAATGATGGATTTTTATAATGATATAACCCTTAATGAATTATTGTAGTTCCTTAACAAGGTTTTAATAAGAAATTTCTTTTGCCAGCATGGTTATTAGTTCTCTCATCTGAATAGCCCTGGGCCTGTCTGCCACAGAATTGTACAACATAATATTTTTTATGTGTCAATCATACAACACTGCAAATCTCCAAGCCTGAATAAAAGAACTTACTTTTCCTTTCTTTGATTTTTTTTTTTTTTTTTTTTTTACAGTAAAGGTCAGGGGTTTTGAATATGTACCATGAAATGAAGACGTGTTGAACACAATACAACTGTTCCTCGTGTTTAATGGAAACATACTCACTGCTACTCAGACATTTTACTGTATACTAAAATGTCTAGGAGGAATTGCAGTACAAGATCTTTTTAAACTGAATGGGTGCTTGTCTGTGTCCTTATTTACATTTTTATGGATAATTTGTGCTCTTTACTTCTTCTTTAAGGTATTTCTGAATGTCTGATTGGTATTTTGAATGCCTTAATAAACATTAGTCTTTTTTTATTTTTGTGATTATACTTGTCACCATGTGTTCATGTGTGTGTACACATAATTATTTACTGATGTCCACTTGAGAAAATATAACTAAATTTTTAAAACTTAGCTTTAAAATACTAAAAGAACATTCAACCTGCAAAGCTGAGCAGTGAAATGTTAGGAAATCTGTCCTATCTTTGTTCAGTCCTCTCGTGTATATGTTATGCTACAGTTATTAATTACTTGTTTAATTATTCAAGAGACACTAAACTAAAGCTAACTGCAAAGAGCTTCAGAAAAAACTTATGGGACTCACTCACTGTGTGATATAATGTAGTATGGTATTTCATGTCAACAAGTATAAAACAATCATCATGGTTAAAACAGCAGTAAATGCTCAAACAGTGTGATGGACTCTAAATTCATTACTCCAGTCCAAGAAAAGGATTTTGTAGTCATTGGATATTTCTCACAAAACATCAGATCAATACCCTGCAGTGGTTGCAAAGGCAAGCAGAATGCTAGCAATTATTAAGGAGGGATTTTAGAAAAAAAAAATGAAATACCATATAACCATAAAAATCCATAGAATTTCACTTTATGATGGTACTTGCATCTGGAATACAATATAAACTTCTAATCCTTCATTTCAGAAGGATATATGAGAACTAAGAAAGGTACAGAGAAGGCTGACAACAATGATTAGAGGTGGAGAATAGCTTACGTCCAAGGACAATTTAAATGCACTAGGAGTCTTAGGAGGGAGAATAAAAGAAGAAAAAAGAAAAAAAAAGGAATCAAAATAAAATAAAAAAAGAAACTGAGGAAGACTGCAACAAAAAAAGATAAAGTCAAGAGCGTCATGGAAAAGGGGAATATATCTCATGCCAGCAATCAGAATTGCATGCAGATGATTAAATTATTAGGTGACAAGTCTACAAGTGACAGAAAAAAACATTTTTTCACAGGTCACATAATTTCATTGTGGAACTGATTGCCACAAAATATTGTGGAGGCCACATGCATAAATGGTTTTTAAAAAGTGGTTATACAAATTAATGAAAGAAAAGCATCAAGAGCTATTAAACATGATGAAGTGATTCTCCAGCTCAGGAAATCTTTAAAGGATATATTGCCAGAAGCTGAAAGGACATAACAAAGAGAGAGCTTATTCCACTTTAGCACCGTGTATTTCTGTTTTGTCTTGCTTTGTTTTAGTTGCTTGTGTTTAAATTAGTTTCTTTAACGTCCCTTACTGACTACTTCAGAGACAGGGTGCTGGGTTAAATAGACTTTGGTCTTCAACATTAGAGACATTTTTATCTTTTTATATTCTTTTAAGAGATTAAAATCTTCAGAGAAAGTCACATAATTGCCTCTGTGTTTTGAAAGTATAATCATGAAGTAATGCCAGGCGGTGTTGACACAAGGAACAAAAATATGTTTGTACAAGGTATTCTACAGTGTATCTATTTAAAGTCTGAAAAGGCATATTCTGATCATGAGTGGGCTGCGTTTTATTTTTCAAAAATATGTGACCTAACCAAATTTGAAAAGATTTTTATTAAATGGCAAAAGGAAAATCAATAGCAATTTCTACCCTATATAAGAACTGGCCCTAACCTTCAGTTGAATCTAAGCTTATCTTTTGTCCACATTCTCTGTGTTGAAGCCTGGATATGAGAGTAGGCTTATGTGCTTCAGGCTGAGCCAAAAGGATAACCCCAAGATAGGATTTTGGATGTATTGTTATAAAGACATGTTCACTTTCTTATATGAAGCAAGATCTTGAACACAAACATAGCATTTTTTGGGTTTGTTTTCCAAATATTAGACTTTACTGGGTTAGGCATCCCTTGTGATCCAGACTGGTTTTTAGTATTTACTTGGCCAGAAAGAAGATTGCTTAAAAGCTTGCAATGTTGTTTTTCTTGTTACATTCTGTTGTGTAGAAATGTAGGGCTGCTGCTGGTGCAGCCACACTGTATAACCACAATTTCTACTTTCATTGGGCAAAAAGTACCTCAGTGATAACATGCACATTTCATTGCATGTGTTGTACAGATAAACTCACCTGAGATGTAGGATACTGTGCTGCTGAGTAATTCTGAATATTTCAAAAAGGAAGTTGGTTCACTCCTAGCACAAGGGCCTTCCTCTGGGATATGAATTAAAGTTTGAATAAAGAGGATGGACATGAATGTTTTATTTGTACCACCCAGCAGCTCTCTCACTCTCCTTCTCCCACAGGATGGGGGAAGAAAATGCAATGAAAAATCTCATAGATTAAGGATGGGGAGTTCATTCAGCAATTATGACCACAGGCAAAACGGACTTAACACAGGGAAAAGGAATTTAACTTATTGACAATTAAAATAGATCTAGCTGAAAAAAAACCAAAAACCTAAGCCACTGCCCCCTCTTCACTTTTTCCCAGGCACAACTTTGCTCCTCTCAAATGACCCTGCTTCTCAGGTGGCACAAAGGGATGAGGAATATGAGGTTGGGGATCAATCCATAACATCTCTTTGCTGCCATTTCTTTCTTTTTACACTTTTCCCCTGTTCCAGTGTGTTCTTCTGCATGGGCTTCAGCTTCCTTCCTTCAAAGCTTGTTTACCTGTTTCAGCATAGGGTCCTCCATGGACTGCATGGAAATACATCCTTTACCTTAGTCCTCTTCACAGACTGAGGAGAATCTCTGCTCTAGCTGCTGGAGCAGCTCATCCCCCTCTTTCTTCTCTCAGCCTGGCGTCCACAGGACTCTCTCTCTCACACTTTTGCCCTCACTCCACACTGTCGTACAGTGTTTTGCCCTTTCTTGGAAGTGTTTTCCCAGAGGTGCCACCATCTCTGCTGTGAGAGTCCTCTGCTGTGTCCTCTGGGGGGTCTGCTGGAGATGGCCGGAACCAGCTGGGCAAATGGGGAACCAGCTCCAGCCTCTCCTTAGAAATGCCACCTCTGCAGCCCTTGCCTGATGATGCCTGAGCACCTGCACCTGATAGTCTTCTGTTGTTACAGGTGCCACCGGCAAATAAAACATACCTCTTTTATCAGCTTCTGTACTGCTTCAGTTGAAATACAGTGCAACTCTGCTTTTACTCTTTTGCATAGACATGATCCATGAAACCTAGGGCCAAATTATAATTGAGGAATGTCTTTGGGGATATCATTTTTGTACTGAGTCTAGCTGTTATGGAGTTGATTTACTAATTAGTAGACTTTATAGTGCTGTGGTTTGGATTTGTGACCAAAACAGTGTTGAAACTCACCAGTATTTTAGCTCTGCATCTTTAAGTTTCTCTCTGTTTCTTACTTTGCTGCCCCAAGGAGTGGTCTTGTGCTTAGCAAAAGGTTTGGAGGAAATACAGCACAGCCAGTACAGCCAATGACAACTGATGCAAGGGATATCCCATACCATAAACACTGGCCTCAACAATAAAACTGACAGGATTTTTTCCAAGGTAATTGCTGCTCATTGTTCTGTTGGTAGCTGGTAATGAGTGACTGCCTTTGAGCCAGACACTTCTATTTTTTTCTTTACCTATAAAAGTGTCATTTTCTCAACAAATAAGTGGTTTGGTTTGGTTTCATTTCACATCTTCCCTTCCAATTCTCTCCTGCATCCTGGTGGGGGGGAATCAGTGACTGAGTGGGGGTTAGCTCCCAGCCAGGTTCAGGCCAGTGGCAGAAAATTGGTCAGATTTTTGTGGAGACAAAAGACTTGTGTCAGAGAGGGCTCTCTCTGCACTAGATGCTTTGTGCTTCATTTTCACAATGAATGAGAAGAAGCAGAGACTGGTAGCACATTTCATATGATTCATAAGATTGATGCAGGTAAGACTGATCCATCTGGTATCTTATTCATGGATTGATTTTGATTCCAGGTCCTGATTGGGGTGAAAATAGGAGACCAGCCAATTTGCTGCTTAGGTCGTTATACACACAAGATAAAGCAGAAATATAAGAATGTTAAAAATATTTTTGGCTTTAAAAATTTTGTTCAGCTCTTGCTCTAAGTAGGTGTCTGTGTTGGCTCTTTTATGGTTCAGAAATCCTATCAGGTTGAATTTGTATTTGTATAATCAATTATATATAACAACTAGGGCTGAGCAAATAGATACTATTTTATTTCAATAAGCCATTCTTGCAAGGCATTCTATCAGAAAAGTGATTTAAATTTTTCAGTGCTAATGTTTGTTCAACTATAAACTTCTCAAGGGGAAAACTTTCAGGGATAAATACAAATCATTAGCACAGAGTACTATAAGAAATTACTGATACAAACACACAAAGATCAAGTATATGTCACCAACAACAGCAAGCTCCACTTTATAGTTTAAGCCTTTTTTGCATCTTATTTGGACCAAATTTATGTGAGAAATTTGCATAAGTCATGAGAGATCCTTATTATATGATTCACCATAACTTATTAGGTATTGTTTCCATACATAAATGAACTCTGCTGATGTAAAACACAAATGATTGTGCTTGATTGACCCTGAAGTTATACATTCATGACAAAAAAGAATGGAGCATCTTGAAAGCCATATGTCAACAGATGAAAAGGAGATGAATTTCATTATAAATATGGTGATTATTACTGGTCAGCATTGTGAGCAGCATATTTTTAAAGCTTGCAAGCACAGAAGGTGAGGAGGGAAAAATAAAAGGCAGAAATATTGATTTCCTCCTGCAGCATTGTGTTTCAGCACATCATTCACTTTCAGCTCTCTGTCTCAGTGGCAACAAGCTTGAACAGCTTGAACTTTTTTCTCTATGTTATGGCTACTACTCTATGTTCAGAATTTTTTCAAAGAATGATGGGTAAGAGATCTATGACTCTTTAAGGCAGAACAGAACCATAGAGTTCTTTTAAAATACATTCATGTAGCATAGCACCTTGGTTAAATAAGTCAAATTTGGTGGTGCAGAGATTTATTTTAATACTCATGGTTGAGTATTTTCCTATACCAATATTTTTTCTGGGCTTTTTTCAGTAACACATTTATAAAAATGTGTATAATTGTATGTATTTATACAAATAACTATGTAAAATATAAAATATATTTTCATATATAAATATAATGAATAATGAGGATTATAATCAATGAAAGCCAAGCAAGAAAGAAAGCAGAAAGAAGATTAATCACTTATGATCATTACCCAATGCATTTTTAAGCATAGTAGGCAAGCTATGATACTACAGTTTGGATGAACTACTTGGAAGAGGAACAGACTATGTGACGTTATTATCTGACTGCAGTGTACCGACAAAGATCTGAGATCTGACCTGGACCTCTTGTATTTTGTCATTACCATCTATCCCAGATGAGTTAAAGAGGTGTTTCCCACTGGCTGGGTCAGTAGGAGCTGTCATAAGTATTTCTCAGTCAGCAGGAGTCATTCTTGAGCCAGTGGGAGCTGTCACAAACCATTTTGACATAACATGTATCATGCTGGAAGTAAGATTGACCTCTCCAACCTCTCTTGCTATTATATGCAGATAATCAGGTCACTCCACCCATCTGGTAGCTCAAACTGAGCTCAGCTCCACCTTCAATCCCTGATACCACTGGTCTGACTATCCTTTCAGCTGCAGAAACCATTTACTTGTGAAACTTCATCCAAATCACGCCAAATCGATGGGATTATTCTACTGTGACATTATTGCGGACTGTAAAACACTGTCCTTTAAGTCATACCGTTTTAGCCTGCAAACCATCAGAGGGTGAGTTTGGATAGCATTTGAAAAGACTGCAGGGTAACAACAACAGAGCAGAGCATCTGACACAATGTCTAGTACTGAAAGTGCCCTGAGTTTGGCAGGTGGAGTCTTTCAGTGGAGATTTCCGTGAAAAAATCCCTTACACTTCAGGAGGACCAAGTGCAGCAGAACAGACTACCCAATGAATACTCTATTTGCTTCAGTGGATGATGGTAGTACTGGAGAAATTGATATATTTTACCACTTTTTAACCATGAACTTTTTTGCAAAGGAAGTGACTAAGCTTTCTCTTTCAAGAGAGGGTAGTGGTCACTACTTTCAAAGTAACTTCTTTAAGTTACTTTTCTTTATCCAGTAGTTCCTGGCTACTTTACAGCTGAATGTGAACATTCACACAGAATATGAGTCACTGTTGCCATAAATTTTGGTTTTGGCTCAGAGGAGTCAAATGCCACAAAGTCTACCTTGCAGAAAAACCTTAAAGTACTACCTGGGAATGACATGAGTATGAATGAGGGGAAACTTCACTGATACCCTAAAAGTCTTTTCCCTGTTCCATACATGTTTAAAGATGAATTAGATACACAGTCTGTACTACTGGGAGCACCTGAGCAGGGTTCAGAACTTTGAACCCTGTTTCAGATTATGATACTTATGCATGCCTCATCTCACAATAGACAGGCTGTGGAAGAGAGAGGTCTGTACCTTTTATCTAGTACTAGGGGGTTTGAGCATCTTCATGTGTAACCTCTATGCATCCTGCAGCAGAGATTTGAAGATCAGTCTCTGGGACGTCTGCAGTAGGTCAGTCTGCATTTCTATTGCTGGAGTAGTTCCACTTCATGTGAGTGATTATGGAGTAAATGGTCCCTGAGACAGCACAAGAGTGTGTCACTCTGACCTCATGACAAGCCTCAGTGTATGTGATGAAGAAGGAACAGCCCCCTTTTATATGCTTTTATCAATAGATATATTTAGAGAAAGCTTTCTCTGGATCATGAATGAGGATTCTTCTCTTAGTCACATGGAAAGTTCAGATCGGGAAAGGCAAAAGATAAATGATCTGTGATTTTCCACTTCCAACATCACTGTTCTCAGTTTTATTGTTAACAGCTAAAAAGGAAAAGAATAGGAAGCTTTAGGAGCTCTCCTTTGTGTAGTTCTTTTCAGTACCTGCTATGTATATGACTGAAGACTCTGAAACATCCTCAGAAAAATACTGTTTGGCAGGTAAAGAAATGGAAAAAGTGAGGCAACTTTATTTTTTAAGACAAGAATCTGGATATGATGACACATTTTAATTCCTAGTTCTACAGAGAGAGCGAGACCAATGCTACTGTTAGTGTGGGAGCCTGCTACTGTACCTGGAGGCACAGAGAGAACAAGAATATCAGTACATAATGGTGAAATGGGATCATGAATGGAATTAATTTAGAAATTCTGTGCATAACCTTTCTTCTTCTAGTACTTGGTCATACAATGCCTTGTATTTTTTTGTTTCACTTGGTTACAATCAGTAGCATAGTCCAACAATAGCTAATTCCTCCCCTGGCTTCTGTTTCAGTCTATTTGTTCTAAATTGAATACTTAGTCTCATAATCCCAGTTGATATCCACTTTACCTCATATTGTGTTTTCTGTATGTCATATTTTGCTACTTGATATAATTCATCCCTGTAGAATAGGTCATAGAATCATAGGATGGTTTTGGTTGGAAGAGGTCTTAAAGATCAGCTGCCTCCATGCTCCCCTGCCATGGGCAGGAGCACCTTCCCCTAGACCAGGATGGTTAAAGCCCTGTCCAAAGCCCTGCATTATGTTTCTCTGGACGCCAGGTTTTATGGGATCTCTTACAGTCTCTCTTCTTTCCCTCCTCTTCTTCAAGAATATTCCATGTATTCCACATCTTCTCATAATCCAGTGTTTGTGATTTCAATGGAAAATTAGTCAAACTTAATGGAAAGCCAGCTCTGCCTTTCAGGTTGCTGCAAATAGCTACATGACTGGTAAGCAGTGTCTATTTTTTTAACATATCCGAGGTGTTCTTCATATTGTTGAATGATGGACTGCAACACAGTTCCAACATGGTTGATCACAGCTGTTTTGACTCACTTAGGCTGGAATGAAGCACTTTGTGCTAAATAATTCCTATCTGGAAAGTCAATCAAGCAAAAAAAAACAAAAACAGAATCCAAAACAAACCACAGTATAAAGCTAGTAGAAAACCAATAGAGAAACGAGAGCTAATAGAGAACCAAGAATAAAAGTACACCAGATAAAGCCTTGTCATCCTCTTCCCTACTCCCCATAACTTTCAGGGAGATACACTTTACCCAGACTAGGCTTCTTCCATTTTATTATATTAATTACTCAAGATACACCATATAGCTGGGAAATATGTGTTCAAGGACCACTGAACACTGAATTTTCTGAGTCTATCACAATTACAGAAACATCTGTGCTAAATGACTTTGCCTTGAATCACTCTGAAAATTGCTCTATTCATCAGCTTTGTACTGTCTGTTTCTTGCACGTGCTGAAACAGTAATGAGTGTTGTTTTTCTGTTTCAGTTCTTGTGAGTTCATATGACCACCATGAACCCGGTGTCTCACTTTCATGTGAAAATCCATTTTCCTTTTTCTATTTAATGGTAAAAACCTGTTGCTATAATAGATTTACTATAGTGACATAGAGCAGCAACAGACTCATATTTGAAAACTGCAGGAGAATGTATGCATTACATTATAGCTCACAGGCCACACAGAGACAAAATAAAAAGAAATGCTTTCTTTCTTAATCTTGCATTTTTTATTACTTCTTTTATTATTATTTCTTAACCTTCACTTATATCTTTAGCCCATTACAAAAGTCACACAGATGATTTATCCAGCATTATAGACCAATAATTCTATCACAATTAATATTCCTAGAATTAATTTGGCTACCTGGGACTTATGGAGTTTATTTAGTCTGACCTCCTTCAAGTAGTATTAGCTGTGAAATGATACCAGGTTATTTCAGCTTTTGTCCAGCCTTTGGCCAAATGCATGTTGCTGGTTTAATGGTTCTTTGTGCAATAATAGTGCCTGTACCTGGAATTTCCATTGCTGTAAATGGTAGCCATTGCCTTATGTCATTTCTCTGTGACCCTCTGAGAAGAACCTGCCTCCATGTTCTTTTTAACCCCCATTAGGTGGAGGAGGAAGACTGCCATCACATCTCTCCACAGAGCTTCTTTCTGAGTCTAGGCAAGCTCAATTCCCTCATCGTCTCCATGCGCATCCTATGTACTAGACACCTAATTTGGTGAGTTACCTCTTATTCATGTTGATCTCTTGATGAATTAGGAGATTCAAAACTAGATATATTATTCGATATGCAGTAACTGAAGATGATTTGTGGAGGTCCAGAAAAGTCTGCTTTGTCCAACATTAATTTTACACCTCTGGAGGAAGTATGGGTTTACTTAGAGTAAGTTTTGTAGAAATTCTTTGAGGCACCTGGAAGAAAGATGATGAAAGGAGAGATAGGAGACGAAATATGGAGATAATAGATCAAAATGGAGAAAATTATTATTTCCAACTATCTACTACAGCTGTTAACATCTCTTAAAATCAGAATCCTAAGTGAACTGAATCATTTTTCTTCTGAGCTGCCACACTTCTGAAAGTTCAGTATAGTTCTAAGTAATGAAATCTTTATATTCCTGTTTATCACCTCAATTTTGTAGCTGAGATTCATCCCTTAAAAATTTTTCTGTGTGGCTTAATTCCTACATGGCTGTATGAATTCACCCAGAAAAGCAATTCAGGGAAAAAGGTGTTTATTTTACCTATTAGATATTCTCAAGATTACTGAATAATCTTTTGCTGTTTAATTATTTTCTGACACTTTCCTTTATGATACCCATTATATGCTTTGTTGTCCAGTATTTCCATGTCTTAAAAACAGCTCATTACTTACAGAAATCTGGAATTAACTAAAAATAATCATAGCAATGTAGAATTGTCTAAAAAGGAAATAAATGGATGAAAATTAATCCTATGCTATGCAAAGATCTGGAAGAGAAGTGCACAGCCAGGAGGTAAAAGGAACAAAGGTTTTTTTCTAGCATACAGAAGAATACAGTCTTTTCAAACAATTTTAAATAATCAATTGTAAAATTATTAGCTGACGGTTTTACAGTTTTATGCTTTCTTTCACTTACAAAGATTTAACAATAATTCCTTTTCATCCTTTCAGGATGCTCTGAATTATATATGGAAAAGCCTTTCTAAGCATAATCACACATTCAGAGAATAATGGCCTTAGGTTGATCATCACAAACCATACCAGAAAGATTCCTCTGGTGATTGGCATGTAGAAGTTTAATATAATACACCCTGAATTCTGCCGCGCTTATGTAGGCAATAAGCACCTGGGCTTATTGCTACACTTGGGCTAAACAAATGGACTGCTGTAAATTGTGTTTCAGGACACTGTCATTTTGAATGCACCAGAGTTCCTCAGCACTTTCTTCAGCTAGCACACTCGTGTCAATCATCCACCTTTTGGTACATCAGGGTTTTCATTAGTTCTATAACTGCCTGACCTTGTGCCAGACTCAAGCAGACAGGTAGTTCATAACCCTTTACTGTCAGAATTAGCATTCATGATACTACTTAAACTGCAGAGCAAATTTAGAGTTCATTATTAAATGAGGCATATGTTACTACACTTATAACTGATTCAGTCTAGTTATTTTTAGTTTGACCTTTTCTGTATTCATCAAATCAGCTTTGAAATAGACATTGAGGTACCCTTTACTGTTAGTTATAAAATCTTAGAGGGGTTTTTTTTTTTTTTTTATAGAGTTTTCTGGCAAATCCTCATATATCACTAGTTTAGTGATATCTTAAGCACCTCACTGTTAACTTAAGTGAAAAGAAGATCTTGTGGATGTTAATGATAATTTTCTTCAGCTGTATCCTCCCTCTTTGGTTTTAGTTTTTTTTTCCAAGAGCTGAAATGCTAGTGTTGTCAGTTCAGAATAGGATAAAAACCTCCACCAAGAACGGCAAAAAATGTGTGAAGGTAAAACTATAGACATTATTAAAGTGAAATTATTCTTACTGTAGTGCCATAGATAAAATTTATGCATTATTACTCTGATTTTCTGGCTATCACATTCTCCTCCTCCTGAGGTAAGGCACTAAGAATGGAAAGAGTAAAAATTCAAACCCACTAGGACATGACAGGCTTAAGAATTATTTCTTGTCATTTTCCTTTCACTGCCTTGGATTTCTAAATTCTAACATGGAAAAGAAAATATCTTTGAATTCTGTAAACTTATAAAGTATCACAAAACCTTAATCCTCAAAAAAACTCTTTTTGCACTAAAAAAACACCCCTCACATTTATCGCTGGATCCCTCACTCACTGATTTTCATTAATGCAAAAGAATAAATATTCTGAAAATATACTAAGAATATATACTTATGAAAGGACTATTACAGCGAAAAAACATATCTTTAGCAAATAGGTTTAGAAGTAAACTATTTGTATATGTAGTAGCAAAGAAAATATCATACAGTAAGGTGTTAAATAGATGTAATTTTATGCTTCACCTGGAGTCCTAAGAACAGCATGTGACTATTCACATGTTTAGAGAAAAGCAAATACTTAGAAACTTACTGAAGGTCAAAATTTTAATCCTCTTGTTTATTATTCTTCCTTTTTTTTTTTTTTTTTTTTAATAGCTAGTTATGCAATCAGTCTTGTAAGTAAAAGATGAACAGCTATAACAGAAAAAAGTTTTAGAGATATTTACGTGTCCAACTTCTACTGAAATAAGTGGGAACAGATTAATAATTTTAAAAAATCAGCTCGTGCTATTATTGCCCTAATGGACCATTGTGAAATGGAAACTGCTGCATTTTATGTTGAATAGAGAATTCAAAAATTGCATCCTCCCCTTTTTCTTTTTTGGGCTCACTTATTACCACAATAATAATTTTGTGCTCTATGAGAACAGTTATGTTATACAATTGCATACGGAAGCACTTTGTTGAATTAACACTTAGGGGCCCATGGAAAACAGCAAATCACAAGAAACTGTAAGAATTGAAACACTGAAATGTACTGTTTGAACTTCAGGTTACTGTAAAATCTAACTGTAGTTCATTCCCTTAACAAACCCTAAAATCTCATTTAGCTGGATGTCATATTCTCTCTTCTGCATGATATAGATGAAGGCTTCAGTTCATAACCAACACGAGGAATGTAGGAACCTAATTAAGACAGACTGTCTCACCCTCTGGGAAGGTTCAGAAGCACTGCTCTTTCCTGAGAGAGTTGAGGAGGAAGAGTGTAAGAGAATTCGATGAGTAAGCAGGGCCTAGTTTAGGATAGCTGTTTGCCTCCCAGCACTGTACACTTGAACTGCAAATGCACCTTCAGCTAGGTCAGGAGCCCAGTACAGTCTGAACCTGGCAAGCAGTCTTCAGAAAGTTGTGCTGTGGTATGAGCAGGGAGGAGGCACGCTGGGACAGAACTTACTGCACAATTATCTTTTTTTTTTTTTTTTGCAAGATTTGTAGGGGTCACCAGCAGAGTTACTTTTTAACCCTCTTGGATGTTTAAGCTTCATAACCACCTGAAGAGATGTAAGACTTGTTATTAGTTTTACACTGTTTATGAAACTTTGCTATTTTTTTCCATTGATTTCTGCATTAAAATACTGATGCATTAAAAAATCCCTAAACTTCCAAAGGTGGAAGTGGGAAGTGTGTGCTTGTAACTTAGGTACCCACTGTATTTGGCTTAAATTTAAGAATCTACCTTTACCACCAGCACAGCCCAGGAGGGCACTCCAGGATGCTTCCTTTAAGCTTCTTATCATTAATTCCAGAGGGAACTGGAAAGAAATCTTGGAGTTTACACTTCAGACTCAGACTTTCAAGATTCATCTGAGGATAGAGGCTCAGGTTTTCTATTAGGTTCAGGCTATCCTTGGTTGCTCCTTTAAATGGCATTTACATGGAATGTGAGCAAGAGGGTTCTTAGATCTGGTCTGAGGATGGCTTTAGGTGGAAGATAAGTGCAGAATAGGCATTCTGAATGTACTTAAATTTATGCATGCTGGAAACTCCCATAACAATCAAAAGGAATCTTAAAATTACGTGCTCTCTAAAAACCAGTGAATTGAACTGCTGCTTGGGCTTTAGAATTGTGAAAAGGTCTTAACCACAAAATTTATCAGCAAATCCCAGAAATATTTTGGACTTTTATGTAATACTTATGTCCAGTCAATAAAAAACATATATATTCAAAGCAAATAAAAATATTTTTTATTTTTAGAAAATATTAGCAAATTATGTGAGATCTTCTGTACTTTAATTTTGGAGGATAATATCTTTTCCCTACAATTTAAATTAAAGTAAGAATTCAGATTTCTAAAGAAATACAAACATATATGTGAAACCTGTAGTAGAAGGAGGAAAAGCAACAGTTATGCATGTTGTGCTCTGCAACAATTAAGCGAGAATCTTTTTTCATAGAAATGAGAAGTGCTGGCACTAATTCCAAACTTTTAAATGAGATGCAACATCTTGTTCCTCCAAACTGATTATCCAAACTTATCATCATAATATTAAAAAAGTTCAAACAAAAAGTATTCGTTATTTAAGACCAAAGAAAATCTATGACTCTTTGAACTAATGAGTCCTGACTACTGGTCATCTTTTAAATTCCTTGTCTCAAAAATAATATTTTTTAATGTCATTCTATCTGAATATTCAGCTGATGTCAGGTAAAGAATATTAAAAACCCACATTCAATTTTGTTTGGGCTCCTTGAAAATTGCAAGAAGCTTCAGACAACTTTTTTCTATTGACCTAATAATTTTATTTGATTAATATTTATTTACCCTGAATATAGTAGAGAATTATAAACATGAAAAAATTAAAATCCATCACTTCTACAACAAAGAGCATTTGAACCATGTTCTGCTTGAACTTCCCTCCAAAGTTCTAATGTTTTCATTATATTTTTTAACTTTACACCTTAACATATGTAATATACATATATATACATATATATACATATATTGAAACCTTTATAACCTTAACAAGGTCTTATATGTGGTAAGTCAGCTCTCTATCATGTAGACAAAGCAGAAAACATTTTTAAGTTAAGTTTTTTTTTTTAAGATATTACATGGAGTCCTTGAATACTTTAAATTTCAATGTTATCAAAGAGCTCTGAATATTCCTATACCTTAACACTGCTGTTGCTTCTTTTTACTTTTAAATTTGGTAGAAATAACAGTTTCTGAAAAAATTGTCTTGTCTTAGAAACTTTCTCAACTTTTTTTCCTTGTCTTCAGGAAAGGATAATGGAAAAAATAAATTATAAAAATTGGTGTAATCTTTGCTTTCATCCAGCTCCAAAGCATTTTAAATTACTAGACTGTTCAGGTCAATGTTGACATATCTGGTACCCTATGAGAGTCCAGTCCCTTCCTCACACTTCCATTCTCCTATGGGCCTGGTTGCTCAGCATCCTCCCTCACATATTGCAGCCTTCCATCTCCCTATCTCCCTCAACCACCTTCATGTCACAGGCAGTCCATGAAGAAAGCCTGGTTTACCAAAAACAATTAAAAACTAAGGCAATCGAACTTCAGCTCATAAGAGGAATAACAGCTATGCAGAGTATGGGACCTAGGCTAATGTAAAATAAAATGTTCTGCTATTTCTTAAAGCTTATGCATCAAGCTTGCTAGGTTAACAGGAAAAAAAATAAATAAAAAACTACCTCATTTTGCTTTCTTTTTGTGACCAAAATCATCTGAAACATTTATGGTACAGTTGTTCTGTAGTATAGAATTTTTTTCTATAGGTGCAGGAGTAAGAGCTTTGCAATCTCACATCACAGGCTTAGCTGTAGCTGTTTCAGTGAATTTTCTCGTGTGTTCAGACTAGAACTCCAGGAGTTGGGAATCACTCAGCAGTGGGAGGTAATGCAGAGAGCAAGGAACTATCATGAAGTGCTTGTTACAAACCTATCTTGAAGACAAGACCCTTGTTCAGATTTCAAAGATATCTCCCTTTATTTTTCTTTCTTTCTGCCTTTTAATATGGATGAAGGAGAGTGAGGTAAGGCCAAAAGAATACCAGAAGTCTCTACAACAAAATTATCAGGTTTAATTCTAGTCTTTCTTTTTTCTCCCCATCCTATGCAGCAGACTCTCTGAGTTTGCTCCTGAGGAGGAGGAATAGCAGTGATCTACTGTTTATGGGCCACATCCAAGTAAATCTCAATGGGCTGAGCTGAGGACAGACTTGCCTGCAGAAATCAAAACTCCAGTGCAAACCTTGCTGACTTTGCTGACAGATTCTTTAAAATTGGATTGAAGCCAGACTTCAAAGACTAAAGTGAGTTAAAATATAAAGCTTTTTTTTTTTTTTCCCTTTCAGAGCAGAGTTTAAAACTTTACCTGATCTGAAGAAGTGAGGTTTTTTATGACACCAGATTCACTTTGAAGTCCAGATTCTAGACAAGGCACATCAATTTCAAAGTGTCTACAGGCATAAGCAGAGTTGACTGGGCTCAAAATACCAGGATGTAGGTATGGTGAATACTACACATGCCTACCTGGTTTGTTGATTTATTTTTCTTTACATAGGAGAGAAACTTTTAATTTTGAAGGCCAGAAATTAAAAGCAACAGATGGTTTAGAATTATCAGATAAATTTTAGGGCATTAAAAAGAGAACATTTTTTTTTTTTTTGTCTTCCCTAAATGTTATAGTCTTTCTTCATCTGTAAATATATTAATTTCTTAGAAGTTTGAAATTATTTAGTTTAGAAAACCCCTATATATATATATTCACTTGTTTAAGATTTTTGCCTCAAGTTTGAATGGATTAATAAAAGAATTTCCTCTCTAATAACAAATCTTTCAGGTCTGGAAGGGGAAAATAAAAATAAACTTAGCTGGGTTTCACTTATAAAGAGGTGAAATCATGATTCAGTGATATTGATGACAAGCTATCATGCTGTCAATTGTATACTCTTGTATGTGACTAATAGTATCAATATATGAAAAAAGTGAAACAGAAAAATTCTAATTTTCCTTTTAGCTATCAGTACATGATGGTCAAAGCCTAGAAGATGAGAACAGAATACCTGCTTTCCAATTATACTTGTGTTTATATATGCATAAATTATACTTGTGTTTATATATGCATACACACTTGTGTTTATCTTTTCATAGAGAATACTTTATAGGACACACAGCAGTACTGGTTTTAAGCAGCTTTGACTAAGCAGGTAAAATAGTTAAGGAAAGGACTGTATATGAGGAATTGTACAAGATTACCTATACACAACTGAGATTTTTTTTTATTTACACCATTTGCCTAACTCTCAAGTTCCAGAGCCTCATACAAATTGTGTAAGGGTATCTGGGAAAGTCAGGGAGGCCAGCAGGGGGTTCTCCTGCTACCCCAAGAAGGCACTTCTTTCCATTCCCCTCCATCTTTTAGGTCCTGCCCTTCTGCCTGGTGGCATAATAATACATTATGGAGGACACTGGAGGGGCTTCTCTATCCACACCAATTTAAGTGACTTTTCAGGGAAGATTTTGACATAAAATATGATGTAAAATATTTCCACAAATTAAAGCTTTATTACATCTGGTGTATTCTCTTTGTTCATTAGTTTTGTAGCTCCATTCAAAAGAAGTTTATCCAGAGTAATTTTTTTTTGTCTTTTTAAGATCAGACAGATTATTGTTCATGGTTTCATTGTCTCAATTCTGTTTGTAAATTTCTTCCCTTTCTCTTTCATATTTACACTCCAAAACAGTTCTGGCTGTAATAAATTATGTGTAAATAAAAATTCGTAAAGATATAAATAAGATGTATATATTGAAATAATAAAAAAACCCAAAGTTGTGTATATAAAAAGGAAAAAAACCCTCCTTCCAAGCCTGGCCGGGAGTTCTTCTCCGAAGGCAAAGGATTGCAGCCAACACCCAGATAACGAACATTAGCTCGGAAAATAGACAGGATGAGAGCCATCAAGGACAACAAAAGGACTAGCTCGGAGGAGGAACCCACCCCCGGACCTGACCAACGTCCCTGCAGACCTCGGTTGTGAAACAATCAAAGTCGACAAAGACGAGCCTCAGAAAAGTATCCGTCGCTAGACCTGAACGCCCCACCTGTCAGACCAGTGTTGGAGATACAATCACTGGAAACAAAGGGGGAGACTGCCGAGATTTCCATCGGCACCAACCCCAGATCACACCACTTCTGCCTTGATAACCCAAAATTAAAATACATACAGAGTCTCTTTACATATGAGGAGACTCTGTCCGGACACTGGTTAGGTCTATTTTTCCAAGCCAGGAAATCCATTCACCGAACAATCAAGAACACTTGGTGAATGGAGCCTGCTTGGAATTTTAGCCTGAGGACTTAAAAATCCTATAAAACCCCAATCCTGAGAGCGCTCAGATGTGGATTTGGGAACCCTACACCTCGGGTGTAGACCCTGTCCACCCAGCGCTGTGCTGACCATTTTTATTGTGGTTTTTTTCTCTCATTGTTATTCTTTGCTGTTTATTAATAAATTTCTCTCTTTGATTTTATCCCAAATTTGCCTTTGCATTTATAACATGGCCACTGCTTCCAAGTCAGGACATCCTTATGGTAAGTCTGTGAAACTTTGTTTCCACAAATTACATTCAGAGGGACCAGGATATATGAAGAAATCAGCATTCCAAATGTCTGGTATTTCACCATGAGTTTGTCTCTCACGGAGAGGGAGAAACGGTCTGAACAGGAGGTGGGCTTGAGCAATGAATTTCACCTCCAGATTCAAGTTCTTGAGCATTTTCAGCTGCAGCCTTTTTTCTTCAAGCTAGTATGCAAGAGAAAATGGATTGGTTTCAGATTTTGTTAATAATGGTTGAGAATACTTTAACCTCAATATCAAATATGAACATGTCAAAATCCCGCAAAAAATCCTCACAAAAACCCAACAACAACAACAAGCAAAACAAAGCAATCAAACCAAAAAACCTTCCCAACACTAAGACATTTGAATAAAAAAAATATGCTACCATGTTTTGTCTGCATTATTTCTACACACCAAGATAGTAGAAGAAAAATTAATGTTGTGTGATGTGTTTAAATTGGGTTTTCAACAAGACCTTGGACAAAGTCTCAAAATAATCTGTTCAGAAAACTCATTAGACAAAGTGGAGAAGATGTGGTTGCCTGAGCACTGCCATTTAGAATAATTTCAGACTCTGTAGGGCATCGCATCTAATTTTAGTTGTGACTCTCTGGAAAGTCAGTCACATCATCTGGCCCTGTGGAAGTATCCTAGATAGAAAGTGTCACAACAGGAATTAGACAGTGATGTTTATTAGTGCCCTTGGTAGGGAAAATGAAATTTAAATTTTCAAAGTTCTGTAGAGATCTGGAACAAGAAAGTTCTGTTTATAAGGCAGAGATTTTGATTATTTTTCTACTCTAAATATCAGTTAGGTAATTTTTCTTTCCCCATTCACCACTATCACACAAGAAACTGATATCTTGAGTGAATACTCAACTGTTTCTGTTGAAGGGAAACTTGCCTATCACACTTGTATATATAATAGCTCTGGAATTCCCCATCAGAGTTCTCCACAGGATTTTGAAAACCCAAGGAAATAATTTCCACCTGTTCACAAGAGTGAATTGATTTCACCAGAAAGGTCTCTGGCAACTGGTCTAGCCTTTAAAGTTTAAGTTGAAAAAGTTAAAAAGAAAGATTAAAAAAAAAAAAAAATCTTAAGAAGACCTAAATAATTAACTTATTGAGTAGTTAAAAAGGAGCTTGAAGTTGGTGGTGTCAGATTAGTGCACTTTCCTTGGAAGCTGCTTCCACTTATTTTTGCCAGCAATGAAAATGTACATAGATAAAACTGATCATTCAATGGAACTTAGATATTTGGAAATCAAACTGCATGTTAGCTTCCCTAGTGTTTCTGAAGTTTGATTATTTTAAGGGGTCAAGATCACTATTTACTGTGGGCTTTTTCACTATTTTCATTCCTATATTATATTAGCATATGCAGAGTAAGCACACAGAGGAAAAAAACTCCTAGAGGAAAAATTAATTCTTCACTATGAAAACTGTACAAACTTAATCACTTCTGTAAAAATGATCACACATTTTGGAGTTTGGAGTTTTGCTGAAAAACTAATTTTGTGTCTTGAGAATTTTTTATGATGATTTAAATGTTCTCATTTAAAACAATTCCTCTCCCCTTACCTTGGAATTGTTCACTCCTACATTTCATGATCACACTGAAAGGTCCATGCTGACAGAGAGCACTGTTACACTGGTTGAGATAGACTCAGGTCCCGAATGCTTACGGGTGATTTGTTCATGTATAAGATGCAGTCACACATCTGTTGAGGAATACTCCTGGTCCGGGTAGCTCTGCTGGTAAACTGCAGAGTGAGATGCAGACTGAGCTCAGGGTGGGAGCCAGACACAAGAGGCTGTGAACTGCCGATGTTTGGGTGACAAAGGGCACCAAGGTGGGGGATATCATTCAGGGGAATGGACAGCAGAAACTGGGAATCACCGACTTTTTGGATAACAAAGAGAGATGAGAGGAGATGGGTGATGACAACCAGGTGGGGGGACAAGGAAAGGGGACAGGAGATGAAGACGGGTGAGGAAAAGAGAACCTTTCCTGTGAAAGGACTTTGAGGGTATAAAAGCCCAGGGCTTGCTTGACTGGGGTGCACCTTGGGGGCACTGGGCTGTTCCTGTGTTACTGTGCTGTGAATAGATGGCTTTAATGGAACGAGACATCTGAGAATCTGCTGTGGGAAACCTGGTCTGACTGTGGAGTGGGTGTGTGGGGAGCCAAGGGGGACACATGGGTCATGGGAGCTGCCCACCACAAAGTGGGAGTCTGGGATAGTGGGAGTGAGACTGACAGGGAGTCTTGTGCGTGGTCATACTGGGAAGTTTCCTTAACTCATCAGTCATGCAAGCAGAGGAGCTTTCTGATGTACCAACATATGTGAATTAAAAGTAAGAAAATTATATAATTTTGTCTAAAATGGGGTTTGCGTTAGGTGGCTCTATTCTTTGAAATAAATGAACAGAAATAAGCAGAAAGTGTCTGTAAACTTCTTTCTACTTGAAAATATAAAATGAAAGTCCAGTTTCTGCCATTTGATTCTTTCCACCACGCTGCTAATTGTCCTGCAGGTCAGATAAACTGTTTATAAAGAAAACTTTCCCTTCTTCTTTCTAGCATTGCTCACAACACTGGCTCAGTCACCTCATTCCTTCTCTAGCTGCAGTATCTACCCCATTGTTTCATTTTTATGTTTTGGGGTTTTTGGGGTTGTTTTGACCTTTTATTCTTTGAGCATTTCCTCTCCCTTTCATTGTCAGCTCTACAGTATTTATTCTCCAAGTTATCTCCTATGTCAGTATTTTTGAACTCACTCTTTTTCCTCTGATTTATAGTACCTTAATAGGACTCTTTCTGGAAGCAAGCCTCAACCTCACTCTTCATCACTTGTCATTCATCTGTCTGAGTGCCGACATCTGCACTTCATTCCCCTTAAACCTTCTTCAAGCATCCCTTTCTCCCCCTTCCTATTCAAAGCTTTCTGATATTAGGAGTATTATCTGTAGTCCCAACAGTTATTCTAAACACAAAAAATATCCTGTGCATTCCTCGGAGGTTTGTTTGGAGATCTTCATTCTCTTGCTAGTGTCATATACAAACCTCTGCCTACAAGCACTTTTGTACTTCTAATTCTAATATAAAATTCTCACTTGTTAAACATACTTGTGACTTGCAATTTAACCAGTCTCTCTTTCAGAAGAGCATCAGTATGACAGGCTCTGACCACAAGTATGTTTGATAAAATACTCTGTGGGGATAGAGCTGGTTGGGGCTGATAATGAACCAGCCTTAGGCATAAACTTAAGACTCTGGGAATCAAGCCTGTAGTTAGGACATTAGCAAGCCTGTTCATATAAGGCTGTGCTTCCAGAATGTTCTTAGTTCTCTCCCCTGACTGGTTGTTGTTTGCCCCATTATTTTTTTCATATTCCTAATCCTGGTTTGTGGTTGGAACCCTGCCTTTGGATCCTCAGATCTTTCTTATATGTATATACTGTTGTAGCCACCCTTTTTTCCACCTCTTGTGGTTTAGTCTGTACTGTGCGTTCACCTTTTGCTGTTTGTTATTTTGTCATTAATGTAGTTTTACTTTTTGTGTCACCCAATTGTGCCTGTCCTTTTGCTTACCACACCACTCCTGGCTGTCCAGGGTGCGAGGTCATGAGAGCCAAAACATGACAATATTCTAATTGCTTATCAGCCATAAATTGGGTTTTATAAGAAGACATTTCCTCTCTCTAGAACACTGTCATTTTTGGCCAGAATGAACATATGCTACCTGCAGTTACAGTTTAATTTTTCAGATGAGCACAAGTATCATAAAGATAAGCTGTTGCCTTTTGATGTATGTTTGAAGTACTCATGTTTTCTAACTTGATCCTATCTAATGGATACCTGTCAAGATTTCCAGTGTTGAGTTTCCCTGTACCCAAAGAAATTTTTAAAAGAAATTATAAAAAAAAAAAAAATAAGGGAAAGAAAAAAATAAATAAGAGACTATATTGCAGGCTGATGCCTGCAATCGCTACTGCCTAGAGGCAAAAGAAACATGAGGGAACAGTACTATGATGTCTATAAAACATGAGACAACACAGAGGTATTTTGGGGAAACATCAGCAAACCATTTTTTTGTGGAAAATATTTTCATCATGAAGTCCAATGATTATAAGATGTAAAAAGCAAAAACTTTATGACTGAGTGCTCCTATGATAATTTGTCAAGTTAAAAATGCACCTAACTTTGTGCCTTCCTGTAGGGAATGATTGCCTGTGAAAAAAAATTAATAACAGCAACTAAAACAAAGAGTGAGAATTTATTTTATGAATGTCACTACAAAGAAAGGTGAAAAACAGTGAAGTAAGTTGCTCATTTTACAGAATCATAGAGTAACCAAAGTTTGAAGGGACCTCAAAAGGTTTCAACTTTTTATAAGTTTCAACTTTTCACGGGAAAAGGGAGTCAGATGAGATTATATAGCACCTTGTCCAACTGCACCTTGAAAACATCCAACAATGAGCACCGCACCACATCCCTGGAGAGGTTGTTACAGCAAATTATTCTATTCATTGTAAAAAAATTCTTTCTTACATTGAAATGAGACCTCTCCCAGTACAGTACAGTGTTTCTCCCCTATCTTCTCTAGTTGCTCCTTCTGAAGAGAGAGCCTCAGTCCTCTGTACAGCCAGCCTTTAAGCACAGGAATACTCTGATGAGGTGCCCCTTGAGCGTTCTCTTTTCCAGGAAGAAAAGAACTGACTCTCATCCTTTCCTAATGACCCTTCTTTGGACCATCTCCAGTCTATCCAGTTTCTTCTTGAATAGTGGCAACCAGAAATGGACACAGTATTTCAGGAGCATCCTGACAAGCATGGAGCAGAGTCATTCTAAGGCAATGAAAATAGCTGCTGTAAATGATAATTCATCATTTATCAGGGAACAGTAAGATGACATTGTACCTGGAAAAGAAATGATTATAAAAGAATCTGAAATACCTAGAATTAACAGAAAATTTATTTTCTTAGGTTGCATTTTTTCTTGGGTTTTCTTACCTCCTCCTATTCATATTTTTTTCCATGATGCATTACCCTTCTTATACCCACAGAAATATTATACCTTTTCTACATGGCTATTTTATAACTTTATAGGTGCCTTCATGTTTCATTCTCTGAATCCAAATGTATTTTGTGGCTTTTGTTTCATAAGTAAATATAATAATAAAAGTAGCAGTGAATATCTGCAAAGAGCAGACCTGCTTTGTCCTTGCAAAGATATATAAGTGTTGAGATGAATATGTGCAAGGTAAATTAAGAAATTGTTTGGGTATTGACAGTGGTTTATTACTATGCAAACACAACAATAAAAAAAGAAAGAAAGACACAAAAAAAGTCCCCAGAAAAATAGCAGGCGCATAATGGTATCCTTGAGAGGATACGTTAGGAAAGCTAGAGCAGCAGAGGTATTAAAGCACAGTAGTTTAGATAATGAAGTCGAATAAATTGTCTTCATCTTTGTGCCTTCATTGTCACCAAAGTACACTGTGATAAATGAAATAGATTTGTCTGATGGAAATCATAAACATTCATATTTAATAAACAGTTATTAACACTTCTATAATATTGCTCTTTTATGTTCATTACATGCTTATTGCAATGCAGCAAGTTTGTTTCCTATCTCATTTCTCCACTGTCATTGTGTATTGCAAACCTGTGCAAGACAGGTCTATTTTTTATGTTGTACTGTACAGTATGTGAGTAACGCTCAGATCTTAATGGAAGTGTCACATCATTTTCAGATCAAATTATCTGGTTTTAACAGCTGAGGGGAATCAAATTAATCAGTAAAATTAGAATACAAACTAAATACAAACATTGTGGTTCCCAAGATGTTGACTGAAATATTTGGAGGTCACGTTTACCAGTTATCACATTAGAAGGTTTACTGGGGTGCTCTATTACTTATCATTAGTAGTCCTACATTAGGAGCATGCAAAAAGGTTTAAATTGCTAGGCAAATACATGGCTCAAGTGAATTTAATGGCACAAATAATAACTCAGATTTTATTTTTTTTTTCTCCTTAGTTTCTTAGAAACTGAGGTCCAGGAACAGAACAGAGAAGGTCAGAATATTTACTCCATTTTTGCCCTTGACACAAGCAAAATATTTACTTCAGAAAATCAAGGCTAGAATCTTCTAGAAAACAACTTCACAACATTTTGGAAGAATCTGGACAACTATCTGTATGTCTGGACCTATTCCTTTATATATCTCTTTTCTAATTTTCCTTCTGTGTGACTAAACTACAGGAGTGTGTCTTGTTTTTCTAGAATAATTCATAAACATAAACTGCCAGAAATAGGACATTGAGTCCAAATGTATGAGACTCTTAGAATATATGTTAATCTTTACCCTCTTCTCTCTGCACTCCCAATACACCCAAAAGCTGCTAATTATCTCAAAACCATCTGCTTTCAGTCTGCCATGGGGTTTACAATTACTAAATCAGGAGCACAGAAATAAAGACAAAAAGATATTGTGGTGGGTTGATCCTGACTTGATGCCAGGTGCCCACTAAAGCTCCATTAAGCCCCTCCTCAGCAGGACAAGAGAGAAAAAATATGGCTAAAGGCTCATGGGTCAAAGAAAGGACGTGGAAAGATGCCTCAGCAATTACCCTCATGAGCAAAACTGAGTCAGCCTGGGGAAAAATAATTGAATCTATTGCCAATCAAATCAGAACAGAATATAGAGAAGTGAATTCAAATATAAAAGCACCTTTCCTCCACCCCTCCATACTTCCCAGGCTTAACTTTATTCCTGATTCTCAATCTCCTCCTTCTCAGTGGCTCAGGGGGACAGAAATGGGGTTTGTGGTCAGTTCATCAGTTCAATTTGCTCCTGCACAATAATTTTTTTCCTTCTTAACTTTACTATCACAGAGATGCTGGCATTATCAGTGATGGACTCAGACTTGGCTGGAGGAAGGTCCCTCTTGGAACCAGCGGGAGGTGGGTCTGTTGGACAAGGGGGAATCTCCTGGCAGCTTCTCACAGATGCTGCCCCTCTAGCCCCTTGTCATTCAAACCCAGCACAGACATGTCAGCTTGATAAAGTTTCTTAGACCATGAGACTTTAAGGGGTCCAGGGTTAAGAGCCAGGCTTGATCATTTACTATAAGCATAGAAATGACTTATGATACCAACTGTAGTTGTGACATCAACGACACGTTATAAACACCAGCACACACAAATCTACACAAGTACATACACTTTTTATATATACTTTTTTATATTTTTATTCAAATTTATATTAATATATTTTTTAGATCCTACTTTTTTACTTTTGCTTTACTTCTTTTATTCAGGCATCCATGAGGACTCCTAATATTTTTTAAAAAGTCACAAAAGCTCCTCTGATGTTATCTTCAATGCCACTTGTTCTACAAGAAGAACTTTACAGAGTTTAAACTGTGGCATTGTTCATTTGCATAACTTATTGATCCTAAAGCAGTTAGACATCTGCTATTTATTGTCCTTGCTTTACTACTGGCCATGCAGGTGAAGAAGATTTTGTGTAATTTTGATGGAACATGGAGGATTCTCAATTACATGTTTTACAATAATTTCTCCGATGTGCATAGAAATTAGGTATATATAGATCTTTTTCCTTCCCAGTGGAGAAAGAAAAGAAAAAGAAATAAGTGCAGTAATTTTACAAATGGAGAAAAAACATGATTCTTCTTTTCATGCCAACATAAAAATGAGGAGAAAACAATTTCCCAACTCTGATGAAAATAATCATCCATATAGATAAGAATAGAAACATATCTTCAATGTTTGCATATAAAGAAGTATATGAACTGTTTAGTATATTAAAATCAAATTTCAGCAGTGTCAGAATGCTCACTAATCAATTTCAGATTAATTTTCTTAATTGAAACTAATTCCAGTGATACTTTAATGTTGAACAGCACATGCTCAGGACAAAATTTCTTATTCAGGATTTCCCCATGGGTATAAAACACTCTTTTTTAAAGTAGTTAAAAGATTAATGCTCATTAAGGATTAGAGGATTTTCAAGCTTCATCTTTTATAATAATTTTTTCAGTTAGTTGAGTGTCAAGACCCCTGAATATTAAGCTGTCTTTCAAAAAATGATACTGTTCTTCAAAAGATTATTTTTGACTCTTCCGTCTTCCTCCAGTGAAGTAAGTCAGCATGCAATCATACTAATTCATTTCTTTTCAGAGATGACAAGTGTTTGAAAATCTGTGTTACAGTGGCATGCTTTTTATTATTGATACTATAAGAGATGCAGAGTTTATTGTCTGAAAGAGACATTTGCAATCCAGCATTGCCATACAAATAGTGGGCTGTGATAATGATCTCATATGCAAAATTAACTTATCTTGATTTACTGCACTTACTTATTTTCCACCCTTTTCCACCTGCAGCATCTTGTTATAAATCTCAATTGAAATTTCTATTAGATTTTCAAATTATGATTTTGTGCAGTAAATAATAAAAATAGGGACCAATTCTTCATGGAGATCCAGATCAACCAGCATTTTTGACAACCGACATAGTTTGCTGTATAGGAAGATGACAGTTACATTCTACCCAGATACAAATGTTTTAACCCATACTTTGGAGTACCAAGGTGCAATTTTTACATCACAAAGATTTTAGCCTTTAATTTGAGCCTTCTAAGTTTGGAGAACCACCACTTCCATCTCTGATTTGTTCCGTGTTTTCTATTCAGACTTGTTTAACCATGGAGGAAATAAAACACTTAAAAAAGTGATCCTTTCCCCCAAAGCATGTACAGTGTGGGTAGCAAGTCCTCAGCCCTGATGCTTTCACTATACAAATGCGCTCACATTGGACTGCATTGCTCATTAATGTGGATGTAAACCATATCACCCAGGTTTCCCTGTAGATGGAAGAGAGAGGAAGGAACCACTAAGACTAACTCAGAACTTTTTATGGCTTAATCAGCCTTAAATTTTGTTGAAATATGTGAAGTTAAGTTAGGGCTTAGCCAGCATTTAACAATCTATTTAACCTATTTAGCATGTACAAAATAGAACAAATGCATTTTGTCGAACAGTGTGTGATGTTTTTAACATACAATACCTTGAAAAATTCCTCAGAAAAATCTTGATACTGGAAACAGAGCAACTGTATTTTCCTATAAAAAACACATGAATTGTCAGATTCATTATCTTTCTAGCCTCTAGTACAAATATAAATATGAACACCATCTCAGACTTTTTCTACTACTTGCTCAAAATTTTTGTCATGCTAACAAGCTTATTGGTCATGCCACTTTTTGTTTCTAATCACTAGAACAGCACTAATATTTTTCTAGAATTTATCTCATACTAAAATTATTATCTTATGATCCCCTCAACCCAGTCCTGAACTGAGGATAAGGTGAAATTTATTCGATGTTTTCTATCTTAATATTGTTTATACAAAGATGCTACCTAATTATTCCCTTATAACCAGAAATATTTCATTGTTTCCATGTGATTTATCTATCCATACCTATACCTTTAATCTATATCTGTATCTATATCTATATCATCTATGTCTATATGTCTAACTTTTTTATCCTATACCAAGTAAGAATTCTGAACATTTCTTCATGTTTTGAATTTTTGTTAACAGATTGCCTGTTCTGACTAGGAATGGATTTACAGATTTATCAGGATTTTATCTCTGGAACATTTATTCTAAATGTGTTACAACATATTAATAAGTAACAGTTGTCTTCATAGCTTATTCTATTAGTCACAGAATTGACATTTTAGAATAATTCAGGCTGATATTTTCAGTCTTGTTTAGGTTGAAAACATAACACTAACTTTTCAGTTAAGTTTTCATCTGTAAGTATTATAAGCAGTTATTTACTGATGATTGCAAAACTTATTGTGTAACCAATACATCTGTCTTTAAATACAGTTATTCTATCAAGTGCCATGGAATAATAGTTATTCCATCACGTAGTTCTATCAAGTTGCACTTTTTAAAAATAAAGCAGGTACTGAAGCTCTGTTCTTACCCACTGCATTTTGTTTACAGCTTCAGAAAGCACTTCTAATACATAGCATCAAATATCAAATTCAGCAGTATGGATTTCCAGTTGACACCTAAGAACCTCACAAAAGGCCTAGACCATCCAGGAACTATCAGTGTGCAGGTTTTCTGTATGAAACAGAAAATAAAAAATAAAAAATAAACAAATATAAGCATAGAGAAAGTACCAGCAACAGAAAGCAAATATACATTTATACACATGTATCACATTTTCATCTAGGCTTACTTGTGCATTTGTGTACATATATTATATGAAGATCTTTGTAGTTAAATAGACAAAATATAGTTAAGCAGTTTTATAATTCTATTCTACATTGTTTGGTGAACCGCTGCATATTTTAATCTGAGTGGATATGTGATCTATATGAAGTATCCTGATTTTGGACTAAATTTTCTTCTCCCAAAATCGACTGGTTTGTAAAATGATCATCACATCTGAGTACATGCTGTAATTTCCACATTCTTCATTTTTGCAATAGGTTTCAGCAGCTAATGCTTATTTTAATCTTCATAGCCTGGCATTATTAATCTGAACTTTAAAGAAAGTACAGCTTGTGTCTGTGGGTATTTCCAGTCATTTGAAATTAATTTGCCAAAGGAGCAAATAGCTCAATAATAGTACACAGGTGAGGAATTTATCTGGAAAAAGCTGTGCATATAGTATCTGGTGTATAAAAATCCCTTCATAAATTTCACCAATATGTTCATGTCTCGGGTATATCAAAGGTCTCAAATTTCAGGTTGTCTCTTACTTGAGATATGCTGGATAACTCTCCTTGTCAATCACCAGCTATTGAGAGATTCTTTCTCTGTTATACAGTAGGATACTAGCTCTCAATTTAGCCCTTGCAACTGGAACTTGTATCCCACAATACTTAGATAGCATAAATAATAATTTGGAGCTTTTTTGACACTTATCAAGGTCTCTTTACATGCTAACTCTTGGATGGGGGTATTTTTGAGGTAAAGGCATATGGTTAACTGGTTGCTTCAAATTATTGTTAACATTATTAGACCAAAAAAAAAAAAAAAATAGACATTAATCCAAATTTGACAAAGAAGCTACATTTTTTATGTTAAAAAAAAAAAAGGAACAGAAAAGAAAAACATGTTCTTGATCTATTTATGCTGTAATTAATTTAAACTGAAAAGTTCATTTCCTGCAGTGAGTGACTTGTAGAACTCACTTTCCTTACAGATATTTTCCCAGATTTTTTTTTTCTTGATACTACATATTACATTTAGAGCTAATATTATTTTTTTTTCCAGGATAGTTCATCTTCTCTCCTTAAACTTGTTTACATCTTCCCCTCTTCATCCATCCTCTCATTCCACCACTTATTTAACATTAATAAACTAATTAAATTAATTTGTTTCCAAAATATAAATTGATAATTTCATTTCTTTGGAGATGCATGTACTGCCTTTTGAAACCATCTGTACATGAATGGTCAATTAACTCCATGACTAAAGGAAAAATTAGATAGGCAGTTTGTAATTTTCAGAATGAATTGTTTCTGTCTAGTGATGCATGGAATAATTTTGGTTGGGAACAACCTTTAGAAATGATGTAATCCAATCACTTGTTCAAAGCAGAACTAGTCTCATAGTTAGGTCATGTTGCTCAGGGCCTTGTCAAAGCATGTTTTTAAAATCTCTGAGTTCTGAGACTGGACAGCCTCTCTGGGCAGCTTGTTCCCACGCTTAGTTACTCTCACGGAGAAATATTTCTTCTCTCATATTTTGCTGGAACTGCCCCTACTGCAACTTCTGATTGTTGTGTCTCGTTCTTTCACCATGCACCTTTGGGAAGAATCTTCCTCTGTCTGTGCAGGAGGCTGAAGACAGAAATTAAAATTTTCCCTTAGCTTTCTAGTCTCTATGCTAACCAAACCAAGTTCTTCCATCCTCAAGCATCAGCTGCTCCAGACAATTATCCCTCCTGGTCATTCTCCATGGGATGGACTCATTCCAGTTTCCTAGTGCCATTCATGTATGGAGGCAAGTTCTCCAGATGCAGGCTCACAGATGGCAAGTGTAGCAGCAGCAACACTACCACCACCACTTCGCCTGTCTGTCCTAACCTGGAATTTTACTGCATGGAAAACTAAATGATCATCAGATTTTTATCATAATAAGTCCCTCCTCCATTAATAGAAATGAAAAAAAACCCAAACCAATAAAACTTGCAATTGTGAAATTTTAAAAATTGTGTGGATAGATGACTCCATCTTTTTGTCTTTCTTTGTCTTCTCACTAAATGCAAATAAGCCAAATGGTTTCACATATAAACTGCTGCACATAATGAGGGTAATTACCATGAGTCATGTAGTTCAGGCTGAATATCATCTTATGTTCAAGACAAAAAGTTTTTATATATTATTATTAATAAAATAAGGATAATAAATTATTTAAATCTGAAAATAAGATGGGAGCCATTCAGGAAAGAGATGAGGACCCAAAATTTCTTTGTGTCTCAAAGCCTTTGCATGTGGGTAGGAAGTGTGTACCAAACTTCTGGTAGAGATAAAAGATCAAAGAGAGATGGCAGGAAACCAAAATAAGAGGTTGCATGTGGTAAAGAGAAGAAACAAGGCTTTTTGATAAACAGTTTTAAGGAAGGAGTGTGGAAATGAAGGTAAGAATACAAATTAACTTGGATAAAATATGGACACATATGGTGAGGAAGGACAAAACTGAAAGACAAATAATCAAAGCTAACGGCAGCTTCTAGCAAGCCTTACGTGTCACCATGTAGGATGGGGTTTTCGCTGCTTTATATTTGCAAGACCTTGCAGGTCTTGAGACAATGCATCTGAAGGACACAAAAATTGCAACCAGCATCCTAATGGTTAAGCAATGATTTTATTGTGAGAACTCTGCAAGATGAACTTGCACTCAAATTACCTTTTTGCACATGCATGGAGATTGCAATGTGTTTCTGAACTCTGAAGTTTAAGGTAATTGTGCAGTTACTCAGAACAGAATGTTTGCTGAAAGGGGGAACAGAAAAAAAAAAATTTGATCCCAATGTATTAGGATTTTAGTAGAGGGTAGTGCTTATTAAGGGAATCAAATCTCCAAAAGTAGGTGGTCATTCATTAGCTGGTAGCAGTTGGAGTCAATGATATAAGAGTCATTGCAATGGTATTTTTAGGTGACCTGGGGAAAGTCTTCAAAACCACTCTTTTACTCAGCTCCCAGATGACCATCTCAACATATGCAGCATTTAATGCTATTGTTCTGCCGGTTTTATATCTTGCTGGATATGAAACATCTCTTTAATATCTTACTGACATTCTAAGTGGCCTTTTCTACTGTTTCTATTGACCAGTTTCTATTGACCACTTGCAAAATTTCATCTGTGCACAATTTGGTCTACTCTGCAACAGAAATCAGTTAGGTATCACCTTGGATGCTTTGCTCAGGATGTTCATCCACAAATATAAACATAGAAATGTGCAACAGGGAGCTAATGGAACTGTCTAAAATTCCCAACCAAGAGCTTCCTGTAATAGTCAAATATTTAATTGTGAAGATTCAGTGGAAGACCTTGTATCTCAAGACAGTTGCACCTGCAATGAAAGTGACTGACTGGGGAGTTGCTGGATCATATAGAGAATTCATAACTGAAGTGTGCTGCATGTGCACATAGCTGCAGCCGTGATATTATGCTTCCCTGTAATTTGAACTAAAGAATGAACCTGATTTTTTGTCCTTATTATTTAGTTATCATTTAAGTCCTGTGACTATTTCCATAAGCTCAGGCAGGGTCGGTATATATTTAGGTTAAATGGAAGCATTGGGTGGGTTTTGGTTGGTTGGTTTGTAATCATATTAGCAATATTGTCTTTTGTCAGATATAATTTGTTTTTCCCTTTTTTTTTAAGAATGATTTATCTTTGAGGTACCATTACCATAAAGCACTCTGATTGCACTTCAGATCCAAAATTATTTGGTATATGGGTTGTTTGTTTCCTCATAAATCTCAGATTTTTATGAGGGAAATAAGTCTGGTCAACTTTAGTTATAATGTACAATACAAGACCTAATATGCATTTGTAAATAGGCAAATGTGCTGTTTATATTTGCATAAAATCCTACCCTGGCAGGTAAAAGGGCTGCTAATCTTATGCAGCTTCTGAAAAGAACTTACAGAACTCCTTTTCACTTAAGTATGTAAAATCTGAAGTTTTGGGGAAATTAGTGCATTTCTTGCACAAACTTTATGTTAAAATATAATTTTACAAACATTCTTCTTAATAATTTTCTGTAATATGTCTTTGAAGTAATGATTCGATCTAGCTGAAAAAAATTCTGCTCAAATAATTTTTTGATCCTGGAAAGATTCAGTTACAATATAACATTTTTATTAAAAAAATACATATTTTCCCTAGGATAATCCCAATTTATATAGAAAAACCAAATTTATGTAAAGGAAAATATTGTTATTTGGAAAAACATAATTGGAGGTCATATACCAATCCCCTCCACAGATTAGGATCTACACCCAGACTGGTTTTTATCTTGCACAGCTAGCCAAATATTTCATGATACATTCTTTTCATCACAAAGAGATATATTGTGATATTGATTCAGAGATGCAGCTCAAATGATATGAGAAAGGCTGTCTGAGGAATAAAAACTAAAACATATAGGATATAATTTTTGAATTCTACTTTGAACTCTATTTTTATTTTCTGGTTGGTTTTGGGTTTTTTTGCCCCACTCTTGACATGTTCAAAAATCTTCATTTAGGAGACACTCAAGTCTTCAGACTGAAGCAATCCCTGATGTACAACGGAAGTTCAGCTAAGCACTCAGTTACATTTTGAAGAATCACACCTTCTTTAAAAAGGAACCATAAATTCCAACTTATGATAATTTTATTATCCCCATCCTGTTACTAATGTATTCATGATCACGACTCTTTAAAAATTATTTTATGACAGGATTACTCATCAGCGTCTAACACACTCTTGCCTAAAAACAACAGCATTTTTAAAATATTTACCTAAGACTAATGAGGACTTCAATCCTAAGCTCTGCTTTCAGCAAATGTGTAGGCTTCTGTTCCAAAAATAAATGTGAAAAGAGTTGTTAAATATCTTATTAAAATGATGACATTTGGAAGATTTTAATTTTTTTTTTTTTTTTTAAGAAAGAAACGCAATTGCATATCACTTAAGGGTGTCAGTCTAAAGAAGTATAAAATTGAAACAAGTTTTGCATGCCAATAATCATGCAAGCATAGAATAGTTTGGGTTGGAAAGGGACCATGAAGATCATTTAGTTCCAATTCCCCTGCAATGGGCAGGGACATCTTCCCTGACCCAACCAGGCTGCTCTGAGCCAAATCAAACATGGCCTTGAACACTTCCAGGGACTGGGCATCCACAACTTCTCTGGACAACCTGTTTCAGTGCCTCACCACCTTCACCATAAAGATGTTTTTCTTAATCAAAGCCTATCCTGAAGCCCAGGTAAATTAAATCTGTAGCTCTTACATCATCAGCCGATGTAGTTGCTCCACCATAAAAAGCCACTAAGTTGGTCAGACAGGATTTTCTCTTGCAGAAGGCATGCTAGCTCTCTTGAACCTGTAGTCTGAGTTAACCACTGTATGTGCACAAACCAAGTGGCTTCGTACCAAAATAAGCCCTTCCAGTCCAGTGCTTAGAAAGAAATTGTGAAACTGTGGGTTGCTCTTAAGCAGCTGTGGCATTTCTGTTCTGCAGATGACCTTGTGAAGACTTACCAACCAGTTTTAACAGAAAGACTTAGGAAAACAGATCATAACTGATTGCCTTTTTTTGGAGCATGATAATATTTGACTTCAACTTGTGATGTGTTGAAAGCAAAAAATGAGACAAAGAAATGAATATCAATGACAAATTATTAACAGTCTTGGAAAGCCAGATTATTCAGAGCTATAAATGGTCACTAGCAATTTAATAAGGAGGCAGATAGGGTGGTGTGAAGTTTCCTTTCAGTACCTATTGCATGCTAAAAAATTGAATGGCTAGAATGTGCTGAACATCATAACTGGAAAGACAAGCTTTTATTGAACCTCAGGATAAAAAAATGCTCCATAAGATAAATAACAATTTAACTACACAAGTTATATCCCAGATAACGGAAGAATACAATTACATGAACAAAACACTAGTATTTATAGTTCAATACAAAGTATTTATTTTTGATCACACTATAATTAGTCAAATAGTGTCTAACTTCTTGTGATAGCATTCACAAATATATTTCAGATGTGCAGTTTTTATATTCATATTTTGTATGTGCAAAATAGATTTCATAAAGGTAAAATTCACACTCCATATCATTCATAAATTTATTATTCATAAATCAGTAAGTTGGAAAACATTTTTTGAATATACAAGTTTCAGAGTTATTTCTTTTAAAAGAGTAAAACTACCTCACTTTCTGGAGATTTTTTTTCTTAATCTAAAAACAAAATAAAATAAAAATATACCATTGCCTTCTATTACGTCATTGGCTAGGGAAGGGTTAATTTTTTTGCCGTAGCTGGGAAGGACTGTGGCCACAGTCTGGATGCAATTCTACACCACTTTATGTGAATGGTAGTGGGGAGAAGGGCCAAAAAACCATGGTGGACAGAGCAGACCAATATTTGTTTATTCCAGGGGACTTTCTCTGTGAATAGTTTCCTTTTCTTATACCTTTTGTTATTAATATTGTTGTTACTGTTTGTTCTCTTATTTCATTGTTGTTTCAAATAAATTTTTCGTATCTCAATGCATGATCTTTGCATTTTTGCCTCCAGTTGGAGGGTGAGGAAGAGAATGTTGCATATGGTTTTAGCTGGAGTACTACACTGAAGAACAGCATTCCGAAATCATGACATCTTGGAAGGGTAAAAGGCAGAAAGTTTCATAGATCTTCTTAAGATTGTACAGTTATTTGCTCATAACTTGGCAAAACTGTCTCTTAGGGACTCGTAACTTGGGAGCACTTCCCATTCATTTGGTTGGCATTAAAAAAAAGGGAGTTTAAAATATAAACAACCCAGCATATTATAACACATGTTATATTAGGTGGTAATAACTCAGAAAGAGAACAGGTTAAAATTTAGAGGAAGATTTCACAGTCATTTATGCTCCAGAACAGAAGAAACAGAGAAAATGAGAGGATATGCAACCCATGGCTGCATCTTAGTCTCACATATGTTTTGGAAAGATGCTAATTCAATGTGAATTCCTACTTTTTGAAATTTATGGGACAATTTCAAACAGAAGTGGAAATGATGATGCAGCCAAGATGAAAACATGAAAGTAATATAAAATATCTTAAAAACTGTAGCCAGAGGCTTAATAACTGGGCAAGTGTGAAAAATTCACATCTGGATGTGTATATGCACCATAAACACTGAGAAAGAAGCTGTGCATGATATCAAAGTGAACAAATGAGATACGCTGGAGACTTTCAAAGGTACAGCAGGCCACAGCAGGACTGCTGCCACTGACAGATCAAGGGCTTGATTCATTGTGTATGGCCCAAAATATAGGCCACATTTTCATTCACTGTCATGGCTGCTCAGGGGGAGATTAAATTGCTGGAAACATACGGTCACTTCAGTGCAGGTCTCTTATGTATAGATGTGTGCATGGTTTTTGAATTCTGAGAAGAAATTATTAAAAGTGTAAGATGCCAAATATAACAGCTTATATTCCAGATGTGATAGCTACACTGGCTCCCCACCAGATATTCACTAACAATGAGAAATTAAATTATTTTGGTGTTGGTTTGTCGAAGTTGTGAAGGCATAGTCTGGTGCATAAACCAAAATGATGCCAGTAATCAAGGTTCACCAGTTTTAATTAAAGTGAAGAATAAACAAATATCCAGTTGTCAAAGGGCATACTTTGGAAAGCAAAGGAAGCAATCTGTTAAGCCAACAAGACTGAAAACAATGAAAGCATTTGTAGAAAAATCTTGGAATACTTTTAACTAAGAGACAGGAAAAAAGGTCTGGTATTTTTTAACCCTGACAAAGTGTTGAAAAGACAAGGGTTCACCTCACTTTTCTTAATAGACACTTTAAACAAGAGGTCAGAGAGCAGAAGAGAACCACAGAAGCAGGAGTTTCAGTAAGGAAGTTTTGAGTTGCATTTTTGACATAAAATAAACTATCCATATGTATTCCTTTGTAGGTACTTAGAAATTAAATATATTGTGGGTTTATATGTGTGTTTATATTGCCAAGTTACCTAAAGTGGGGACATTAAAAACTTCATTCTTGAAACTAATAGGAATTTTGCAGTTTTTATGATCTCTGGAAAATGTCAAATAAAGCATCCAAGAGATGCAAAGACTTTTAGAAAGTTGCACTGGCAAATACATAGTGAAAAAAATGGAAAATCATCTCATTTCCTTAGGACGATCACCTTTCTGAAGGTGAAGTCAGATCAGAAAGTAAGGAATGAAGTAAGAAAGGCAAAAAAATTACAATACTAAACATTGCTAATTAAATTAAATAAATTGCTTATCTCCTTCAGACATTAAAACTGAAAGAGGAAAGCAGAAGAGGATCCTACCTCTTGTGTAAACTGGAATGAGGCTAAACAAATTTATTGTGGCTTAAAAACTGAAGATATAATTTGCTTCTATAATTTATTTATAACTTTCTGCTAAAGAAGTAAACCAAAACAAGGAAAATAAAAATTAAGACATGTATATAGAATTCTATCTGTCCAGATAGAAATAAATGTAGAGAAGAACTCACTGAAATAAAGAGAAGTGGACAAACTCTGTCCCACAACTCAGAAGTTACTGGGCCATCCTATTTCATCTGATACAAAATTGAGTAAGTTTGCCAAGCATCAAGTGATAAAACATGAGTGAAAAGAAAAAACCACTGTAACTAAAAATGACCACAAAGTCATCTTAGAATTGATAAAACTATTAATCTTAACCCAATAATATGACTATCTCTGCCACACCTTGACTGGCAGCATCAATTACTAAAAATTCAGCTCAAGTGTTCTAACAGAAATCCAAGGTAATTAAATTAAACTGACTGGATACTTAATGAATTATATTTTTTTCCAGTTGAAAAGAGAGAATCAATGGCTTACAAAATAGTTGTTCTGTCTCTTTTCACTGAAAGAAGGAAAGGAAAAGAGAGACTAACAAAATAGGATAGTACGCACTAAAACAATCTACAAGCCACTATGCTTGCCTGATATTTGGACCAGGTGTTGGCTCATGACAAGAAGCAGACATGACACAAGTGTTAAACATATATTTTCATATCCTTTCTTCAATATGTAAGGAACAGTTTTTAGGGGGGTTGTTCAGGTAGAAAAACAAGACTAAAAAGATTTATTTCAGTTCAGATTGACTTAAACATTTGATGGACCACATTTTCCAGCTTTACTCTGAAAGCACAGAATATTGTTCGCTACATTACTTTTTTTGTTCTTTTCTCTACAGACCCGATGAGTACTTGTCATAGTTTGAAGTCAGGCATTCACTAAGAGCTTAAAAAGCATTTGGGAAAAGTTTGTGTGATTAATTTCACGTCATATATTATTCTGTAAAAGCAGGAATATCAAATCAATATTCACTATTTTAACTACCAATCTGTTAAAAAAAAATATCTTTGAAATAGCACTGCTATTTGAGAATTCTTTACCTCAGATCTTGTTTAGCTTCCAACATTTCAAACCAATGGAAACAATCTCAATTTTGTCATTTTCTAACTACTTAATGTTTTTATTTTTGTTTCTTGATGGCAAAGTAGGAACAGAGAAATTGTATCATGTGGTATCATATCAACAACTTCATTTTTAATCAACAGGGTAAGAAACCTTATACCTCTTAGTAACTGAATATAGTAAATAGTACTGGAGTACCTTAGATCCTACCAATGCTGTAAATAATTTCTTGATGTGTCTACATTGCTTAAAAAGGTGCAGGGACAACACCTTCCTTCCAAACCAAGCAGTACAGAACAATTTCCATCATTACTTAGATCACATTCCCTTTGGTGCATTTGTTTCAGACAGAACACTCTGTCATCAGACCATGAGGTGAGTAGTAAACTCCCAGTGAGACACTGAATGATCAGGCGGCCAGTTCTTGAACTCAAACTGGTCCTCTTCTATTTAGCTGTATAAGTCAAACCATTAAATTAAAACCATTCTGGTCTGGGCTCTCCATGAGGTCACAAATTCCAGGGCACATACACCTGCTCTGACAAGGGGTTTTCCATGGGTTATGGGTGGACATCTTGTCCAGGGCCTGGAGAAGCTCCTTCCCTGCCTTCATTGATCTTGGTTCTGCAGGGTTGTTTCTGTCAAAGATTCTCAGTACTCTCTCATATTTTCTGTTACAGAGTAGTTTTCACTCCACCACCGGAGGGGTCAGCTTTGGCTGTCATTGGGTCTGGTTTGGATCTGGCCTGCACTGGGTCTGTCAGACATGGTGACAACTTGTTTTCACAGAAGCCACCCCTGAAGCTCCCCATCTACCAAAACCCTGTAATGTAAACTCAATTGCAAAGATTAATAGTTTCTTAGATATTTAGAAGGCTTTATATATAAGTAACAAAGATGAACTGGGAATCAAAATAGGATACATTGCAGTGCCTGATACTTATGTGCCATTAAATCTTACGGCAAAATTGTTCCTAAGTACATAGGATGTGTCACCCCTTGTACTGTGGCATGTAGTGGTCTTTTAAACTCACATGGTATTTATAGATTTCTTGCTGTCAACAGTCTAGTTAAAAATCAGTTCCAGAACCTTACTAGTTTAATGTAAAAATCATTCTTCTAATAATGATCTTAAATGCATTCATGGTCTGTCTGTATGAAGTGATTCATGATATAACAATCACTTTTTGAGTGCCTACTTTATGCTACCTGATTTTTCAAGATGACACATACAAACTCAATGATGTTTAATGAGTGCAGTCAAAAAAAGATGAGCACTAAAGATTAATTATAGACTGCATTGAATAGTCCATTTCTTCCTTTTCTAACTTACTGTTTGATACCTCAAGAAATTAATTGAAAAAATTGTATTTCCCAAATCAAGTAAACACTCAAGTGAAGATTCAGTCAAGGGCAAACTTTCTAAATAATCATAACATTGTTGCTCTTGCATTCTGAGAAAAAAGTCTATTGGCTTGACATTACACATTTTTTTTAATATTCATTGCACCTCCTTTTCAAGGTTATAGGGTCAACTAGCTAAGCTTAGTGATTCTGCAATCAATCTTGAAAATGCTGAGTTGTGTTCATGTGGGGGTATTCGAGTTTTGTTTATTTTTTCTTACCAGAACAATATCCAACAACAGCAAGCCGTTTGGTTGAATTAGTATGATGATAGATAGATTTTTTTTTTAGATGGACCATTATATATAAATTATATGCAAATGCATATGCTCAATGAATCAGATTTAAAAAAAATTAAAAACCCTATTAATTAATATAATGTAATGTAATCTAATGTAATGCCCGTCCACTAGAAATACATCCTTTCTAAACCCACAGACATGTTTCAATTGCCTGTAGTTATGAGTGTTTTGGTATTCCATGACCCAAGGAAAGATGAGGCTAATAATTTGCATCCATCCACAGTACATTGAGTTCTGGTTTTATTAAGGAATGCGATAAGGAAAGTTAAAAAAAACAAATATTCAAAAAGTTTAAATTGAAACTTTGATTATTGACTGAGATGATATTAGGACACCACTGTTCTTTTGAATGTGCTATGAAATAGGAAAATTTTTGTAAAAATCTTCTTGCAAAGGGCTGCAATGAAGTTCAGCAAGATGTTGCTGGTGATACAATTTATTTGGAGGTATCACCCTCACCTGGTGTTCCCTGTCCATCTTTCCTAAAGAGACTGTATCCTTTCATTTTGACAATCTAGTCACAGGGATCATTCCACCATATCTCTGTCATGTCAATAAGATCACAACCCTACAGGCATGCACATGCCTCTAATTCCTCATGTCTATTCCCCATGTTGTTTGGCTAGAGGCAATTTGGGCCTCTCCCTACTGGCTGGAGTGGCTGGAATTCCTTTGTGCTTCTCTTCAGGTGCTTTCCTGATGATTTCCAATTTCTCCCCACTCTCTCCTCATCTCTTCTCGGCCCTGGCATCAAACTGGTAGGAGAGGAAAGGACTGAGGGCTCTTTCTTCTGGGAACTTTACTGTTCTCTTCGCTATGAAAATTCAGACATCTCTTGTAACAACCAAATGTAAAAATAGTGAAATGGAATGTTTATAATGCCAATTATTTAAATAAATTACTAATTTTTTTTATGTTCCACAAAGTGACAGTGAAGAAGTCATTTCATGAAGTGGCTGAAAAAATAGAAATTTTACAGAATTTGTACATACTTTAATTTATATATATATTTATATATACATCTATTTGTATATATATCTTTTTCTCTATATACAGATTAAGAATGATATTTAGGGCCATGATCCTCTATGTGAAAAAAATATCTCAAAATATGCCCTAGATGTGAAAAGATTCACAGGTTTTGTAATAACTCCTGGACATGGACGCCGGAAATGCTTTTGAGAGGGAAACAGATCTTTACAATGTGGTCTGTGGTC
Organism: Poecile atricapillus; assembly: GCF_030490865.1. Lineage (NCBI taxonomy): Eukaryota > Metazoa > Chordata > Aves > Passeriformes > Paridae > Poecile > Poecile atricapillus. The sequence continues at coordinate 58,488,096 of NC_081249.1, read as the reverse complement.
CTGCATATAATATGGATAAGTATTTTTGTTACAGTTATAGATAAGGAACCATTTTTATTAGTAGAAATAAACAAAAATTAATGGAAATAAATCTGTGAAAGTTATGGAAAGTATGGTAACCACTTATTTTTAAAGAAGTAGTATGAATGTTATGCAGCAGCTTTATTGAATAGTCAGTTGATCTGTACTCAAAGTTCACAAAAAATCATATTTATAAATGTCTGCCATGATGAATCCAATATATTGAGTGTACAGATGCAACTTCATACTGTTTTGTATCTTTCTGTATATAAAGAAGTAACATAAACCTCACGATCAACTTTAATTTAAAGAAAAAATATTTTCCGGATTTTCATCTTGTTTTTGAGATTGTAATTTTCTTTCTTGCAGAAATTCACACTTTCTTTTTACTCAATTAAACTGTTAAATTTGATTCCTATGCCAAATCTCATGCTTCTGAATAAATGTGAGAATCAGCTTTGGCACCTCTTATGCACAGTGTACAAAGGTTTATAGCATTATCACCTGCAGTCAAGATCTTCACATTGCTGCAGTTTCTGTTTAAATGCTTATAAAACTAATATAGAGTAGAGTCATTCTCTCTTGATCTCCATTAAGCCTGACATGCTTAAACAGACGAATTGACTTTCATAATATTGGAATGCCAGTTGGTAAAAACCCATCTGATCTAGTCCTTTATGGAAAGTAGAGTAGAATGGGACTATAGTTTATAAAATGACAAATTTCAAAATAAATACCTGAAATCAGATTTGATGTTCAAAAGTCAAGAGTCATTTTTCAGAAATACTAAAAATTTACCAGTTTGCATACAGAGTATCTTCAAGTTCTGGAAAAAAAAAAAATACATTCTTTGAAAGACAAGGTATATTTCAAACACTATATAATCTTACCTAGACTGAATTTTCTACAATAACCTAGAGAGGCAATGGTGTTTGAATGTAAATTTTCACAGGTAACACACAAAAAATATAATACACCTGTAGGTATATTCTATACCTATCCTATAAATGTAGTCTCAGTACACCCTCGTTGTGGCCTCTGTAATACTTGTAATCCACCTAAGTGCTTTTATTTTAACTTTTTCTCTTGCTGACAGACCTACCCAGACTTGGACCTAAAAGCAATTCCCTATAAGCTGTAAATTAGTGTGCCACTAAACCACTGAACTCTCCGTGACACTATCATGGTTTTAAACACAGCTGAAAATCAAGCACCACACAGCTGCTTGCTCAACCCCTCACTCTCTCCCCTCACACCCCAGGGGAAAGGGAAGGAGAATCAAAGTAAAAATTGTATGTTGAGATAAGAACAGATTAATAGTTTAAAATTAAATAAAATACAGTAATCATGGTAAATGTTAATAAAAAGGGAAAATTAAGGGATGTGGAATGCAATTGCTCACCACCTGCCGACCAATGTCAGAGCCCCTTTCTCAAACGCAGAGAAGCTGCCCTTCTGGATAACTCCCCCCAGTCTACGTACTGGGCAGGATGTTCTGTGATGTGGAACATCCCTTTGGTCAGTTCAGGTCACCTGTTCCACCTGTGCTCCCTCCCAGTTTCTTTTGGATCCCGCCTCACTGTCAGAGCATGAGGCAATGGAAAAATATCCTTGACTTAAGACAAACACAACACAGCAAAAAGCAAAAACATTAGCATGTCATCAACACCATTCTCATTACAAAACAAAAACACATCACTGTAACAGAACTGAGAAGGAATTAACTTTTTCCCATCTGAAACCAGGACAGACAACTCACCAGCCTGTTCAACTCACATAGATTGGTCTGAAGAATATTGTCACAATGGGTCTAGTCAATTGTGCCCTCTGTTACATAATGGAACAGGTTTTTGATGGGAATATTAGATGGTAAGGATCACACACTTAGATTGGTTTTATTCTCCAAAGTAAATTACTTTTATATCTAGTATTTTGATTTTACCAGGACCTGTAAGTCATTCCTGCAAAGTTGATTTCTACTCAATAAGATCTAAATCTTGTCCTCCCAGCTGGTCAGACGCAGCTGTGGTTAATCCCACTTTGGGAAGTGCTCCTCTAAGCAAGTACTTCCAAGATTTGGAAGCTTTGCATTATTCTGTGTTTGGCCTTTTCTTCAGCTGCTAGTACTGGGCCAGGTACAGCTGCATCACCTCCTCAGGTCCCTGCTTTGGGGTCAAACCCTGGCCTCACCAATACAGCTGCTGTGGCCTGGAGGAATGGAATAAAAGGGTGAGGTTTAGCTACCTTAAGAGCCAGAGCACAGGTGCCAGGCTGGAAGTACAGCCTTCGACTAGAGTAGCAACTGCTGTGGCAACTGCCAAAACTGCGGAGAGCCTTCCAGAACCTTCCAATGGCTGCCAGAGACCAGATCCTTCCAGATCCCTTCCAGCTCAGATGATTCTGGGACCTGCACCATGGCACCAAGCCTTGTGTTCCCTTACCTTTTTGTCCCTTTGTCCTCTGCAGGGTTGCAGCATACAGGACCCCAGGGGCCAGGAATGGCAGCTCTTCCTGCATCCCACTGGGCTCACACCCTATCCTTTCCATGGGAGCCCCAGAGGCCCTGCCTGAGCCCTCCACACTGCACAGCCAAGATGTAGTTCCCCCAAGGCCAGTGCTCCTTGCTGCCCATTCAGGTGTCCTCATCCTCCAGCCAGGGCCTCACTGCCTCTGGAAGGGAATCCAGCAGGCCCAAGCCTCCCTCCTGGTCTTTCCCAAGTGCAGTTTCCCTTGCATTGCCAGGCAGTATTCAGGAGTCAGCGCAGAAACAATCCCACTGAACTGTGCAACAAGGCCTCCACCCTGGGCACACCTATGATGTCCCCACCCATCCCAGAACCTCCTGTACCTTGACTGGCCCATCCCATCCTATCCCAGAGCTCCACAAGCCTGGGGCAGGACAGCCCACTACACTGCCTTGCATTGCACTGCATTTATCCACCAAGCTAGTGATTTTATCATGGAATATTATCAGGCTACTCAGGCATGGCTGCCCCTTTGTTAACCCATGTTTATGGTTTCCAATCACTGTCATGTCCCTTGTGCATCTAGAAAGGTTTTCCAGGTTTATTTGCTCTATCATCTACCCAAGGACTTAAGCAAAGCCAACTGGCTTGTGGTTCCCCAGACCTTCCCTCTTCCTCTTCATGAAAATAGGATGATATCTGCTTTCTCATAGTCCTTAGGAATCTCACCCAATCACCATGGCCTTTCAAAAATAACTGAGAGTGGCCTTGCAATGATGTCAGTCAGCTCCTTTGACTTTCATGGGTGAATCCTACATGGAGTTAGTTTCCTTGCAAACATAGTTTAAACCAAATAAATAAATAAGTTATATCAGTGTATCACAAAATGGAGCTGAACTTTCAATACAATAGACTCTGGACTGAAATATTTTCTTGCTTCTTCATTAAACAACATTCAATCCCAACACTTTAAATCCAATTGTGCATTTGCACAGTAGAACAAAATCAGAGCTTAAAGTTGCTATGGTATCCTAGCAAAGGATATATGACTGAAATTATGCCGGTTTCAGAAAAAAAATGGTGATTTTACAGGGGTTTTTACGTTTGTTTGCTTTTTTGCTTGTGAATATTAGCTGAATGAACCTCTTTTTTCTCTCACTGCCTCAAGGATTTCAGGTGCCTGTCTCAATGCTGTGGAAGCTAATTCTGAGACAAACTGTCCTGATGACCCCTCCTCAGCCCACTGCTTAGTTCCAAGGAGCAAAGCCCCTGACATTTTAGTTTTACATGTGATCTGTTTGACTACTGTGTGCTTATGGCATCCAGCAGAAGAGGTATTGTTTATTCAGCTCCTGCTATAGTAAAATTTACAGTGGAGTCCAGCAAACTGGGATATGTTTGTTCTCAATAAATGGTACTTTCTTTTCAATGCAGAAGCTGTGCTGTTGCCGTTGACAACCACAGCCTGCTATTAGCATGCAGCCATTATGTTGCAGAAGTATTGAACACAAGATGAAAGTGTTATCTGCTGTTAATTTGTAAACAATGCATAGCATGAGCATCAACAAGGAAGATTTTCTAGGAGGAAAGAAGGATTTAGGTGCCAAAATCATTGTAGACTTTGTCAGGCTTAAGGTGTCAGACAAAAACACACATATAGGAAAACCATTTTAATTATCATTATAGATTATGTAGAAATTTTACAAATTCAGAAAGAGTCTTCAACTTTCAACTCCATTTTATCATTTAACTTTGGACTAATTAAACAAAATTATACCCAGCAACTTTTATGAAATGTTCATTAATAATTCTCCTGGTAGAGGTAGTCACATCATAACTGAATGTCAACCCTTCATTAGGGACTGGAAAAAATTTCCCTAATAGAGAAATTAACTAAAATGCCACAGAGTGTTTTTGGAATTTTTTAACTGATCATGCTGAAGTCACTGATCGTACAAAGCTGCCCTCAGTGGGATAGAGGAAAGTTGATAAATTTTAGAGCAACAAAATCTCATAAATTGTCCTTTGATTTGAGGCAACTAACTTTTAATTGGTGGTAGCAGTTGGAATTATAAACCACTAACAATGTACATGTTTAGAATTTACTTAAATAATGTTAGAATTGGAAAATGGCAATGAGTTGAGTCACCTACCACTACAAACTGCTCCAGATCTTGGCCAACTAAACACATCAGAACATTTCTCTACATTTCAACAACACAAAAAAATACATTGGCCAGACTAATTAACAGGTTTCTTGTGATTTTTAAACATTTTTATGCATCTAAATGGAATTATATTAGATAAAGACCAGGCTTTAGAGCTACACTAGATAAAATTATGAAATATTGAACAACTAATGTCAGAAGAGTTCAAACTTTTCAAAATATTTTTCTCTTTACCTCAGTGGACTTAAGATAATTTTCACCTAGTGCATAAAAAAATGAATACAAATCTGTCCTGAGGTGATCATCCAAATCTTTTCAGAAGCTAAGTTATCCTCTTCAATTCCTTTTGCTAGCATTTACCAGACTTCTGCTGATAATCACTCAGGGCTTGCAATTTAGTCTTCTTAGAAGCTACAGGAATAGGTTCAAGAGGTAGCAGACAAGATGCCACATAGATGAAATTCATATTTGCGTCTGATTTCCAAAGCTCTATTCAAGGAGGTCTGAAATGAGAGTCTCAGAGTAGGCAATGCACCATCTTTGTGATATCCTCTGCCCTGTACTCACTCCTTGGTGTATCTCTGGAGATACATGTGATCCCCCAAGTCAGGTCATTGGCCAGCAGTATGGGGCTATTTCTTCATTACCATCAGATAATTCTTAACCTTGAGCATTTCCATGGGATTCATCCGCATCCTTGGCAAATACTGTGGTTAGTTTATCATCTTGCCCACATACCAGGTCACTAGAAATTGGTGTTGGTACATATTTTTCTAAGGACTTGAATATCACAGGATACTGTAGGTCATATAAGCACATCCATCAGAATTTCCTAAATATACCACAGTGCATGTCTCACATATGCCATGACAATGTTGGCCATCTGGAGTGATTGTTTTACTTTGCAGATCAAATTTGGAGATAAGATGCTAGGTTCTGTGCACAGGATGTGTAATTCTGTCCCAGTTCCAGCCTTTGCTGGAATTCTTCCGTGATGTCTGTTTTCCTCAGTCACAGGTAAAATCTCTGTTGAACTCTCTCGGCATATGATCATCCCCCTCACAATCCAGGTAACATGCCTTCCAAAACTATGAGAGTAGTCAAGGGGTGATGCAGACAGTAGCCTTATCTGGGTTGTGCTTGAAGAATATAACATATTATATGTTATAATTATATTATATATATATATATATATATATATATATATATATATATAAAATTGTAACATATTATTAATATATAAGCCTCTTCCAGGAATGTTTGTTATGAGCTGGTTTCTCAATATGGATACTAGTCAAAGTGTGTATTCCTCAGGAAAAGGTTCATGCAGTTGACAGTGATGATAGAATCAGGTATCTGATTCTACTGGACTGTTGAACTCTGACTAAATGCATGTGCCTCATCTGCAGTGGTGTTTAGACATGTTGTAAATTCCTAAAGCAGGGTAGATGAATGACACCCAATGAATGACATTACATTAATACAGCAGTCGGCCAAATGGGACATTGATAACAATTTTAAAAATATTTTCTGCTCTAGAAACCCTAATGTGTTTAAAAATGGGCTTGTGATGTCTAAGTAATTTCTTTTTTATCACTTAAAATCTAATGAAAGCAAAAACCAAGCAATCCTTGTTGGTGGATATGGAGTATGGAGATTACAGGAAATAATTGGAATTACTGAAAGTAATAGTCTGAAAGTATGAGAGTTAACTACTGACACATCAAAGGAGTCTCTGTCAGCAATCATAGTGGCAGCTAAGAAGGAACAAGAAATGGATTCTTCTGATCTGAACCAAGGCTTCAAACTGTACCTTGTCAGTAAAATCCTGGGTGGTGGAAAAAGTTGTGCCTTTGCCGATCAAAGTCAGAACAGCATTTGATTATGTAATAGATTTATTTCAAGACTAATTTATTTTTTTTTTAATAAGATAGAGCTAGAATTAACAAGTGCTATTAAAGAGGTAAATAAATTCTGATGAAAAAGTGAGGGAACATGTGACAGTAAATTTGGATCTATTATGAATTTCATATGCACAGTTGGGAAGAGGAAACATTTCAATTGATTTTGAAACAAATGGGCAACCCATAAAGTTGACCACATTGCTCATATAAGTATGTGTATGTTGTGAAATCTAGATGTCATGAAATTGTAGAAAGCTATAAAGAAAGCAGTTACAAAGTTAAAAAGGATTAGAGAGAAAGGTACTGCTTAAGTTTTCAGCAGGTGTGTAGTCATGAAAGTCGAAGATAAACTGTGCACTGATAACAGAGACAAGTCCATGACCCAATGCATGGTCAAAAATAATACAAAGGTTAGAAAAATATCAAAGCTGATAGAATGATAGCACCAAGAAGAAAATTATGAAAGATTGAAGCATGATTTCATTTGTTCTTTAATACCAAAAAAGTAATGATACTATATTTCTAGCTGAAGATACCAGATAAGAGCAGTGTTAAGCTCCAGAGGGAATAACCTTACCTATTTGGAAAAGTAAAGAAAAAATATGTATCTCTGATTCTAAAACTCTAATTATATTGCCTAGTTTCTCTTTAGCCTATTAGGGTTCTTACCAATTTTATGTTTCTATTGTCTTTGAAATAAAAAAGAAAACTAAAAATGGGATTGAATGCAGCATGGATTTGCTAAAGTTTGTTGAAAAATGTTAAAGAAAAAGAATAAGATAATGCATTCTTTTTGATAAATTATTTTCTAGACAAGAGAATTGTATTAGGATTCATGTATCTGGACTTCAATAGAAACAGCACCAGATGGAAATTATCAGCCTGTGTGAAGAAAATGAAGATTTGTACTAGGATAATTGATTATTTAAAGAACTGTTTGAGATGTTTTTCTCCATGTGTAATGACAGAGAGGAAACTATCATAATTAAATGAGGCTAACTTTGGAATAGCTGACACGAAGAAGACAGACAACTATTATTTAATGTTTTTACATGTAGGGGAGTTTATTATTTTTTTTTTTTTTTACCTCTTAATTACCTCACTTGACAACTCTAAGTTGAGAAACCACTGTGAAAACAGAGGACTAATTAAATGCACTAGGAAAATGAGAATAATCTTGATGAGCAAATCAGATTAAATTTAAGAGCATTAACTCAAAATTATCTGAAAATTGGATTTCACTTACAAATTATGAGATTTTCAATTGAAAAAGAAGAGGAGGAGAAAAGATTCAAGCTACCTATCTCCAAGTACAATGACATTTAGTTCAACCCTTGGATGGCACATTTTAGACATTTACACCAGAACTGATGAACCTAAACTCCTTTTGCAGTCAGCAAAGAGAAATAAGCACTTTCAGGAAGTGAGGACTTTAACTAGTTTTAGGCATCTGCCTTGGGATAAGATGAATTGCTCCCTGAGACTTTCTTCCCTCTGTGAAGCAAGAATAAACTTCTAACTAAGGATTAAAATAATTAAAATTGCAGTCTTCTTGGAGTCAAGAGAATACTATCCTAGTTGGCTACGACATGTCATCAGATGTTCCAATGAAAATGGTAAATGAAAACTTAGGATGTATTAAATTAGGCAGTAGAAACAGACCAATACTGAAATTATCAAATACACAGATGAGATTTCATCTGAAATACTCTGAACAGGATATACATGATCAGAAGAATCAGGAAAAATTCACATCTGAAACTTTTTCAGTTTATTAAATGGATTGACAACACACTTGATTTGATAGTCCAAGAAACTCTATCCTGTTAAAGTCTCTGATATTGTATAAAGGATACTATTGTTTTGTGAAATATTTCAGCAAGTAGAAATTAGCGCCTGCAGAGAAAATGTGTAAACATACTTTTGCAAACACTAGTGTTTCAAGAACCCTGTTAAGTAGAGAAAATGATACAAAATTTGCTACAAATTAGATAAAACCTAAAATGTTATCAAATTTTGGGAGCATTCACATTCTAAAAGAAAAGCGGAAGTGAAGCTTTATGATTCAGTCCCATTCCTAATTAAAAAGCATGATAACCATCTTTTATAATGAAAAATTATTTTCACATGAATTATTTAATTTTTTTACCCTAAGTTAAAATACTAATTAGTAATTATTGAACATGTTTGCTAATAAGTAGTATTTTCAAGTTATGTTTAAATAGCTTTTTATTTCATACTGTAATTTAATTACAAACATAAATTGCACACAATAATTAGTAATACTGAGAACTGATACAGCAGGCTAAAATTTGCTTTACTGAAATTTGCCTTTAAAAACAAGTTATTCACAGTGAGATCTTGTGCCATACTTTGAAGAACTAAATTCAGGCAGTAAAGGAACCTTGTAAGGTAGCCTTCAAGCTCAGAACACCTATACTTAGGTGTTTATATGTAAATTTCTGTGCATAGGCTCATTGTCTAAATTGCCATGGAAATCTATAGAAATTTAATCAGTACAGTGAATGGATCTTAGAGAGCTTTTAAGCCTTCAGGTGTGCCACTCCTAACCCACACAAAGAACAGTGCAATTTAAGGAACTCTAGGATATCTGACACAAGATGTGGAGCAGCAGCTATGTGGAATAATCTGAGGCATTTCAAATGGCATTAGATGGAAGTATTCAAAAGGCGTGTGGTTGTGGTAGTTGGGGATTTAGTGGTGAACATTCTGGTGCTGGTTAGTGCTTGTATACTCAGTGATATTAGGGCTCTTTTCCAAACATGATTCTGTGCCTCTATGATATCTACTTGAAGCACCAGAGCTTAGCCTCAGAGAAACCCTGTGATGGACTCAAAGCTTATTACATCAGCAATGTTTAAAACTAAAATTTTCTTTGCAACATGGGTATGCAATATGAAATTTACTTCTACAGGAGGCAAAAAGCCAACACTGACTGAAAAAATTCAAGAAAGAAATTAATTTTAAAATCAGTAAATATAATGGAGTAGCTACAGTGTCCAACTGAATAAGCAACTTGTCCTACAGTAACTAACAGCGTGCTGAAGTTTCACAAGAAAAGGAATGAACTGTAAGCAGAAGGTTATGTATTCTGCTGCTCCTTCACTGTTATTCTTTAGAGGAATTGTTACTTGCATCTCAAACCAGCCTTAAATCCCCTAATGGATGTTATGCATACCTTTCATCTTATCCAAATGCCTCTTTTCCAGATCAGAGGCAAGACTCCATCCTGAATTTCTGTTGAATTCATTTGGCCATGCAATATGAGCACTCATTGAAGATACCTTGAGAAGACAATGATCTCCATTTTGTTACTTCTTCCCCTTCATTTCAGTCTTCATTCTCACAACCTATCTCACCTGTTTTCTCTCTCTTTATAGCTGCTACAACCTAATCTCATTTGTTTTGCTGTACCCCTCACCCTCTACAGACACAGACATACACACATGTTCATGCACACAATGCACACAGAGCTAAAAGACCTTGCTTCACTAATCTGTTTTATTTCCCCTATGCTCTTATACATATATGCTCCTTTCCACTCAAAAAAGCAGATACAATCAAGCAAACAGCAGTACCATCAAGTTGTGTATAAAATGAACCTAAGTAACCATCTAATTATTCTCACTCTATTGCTGCTGCTCTTTATTGCTCTCACTTATTGTGTCATCTTTCATATTGCAAGACTGTAGGCTCCTTGGGGAAAGGACCACATCATTTATTTTCTCTTTGAAGTACCTTCAGCACCTCAAGCTCTTTGCAAGTAACAAATAATAATAATAACCATTAATCAGGTAATGGGATCAGTAGAAAACACCAGTCATTGGCAATTAAAATCTTAACAGTAGGCAGGTTACTACTTCAGAATTTAGAAATCCTTTTCTTTCTGCTCCTTTCTAATTAAGTAGCCAACTTGGTTTACCCAACATAAAACACAGGACCTCTCAATTCACTTTCTATTTGCCTACACTTTTTTTTTTGCATCAGACTGAACGGATGAGTAAAATTTATCCTTACATTTAAGTGACCTCCAGTTTCAAATATACGCCTGTTTTCTGATCACTCCAAATAGCAAAGGAGATTAAACTGAAGTTATAGGTTCAGTTGGGAGCACACTGAAAATGCTACAGCTGAAGGAGCAGGTGATATTACTTGATTTTGTCAGTTGCTATTGAAATCCAATGAGTTTTCAGCACCTAACTATTATAATCAAAGATGTCTGAATCCAGGATGACACAGCATTTCCATGCAGCTGGTAACAAGAGGTATTTTTGTATTGAAGCTTATCTTCACTGCTGGAAACAGGCAAATGAAGGCACTTTTGCACCTTTTCTTTTTCGAGTCCTTTTCTCATAACAGTATAAAAAATGTTTTCAATAGAATTTCTAAATGACCAGTTGATGATATTAAGGGTTTTTTTCCCCCTGACTGGTAATGACCAGGCATGTAGTCTATTCCTGCATGTCATCTATTAACATCTTACTCCATTTTTGTCTATATCCAAAACTGTCATTATAATTATTCTTTACAGTTTTAATTATAGCAAAACACCATATAATGTTGATGAAAGGCCTTTAATTTCCCTTCTAGGACTTAGAAAATTTCCAGAATAAATAAGGGAAAGATGCTTTCTTTATTGAAAAAATAAAGTGTTTTAATTGAAAATATTGATAGAGGCACACTTTATGCAGCTTTAGTGAATACGTCAGTTTAATCTCCAAACATTTCCCATTTTTCCCAAGACCCATTTTGTTTCCTCCCCAGTTCTATCACTGTTTCCAATATAATCTAAAGGTTTATTCTACTTAGCATTACCTATAGCTGTTTTCTTCCCCTGATCTGTCTATTCATATTTTGAATGTTAAATCATACCTATTAATGTTCATCACTAAATAAATCAGCTACGGAAATACTTGCATGTCCTTACTTTTTCTATATATTTTCATATCTAATAATTGGCTCTAAACTAATCCTCTGTTTTAACCTTGTATTATATGTAAGCTCATAAAAGGCATGTGCACATGGCTTCTATATATTTGTATATCAACAGATGAAACCAAAAAGGCTTATATAAAAAAATTTTGAAAACTCATTTCTGCAGAATGCCAAAGTTTACAGGAGATAAGTAAAAAAAATAAAACAAGTAAGGGAATGGAGAGGAGGCTAATAAGGGATTTTTTTTTTTATACAAATATTTATTCACATATATAACAATTGTCACAGAGATACAGATGTCTCCTATGCTTTACTCTTATTTTTTATTCTTTTAGCCCAGTAACTCATTTAAAATTTGGATTACAACCTCCTGGGGACACAAGACGTATTTTATTTCTGCTGTGAGACACACACAACATACCTTTAGGGATTTGACACTGAATGCCAATGTGGATGGCTTCATTTCTGTGATTCATATTTCACATGCTGCCCTGATATTACTTCCCACAGCATGTAATTTGGAGAAAGATGTTATTTTCCATGTCTTTAAAAATTTGCCAACACAGCTGCCAGAAGATGTGGTTAGAGCATGTGGTAGCACTCTTGTGATATTTTATCCACAGAGTGGAAAAAAGTAGCATCAAAATCCTCTCTCAGGAATTTTTTAAAAACTTGAAATCCCAGTTTGCATGTGAGAATCTTGAAGGATATCCACTTTGCTACCATGTGATAATGCTTGAGATGTTCAATTTTATTGGTTCTTCCAATTATGCTGGCTGGATTTGCATGCCTCTATGCCCTGTTGATATATTTTGTGCTTAGTGAAATGATAGAATACTCCCACATTCAGATTTTAATTATGAAAACTTCCTCTCTCATTGATTCATGACAAAATATTCTAAGTGTTGGGGAGAGTGACTGTGAAGAGAGACTGTGGACTATGTATAGGAGCTCATCCATAAACTAACTGACAGAGCAGGACTGGATGTAGAATTAGGGAAAGAAGTATATAGGGGAAGAGTTTACAGGACCATAGTTTTCCCCCTACTGCTGGAGAGGGATCACATTTTGGCAACTGAAGATTATGGAAGAAGTGACAGGAAGAAATAAAAGTTCATTAATCCATTGCCTGTGCTTTAACCCTGAATTACTGTGAATCTCTTAGTGTTGTGCTTGATATTTGCTGTTTGACTTTTCTGCCCCTGAACCCTAAGTAATTGTTATGACATGGTGAGTGCTGACACTTTGCTGCTAAAATGTCTGCATTCACTGCATTATCACTACAGTGCTGGGAGTGTACTGAAACTCTGCTTTGATCAAGACTGATAACTGATAGTGTTCTCACCTACTGGATGTGGTATACACTTGCCCTTTCTCCATTAACCCACACACCAAGTAGCTAAACCATGACATTATTTAATAACAAAGAATGCCTTTCTCTAAGTTGAAAAAATGCTGGTTGGTTTTTTGTTGTTTTTTTTTTTTTATTTATTTATTTTGTTATGCTGCTTGAACTTGATATATTACAAGGCTTCAGTAGCATTTGATTTACAACATTACAGCCAAGACTCTTATTGTTAACACTAAGCAATGCTGTTGCAGGCAATGGCTTCACATACATTGTACTGCAGCACTGCACCCTTTGGTTGTGACAGAATTTTTGCTATGCTACTCAGTGATCAGGCATATATTGAGCAAAATCACTGAGCTGGGTTTTATAAATACATAACTGATGATTACATTTCCCTCACAGCCTCATCTGCAGTCTTATGCCTTGCAGTTCACTGCCTTTAACCAGCGTGTGTCTCTGGTAATTGGTTTTCTTCTGGCATCGTTTCTGGAGCTAGTGTTGAGTGGGAGTATAGTGCAGGCTGTTCTTGTCCTTTCATGTGGGAGGAGATACTGTGATTTCAGCCAACACCTCAGCATTTAGCTTCTGAGCTGCCCAAAGCCAAGCTATTCCCATAGTGTTTAAACAAGATTTATGTTCTGAGTTCGGGACTGGCAGTTATTTTATTGTGATATTCTGTGAGCCTGTGCAACCAAGGGCCTTGTACCCAGCAGTGTCTGTGAAGGATAACGTCACTTTTTGTGAGGCTTTCTTTGATCACACAGCTGCATCCAGGGGAGAAGGAGTGACTTTGGGGAGAAAAAGGGAGGTGATGATATTTCCCTCAGATAATAAGTCATTAGAAGAGGAATCTTAGTATCTGGCTAACAAACTAATAGGTCAAGGAAACTACACTTGCTAAAATTTTGAAGAGGCTGTTTTCCTTTGCTGGCAATGTGCTGGAGTGCTTTTTGTAAAAAATATGTGCTGCCTCTTTAATTGAAAAGAGATTTGGTTTAAGGATCCTAGCTCTGGACAGTGGCCTTATAGCTCCTTGTTCACTAGAGAAATATTTGTCCTTCCAAATTTGCAACCATTCTTATTCCTTCAAGATTTCATTTGAATATTTTCTTCTCCATGGCTGCTTGTGAACACTTGATCCCAACATGCATTTATCAGATGTCTTCAGCCAAATGCCAGGGAATGAGATATCATTCATCATCCTTTGTACATCTTTTGCTGCAAGACTGCAACAGTGTGGGAAGATGACTGGCAGTAAAATTAGAGAAAATTGGAATGCTGAATTCACAGGGATTATAACAGTACAGAAAATATAGGGTGAAATGCCATTGCTGCTTCCTGGACGGAACAGGGTTGGCATGCACAGAATCTATTTCAAGATGACTGTCCACACACAGCCTGCAGCCTTAAGTACATGTTGGGTGGGGCTAAATGGAGGGTAGAGCAGAGTGAACATACTGTGGTCAGGCTATGTAGAAATCTTTGCAGGGATGGGAATTCAATGGTGTCATGTAGCTGATAAACCTCACAGTAGCTGCCAGCCAAGGGAGATAGGAGAAAATGTCTTGCTGCCAAGCCAGCAACTGTTGATGAATTTGGTTTACTATTATCTGATTATAATACTAACACACACCTCCAACCCAAAATTACCAGCCTCCAAGGTACGACCACCCCTCACTGAGGAGCTATATATTTTATCAACTATATCTTTAAGAGAGGAGCAAGAGAATTTTCTACCAATAAGTAATAGAAGCATGTATGACTAAAGTCACTCAAGCTCCACTTAAACGTAAAGAAATAGTACAAAAATGAGTTAGGGATGGGAAAATTGGAGTAAGACTGTATTGTAATTTCTGAGATTGGTTTGATGCCTTGAAATGGCTGCCTAGAACAGAGGTTGGATGGAGTTAAGATAAAGTGGGTATTGATTAAAGACCTTCAATAGATACACCTTGGGCAGTCAATGGAGGTCAGAGTTATAGACTAATGTAGTATAGGATCTGAAAAACATAAAAGCTAAAAACTTAAGTCATCAGGTTAATGGACTGAACTTGTCTTCTCCCCCATAGTGATGTCTATTAATTAAAAAACATACTCTATGGGTGGTGAATGATTGTCTTGGGCTATATTTCATTGCTGACTAGAAATTGTCTGTATATCATTTCAATTTTATTTTTGCAGTCAGATTTAATGATCAGCAGTCTTTGAACCTTAACCTGTCACAATTTTCTTTTATCAGTGTGTTTATTAATAAAGTGTGTTATTCCCTTAACTGTTTAGTCTGAATGATTCAAGGGTGACAGCACTCATAAGCAGAGTGGTAAGCAGACATACTTAACTGAAATTGGAGAGATCCAGGAGGGGGTCCATCTTTAAAGGATTTGACTCTGATATGCTGTTGGCACATGTCCCAGAACAAGTTAGTTGAACTGCACTCCAACACAGCAGACTGATCTGTGGAGTCCCAATAATGGTACAGTGACAGACTGGTCAGGCACAGGGGTGTCAGCTTTCCTGGGGTGTTAGCAGATTGATCAAACAAAAAGGGTTCAAGGAAACATCCCTTTCATGTGACAGTCAGGAAGGGTAAAGTTTCTGAACTTATGTTCAGCTGCTATCCTTAGGTGGACCACAATCCCTGATACCCTAAAGATCTATCATATAGCTGTAGCTCATCTGGTAGGTCTCAGCATATTACCTAGTGTAAGGTAACCTTAAAAATAACTTTACATCAATACAGATAGCAGCATAGCAAAGCATAATAAAAATGATAGAAAATATAAGAACAGATTGACGTTAGTTACGGTTAAGTAACTGGGACATGTTAGAAGAGTCACAAATGAGAAATGAGCCAGACAGAGGTCAACAGACCATCTTAGTTATACATCAGACAGCTTAACTTTAATAGAATAACATGATTGAAGAGTAGATGTTTCCCATACACAGATTAGAATAACTTCATAATTAGAATGTCCTATTGTTTTATATAATACGATTTTTTTATTACCAATATGATAATCATTGGAGTTTATACCAAGATTTTGCTCCCCTGTTGCAGAACTTGTATTCATGCCAAAGTACCTGTCTGGAAGCATCCTGAGAACATCACTGGAATACAGTCTTTGAATTAAGGAAATTAGACAAGATTTCATCCCTATACTGCTAAGTTTTTAATGGTATTTAAAACAAAATATAAGTATTTTAGTATAAACATATTTTTATTATAAATTATTTCTATAGCCACAGATTTATTAAGCTGGCTTTTTATATTTGAAGCAATATATAAACTCACTATGTTTTCTCTAAAGAATGCTGTGATTTATTTATTTATTTTGCACTTCAGACTTTAAAATAAAAAGAAATACTTATTGCAGGGAGCTTATTTATTATTTTGTCTATCTGTTTTTCCTAGGCATCTTCTGTAAATTCCCATGACTCTTAACTGTGTCAGGAATTCAGTAGTATCCTTGGGCACCAATATTATATGGTCACTTTGCTTGCGTATCACTTTCAGTGATAAACTCCAGGACTACTCATAAATTATTGATAGATTTGGCAACAATAGGCAGAACCTTGCCTGAGTGTCATCTTCACCCTGACATAAGGTGTTTCCAAGAAGGGGACATTTTGAGCAAATGTCTTGACTGCCCAGCTGCCCTGAGAGTTCAGTGACATCTAGGCTTTGCTTGAGCTTCCTTTTCAGTTTACACTCACTTATTTCTGTGTTAGTCCTCAAGTATGTTCCTTTCTGGGTTTACTTTTAAGGATCCTGCACCTGCTGATTTTACTCATGTTGCTGCATAACAATCCTCTTCTTTAGATAATAAGAAATTCCTATTTCTCTGTCTACAGAAGCACCTAGTTCATTTTATGCTATACACAGTAGAAAAGTTTTACTTTTGACTTCCACAAGCTTGTGACCAAGCTCTAAGCAGGCTTCTCTATAGGATTTTTAGAGTAAGATCAACTCTTTTGCTTGGTTCTAAGACATCTGCACATATGGATTAGTTAGCATGCATATGGTGATTCCAGGCAACAATTCATAGTGCAGTACATAAGACTATTGATCCAGTCATGCTTCTAATATTAAATGCCCCTAGTTGCTAGCTAAGTAAGATAAACTGATCCCTGGCCTAGGAGAAAAATGACACTGCTTTGTGCTTCAGATTAGCCCCTTTACACTGACTTGTCTCAGAGGCATCTGTGTGGAGTACTCCTGACAGAGACAGGGAATAAGCTGTCATTCATCTACCAACATGAACATGGCCTTTAAAACTCCTTTCGTTACTGCAACCCAAGAGGCAAACACACTACTGAGGATGATAACTTTCTTGCTTCTTGCTCTCCTCTGAAGGATCTCAGGACATTCTAGACAAACCTCCAAGACCTGCATTTGAGAAGAGAGCAGGGGAAGACATTTACAAATGCTGAAAGTCAGTTTGCACCTGGGGTAGTCATAGACAATTCTGGCCCTTTGCAGGGACAACATCTAATAGAGAATCTTATCTTCCCACTAGACCCTCAACTTGATAGAAGGATTGCTTCATTCTTAGTATCTTAGAGGGGGATCACTCTATATTTACTGTGAAAAACTGTACTTCTGAAGGCCTGAGTTTTGAAATGTAGTATGGTAAGCTCTGAAAGATTATACTCTTAGTTATATTTTGAGACAATTTTTTTTTTCCTGTAAATTTTTTTTTTCTTAGAAAGCTACGCTACCCTCTTCTGTTTTATTCTCATCTGCTTTGAACATCCTCAGTTTAATTTCCAACTGTGCTTCAGTTTAGTTCAAAGTGCCTCCTACATGTTTTAGATTTGTTTACATTCTTGTATACACATAAGAGAGGCATGAAGATTACTTAAGCATTCCCTTTAATTTATTCATAGAAATAAATTTCTACAAGAATTGGTATACTATTCTGAATATTTTACTTTATGTTTGTATTCATTTCTCTGCATATTTGTACATTCTTTGCTCTTTTTTGCTTCTTTTGTGGTTTAAAATTGTTTTAAGGGTAAATGTATTGTTAACATATTTTTTTTTTCCAAACTGTGCTCTGCAAGTTCACGCTCTGCATGAAATTAACATGATCATTCTCCCTGAAGCTAGATTTTGTTATATATATTGAAACAACCCTTACCTTTGCATTAGATTTTAAACTACCTGATATAAATTTAGCATTAATTTGAATAAAATTACATCTGGTAATTAAAATATTTAGATGTGCATAAAGTATTGTCAGTCTGAGTTAAAAAGTTCATAGAAAAGCCTCACAGGAGGTTATCCCTAAGAGTTAAATAGTCTGTACTAAAAATATATATATATCTTCTGAACATCTTGTGAACAATGTGAAAATGTCTTAATATGCTCTGTGGTAAAAAGGAGATGATATGCATATGTGTCCACTAAACCTTTTATTGTAAAGAGACAAAGAGGCTCACTTTTTATGAAGTCTGAAAAATTGGTTGATGAAATAGAAAAGTCGTTAAATATCTTCATAAGTTAACAGTTTCAGCAGGCATAGTTCCTTGTGTAGACAGGAAAATTAAAACACGTGTATACAATATATTTCTGAAATCAGCTTTTAGCTAGTGTAAATGGTAACAGTGGTAATCAAAAAGAGCTGGATTTTTACGACCAACATCTAATAGATTTCCAATTTAAGAATGATTTTACTTTCATATAAATTGTCCAACACACTAAGTGGCTTTTTCATCATAAAATCAATATGATTTTCTAAAAATGTCTACAGACAAAATTACTTGAATGTTTCAGTACTGTTTAACAGTCAGCCATTTAGCACTTCCATTTGAAACTGATCATTAAAGATTCGTTTTATCTTACTACAACTATTTGTAAACACTGTCCTCCTTTTTTTGTCTTCATTCGTACCATCATCTTCACATTAGTTTGTAACCTTTTTGAGTCACTCTAGAGCATCAGCAACAAGTCCCTCATTAGAATCCCACTGATCAAGTGAACTATCAGTTAATAACTGAGATAACTGATCACACTAAAAAGAATCACTGATTTAAACTTGCACGGAATGAAGATACGCAAACACTGAGCCATGTCTCTCCCTTTCCTGCAATAAGGGCTAAGTGGTCAGTGCTCAATCAGGTAATTGAGACAAATTATTACTTGTGATAATCACTTGTTAATCTATCAATAACATTTGCCAAAAAACAGCTGTATGAAAAATTTGCAAATATTCTGCTAATATTCCATTTCAGACCATTTGACATGCACAGTCTGGTTGAAGGAAATGTATCCTTTTTGTTTGCCTTGTACATATAGCTCTTGCAGCTACTATCATTCAAAGTGGTTTTCTAATAATGACCAATGAAACCTTTTTCCTTGAGAATCTGCCTCCTGTGTCTGTAGAGATTTTCACTACACTACTGACATACCCCTTGTCAGTTCATTTGAAAGGAAACTTATTGTGGTCTCCTCCAGCTTCTTTAGATGCACGAAACCCAAAAAGCTTTCCTTTCCATTTCATGTCTCTGGCATGTGTTACAATAGTCCTGTCTCTTTTCATATGAGGTCTCATAAGCCTTCAAACAGTATCCTGAGTTTCTCTTTGTGTCTGCTGCTAATTGGGCACATGAAAGCACATTCGCATCTGGTTAAGAGCTACAGCTGTTGTGTCTGGCTAGCAAAGAGCACAGCTGGTCAATTCCCAGCTGTCCCTTAGGGAAGACATTAATAGATTCTCTATCTTTACCCATCTCTTAATTTTTTCTCAAAAAATCATTGAAACGTGATTTCTTTCAGATCTTTATTCCTTTACAAAATTTGCTAGGAATTGCCCTATTTTAATAAAGGTTTTTGCAAGTGAGAGGATGCAGAAAGAGAAATAGTACTAACTTCCGTAGGAGATTGGCTTAAGAATAAAAATTTCAAGATTACAATTTACCAGCATGGCAGTTCATATAAACAATTTTCTGTGCAACAAAATGAAAAAGACTGTGCCTTGGTTGAATAAAGCACCTCTGATCCATTTGATGACCCTCTATTAAGCTGACATTGGCCGACACTTGATTACAAACCAGACATTTTTTCTAATGCCTTAATGGAAGAAGGCCTGTACATGTACTCAAATGGGACATGACCCCACCCACATGCAAGAAAGGCCAGGATGTAGAAAAACTCCTCTCTTTTGCACTCCAGAACAGAGAAATCTGGGACCATACACTGCAACTGAGGTCTTACAGCCCCGTAGATGATACTCACAGTTAGGACTGGAGATCAGGACATCTGATATCACTGTCAGTGAAAAGAGAATGGATGGAGAGTTATCACAATGTAAGAGAGGAGGGAAACAGGTTTGTTCTTTTTTCTCTCTGAAGTATATAATACAGGATAACAATGAATCTTCTCTTTCCTTCAGTACGTGTTTATTTTCTCTGCTCTTGTAAGTCTCAAAAAATTGTAAACAAATATGTCACTTGCTGCATTTTTTCTTGTACAGTTTACACCTTAATTAAAACAAAATCCCTTAAATTCTACAGATCCCATCACCCAAAGCTTGGAAAAGATTTTTTTGGAAATTATTACACTAATGTGACAATGACTATGAAACACTGTAGTGGTTAAACAGCTGGAGGGAAATCCTCAGCCTGCAGAAGTTAATGAGAGCTTTTTCACTGACTTCAATAAGGTCAAAATTTTACCCCCAGCAGTCTGTCATCTTTGCTTATCACACTCTTCATAAGTATCTCATTGTTACCCAGCTTCCTTTGTCTTATTTTTTTGTAAATTCTTATATCTTATATAAGAGGAAAAAAAGTCTGTTACAAAGAAGTACCACAATCAGAACACTTTACCTGAAAATTTGATTTAAGGGGTGACCCAGTTCCAGAGTTAATTTTTTGTAGTAGCCAGGAAGGGCATGGCCAGGACACAGAGGTTATTCTGTATCATATGTCATAATTTTCTAGGGACAGGAGGAAGGCTCACTTCCTGGTTGGAGCAGGGTGGCAGAAGGAGCAGTAGGATATTGTTGGATATTTCCATGGAGTGAGCAACGGTTTCTTTCCTTCTACACTCTGTCATTAATATTGTTGTTATTACTGTGATATTTTTTTTTTAATCTTACTGCTCTTTCCTGTTAGTTGTTCTTATGTCAACCTCTGATCTTTTCCTATTGTGCCTTCAGTTCTCCTCTCCTACTTGCTGCCAGGCAAGGAGACAGGGGAGAATGACTGAGGGGTGCATGCTTTGGAGTGGTTTCAGTGGAAACACGAAATTGGAGAATACCATTCCTATACCATGACAAGGGGTCATATACAGCTGGAACAGCAACATTTATTGATTTATGTAATATTTATCTATATCTTTGTTCATATTATTGTACACTTAATATTTTTAAATAAGCACTTTTCAAGAGACTTGGAAGATGTATTTAGTCAAGGCAAAACGAAAGACAGTATTTGTGTGTGTAGAAAGATGGATAGAAAAGCATTCCTATTAGGAAAGGCTGAGAGACTTGGGATTGTAGGACTGTTAAAGACAAGGATTTGTAGTCTTTGCAGTCTTCCAGTACCTGAAGGGAACAAACAAGAAGATGGAGAAAGACTGTTTGCATGAACATGTAATGACAGGACAAGGGGAATAGGTTCAAACTGAATGAGAGTTATGTTTAGTTTAGATATTAGGAAAAAAAATTCTTTACTGTGAGGATGGTGAGACACTGGAACAGGTTGCCCAGGGAAGTTGTGGGCTCCCCATCCCTGGAAGTGTTTAAGGGCAGGTTGGATGGGGATCTGAACAGCCTGGTCTAGTTGAAGGTGTCTCTTGCCATGGCAGGGAGCTGGATCTAGAAACCCATCACGGTCTCCTTCCAACCCAACTGATTCTGTGATTCTGTGATGATTGGTTTGGCTACTGTGACACCACAGCTGATGCAAATGAAAGAAACAAAAAGTGTGGTTGATGATTACTTTGTCTTTTATATCCTTCTTACATATTTCCTTATATTGCTCTTTTTCATGTGGAAACTTCCATGGATTTATAGCTCAGTGTTATGATTTCACTGTTATGATTACATCATTTAAGCACATGGGACAAAGTCTGGGCTTAACCTATGAACCAGAAGAGTGTATGAACAGTGTATTAGCTAAGCTTCCCCACCTGCAGTACTGTCTGGTTTTGTTTTTTAATTGTATCTTTCTTTCTTTCTTTTATTATTTTTTTTCCTCAGGGGTGATAATATCTGTTAAAATGGAGGTGGCTTTCAAATAACCAGCAACCTCTAATAATGTCCTCTGATGCATGGAAGGTTCTGCCTTACTCTGTAATAAAGCCTGTGTAGATGTCAGACTGCTGTTCTCAGTTGCAGAATAGCATTGAGGCCTCTATTTCTCTGTGATGCAAAATGCCAAATGATGCTAGCTCAGTAAATCACGAAGCAAGTTAATTAGATAGTACTGGGACATAAATGCAAAGCAATAACGAGCCACTGACATTGCTAAGAGCTATGATCTTGCCCTGCACTCTTTACTACAGAGGCCTTCTGCTTTCTGTTGGGGGTGGAAGGGACAGAGGAGTGAAAACTGTGTTTTCTCCTATAGAATAATATTGTGCTTTCTTGTCTTCATAAACAGGGAGAAAAGGTTCTTGTTCTCTTTTAAATGGAAAAAAGTGTCCTACACACTCCACAATACTGAATAAAATTGGTAAAAATGTTATTCTTCAGAGCAGCTTAAAAGTTCAATTTGACATGTATGCTTTCCATCACCTGCAAGCACTAGGATAAATTATGCCAGTGATTTAAAAATGTTCTGCTTCCCTTCTTATTCCTGTAAAAGTAGCAACTTGTTCTTTGTTTTTCCCCCTCTAATAAAATTGTCTTTTGCCTTTCTCTGTCACTGGTTAACTAGTAAGTAAAAGTGATGAGGTGGTACCTGTTTTCTTTTCCTGCTCATTTGCATTACCATCTTCCTAAATGTTGCTATGCTCCAATTCTCTCTTTTCACATCTGTATTGCTGAACCCTCATGAGTGAGGCTGTTAGCCATCACAACCTGTTGACAATACACAAGAGAGAAAACTGACTTGCTCTTCCACTTAATTCTTTCAGGTAATACTGTATTTTGGGTTGAGGTTATTTTTTTTCATTGTTTTCAAAGCATTTAATGATGTTTTATGAAGTGACATTTAAACACTAGCAACAATAATGAAATCTCAACAAGGCAACTGTGTTCACTTTTTTACTACTGGGATAATGAAGGGCAGTGATTGACAGAGGGAAAACAAAATGAAAACATATACAAATCAGTTTTGAAAGACAGAAAGGTACTTTAAGCTATGTGTTAAGGAAGTGGTAGGAGAGAAGCAATAATGCTTTAAAGTTCCTATTAATACAGACTGCACTCAAGAGGATGGGAGCACTAAAGATTCACAGATGCCTCAAAAAGATTGAGATGTTTGAAAAAGAATGAAAAAAGTCAAAGGGTCCACAAAAGAAGCTTAAAGACTTTCATTATTTCATGGAAATTGTTATTAGTTAGTTCCTTATCTTCTAGCATAAGCACCCCATATAATGGGTTTTGAATAATGGGCAGGGTGAAAGGTAAGAGAGAGAAGAAAATTAGAAAGAGAGAGAGAAAGAGAGGAAGAAAGGGAGAAAGAAAGAAGGATTGCCATTTCTGTCTCCAGTGCCAATCCAGATAATGGGGTATCTAGGGTCCTAGGGTGTGTTTGCCTGGACTTCATGGGAGTACCTTGTTATAGATAAGTTTTCACTCCCTGGAGATAAGCTTCACCTGTATCGCCTAAACCCTATTTCCTTTAAAATTCTTTGTTTCTCCAGCCATAACAAATGTCATGTTGGATTTTTTTACTTGGTTTTTTTTTTTTTTTTTTTTTTTTTTGTGACAATTCCTTTGCTAGTGACATTTTTTAAGAGAAGATCAAGTCTTGAGTAATGTTTATCTCCCTATGTCACCCATCTTTCATACAGAGTAAATTTGGTTGTGGATAACTTGTGTGTACAACAAGGTCAGGGTCACACTGAAACTGTGCAGCTATCACCAAGTATAATCAGAGCATACATGATCCATCTGCACTTAAACAAACTAAAAATAGAAGGTGTATAATACTATTAGAATATTTTGATTAGTAACTTCTGTACAATGTTTTATTCAATAGGTTTCAAATGGGCATAACCTTCCTACACCTATAATGATCCAATACAGTTAGCATATTCATTACTGTGTTCAAGTTCCTTCATTCATTCTGTGATGCAAATTTTCATATTCTGCAAACTGGGATAAGAGAAGTATGAACACAATGATCCTACAAACCCTCACATTTTTTCTCTTCTCTTAAAGTCACTTCTTTTTTATTCTTGCTGAATGTCTTTTATATTCCACTCGCCAGTGTCTAGTAGACTTGTCACTGAAAATCATTATTCTACATATTTATATTTCACTGCCCTGGAATTTCTTTTTTTCTTATTCAGACAAGCAAAAATCAGTAACAGTATTTAACAGCTAGCCAACATAATTGGTTATATTCTTGTTTTACATATGTTAAAAGTTTCAAAATGAGACTTTGCGCTTCCTATTTGTCAATAGCTTTCCCACTATACTGATGAGAAGTAATAATGGTTTTCCTGGTGTATTTGTTCAATTGTAGTAGCAGGCATTCAGGGTTTTTTAGGACAAATGTAGCCATTCCATGAATTTGAATACTTAGCCAAAGAGGATATATATTTAATTCCTATCACAGCAAAGTTACCAAAAGCAAAACACACCTGAAATCCCAATTGATGTCCATTACCATAAATAATATATTGTTGGTTTCCTTTGTGGTTAATAATTGAAACCAAGTATGTAATCATATGATGAATGCTAAGGCATGATGGGAGGCAAAATTACTACTTACTGTAATAATCAGTTCCCATCATGATATAACAGCAAACTAAAAAGAAATCGAACAGGATTATTTGCAAAATCATGCTAATATTAATCAACCATTCCTATTGATTGAAGAAGAGTGGTAGAATTCTTGATAGTTTTTTATTCAGTTGACCTTGTCATATAATATGCTCAGCTAAGGTGAACTTTTAAAGTCATCTGTGTGCAGGAGATCACAGTAGTTCTGTAGACTGCTATGATAACTTTCGTATGTCAATTTATTAAACAGAGAAATCTTGTATTCTGCTCCATTCCTAAAACAATTATATTGTCCACACAGATATTTTTATTGCAGAAATCTTAGACTTATATTATTAGAAATGGCTAAGATATATCATTCTCTCTACTGAAACATGGATTTTAGAGTCCAGCCATAGACAGAATTCCTGTTAACTTGTTGTCACCACATGAAAAGAGTGTAAAATTCAGTAGAACATATATGTCACAACACAAAAAACGCCCAAAATTTCATCCACGGCCAAGAGCAAAGGGAATGTCCTGAAGAAGGATTCAAATTTGGCATCTCTCAGAACAGAATAAAGTAGATATCACATTTAGTTCTCTCCTCAAAATCTTAATTGCTTTAGTAATGATAATGTCCTAAGTCCTTGTCTCATAAAGAGTTTTTTGTATTTGGTGGCATAATAACATATATTCTGATTTCTACCCTGAAGACATAGAGGTTTTCCTGAACTTTGGGGTATATTGCCTCTAATTTAAAAATTGTTTTAATTGCAGCATTTTGAACATGTAACTGGATGCTATACATTCTTGGGACAATCAAATAAAGCAAGAAGATGAAAATCAGAATCAGAACACTTGGAATAATACTGTAATAATCCTCTTTCTTCAATTTATTTAGTGTTACTTTGACAAGTGAGTTGAAGTCAGAGGAAGGAAGACGGGAGATGTAGGTTTGATTTGCACTGTTTCTTTTACTTACAGAAGGTAGGAAAAAAAAGAAGTTGGCATATGTAAATATGGATGAATACTGCAAATGTAGGGGTCAGTGAAGGGGAAAAATGTGAGAGTGTTGCTCAGCTGATTGCAAGACAGCTTATGAAGTTTAGGGGTTTTTTTGGAATTTGTTTTATGAGAATCACTTCGTGGCAGTCTTCATAGAGTCGTCCTCTGACACACTTTCATGATATTTCAGCAATATTTTTTTCAATGAAAATTGGGTTCAAGAAAAAAAACACATTAATTTTTATAATATAATACCTTCTATTAATTAGTATCCTAAGCAGTTAATCTGTGTTATCACTAAATTCTGCATAAAGTGAAAAATGGAAAGGCATAATATATTGACCTGTAATTTTATCATAAATTCATGCATGCTATAGAGTCAATGACATTCAGAAACTGTATTAACCTTTGAAATAAATGAATCATCAAGACAGTAACAGCTGAAGCATATGTGTCACCTCTAGCTAACAAGGTATGGAAAAATGCTTTCTTCCTCGGCACCCAAGTAATGTAGAAAAATATTTCAGCTATGAGTAACAAGGCATGTTTGTCCAGCAATATCAATCATATATAAGTAAATATTAAGCACAGCTACATTCAAAATGAAATTTGTGGATTATTTGAACAAGAAAAAAAAGCTGGAACAACCTCAGAAAGAAATTGGCACATCACCAGATAGTTCTATATGTTAGTGTAATAAAGACAGATGGCAATAGATTTATTATGACAATCATTTCAATGGCACTTCTACTGTCTGCTTGGCCGATAAAGTTTTTTTGACTATAACCAGAAAACATAATTTTTGAGAAATAAGAGTATTTATAGGCAGTTGTGTGCAATTTGTCTGCCAAGGAAAAAGATATTTTTTGTTCATACTGATTTGGGAGACATTTTTTAATTAATAAACTACTGAAAAATACTGAAAATAATGGGAAAAGTTAAGTAAATTATTTGCTGCTGATTTTTATGTGGCAGTTGACCTCTACAGAATCTGCTATCAGGGCAGGAAGAAACACCCCAAAAAACTGACATTCTAAGCAGAGCTAGGAGAAGTGTGTAAGGAAACCAGGGAAAAGTGATTGAAAGTTCTAGTGTAGCAACCATGGCACAGCATGGTTGTAACCTTTCCCACATACCAAAGCCACTGTCTAACTGAAAATATCTGACCTAGCTGGAAGGAGGATATCTGTTATCTATGTTTCAGAAAGCTGAGACAATCAGGGTAAAAAATAGAACTGAAATTTATTGTAGAGTAGCCTTCTGAGATGAGAGAAAGGAGTTGATGCCTAAATAAAACAAATTATTTTCTTCTTTCAATGATGTGATAGCTTTTTCTTCCTTTGTGGAAAAAATGGTTATGACCTACCATGTGGGGTTTTTTACAAAAAAAAAAAAAACCTGTAATATTTTGTGTTATATTTTTAGTGCATCAAAAATCAGTTCTCACATACTCTCCAGGTTTTAAACACCTGCCTGTACAGTGTTGAATCACTGCATTAAGTTGTGTTTGCCTGCGTTGTAAAGGCAAATGTCTTTTCAGCCTTTTCAGACGTATATAACTGTATAGCTTTCTCATTTAAGGCCACTGTATCTTGTTGAACAACCACAATAAACCATTTTCAAAATCCCTTTACCAATATTTGTCCGACTTGGTATAAAAGAAAGACTTAGCCAAAGACTCTGGAAATCCAGAATTTATTGAGGAAAGTGAGAGTGAACTACTGTTCATTCTATCACAGAGATATAGCTTTTCTAAATAATCCTTATGTCATGAAGTTTGACTGATTCCAGTTATAAGCAAAAAGCCCCAAAGTAAGTATTAAAATTTAATGAAACTTTATCCCTGTATCTTTCTTTTCTCCTTCATTTCAAATATCACTTGATTTTTACATAAACTAGTGAATAATTTACTGGATATTTTCATCAGATTAACGGCTGAAATACAAATATTACAAATGTAAAATTCTTTACATTGAGTGACATCTTACAGTAGGAAATCACTAGCACTGAGAAACAAAAATTATGGAAAGATTCATTGACTAATTGACTGGAAGACAGCGATTGGTCTTCTAATGCTAAAATATGTGTAAGGAAACCACACACTCATCAATTAATTAAAATACTGCAAAGCTGTTCCAATACATTATTCAATGGTAAAATGAATCAGGCCTATGCAATCACACTAAATGGCCTTGGATATTATTATTAGGTTAATATGTCCTTTTGCCATCCTTTTGCCATTTAGATGTGGCCTTTTGCCTTGTGTGGAGCTGCATATTTCGTCACAGTTAACTAATAACTGGCCATGTAATAAATGATCTATGCTATAATATTCTGTAGCTTTGATTTACATCTCCCATTTTTTTTTTATGCATGATTCACTCTTCTGCACCTAGAATATTCTAAAGTGAGAAACAGTCACTCATATACGAACTTCAAGTAATTAATAATCATCATGTTGGTTTTATATTAAATGCCATATAGTCTTAAGGAAAGTCCATAATTTACTTTCTCAAAAATGACTTGTAATACAAAAATTCGCTCTCTAACAAGTTTTTTAAAAGGCAAAATTCTTCTCTCTAAAAATGGTGTGCCACTTGAAAAGTTCATAAAAAAAACCAAAGTAGTAACACAGTAAGTAAAACAAATTAATTTTCCCCCGGATCCTTTGCAGAAACTACAATGCATCTATTGTTAACACAAATGATGCACTTGCAAAGTGAAAAGCAATAAAACTTAAGAATCATAGTTCTAAAAATCTAAGAAAGAACAAAACTGGAAACAATCCTTCTCCCCTAAAAAGGGTTTTGTAAGGTACCTGGAATTTCTTATTTCTCTTTGTTCGCAAAAATTCCCAACAATTATTGATGGAAAACAAACATTACAAAGAAGAGAAAAGAAAAATTGAAAAATTATTCAGCATGTATCAGCACATATTCCCAGAGTGGCAGAACATTAATGGACCTTTGTGTTTTTCTTCAGTCTAACTGTAGTTGAAACTGATAAACAACAGGTCATTCCACTTTGATAATACTTATAATAGAAATATGAAAATGTTGGCTTTGTACCTTCTAGTCTAGCTATAGAACTGATCACAACTGGTTTCAAAATTAAATAAAGCTGAAAAAGAGAGAAAGATGAAATATGTGATAGAAATATCTGGGAGGAACACATTAAGTTTTGTGCAGATTTTATGGGTGGCTTTTTTCCATTTGAGATCAAAATTTGTCTCTGTTAATCTAAGAAACTCTTTTACCTCTTCTCCAAGAATTATAGAACTCAGGTTTAGTGCTGTTGGTTGCAGTAACATGAGAACCACTGTAAGTGTTATATTCTTTTTCTGCAGACAGTATCAACCTTTAGTGGTAGACAAATAATCCACTAATTATAAAGTGCTCAACTCAGTTCATTCATTCATTCTTCATATTCATTTAAAGGCTACCTCTTAGTTTGTCACTTTACAAATTTCTAAACAAACAAACAAACAAAAATTTTAAATTTTCTTTAGATAAACTGTGGGTGAGACCAGTATACATCCATACAAACACTATTCATCACTTTGTCTAAATATGTAGAGATGTATCAATTTTTAAAAAGTTTCCAATTTCCCTTCTTTAATAGTGCTTTGAGATAGTGAATTGAATAATTTCATTGGGAAATAAGCAATCAAAATGGATGGGTTTATTAGTAAATGCATTATAGTTTAGTTTAAAAAATTTTATTATTCTTATGCAATAATAATCATTATCATTTGGAAAAATTATGGAAGACTACTAAATATTCATGCAAAAATAAATTTTATTACTTGTATGTAACAGGCATCCTGAACTTATAGGTGAATCCCACTTGCTGTCTAAATTCTTGGTCAGATCTTTTAGTCCCCCAAATGAAGTCAGTTACAGTCCACTGGAGTGAAGTCTAAAATATACATTGAATACAGCTGTCCAAACAATATCAAAAAAACATGTAAAGTTATGAGACCTTTTATCATCAAGCCACTAAATACAATTTATGAAATGCATGAGAACTATTAAAAGCATTCTTACTATCACTGATTTGATAAATATTTTTGAGGAGATTTTTTCTCATCAGTGTTTTAATAACTTTACCTGTCCTCACATCCTTATTTAAATCTACTTAGCTGTACTGTTTGAACTGAGGAAGAGTTGTATGGATTCTGTTACTGAAGTTTATCAGTGTTTGGTTTCATTCTAGATTTGAAATAATCTTGAATATATTATAAAATTAAATATCAAAATATAGTAAAAAACATTTCATGTCAACATGATTTTTCTAAGTGCTGACAAATTGTTATATTTTACTTTAACAAAGAGTAGTCTAATGGAAAAGAAAATAGGAAATAAAAATCAAAACATGCAGCTCAAGTAGTATGAAAACCCATCACATTCAGTCAGTGATGAAGGTTTCCACCTTTCTTTGCTTGTGTGCATTTTTTTAGAAAGAAAACATAACACAATCAACAGCATTTAACAAAACCTCAGGCATTGTCCCTGAGTCTTGACTTTTTATTTTATTTTCTTTCCCTTTTTCCCTTCCCCTCAGTTGCCTAGAAAGGAGATGAATTCTCAGTCTGAATTATGCAGATGAACCCTGCCAACATTTAAAAAAAAATTGTGGAATGATGTTGCATAACAGAAACTCCAATGAGGACTCAACTGTTTGGTAGTCAAGAGAAGTTTCTTATCTAGCTATCCCTTACTTTTATTACTATAATAATTTTCATTTAATTTTAACGCACATTCAGTTGTCTTATTTTTTAAGGGAGACAAAGTTAAATCATACTGACTAAAAGCCATGTTACTAGAGTAAACTGAGATATTGCATTTGAATTTCTTCAGTAGAAATCGGTGAACTGAGCATTTAAAGTACTTTTGATACTGCTCAGGATATTATTTATTTTTGTCAGGTTAATTCTACTTCATTGTATAAAGCCTTAGACTTGCAGCCAGCAGATATTCCAAGGGAAAAAGTGGATGTTGTCTAAAGTTTAGATGCTATAAGAGAACTTGTAGATAGTAATCTACATATTTGGGCTGAGTAGAACTTGCATTTTTCTGTTTCAGCCCAAGTTCATCATCATTTCCATATCACTAAAAACTGAGAAAGCTTCTTGATATTACATGAGTGAAACCACAGACACAATATTTAGCATCCTAATATTATCAGCTCCTGTATTTTTCAGATGGTCTTTCTTTTGTCTGGATTTTTTGTGTTTGTTTTGTTTTGTTTGATTTTTTTTTCCTTGGGTGTTTTGTTTGTTTTGTTTTGCTTTTTTTAATTGTAGATAGGATATAGTGTGTGCAGTTTAATTTCTTGTACATAACTGTAAAATGCACTGATTTTTCTGTTTTGGCCTCCATCTACTGCTCCAGAGGACGTGGTGTTACGTGTACAGTCCTGTGCAGATGTATCAGACACTAAAAGTATTAGTGGTGCAAGGACCTTATTTTGTTCTTGTTTAGGCAAGTAATTCAAACCCTTGGTTTCTGAATCTGAAAATAAACTCAGTTTTGCTGGAGATAATACCCAGTTTTCAGGTTTCTGGCCCCAAAGACATGGTCCAGAATTAAATTTAGACTCCAAATCAATATATCCTAAAATTTCTTTTAAATACTAATTGCAATACTAATACTAAAACTTAAAAATGCCTTTGGCTTAAACACTTTTCTTCATCAAATGACTAAGGAGTCAGCCTTCTAGGGATGTACCCACCTAGAACACATTCAGTCTTACTCTTTTTATTGAAAAAAGGTATTTCAAAAGGCAAGATTTCTTCTGTTCCAGCTGCAGTGTAATTGTTGCAGTTGCCCTTTCTCACTCCACTGTCTTTGAAATGTAGAAAAAATGCAGCTTTGCAGTAGCCAAGATGTATAAACTCCAAGATATTCTACAGGAGCAGATCATCTTCAGTGCCATCATGTGGCATGTAAAGGACAATGAGAGGATCAGGCACAGCCAGAATGAGTTTATGAAAGACAGGCCTGCTTGACCAGCCTCATCTCCTATGACGCATTTAGTGGTTCAGGGAAAGGTTGTGAATGTTGTCTGTCTAGACTTCAGTAAAGCCTTTGACCCCTCCTGGAGAAACTGGCAGCTCATGGTTTGGACAGGCGACTGTTCACTGCGTAAAAAGCCTGTATGGTCTGTCAAAGGAGTGGTGGTGAAGGGAATTAGATCCATTTGGTGCCCAGTCACAAGTGGTGTTCCTCAGGGCTCAGTACTAGGGCCAGGTCTGTTAAATATCTTTATCAGTTATTTGAATGAGACAATTGAATGCGCCCTCAGTAAATTCACAGATGACAAGTTGGGCACGAGTGTTGATCTGCTGGAGTTCAGGATGTCTCTACAGAGGGCTCCTGACAGTCTGTTTTCAGTTTTGGAGGAATTTAAAAGACATGAATGTGATGCTTAAGGACATGGGTTAGTGGAGGTCTTGGCAGTCCTATGTTAATGATTAGAGTTGGTGGTCTTAGAGTTTTTTTCAGCCTAAATGATTCTATTATTTTTGAAGGTAATATCTTCTACATCCTACATCCCTTTGTGATGGTACTCAAGAATTTATTTAAATTCTTTGAATGCATAATGAGCTGATGTTTCTAGAAAACAGTGACTTTGGCTTCAACATTTCTATTCTAGGTTGTGACTCCAATTTAGAGTTCAGCAGATGTGATTCAGAAATCTTTTCCCATGACACATCATCCTACATTTATTTACATTTAAACTCAAAGATTTGGTGTCACCTGACAACTTAAAATTTTCACTGCAGACTTCTACTCCAAGTCATTGATGAAAACGTTGAATGAAACTAATACACTGATTTATGGAGAATCTATTAGTGATCTTTTTCCACCCAGAAAGTGAACTTTCTTTGCCCTTTTTTAATCTCATTTCAAACCAGAAAAGCAGCTTTTAATCTTATAACTTATTTTGGTAAGTTTTTGTTCAGAGAATTTTTCAAATTCCAGATATTTTGTCACCCTCCTATTTATCTAATCTCTTTGTTCTTCCAAACCTTCTCAAGTAATAGTAGGGTTTTTTGAGGGTGACTTCCTATTTCTGATTCTTTCCTAACAGGAAAGAATCCTTTCTGATTCTTCCCTATCAGACTATGTTTTTCCATGTTTTCATTATTTCAGTGGTTTTAACTTTTATTACTGACTCTGCCAGATGGGTACTCAGGAAAGAAGCCAGGTTCATATGTCTGCAGTTCCGAGTATTCCCCTCAGAACCCTGTCCATACCTGTGAGTTACATTGGTGACCTGCCAGTCCTCTGGCACAGCTGCAGTTTGTGATGATGTCTTACACATTTTGGCTTCTGCTTCTACAACTTCACACTTGGGTTCCTTCAAAACTCTGTGGTGAATGTCAGACAGTCCTGGTTGCACATTAACAAGTATCAGGCATGGAAATCCCCCAACATCTAGCTGTCTGCCTGGGTTTTATTTCAAATATTCTTCTGTTATCTTTTAATTTTCAATGCCAGCAGCCTTTTCCACTTTGATTTTTGTTTTGTTTCCCTTCCTAATATTTGAAATGCCTCATCTCTCTAGCACAATCCTATTCATACATTGAGACATTTGATTCCTCCTCTCTGCCCCCTGGGCCTCACATGTGGGACAGAATTATTTTACAGAACCCTATCCTGGAGCTCAAGGATGTCGATCTGGGCTGGGCATTTAGCCTTTAAAATGTTTTTCCTATGCCCCCTTATATCATTAACAATAAGGACCACAGACCATGATCCCTGGCTGCTTTTCTGAACATCTGGTGAAGTTCACTGTATTTGCACTCAGCAGGTGAATTGCCATCCAGTTTTCTGAGACATTAGAAACCCACCTGTTTGTCTAATAGTCAAATCTCCCACTACCATCACCCACTTGAAAGTACTCTTCTGATGAGACTATCCCCTGAGTAATAAAAACCACACCAGTTCTAAGAGCAGAAGGCAGGAATAATTATGCTTTAATCAGTCAGAATAAACTAAGGGAATTTCTCACAATTAATTTTCTGATCAGTGAAACTTTCAAACATGCAAAATGCCATGACAGTGAACTTTTAAGAAAAACAATAACTCCATTCCAGCTAGACCCAGTAGAGATATAACTATATAGCCACGTATATATGTATGTATATCCAGAAGTGTGTACTTTAAAAAATGTTCAAGTTTATAAAATAGAACAAGTATTGTGATATATGTGGGAATGCATAAAATTTGGGGTATTTTTTGACAGAAATTCAGAACAGTTTGTGAAATATTCTTAATATAAAGATATCTTATGCTTATGAGCATTTATATGCTTGTAAGAATACTTATTAGAAACAAAAATTTCACAAGAGTATGTCTCTGCAAGAGACCACTGAAATAATGAAAATAATGGAAAAACATAGTCTGATAGGGAAGCATCAGAATCTTGCTCTGCAAAAACATTTACCTCAATGAATTAAATTTCTTTTCCTTCTATATCCATAACCATGAAAGTTGTGTTCATCAAGTCCAGAATATATAACATGTTGTCCTGGATGTCAGTAAATGGAATGGTTCAAGACTGTTCTGATATTAAAATATATGCACATTACATTTTTATAAATTGTTCATATATTTCAAAATGAGAGCAATTCGTAAGTAACTCTTTAGCAAAATGAAAGCTAAATTCATCAAATGTGTTCCTGTCTCTGTGAACAATCCCCTGAGTTTTAGAAAGATGAAACCACCATTTCTTTGTACCAGATTTCTCTGTCTTGAGTTGCCTAAATCTAAAGGATGGTAGTAATAATGTGCATGACTTCCTTTTAAAGTTACTTAATATAAAAGTAGCAGTGGCTAGGTCTCAGTGCTGTGCAATTTAGAGATCCTAATGAATTCTCATCTAGCACAAATGTGATTAGAAATGCACTAGGTAAAGGAGATTGATCTCTGCAATAGTTAATGAAACTGAGCTAAGAATAAAAAAAAAAAAAAACCCAAAACTTTGCAGATCCAGTTTTTACTGCCCAGAGTGTTGTTCACCCTTGGAAGTCCGTCTCATTTACCATGCGAATGACTGATGTAGTATCATGAACAACCTTTATCTGGGAAGAAAGGTTATGAAGATCAGGATGCAGTGAGAATTTTGGATGTTTCCACAACTCTTCAGTATGCTATTATTACTAACTTGTAATTCAACAAACTACCTTTTATGAATGTTAACATAGAAATTGTATTTCCAAAATTCTTACCTTTGGTTTTATTGTCAAGGAGAGTTATATCTAGTCAAGATTGGCTAATGACCCAACTAAAGGCAGCATTAAAAATCAAATTTCAATACACAACAAATAAAAAAAATCAAAAAGCAAAATTATATATAGCAATAGAACTATTAATCTCTGATAAAGCAAACCCCTTGCACATGGTCCAGAATCAGAGGCAGAAAACAAGAGAACAAGAAAAAGTGGTGTACTTGAGGGTAAAAACAATGTCTCACAATTTATTTGGCAATCAACAGAGAGCCTAGACCTTACCCTGTTTTAACAACTAATGAAATATTAGTTTAAAGTACCCAGAGACAGAGACATTTCAAGTGCTATCGCAGTTGGCAAGAAGCAGAGGTTTCTGCCTTTTTAAGGTTGTTCCTTGAAATAGAGAGGTGGTTTTAAAGCAGTTATTCATTTAAGGGGTTCACTGATCACCATAACTCATGAAAATTTAGAAATGTCAGGTGTTTGTGAGATAAATTGCTTCCTTACAGAAATTTCCAATTATATGTTATTGATAAATTAAAGAAAAACACAATTAAGAGTAAAAAAAAATCATTGGTGTAGATCCTCTTCTATTTATAATTCTGAATACTGTACCAATTTCATACAAACAGCAATAGAACAGGAAAAATTCTTTCTTTTAACTGGTCTAAAACTGCTTATTCATTTTTCTTTTTAAGTCTGGATTTCATTCTACTTCCTCTGTCTATTGATTTGATAAATTATTTCAGTCATAGATTATTTTTTGTGTGTATTTTGCAAGTTCTTGGCAGTTGGGAAGGGCAATCAAATTTGGGTTAATTATATTAATTTCCCTTAAAGATTTTTAAAATAGCAAGGCTGCTGTAAAGTGGTCTTTGTGCTGCTGTGAATCTGACCTCATGCACTGATCTTTGTAGCTTCCTGAAGACTGCACCAAGACTGACAGATCATTCTGGGAGTCCATAACACTATGAACATATGGGCCACGAACAGTAGCATCCAGAAAGAGCTTGGCTTTTAAAATAATTAATATATATATCGCAAACCAAACCCACAGATTTCAGAATAAATTGTCTCTTCTTGCTGTTGCTCACCAGACTTTAGGGGTGAAAGGCTGATGTCATGTGCTTACACTCCTCTGATGCATCCTGTGGTGCTGTCTCTGACTATTCTGTTTAATTTTTTCACTGTGTGTTTATTAGGTTTTGACTGAAAGACTTTTGATAGAGCTTGCATCCCTTGACACCCAAGGAGATATTTGGGAATCAGATGAAAGCCTGGACTATCCATCTGGAGGTGTTGCTCCTCTCTACTGGCCCTCATCCAGCAATGCTGTTTCCTGGCAGTTTAAACCAAAACTATGCTACCATGTCAATTATTTATATTGTGTAGGACTGTGGGTGCCGGCAAAATAGTAGTTTGAATCTTTTTTATTACTTTAAAATTAGGGCTCAAGATAGATTTTGAAGTATGTATATTCTCTATGAAAAATATAACTTTTCCTCTTTCCATGCTAGCTGTTCAGCTAGCATGGAAAAAAACTTGTTCACAAGAAACAAGTGTAATGATGTCAGCATATATCTCTCACTCTTAAAAGATCCTCCCCATCTCAATTATGTATTTATGTGAAAGAAATTATATCTTCCTAAATCAGGAGGACTATTTCACATGCTATATAGGGCAGGAAAGGAATCTTTCTCTTTTTTTTTTTTTTTTTTTTTTAGATGGCTGAAGTATACTATTGAATATGACTCATCCAGTTGGTTATTTGGTCCCATCTTTTTGATTCACACTATCTTTTCATTATAGGCACATTAATTACATTTTGTTTCTCCATCTTGTTTTCAAACAAACAAACAAAAGACCCTCTTGAAAATTATTGTTGTTGGCAGAGTTTTGCCTGAACAAAAAAGATACTTTCTAATCAGAAAATGCTGCATTTTTCTGTGAAAATCATCCCACCACAGCAGGAGTCTCACCACCAAGGAGGAAAGAAGAAGTTATGGCTGCTTTATAGTTTTCTTATTTTGCAACATTATCAATTTAGATCAGGCTATTAAGATTAAAATTAATTTTGATTTTTGTGTGTTTTACAATTATGTCACTATAGTAACTTGCATAAAGAGTGCTTAGATTTCAGTGAGATAAAGTACTTTATATATTTGCAAAAATAATTATAATGATTTGATTAACAACATCAGTGAAATATTTACACCTGTGCTCACAGAAATAAGTTGTGGAGAAGATTCTGCAGTAAAATAGTAACACTGGTCAGAGTGGCTACTCTGAATGTTCTGGAAATCCAGAAATTTGTATCCATATGCATTTATTCCATTTAAAGGTTCATCAAATGCATCACAGAAACAAATCAAATTATGGTTGCTCCCCAGAAGTTTATAAAGCAGAGCCTAGATTTGTTTCATTTAAAATTATGTTTTTGATTTAGGATCTGTGTGGCTGTTGTGTCGCCCTATAATCAGTGAGGACCTCAGGTCTTATTTCTTCTCTGGAGAGTCTTTGTAGCCTAAGGGAGGCTACTCATAAATCTAATGCCTCAGATCCCTAAAGCTTCATGGGATTAATCTGGACCTTGGATTTGGCAGTTGGGACTGTCAGTATTATATGACAACGCTGTGCAGGATTAGGCTCTCAGCTTTACCCTATGTGAAGCCAGTGGAGCTCCATATGGTTAAAACAGTTTGCCCACAGGCAAACTATTTAAAACTGGGGCCTGAATGTTATTCTGTCTCAAAACAGTGGGGCTCTGTGTTGGTTCATTAGCTCACAACGTGCTGCCAATTTGAGGATAGGGGTTTTAATTTGAACTTATTTACAAGGTAAATTGTTTCTGGAAGCATTGTTATTTTTTATTTTTTTTTACTGGTTGGAGGGCTTTAAGGTGAATTATTATAAACATAGGAGATCTCAAGACAAGACTGGTGGAAAAAGGACAGCCATAGAGTAGAGAAGTCAATCTCTATATCCCTGTATAGATATATCAATCATTTTTCCTTATCTGTCTCTTCATTTTTGTATACAAGAGGTGGAGCAAATCTATTACTAGAACAGCTACAAATAATAAAAGCACATGGTTCAGTACAAGCTAAATCAGCTGGTTCTCCTTATCCTACTTCAGCCACCAACTCTGTTTAATTTGTCTTGAGTCAAGAAGTTCAGTAGCTCACATTTATGTAGTCTACCAGCATCAGATATATTCAAATCACTCATTAAAGTAATTTCCATCAAGCTGCTTCTGCGTACTTAGCAATGTATCATCAATCAAGTGCTGTCAGTCTGAGTCAGCCTCAGCTCCTGTGCTGAATCATGCTACAGACACTAGATGGGCTGAAGATGGCCACAAGCATACATTAGTAATGTCAAAACAGAAAGTTGTAGAAGGAAAGTATTTCCACCCTGACTTTGAGAGGAAAGGGAGCTGAGTGAGTTTGATAATCTGGTAACAACCTGTTGTGTGAAGCAGAAGACTGTTTGGGATTCTGATTAAAGCAGAAACCGTGTGAAATGTAGCAAGGTAAAACCACAAATGTTGTTCTATTTTCCTTTGTTACCCCCAAGCAACCAGGAATGCAACAGTTATGGAGCCACAGGAACATGAAGTAGGGACCATTTCTCTAACACACCTAGGAGGAAAAGTGTGTTGTAACAGATTGGATTTCCCCTTCTCCATTTTCGATATCAGTTTCAGTATAATTTTCATTAAGAAAAAAAAATAGTAAATATGAAGAGATAGTCCCACCAGGTTGCTACAGGGCTCCAACATGACTGAGAAAACACTGCAATTGCAGAGTTAAAGCTTTATATTTACTTATGCTTGATTAGTTTCCTATCACAAGGCTCCTATTTTTTACTTCAGTGCTATGGTTCCAAGACAGATAAGAGCTTTTCACTTCTGTCCTCCCCAGGCCATAGATAACCTAATGGACAACACTGAGATTGGATATCCCCATGATGATAAGAATATCGACATTTGGCATTTGCATTGCTTGCATGTCATGTCCCGTCTGGATATAAGAAAGGCAAGTTTCACAAAAAAGATTTCATGCTTTGGATTTTTTGTATTCCAGAGAATGGCTGTGCCTAACTTCTCTGGATTTGGATTATTCAACAGAAAATACATTTTAACTGTCTGCTGATGACAAATGTAAATCAAATTTTATTAAAGCTATTTTTTAAATAATAATACATTAATTCAAAAATAGCGTAAGATGCTAATGCTATTTAGTTATTTCAAGAACTATCAGCAAGAGCCTAAAACATCAAGGCATTGACATAAAGTATGAAGAATTTGTAGAGGGGACCAAAAGATATACAAAATTCTTGTTTTGTTCATTCCCTCATCTGTCTCAGTTTTAGTTGCACACACTCTTTCAGTCATGCCTGGATTGTCTCTTGTGCTCAGGTTCTCTTCTGGCTTTGTGATCTTCTAAGCAGATTAGTGTTGCCTATGATGAGTTTTAATCAATATCAAGCACATGCACTCCTCAAAGAATTGAGGAGTATCAGGTACACATAAGAAAAATCCAAAACCAAAAATAAAAAGTGGAAAAGTCAATCCAATTGCTTTTATGCTTCCTACTATATACTTCTGGATAAATCATGATAAAGGAGCAAAGGGTCTCTTCTCATCACTTTCACATTGTCCCAAAAGTGCCTAGGAGAAAATTCAAGAATCTGCCCCCATATTTAGGGATCATATTCATGAATTTGTAGAGATAGTTAGCAAGCTAGACATCTTTCCCTCGAAAATCACAAATAGGGGCCAAATTAATTAAGTGTTTGGAGGCAACAAGCCAAGGATGGCAAGCACTGCTGAACTTAATGAGATGAATTGGATTTGGAGCACTGGCAAATCTGCTAACATCATTCCTTCATATCTACCTAGTCACGTATAGAACACTTGAGAACTCTTCTACAAACAAGTCCAGTGATTGAAGTTGTACATGTAGTAACATTTTAGGAAATGCACCCAGCATGTGTATGATCCTATATGGATTTCCAGATGTTCATGTTAGATTCCTCTGGTTTGGAATTGAGCTGTGTGTGGTATTTGGCAGTGTTCACAACCTAGAGGAGTCCGATCTCATCACTGTGTTCAACACCCTAATGAAGGGAGGTAGAGGGGCAGCTTCCTATCTCTTCACTCTTGTGATCAGTGATAGGAGCCAAGGAAACAGAATGAAGCTGAGTCAGGGGAGATTTTGGTAATCTATCAGGAGAAGGTTTTTCATCCAGAAGATGGTTGAGCACCGAAACAAGCTCTCCAGGGAAATAGTCACAGCACCAAGCCTGTCTGAGTGAAAAAGTGTTTGCAAAATGCTCTCAGGCACACGAGACCCTTGGGGTATCCTGTGCAGGACCAGGGGTTGGACTCAATGATCCTGATGCATCCCTCCCAATTCAGCATATTCTGTGATTTTATGGTTTTATTAACTTAGTAGATTAATTTTATTTTTTTATTGGTCCAAATATATCGTTTTTATTTTACAATCATCACAATTCTTTCTGGTTACTTTCTTTCTTTATCAAGTATGAAGTTGAAATTCTAATTATTATTCAGATCTTTTTCCTAAGACTTTTGAAATTTGAAGCATTTATAGTTTATATGTTCAATGTTTTTCCAGTCAAGAACAGAACAGCGGTTTTTAATGTCCATAGTTAACAGCTTTGCAGTTATATCTGATAGCAGTAATTCTGGATACACAGAGTGGCCAATTAACAAGACACTTGAAATACTTGCTTTTGCAGTAGCTATTGCAGGTTAACATACACACATGAAATATGTCTGCTGATTAAAGAGCAGCTAAGATACAAATAAGTGCATGTAATTAATCAGGGGTAAGAGATCCTGTTGGAATTTTGATACAGGAACTGTTCTACACAGCTGCCCTTTTCTGTCAAGTGACATAGACCTTTGATTAGGTTATGTGGTATAAAAAATTGATATACAACTGAAGTTTTAAAATTTTATTTCTCAAAGTAGATAAATTGGAATCCTATTTGCCTTCAGCTTGTCCCTGTAACTCCCTTTTCAGTGCAGGAGAATTAGTCTCCTTTCTGCCCCTGCTTAATCCATTTATGTTGTGAAACTCCACATGAAAACTGTGTCTATGAGGATTGAGAATTTAAAAAAAACACATTTCTAATACAAACTTAGAACTTCTATTCTAGAGTTGCTTTGTTGTAAATCAAAAGCAACATCACTGAATTCAGTGGTCCTAATTCCCCTTGCACTGACAAATGATACAAATTTCTCAGACAGATCATAATCATGGCCTTAATCTGAGAGACCGTAAGTTTAACTAGAAATGTGCTCCTGTGACTGTCTAATGTGCTTGATCTTTCTCTGTGCTTTTAAGATGACATCCTGACATCCATCTCTCTTCTAATAATTTACTGTCTCTTGTCTAATTTTGCAGTCCTCTCCAGAAAGCTGTTAGTGGTATGAAACTATAAAAAGTGGGGGAAAGCAAAGATACTACACTCTTCTATCTTTCTCAACTAACCAATGGTACTTCTGTTACTACCATGGGTTTACTTTTTTATAGGCCTACTTTATATGCTGAATAGACTGCTTTGTATGTTGAAAGACTGAAAAACAGTCTCCTTGCATACTTCTTCGGGCTGGACAACCCCTACTCTTTCAGTCTGTCTTCATAGGAGAAGTGCTCCAGACCCCTGACCATTTTCCTGGACCTCCTCTGCACATATTCCAAAGGCTTCATGTCTTTCTTGTGCTGGGGGGCCTAGAACTCAACAGAGCACTCCAAGTGGTGTCTCACCAGAGCAGAGAGACAGAATCACTACTCACAACCTGCTGGTCACCCCTTTTTTGATGCAGCCCAAGATACAGTTGGCTTTCTGGGCTACAAGTGTACACGACCAGCTTAGAATTAATTTTTCATGCACCAATGTACCCAGTCCTTCTCGGGCCTGCTCCCCATCCATCTGACTTCCAGTCTGAGTCAATACTGTTGGTTGTCCCGACCCAAGCGTGGGATTTTGCACTTGGCTTTAGCAAACTTAATGAGGTTCATATGGACTCAATCCTCAAGACTGTCAAGATCTGATCTGATTGGCATTCCTTCCCTGCCATGAATCAACTGCACCACTCAGTTAGGTTTTATCCTCAAACTTGTTGAGGGTGTGCTCAATCCATCTGTGTCATTAATGAAGACACTAAACAGTACTGCTCCCAAAATAGACCCTTGGGGGACACCACTCGTTACTGGTTTCCACTTGGATTTTAAGCCATTGCCTGATAGATCCTAATGCATCTTTAGGTGCAATAGCTACATGGATAGATGGATAGATGGATAGATGGATAGATGGATGGATGGATGGATGGATGGATGGATAGATAGACAGACAGATAGATAGATAGGTGTAGATAGATAGATATAGGTAAAGCCCTTTTGTGTTACTATTCTCATTTTCTGCCGGCATTGTCAGTTAAACATTTCCCTTTATTTCAGTTAAGTAAGGTTGAATTAACTTGTAACTGTCTCAAATGTACAGAAAAGGTTTGTTACTACTTCAGGTGGATTTAAAGACACAGAAGAAATGTCACAGAATTGCAAAGTATGACTGTTATTTGTGCAGTCATCTAGCCCACAGTTTGGTAATATCTGTGAACATTTGAATAGTTTAGTCAGTGATTTCCAATTATGTCCATGGATAAGTGAGTCTGCTTCACCAGAATAACTAGTCATTTCAGCATATTTTTTTAGTGTTAAGCTGAAATACATTATTGCTCTATCACTATTCTCATATTCCTTTGTACAAATCTAGATTAAACCATTTTTTGCTTAACCTTGAGAACTGATATGAAATTATATTCAAGCAAATGTTTTCATCCTTCTTGTTTGTGTCCTTCGATAAAGGTGTCAGTCTGTTAGAGAATATTTCTTTGATGAGTACCATGCATTATCTGTCTACTCACAGCAAGATCTTAATGTTATCGAATTTTATATTGGTTTATTTAAAATTAGAGATGTGAATTATGCGTTAAACTAAAAGTTATCCCCCACTTCTCATCAAACCACAAACCAAGCAAGCCAAATACAATGTACAAGTAAGCTGAAAGACAGTGGTCTTAACAGAGGAGGGTGATCTATTATAGCCAAAAAAACTAAATGAAGTTTAAGCTTCCTGCCAGTCTATTTGAATGCAAATTTCTCATTGTTTCTGAATATAAACACAAAACTGTTCTTTTTTTATTTGGTTTTTTTTTTTTTTTGTATTCCACTGTACAATACAGTGTTAAATTATATTTGTTATCACTGTTAATGAATAGTTAATGCAATATGCTAATGAATTGTTAATGCAATTTTAGAGCTCATAAAATCTCTGGAAATTCTCTTTTGTTTAGAAAATTCAGACATTTCTGAAAGAGATGTAGCTGTTGATTATATAGCCCAAAAGAAATTACCATGTTTCTTTACCAGGTAAGAACATGTCCGGCACAGGCAGTCTTAGAGATCCAGTCAATGAAAGTTAAAAGAATCCACTCTCTGACCACTAAGCTGTGATTTCTTTAACCTGACTTTATTTTTGCTGGGAAAAAAAAAAAATCTAAACCCAAATTAAAAGCAAGAGAAAGAAGTTTTATGAGATTAAGAAAAGCAATACAGCTGTCTAAAAGGCAGAGGAATTTCTATCAAATGTGTACAGAAGGAGTCATCTGAGTAAGGAGCCAAATTAAAAAGTATCCATATATCCTAAATGCTTATCACATTTTTTAAAGCACTTCTGAAAAAGTGCTCAAAAGCTATACAACTGAAGCTGATTTGAAAAAAAATATGTGGAACTGCCTGATCTTTAAAACAGGGCAATTTGAGAAAGATGTCCATCACCTTAAATATTACAAGAGAATCTTTCACAGGGCTTTCTATTTTAATTGATTCTTATTTAGCTAGGTTTATTAATTTTAGATTTATTTTTTTTTAATTGAATCTATGGGAAAAAACTTATCAGAGTTTTCTCCAAATTGACAAATTAAAAGAATAGGAAAACTAGTGAGAAAGAAATAAGAAAGAACACTAAAGAAAAAGGGACTCAGGAAACCTGAAATCTGAGAGGGAAGTATAAAGATAAATGTTTCATGCTTTTTTCTCTTTTGTCTAACATAAAGAATATTTTCTCCTACTCTCATGCCTTGAAATGATCCCACTAATAAATTCCAGCCAAAGTAACTTTTTCTTTTTTTTTTTTTTTTTTTTTTTTTTTTTTTTTGCCTGGTAATTTTATAAGCATAAAACCAATGTTCTGTCTCTAAAGTTTGTGTCAAGACTTGAC
This sequence comes from Poecile atricapillus, assembly GCF_030490865.1. Taxonomy (NCBI): domain Eukaryota; kingdom Metazoa; phylum Chordata; class Aves; order Passeriformes; family Paridae; genus Poecile; species Poecile atricapillus. The sequence continues at coordinate 58,443,788 of NC_081249.1, read as the reverse complement.
CTCTTAGGCTGATAGTGATCACTCTGAAGAAAGAGAAAATAAAACAATATTAGGTAATGATGGAATAAGTCTTACAGAAATTGATTTCCAAACTGTTACAGACCAGAAATGTGTTAAAACCTGATACAGGTATTCAGCTAGCAGTTCACAGAGAAATTATCTTGATATCTATGTCAATATGAGGATTGAAACTTGAAGAGGTTCTATCTTCTTAAACCTTAGAAATATTATCTGTGTCAAAATGTATACAAACTGCCCAAATCTACAGAGATATAAATATCTATGTACACATATATATACATACATACATACATACACATACACATACACATAACATATATATATAACCTAGCAATTAACTTGGACATAGCAACACAGTTGTTACCTATCCCCCCCCCCCCCGCCCCAACCAAACAAAAGAACCCCTCAGAATGTGACTCGATCTTCTCGAGTGGCCCGGCTAGCTCAGTGATGAGGTTTCTCTTCACTCGAGTTTCAAGCCAGCATATGTTTGTGGGGTTCACTGATTTTCTTCAAGAATTCAAGTCTATAGAGCGAGTAAAGAAATCAGGGGGGGACTCTCTCTCTGGTTTGCATTCCACAGTTTATTTCTGTGAAGGGGAATCCAAAGGACGAGAGACAAAGGATTTGGGGTCTGGGGGGTCTCTTTTAACAGAGTTTCTCGGAGGGAGGGAACATCATAGAGAGAACCAATTATTTTTCTCAGTTAGTACATCTTACAAACTTTCTACAAATCAAGGTTACACACACCAAGATAAGAAATAACAGGCACCAACTTCTTCAAATGCCCACAGAGGTGTAGGAGTATTCTCCACAGAGGGGCAGAGGGGGAGAGAGGGGGGGCTTGGTTTCCTGGCAACACAGGGGGTAAAGAAAGGCAAGGTAAGCATGCCCTCCCAGCTTCCATAGCTCAGAGGCATTCTGGGACAGGAAAAACAAAGTTACAAACTTCCGTGTTGGAAAGAAGGGTCTCTCTTCTAACCCCGTGCTTTCCTGGGCTAAAGAAACTTCAAGAAGCTGGAAATGCCAGCAGGGTCCTCTCTTTACTCTATCCGGCCTCTCGCCATGGAGCTGAGGAGAGAAACTTTAGTAACCATGGTAACTTGACGCCAGGTAAACAATTAGGAGAAAGAGAAGCTGGGGGGGGAAAATCACAACTAGAAGATGGGAAAAAATATTTTTCAAGCTATCAACTACAACAAGAATGCATAATTTTTTTCTGCAGTACAAAGCTCTTTGCAGATATTTTGTAAAAACAAAATTACTTTGCTATATATGATTGCAAGTATACCAGGCTGCACCCAGAATTTGTCCTGAAAGAATCTGCACTTCATTCTGCTTTGAAAAACATTTGAACTCCCTCCTACACTGATGATACAGATCAAAACCCACCTGCTACCACATAAACTATAAACAAACATCTCTCTTAAACAGCTTCATCATGAAAAGACATCACAGAGGTTTTCATCAAATTGAGGAGGCTTCTTGATTTTACCAGAAGAAATTGCTTTTCTGATCACTGTCTACAATGAAACTTATGCCATTGCATTTGTAACCCAGGTCAGGATTATTCTTAATAATTATAATTAATTTCTACAGACCAGCTTGTCTACAGCAACAACAGCTGTTCCTTTAACTAACTATCTACTTTTTGGCAAGCAACTCCAAACAGAACTGAGTAGTTTTTGCCTTACATTTCACTTGACATACAGCATGAAAACTAGGAGCAGTCAGTCTTAATGAGCCATTTTTGTGTCATTTTATTCTGTACACAGATCTTTCACTTGGATTTATGATTTCCTCTTTTCTCATTGAAGATTTTTCAATCTGTCTATAATAACATGGGCCAAATAATCCTCCCAAAGTCAAGAGAGATTTCTCCATATCTTCAATGGGAACATTTTCAAATTATTAAACACAAGTAGAGATTATATGACAAATGTTTTGTTGTTGGTTGTGGGAGATTTTAGGGGGTTTTTCTTATTATTTGGGAGATTTTAAATAAGATTAGTTGTTTCATGTTCCGTCAAATCTTACAAAATGAGTTCAGTAATTAATAAGTGAATAAAATCTAACTGGATCTGAATTTGGAATTCTTAAAACAGATTTAGGTTCATGCAGGTAACACATTTCCAAGTTGCCACTATGATCTCATTTATAAGCTCATACAGAATAATAGAAATTTTTAGGCACATCATCATAAGTGAATATTTATATGAATATAATATACCATATGTACCATACTGTTTCTATCCTAAGAGGTGGATACAGTGACTAAGGTGGACACAGTCCAGAGGCCTAGCATGACAAGCTCAGATATAGTAAATTAGCTGAGATGCGTACCATCCTGAGTGCTAAGGACATTATTCATTAGAAAATTACGTCAAATTGAACATCCTTTAATATGAAATGGACAAAGAAATCAACTGATTTCCATTCTGCCTTCTGTCCAATTCTGTATAAAGATGTCCCTGTTGCATTTTGTTACCTCTGAGTAGATTTGCTAAATGAAGTTGTGTTATATACTTGCTTCCAGTGTGTGGGTGAAATGAACTGTGGACATCTCAAAATCTGATGTCCAATTCTCATCTAATAATTCTAGACTTTGCTTATAATTAATAAACACAAACAAATCCCTTCAAAGTATGTCTCATCTGAGCTATTAAATGATTACAAATAAAATGAAGAGTGACTATCTTTTAGAAGGCAAATTTAGGGAAAATAAGTCCCAAGACAGTTATTTTAATAGCATAAGAAATGCTTTATCAGATATTACTGAGCTGCATTATAACTCGGTCCTGAAGAATGGAATTTTTTCTAGCTTAAATGATTTTTCTGGCTATTGCTGGAAATTGTAGTGAGTGTCCTTATTAGTTTCCAGTTTCACTGAAGCTTAGTTTTGATTTGTTACAGACTATAGCTGGAGCACTGCTGTGATCACTGCTCTTCTATACTGGGAGTCCAAAGAGTCAAGTTCTTTGCTGGGCTTTGTGTAGTGTGACTATTCACATAATTCGGTAGACAAAATAATGCCTACTAAAATAATTAGATATATAGTTAGACCAATTGATTGACAAACTGACCTAAAGTGGACTTACTTGAAGCAACATATAGTTAAAATTTTTACTATTGTTATTATATTATAAATAGATTCTATGTTATTATTATTATGTTGTTGTTGTTATTGTTGTTGTTGTTGTTGTTGTTGGCATGATAGATCATCTTTTCTACTTTTTCACTCATCTTGCCTGCAATTCCTTTGTCTGAGTACCTCAGATTTTTATTTCAGCTCTGAACATATTCCCATCATTCTTCTCTAGTTTTCCTTTTGTGGCTTTAGTACTTGTAGATTATCACTGTTGGATTATTTATTTTTTGAACATAATGTATTTTTCATGAAATATGTGTCTTAATTGGCTAGATGAACAGTCAAAACTCAAGAAAACAACTGTGTAACAAAAAACTTTGCTTTACATATCAACAGTTTACGGAAAAGCAGAAAGGGGTGCCTAAGATACCTAGTCTACTCAAACATCCTGGGAATGCTGAGAGCTTGGAGACAGTGTATTGCAGTACTCATTGGTAGTTTCAGTATCTTCAAGTACAAAATACACACTGTTCCCACATCCAAATTTTTGTCCATCTTTTGTTCTTTTTTGAAGTTTCTTCAGTTTCCAGTTCATTATTTGTGACTTCATCATCTCTACCGGTTGTTTTCAAGCTGCTGCCCCTGAGTAAGATTTCATTTTTATATCTAAGGACATTCTTCTTGGGTTTCCTCTATAATACATAGGAGTTTTAAATAAAAGAATGGCTGGTGGTTTTTTTATTTTGTTAGCAAGGTTCAATTGTGAATTATTTATATTAATGGTTGCTCGTACCAGCTATAAGCTAACCAACCTACAGTGTCCCTGATATATTTCCTCATGTGTATAATTAATTTATGAAGCAGACAAAACCCTAACTCTTTTTCTTGTCATACTGGTAAATTCTATACCCTAAAAGTATTGCTTCAGATTTGCTTTGCTTACTAAGATGTGTTATGAAGTGGTCAATACCAACCTTTATCCCTGGAAATAAATATATCTTGTTGATTTCCATAGGTCACAGTTTCACATTTTTATTTTAAGCTGATTGGAGATTTATATACATTCTATTAAAAGTACTAAAAAAAGTCTTATCTTCTCCATAAACAATTTTTAATATCTCTCACAGTGAAAGAGATGCTTATCTCTTGCTTCTTATAACCTTATTAAAGCTCTCACATGCATACGTTGTTGGCATTGATCACATTACCACAATGTCTAATGTTGACAGATCAGACGATATTTTTTCAGCAATCATGGAAGCATGTGTATGATTGCTAACTATCTTTGTCCTCAGTTTATTTACGAGGAACATGCACAATTTCCTGCGCTGAACTCATGTCCTACTCTTAGGCTTTTGATGTGCAAATAATTTTTTCTTCTTACTAAAATAATTTCCATACCTTTACATTCCTGTTACTACAAAGATCTATCAATTCAGCTCCTTTAGAGACAAAATCTGGTCTGGCTTTATTTTCTTCCATGAGTATTAATGTGATGCACAATTTAAATCTCTTGAACATAGCCCTGTTTCCTAGTAAATATAAGATCACCTTTGCTAGTAATGGACTACAGATTTTTTACTAAGCTGCAACACAGATCTCAGATCTTGTGTTTTCTGGCTTTATCCAGATTTGTCCTGTTTGCATCAGACTTTAAACTTAGCTTGGTTAGCTGCAACAAGAATTTCTTAATGAGTAGGTGACTGTCGCCTGGTTTGTTTTACTTTTACTAGGTCTTATATACATGTGTGCTGTGACTTGCATTGCTAAAAATGGTGAATATAAAACTACAAAGTTTTCACGCTATGTAAGAGCAAATTATTTCTGAACTGTCAGTGGGGTGCAATGTAAAGGAAGACTAAGTTGGGATAGCAGCAGACTCCTTGAATATATTGCATCAAAGTGTTGGCTCAGGATAATTCTAGAAGCTCCAGGGTTATCAGCAATGATAACTTCCATTAACAGTTAGCAGTCATTTAATGGCAGTTATGTAAAATTATAAGCCGTTTTGGGGAAAAAAATAAGGACAAAGAACAAGTGTCTTACACGTACAATGCACCATATTGCATGTTTCAGATCAGTGAAAAAAAATCAAGGAGTAAAGCATGGCAGGAAATATAATAATGGGCTAAATGAAATTTTGGAGAAAGAAGGAGCTATCAATATCAACATGAGACACTCAGCCATTGTCATCATATTCCTCCAAGTGCTGACTTAAAAATGCTGACAACTTTCATAATGTTTCTCATGCTTATCTGAAACTAGACATCAGGACCCAGAGGGCCCTGAAAACAATACAAATATGTTTTTCTTGTATAATGGCTTTTATATGTTGCATTGTTAATGAGATTTGTTTTGCATTTAAGACAGAAAGAGGAACAGTACCATTGAATGTCAGTTTGTTAGACACTGACTTTCCACAAACTTACAGTTAGATGGTTGGCATTCCTTCCACTTCTTGATGCCACCTCAGAAAAAGAAGGGAGACCACAGGAGAACACTGGTACTAATGTCTGAAGCTTATGTTCCCAACTTGTTCTCAAGTTAGAAATTTTAACACTGAAATATTATTTGTCGTATCCTACATATGAAAATACATAATATCAAAACAATATTAGCACAAACTGGAAGTAGAAGTGGAGGCCTACTGGATATAAAGTAGGAACCACTAGCAAAGATTGCTGCAGACCAGAAGTGTCCCATAGACAAACTAAATGTGACTGATCTCTTGACTTGCACAGGTAGAAGGGCTAAATTACTGCAACTACTTCTGGAGACCAGAATTTCACTTTTACCTCATGTACTGGGCTCAGGTGCCCAGTTGTTGACAACAGGAGCTACAGGTGTGGGATCTGCCCTGCAGGCTCCTGCCAGCTCAAAATAACACACTGCAGGACACATCTGAGTCCCTCAGCCAATATGATGACTTCCTGTGGAAAACATTCTTAGGAAAGTAAAAAAATTAAGAAAGGGCAAAAAGTGCAAGGTGGAGGCAGGTGGAGGGAAGAAAAGGGAGTGAGAAACAGCAGAGGGAATGCCAAGATGAGTGAAGAAAATGTACCAGCCACTGGAGCAGAGATTCCCCTGCAGCTCATTGAGGACCATGCAGGCAGACATTTTCTGAAGAAGTTCAGCTCATGTGGAGATAGGAGCAGAAATGAGGTCCAAGCATAAAGAAGCACTGGAGAGGAAGTGTCACCTAATTATTACAGCCCCACCTTCTCCTGGACCACTAAGTGAGGGGATGGAAAGTATGGGGAGAGGAGTGAAGTTGAGCTTGGAAAAAGGAGGATGAAAAGTGTAATTTTAATGTTTGTATTTTTGCTTTTCACTATCCAAATCTATTTTACATGACAATAAATTGAATTTGTTTTCTCCAAATTGAGTTTTGTCCAGACAGTAGCTGATAAACAATCTCCTTGTCCTTTTCTCATCCTATTTCCACACTCCTCCTGTCACCTATGCTGTTCTGATGAGACTGTTCTCAGCCTTACTTTCCTCCAAAGTTAATCCACCAGACCATGATCTCAAGGGAAACAGCATAAGGCATAAAAACATAAAATATAAAAGGGTGAAAACCAGATCAGATATCTTTTCTTGCTAGCAGGGGAGGTACTAAAGCACTAAATCTTGTATGCAACACCTCCAGTTCTGTAGACAGCACAAGAGGTGACTGAATGGCTAACATGATGTTTGCTTTAATTTCATGATGAAATGGCTGAGTATCCATTTACAAATGGATAAGGCAAGAGCAGTCCTCAAAAAGACAAGAGTGACACTAAAACCCAGACTCCTGGATGTATGAATAAGAGACATTAAGCATTCTGACATGTTTCCACAATCTAAAGCATAACCAGATATTCTCATTATTGTTCCCACAGTAGTTACTGAAATGTTCATAATTGTAATGTACTGAGTTATTCTGTAGAAGGTTTTGTCATGCTATAAGATAGACTTCACCTGACAGAGTTCCTGTTTTAGCAGAACTCATTATCCTTTCTGCAGGCAGCAAAGACATTTTGGCTAGGGTACCTTCTCTTTTACATCTTCAAAGGATTGCATATTCTACAGGGTCTGGCTGAAACGGGGTTAACTTTTTTCTGTACCAGCCCATATGGTGCTGTGCTTTTGCATTTGTGGCTAAATTACAACAGTGTTTTGGTTATTGCTAAGCAGCCTTTGCACAACATCAAGACTTCCATCTTTCTGCCCTGTTGCCTTGCTAAATCCTAGTACGCTGGTGAGCTCAAGAGGCCAGGAAGTGATATAGTGACAGCTGATCCAAAAAGCCAAAGGGATATTACATATTATATGACCTTTATGTCTAAGAATAAAAGCTCAGAGAAATGAGGAAGGAGGGGAAATATTTATGGTTATGCCGTTTGTCTTCTCAAGTAACCATTAAATATTCTGAGGCCCTGCTTCCCAGGAAGTGGTTGGACATCTGTCTGCTGATGGAAAGAAGGGAATAAATTTCTCTTTTTGCCTTGCTTTCTCTGTTACACTCTTATTAATCTGCTCCTCAAATCTTCTCATCATCCTCCTGCTTTCTTCCTGTCCTCTGAGAGAGTCAAATAAGCAAAATGCATGGTGGATGTTTGGCTACTGGTTGGGGTCAAAATGCCACCCATGCATACAGCAGATATACCCATGTTTTGTAATCCAAACATTTACCGTAAGTAAAAGGGCATTTTCTACAGCAAGAACATATAACGTAAATCTTTCTATACTTATTGCTAGTACCTGAGATAAGGTCCCTAATTAGCTGAACAATTCATCTACAACTCAACTCAATATTTGAATTACTCTGGGCTCCTTTAGGAAAGGTCAGATGAATTATCTTGGATGTCAGGATGTGGCTATAATACTTGTTTTCAGAAATGATTAAATACCTTCCCAGACAAAGGATGCTATTGCAATCCATTGTCTAACATTACTTTTTCATAGTTTATGCATTAAACTTCAGGAATGTGAGGCCATAAGCTTTAGCCAGAAACTCAGGTCAATAGCACTCAAATGATACTTAAATTTAAATGGAAGGATAGACAAACTTTCTCAAAACATGCAAGAATGTAAGAGGGCTGATGAATCATCAAGGGGTAACCTTCAAAATATTGTCTTTATTTCTTAATTAAGTATCCTTTCCTTCAGACTTGTGAGTGTTTATCCTCACAATCTATGTGATCAGCAGATACCTGCTCGGAGTCCTTCTGGACATCTGTCTTTTCCCCTTGTCCAGTAGAGGATTTAGTAGTGTATTCCAAGGTACAAAAAATGGGGGTGTAACATATTTGCTTGACTTGAACGGATTGAACTCCCCTCTAAATATATAGTTACATAATATCAATAAAGGTGTCCTAGAACATAATTAGTGAGAAAAACACCCCAACGTTTTAGGGAATTATGTCCTTTTAATGTTTATATTATTAACTTCCAAATATATTTATAAGCATCCTGTAATTAAACTAACTCAACATATTTCAAAGATTATGGATGGTGAAAGGGGGAAAATAAAGGAAAACCTCATTTGCAGACATAAAAATCAAGTGTGTGCAATGTCCAGCCAACTGAGACAATGCTGATATTTTATGTATACACCTTCTGAGGCTTTGAGATTGTTATTCAGAAAAACAAAGCATACACAATTCCAAATGATGTCATGAGGAAAGGAAGGTATATCACTGTGCAAAAGTCCACTCTTAAAGATCAGGACTCTTGAAGTCTGTGAGAGGAGCAAACAGTTTGTGCTGGAATTGCTGAGATGTGGAACTTTCTCTGGCCTGCACAGTGTAGGAAAGGGAGGAGTCTCTTCAAAAAAATGTCAAAATTTGCCAACAGAATGCTTGTTATACTACAGTTGTATTTTATTTTTGGAAAAAAAGGAAGCTACACAAACCCCACATTTGGCTTATATAAAACAATTATATAAATATAGAAAATATATAAAGTGACATTTAAATAATGATCACTGTACTAATGTTTTACAGGCAGGTGCCAAGACATTCTGAGTTTGAAGAAAGGATGACACCAGCTGACGGCCACAGTGAGTACAGTGAAAAATAAAAGCAGGTGTTAAAGACAATCTGGCATAATTTAAGTTTAGTTTGTCAGTGCAAACAAACTGTTGATCTGCTTGAGAACAGGAAGTCTCTACAGAGAGATCCAGACAGACTGGATCAATGGACTGAGGACAACTGCATGATGTTCAGTTAGGTCCAAGTGTCAGGTCCTGCGTTTGGATTTCAACAACCTCATGCAGCACTCCAGGCTTGTGGAAGAGTAGCTTGAGAACTGCTCAGCAGAAAAGAGCTTGGGATTGCTGGTTGGCAGCTGGCTGTACATGAGCCTGCAGGGTGCCCAGGTGGCCAGGAGGGTCAATGATACCCTTGCTTGTATCAAGAAGAGTGTGGCCAGCAGGATGAAGAAAGTGTTTGTCCCTCTGTGCTCAGCATTGGTGAGGCCACACATAGAGAACACTGTGTTCAGTTTTGGACTCTTCAGTTCAAAAAGAACAGTGAAGTGCTGGAATGAGTCCAGAGAAGGCTAATGAACCTAGTGAAGAAGCTGGAGCACAAGTCTTATGAGGAATGGCTGAGAGAACTGGCGTTGTTAAGTTTGGAGAAGAACAGGATCAGACAAAGTTCAGATTAAATACTAGAAAAAAAAATTCATTAAGAGAGTGTTTATGCATTTGAATAAGTTGCCTAGAAAGATGATGGAGTCACCACCTCTGGAAGTGTTCAAGAGGCATCTGGATGTGGCACTGGGGCATATGGCTTAGGGGTGATCATGGTGGTGCTGGCAGTACAGTGGACACAATTATCTTGAAGGCCTCTTCCAAACTGGATGTTTCTGTGATTCTATGAAACCTAAAGCAAAAAAAAAAAAAAAAAAAAAAAAAAAAGTGAATATTAAAAAACAAAACAAAATAAAAACAAACCCCAAACAAACAAAACCCCAGAACCCAAACCAAAACAAAAATTCCCTCATTTTAAAATCATTTTCTAGGAAGATATATGGACATGTATTTATTTGGTATAATAACAGTGGTGACCTGCAGACTAGACCAGAATCTAACAAATCATCAGTGGAGAACAACTTGAGGGAAATAACTTTTGGATGTTCCAGAACAAACAGAAAAGAGCTGATGAAGGAATTCAAGCAACTTCATCATTGTCTCTGTGGATTTGACCTTGGAAACAGTTCCATTAGCCTCTTATGACATCATCTTCTTTTTCATCTTCTGTGACAGTTTGGAAATCAAAAATGAACCTTTACCTTGCATCCTTATTTTAAATGCTTTTTTATCTGGCTTATGTCAAAACGCTTTATTGTATTCTATTTTTTTTAGTTCCTTGTCATAGATTCTTTTCTTTCCAGTCAGTAGTTATTAAATGGAAGCTTTTAAAAGATTGGTCCTCAGCATGCAGCCAAAAGTCTGAAGGAGAAAACATTTGAGTAGCTCCATTTCGTCCAAATATTAGATACACGCAAAACATTCTGAACCAATTGAGAACTGGCTGAGCAGATCCCAGAGGGATCAGTGGTGCAGGATCTAAAATGCCTGTCACTAATATTGCACCCCAAATTTCAATACTGGGTCCAGTACTGTTTAACTTATCTGTCAATGGCTTGGATGAAAGGGTAGATGCTGTTACAAACCTTTGTAACCACAGAGGAGTAAAGAGAACTAACTGTGAATAAAACAGAAAGTACTCTGAAGATTTGAAAGATTCCAAAAAAAACCTAGATAAATCCAAAAGAGATTTTGATGCCAAAAAATTGATATATTTTTATTTAATAATAAGAGAGTCAAAGAAATAAAAAAATAGAGAAAAGTTAGAGAAAGCCAAGGTTACTTTAAAAAGCACAGGACAGGTCGCCACCACACTGGGCTGCCTTTGTTGCTGCTGAGAAGGGGTGGGGGGAGCGGAGCTGGTTTTGCCTTTATTTTTTTTTTTTTTTTCCCTGCTGTTTGAAGCTTCTTACCTGCCCTCTGGGATCCCGGGAGCAGTCTGGCTGGGATGCAGCAGCGCATCCCCCGGGATGCAGGCGCGGTGCCCGGTGGCTGCGGCCGAGCCTCGGTGCCGGGCGGGGCTCCGGGCGGTGCCGGAGCGGCTGCGGCTCCGCGGCTCGCTCGGGACAGCGGCCCGGCCTGCGGGACCCGGGGCTTCGCCCCAAGCGGCCGGTGTCGGCTCCAGGAGCCCCCAGGCGATGGTGCTGGGGGAAAGGCAAAGGTCAGGGATTCTGCCCCAGAGTGCAGTGTGGCCCTTCAGAAGGACCTCGACTGACAGGAGAGGTGGGCAGAGAACTGTCTCAAGTTCAACAGAGGCAGGTGCAGGGTCTTGTAGCTGGGGAGGAACAACCCCATGCACCAGCACAGGTTGACAGGCTGACCTGTTGGAAAGCAGCTCTGCAGAGAAGGACCTGGGGATCCTGGTGGACAACAAGCTCTCCATGAGCGCATCTGTGATTCTGTGTAATGCATTGCAATCAGGTGGGCAAGTCTGTTGATGCTAAAACTATGTTGATGCATGAATCTATGAAAGGAATAAGTGGTGCAGTCACATCTTGAAGAGCTAAATAATTTCTATGTTCACTTTAGATGCTCACACTGTAGACATCTACATGTGAACAAATTTTCTAGATGCTTTTTTATAGTCAGTGGGGAAAGAAGTAAGTCTAGGCCATAATTAATCTGTTCTCATCAGTTATGCAGTGTCCATTTAACAACAGCTGTCCGTTCATATACTGAAGAGCCAACCTAAGCAATTGGGCTGTACCTCTGTCCATAGCACTGCACTTGCAACTGCGCATATTTCTGCTGTCTAAGTAACAAAGAAAAGTGTTTGCTTACACTTTTCTGCAAATAAAATGAACTGACCTATTAAACCTTGTTTAATACCATAATAATGCCTGCCTTTTGTTCCTCTGTAAGTTAACAGCGCTTTGTTGAAATGCAAAAGCTTCTAGAGTTTTCAGACAAACTGACAAACAAACAAAAAAACAGCAACAAAGGAAGGAAACCAGCCAAACCCCCACCTTTAAATACTATAGTTCAATGACACATCTCATATTAGCTAACAGAAAAAAATATCACAGTTCAGAATAATGTTCTAAACATTATAAATGCTTTGAAAAATTTACAGAAGTTATTTTCAAAGTCCATGAGAGATGTCAGCTCTTCTCTTTAATACAAAATCTTTTCATGTCACCTTCTGCTTTCTGGTCTTTGGTAAACTTCTATAGTTGATTTTTTCAGTTTATAGCCCTTTACAAGCAAAAACCAATATAACTTCTAGAATGCACCCCATGGTTTCACAGTAGGTCTCATGTCATCAGATTCAAGATAAACAATGGTGAATATTCTTTAAAGGAAGCAAAATGTCTCAATGTGTAACGCATCTGTGCTTCACTCCTGCAAAGTTACTTTTATATGACTAACAGAGCAAGTAAAGGAATGTCTTCCTATGCTGAAACCCTGAGATCAATGTGGAATCAGCCTTCCTCTTCAGATCCATGTACCAGAAAATTTTAACAAGATCAATGGCTAAAAAACCTAAAACTAAAGCCACTGTTTATCACAAACAGAATAAGAAAATTAAGAAAGAGATGAATAAAAGAAAGCCCCTTTTTTCCCCCTTTGCATAATTCTTTTTGTCAGTTCTTTTACTTTTCCATCGCTCTACTGGTTTTCTTTCCTGTCTTTATAGACTGTGGATCCATTGTCACATTGTTTCGGTTTTTGAAGTTACTGATCATCAGCTGCAATGCAGGAATTGCTTATGTATATGTTGTAAACCTGAAACAAATGCAATGTAATCCAATTAGCTGTAGCACAATTGAAAGAGTACAAACGGCATTATTTTTCAAGGAATAAAAATGGTCACATATGAAGAATTGTTATGATCTATGTGATATGTGATACTTTTTTACCTGTAGTTCTTTGACAATGTGCATGAACTCCAGAACTATCTTATTTTAGTTTCCAATTTGTTTCATTAATTTCTACTTTCCCCCAAAAATTACACTTGGACTGTTAGTAGACTCTCATGATCTATACTTGACTTAGAGAGTTTCTCCTCCAAAGTTTTAAGTCATTTCTGTATTTCCTTTCTGGAACTGCATCTTTCTGTTGCTTCTCATTTTTTCCTTCCTTTGGTGTTCTTTGAAACTGTTAGTCTTGATCACCAAAGCAGAATGTACATGTTATTTCATATCACCCACTTTCATCTATCCATGCCAACCACAAAATTACTATCCTTTCTTTTGACACTTGGGCTATAATTTCAAGTAATTTAGAAGCATTCTTTTCATTTTGTTAGAAATCTAAATTTTTTTAGGGGTGAAAAATAAGCTTTTGAATTTTGTAACATTATGACACATAGTATATATCTTTTTCTGTGCTATATATAACTTTTATTTCCTCTTTTTCCTTGGGCAAGTGTGCTATTTTTCCTTTCCATAAATGTGTTCAGCCCTTATGTTGAACAGATTAGTAAAGACATAATTAGATGAGATCTTCCATTCAAACTTGAGTCTTTTGTGAAATTAAACTTCATTCACAAGTTACCACTCCCCCAGTGGAGCCTGAGTGCTTCTACAGTTCTTCACTGTAAAGCAGGTTACATCAGATAAATTATTTCAATTTTCACTAAAACGGCTCTCAGAAATGATTTATTCAACAATCACAATCCATTGGGAGAGTAGGGACTTCCATCCCATTTTGGGAGTACTCTGTAGGTCATTCAAACTGAATCAGAAGGGCATCTCTTGGCACACCTAACTTGTCAACATGAAATAGTGAAGCTGACACTGCTAGAGGCGTCACTGCATGAAATTTTGTGACAGACATACAACAAGAAAACAGTTAAATTGTGTTAAAGTCACAAGGTAAACTAAAACAGGCCTCCCTTCTATCACACTTGAGGAGGAATTGTCAGCTCCATTGATAATAGCCCTTAACATGACATCTCTCTAGAGATTACAACAGAAGTATTTCAGAAAGTTACATAAAGTGGGAGCTGAATGACAAGAAGGCTGAGGCCTGATTGAAAGTTACTGAAAGGCATTTTTTAAACTTCTTTTAAATTGGGAGCTGAAGAAAACATAAGACTTGTCTATTATCTTGAGGTAGGAAAAGGTAGCAAGAAAATTGCTGTTCTGTTGGAACATATTGTGTTAGGGCAAGTAATAGATTGTTTTCTCCTTAGTTGGCTGGCTCCTGTAGCTAAGGTAAAAGAACCAGGATTTTCCACTGCTGAGGTCCCAGATTTAATCCATATTGGACCAAAAATTTTTTCTAGCATTTTCATTCACCATCTGAGTTCAAGCTGTTCAAGTGTCAGTTTTCTTCCAGCTTGTAAGATGCTGTGTGCTTTGAGAAACTGATATTTTGTTGTGTACCTAGAAAGGCATAATACTGTCAGCTGCAATATAAATAATGCTGATGACACTGAATAGGACAAAACGGCTCAGTATTATCAATCACTGTCAAAGAAGCAAACAAAAAGTTTATCTGACAAACATAGCTATTTAATGTGGGTTTTTTTTCCTACTTCAGAAACATGAACAGCTTATGTGTTTCAGGGGAGATTTCCAAAACCCTGTCACTGATTTTTAGCTCCAGATTGCCCCTGAAAATAAAAAAGGTGGGAGTGTGACTTCCCCTTTGTCACTGAAAATTTCCTCTAGCACACTTCACGTACTTCTTTGTGCTTCATTCTTAATCCAATAAAAAGTGTGTAACCCACCTTCAGATACTCCCTTTTGTTTGTACCAAATAAAGGTGGGAGAACACTGTAAAGCATTTACAAGAATATGAATTCCTCTTAAGAGGATTCACTTCAACTGTTTTCGTACCTACTTTGTACGTACTTTCTGTCAATATTGCAGTGATCAAGCTTTGCTTGTGATAAAACTAATGAAAGATACCTTCAGCCTGAATGCTCAGTTGCCAAAAGCAAAATCTGAATTGCATAACTAATCGGTGGTGTGAATTTCAAATATCTCATTCAATATTGCATTTCAGAAATGTACCTCAGCATGTAATTTAATATTCTAGCAAAATGAAATTTAGTTCTCTAGTGAGGGGTAAGACAAAGACAATTCATTCGCCGTAAATAAAAATTTAATGGAGATCAAGAAGAGACCATATTGGGAAAGTTAGAATGTAGATATCAGAATATATTTGGGTATTTAAAGACACAGATCAGGTTTACGGTTTATATTATCAGATTCTTCTATTGTTTTCACTGGAGGTTTGGACATCAAATCATTTTACAAAATTGAAAATTTGTAATGAACATCTGCCTTCATCATTATGTACTCAAGATGGAATTAATCTCAGAATTATTGATAATCAATAGGGGGCTGGACATCACCAAAGGGAAATTTACCCTGTCTCTTTAAGGCTTCTGGGTTAAATGCAGGGATTCCTCTTCTTGCATTAACTTTGTGTCAAGACTGGTCTACACTAGACAGGAAAAAGTTGTATTTTACAAATCCTCTCATATATTTTGGTAGAATCATAAGATAAAGTAGCCTGAAATAACACAAAATCTCAGTTTTATTAGTTATCGAACAAAAATGCAAATATAGCTTTTCACAGTAAAATTTCTCAATATGTTCTTTAGCTAAACCCAAACAATAGTTAAAGCAGAGGGAACTGTAAAGCATGTTTTCCTATGTATATGAGAAGTTTGAGATAACATGAATATTGATATCTGTGTATATCCTCATATGGTGTTAGTTTTTCCAGCATGATGAGTATTCAAGATCTTAAGTTACCTGTATTTGCCTGCTGATTTTCATTTAGCTCCTTATCAACACTTATAATTGTGTGTTTGGTATTTTGGATTTTCTTGTTTGTTTGTGGGATATTTTGTTTTGGTTTTGCTTTGGGTTTTGTTTTGATTTTTTTTTTAGTTGTTGTTGTTTGTTTGGGGTTTTTTGCGTTTTTTTAAGTTTTTTTTTTTTTTTTTAAATAATGAAAATATTCTGAATTGGGACAACTTGGATGATAATACAAGAACCTAACTTAGGGAACCAAACATCAAGATGACCCTTGATGCTATTTCTGTGTATCTCACATTGTTTCTTATGAAGAATCATAGAAGAATATCAGATTTAAATTTGATCCTTCTGTGTAATCACTGTCTGGATCCTCCAAACATTGGGAAGAGTTCCAAACAAACTCTCATAAGATAGAATACTTAGAGTGAAAACCTGGCTGCATTTAGGTCAGTGGTAAAGTGTTTATTGATTTCCAAGGAACTGATTGCAACTCTAAGCCTAAATCATGAGCAATGTATTATTAAAAATTTTAATGTGTAAATGACTAAAGGATATAGACAGATTTTCTTTATACATTTTCTTTAGCTATTATGTGTCCTTCTATGACCTCAAATTTTATTTCCTGAGCATTTCTAATTATTCAGAGTAGACTTACTGTAGAAATGGCTTACATATCTGTCATATTCACCTAAAAGGAAGATTTAAAGCCTATACTGTATTTATTATGCTAATTCACTTTGAAATCTATGGTGAAGGTGCCTCATGCCTTTCAAACTGAGTTTGCATAGTAAATTTAACATAAGTCCTGGTGGCCCACAAACATTATCCCTGAAGCAGCTTTAACCGTGCCTTAAGGAAATGTGTAGTACACACACTGGGAAATAAACAAGCAGTGAGAAAAAGAGGGAAGAAAGTAAGTACTTCTATTTTGCAGTCTATGCCTCAGTAGTTCACAGTTTGGATTTCTTTACTTAATGTCTTCAGTTGCTGCAATCATGCTCTCAGAAGCCCAAGCACTCAGCAATTGTACTGCTAATGTAGTTCCTTCATAAAATGGCTACTTTTATCAGAATTAACTTTTCCTACACTTAAGTGTTAAAAGGTGTTTTTGTTGTTGCCAAACAGGTTATTTTCCACTGAAAAAGTGGCCTCCACCACCAACCATCATGAGACAAAAAAAAAAACAACAAGTGTTTATTTTCATATTTATGTCTTTTTAATCAACATAGATTGTGGTGATCTCTTTGGGGACCAGAAAGTCCTAAAAAATTTAGAATTTTTTAATACCTCTTATACTAAATTGTTATAGTCAGCATAAGAAACAAATATACCTCCCTAGTGTATGCAAGGTGCGATACCAGTAATTTTTCTAGATTAAAAAATATAATAAAATGATGATCAGATTTTCTATACATTCACTTTCTAAGACTGAAGAAAGGAATTAAACAATAATCCCTCGTCACCAATCATTGCAAACCATATAGTTTTCAAGTTAAATTTAAGAAAATTAGAAAAGGTTTTAAATATGAGAATGAACAATTAAGGAAGACAAAGATCACTAATTCTGCTCCATAGTGGCAGTTCTGGCTGTAGCATAATAGTTTTTGTCCCAGGTTATATTAAAGTGATTTTTTAAATTTACGTTTCTTTCACTTTCCTTTTTCTTTCCTGAGTCATTAAAAGATGGGTTTGAAGTTGTGTTGCCTTAAATGAATTTCAATATTAACATAATAGATATTTCATGTACATGAGAATTCACAAACACTGCTCTGCTGGTCTGATTTGTGATCTGCATTGAGTCATTTCCTAGCTTTAATCCAGATGTCTTCTTTAGACTTCTAGGAGATGTACTGTGGTAATGAACACTAAAAGAGTTTTTATAGTCTCTGGGCTCCACTGTTTGCACAGTGTCTCTTAAGCAGCAAGATCATCAAATATTATGAGACAATTAATGAGTAATTAAAGAAAAAAAATGCATCCTTTAGAAGTTTTTTATTTATGGCTTTTACAAAACATTTATGCACATTTCACACATCTATAAAATATCTACCCTTTAAACATGTCATGAAAGCATTTAAATAAAAAGGAAAAAATGTTACCTGTTACAATGTTACAAATATATAGATATTAGGAAGGTCCGACAGAAACTATAAAGAAAAAATTGTTCAGAAAACAAAAAAAAAAAACAAATGTGAAAATAGTTCTCCTAGGTTTTGTATCTGAGCTGGTGAGGTAGAAGTACTTAGGATACCTGTATTTTCAAGTCAGCTTTTCTCTCATTCTCTAACTTCCAAGCTGAAACTGAGGTGAAAGTTATGCCCTTCATCTTGAGTTTCTAATTGTTTTCTTAGCTGTGTACATGACATTATGGGTTAAGTGTGTCTTTTTAATTACTGAGGAAATGATCACACTTAAAATACAGTGAAATTTTTTCAGTTAATCTAGTTTACATTAGGAGAAGCGAGACGAAAATTAGTTGTATTTGGCTTCTGTTTTCATCTCTCACAAAACAGCAATTAAAGTCTATTTTGGAAAATGTTATTTCACTCACCAAGAAAGTTCATCACAATAATAAATTCTATGAAAATATACATGGAGCTACAGTTAAAAATACTCATATCCTTGCATTATAAAAGGTATAATGTGAAGGAAGAAATATTTCATTTGGAACAGTACAATCATATAGGGAACAGGTTATATATTTTATATATAACTTTTGTCAGCTTTTACTTCCACATAGCTTTATGCATGTCTGTAGGTCTGTATGTGTATACATACACATATGTGTGTGTTTATTAGCAAGTACTGAAAAGAAAATTTATTTAATTCCTCATTTTAAAATGAACTTAAAATAACAATTTCATTGTCAAAAGTGTTTTTCCTTAAATTAAAACCAGTCCTGCAAAAATTGCTGTGTTACTTTTATTAAGTTGGAGTTGAAAATGTATGTATGCACTGAAGAGTCACAGGGACTCTGTATGATGTAAAAACCACATTGTTTTACTGTATATTGCAATATATGTGAAAAATTTACATCCTCATTAGTGGAAATATCTATTGACTAAAGCAAAACCAGAATGCTTGCTCATCAGGAAGACAAAGACTCCAGAGATGCTGCCTTGAAAAACCACAGTGTGAATGTAGGCAAGGATGACGGTCTCTATGGGCTCTCTCAAGGCAAGGAAAATACTTAAGGACTCCTGGAGAAACGTACTGCTGGTCATATTCCCTCTTGCCATCTCTTGTGTCTGAAGAAGTAAGCTGTTAGCCCATCTTCCACTATGTTTTCCTTTTGCTATGTACAAGCTTTCTGCCCTAAAAGCAGGAAGAAATGACCTGATTTTCCAAGTGCATTAGTGTTCATGACTTGAACGATCTTCACTGGTATTTCCTAAGGTGGGCCTGTCCCAGCTCCACATCAGCTTTGAAGTCTTCTCTGAGGAACAGGTCTCCTACTCTGAGGAACGTGAGTTCTGCACTATGTTGGGATACAGTAGAGAGCCCCTTTAGGTCTCAGTAATCCCAAAAAAATTGATTCCATACACATCAGAGTGTAGTGATGTTCAGACATCCACCTCTGAAACCATCTGAGAGAAAATCATGTTGCCTAAGGTTTTGCAGCTGTTTTGACTAGTTATATAAATGTTCTTCATAAAAGAGTGTGCATATATCCTGAATATTGTATCACACCACAAATAATGAGATGTTTTATCCTTGTCCTCTAAGTATGAATTTTCATGAAACCCATTTTAGGCAGGTCTCTGTTGGAAAAGTGAGTCTGTCTCTAAATTAGTTCTCTAAGAACACACTATTTTCCAAGAAATGCAAACACTTTAGATGATGGCGCGTTTTCAGTAAGTATCTGAAAAGGATTGCCATATCAAGATTACCTCAAAGTTCAGTATCATCGTGCAGAGAGCACAAATTAAAACAGTGCTTCTGCTAGTATTATATTCTTCAGATTTTTTTTAAAGGAGCTGAACTGTTTAATAACAAAACCCCAAACCTGCTACATATATTAAACAAAGAAAAAAATCAATGTAATCCCTAGTTCACTTTTTAAATTTTCTGGGAAGGAAAAAGATTACTTTAGAACATATATAATATATAACATGTATATAGAATCATATATGTGTTTTATATATATATATAAAAATATACATGTCTATATAATCACATATATAGTTATTTAAATAGATAATTATTGTAATACATATTTACAAGCATAATTATACATGTACATATAATTATTATAATATGGGATTAATTGTATACAATTAATCAAACTACTAAGACTAACAACTGGGAATTTTTAAATTTAGAAATAAACTAAGAAAGAAAAATAATTTTTATTGGAATAGTGTGATAAAAATACACTTTTTAATATGTTGACATCATTCTTGACATCTAAGGAATTAAATAATATTTCAGAAACTAATGCATCTATTATATTAATTTACTATTTTTGCCAAATATAAAGTAAATATTATGAAGTTTTTTTTTCCTGTAGAGAGTTCTTTATATTAATTATAAAATTTGTAGAAAAATATTTTGACCTATGTAAAATCTAAAATGTTGCATTGTTATAAGGAATCACATTTAAATTTTTCTTCTTGTCAAAGGTAATTTTAATCTAGAACTCAAAATGGAGCAATGGTGTAAATCAAAAATTCCATAAGTTCTGTGGTTCCATAAACACTATGACTCGTGTATATCTCAACCAGATATTTTTAACACATTTTATATAAAATTTATGACAGCAGTAGTTTTCTTACTACAATCAAATCATATGAAAAAATAACCAAAGTGGTCTAGGTCTCAGGTTAGTATGTTATATTTTTATCTACTTATTTTGTCTATAAACCACAGATTTTAATGCTTTTTTTTTGGTCAGGAGTTCACATTTCCTATTGCAAACAGAGGGATGGATATGATTTATAATTTTTGCAGTGATTTCCTGGGTGCAAAAAGTAATAAAAAGGGGGAGCTCTTTTAGATGCCTTATTATATTAAAATATAAATTCCACTCTGCTAAATTAGTTGGCAGTTTCATTTTTATCCTAAACTAAAACCTAGACAATATATAATCTCTCTCTGGCATACCTTCTCAGCTTCCAGTAGTTATCTGTTGAGGTCTGCCTTGTTTGAGAAATGTATTTAAATTGTTGTCTTTAAAAGACATTTATTGTCCTATGCCTCATTAACTTGCCTAATCCCTTTTAAAAATAATTTTTACTTTCAGTTTTCACAACCCTTTCTGGTGACAAATAAATAAGTACTGGGAGTTACAGTATTTATTTTCTCTTTTCCTCACAGAGTAGGAGTTTCCTCTAGAATCTCTCACTTTCAAAGGACTTTCTAATTCTTCTTTTATCTATATGTATCTTATTATTTTCTCATGCTTTATATTCACATTTATTTATACCATGTTATTTGTCTCTGCTCCAGGGAATCACCATTATCACATCCCAAAATGTCTGTGTCAGATACTTGAAAATCTCTGGCCCAACCTTATTAGTTATCTTTGGCAACTTATGATTTCAAATGGCAAATAAGTGTCATTAAATTTATGTGTGTTGATCCCTTCTTCATAACTACTGCAATTATTTTTACAGATATTCAATTTATTCTGCCTTCTAACAACCAAGTCAGTGAGTGTTGTGATGTTTAGTTGTAACTTTTCAATCAGTAATATATTTTTCCTCAGGCAAATTTTTTATAATCAGCAAAGCCTGTTCCTTTACTACCCCTACCATTTAGAATATTCTGAACAATGCAAATAGCAGCACAGGTACCTGACACTGGCTGTCACCCTTCATTGATGAAATAACAGCTCATTCTTATAATTTATTTTCTCTCCCTTAACGATGGCTTAGTGCTTGAGAGGATTTTTCCTTTTATTTTGAGACAGATTAATTTCTTTAAAAGCTTACTGTAAAAGATCTCTGGAAAGCTTTTGAAAATCCAAGTGCACTAAATACATATGAATACCCTCATCATGCTTCTTGAGTACTTGAAAATAATTCTAATTTTCTGAAAGATAGCTCTTTTGTTCACTCCTCCTCATGTCCATACCTCTGTTTTATTTTGTATTTCTCTACTAATTGTACTGTTATCTATAATTTCTACATATTTGACATTTATTAAGTTAAATGGACTAATCTGAAATTTGCAATTTTTTTATTATATTTTTTTTGTTTGTTTTTTACAAGTTATATAACAGACATTCAGGAGTTTTATACTGCAGTTCCTTCAGATTTCATGGGGAAATAACAGCTTTCCTAATGTCAATAATATGACAGTGGAGATGGTAATTATGGCAGAGTGAATGGCAGGTCCTGCTTTCATAGAAATGTTCCTAACTCCTGAAATTGCAGAAACTTTTTCCTCATTTCTCTGTTTGTGGCTGTTGGAGAATTGTCACAATGGAGCTGGATTTATTCATGAATCCATTAGTCTCATTCATTCAGAGTGAAAGGCATCTGGGATAAATCCAATTGTAACAGACTGGGCCTCAGCTGTCCCCAGCCCTCCTGGAATTACCCTGCCATGTGTATGGGGATGGCCATGAGAAGTAGAATGCTCTACCCTCAAGAAGAAGAAAGAATTTGCAAGTAAATAATCATGAAGTATTTGAAGTAGTGTCAAAGGGAGAAGTATGGTTTTGCCACAGTTTGAGGAAATTAGAGCATTAGACAGTGACCAAACAGCTAAAGCCAAATATCCAATCAGTGTACATCTACAAGCAGGTCCTGCCAAGTAAATTTCTGTTGTTTGTCACCAGCTTGCCAAGTCCAGAAAAACTCAGCCCTCCGAGTCAGACAGTCACATAGGCTATTCTCATGAAGCCCATAGAAGTTGTGAATATTATTCTGTTGTAGGCATTGCACTCCTGAAGCGTAGGAACAGTTATGTCTCCTCTGGATCTGCATCCATATTTCCAAGGCTGACAACCAAGCTGCCTGATGCAGTCATCACCCTGCAATGGTAGATTTCAACATTTTCCAGTTTGTTTCAATTTCTAATGAGAGGAAAGCTAAATTTTGAACTTTGTTATACCAACCAAAATTTCTTTTTTCTACATTCATAACCTATGATTAACTTTAAGATTTTCTTCTTATAGAAGCAAATTTTTGTGTGTCTGAAGAAGACAGAGGTGCACAAAACAGAAAGAAGATGCAGATGTTCAGAAATAAATTTAAAGAAAGAAAGAATAGGAAACAGAGGAGTTCCTAACTTCAGAAGATTTATAATACATCTGCTTGATTTCATTGTAATCTCTATAGACCTCAAAGATCTCCACAGGCATGTCTTATGTTTTTCCTCCCAGGTCTCTCTAGAGAATTAATATGAGTCTTTAAAATAAATGTTCCTAAGTGGGACTGTGTAGTACAGTGCTTCATTTTCTTCAATCTCACTGTATCTCAAAGGAAAACTAAATTAATCTCTTTTGCTTATCTGCAGCAATATTTTGGGAATATTTTGACACTTCTCTAGAGCTATGTTACTGTATAAATAAAGTGCAATAATATAAGAAGTTAGGAAAGGAACAAAAAACAAACCAAAAAACAGATGGTAAGGTGAGAGATTCTAGCCACAGTAGAATACTGTACAGACTCACAAAACTTAATGTTCAGTCTTTCTCTGGTTTGTTGTTCTTTTTTTTAAGGCGTTGTTTTTGTTGCTGTTTTTGTGTGGTTTTGGTTGGTTTTCTTTGTTTTGTGGTAGGGATTTTTGATAATTCTGTTTATTTGGTCTTGGTCCTTTTTTTTTCTTTGTTTTGTGGTGTGGTTTTTTTGTTTGATTGGTTTTGGGTTTTTTTGGTGGGTTTTTTTTGTTTGTTGGTTTGGGGTTTTTTTTGTTTTGTTTTTTGTTTTGCAGATTTTCATACTGCATGTTTACAAAACAGAACCTGTATCTCACAGCAGCTACACCATGCTATCAGTAGGTATAACATGATCTGCAATGCTGAGTGTCCTGTGAGGGAAGGTCTTTCAGTGTAGCTCTTGGTGCCTTCATTCCTGGATGGATTAATTTGTGCCACCTGGACCTTCCTATCCCCTTAAATTACTGCTAATGGGTATTTAAGCTGGAAGTTAACAGAGGGGTGTAAAAGAAGATAAAGAGCATATTTGGAAGATCCATGCAGTATAAGGCTAATGCTTATCCTAGACTTCATGTACAATGAAAGCTTAAAGACTCCATAATTTTTTTTGTGATATTATGTATTCAAATGATTATTTCAAGTAACTTTTACAATATTATCCCAACCTCTTTTTAGGCCTTTACTTAATTGCCACTTAAAAGGGGTGCAGTGGATTTTTTTTACCTTTGTGCATCAACTAAAAAGCTGACACTTGAAATCCATTTGCTGTGATATAGTGAACAATCAAAGCAGATAAACTCTCACTGAGTGTCCAGTCCTCCAGTAAATCACAAAGAGGAACAGAGTGGGCGAGTGTATTTTCTAAGTAAGACTAAGTAAATGTCTAGAAAAGTCAATATGAGTCATCAGCCCCAGGGTCCTGGTAAAACAGGTAACAGCATCACATAGCTTATTGTGTAGATTGATCAAGCTCTGCCTTCAAAAAAACTACATTGTGCCTTTTCCTGTTTCTGCTGCAAAAGCCTGTGCTGTGAACAGTAAAGCCCTTTAAATTTACATCCTTAATCATGGACTCTTCATAGCTCTATAATTGTTCCAATGTCTATAAGTTTTACTTGCAATAGGTCATATCAAATGATATCAGACATCTTGGCACTGCCAAGAGGAGTTTTGCATGTAACACCCCGGTAGATTTTACCACTGGTATTTGCAATACAATCCTCTTTTACTTCTCTTTACTTATTGGACCTTCCACAATTACAGCACCTGTTTTTTCTTCTCTAGGTTCTTATAAAATTTCAGGTGTGAGATCACAGCAGGTTTTTTTCAGAATGTCTGAGTAGATCACACCTATTCATTCTGGCACTTTCAGGCTTTGGAAAACAGATCTAAGTTTTACATTCAAAGTAATCTAAAATGTATAAAAACTTTGGACAGTGTGAAGTTCTGACTAAGGGCCAATGAAATCCCATTGCCCAGGCCTTCTGGCTTTGTTTGCTACTGGGTTTTTTAAGGGAGAAGAGAGTAATTTAAACAGTGATGATTACAATGGTCTGTGTAGATAGCTGCATTTTTCTGAGGATGCGGTATGGAGAGAAATAAGGTATTCCTCTAATTTTCAATCCTGCCTAAATATTATTGCTGCCTAAATATTATATGACAATGATGGTGCTACAAAAATATGCAGAAAATATCTCAAGATTCTTTACTTGCCTTTACTGTCTTTCACTATATTATAGGATTCCACTATTTTTTTCAGAAATTAATATATTCAGTCAGTTACCAAAAAATGCCTTAATTATAGTAATTAATGTAATTATTGGACCCTTTTTTATACATAATGAGACAGAACACCTTATTTCACTTTCCTCCTTTCTTTAAAAATGATCTTTCCAAAAAAATATTTATTAACTTTTCATATTTTTGGCCCCTGTAGAATTCCTTTCTCTTTTGTCTTAGATAAAAATAATGATATGAAATGATGCATGGCCAGGAATATGATGTTGTCAATAAGAAACATTAATTAACAAAATAATTAGACTAAATTTGTTTCTTTCCCTCATGAGACAAGAAGAGATTTTTTTCTGTCTTGTTGGAAAGCATACTAAGTAGAAAAATGCATATATAAGTCCCCTAAATGCTGCAGCCTTAATAAACTTCCTCTAGGGTTTCTTTCTCCAGGGCAGACACAAATTGTTTTCTGAAACTGGCTCACCCATCCTTTATCCACAATTTGCCAACATAATTTTCTTCTGCTTTTAGTGATGTTTTAGAAACTGCAGCAATAATATAGCCCCTCACGGCCCTCACTTGCATCTAAATGAAAACCTCTTAGATATAACGTAATAATTTATGTTTATCTACATTTCCTCAGGCCAGATGTATAGACAAGTATATTAGATGTTCTGTCCTCTCTGCTGGAAGTGTTTTTCCATTTTAATTAAACACTGGAAATGCCTAATTCTTTCCTGTTTTTCCTGTTTTTGGGTGTCTCTGTGAGGTTAAATGTATGTAGGTGTCATAAGAGGAAGAGAGCATGTATACAAATAAAAACATAACCCAATCAAGAATTCAGCTCATTTTCCCAAATGCTTCTTTGTTCTTGTTTGCAGAAAGCATCTCTTTTGCAGAAACAGTAATGGTGTGAAGAAATCTTATCTTGAAGTATTAATTAATTAAGTTCCAGTATTCCATGATTTTTTTTTTCTCACAGTAATAATCAAAAATTAGAGTGCACTTAAAAATCAACAGAAAACTATTCCGTCTGCCTTAAAAATGAATTTTATCTCATCTTTTATTTCTTTTTCTCTTAGCTTGTCAATAATTTTTTTGAGGAACCATATTTTGAGTAAAATTATTGAATGGCACCATTGGCAGGAGCTTCCTTAGTCTTTGGGGAAAAGCCTCTAGGATAGAGCAATTAACAGACATTACAAGACATTTAAGGTAATGGGATGAAAAGCCCTCTAGAGATACCAGTTTATTGCTGACTATCAAGAAGCCTTACACAGCCAACTTAGCCTCCTCACCAGCTTGTTCTCAGCAAAAGTTGGATGACATGAATTTCAATTTTAAAGTCATTTCTGGATCATTCTTTGTCCTAAAATAAGAAATACACTTCTGATTTTGAATTAGGACTGTTGTTTTGGTGGGGTTTTTTTATTAGATAATGAATAAATTATTCTTTTTTGACCCAAGGAAGAAAATAATTCATCTTGAAAGAATATGACATAATATTAAGGAGAAATAAAGAGGAAATGTAAAAAAAAAAAAAAAAAAAAAAGAGAGAGAAAAAAACGCAACACAAAAGTGAAGAAAGAAGCATGTAAGAAGCAGCTGCCACAGAACTTTGTCACTTTCTCTTTGTAATGTCCAAATAATAATTAAAAATGACAATGGAGAAGAATGTGGCTCTTTGATGACAGTGGAACTGTCAGTATCAGAACTGATCATGCTTTCAATAAAATGTCACTTAATAAATTGCTACAGAGTTCTACAGATTAAGCCTAAGCTTTATGTCTTTGTGTTTCCCTGTTTACTTCTGATTTTCTCTTAATTGGCTCTGACTGTTAGAACCATAAACAATGCCAGAATATTGCAAACAATGTAGATCTGAAGCCAATAAAGTAGCAGAAGGTCAATTAAAAGAATGAATTGAAAACAATATGAAAATTAAAATAACTTAGTAAATACCTCCCTTTATTCCTTAAAGACAGAAAGAATACTTATTTTTCTCACTTTATGAATAGGCTCACCAAGGGAAGACCAAATAATTTGTTCCTACCTGTAAGATGCTGAGCCTTTTTAGATATTGTATGAGGTAATAGGATAATGAACGTATGAAAAACACAAAGCCAGAATTATTAAAAAAATACAATACCATATGAAAAACAGTTAAACAAAATATTTAAATCTTCTTGAAAAATTATTTGCAAAGCCAGGTTTGTTTTATTGTTTGTTTTTTTTTCAGTCCAAAGTATTTCCTCCAGCTTTTCCATAAATGTGTACGATATGATGATACATGATATTGTGTTAACATGATACATGTTATTTTTTCATGTGATAGTGGTAAATAAACCATCATCTTCAAAGACAAGAACTTAATTTTTCACTTGAGAATGTATTTTGTGTCTATAACAACTTGACTCAGTGAAGTAGGACCATAGAAGTTAAGCAGTATCCACTTATGTAATCCTGATGGTTGTCAGGTGATAAGCCAAGATGAAAAGTTCAGCCTCTGACAGCTTTCCTATGTTTCATATCCTTGCCAGCTATGTAAGAAGCATGCCAGAGCTGTATTCACTGTAATCAAATTTCTCCAGAACAGCAAGTTGTTAGGGCTATTCAATGTCTCAACTGGAAACCTCCCATATGGCTAAATTGAAAAGTGGCAGCTAACCAGGATGAATGAATTTATGCTCATTTAAGTGGCATGCCACAAATGCTTCCACCATCAAATATGAGGTTTTCAAGATCATACTGAGATTTATTTTGAGCAACCACCAGATTTCTCTTAAGATTTCTGTCATTAATAGGTTTCTCCTTATGCTGAATGCTGGAAAAATATCACTGCACCAGCAGTCAAGATGTTCAAGTGATCTTCATTTGGATCACACACCCAGTTATGCTCTGAAGTACAAAGGTGAGCGTCCTTTTTACAAACAGCATTGCCTTGCCAGATACTGTGGTACGGAATCTGCCCTTATCAGATATGACCTAAAGGGAAGCACAGATGCACTAATCAACCATTCCTTACAAATTAAATGTCAGTAGTTTATTTGCTTCTGTAATTTCTCATCATTTAAGGGAAATGAAAAAAAAAAATTCTGTAGCTTCTTTAGTTTTGAACTCACCATTGACAATTCCTTTTAATATGGCCTTTGACCTCAAAGACAGAATTTCATACAAGAAATTATCTACTTATGTACATTTATATATATCGTCATAAAAAATATCACGGTTGCAGATTTTTTTGTTGTTTTTGTTATGGAGTTTTTAAAAATAAAAAATAATCTGAAAATGAATGCCTATGGAACTAAAAAAAAAAAACCCTAAATTTTACTAATCTGTCTAATTACAAATATTGCTCATGATAAAAAAATTGTGAGGCATGGTTCTTCTATTTACATTAATTCAGTGAGATAATTCATAACATGTATATTTACTGCAGCATGAAAAGAAACACAAAAACCCAAGACCTTGGGATGCTTGTAAACAATGAATTGGTGAAACAATACTTGAGATTGCTCATGACTGTTGCTGACACATAATGTCCTAAGAAAATTGATTTAGGATTAAGTTAAGAGATCTTTTAGAAAATTTAAACTTTTACTATGTCTTTTTACACGTATTTTTGATGTATTCACCAACTGAAATTTTGCATATCCACTTAAAAGGAAGTTCTTTGGGTTTTCTTTTGGGGTGGGGGTGAGAGTTGCTGTTATTATTGCTAGAAGTATCCTGTACGACAACAGTTATGAATATATTCCAAATAACTTAAAGTTTGTATTCATACCATCATTAAGGAGAAGAATTACCACTTCTCTCCTCTGACACCCTGAGATGATCTCTTGCCTTCTGTCCTCTGCCTTTTCTTCTATCAGGGGCCATGAGGTTAAAACTGTATTTCATGCATAGCCTAGCTTACATCTAGGTTCTCTAATGTGTAATCCCCTCTGTTTTGGGCTGTGATGTTTCTTTCTTTCTAATAATTGTGTGGTTTGGGTTTTTCATGCTAGATAATGGTGCATTAAAATCAATAGGTCTCTTTTGCTGTTAATGATTACATTGCTTTTACCGATGACCTTTGCTTTTAAATTTGACCTTTTTTTGCTGTCTGCTAAAATTTAGAGATTTGCGACAAATTCACAATAGCAATTTAGGCATCAACACTAAAATGTGGAGAGTTGATTTTAACCTGCACAAAGCTATTAACATTTTTTTTTCTCTAGTATTTCATCTCCTTCTTCTTGAATATGTTTGTGTGATAGTGGGCTGAAGACTTGTCTGAGTCATTCCCTAATATTTTTGTTACTTTAGAGTAATCAAACTAATATAATTTTGGAAACTTTTTTAAAGAAAAGCCACATTAAAACCCCCTCTAATTAAGGGTTAGACTGAAACTCTGTTCAAGGTCTATGAGACTTCTCAAAGTCTCATAAATAGCAACAGCATTTTAAAATTTGAACATATCATAAATATAAAAGATTAAGATTGGCCCTTTTGGAGTACGTAACAAATCTCCCACTGACTTCACTGAGGCCAAGATTTCATTTTCAGATCAGCTTGCAGAAGTTTGTGAATAAAAAAATGTCTAAATTGACAACTAATATTACTCAGAATGAATAATTCAACCAAGTCTGTTTAAGAGAATTTTCTAGGAAAGATTTACACCATTCATTTTAAAAGAAAGAAAGAGAAAATTGTAATAAATGAGGTGGTGACTTTTCTGAGCTATAGCTGAATAAAAATATTTCCCCCGGAGAGAGGTGTTACTTTTATTGTGTAATAATAGTCTTCAGTCTCAGGCTTCAGGCATTTTATCCGTATCTCAGTAAATGGTCTACCTTTAGGACAATATTTTATCATGATTTCCCTTAAAACTAGTTACTCTTTATATGACAGAGCATTTATAGTTTTGATGGTTTGGCTCATTGGACATAGACATACTAGTGAACAGCCACTGGTGACAGAGACAGCTTCTTACATCAAACTGCTAAAACAAAAAGCTATTTTAAATGTAAGGAATCAAGTGTTTGCCATGAATACTGAATGAACTCAGCATGCTAAATCAGTTCAGCATGTCATTCCCTGAATCCCTAGAATATCCCATATTTCTAATTCCAGTTTGAAGGACAATGGGAAAAGAAGGCAATAAAGTTCTTCAGTTATCTTCTCTTGATTCCTGAAAGGGAGAAAATGGGTAGGAAATACAAGTGCTAAGCAAATAAAACCAATGAAAGAAATTATGATTTTCATTCCTCTGCAAAACAACTTACCACTCCACTCCTACCAAGTCTTTTCCGAAGCCAGAGATCAGCCACTATTAAAAAAAACCCAAATAAATTTAAAGAGTTTTGCACATCTAATACTGCAGATATGTATTTTTATGAAAAGGGAATATCATGTTATGGTGAACTGAAATGTATTCTACTCATATGCCTGTCTGTGCCCATTTAGTATGTAGAGAAAAATATCAGCAATAATCACGTAACTGTGCCCTTGCACTGCTACTTCTCTGATAATATGTAAACAGTTTTATAATTGTAGTGAATGAAAAATGTTCACTAAATCCTGGTGGTTTCTTTACATTCATTTCTTAGTTTGCCTTTCCACTTCCATTCAATTTTTTTTTTTTTTTTTTTCTTTTCTTGTCAGCTTTCGACATATAACATGAAATTTTCTAAAGTGGCTAAGTGCCATATTAAAAAAAGGACTGAGTAATATGAAGTGGGACTTTGCAGATACCTGTAATGAAGAGTGTGGTACTGAAAGGAGCCCTGAACAATCTCTGTAAGCACGTTGTTATTCAAATGCAAAGTTTTCTAGACACTAGAAATACATACCCAGAGGTTCCTAAATCCTCAAACATTTGAGTTCAGCATTTGAGTTTTTTTGGGATGCAAAATTTAGATATTCCTTTGACTAAATCTCTCTGGAGCGGTCTTTTGGAGGCAATCTCAGAATATGAATGACACAGAAGACAGAACTTACATCTTTCAATCTGTCTTTTTATTTAACACTTTCCTTTGAATCACCAGTGGAAGAGACAGAAACTTAGATTTTATAGACTGATCAGAAATTTCAACAGGCTGCTTTGTCCCCCATTGTCCCTGACAGACTTTGTATTTCCATTTCTCAGCTTAGTGAAGCAGACTTACACCACTAGATAACACAGCAGGTGGGAAGATCACCTTATCCTTTTCTTTGTAGAAGCCGTGCCAAAATTCAGACTTGGATTCATTTGGACAGAAAGAAAGAAAGAAAGAAAGAATAAAAGAATCTATAGACTAACAGTTACTGCGAGTGTGAATCCTTGTTTTCAAGGACATGTTTATCATTTTGGATTGGACTTTCCTGGCCTCACAGTTAATTTCTTTGAGGAAAGAAGCTTATTTTTGCTCTCTCTTAAGCTCTGAAGTGACACTTTTTTTTTTTTTAGATTTTAGAAACTATAGGATATATACTTCTTTTATATTTTTCCTTATAAAATTAGATACTTTTGTATTAAATGTAATATTTATTATTATTAATAATAAATAGCAATAAATAATAAGGAATAATAAGTAATAATAAATAATAATAAATAATAAACAACAATAATAATGATAAATGCAGCAACAATGTTCATTATTTATAATGTGTGTAATAAACATATAGCAAAATATTGGATCTTTTTTGACTACTAATGACCATTTGTTTTAGGATCTCTTTCATCTCCCATTTTGCTGTATTATCTTGCTAATGGCACAGAAGCATCCCAGAATGAAACCCCGAAGGCTCCATGCTGCAAATGCAGCAGCAGGAGCTCCTAACCATTCCTTTTCAGAGAAGATGAGCAACAGCCAAATTACTCATGTTGATCAAAGAACTGGCAATGCTTGCTGCCTGAATGTGTTGGCTCTGGGAGGAAAGAAAGAACAAGCTGATAAACTGTGTGTTTGTGGTAGGATGTGGGGAAGAGAACAGGGAAGGGGACAGTATGGGATCTGCCTGTTCTAGAGGTGCATAAACTGCAGTGCTAGCAGTAAACTTTTTGGCAACTCACCTGAGTTATTGTGATAGGAGCCTGTTGTGTCCCAATAGAAATGCTCCTATAGCTGAGTCACTGCTGAAGCTTTTGCAACATTGAAGAGATCTTTCACATACATATATGTGAATAATAAACAGTAATAAGCATACAGAGTCATGGTAGTTGGAGAATTTTCCCTCACGTGAAGGTCTGTTTGGCAATTAAAAGCAATAGCTCAGTGGTGTGTATGTTTCTTAATAAAGGGATGGGACTTCCTTTAGCAAAACTGTTATGGAGCCTGTTCTTTACCTTTTTTTCTCTTTTCCTTTTTTTTTTAATTAAAAGTTTTCATTACTTCCTAATAATTAATGAGAGTTTAAAAGTTTTCCATTGTTGCCACTGGAGATGAATAGATCACACGGAGACAGCTCAAGGTGTGGTGAAAGGAAAAGAAGAGTTTATTTCTTCTCCCAGGATTTATAGGTTTCTGACCATGGCCAGGGATTGGATGGTCAGGATAACACTTTCCCAACTACAGTGGTCGTGAGAGATGCCCATCACAAGATGTGTGTCAGAAAGAATGTACACATATCTATGTTTATAGTTACTGTCCTGGGAAAGTTTTTAGAAAACTATGTCAGCAAGCTCAGAAGCTGAGTTTTCAGGGTGACATTCCATAGCAGCAAGTGATGCATAGTGGATAACTTTTTCTAGGACAGAAGCTCTATTTTCAAAGAAAACCTCTTTAATATTGTCCATTTAAATGAGCGATATCCATTACTGGCAGTGAAATGCAGCAAGAACTTTGTATCCTGAGTGTAATCACTGTAAACAAAAATAATAAAAAAAAACTTACTTTGAAATAAGAGACATCCTGCATTTGTACTTTTTGACAGAAAATTTTAGCATGTTCCCCCTAGGATTCACGTGAGCAAGACCAGCATAAGATTAATGCTGAGATTTGACTGCTCAGTATGGCTTCAATACATGAGGGAAAAAATTTGAAGAGGAAAATCATTCTAGCAAAAAAAAAAAAAAAAAAAAAAAAGAAATTGTAGTCAGGGAGTTCAAGAATGGAATTTACAACATGATTTCTCACACAGTTCACCCCTGTGTCACTCCCTCCCTTGAGTGCCAAGCAATGTCATAAAAGGTGTTGCTATAACAACACTAATTAATTATAGTGGGATTTCATGTGTGGCAGTGAAAAGCCAAGCCACAGTAGTCCTGTTTTATGTCATAACCGGTGGTGTAAGACAAGAGGTATATGATATTGAGATCAAACACAGTGCAGTAATTACCAAGAAAGGGCAGCTTGTCTGAAGGCACTGCGTACGTATCTACTCTTATGGTTTGGATACATGAATGACCCTCAAAAATACTGTCAATTTTCCCTTTGTATATTAGAAGGCAAATTGAAACAGAATGTGAAATTTGTGCAAAATAAAAAGGACATTGAATAGCTATCTTTCTTTAAAAATCATGGTTGTCTTACACCCCAACTTGTGCTGAATCTAAACAAGAAGTTTAGGGGCATCAGGAATCTGACTATGACATATACCAATACTGTGGAACCTACCTGCTCTACAAAATGAGAGTTTTCTTGAAAGACCTAATATGAAATGTTACAGATCAGTAAAAAGTATCTGAAAAGGCATCAACAGGGGCTTTGATAAGATTTAGTTTGCTGAGATATTGCTGTAACTATGAAGAGGGACAATACTTCAGCAAAACTTGATGCTCTTTTCCATGATGGTTAATAATGTGTGGGTTTATTTTTTTATTTTTTTTCCCAAAAACTTATGATAGGAGAATGCAATTTAGAGAAGTATTGGTCATTACAAGGGATATGTTTAATGAAGAAATGATAAATTTTGAAGTTACTAAAAAAGACTGCAATTTTAGAAGAGATGATTGACATCAATGTGCTTTAAAATTCCAGAACTGTCCCAAAAACACTTTCATGGGCTGATCACTGAGAGGTGGAGAAAATTATTTTAAGAGAACAGCTATGCCAAATAAAAAATAATACAATTTATAGACTGCAAATATCTCCCTCTTAGGAATACTTTAAACACATTATGCATTGCATTATTTTTTTATTTCCTCTTTCATATGAATGTCTAGGTTGGTCTTCCCAAACACAGGATCATATTTGCACGTATTCAAACAAAATATATATTCCTCTTCTAAGCCTTTTCTCACAATAGCATGAGTTCTGGAATGCCCCACCACGTTTGTCTCTGCTGCAATCCCATGAGATAGTTTTAGGTATATCACTAGATGCAGCCTTTGCAACATTACAGTCTAAGCTTTCTTTCAAAGTAGTATAAGAGGAAGAAACTGATCAAAACTGATTAAAGGAAAATAAGGCAGAAGTCTGTAGAAAAACTTTTTCATATTTAGTACTTTTTTGTTCTGTGATAGGTATTATCATGGGGTTAAGTCATTTTCACAAGTGGTGAATATCTCATCATTTTGATCAAAGCTAGCTTTGACTCGTTCAGTGAGTTATTACCACGGAAAGGTAAAAAAAAATTGATATAGAAAGACATTGGTGAAATAGAAATAAAACATCTGAGGAGCACTTGGCAAATCTAGAGTAAATTTCCAATAAACTGCAAGACCTGTAGTTTTTTATTATCTTTAATATTTCCTGTAATGGACTGTGTTTTTCATTGGAACGGCTTTTGTAAGTCATGCAGATTTGGGTTATTTTGACTGCAAGTCTGAACAGGCTTTTATATGTTAACTGACAGGAGTAAATGCTGCCCACACCAGTCCAATCATAAGTTTGTGTGAATGGTTGTAGTAGCTATAGTGCTGCTTCAGGATGTCCACAACCATTATGCAGAGAAGAATAATTGAATTTTACATCTAGAAGTTTTGCTCTCATTGTCATTAATGGCAAGGTGCTTCATCTTACCAGGGGGTGAATTTTACCTATTTTTATCCACTTTATCCACAAAATGATGACACAAAATTCAGGTCAATTTTCTATATGCTTCGTCAGATGCCATGTTTTAATTTTTCTAGGAGAAAAACCTCTATAATTGACTAATATCAATGCTGTCAGAATGTTTTAAGGTACAAAAATACATAATTCTCAATGAATACGATTGAAAACACTGCTTGGCCTGGAAAATACACTGAATTTCAGTAAAGATTTACTTACTGAGATCAAATTAATAAACATTTCTTGATGAAAATTATTTTCAGCAAAATTTAACTGATAAATCAGGGTTTTTTGACTTCACAAATGTTTATAATGTGCCTAAAGACTCTAGTCTTTTGATTAAATCACCTGGATCACTTTTTCAAGTGAGGAGGGTAGGAAACAATCTTATGGATATGACAAATGAATGGTCTTTGTGCTGTCTGTCACATGTGATGCAACCCATGCATCACTGGCTTTGTTCATTTATTCAAATGGCATCTGTCTCACTATCCATGATCAGCTATTCTCAAATTTAAACACATATTGAATACCAGTGCCTGAAGTGGTTTCGTCTTCAGCCAAGGACAAGAAAAATGATACCTCACGTGTCCTTCTTGCCCAAAGTTTCCATTGTCATTCATTTTGAAATAAATTTAAATCATAAGTTATGTCAGTATTTAGTACTCTGAGTTTTTAAAAATGTTTTAAAAAAACTTTTTGCCACTGTTAAAATTGACAATGAACTCTTGAATAAATTAGCTGACTGGGCATGAACTAAATATGCTTGTATGCCCTGTGTGTTCTTTGCCACTGGTCTTTCATCTTCAGAATATCATGATCTGCTGGGGTACCTTCAGTTGAAATATACCCAACCACAGCAAGATAACATGAAATAACACTGTTAAGAAGAAAGGGTTCAGGTAGTCTATTTATTTGTTTTCTTGTTGCTTGTTTGGGGTATTTTTGTGTGTAAATAGATTGTTTTCTCTCTTACTGTACACATTCCTGACTTTGACCTTCTACACTATCAGTGAGTCATGATGAACAACTCATGAACTATAATCTGTTTTCATAAAATGAGGAAATAAGACAACCTGCCCTGCAGCTTGAACAAGAGAAAGATATGAAGAAGCACTTTTTAGGGGAGTGCTCTCTATGGAGTTTCAGTAGCACCCAGCTGACATTGAACACTACCAGTGCAACACCTGCCACTTGTCTCAACAACTCCTGCATTTATTTAGTACACAGATATGCCTGGATGCAATTTTATGGTAGAGATTATATTTTTTGGTCTGCAATATATCACATGCCAAGCTGCAAACAATTTTTTAAATTCTCATTAAATTATCAACTTTTTAATTTCTGTCCATTCTCCTGTATAAAGAATTGCTTTATCTCCTGAAAAGTGCATATTTCTGGCACGGATTGATCACACTGCTACAGATGAGTAAGAAGCCCTAGGTGACCCATTTACCCTTCCCCAGCAGGGTACCAGCTGCCAATTGCCCCCACTCTGTGATGGCTTGTCCTTCTTCTCACCTTGTCATCAAGCCAAGACTGCACACTGTAGGAGCACAGGTAAGCATCTGCCTCTCTAAACACTGCCAACAGCTCTCCATTATCAGCTGCCAGGGGTGCTTTGGAGAACTGTGCACAGCTTCCTCCAGATGCACATACTGAGCATTTTCATGTCTGCCACAAATTCTGCCTTTCCAGCACA
Source organism: Poecile atricapillus (assembly GCF_030490865.1). NCBI lineage: Eukaryota > Metazoa > Chordata > Aves > Passeriformes > Paridae > Poecile > Poecile atricapillus. The sequence continues at coordinate 58,406,889 of NC_081249.1, read as the reverse complement.
GGGAAATCGCAAATGTCAAATCTGTTTCCAAAGTTGCATTTCATCTCACCATGAAACATGATATATGTTACCGCTCTTTTATATTTCTCCACCTTAACTGACAGGCTTTCCCAGCTGGACTCGGTATACAAACTTCATCTAAATAATAGAAATATATTTTCTGATGACTTCTGCAGCACAAAATTCAAGGGATAATGTCATCATCCACTGTGCAACATTTTGATGCACTCCAAATGATTGGTAGCATTTGATGAGAAGTTCAAGACCAGAAATTGTTAAAAATTAGGGTGCGAGAAAAAGGCAAGAAAGATTTTCCTTGTAGGAGAGTTAAAATTTGGCTATATCACAGAATAAACAGGAAGATGTGATATTTTGGCTTCTTCAATCTCCATTGAACAAACTCTTCACCTCTCTGAAATCCTTGATGAAGCCCGGTAGTTTTTTCTGGTTTCTTCTTGGTGGCTTTGAGCTTCACACACTGACTGCTTTTAATGCCTGTTTAACTATCCATTGAAGTAGAGGCTCTCAATAATTCACTAACAGTGAATTTCACTTTCAGAGTTTGTCACAGATATTCATTATTACCAAATTAGGGATTATAGAACATAAGATCCTTTCTTCATTGGTCAACTATTCAGCTCCGTGGGTGATATTAGTGGTGAATATGCAAGTCAATTTAGTGAGCGAGGCTATAGTGCATTGTAAATATTAGAACACACAATTTCTTCATCATTTGGAAAAGAAAAGATATTCCTCATGAAGACTGGTAGTGTTAGAAATATAAAGTACACAGGATTGGTCAAAAATTACTTCATATTTTCTTACTTTCTATAATTTGCAGGGACAAAACGAGAACTAATTTTTAAAAATTTAATTGTTTCTAGTCATAAATATGCAGTTATATTTGTAGCAAATGTAGAGCAGTTTTGCAATTTTTTTATTATGCTCCTTTTTTTTTCTTGCTTGGTTAGAAAAAGAAAGTTATTTTCATTAAAAAAAAACAACAACAACAAAAGACAACGTCTAAGCTATTAAACGTCTTGATTAAAAACTGTTTTTCTGGAAATTCTCAAAGTTATTATCTCTGACTTGAGTTATTCCTGTACAATACCTTAGCATGGATATGTAGAGAGAGATAATGTCTTTTTTGGAGATATTGATAGATGATATATGTTTCTCAACTTTCACTTTTTCTAATGGAAGTCAAGTGGAGCTTGGGAATAGATGGTGATTTTATTGTTTCTGTATTCCTTATAAGAGATGCTTTTCCCTCACCTGTGTATTTCTAAGTGGAAAGGTTAAGTTGCCATAGTATCTGCCTTCAGAACTTTTAATATTGTGTTAATCCTTTTAGTTTAATCAGCCACTGATATAGGAATTCAGCATCACTTCATCATTTTTTCACTCTATTCTGGAAACACAGGCAAATTGTGGGCAGCCTGAGATGGTTTTCTTTGCTTACCAGACATGAGGGAAATGATCATTAAATATTAACATGAATTACAGTAACTCAGTGGAAAAAAAAATGTAATGGGATAACTCACTATTCATTTATCTTTAATTTGTGCAGAAACGATGGTTCATAGGAATATATACACGACACATATGTCTTCCACTGATGGACACCGTTTTCACTGATTTTTTTTGACCCATAAGAATTACTTCAAGGGTTGATAAATTATATTTCTGTTCCAGAGGACTCAGAATAAAAGAAAAAGAAAAAAAGGAGATTATGTCTAGTTCTAGGTTTTAGGGATTTGTTTTGATTTTGTTGGATTTAATTTATTGGTTTTGTAAGGTGATAGTGAAACAAACCAAGAGGTGGTAACTGAGACATGCAAGAGTGTACTCTGATCTTTATTACTCATACTGTGTTGTTGGCAGTGTGTTTCAAAAGTGACAAAGGAACAATATGTGAGGGAGCGTGGCAAGTAACATTACATCATGCTGACAAAGGTCCAGAGTTTGGTGAGAGGCACTTGACAGGATGGAGACCAGTGACTGTAGACAAAAAATGTGTGTTGACAGAGCAGGAAGGCAGAAGGGCAGTGTTCAGACAAAGCCTGGAGAAAGAAGATCTGTCAGTGGGTAGGCAATTAATTATGTGAGCAAGACTCAGGCCAACATAGAGCTTTTTGGCTTACACATACATTTCAGGATCCTTGTGCCTTAACAAAACTATTTAAAAAATGCAATTCAAATGAGTTAAAATTTAAGATCAAAGACAACTATTCTCTGATGTCAAATGTTAGATGGAGTATTTTTCTTTTTAAATATCCTCTGTGATTTTTGTTTTGCTAATAAAATACTCAGAATAGGAATCCATTTATTTGCTTCCTTGCCACCCACTCTTACTTGCTTCAATGATTTCTTCATTCATTATTTATATGATTTAATGCCAAAAATTTCCCATAAGTATGAAAGGAATGAGGACGGATAGTGGGAATTTTGTTAGGTGGTATAAGTGAGTTTGGTTGTGCACACATACAACCAGGCAAAGTTTTGAGGAATAAATATGTGATAAATTTTAGCTCTTAAAAAAAGACATTACTTTTGACTTTGTACCATCTCTGCCAGCTCTATATAATCAAGCACTTGAAAAGAAATTATTCGCTTTTCTTTTTCTTTTTGGAAAATAGCTCACTATTTTTCAAGCAAGAACTATCAGCGGTTATGCTGTTTTCATGCATTCATCTCAGAGATATTGCATTGGGTTTTCATGACAAGGTTTTGGTAGCAGCGGGGCTAAGACATAGCTTCTGTGAGGAGCTGTCAGAATCTTTCCCCATGTCCAAGAGTCAATGCCAGTTGTCTCCAAGACAAACTCACTGCTGGCCAAGGCCAAGTAACACTGGTAACACGTCTGGAATAACAAATGGGGGAAAAATTTGATTCCTTAAGCTTTAGCTTTCATATTTTTTGTATTCTGTGCTGCCTAGGTGTGTAGCTTTGAGCTTCATATTAAGGTTAAGTGAGCTCTCTTCACAGAGTAGGTAAATAAAACAATTCCTTTTCCAGCTTGATGTCAAGGACAATCTTTGCAAGCTTCAGGCCCAAAAACATAAACAATGGTGGACTGAAGAGAGAAGAAGGATGTGACTTCATAACCTGGAGCTGTGATTGCACAATTGACCCTGATATGCAGAAGGACCAAAACTTATAAAAATGTGACACCTTGTGACCATTCGTCCATTTTTGTGACCATTTTGGGTCCACCTTAGGTGTAGCCCTGGCCAGGCTCTTGTACTGCCCAAGGTGTATCCTTTAAGGTCTTTCAATAAATGCCTATTTTATTCTTAACTCTGTCTAGCCTCTGCTCTAGGTGAATCTTCTCAAGGCATCAGTTCTGGCAACCCAGATGGGACAGAAGGCATCAAGATAAGAATGAGTGGCAAATCTCCTGACAAAATGGAGCAGCCAGAAGAGAGAAGTGAGAACATATGAGAGAAATAGCCCTGCAGACACCAAGGTCAGCAAGGAAGAGGGAGGAGGTGTTCCAGGTGCTGGAGCTAAGATTCCCCTGCAGGACTTGGTGCAGACCATGGTAAGTTTGGCTGCTCCCTTGCAGCCCATGGAAGTCCACAGAGAGCAGGGATCCACCTGCAGCCTGTGGACGACCCACCTCACTATAACAGGTAGATGATCAAAGGAGTTTGTGACCTCATGGAAGATTCTGCATGAGCAGCCTCCTGGCAGGACCTATGGACCCATGCAGAGAGGAGCTCACACTGGAGCGGGTTTGCTGGAAAGACTTATGACCCCGTGGAAGGGACTCATGATGGAGTGGTTTGTGGAAAACTGCAGCCAGCGGGAAGGAGTCACACTGGGGAAATTCATGGAGGACTGTCTTCCATGGGAGGGAGCCCACACTGGAACAGGGGAAGAGTGAGGAGTCCTCCCCTGAGGAAAAAGGAACAGCAAAGACAATATGTGATGAGCTCACTGCAATCCCTTTTTCTAGCCCTCTGTGCCACTGGGGCAGACAAGGTGGACAAATTGAGAGTGAAGCTGAGGGAAACCCAGGAGGAAGGGAATGATGGGGGGAAAGTGTTTTAAGATATAGTTTTTGTTTCTAGTCATCCTACTCTGAATTGATTGCTAATAAATTAAATAAATTTCATCATGTCAGGTCTGTTTTGCCTGTGATGATAGTTGTTGAGTGACCTCCCCCTGTCCTTAACTCCATCCATGAGCCTTTCATGGTAATTTCTCTCTCCTGTCCAGCTGAGGAGGGGACTGATAGAAGGGCTTTGGTGAGCACTTGATGTCCAGACAAGATTAACCCACTACAGATATCTTGATGAATCCTCCTACATAGTGTTTTTCATATGCTGTACTCTGATTATACTCAGTTTTGTAATGTGGAAATGGTTATTAAAGTATTTATGCATTGTCAATTTAAAATTTTTAGAGACACTTGTTACTGCTTTTTTAAGCAATTGCTGTGTCATTGCAGATGTCATCAATTTAGGAATCACTATCTGAGATAAATATTTACTTTCTCAAAAACATTTGTGGTTACTGCTGTTTTTCCTTCTCTTAACTTCATTAATGTTTGGAATTCATATTTCCTAATACTGAAAAATGAAAATGCTAACAATATCAGGTCAGAATAGGAGGTCTTTACTTACTGTTTATACAATTAAATGTTCAACTGGACAAAACCTGAGTTATGTTTGAGAAGATCCTTAACAGTGTCGATCCTTAGCAGAGGGTTGTGGCCTCTACAAATAATGAAACTGTATCTCACGGAAGAGAATTTGTTTTCATTAGTTTCAAGAAAATATCAGAGGTAAAACAAGGTCAGCCATAGCTATGTAAGGTTTGGTTGGCTTTTTATCATTTCATATATGATTTTCTAGCTCATGTTTCATCCTTTCCCCCATTTTCTTCTCTGTTTCTGGACCAATAAGAACTAAATATCATACCATATCTTTTGTCCAGAGAATCACAATTCATATTAATAAAGACATTCACAGGAATGAGGCACCAACTGAATTTTTGATCCTTTTATGGTTTGTTTGGGTTTTTTGAAGTTAATTTTTGAAACTTTTTTTACTACTTTTTTCAAGCAGTGTCTAAAACAATTATTAGCTCACTATTTTGGTCACTGATTCGGGACAAATCATATCAATAATATTAAATACATGAATAATGACAGTAGTAGCAACAACAACAATAATAGTGGCTGCAAGTGAGTAAAACAAGATTATTAGCAATAGTAGCAATAATACAAAATGAACACATATCTCATACAGGTTGAAAGGTTTGCAACAGGAATAATGAAACCAGCACAGTCTCTTCATTTCATGAAACATCAACACAACAACTTTCTGGCTATGCAATTTATATAGGTTCTCTTTTGTTCTGTTGGGAGCATTTAAAATCTGCAATGCTATACCATGTCCCTAATGAGCAAGACACTGATTGTACATGAATGGAAATGGAAGTCTCTGTCTATAAGAGCTAAAGTTGAAGGGGGAAGTAAGAAAAATAAAACAACAACAAATACACAAAAATAGAACTAGAAAAAGAAATATGTGATGGCAAAAACCTTGCACTGGACAGTGGGATAAGTTGTCTGCATAAGCAGTTCATGGTTTTGCCTACTGATTTTTTTCAGGTCAATCATAATTTTTTACTTGTTATATTTTCTTTGTAAAGTGCAGATCTTACAATTCTTATTGAGGCTGCAAATATCTCATTTGGAGATTTCAGAGACTTTGAAAATATAACCTGAGTTTTCTAGCTTTACTCCCTTACATTAAAATTGTTACTGTCACATTTGTTTCTAAAGCAGTTTATTATAAATTGCTACTCTGAACATTTCCGATTCTGTCTTCCTCTCAAGGATAGCTGAAATTTGATTTTCATGAAGTGCTGCAGCAGATCATTTTGAGGTATTAGTCTTTTCAATTCTGAAACAAAAAGAAATTTTCTGTATTCTTATTTTTTTTTCAATCTTTCCTCATCATGAATCACAAAAAGCAACTGAAGGAAAAGTTGTATTGAATTGAATGTAAGGCACAGTCCAATTATTCCTGCAAGTGCGTTTTTTTGAAAGAGTGTGTCAATGAATGACTGAAAGAGCAATGACACGAGGGATTGGTATTGCCATCTAAAATCTTCTCAGGCTCACAATTCCGTCTCACTAGAGTTCAGTAGCAGCAAAAGTTGTTAATTGCTACAGGTACTTTCATTTCAAGAAAGTGGTTCTCTGAGTCTGCCCTTGAAGATAAATGGCCTCATCACACATAAACATTTCTCATTTTTAAGGGCAGTGCTAGTAGAGGGAATGGGGTGGACCCATGTACACAGTGTGGGATCCCAGGGCTCCCCTGGCTCCCAGGTTCAGCTGCCTGTACCAACTGTATGATGACTGAACATTCTGGGGACAGCTTGGGACCAGGCTGTCTTCTGGGTGTTGCTTTCTGCTTCATGGGTTGGACAGAGGACAACAATGCTTATGGGAGGTCCAGTCTGCTTGCTTCTCCAGGTGCCTGAGGAAGCACACAGCAGCAGATGCATCATGCATAGGTGCAGAAAGGTCTGAGCATTACTCCCTCAAAGTCAGATTGTCAGAGCCAGGTGTGTCCTGTGAAGAAAGTTTCCCCTGCCAGGACATCAGCATGCTGAAGGCTCTTATTTGGCCATCCCTTGCTTGGATAGAGATGAAACAATGGAAATATAAGAAAGAGGACTTCATCACTCTGTCTTTTAGATCACGCAATCCCTTATCATCTTCCTGTGTTACTCTTGCATTTTGGACAGAGCTGTGTATGCAAGAAACAAGGAAGCATATTGGTGCTTCTTCTCTACAAGGGGTTAATAAAGAGAGTTGATCAATATTCATGGGCTTTTTTTAAACCTTTCTATTCCATTTAAAATGCCCTTTGTCTTTAGGGTCAACCTTTCTCTGAGGAAGGCTTTTAAGATTTCTCTGTATGTGTTTTTTCAAGTTTTTCCTGAAACAAATAAAATAGAGTACAGTGCTTTTCAGCAAGGCTTCAATGTCCTTTCCAAAGGAAGGCAGCTTTAGGGGGCTAAACAATGCAAAAAGATAGAAAAAATGGAAAATATGAATTCTAAATGTCTGGGTTGTTTTTTCCACAATTTATTATTGAGGTTTAAAAGAATATAGTAGAACAGACATCGAGATATAAGACTTTTAGATTGTTTTTTGTGTAACACCTTTCTACTTCCCCTGTATATGTTTTAGTTATTGAAATGCTGAAAGAAATTTGTATATAAACTTCCTTGAGAATATATATATGTTTTTATATATATGAAATATATATAGTATGTTCAGTGAAAAACTCTGACAATTTTTTTATCTTCAGGGTCACATTTCTTACAAAAAATTCAGTTTGAAATTGTGGCTCTTGAGAAATTCAAGGTTACTTTGTTATTGATTTCAACAAAGTCAAGGTTTATATCTTCAATATCTTGAAAAAAACATTTGTTTTTTTGGAATTTACATCACTGGTTGATATTACATCCTTACTGTCCTGATGCCCATGGAGATTTTTGGAAGGTATGTATGGGACACTTGAATTTCAAATTAGATTTTTTACAGGCTGGAATTTCAAAAAAAAGTTTAATTAACTCCACCTTCTTCTCCCAGATCTTGAACACAAAATTAAAATTATTTATTCTTTTTAGAGGAACTACTTTTAATAATGTGTCCTCTTTGCATATGTTTAAAATCCCATATTTTCTGTTTAATCTTTTTCACTCCCTGTTGCTCTAATGCTGGGGATTCCGATATTATTTTCTGTAAAGATATTTGTGATTTTTAAATTTTTTAAAGAATTTTTTGACTTTTCTACTGCTTGATTGAGTGGCTTTGTGGGTTTCTTTCTGGATTGGCAGGACAATAAATATCAAATCCAGGGCAAAGACCACAGGTCAACGGGTCCCGAAGACAAGGGAAGCCTCTGTTTCTTTAAAGATCCCGTGGGAATGATGAGCACGACATTTGTCCCATTTTCATTAATTTTAGGAAACAACTTCAAAAAATAACTGATGTGTGATACATCATTAAGCTTGCTTGAGAAGGAGGTCTATATGCTGGCAAACAACAGTAGGTTTCAGTCTCCTAGTCTTTGCCATCACTACTTTTATGTGGTTTGTTTTGTTGAAGTTAAAATACTGTCAGGAGCTCTATTCAATTTTATTATGATTAAGCAAATTACTGCATGTTTTTATCTGAAGTTTGATTACAGAAATGTTGAGGATTGCATGCTTTTTCCTTTTTTTTTTTTAATGGTCTCTACCAAATCCCAGAAGCTGAAATATGGAGGACGTGTGTATGTTTGTTCAGCACAGATTTCACAGCTGAGCTAGAGAAAGTCATGCTTCTGTGTTGAAAGAATATAAGACATACAGGCATCAAAATAAGAGAGAGATGAGAGAGAAACAGTAGGAATAGGACCTTGAAGAAAAGAAAAAGGATTTTAAGAGTGATTGTGGAAGGAAGTCAGAAGCCAGTGTGGGGCTCAGGTGATATCATGGGGAGAGGCCATGAGAAAAAGCTTCTAGCTATAAAGTGTTAAGGGAGGCAAAGATGTGAGTTAAGAAAGAATAAGTCTGCAGGGGGAGAAAGGACTCAGAGGCTGACCAAAGATTAACAATAGGGGAGGTGAGATAAAGCTGGACTTTGATTGTAATTGAGAAAAAGCATTGACAATACTACTTTTTCTTTTGCTTGCTCTGTTCTTTATGCTCTCTTCTCACTTACCCCAAGCAGAATTTTGTCTTGAAATGAGAGATTCCATGGGGTGTGTGAGCTTACATTGCTGATGTTATTTGGAAAACACTCAAACATTAGAGTGGGGATTTTCAGTGCAAGGAAATGCACTAAATATTATTGTTTTCTCAACAAAGTAATATGATTAAGTAGCAGACTGAAATAGAGAGCAGCCTGGAAAATACTTCCAACTAGACAGACTTAGAAAACTCAAAACTTAAAGAGAAGAATGTAAGCCTCCACAGTTTAAATCTATCTGTGTATCTCCCTGGCTTAGGTGGGGGGATAAAGGGAGAGTGAAAATTTATGAGCTAATCAACAGATTTTACGTGCTTTTCTTGCAAGTAATTTTGCTTGCAAAGACATGTGCAGACTCCTTTGCAAAGGCAGTGGCCAGATGCTCGCCAGACTCATTTGTTTGCCTGAGTGTCAAGCCTTCAGCCAGGCAGTCATATACAACTGCACACACTATTTCATATCTCTGGCAAGAGCATGGATTGAAATATCCCAGTTTCCATTAATCATGATATAATTCAAAACCTGTTCACCACAGTCATCAACTGAATTTATATGTGCAGCACAATTTGCAAAGGGTAAATTCACATATCTTATTTGATTAGTCATGCTAAGTGAAATAATACGGGATCTTTAATTTTTTCTTCTTTGTAGACAGTTTTCATCAGTGCAAACTGAGCACTATGGCCATCAGAGCCTTAGAGAAAAGAACATACTACTTTTTCTACTGAAGGAATGGAAAAGTGATGATATAACAGCCTACTTCCTAGTGGATTGTCTAATCTTTGTATTCTAATTTATCTCATGCTGAGAAGTTTGCATATTTATGTAAGCTTCACTAGTTCCAGATAGCCAATTTGATTAAAGGTTTCTCTGAGAAAGACTTCTTAGCAAATTATTTCTACTTATATTGTATATCATCCTGTGGTTCCTTTATTTCAAAAAGTTATGATATTAGTTAATTTAATTTTTAAAATAAATTTTAAATTCTAAACTTTGTCAGTTATTTTAATGTTCTTACCTCTTACCTTTTAAGAGGAAAAGCTCAAACAGATCCGCTTTGATGATATCCGGGTTTGGGTCTATTTCACATTGATGTACCAGCCATGCATTTGAGAGTCTAGTCAAGAGATGTTGTCAAGCCTTCAGAAAGACAAAGTAGGTAAAGAACCTGATTAACCTTCTTGGTAGGTCAGATGTAAGAGATACAGAATATTTAAATTTATTTATAATAGCATTTGTCTGATACTTCTGAAGAAGGAAAACTGCTAACATTTCTCCCCAACTCAATTTACTGCTTTAATAAATTTGTAGAAATAGGTTCCCAGTCAGCAGAAACATGTAAGTGTAAAATTTCCTGAATCTTCAGAAAAGAACCTGGAAAGAAAGTTATATTGTAATATATTGAATCAAACTAGATTACACTTAATCACCGTAAGTGGCAACCACATCCTTACATCTTAAAAGGAATTTACTTGGATCACATCAAAGTAACAATCCTAAGTGAAGATTGATCTGTGTAACTGTGATCCCTGTACTTTTCTGCTTGTCATGCTTTAATCCTATAAGCTATGAAGATACAAGAAACAGATCAGCTGGCTGGTTGCATTTTACCTGGTTATACTTACTCATATGATCTTCATTTCTGCTTGACAGCAGGTTGCCTATAATTTTATCAAGGATGAAAATATTTAACAAGTAAAACCAAGAGATGCAGGCTAAGTTCTTAAAAATAGAATGACCTCTTTATTTCTCATCATGCATTTCTCCCCTTCTGTTTAAATAGCTTACTATCCTTCAAGTTCGAAAATTAAGTGGTCGACAAATGAATCATGCCTCTTGCAGGTACTAGAAATATATACACTTGAGACATGAGGTTATTAAAATGTCTGCATGCTACTTATTCTTCTAAAAAGAGTGAAAAAAATCTGCTCAAATACATTGGTGGTTTATGAAAGCCCAGATTAATTAATAAACTCTAATCATTTACTGTATATGCTAAATAGCAAAACATAGGTTTAAATTTTTATACACTGCTTTTATTTCCTCAGTAAAACACTAGTTCCCTCAATGTTCACTGGTGGACTGTCTTGGAGGTACTGAAAGATGATGGATATATACTCCAGAGATGTTAGATTATTAAAACTGTGGAAAAGAGATGAGCCTGAAGCCATGACCATTGTTATTGCCTTTGTCTTCATGGGCCTTTGGATTCTACTTCTCTCAGTTGTACCTCTGCTGCTCCTCCTTTATGTCTTTGAAAGCAGCTGCATTGTAACTTTTCATTTTCCCCGATCTAAAATCCTTTTTCCTCCTGTCTATGCTTCTCTGTTCTTTTTTGTTTGTTTGTTTTATTTTGGGGTGGGTTTTTTGTTCTTTTTTGTTGGTTTGGGTTTTTTTCTTTCTCTCTGCTTGTTAACTTTTTGTACACCTTTAAGTTGGAAAAGCAAAACCTTGACATGGTATTCTCCTACACAGATACATTCATCACTAAAGAAACAAAAAGGAAAAAGAGTGATTTTCATCTAGTTTGCTACATTTCTGTGAACACTGTAGGTGACATATAAATTAGACCTAAATTGGCTTTGGTTTGTTGGGATTTTTCCCTTGCATTTTCTTCTTTATTCTTTAATGGGTATCTGCACAGTTGCATTCAGACTCTGAGACTTTTGCTTAGGGAAAACTGATACAGAAGAGTTGATCTCTGGATGAAGAAATTTAAAAAAAAGTTTTAGAGATTTTTGAGAAAGACCATAACAAGCAATCCTCTACAGATGAAGAAAATGAGCAGTTAAAGCCAATGGTGTTACTCCTATAAAATACCATTTACTTCTTTTTTAACCAACTTGATCACTCTTTGAGGGGTTTTTCACATTTCTAGGCAGAAGGGTGGCGGAAAAAAAGAGTGGCAGAACACTCTTATGTCTTACCTCTAAGTAGGTCTCTATCAAATTGATGAATTTCTCTTGTAATGTAACTATTTTACAGCCATCCTTTCCAACATATGTATTGCAAATAAAGCATTTTATTTGTATCTACACTACTTAACCATCACTTGAAAAGTTTCAAGGGATGCCTATGCACAAAGAGCCCACAACTAGATGTAGCAGATATATGAGGCTTTGGCTAGGATAAGGTCTTGGATCACACAAAAAATAATTTTATTCTGCCTACAGGACTATGTCAATATCTTTGTACAGCAGGATACTGCCATATGAGCATAAATGATTAGTCTAGAGCTGTCCCACCAAAGAACTGATCTCCTATACTCTCTTTTTCTTTACATTTAATATAGAGGGAATTAACTAAGTTAGAAATCTCTGATGAGTCTTCATCAGGGACATTCTTGTTGATTCATTATCTGTGTGGGCATGAACACATGTAAGACTTTTAGAATAAAGTCTAAAAGTACAGCATCATACGAGAAAGAATGGGATAATCATCAGTAAGGAGATATTAGCTAGATAAGAGTGTTTAAATCTTACATGTTAAAGAAATGGCTGTCTTTGTAAAACACTTTTGTAACCCTTTCCTATGTTAGGATAGGATTCTCATGGAAACAATGCTGGGACATATGCAAGACAAGGTGATCTGAGACAGCCAATCATGGCTTAAGTAGGGGAAAATCATGCCTGACCAATCTGGTGGCCTTCTGTGAGGGAGTTACTGCAATGGTCAACAGGGGAAGACAGAGTGACATCAGCTACATGGACTTCTGTAAGGACTGTAATAGTCCCACACAACATCCTTATCTCTATTTTGGAGATATGGGGGTTTGAAAGGTTGACTGTTCTGTGGATAAGGGGATGGATGAATGGATGGATGAATGGATGGAGCAAAAGAGTTTTGGCCAACAGCTCTGTCCATGTGGAGGCTGATAGGCTGATGATGAGTGGTATCCCCCATCAGGGGCTGAGTCTAACAGGGCTCAATCCTGGGACTGGTGCTCTTCAGTATCTTCATCAATGACATGGGCAGTGGGATCAAGTGAACCCTCTGAAGTGAAAGAAGTGGAAGTTTGAAGATGTCGCAAAACAGAACAGTGCAGTTGCAAAAGCAGGATGTGATGTCATCCAGGGAGAACTGGACTATTTTGAGAGCTGGGCTTACAGGAACCTCCTGAGTTCAACAAGTCCAAGTGCACGGTGCTACTCACAGCGATTCCAGATACGAGTAGACTGGGAGATGAACTCATTGAAAACAGTCCTGTGAAGAAGTACTCATGGTTTCTGGTGAATGAAAAGATGGACACGAGCCAGCAGTGTGTGCTTGCAGCTGAGAAGGCAAATTGCATGCTGGGCTGAACCAGAAGAGGGGTGACCACCAGGCTGAGGGAGGTGATTCTCTCCCTCTGCTCTGATGAGATTCCACCAGGAAGTAATATGTCCAGCTCTGGGGTCCTCAGCAAAAGAAGGATGAGGATCTGCTACTTCTTGAGGGCCACCAAGTTGGTTAGAGGGTTGAAGTTGACCAGAGGGGTTTCCTATGAAGACAGACAGCAGGGGATTGCTCAGCATGGAAAAACTCTAGAGTGATCTTGTCGCTCTATTAGGAACGGCAAGAAGAGCGACACAGACTCTCTAAGGAGTCTATCAGGAGAATTTCTCTTAGTTTATTACTTCAGGTCTTTTTTATAGACCAATACGTGAAAAGTATAGAAAGGAAACTCTTATTGGTTAGCAAACTAACACATCACCATCATTGGTCAGTGGGTCTCACCACCCCTTGACCTTCTTCTGCAAAGAAAACAAGGAACAGACAAACAGCACCTCTAAGGCTGTTTTCTGTCTCAGAGGATTGTTTTAAATCCTCCTTATGAATTCTCAGGCCACTTTCTCAGGCAAGACTGAGAAAGCTATGTGGCCTGCAATTTCACATGCTCTCGGTTTCAGAGTTAGCATCCAGATGATCTCATTATAGCCTTCCAGTATTTAAAGGGGCTGATAAAAAGGAGGTAGAGTAACTTTTTACAAAACAGATAGTTATAGAAAAGAAGGAACAGTTTTAAATTAAAATAGAGATTTTTACTGTGAAGTTATTGAGACACTGGAACAGATTGCCCAGAGAAACAGTGGATGTTCCAAACTTGGAAGTGCTCAAGGCCAGGTTGGATGAGGCCCTGAGCAGGCTGATTTAGTGGGTGGCATCTCTGCCTATGTTTGGAACTACATGATCTTCAAGGTCCCTTCCAACCCAAATAATTCTATGATTCTGTGTCCCTTTTTACTGAGCTCAGATTGCCACTTGCCCAGTTCTGGGAGCTCTGTGGTATTCAAGGAAATCCTGTTACTGTGCAGGTGCAATATACTTACTCTTCTTTCCTTCTATGATTTTAGAGGAGTTAAGGGGGGAGTGCATTCAACTGATGCCTAAATAAGAATACGACAGACACCTTACTGTTTTATACTTTGTGCAATTACAATCCAAACCAGACAGAACTTAAAGGGAGAAAAACTTACTTTACAGGACATGAAGCCAGATGCAAGCAAATTAAGTCTGCTAGTAGCAGAAGTGGCAAATTTTTATGCATGTCTGGTAAAAAGAAAACAAAAGGCAATTTAGCTGCTTCCCAGACTGCAGAGCTGTCCAATCTGCTGTTAAAAAACAAAACTGTATCTAAAATCAATTAATATCTTTCTTTTCAGCGTGAAAAACTATTTGTTCTGGATGTTAAATGGTTGTCAACAATAACAAGCATTTTTGCAGTTCAGCCAGAAAGCATGCATCTTCTCAAAAGTGATGGCTGATGCAGCTATTGTGCTGCAGTCATGACAATGACTGAAATAAGGCCTTGTGATTCTGAAAGGGAGAAAAAGAAGAAAAATTTCCCAAAAGGCCTAATATCAGAACAAAAATACCTTAGTCAGGCAAGCCTATCCTCCAAAAATTCTGATCCTAGAATATATATTGATAATAGTTATTTGGATCATTAAGCTTCCCAAACTTCAGCTGGAAATATAGTTATCAAATAAAAATATATAAAAAAAATAGTTATCAAAATCTCAGCTGCCTCTAGAATTCCTCTCAGTTGAAATCCTAGTTACCCACCTGACTACACAACAGATGTTTTAGTCTCCATGAAGTTGCCTGACTTCATCTGAGATTTGCTATGCTGCACAGGTTTGTATCCTTAGAGCCATTTATACACATTTTCAGAGGAGCATCTGAAAATGAAGCAAATGAAGGCTTTTCCCTCACTCCTACCCTCCAGTTTCCTTCTTTGTTGTTTCTTCTTTCATTTTTCTTTTTGTCTTTTTTCTCTTTTCTTTTTTATTTCTTTTTTTTCTCTTTTTAATTTTTTTCTTTTTTTTCTTTTTTCTTCTCTCGTCTTCCCTCCCTTCCTCTCCCATGAAATCATAGAATGTTTTCAGAACACAGAGGAAGTTGCTGTAACAACAAAGTGAGACTGATAGCCCAGGATAGGTATGTTTGCACTTCTCCTAGCTTATGCTCATGAAAGACACACACACACACACACACACAAAAATGTAAACATCCAGCATTCTTAACAGATTATACTTCACTTTTTACAGATTATATATTTGCTTTTGTTGTTGTGACTGTAGTTAGGATTATTTTGTTTGCTTTTCCCAGATGATATTTTTCTTTTCAAATATACAGTGGATTTTAATTTATGAAATCTTATTGAAAAATCAGTACAATATGGTATTTTGGAACCTCTGTTCCCAATAGTTCTAATATTCTTAGACAGCCAGCAAGATGTCTGGCTGTCTGCAATATGAATAGCTGAACATTTCTTGTGAAGAATGGAATGCACTGCATTGCTGGAATTGCATGAAAAAAGTGTTTAGCAATATGGAAAAGGCTCTGGGACCTTGGATGTCAGTTCTGGGAGGGATGAATTTATAGGTAGAGTAATCTTTCTCCTCAAACTGACATCTCAGATCCCAGAGGCTTTCTCTGTAACACTGAGAATTTTCTTTTTTTCATGATTTTCCAACATTCTAATGCATGCTGTGTGTAAGATTCTGAAAAATTTCACACTTGAAGCAATAATGACAAACTTGGGCTTGAAAAATGCCCACCACTCTTTCAATATTACTGAAAAACTTTTAGATTTAACAGTAATTCACTTAAGAAAGCTGGAAGAAGCTCTTTGCAATGAAGGACAAAGGAGAGCAGAGTTCAAAATCAAATGGCTACATTTACTTTTTATTGAAACTTCTCCTATGTGTTCAGAATGGGTAAATGAGTCAGTCTTGAAAAATAAGCTACAGTCTCCATACATCTAAATTAGACAGTACATCATTATTTTTATGTCTCCTTTTCATTTCACTTATTACAGTAGCTCTTGTATCATTACCTACAGTTCTCAAAGAAATTGCCCAAGCCTACACATTTTTCTCAGACAATATGTGAGTTTCCTGAGTTCCCTTTCTTAAACACAACTGTCAGTCTGAGTCTATAGGATTTTGATATTAATTTGAATGGAAAATTCGCTTTGTCTCACCGATTTGGAATAACTTTACTATCTCAGCCCAACCAATGCTTTCACTTGAACAGAGAAGAATTTCCGCATAACAATCCCTTCTCTTTCTTCCACATTTAATACTCTAACATGCAGGGCCTTATATATTTGTCTTTGCAGAAGTAGGTCCCTTAAGGAAGCTTATTATTAGCCAGTTTGATTCTGAACACATCTGGGGATCAAAAAAATCACAGAATCACAGAAGGATTGGAAGGGACCCTCAAAGATCATCCATTCCAACCCCTGCACAACACTATCCCCAAGAGTCACACCATGGGCCTGAGAGCATTGCCCAAAAGCTTCTTGAACTCTGTCAGGCTGGTGCTGTCACCACTTCGTGGGGAGCCTGTTCCAGTGCCCAAACACCCTCTGGCCAAAGAACATTTTTCTAATATTCAACCTAAACCTCCCCTTGCAAAATTCCTGACCATTCCCTCAGGTCCTGTCACTGGGCACCACAGAGAAAAGATCAGTGTCTCCCCCTCCTTTTTCCCCTCACAAAGAAGTTGTGCTCAAGCTGAGGCTGCCCCAGCTCAGAGCAGAGCAGGACAGAGCGGGACAATCCCCTCCCTTGCCCAGCTGGCCATGCTGTGCCCAGGACAGGGTTGCCCCTCCTGGCTGCCAGGGCACTGCTGGCTCATGTTCAACTTGCCATCAACCAGGACCCTCAGGTCCCTTTCCACAGCTCTGCTTTCTGGCCTCTCATTCCCCAGTCTGGCTGTACATCCTGGGTTGTCCCATTCCAGGTGCAGAATCTAGCACTTGCCCTTGTTGGACTTCATATGGGTGGGGATTGCCCATCTCTCTAATTTGTCCAGGTCTCTCTGCACGGCTTCCCTGTCCTCAAGGGAGCCTACAGCTCCTCCCAGTTTTGTATTATCTGAGAAGTTGCTTAGTAGCTCTTCCAGTCCTGTGTCCAAGTCACTTATGAAGATGTTGAAGAGCACAGGGCTGAGGATGGAGCCCTGTGGAACCCGACTAGTGACAGGTGACACCCTGATGTCACCCCATTTACTACATCCCTTTGTGCCCAACCTGTGAGCCAATTGCTCACCCTTCACATGATGTGTTTATCCAGATGTGAGCTGGACATTTTATCCAGCAGGATCCTGTGAGAGACTTCATCAAAAGCTTTGCTGAAATCCAAAAAGATTACGTCAACTGGCTTCTCTTGATCAATCTGGTGAATTATTTTGTCATAAAAGGAAATTAGGTCTGATAAATGGACTTTCCCCTCATGAAGAAGCTGTGCTGGCTCTGACCAGTGACTGCATTGTCTTTCAGGTGTTTTTCAACACTTCTCAGGATAATCACCATAACTTTGTCAGGCACTGAAGTGAGACAGATAGGCCTGTAGTTTCCAGGATCCTCCTTCTTGACAATCAGGACAATATTTGCCAGCTTCCAGTCAGCTGGGACCTCTCTGGTTTCCCAAGACTGCTGGGAAATCATCGAGAGGTTTTTCAGTGGAAAGATAAAATTTAAGTTCAGTGTAAATTCTCAGAGTTTGTAAATCTGTCCAGCTAAGGATTTCAGCTTGTATAAAATCCTTAATTATTAAAAAGCACTGATGTTGTAACGTCCTCCTTCAAGTGCATAACTCTAAAAGTAACATCTTTCAGTATTATGGCAGAATTGTAAAAAAGGTGACTACACAGATTCTTTAGAGAGATAACCCTGAGTATGTTCAGTAATAATTGAACTAGTTAGTAGAAAACTCTTATTACATGAAACTCAATTAGTATAATAAACAGCAATGCATAAGCATCCCACATTTTTCAGATTAATTAAAGATTCTATTGGCACTGATTTGCCATATATAAAAAGCTAAACATTTTTAAATGTTGTTCGGTGATGGAATAAATAATGAAAAAATATCTGCATGTGACTTGAAGGAAAAAAGCTGGAAAGCAAAAAGCTGGAAAAAATTATGTGATGAGAAGAGGCCATCTTCCAGTTCAATCATTTAACCAGCCTGTTTCTTTTCTTCTGGATTTTCCTGCCAAGCTGGAATATTGTGGCTTTAATATGTAATATATTGTACAGTAACATCATTCAGTGTTCACACTGAGTATGGAAACTTTAAAACATCACATGTGGATATATAACAATGTACTATTAAAATATATTAAGATAGTCTATTCAAAAGCATCATTCTGTGTCTGCACAAATGAAGAAGTGAATCAATTATTTCATATCAGCTGTCAAATAAATGGAAAGAATAATTTCATTTCATCATAAAACTGCCGGCAGAGTTAGTTAATGTGGCATTTTTCTCAAGGAAATAACTAGAAGTAAAAGTTTATTTCAGGTACAGTGGCATATTCTTTTAGGCTGAAAAGATTTTATTTATTTTATATTATTTCTAAAACTTTTTATACTGTCCATGTTGTTTTTTTGTATTTACTTCATTAAAAACTAACAACTAGTCTAGTTGAAGGTTGACAGTTGACAGTTTAGTCAAAACATTCAAATCTTTTTCACATGCAAACTTTTTTTGCTGAAATTGTTGAAAGAACTTTGTATGATTTCGGAAATTACTTGAATCCTACCTTCCACACAACCCAACATAGATTTATTCTGGTGAAAAAAGTATGTTGTGAAAAAATACTAATAAATGCTTCCCTTCCAGTGGTTGAACAACAATTACATCTGTCCCTAGCAGAACGATAGCCAGCAGAAAAACCTCCTTTATATGTTGCTGAAGTATCAGTATAGGTTAAGTTCAAATGCTGAAGTCATCCTGCACCTAATGCTTTTGAAGTCACTTAAACCATGATAAGGTTTTAGCCATGGTGGCTACAGAGGCAGTTGTGCTTTGATCTCACAGCTTTTCATTACTTGGAAGTTCACAGTGTTTAGTGTGCCTGTAGCATGGTATGAGAGAGAAAGTACTACTCTCTCATCCAGCACATTCAAAAAGTTTTGTCTCTCATACTGAGGCAGCTCTATTAACTTCAGCAAGACTGGCACAACTGAAAGGAGAAACCAGACCAGGAATTACCCTGTTGTTCACACTTACCTTAGTTGCATCTATTTATCTATGTCTGTAAAACACATCACATAAAAATGTACAGCCTGCCCAACAGTGATATATTGTGTCAGTTTAATGCAGTGCTTTGCACTTTGCATTCCTCCCTCCAATTCCTATTATAGGTGACCATCACTAAGCTTGGATTCAAGGTAACAAAGATTTTCCTGGCAGCTATGCCTTTTTCTAAGCAGACTCCATGAGTAATTGTGTGGGCAGCTTTCGAGCTGCCTGTGGGTCACTCATGCTTAGACTGCTGATGAGAAATCTGAGGTACCTTCTCCCATTGCATGTCATTTCCTTTTAATTTGCTTTGGTTCAGGGAAAATATATATATATATATATATATATATATATATATATATATATATATATATATTATTTTTTATCTAGCTATGAATAAAAATAAGCTCCTGTAAATCCAGTTACTGCAACTATACAGGCCTGTTGTAAGACTGTACAGGAATATGCATAAAACACTACAGATGTACAGGTTTCATAAAGCTTAAAGATATCCCCAACTTTTGATGTCTATATCCACTGGTTTTTTTTTATGTATACAGCAGGGGCAAAACGCACACTTTTCCCCTCTGATTATATGAAGGCACACGTTCATTTTAGATTAATAGAATTAAAATTATTTTCTTTTTGAAAATATCTTGCATTATAATGTAAAAGCTGCAATTTGGAAAGGTCAAAATTCTGTATTTGGAATCACTGAAATGTTAGTGGATTAAACTCATTTTTCATCCTCAAAGTTTTCATTTGTTGTTTTCAATAAATAATAATATTTACATTTCCATTCTGGTGGAACAAAAATAAATCCTTTCTTTTTCGGTAAAAAGGACAGAGACAGGAAGCCAGATAAATTGTGTTCTTGTACCTAACAAAGAGAGACAATAGAAAAATGTAATCTTTTGGAACTAAAACTGAATGTAGTTGTGAGGAATACTGGAAGATGCAGGATGATTTCTACATTTGCTTTTGACACCATCAGTTTTCAGAGCAGAACACAGTGCTGTCTGTAAAAAGGAAAGGTCTCTGCCTGGAGCTCGCAGGGGTTTTGAGTGAGCTTAGTAGCCACTGATGTGTGGTTTATAAATAGAAAACTGCTTTAAAATAGTGTGCCAGTGTCAACTCTGCTGTCTGTGGTGTCTCATGACATTGACAGGGATTCACAGCACCCATCTCAAAGTTCCAATGATCAGGAGTATGCAGTGTCTGAGGAAAGATGTGAAGGCAGGGTAAGGATGGTAGAGTTTCTGATTAGTTATGAAGGAAATTAAAAGGAAACTGCACATACTCAGATTCTACTAAAGAACACATATACAAAGAAGGAAAGAGACAAATTGTAGCCTTGACTCAAACGCAGCACCCCTGAGGTGAGTGACAGTTTTGCAACTGGATCCTGTTTGCAAGATTTTGCTCCTAATTACACTCTGAAGTACCTAGGAATATAGAGGCCAGAGTTTCAGTTTTTCTTGTTGATATTTAAGGTTGTTGGCAGTCCCGCTTAGGTGCACAGAGTTCTAGTCTTTACATTTGTTCTGGAATAACAATTGAATTAAATCAGAAAGCAGCACTAAAAGCATGATAATTTTAGGTGACTGTTCTGTAATACCCACGTCTGGATGAGCTGGATGCTTGCTATCTGTCTGTTGTGGGATTCTTCAGTAGTGAAGTTGGTTTTGTACATTTTCAGTACTTAAAAATTTAATATTTTATTAATTTGGAAATCTGCAATTTGGCAATTGCTCAGGAGAGGATGAACTATTCTTTTATGAGCCTTACAAATTTGCCTGACGTATGTTTGAAAATCAAAAAGAAATAACTTATGTTGAGGGATTCTGCATTATAAAAAAAATCTTATGAAAGGGAAAAGATTACAATGACACAGAATAAGAAAGTGTATTAAAATGAAAGGAATCCTATGAATATTCAGTCAATAACTCTTGTCACTGCTGATGTGTGCTAAGAGCTCCTGAGTACTAAGCAGAATGGGTTAGATGTGGAAAGACACATAGTACATTTTTATACCCTTCAGGTAGTTTGGCACAAAAAATATACATTAAAATTTAAGAGGCTGTTGCCAAGTACATAGCACATTGGAATCCATGTTTACTTTCAACTTGTGCTGCACAGGATAGGCATAACATTATTACAGAACTATGTTCAATATTTTTTTTTTTTTTTAAAGTAGGCTTTAATACTCATTTTTGACTTCTTTAGAAAGTCTTGACAATTAAGGGCACCATTCAACATCACATGTACATCTTGGGTCAGAGATAAAAGGTCAAAAATTTATGGCAATGTCCACTGAATGGAGTGAAGATTAGAATTGTAGAAGGCCTAGTTATCTGTGTCTTAGTCCCTATGCTAAACTTCTTCATTTCAAGATAAGCAGAATTTAATGGGAACCCTTATATTCTTGTTTTTTTTTAAAAAAAAATATATCTACGACACAGGGTTTAATTTACTTTCAATAGTATTGTTATGTCTTGCCATGTCCTTAAAATTGTATGATACAGCTGTTGTGCTGAATAAATTTTATCTAGCTTAGACAATTAAATTATTTTTAAAATATTGCTCTTCGTACGTAAGAACAGAATGTTAGCTATTTAATGAACCATGTGAGGATTTGAAATTTCTGCTTCTCTAACAATTACGCCTTGCAGTTGCCTATCTGAAAGAAGGGGAAAATAAAGACAAGAGTAAAGGTTATGCCTTTGACTGAAATGTTCCTGAGAGTAGATACTTCTACTTAACTGAGAAGGAAAGAAAAATAAAAAAAAAAAATCAGCTCAAGGAGAGACAAAACATATGCAAGACCTGACTCTGAAAGTAATTCAAAGATATTTACGTTTCATGACTTTTAATGACATCTCTGAGTACCAGGGAATGCAATTCTACAGTACACTCCAGTACAGAAATGTAAACACCAGTTTAAAAAGAGCACAAGTTAACAGTGCCAAATTATTCATCTTTTGAAAGGCATCTCTAGTAAGTATTTTATAAACCAAAGTCTTTGGATTAACATTTCCACCCTCACCAATACTATACCTGAAGGTATTCCATCTTGTTTCAACATGTAGGAGTCTGGTGGGGGCAGTAGGTCCACACACATGCATGCTTTATATAATCCTTTTACCTGAAGCAACATGCAAGTGTATTTTACAATAAACATATACCATTAGATGTCTCACAATAAAATAAAGCCAAATAAGCACATAAGTGTAGATTTTAAATGAAATAAATGTTTTTTCTCCATGTTAAACCACTAAAAACAGTTTACTCTGTACATATTCTGAAAAATTTCACAGTGAAGTTTTTTTATTTATGTATTGTATCTAGAAATTTGATTGGGTGGAAAAATATTTGAAAAAGACTCAAAATGGATCTGTTACTGCTGTGTAACAATAGTCTAAAAATTTGTAGTAAAAACGAGCTAAATATTTGAGGTGGTAGAATTTATTATGTAAACACAAGTACATATTAAATGCTACTGGATTTGAAATGAACAAATGGTATACAACAATACCTGTTTCTGTTCTCCATTATTTGCACTCGCCTACACTGAGCAAAATCTTTAATGTAATTTCCTAGAAATAAATAAAAGCACATGTTCTGTAACAGAAAGCTATCAAACATATAAAGTGACAATGAAAATAAGAAAACATGAACCCCATTAACTCAGTAAAGAAAAAGAAAATCATATAAATTATATGTCCATTTTTAACAATCTTGTATTTTCTGTGGACATTGAATAGTAGGGTTATCATGTTTAATTTATAATACCTGCCAGGATATCAATACTGGGCAAGATGCTGGTACTGAAGAGATGATGATTATAAATGTATGAAATTCAATACTAAATGCAATACAAAAAATGATTGATTCTGAATTTTGCCATTGCCTGCTATGCTCTGCATAGCCTCTGGCTTTCTAAACCCAATTGGTAGAGCTGTGTTTCTTTTTACTCCAGTGCTGTTAAAAGAATAAACTGGGGAAACGTTCCTCTTCTGTCCCTAAAGCTGTTTTGTTTATTTTCGGGTGGTTTTTTTCTCTTTCAAAGCAGCAGACCAGAGCATAATTGTTGGGTTTAAGTAGTAGTGATATCTATGCTGGGAGTTTCTCCTTTTATATCCCAGATGCTGACAGGAAAGGGAAAGAGAATTTCAGCACCAACAGTGGCATTGTGTGAGGCAACCTCCAACACAGGATGGAGGCCTCCAGCAAGGACTCCAGCTCCCCTGAGGTCAGATAACCTGCAGAGTAAGAGGCAGCCAGAAAATACAGAACTCAAATTATATTTCTCCTTTAAACAACACTTTTATTAGTACTACCATAGTTTCTAGTATTGAAGTAGTTATTCTGATGCCAATAACATGTGAGACTTAGACAGTGTTGCTCACCAAATATATATGTGTTTTTGGATTGTCAACTAAAACGTGTACTTAATAATGGACAAATAAGAAATACTTATGCATGTATGTTAGTATGTGTTTATTTTAAAACGTCTTTTGTTTTACCAGCGTAGCTGCAAAAATATTTGCAAACTCAAGGGTAAAAGCTCCTGAACACATGCAGGTGCTACCTATATTTACCAATAATTTCTAAAATATGTTCTTGTCTGACTCACCTGTATGACATAACACCACAAGCGTCTCTGGTCTGAATCTGTAGAGTTGCATAGATTTTTGTATAGCCAAATCATCACACAAAACTCTAGCCAGCTGTTGAAGAATTCACCACTCAAAGTGAGGCAACCAGGTTCCCACACAGAGCCCACTGGGCAGAGACTACCTGAATCAGGAGAATGTGTATTTACACACACAATTGAATATAAAAAGCTGAAGAGAGAAGCATATACCTGATTACACATATGTCTCTTCCACATGAAGGATTGTTCAGTATGAATTCTGGCTTGGAGCTAATGTATAAGCCCAGTCAATTGCACAGTTATATCTTCTTGTAGATTAGCTGACAAATAATGAACCCACAACAGCTAAACAGGCTTGTTTTTGTTGCTGCTGCCCAATGCAGCGCCAGCAATTATACAGTGCAATTGACTCCAGCTACTGAGCACAGAAAACTTCTCTCACTCTTCTCAGCTCTCACTGGTGACCAAAATGCAGGAAAGCAACTCACGCATTTGAATAGAGAGCTGGTTGTCTAGAACCCAAATAAAAAAACTGTGGAGGAAAAACAAAGACTTAGACACACTTATACTCTGAATTTAAAATTCACACCCTAAAATAAAGCTGTCTCAGAAAACTTTCTTGCTTGAATGAACCTATTTACAATACTTGAGTTTTATGAATTTTTTCTTTAGTTCAGATCGTTTACTTGGACTACTGTGAATCCTCTAACTATTCTGCAGAAAATTCAGAAGTATGCTATTTTAGGGAAAAATGAAACCTGTAAATCTTGCATCTTTTTTTGAAGACAATACAGAAGTAAGTTGAAAACAGAGTTTCAGACATGATCTACAAATGTATAGCACACATGTTAGTGAACTGATGCCTTTTGAAAGATGCACAACTTGCTCTGGGCAGAAGTGTTAGGTCTGACGCTTCCCTGTAGTATCATTACCCTGTGAACATTCACTGTGGTCACCACAGAAATTCCCAAATGACAAGTGATTTCCCTGGAGCTGGCTACTGGTGAATAAGAAAAGATGCTATGAGTGAGAAAATTGACAAAAAAGTGAAGAAAAATTAAGTTGAATGAATATAACTCAATATATTAAGCTATACCCTTAGAAGAACCAGATAAATGTATGTTGCATCTGAAAAGAGAAAGAAGGAAAAAAAAATATCCATTGTGGAGCCAAAAGTCTTCCAAAATTTTGGTCTTATAAGGTGTGCTACTCATTGGAGCAGCAGAGGACTTGAGGAAGCATGTGATGGTATCTCCAGGGTAAACAAATCTCTCAACAACCTACAGAAAAAAACTAGAAGTACCCAACAAGCATATGCTTTATGCCTCTGGGAAGGATTTTCTTGCCTTTAGGAAGAAGAAAAAAGAAAACCATCATTGTTTTGTGAGTCATAGAATGAGGAATAGGATAAATAGAGTATCTAAACCCACTAATCATTATGGGAAAAAATAAACAAAATAAAATATTTTGAACAAAACACCAAAGAACATCCATCCATCCATCCATCCATCCATCCATCCATATGTGTACATACACACACAAAAAGGAACATTTCTCCTACCTTCAAGGCTGGAAAACAGAAAAGATGTAGAGGCCAACAGTCCTCCTAAACTCCTTTCAAGAAGACTGTGCACACCCAGCCAGCATGTACAGTGAATGCCTTAATGACCAAGACCTGAAATTCCCTGCATCCTAGCAAGCAATGGTGGACTTTATCTATCTTAGATAATCATGAAGGGCTGCCTCTGTAGTCCACACCACAAAAAACTTGCTACCTAAATGCAATATGGATGTTAATGTTCATTTTGCATGGGGAGGTGATTTATATGAATGCAGCAACATGATAATTCATGTAGAGCTGGTTTACTGAATGATGATAAATTAAAATCCTTGAGAGTCTGATCTTTTATATCTATTACACAGTTGTTAAAAGCTTTAGCTTCTCAAAGTCCATTTCGAGGTTATACACAGTATTATATTGCTAGAGAAAAAAAACAAATATAGAAATAGAAAACAATCCATGTCTCATCTCAACTTAAGGAAATAATATAAGTGGTTACAGTAAAACAGGTTTGTTTTTTTTCTATTGTGGGGCCTTATCTCCCAGTAGTATGTATTATGAATGTAAATTTGAACATCATGTCCTAAAGCAGAAAATTCCAAAGTTACAAAAATTCACCAGAGCACTCAATACAAAGCAGAAGGTGCAATATCCTGATAAATAAACATCATGAAAAAAGTGAAATGAAAGTGATAAAACAGAGTCAAGAGAGATTCAGATGATTTTTACCAGGTAAAGGTCTTGTTCATATAATTGATACATTTACCATTAGACCAAAGAATATTTTTCACAGGTGGTATTCAAGCTATTTTTCCTCAGAATACCTCAACTGCAACATGTCACCCCCAACAACAATTCTACAGCATTTTTTTGCCTGAGGATGGCCTTTGCAATGATATATATATCCATAACCAGCAAGCAAACCCAGCTTCTTCCAGAAAGAGTCTTTGCTTCTGTTTAAATGTCAAAAGTAGCCTACAAAACCAAACTGTTGCGAAACCCAGACTGTGTGAATGTCATAGTGATGCATGCTACATACATACTGTTTACTCATTTCTTATGCATGTCAAATTCTGTCAGATTCACCTTAAAGAAATGTTGCATTTCAGAAGCAGCTACCTGCAGCCTACAGTAAAATAATACTTATGCTCTGCATGGGTCAGTAGTTACCAGAGTTTCTCACTACTAGGATGAATAAAGGCACTTTGCACACCTGTTTTTCAAGTTTTAACACATCTGAGTTTCTACTATCAGAAAAAGGCCTTATTAAAGTATTTCAGACACATTCATTTAAATTACAATTTCCCTTACTTCTATATGGAGTTAACATGGGTGATTCTTGTTGTGTCCTTGGTATAACTGTAATTTTATTTTCTTGGAAAGATCTCTTGGACAGTTAACCTCCAATTTCTAAAGACCAAATTATTATATCCAGTGTTATCAGAGAGCTTGCTATGCCACTTAGTTTTACATATGAACTTTTAAGAATTGATGTACTTCATTCTAGGTTAGCAAATTTTCAGATTGAAACCCATGGTTATATTATGTAAGTCCAAAGCTGATAGTCCTGTGTCCACATGGAGCTCAATGGAATCACAGCTCCTCAGGGACAAAAGGAGTGTGACTTGGTACCCATTTATAATCATACCACTCTTGTGATGATTCAACACAGTGAAATAAAAAAAAATCATATTCTCTCTACTGAAGAGATTACTTTTTGAATGTGTATGCCTTTAGCTTCTCCTCTTTTGGGATTTGTAAATTACTGCTTTAACAAATAAATCAACTTCTGTTAGCATCAACAAAACCCCCAAATCCTCAATCACACAAATATTTGCATTGCCTTTAGGTGGCAAGGTCTTTGAGGTGTGGGCTGCAGAGGTGACCCTTCATGATAATCTAAGACATCTAAAGTCTACCATTAGGTGGAAGGGCAGTACAGCTATCACTGATGCCCACTGAGAGGACCAGAGACAATGGACTCTCACTGTAATACAGGAAGTTCCATCTGAACATCAGGAAACATTTTTCACTGTGAAAAAAAGTAACTTAGGTCAGGTTGACTGAGCATTGACACAGATTGCCCACAGAGGCTGTGAAGTCTCCCCCCCAGATATGTTCAAAAACCTTCTTCAACCAGAAACACTTTAATTTATTTTTTTTTCAACCACTCATGTTCTCCGAAATTCAATCAAACACACTGACTGCTGTCAGTGAATTCACCATGGTATTCATAGTGGTAGTGGAGGCATCACAACAAGTTGTCAACATCTGAAGTCCCTTTGTTGGAAGCAACATTGTGCTCATGTTGATGATTTTCTCTTCTGCAATTCATTTTTTTATTCTTTTTCCCCATGTAGGGTCTTTTACAACTTTCCTTTCTTCAGTGATCTGAAACGCCAGACTGCATCCAAGTTTACTTTGTGTGGTGCCTTTTACATATGTCAGATAATGTTTCTTTCTGTCTTTTGTTACCCCTAAAACCACTTTGTCTGCTCTCGATCTGTGCTACTTTTTAAGTGACAATTGTTGAACTGCTTATAGATGTGGGGTCTGTAGAGCTAGGAGAAGCTCAGTTAGATTTGGCAGCTCAGAAGAGACAAGGCTGTTGGAACTGCATTTCCTCTGCTCCACATCCCCAGCTCCAACACTAGCAAGGCTGGGTGGGATGAGCCTTGGCAGAGTGTTCCTCAGGAGTGTGTAATTTAGATTCCAGCCTCCCTGTGACCCTGTGATCTTCTGATCCTCGGAAGCTAGGCCTTTAACTGAATGATGACTCCTGTGGTGGCCCTAGAAGGAACTAGATCAGGATTTGAGCTCACGCATCCGCTGTTGTGTCTGTCCTCCTTTGTGGGTGCAGACGAGCTTTTGCTACACAATCTCACCATCTTGTGACACATTCCTTATCACTACAAAGTTTCACTGTCTGTGCTGCATCCTGTGCCTCTGATTCTGAAAACCTCAACTGTCCTTCCAGGCAGAAATATCTCTTTCTACCTGGAAATAAAACTGCTTGTTACCTGTATATCAAACTATAGTACCACACAAATATAAACAACAGTAAACCAAATTATATGTGGATACCTGATCCATAGTTAGATGCTTCCACAGTGAAATCAAGTAAGACCTGGAGACAGGTCGAGAGAAACACACTCAGAACAGACTTGACAAACCTTTTTCTGAGCCTGGACACACTCAGGACAAAGTTTATGGTCTGTAACTGGCAATACTGTATTATGAGGCTACATGCTTACACTTCATCACAGTAAAGCAATCAGGAACACAGGGTTCTGTGATCCAGATCACATCTTTCAGTCTACATCACTCCAGTAACAGCCCCTTGAATATGCGCTCTGGAAAAACTTCTAACTGGGTAATCAACTACTCATGACTTTCCAACCTAAGAAAACTCAAGAGCATTGTTTTATGATATACAAAGATTTCTGAAATCCTCTGGATGCTGACTTTCCCCCTATATCCTCATGCTTTATGAACTTCTCCATGCACTGTAAAGGCTGTATTCCCTGCTGCACTATGGCCTTTGGAAAACAGATCTGCGTGGATGGGTGAAGACAAACATGAAAAACTTGTACATAACCTGAAGAATGTGAATCAGCACCTGTTGATTCAAAGATTTGTGTCTTCATCAGTGTAGTGCTGTAGTTAATGACAGCAAATTTGGAGTATATGAATACCAAGGAAATCCAAAGAATTTTACTAAAAAGATGTAAATCCCCTGTACTAGAGCTGAATGCCATGTCTTTATCAGAGAGCCGTATGTTTTTATCTATCCATGCAGAGAGATGTGAGTCTGCAGATACACAGCACTAGATGTGTCTTTCAAATTGCTTTTCAAAGTGAGCTGCCCAAGGACCATGTCCATATGTGGGCAGTAGATGGAATAACTGGGCATTTATAAATCATTATTTATTGCCAGCATGCCTTGTAAAAACTCTGTGTTTTCATCAGGCTGCCTGAAGAAATACTAGGAACTACAGTCCTGGTCTCTGGACAGCCACAGGGAGAGAAACTGCAATTTTTTTGATGCTCAATGATCCACATATTAAAAGACCAGGAAACAATACTGCTAATTTCCAGTAAGGTGCCGGCTACTGATTCCTTTCCTCATTTTTTCAGCATTTTTCTTCTCAAATAGTACTGAGGGATGATTTAAAATGTTAGACAGAATAGTACATGACTTGTGGGAATTTGTAAAATACCTTCCTACTTGTTACGAATATCTATAAGAAAACCTCTAACATCAGACTCATAACAGAGTTTTCCAGAGCTGGAAGAAAGATTGCAATCCTAACTCTGCACTTATGTAATATCAGCAGAAAAGTATGGGCAAAGATCTTTATATAGGAGTTGATATTGCCACAAGAACTCTAACTGGCAATCTGTATTTGCAAAATTTTTTGTTAGTTAATATGTCTTCTCAAAATAGGCACTGATTATTAACTTAGAAAATAGTTGAACAATTAGAAATAATGCAATATCCTACAGAATGCCTATGAACTAAGTGGAAATTCAATATTTATAAATAATGTCAGTGATTTTGATTGTTTTAAATGTCTAGATCTGAACCTTAGAGTACTCTACTTTGTCTGTCACAGGACCATAAGAAATTGACATGTGAGAGGACATATTTAGCTTTCCATAAATATTTTTTTAATAGCTTTAAAAGCAAATTAAAATATAGACTTTTTTTTCTCTTTAAGTAAGTGATACAACAAGACATTTTCATCTGGTTTAGTCAAGCCACATCAAATTATGTCATATCACAGAATATGTTTAACCTAATGTAATGCAATACAAGTGAAATGTCTGCATCAAAATTTAAAAGAGTAATTTAAAACAAAATATAAAAGAAGTGAAAGAAAGTAAGAAATATAACACTTATATTTCCTTATTCCAATCCTATCTCTGCTTTCTTGTCACATACAGCTGCCCTTATATTCTCAGAGTACGTAGCCGGTACTTCATATCCAGATGGCTACAAATAATACTGAAAAAAACAAACAAAAAAACCCCAAACACCAACCACACCCCCAAGCCCCTCTTTACAATTCCACTGAAATGCCACTTACTTTTTTCTTGTAATGGGTCTTGACAAGAAGATGTTCATGCTGTGTGACTTTGAAAATGCCCTTTTCTGGCAGACAGCTTTCCTGCCAGTGCTACTCTTTGCTGGCTTTAAATAACAGGAACAGGGGCCAATTTAAAGTCCAGGAATTAACTAATTTGAGACGCACAGGCTCCCCATGAAGCAATTGTTTGCTTGGATGGACATACTGTCTTCATTATTCCACAGATTTTGAAGAACTTAAATATTCAACGACTGAGGTACATTCTTTGCACTGTCAGTAACATAAGTGATGTGATTGTCCAAAAAAAAGAAAGCACATTTCTGTTTCAGAATGCATAGTGTGATATTCCAGCCCACACAGATGGGAATGCACAAAACATACGTATATACTAGGATTAAATTATATCCTGTGGAGATGAGTTGGACGGGTTTAAAAGAAAGAGAAATTTTCAATAGCCTTTGAACAGAATACTCTGAAGTTGTGAATATATGCTTTATTCATCTTCAAAATATGGAGACTAGGTCTCTGTTCCTTTGAAGAATTTTCATATTTCTTACCCTCCCCACTAGCTGGTAGCTTGTTTTTGTTCAAATTATTGGGTAATCTTGGTACTTCTCCCCCAGACAGCTTGTTTAAGTGTGGTAGAAATCCTTGCTGCCTTTAAAGTAGATTACATATTTTTTGTTTTAACAATGAGGGAGCAATAGAAGACTAAGAAATAAAGAAAAAAAATAAAAATAAAGATAACTTCTTGTGCTTTAAAGTCTATGGAATTATTCTCTAAAATTCATTTGAAAAAAAAGAAAAAAACATTTTTATCATTCTATATTTAACAATTACTGATTAGTCAGTTATTTAATTTCTTTCCTCTAAGTTCCTGCTAGTAATACAAACTCATCTTACCATACAAATTGAGGATCTGGTAACTGGTACCTCAAATTTCTGAAACTGTAACCCACTTCCAGGAAGGACAGTACTAAACCCAAAAGACTGAAATATTAAAGACAGAGCATCATGATCTGGATTATTTAGAAGGTAAACTTTCCTAGACTAAAACTGCAGCAGTGGGAGTGTTTTAAGAGGAATAAGATCAACCCCCTAAAATTTAAGCTTTAGATGTGTTAATTAAACTTGTGTCTTAGCCTGTTTTCTAATATAGCCTTGTCTTCCGTGCACTGTACTTTCTCATGGACATCGATTTAGACTGATCTCGAGAGGAGCCTTAGGTGGGAGAGTCTTTGACAGTTTAGCATATCTAATTTGTGTTGTTGGCTGAGCACAGGTAAAATCATGGAAAGTATGCATTGCACAAGCATGTCTTAAATCCATCTTTTCCAAAAAACTGCAAGAAACCTTTGAGTTCCACTTATATCCCTTCAAGAAATTATATGAAATCTTTCAAGAACCTACAGATGTCTGCATCTTCTCATAGAGTAGAAATTTTTCAAAGTTTAATATACTGTTGGGGATATATTTCAATCTATTTTTCCAGGTATAAAAATAGGATGGACACTTGAGACTAAGTCAAATAAGGAATAAAAATTTTCATTAAAATATAACAATATTTTTATTGGACAAACGGCACAATTTCCAGTAACTACTATGCTAGACTGTACAGACACTTTCGTTAAACAGAAGGAGAGAAGGAGAAACAGACATGCAGACAGATGATCTGATAACTCTGCCAACTGCTTACTCACTTCTTTTAATAACACCTAAAAGTAACAATCTGCTGTCTAACTAAAAGTATCCAATTTCATTCTGTAATTTTCTCAATGGGTATGTTGCATCGTATTAAAATACTTAGATATAAATCTGTGGTCCTAATGATCTGTGTTTGATTTAGAAAAAAAAAAAAAGGCATTTTGTTTTGCTGATATGCTCAGACAGCTCCTGGCATACTATTAACAGAATCAGAGACCACAGAGCTGTATTATTAGAGCAGTACAAATAAACTAGCTTTACTGACAAAGTTTGAGTCACATTATATTGTTACAATATATTGGTTTTGATACCAGTATCACAGAATGGCTGAGTTTGGAAAGGAACTCTGGAGGTTGTTCGGTCCAGCCACCTTGCTCAAGCAGGGCCACCTAGATCAGGCTGCCCAGAGCAATGTCCAGATGGGTTTTGGAACACATCCAAGGAGGGAGACTCCACAGACTCCTGGGGCAATCTGTGCCAGTGCTCAGCCACCCTGACCTCAGTCACTTTTTTCACAGTGAAAGGTGTTTCCTGATGTTCAGGTGGAACTTTGGGTATTTCAGTGAGAGTCCATTGCCTCTGGTCCTCTCCCTGAGCATCACTGAAGAGATCCTGCCTCTATCTTTTTCACACCAAGCATTTCCCTTCAAGCACTTATGTATATTGATAAGATTACCCCTGAGCCTTCTTTTATTCAGGTTAAAGAGTCACAGCTTCTCTCAGCCTTTCTTCATACGTCAGTTGCTCCACTCCCTTCATGTTTTTTGTGGCTCTTTTCTCATTTTTCTCCAGTATATCCATGCTTCTCTTGGACTAAGGAGCTCAGAATGGGACATATGTGTGGCCTCAGCAACACTGAGTAGAGAATATGCACAGACAAGATGTAATGGTATATTACTTACCCCAGCTTCATTAAAACACCAGCATCACAGGACAGAATACATCCTTGCATCATTACAAGCCCTTGGGATGAAGATAAAACTTCCATGTGGGTGCCACTATGCATCCATGTGTTCCTATGCATACACATGTATTCCTGTTATTCTATGTCTGTTTCCATTAAACCACTTAATGACCACAGTTCTCCTGTATCATTTCAGTTAAGATAAATGGTGAAATGTTAAAGTATGAGATTAATATGCTGCTCATAAAAATCATCTCTCAGTTATGAAACAAATGTTAAATATCCATTTTGCCTCCACAAAAGCAAGAGTTGAAATCTGAGCTTTATTCTACTCAGAACAAAAATAATCCACACAAAGTTTAATATTAGGAATACTCTTACTGTAGAGACATCTTAAAAAAACAACAACTCATCAATGTCCAAACACCAAAACTCCAAAAGACTCAAGCATGAAATACCCTAAACACATTGCTAAACAAACACATTTTTAAACAGCTGAAATAACTGTACTGTATTGTAAATTCAATATTATTGAATTCTCTAAAGGAAGTGAAGGAGATATTTTTTCCTCTCCTCCTGATACAATGATTTCTTGCTGGTGGTCTACCCAACAGAATGCACACACACAAGTTTTAATATCATATCTGTTCAAAGTTTCAGTGGCTTCAGGAAGGATGAGGTAAAACAACTCTAGCTGTTTAGAAGCTAGCAATTTTTATTCACTAAAAATACCTAGATTTAATTTATGGTCAGTAAATAGAGACACCAACCAGATTGACAGTAGCCTAAAATCAGTGTAGAAGTTCTGTATTTTGCAATAATTTCTAGAGGTTCATATTTAGCACAGAAGAAACTTTCATAAACTACTTAAATGCTTAATTTTTAGATGGTAGCAAGATTTTAAGATGATAGAAGTTAAGTAACATTAATCTCATTATTATTTTCTTCTTAGATGTATCTTGCTTCTTACAAGTATCCTTATGTAGGACAGAACTAGAAGAAATCTCAAAAGCTATAGCATCCCTTCCTTTTTTTTCAAACCCCTTTCATTAGCAAGCTCCAAGTACTTGAAGCAATTCAATGTATTTCTTTACTTTAGAATCTGATCAAAAGCCCAAAGTCATTTGAAGGCATTCTGATAATTCAATGGGCTATAAATCCTATTGTTATTTCCTC
This sequence comes from Poecile atricapillus, assembly GCF_030490865.1. Lineage (NCBI taxonomy): Eukaryota > Metazoa > Chordata > Aves > Passeriformes > Paridae > Poecile > Poecile atricapillus. The sequence goes on along the minus strand of NC_081249.1, from coordinate 58,372,510 downwards.
TATTATGCTCATTGCTTTTTTTCTTATTTGGGATACTAAAGACTGGGAAAAAATTGTTATCTTAAACTACTATTTCAGTTCCTCTGCAACAAATAACTTGAAAAATGATAAAATTTATGAGTTGGGTTTCTTTTTCATTTAGATTTTCTTTTTAAGATGAACATAATATACCCACATTGACAGTGATAAAATGTAATGGAATACTTTTTTTGCTATGATAAATTGAGACTCAAAAATAACCTTTTCGATCAGAATTTTTTCACTTCACTGTAAAATTTACTTATTTACTTATTAGAGGCATTATAAACTATCCATATATACTTTAAGTGGATAATGGTCTGAATGGTGTGCTGTAGTTAAGATATTGATATATCAGCTCAAAACATTTTTCATTAAAAATTCTTTTATATTATCTACTGTTTTGTTCTCTTATTTGAGCCAAAAACTTCTTAAATAAGGTAGCATTTTCACTGCTGAAACAGAGTCAGAGTTACGGAGGAGAAATATATTTGGACTCCATTATTTCTCCGCATAAATTTGGAAGAGAAAATCCGAGGCATTTTGGCTTGATTTGAAACTCGGATGTTCATTTGATAAAATGTTCATAGCACTCCTGCTGAAATGAAGCTACACTAGCGAGCCTAGTAGCAGATCTGTCTTTATTGTTATATTTCCCAAGCTATTGGTAGTACAGGGCTTTTTTAATAGATGAAAAGGTGAATTTCTTTGCTTTGTTAAGTTTTTGTTCATAAAAGTCTGTTAAGGTTGAGGAAGGCTTTCATCTTTCTTAGTGATAGAGAATATGAGTCATGGATCATTAGACGGAAATACATTAATAAAAAGTTGATAGTAGTTTCTCTAAGCCAAAAGAAAATAAGGCATGAAATAAGATTAAATATTCTGAAATACCTAAATAACTTAGGAACCTAAAATCAGTGTTTAGATGTATGTTATTACCTTGGATCCTATATAGATCTGGAAAACAAGAATACTCACTTCTTTCTATTGGTCTCTGAATAGCCATTCTGGATTCCCTGACTGGGACTCATCTCATCTTCCTTAAACATCTACATTGAATCTGAATTAATAAACCAGGGCTCTCTTTATAGTTGGTAGAGAATAATAGGCACTCTCAGGGCGCAGATCATCTGACCTACTTCAGATGCCTATTTTAGGATAAGAAGAATTGTGACCTAGAAGTGCCTGTTTCTCTTCTTTGACTTCTAGGGAGCCTGAAGTGATTAGCTCAGCTGCAGACAGTCTTAATGTGTACATTCAGCCAAATTAATTCCTCCTTTTTTCTGTGATTTATATCTTTGGGAATTTTGTGTACCAAAGTACTTATCCATGCTTATCTGACTTTCTTCATGGAAAAAAAAAAATCTATCTGTGCAAAAACATTTCTTGCATTACCACTCATGTTAGTGCTTTTCACCTTATTACTAGAAATAGAATTAATTTGCAAAGGGATAAAATATAGCAATATAATTCCATATTTAGTCAAGAGAACAAGCCTCTTAAAATAAAATGCAAGTTATTGGAGCTCAAAGACAACATGACTTTAAAAGTTACGATTAATAACAAATAGGCTAAACACCCAGCTGCAGGTATTCCTGGAGGAGATAATGAAAGATTATCTCTCTTTCACCTAACTCTCCATTATCTTTCTTAGCTCTGGTTCCCAAAAGTCACATGCCAAAATCTACCTTAAGAGCAAATCCCATTAAAAAAAACCAAACAACAAAACAACATAAAAACCCCAAAACAGCAGGGAAGAATATACCTATCTTGTGGGGAGCTCTACTTGTGTACTTTTACTCATCGGTTGATGCAATGGAGTTGTGGTCTCCTCTTGCTCTGACTGACACAGCAGGAAGGGCCATCTGTGATACCCTTTCACTTCAGGCTGCAACTGCATCTAGGAAGCTTTGGAAGAAAAAGCCAGAAGAGGGAGGTGAACACGGTTATATTGAAGTACTAAAGATAACCTTGTACTTTTTCTTGTGTCTTTTCTCAAACGTACACCATTGCTTATAACCTATTTTTCAATGGTCCAACTATTTATATACAAGAGAAGTGAGCCAACAGTGAATTTCTGAGGCAGGATGTACTACCTGTGTCAAGCAGCACATTAAATCAATTAATGTGGCTGCATTTACAACTTGCTAACTATCCTGAGGAAGATCTCTGACAAGAATTTGTGTATGGGGGGGTTTTAAAGTTATTAAACACCACTACTTAGTCAATATCTAAGTTGAAAGTAAGATGGTAAAGAAAAACGCTAAGCAGACCTAGAAAACTTGCAGAATTTAGGAAAGTTATGTCAAAGAGTTTAAAAAAACTGAAAGTCTGCTCTTCTGAGCTTTTGTCTTTCAAATTATTTTTATACATTTATAATTTATTTCTGTATTTATTTGTTTGTTTATTTAATTAATTTATTTATTTTAAAGATAACTTCTATTTAATTTTCATGTTTCTTTCTCCTTCCTCTCATATCAAGTTTCTTTCCCCGTGTTCAGCTCCACCTGCTTACTGGAAGGGCATTTTTATGTTTGTCTGTTTCACTCTTTGTTTTACTGACTCTTGATTTTGTACTGAATGAGATCTGGGGATGGGACAATCCTTTCTACCCTGCCTTAGTTTCCATGGAAAAGAAAGCATGGTGGAAGCCACTGCACTCGTCAAAGAGTTCAGTCTACAACTCAGAATTTCCTGTTTCAGCAATATGTGTGACCAGACAACAAACCAAACAAGCAGAGAAAAATCTGTATATCCTTCCAAGAATTTTATTTCGTTTTTGAAATTTCATCAATATTCACTGCTTGCAGCTAATACTCAGACCCCTCAGGTCATGTAGCTGTCATAAAAGTCAGTAATTATGTTATACCCAATCTTTATTTGTTTGAGAAAAGTAAATATTGCAGCTTTATTTGAAGGCAACTACAGAGCTGTATTGCTTTCTTATCTTCCCCTGGAATGAAATAGAATAAGAATTTCTGTCTTTTCTCTTTTTCTAATCCAAATATATTGGTTAAATAATGTTTTACTTTTTTAATGATGAATAAGCTAGTATAATCCAAAACTTACTGATATTCATAATGGAATGTACACATATGCATTGTTTCTGTAATTTTTTCTTCGATCTGAGGTTTTATGTATAAAAAGAACAAAAGACATGCCCTCTTAAAAATAAATAATCTAAATCTGAGGTTGGAGATTTACTTTTCCATGAAATCACAAATTCTATATATACAGGAACCCTATATGTGCAGGAATCTACTATAGATAACTGAGCCAGGACAATGATGTCAGTGCATTCATCTCATCATCATCAAATCAACTGCCCTTGTCCTAATGGGGGTCTTCAACTTCCTTAATGTTAACTGGGAACACCACACAGCTGACACAAACAGGTCCAGAAGATTCCTAAAATTCTTGTATGAAAACTTTATGCAGGGAGCTGACAAGGGAAAATAACCCCCTTGTTAACAGAAGGGGCCTCTGAAGTGAAGGGGTGATCCCTGGCTGTCTTGAACAGAGTGACTATGAAGCAAATGAATTTAAAATGTCTTTTGACAGGAGGAAGAGTGCCAGCAAGACTTCAAACCTGGGTATGAAGAAAGCAGACTTTGGGGTGCTCAGGGAACTAGTGAGTAAAGTTCCCTGGGAAAATGCTCTTGAAGGTTCTGGCATCCATCAGTGCCAGTCATTTTAAACACCACCTACAAAGGACAGAGGAACAGGCAATTCCAAAACATCAGAAGTCAAGCAGTTGAGGGAGAAGGCTGGCTTGGCTGAGCATGGTTCTTTTGCAGCTAAGGCAAAAAAAAAAGGTGTATGCCCAGTGGAATTGGTCAGAGCACCAAGCCTAACAGAGTTCAAGATGCATTTAGACAACTGTCTCAGGCATATGGTGTGCTTCTTGGGGCTGTCCCATGCAGGGCCAGGAGTTGAGTTTTGGTGACCCTTGTGGCTCCCTTCCAATTTAGGATGTTCCATGATTCTATGCCTTTATAGAACAATTTAGGTTTAAAGCAGAGTAGAAGCAAAACATGTTCTTCTAGAATCCTATCCTTGGAAACTTCCCCTTGTTTAGCACTGATTCTTATCAATAATATCCTTAAAGAAATACATCCATCTTCCCCTTGCTTCCTCTTTGAAGGTTTGAGATGGATTCTGTACAAATGATCCCTTATTTTCCGGAAAACGTGACAATCCTTTTTTCTTTCAATACTATTAGTCCAGTGTTGCTTTCAGTCCCATTTAAACAGAAATTTATTTATTTGAGAAGTGGAAGGAAAATGTTATCATTTCCTCATAGTAAATTATACATATTGCCTTGGGAAATAGCATTTTTGTGAATAATCAGGAAACAGGGGCTAGTGGTTAAATGTGTTTGAGTCTCTGTCATTTCTTTGCCCCCTGTTTAAGTGAAGGTGCTGGCAGAAGTTGTAAAGCCACTTTTTAACTAGTCTAAAAGATGAACCTAAATATCCACAAAAAGAAAGTTAAAGAATTTCTTGGATATGAGTTGGCAACCAAAATCTTACTTGAAAAGGCTTATCAAGCCTAGCCATTCAATTACATTAATCCTTCTTAAATTCTTTTAATAGGGTAATTATTGCTATTATAAACTGGGGAAAAGAAATCTGTGTGCAGAGTTGGAGACAATGTAATCAATAATGAAACTTGCATCCTGCCTCCTTTGTTAATCACTGTTGAAACTCGAGGGAAAGAATAAAGCAGTATCAGTAACCATATATCAAATGCACAGCTAAATAACATTATCCCTGGCCAAACCCATGCTGATGTTTTTCTGTCTAGGTATTTGCTTTATAACTAATTGGACAGCCAGTTTAACATCTTTATGAATGAGATAATTTAGGATGTTTTCTTACTGCTTAGAATCAATAAAAAAGAAAAACACTTTTTTTCTTTAAATTGATTTAATTAAATGCCTCACCATTTAACCTCAAAAACTAAATAAACAAAATACTTTAGGGAATGGCTTCCTATATTTTCCCTTTATGAGTAACAACTTAGTATTTCTCAGATTTTTCAATTGTATTTGCATTTTTTATTTTTTAACAGCTTCTTTGAACTTCATCGGCCTGTAAGAAAATTGCATTTGTCAGAATTATTGTATTTGTCCTCATTGAAAACATGACATCCACTTGCTGTACCATTGCATACAGTTAGCATACCCTAAATGTATGACTTACTGTTAAATGGACTTACTCAGTCCATTTTCTAGCCTGTTCAGGTTTCTCTGAGTAACATTCATGCCCTCCCATATTGACTACTCTGCAAAATTTGGTGTTTCCTTCCTGGAATACACTCATCTCAGACAGCATTAAAAAAAGGTTTGGCCCCATTATCAATACTCAAGGGAAAACATCGTGAACTGACCTCCTGCTGGACTTTGTATCTGCTGATTACTACTTCTGAATTCTGATTGCCAGCCCACACTTACCCATGTCACCAGAAGTCCCATCATAAAAGACTATGTTGCTACTGAAGCACAATCTTTTCTTGGTAAATCTGTGCTGTTTGCAATCACCTTACTCTTTTTCAGGTGCCAGAAAATAGCTTTTAGAACATTTGCTCCATCACCTTCCAAGGGGCAGAGGTGAGGTTTATTGGCACATAGTGGGTGGATATGATGTTTACATGTCAAAGTTTTAGTAGTGGAGGTCCTGCAGAGGTGGCTTGGAGAGACCCGGTTCCAGCTAGCTCTAAGAGACACCTGCCACTGGCCAAAGCTGAGACAGTCAGTGCCTCTGTAACATATTTAAGAAAGGGTAAAAAACTGTATTTCAACAGCTCATAGAGAGAGGAGTGAGAATATATGAGAGAAACAGCTCTGCAGACACCAAATTCAGTAAAGAAATAAACAAACAAAAGGTGAATTATGGCTCAAATTTTTCATCAATAGACAAACCATTCTCATGGACAAACTGTCCCGCAGTTGTCCAGACATGAAGAACTTTCTGTCTGAAAATAGGAATATCCATGTCTATCTCTATCTGAAACCTGTGGGTTCTAGGCATTACTGGGATAGAATCTTCAGGGGATTCGAACAGGAAATATGGTATCCATAAAGTGTCAGTAGGTGCCTTGTGAAATAAGGCAAGGAAAAGATCAAACCAAAAATAACCACCTCCTCTCCACCCAATTTATTATTTTAATGTACATGTGAGTAATAATAATAATAATAATAATAATAATAATAATAATAATAATAATAGTGTTGCATCAAGAACAAAAGAGATAATGCATGTGATGAATACACCTAAATTTGAGGTTCTGCAGAAGCAGCCTAAGGCTTTATACATCCAAGTTAACTCTACCTAGAGGACTTGTATGAGACCATATATGAAAGTAGTGAATTGCTAGAGAGGTGATGTTGCCTGAAGATTGCTGTTCTAAATCAGTTAAGCAGTAGTAAATCTGGTGAGTAACTACCACCTAAAGCAAAATCTTGGTGGTGAGACTGACATCCACTTTCCTGCTAAACTGATTATATGACACAAAAATTTTTATGTATGAAGACGAGCATGGATACAAACTGAAAATTCAAGTTTATGACATAAGGTTTTGTAGTCAAATAAAAACTAGATGGCAGAATACCTCTCTTTCAATGGTTTTAATATGAAGCCGGGTAGATTCATACTGGACATAAGGAACAGATTTTTATGATGAGGGTTGTGAGATGCTGGAACCTGTTACTGATGCCCTACCTCTGGAGGTGTTCAAGGCCATATTGAATGGGGCTTTGGGAAACCTGATCTTTTGAAAGATGTCCCTACCCCTGGCAGGTGGGTTGGAACTTTAAGGTCCTTTCCAACCCAAACCATTCCATGATTCATACTGTGATTCTCGTCTGGTTTGTTTGGTTAGTGGATTTGGTTTGTTTGTGTATTTGTGGGGACGGTTTGTTTGTTATCAAGCCTCTAAAAAGTTCCTTTGCCTGGAAAATATTTGGGTTCTTTATGACAAAACTAATTTCCATTAAATCTGACCAGCAACAAGTATACAACTATGACACGGAGAGGACAGTTAGGTGGTTTTATATATACCTACCCACTGAGGTACACTACATGGGAAAAATGACAAATAAGAGAATAAATTATAAAATTATCTGCAAATATCAGCTAGTAGGAAAAAAAAAAAAAAAAAGCAGCTCTAACTGGTGGATCAAAGGCCTCTTTTGTGACAGATAACATTCTGAAAAGAAATGCATAGAGACTAGAAGAATGAGATTTTCTTCAGCTGGAAACATTCCAAACTGATATATTAGGTCATTTTCAATACCCAAGTTGGATTAGTGTTTGCCATAATCCTCAGAAGAAAGAGATACTTCAGAGATATGTTAAAAGAAAAATTACAATAGAACTTTGAGAAACAAAAGAACAAAGAAAATCAAAATTACTAATATGAAGTAGATATTTAACAGCCCTTTTGTCTGAATACTGAAGTTTATCAAAACATGAGCCTAAGAAGATGAGGAAAGACTTGCAGATGGGGGAAATCAAACTCTTCCTATGCCTGCCTCTCTGCTGGATATAGCAATAGTTACAGATTTAACCTATTAAGTGTGAGACTGCATATGAACAAAGGAAATAAATTTGGGACAGCTTATAGATGTAGATAGAAAGCTTTTCTGGCATCTGAAGTTTTAGTGAAAAAAAGAACTTAAATCATTGAATGATTTCAAATTAATTGTAAAAACACTTGGACAAATATTTGGAGACAAGGGCAGCAGGAAGGACATTGATGGAAGTGATTTTAAAATCTGCCATTGTTTTTATGATAAGTGATTTTTTATGAAAATATATTTCAACATCAGTCTAGATGATCAGTCTGAATAACTGACATTCTGCTTTTGACCCTGGGAAATACCAGTGTCATGGGGTGACTTTACCTTTAAGGTGGTTTTGGGAGCTAAGGAAGTTGAAGCTGCTGGTGACTGATGGGAGTCTTTTCTCCTGACCAATTATCGGTCATTTCTAAAAATTGACAGCATTTTGACCATTGAAAAGTGAGATCAACTTGTGAACACCACCTTAAGATGTAAAGCCAGAGTTCTCTTGCTCTCTTTTTGGTTTCCGGTTTCTGACAAGGTAACGAGGCTCTATCTCGGCCTCCCCCCCGCTCCAGGCCGGACAAGGCCACAGACGACGGAGGGGGAGGGGAAGAGAAGCAGAGCCGGCTGGCCGGGCTTAGTTTTCAGTTTCTGCTGCTGAACTGAAACCTGACACCATCAACATCTGCAGCTTTTCTAAGGCTTTAATTCTTTTACTACCTGGATAAAACATACAGATTACTCCGTTTTCCCAGAGAGACAGAGAGAGAGAGAGACAATCAACATGAAGAAGACAGTGAAGAAAAGAGTTAAGTTTTAGATGGGGAAGAGAGAATAAGGAGATGCTTTATAAGCTGAAATATTTTTCTGTTAAAGCTATGGAGATGGACAATAAGGTCCTGAAAAAACTCCTTTAATTCATGACAGAGTATATTGGGAGGAATGGAGTGTTCAAAGTGTGGATTTTGAGCAAAAAGTAGAGTAATTGTGATACAGTGAGGTGCTGGAACAGAGTGAGGCGAAGATTTGAGGCCTTGAGGGCAATGAGAAAACTGTTTCCAGGGAAGCTCACAGAGACAGATGAAGAGAACTTTTGCCTTTGAATAACTCATCTTTAAAAAATGGTATCCCTAGACTCATGGCCCATACACACCTCAGAGTGATGTGAAATAGGAGGAGTGAACTCTGATGACACGATTTCTGGGCAGCTGGCATCAGAAAAATAGAAAACTATAACAGAAATAGTTTTCTCGTGAGAAACTCCATAAATTAGCAGAAGAAGACTTCTGTTTCTCTACGAAGGCTGATGAAAAGACTCCAGCAGGAATTGGGACTGTTTTAACCACAAAAGGTCCAAAGTTTTTTGTCTCTATGTTGTCACGTGTACAAGGGAATAGTTGGCTAGTGGGGGATAAAAGGGTTTTCTAGAAGTTTATTCTGGTGTTCTTATTCTTGTAGTTTTGTTAATAAATTTTCTTTATTTCCTTTTAAGTTTTAAGCCTGTTTTGCTCTTGTTCTAATCCATCTCTCACAGCAAGAAGTAAGTAATTTTTTAGTTACTGCTTTAAAACCAAGACACCAGTATAAGTAAAAAAACACCAAAATAATAACTTGTAATTTAAAATACAATTATGATTAACAGGAAAAAAACAATAAATGAAAAACAAACAAACAAAACAACCCACAAAAAACAACAACAACAAACCTCAAAAAAACAAAACACCAAAACTATTTCTCTCTGTATCCATTTGAATTCCAGAGTTACTCTGAAATTTTGCTTTCCTAAGATGAAGTTCAAACTCAGAGCTAAATTTAATGAAAATAAAAAGTGGAAAAATATCTACAAAACAAAACAAGTTAACATGGAGAGTGTCATGAATAATGTTAGATTCTATAAAGAAAGCCCATAAACTATTTTGTTTCTACAATTGGCAACTTGATTTTATCTGTCTGAGAACTACCATTAACTTTAAAAACTTACTAGGTTTACAAGGAGGAACAAGAAGAATGGCAAACTTATTAATTTTCCTCATGTATTTCAATTTTTCGTTTTTTATTTTTTTGTTTTTTATTATTATTGCATTGTTCAGAATTCACATACTTAAGCCTTAAATTTTATTCTGGGCTTAATGTATAATTTAGTAACTAAACCAAGTGTTCAGAGGTGTAGCTATTAAATTAGATTGTCTAAGAATATAACAAGAAGTGGAATTTTCTCAAATGTATTCTGAAATCATCTGAGATTGAAGAAAAACACCAAAATAGTTGATTTTTTTAAAAATGTAACTATAAATTGCTTTCTTATTTCAAGTTTCAGAATTAGTGCTTTATAAATATCTGCCTATCAGTATGATCAATAGCATGGTTGAATTCAAATAAAGCAGGAAAACCCTTGAGCATAGTGAGCTTTTAGCAATATTGAAATTCATGGATGTAACCCATATGTTCAATAGCAATTGAAAGAACTAGAGAAAGTGTCACTCTCCTCAGATAAAAAGGAGGAAGAAATGTATTGAAAAACCCATGGATAAACCCATTGTAATAAGTAAGAATTTAGGCTGGAAAATGGTGAAAGGAACAAGTAATTTAATACAGACAGGATAAGACATGGATGCCGTGGAAGATGTAGAAATAGAAGAGAAATCCTAAGTTCCATGTCCATAAATGGAAACAAAAAATTAAGCATGTTATTAAAAAAGGAAATATGCATTTTTATATAATGTTCCTAGAAGTAAACTTAATAAATATTCCTATTTCATAAGCATATAAAGAAAATACCCTTCAAAATTACTTGAAAAGTTAGTTAATGATGTGTTTTAATTAGAGTTTTTTTGTTTGGGGTTGGTTTTTTTAGGGGGAAGTTCTGTCTGAAAAAGAAGTTATATTAACAGTGAAAATATTGGGTTTATGTTCGTTAAATTTTTAAATGATCAAATGCCAGATTAACACTACTGTCATACACCATAAAGTCAATAAAATGGGTCTATTGCCCCTCTCATATTTCCTAAATATTGTGACTGATATATCTTTTTTACCTACTACAAAACTATCTGATGTTTGAATTCAAATATTGCTACTTTTGTGGGTTTTGGGAACTCATTTTTCCTCTATAGTGCAGTACTTATCAGGAGTTGAATTTTTTTTCAAGTGTCAGATGAATGTTTTTGGAGTATACAAGGCAAAAGCTGCAGCAACTATAGTGGACTTTTTCATGTGGTTTGCTCTTCAGTAGAAACTTTCTGCTGTGGATATATGTTGCTTTGTAAGATGGCAGTAAAAAAAAAACAACCAAGGTATCTTTCAATGCTATTTAAAAATATAAAAGTTGAATAAAGGTTTGGTCTGTTGTTGTTTGTTTTTTCTATGTCACTTGTAATAAAACTGAAACTTGTGCACACAGTTTCAAGAAATAGTGACACTACTTGCTGAGATAAAAACCTGTATGTTTAAGAAAAATGCACTCTTGAATGCTCTTATTCTTGAAGAAAGTTGTTCAAGCAAATTCCCAGACTCAGACACTATTTAAAATACTGTAGACTTAAACTTTGCTCAAGATTGCAGCACCACTCAGCTGTTTGAAGGTTCAAATGCAATGATAGGTGCTTCTTTTTCCTGCCTCCCACTGGGGATCTTATTTCATACAGTGCCTGAAGCTACCCCCTACAACAATGCACTTGGTAAAATAAAGAAGACGTCTCTCAAGTTACCTGTCTTGCTCTCCACTTGAGCCTTATGACTGAGAGACACAAATTAAGTGAAAAGAAGTAATGAGGGACCCTGGGGAAAGGTGAAAAGAACAAGGAATTTGGTACATTTAGAGGACCTACAGACTCACAGACAGGTCACGGAAGTTGTATAAGGATAAAAATTGGGTTGTAGATGTTCAGCAAAGTGTTGGTTGAAAATGTAGGGAAGGTAGGGAAAGAAGATGCCAGTTCATGGGAGCTAGTTAAATGAACAAGATACCTACCACTGGGTAGAAATAGAGCGTAATAATCAAAGACAGAATTTAAAAGTGGATACAGAGAACCATGATGCTATAAAAAAATAGCACCTCTTTTACTGCAATTTGGTTTTGGATTTGATTGATAACACACATGTTTAGTATGCATTCATTGTAAAATGCATTGGTTTTATAGTGTACATGCTATTTGTTTTACCTAGTTTCAGAAGTCTAAAAGTTAGCCATTAAAGTGTCACTAAGTCATCAAATGTCAAAGTCAATGAAGAAAAATAATCATGACTGAAGTATGATTTAGATGTTCTATTTTGAATAGTTATCGTAGGATGATACAAGTCACATTTTGGAATTCTTAAGCATTTTAAATGCAAAATTCAGCCAGAGGAATTTTATCCAAGAAAACAAGGTCTTCTAACACGTAAATGGTGTGGATACTTTAGTAAGTTACTAAATAAAATTGTGTCAAATCAACTCCCTTAAAACTAAAAGTAAGAATTGTTGTACCTCTTTGGTGATCAATATTTACTATTTAATCTGAGATATTGACAAAAAATTCTTTACACAGAAAGTAATTTGTATTTCTTGCTGTGTTTTCATTCTTCTGTAAAGAAAGCTTAAAATATAAAACATTAAATAAACACAGGTGACCAACCAAAAGGAGCTCAGAGGCCAGCATAGAAGTTTATGTAAGTAAGGGCAGATTTTAATTTCATTTCTATAAGAAATACTGGTTAAAGACTTCCAGAGTGACTTTTCTACTCATTGACCCTGAACATGTCGAAACACAGTGTGCTGAGTTAACCTTGGCTGGGCATCTGGTGCCCATCAAAGCCACTCTGTGACTCCCCTCATCAGCTTGACAGGGGACAGAGAACAGAACAAATGGATCTTGAGGTAGGGACAAGGAGACATCCCTCATCAATCACTGTCACAGGCAAAACACACTTGCCTTGGGGAGATTAATTTAATTTTATGACCAATCAAAATCAGAGTAATGAAAAATAAAAGGTAAATCTTAGATCATTTTCCCCCAACCCTCCCTTCTTCTTGGGTTCAGCTTCACTCCTGATTTGTCTATCTGCTCTGTGGTACAGGGGAATGGGAAATGGAGGTTGCAGTCTGCTCATCACAGATGCAGTCATCAGTGAGTTCATCATCAGTCTCTGCCACTCCTTCCTCCTCTAGTGGAGGACTCCTCATACCCTTCTTCCACTCCAGTGTTTGGTCCCACCCATGGGAGATAGTCCTCCCTGAAGTTCTCCCACTTTGATCCTTCTCTTCTTCACTAATGTCTCCATCATGGATGCCTCTCAGGGACCTTCCAGCAAACCTACTTAGTGTGTGCTCCCCTCTCCACAGGGCCACAGCTCCTGCTGGGAATCTACTCCAGTGTGGGCTTCCCATCCGGTCACAGCCTTCTTCAGGCATCCATCTGCTCTAACACAGAATCCTCCACAGGCTGCAGATGGATATATGCTCCCTCATGGACTTCCATGGGCTGCAGAGGGACAGTGTTTCATCATGGTCTTCACCACAACAAGGGAATCTCTCATCTGGCACTTGGAGCACCTTCTCTCCCTCCTGTTTCACTAACCTTGGTGTATGCAGTGTAGTTCCTTCCACACATTCTCACTCTCTTCAGGCTGTTCTTTGTTGTTCAAGTTTTAACACCTCTGTTTTTCTAACTCTATCACTGCAGAGGTGCTGCCACCATCACGGATGGGCTCATCCTTGAAGCTAGATGGCATTGGATCTTTCAGACACAGGGGAAACTTCTGACAACTTTTCACAGAAACAACCCCCCATTCCCTCCAACCAAAACCTTGCAATACAAACCTAATGCCTAATAGTGTAAAAGTGATGTGACTACCAGTTTTGTAGACCAGCATAAAAAAAATCAGAAGAATAATTATGCTTCTAGGCATAATCATACAGAAAAATGTTATTTTGTTTATCTCTTTCAACCCTATAAGCTGATGTGGATACAAGGAACTGTCTTGTTATATCAAATATCTAGTGACAATACCATCCTATCTGGATTACAAATAGAGGTATCTTGAGCTATTTCTCATTTACAGTTCTTCTCTTTGACCCTCAAAGCATGGATGTGTGAGCAATGGGAACTAATCTGCACTTGGTGTATTTGTAAATTTCCCAAAGAGCTAACACAAAGAGACATGTTTTTAGTGTTGTGGTCTGAAATGCATATCCTTATAATGAGAAATTTTGAAAAGGTTTCTGATGAAGAAGCAAAGACAGGAAGAAGAAAGGGACTGCAGTTGAACAGGACTTACTCTCTGGTACTCTCTCCATCTCATTTGCAAGAAGAATGCTTATATTTTCCAGTGTTCTGTGCAGGAATAATGTTTGGCTTTGCAGTCTGTTTCACCACAGTGATAGTGCTATCAGAGTATTGCAATTTCATCCTCAAGATTCTTGAGGATTCTGTGGACTTTTTTGTTGGTTTTCTATTTGGGTTTGGGGGGGGGGGTTATTTGCTTTGTTGATGTTGTTTTTGTTGCTTGTTTTTTTCTGTTTCCTCTATTTTAAAATCATTCCATGATTGTAGTGCAGCAATAAGAAAAGGCAAAAATTTGTCTCCCTGCAATACAAGACTAAAAAATAGGTGGGAGGTTACTTAGCACTGATAAATGTTGACTAAGCCTCTGCTATATAAAAACCTTGAAAATACATCATAAAAGTGTATTAATCAATTCTCCACTCCTGTAAAGAAAGCAGAAAACTGAAAAATGGAAATTCCCTTTGTTTCTCATGCCTAGTTTGTGCAGAAAAAGAAGAAATTTGCATTATGTGGAAGGATACCATGTGTTTTCCTTCTATTGAAATCCATATTTTAAGGATTTTTTTTCCTTGTAAAAACATTGTAACTGCAATACTGACAAGGTCAATGTCAGGTTGTATTTTCTGCTGTACAAGTATCACTCAGGCAAATTAGTTTTGCCGTAGGGGCTAAGCTGCCCACCTAGTTTTCTGAAACCTGTTCTTTCCTGAATCAGCATTTCTTTTGTTCACATGGCACATCCTATCTGTTTCTGTCCTTTCCTTGCCATTCCCATTTGTTAACTCCATGTCTTTATCCGACTCACCTGGAGAAATAAATCTGCTTCTAATTTTTTTTTTCTTTTTTTGTAATTTAAGGTACCTACTTGACTCTCCTTGTCCCCATTTTAAGTTTTCCTTTTAATTCAGTTACCATAACAACACATCTGTGAAATATGGGGCATTGCAATCACGACCTTACAAATGAGAAATTTATGCATGGTGATTACATGCATAGAAACAGATCCTGGGAAACACAGCAGAGACAAAGTACTTCCTGATTATTTTTTGACTCAAAATGACTTAATGGTCAACTGCATGAAATTTACCCTCAGTTGTTTTGCAGACAACAACTAGTTGTGTCATAGTGTTGATCTGCTGGAGAATAGGGAAGTTCTGCACCTCAAAAAACCAGGACCAGGAAAGTCATCATCCTGCTGTACTTGGCACTGGTGAGGCCATACCTCCTCATATAAGTTCTGGGCCTCTCTCTATAAGAAAAATATAGAGGTGCTGGAGCAGGTCTGGAGAAGGAAAACAAAGCTGGTCAAGGATCTGCAGTACAAGCCTTACAAGGAGTGCCTGAGGGAACTGGGGTTGTTTAGCCTGGAGGAGGCTCAGAAGTGACCTTATTGCTCTCTAAAACTACCTGAAAGGAGTTTGTAGGGTCAACCCCTTCTCTAAGATAACAAATGACAGGAATAAATGGCCTCAAGTTACACCAGGGAAAGTACAAATTTGATATTAGAAAAAAAAAAAAAAATCACTGAAAGAGTGATTAAGCATTGGAATAAGTTGCCCAGTGAGATGATCGAGTCTTCTGGAAGCATTCAAGAAATGATTGGAAGTGTTAAGCTTAATGCTTAATCTTGTCTCTGTGCTACGGTCTAGATGACAGGGTGGCACTCAGCCAAAGGTTTGACTTGATGAACTTGGAGTTGTTTTCCAACCATAGTTATTCTATGCTTCTGCTCTAACTATTAACATTTTGGTTAAACCTCCAAAATTGTTACATATGAAAGTAACTTTTTTTGTTTAATTCAATGACACTAACTTGGAGCATGTTCTCACAGAGAGCAATAACTGGCAGAATATTGTTGACTGCTACTAGGTCATGATTTCTCTCAGAAGATAAAAGACCATGAAGTGTAGGGTTGCAGGAGTAGGTTAGGATACTGGTTTGAGAAAGGGAACTGCTTTGAGAAGAGTCTGAAGTTAATGATCTGAGGACAGAATAAGGAAGTTAGAACCTGGAGGAACTATCAAAAAAACCAAGTCATCTGGCAAGGCAGTAGGCAATAAAGGGAGTGGGAGAAAAAAAATCAAGATTTATGCAAGTTGAGAGAAAAATGAAAACTTAAAAACAATGTATTTTGGAATTTTTTAAACTTTGATGAAATATGATATTAAATTACATTAAACAATGTATTTTTCTAGCAGAAGGAAAGCCTTGAATAACTATTTGATGATCACCACAGGGAACATCGTGGCTTTTGTTGTTTTTTCAAACTAGATCTACTTGACTAGCCACATATGTGCAGTCGTTTTATACAAATTCAGCTGAAAACATTTTTAGACCATAAAATGCAATGCTTAATGAAGAGAATTTAAGTATGAGAGCCCTTGGTTATGAGTTTGTGGATTTTATTGAATAAATAATTTCATCAGAGAAACCATGCAAATGTACCCAGCTTTGATCATTCCAGATAAGGGCAATTTGCTATATTTGCAAGAAAGATTGATTTTTCTAATATTTGATGGCAGGTTTCACTTTGGAATCTATGAAAACAGAAAAATGCTGAGATATACAGATGAGTTTCTGCCTCATGAAATACATTAAACACAGACATAAATGTCATCATTTATGTGGCTCAAATTTTACAATCTATCTGATCTTCATGTGGTCTCTGGGCCATATGTAGCCTCTCTAAAGCAAAGGAATTCCTGATAATATACAAATTAACCCAGTTGCACTTTCTGGAGTGTGTTCCCCTGTGGAATAAGGGAAGATAGCAAGCCCAAGGATTAGGGGAAATATTGTGACCCAAAAAGCAGAGTGCTTCTATGAGAAGGAATTACAGAATCACAGAATGACAGAATGGTTAGGGAAAGAAGGGACCTCTAAGGATCACAAAATTCAGTGCTTACATGCATAAATTAAAAACTACTACTGTCTTTTTAATCACTGAAAAATTGTGAAGAAAACACATTTTTGTTTGTACTGATTCCAAATATAAGAAAAAATTAATTAGAATAAGTAGATGAAAATTTAAGTGTGGCAATGAGCCTTAACTTTCAGATCATACTGCACATGTTACACACAAAAGATGACAGTGAAGGGTAAGTAAAACAAATAAGTCTGAAGGTAAGAAGCAATGCATGACTATGTAGCACACATAGGAGTTTTATGCTTTTGACTGGTGTTGTACCCATGGGCTATGCTCAGTCCTCGATGATGAATTTTGCTGGCATAATCTGTAACTTCCAATGCTGATGTACACCATAAATGTTAGAACATAACAGAGGAAATAAATTCACTTCTGCTATCCTTTCTCTGCCTCATCATTTTCGAAGCTCATGGAAACAGCCATACATAAGTGCTTATTCAGAGGGCATCTAACAGGGCATGAACTAAAGGAGACATAGCAGTCTGGTTTCCACCCTAGACACTGACTGAATTCCCAAATAGTTTTTATGGCAACCACAAAAAATTAGAATTCAACAGCATAGGAGTGGAGTAGAAAAAAAGCTTAGTGAGTCAAGTTGTTCTTGTTAAAAAAATGACCTTATAATTTCTATGGTATGCTGCTAACCATGTGTCTGTCTTAATGCTTGTTCTGAAGGCAATAAAATATTTATTTCCAGGGACAATAAATCAAATCAAGCATGATTAGAATAAAGCAATAGTAACAACAAAAGAAGTTTATAGTGGCTTTGAGAAGAGGAAAATTACTCAATTACATGAAAACCTACCTTAATGAAATATTTTGAAACTAGAAAAAACGCTAGGTAATGAAGAATTCAAGTCAGTAATGTATGCAGAAAGTATATTTACAAATGCTAACAGGAACAAAAGTTGTTCATTGTAGTGTAAAAAATATACTTTTCACCTATATTAGACTTAAAATGCCTAATGGTATAGTTTTCAGAGAAATTTCTTTAAATAAGCAACATACATTAAATGTTAAAAAAATATTGTTTCCAGGACTTTAACAATAATATTTTCTTATATTGTTTGAATTATTTTTATTTTCTTCATTTAAATTTCTTTTTTTCTTTTTTTCTTTTTAAGTAGAAAAGCTCTAAAGTGTATTTTAAAAGCAGAGTTTTGTTCATTAATTAAATTTTCTATAAAAGAATTAATAAATATTGTGACTATTTAATATGAGGCATGGACAGATCATTCTTGACATGAAAAAAATAAAGTCAGGCAGTTTTGTAGAATTCAAATTTTAAAATTTATATTCCTTTAAAAATATTTTTTTGTGAACATGAGCAAGTAAATTTTTGCTTCCCTGTATTGTTTCCTTGTTTTTCCTTCCTTGTTTGCTTTCTTACTGGCTTGCTTTCTTGCTTTTTGTTTTCTTCTCTACATAACTGTGATAAGAAATAAGGAGTTCTTTAGGAAAGCAAATTCAGAAAAAAATATGGTTCTGCATTCTGTTTTAATAAAGATTGATCTAAAAAATGCATTTTATTCGTATTTCTTTGTAAGCTATAGGACCCAGATTTCAGTGGTATATTTCAGATATCTAGTTTACTTAGGGGACTGCAGTACTGACACTAAGCCATCTTCTTAAACCTTATTGCAACAAGGATATTAATTTTCAAATCTTTGTACAAAAATCTACTCTTTTTTGGTCCTCATATTAGATGCCTACTTTTATTTTTGTATCTAATTGGTAGCTACTTTTGGTTTTGTATCTAAATATCCTCTCTGGAAGCAGCAGAAGAGTTCAAAATAAAATCACCCATGCTGTCATGGGACAAGACCCAATCAATACTACTCCTATCTTCAGCCAGTTAAATGCAGAACGGTTTAGAACTGCCAATATTTAGCATAATATATTTAGAATGTGTTTTTAATTTTCAGATCACCTCTTTGATGCTTTATATGTCTAATAATATATTTAACTTATATTTATACATCATAGGTATGTATTTTTTATCTATACAGAAAGGTAAATATAGAATTGATCTTTTGAGAATTCCAAGGGAGGTGGAATAGTGCTGATCTATATATCTATCTGAATCACACAATGATATTGATTGTGCATACAATTGCAGTATTTTGAAAGATTTTACAGGACCTCTATATTTTTTCTAAATTCCAAAGAAACTCAAGTATTGGGATGTTTAAAATACTCCTTCAAATAATCCTTAACAGGAGAGCTAAGGACACAAAGGACAAATTTGCAGAGACGATTTCATTTTAAAGTGATACTTTAATAAATAGTATATTATAATAATGAGCCACTGTATTGAATAGTTCCACCATAGTCTCTTCAAGGAAATACACCTTTTCATTAATTGTTGAATGAACTGCAGTCCAAGTACATTCACTATTTTTATGTGGGCACTTACAGAACCTACATCACCACAGCAGCTTGACGTTAATACCTTTACCCTTACAATATTTCTGCAAGGCACCTGTTTCAAAGAGAAGAGCTCACTGAAATAGAATAACTAAATTTCCAAATATCACAGTGAAACATTATATCTAAACTCCCATGTTTACTAGTCTTCTGAGTCACAGACTCGTGCTTTAGTCAGAATGTCATCTTTCACCTGCCTCTGAAAATGTCTCTTCACACACTGAAGAGATGCAGACCAGCAGTGCTTTTAGAAACCAGATTGCAAAATTTGTCAGGTTTTTGAAGAAAGTTTCCCATCTTCCCTCTTCCTATATTTCCTTATTGAAATTGTAAAGATTTGTGAAGAAAAGGTTGTTTAAATGAATTTTCCATTTCAAAAGAATTTTAAAGAAAGTTTTAAAATTATTGAAGCAGCACATTTTAACATCTTGCTAAGATGGAAACTGTTCATCTTAAGAAAGTCATCTTTTAACATATTGATCATAATTAACAAATGAAAAAAACAAATGAGGAAAAAAAAATTTAAAAACATTTACTAGACTAATTCTGATATTTCCAAAGAGTGAAGCACCGTTTATAATTTGTAAGGTTATAATTTCAGTGGGAAGCCTAAATGCTCACATCTCCATAATACTTTGGAATAGGAAAACTATTTTCTCTTAAGCTCTAACTAAAAGTTCGGTTCCCCTCCCGCCTATTCCTATCCCCATTTACCACTCTGTCCCCTCCCCCTCCAGGAAAATCACATATTTGGGCAAGGCAGGCTGTAACATACCACACCCTCGCCCCAGATTATTGGAATCCTTTGAATGGTTATTGACTACAAATAATCCCAGAAAAACATATGCTGAGGAATACAGTTTATGCTGCAAGCAAATACAGTAACTACTTGATATATCTCTTTGTACTGAAGAATATTTGATTTATATATTGTTTTATAACTGGCTTTTTAATAACTGGCTTCTTTCCTTTGCCCTAGACTGACATATTTTCTCTACTGGCGTAAGATAGGCACTGACCTACGTAATCTCTACTACATCACTGATTAGTGGGAAGGTCTAAGATGCTTCTCCAGAAATGTCAACATGTTCTAAACATCTACTTGTTGTGATGGTGCTACTCACATACAGTTTGAAATTGTTAGTTCCAATTGCTTGAAGAAATTAAAGAGAAAAGACAATAATTGCAAAGCTATCAGCATAGGTTTTTACAAAGCTCCAAAATCAATATTGTTTCAAAAACTATGGGTATGGATGTTGAAAGCAGGCAGGGAGCACAGAGACTATGTGAAACCAAGTCACATAACTTTCTCAGACTGGCCTGAGAAGTGTGGCCTGAGAAATCATAAGGAAGAGTCCAAACAGTCCTTGGAGGATGGAAAACAAACTTTGCAGGTGTTATTTGGATCCTGGTTGTTTACTTGCAAGAAAAGGTCAAGGGGTGTAGTTCCTAATTGTCCAATAATGGTGATGTGTTGGTTTAATGACCAATGAGAGTTTTACCTCTCAGACCTTCTCGGACCTGTCTATAAAAGACCAGGAATAATAAAACTTGCTCTCTTGTGCAATCCAGAAGAGAGTCCATGTCGTGTTTCACCATTCCTAATATAGTGTGACATACAGGGAAGCAAACTGAGATAGAACAGACACTTTGAAATGGTTATTGCACTAAAACAAGTTTTCCAAACTTATTTTGAGGTTCCTCAGTCTATATGTCCCCTATACTACCAGACACAGAAAAAAATACTTTTTCTCAAATTAGCCACATTTGATAATATAATAGCTTTTTTATTTATATACCTTACCTTAGAGAAATCATAAAAGTGAGGTAAAAGTTGTATGAGAGGAAATATTTTATTAAGAAAAGAGTAAAGAGCAATGAAATTTACTTTTACTGTTACTTTTCTGAGTGGAGAAAAAAATGATAGAGAACAAACAAATTAAAAATTTACAGTAAATGTTTTACCAAGGTTTTTAATCTAAACATTGTCTTCAATTAGAATTTACTCATTTTCTAAGGTGACTCAATCAGGCATCAATCTTTGTAATGTACCTAATTTAAAAGACTTTTTATTGTAAAAAGACATCACATGTTTCACACTGTGAGTAGGCAAAGCTGCTTAACAAGATGCTCAACCACGGGGTCATAAAACTTGGTGCATACATAAAGAGTGTTCCATCCTTTTGCAATTTGAGCAAGTAATGGTATTTAGTCAATCTATAGGATTGGGCAAAATTTACTTTTTGAACTTCTAAATATTGCGGACCATAATGAAATAGCTGGAAAAATATTAAACAAATCTGTAGATGGCTCCACCATGAAAGTGATCTGGATCCTTTTTGACACTCAGATAAGATATACCTTGTTATTGCCTTAGTTTTCTTTACATCATGTCACATCTCTACAGTTACTATTGCAGTAGAACAGGTATGGTATTATATTCCTTCTAGGGTGTGGATGAAGTCCAAAGAAAAACTGTATCTTATTTCCTTTCATCAAACATGAAAGTTTATGGTGTATTTTCAATATTAACAAGAAATGGGCCAAATTCAAACCTAAGGTATGCATATTCTATGTTGTATTTGATGATATTTTAGCTTAATGGCACTTGGTCTCCTGTCTAACATGATCTTTTTAAAGTGTACCTGTAGTATATATTCTAATATAGATATCTAGAGAGAACAGTAGTACAGAGTTTAACAGATTGAGAGGGATCAACAGCATACAGGGTAAACATCTTATGGAAAAGAGAACATATGAAAACAGAGAACAAAAGAGATCTTATGGAAAAGTAGAAGACACTTAGAGCAGGCAAGACCTCCATTAAATGACATTTTTTGTTGTTTTATGATGCAGAGAAACAAATATTTCCTTATTAACAGGGCTAGTTTTATAATTAAGGCATGGACATAATTCCATACAAACACATTGGTGTTTAAATGTGCAACTACAGCTTGTGTAGGCAAACACAAACTCTCTTGAAAGCAGTCATTTTAAAAACTAATAGCAGTATACAAGAAAAGCTGCCTTACCTTCCTAATTTCCTTGAACAAATGTAACTTCTGCACCTTGAGACTACAATCATACATTATCCTCTGAATATTTATCCAATATTTAATAGCACACTTACTCTGGCATCTATTTGTCATGGATAGACTGCCAGAAGTTCCAAGGTTTGTAAGGTTAACTGGTTTGACCTTTTCCTCGTATATTTACATGGACTTCTGTTGCAATTTTGAAGTGCAAAATAACCCCTCTAGCCTGGAATAGTGCCAGCCTTTCTTTGAAATAGAGTTAGAACAATCTTAATCTTAGACACTGTGAAATCCTGTTGCCATATAATGAGTTTTTGAAAATGTAAGTAGTTTTCATAACAGTAGGGGAATAAATACGGAATGCAGCCTATCAAGGTCCATTGTGTTTTGCATAGTAAATAAGGATATCTGTGCATTCCTGCACCATGTAATGCAATTCCATGTAATGAACATCCAAACAACCTAGTATGTATATAACAAACTGTGCGGTATCGGATAGAGATATACACTTGGGTCTTGGCATCAGCAGAGTCTCATAACAGGATTATTTGGCTCTGGCACAGCACGATGTTGGCACAACAGTGCTGCTTCTTGTTCCAGATCTGTCTTGTGCTGGGCTAGCTTGAATATCTCTGTATGGGATGGAGGGATGCAGTGTAGATCTGTATACACCATGAACCCACGCTTGATTTCTTGTATATCTAAGTGCAGCTTTTTAAGTGATATAACAGTTTTGTTTTTATACTGCACCTGATTTTAACATATTTATTTCTACAAACAGAAATTATTTATTATGTGGTGGCTGATAATGAGATTACAGCAGAAACCTCTGACAAGAGATGTTTCACCCAAACATCAAATTCATTAGAAAGATTCATCAGAATGAATCAACACTCATGCCCAATTTAGATCAGCTAATTTACTTAAAATTCTTATTTTAATACTTAAATTCTCATTTACTTAAAAAAAAAATGAAAACTAAATCATGAAGGCTTTTCTTTGTAATCTGTGGCTGTGTCTGTTAACTATGACATGATTTTTTGTTTATTACTTCGGGTGGAAGCTTATTAAAAGTTTTTACTTCTTTTTCTCCCCCTAGAACAGCTGGAATAACAGCATTCCTTAGGGGGACAAAAATTCTAAGTAAAACCACATGCAGACCATTTTACTGCAGTGATAAAAAACCCACCAGCCAAGGCTACATATTGTGAATAAATGTATGGGCATATAAACAAGATATCTTGAAGCTGTCTGTGTAGTTAATAGCAAAAGATAAGATAACATGTCAGATAACTAACTACTCTTTAACAGCATCCAGATGCACATTTTACCCTCTTTAGGTAGCTGATACGTGAGCATAGATGAATAAACTCTATCACATTTATTATGTAGTTGGATTTACCCATAGCTTTCTTTATTTGTAATTAGATATAGCACATAGTTAATATGCTATTGATTCAGACTTTTGCTTAGCTCATGTTATAGTAGTTGCATGCTAAAAGTGAGACCTTGACTAGACCTTCATATACAACTTGCAATCTATTCCTGGTTATCTTATTGACTGGCCATTATGTTTGGATCAATCATCATAAACCTGACTAAATGGCATCATACCCAATTTACCAGGCTGAATGTAAAATACTCCAAGCTTTCCCTAGTTTGCAGTGTTGGACAGAAGGATAGAACTGAGGTATACAGTTTTGTTCTTGATTACTGAGTTCCACTGAGGTCTAGTAGCTATGCCACTTCTCAGTGGATTTTCAGCTGATGAAATTTAGTCTTCTCATACTAAGATTCCTGGCAATTCTTGATAAAAACAAGACACAAGCCTTGTTACAATCAATAATCTCTAAAGCAACTTCTTTGTAGTTGCAAACGTCCATCGGCAAGTAAATCCTAGTGTGACTTAGTGACTAAGTCTTTACACATGAGGAAATTGAATTTGTAAGTGTGTCTTTTAAATGTGCAGCTGAACCTATCTGAACCAAGAGTTCTGTTTGCCTTTTGCCAATTTTGGTGGAAGCAGACTGCAATTAGAAATGCGATGGGCACTTATTGCTGCTGAAAACTAGGATTTGCATGACCATTGTTAAAAAGTCATTAGATTCTTATCTCAAAGAGAAGCAGATCAAATTATGATTTATAATTAAACAAATACCAGTGATTGAGATATTAGTTTTATTTTATTATAAATACAAAGAGAAATTGTCTCTTTATTATTATATCTTCAACTCTTCACTCTCAACTAGGTCATCTCTCCTGGTGAAAATTTTACAATTTTTCAGTATCAATTTTATCAACAGGGAAGCCCAGAAATGTCCTGCAGGGAAGATTTGTGCTTGTGTAAACAAATTTGTAAAATATAGCTCTTAATACATTCAAGTTTAATACATATTTTTAAGCAAAAATTAAATCCACCAAAAGAGGTCTATTTCTTTTCAATGTTTGTTTCTTTATCTACCTGGATGATTTCTGCCTCTTTGAATTTTGAGATTTGTAACATTCAGTTAAGATTGTGGGAAAAAAACAAACCAAAACAACTCACCCCAAACCCCATGTTATGACATCATCAAAGAAGGGAATAGCAAATTGAATCAATAATAATGGACCTGCAATAAAAGCCCTGCAATTATCAGACATCTACCCTTTTTCCTATCCTTCATCCTTTTTATTATTACTGAGACTCTAAAAAGCTCAAGGAGTAGGAAGTCTAATAAGCTTGTAAAAGTGACTTTTTTTTGTATTGCTGAGATTTTTTGCTGGCATTTATGTATATGTATTATAAATGTATTTTATAATGTTTGTCATATCAAAACAATTCACTTATGTTCATCAAAAAATATGTGCTCTTTTCCTGTTTTGATTGTGCTGCATGGGTTATGATTTTACTCATAATAGGACTATGACATGAAGAAGCTCCCATTTTACTGTGGAATGATATAGTGATAATTTAATATAAATAATCCTCCCGGTGTTAAGAAATCAAACAAATCAAAATAGTGTTGCTATTTTGAAGGCCTATCAACAAGCACTCTTTAACCTTTGTTAAATGCTTCATGTTTACTATGAATCAGCTTTAAAGATCTAGATAAATGAATTAATTCACCTTTATCCCCTTGAGAAACACTATTGATTTTTATGAAAATGAATTAAACATTCACTATCAATTAAGTTCTGTGTTTGCTTTTTTAGAAGAGCTATCTTCTCACTAAATGAGAAATTTACCTGCCAGCAAACACAATAGACTGTTGTGCTGTCCACATATTGGCATACATATTGGATAAACAAAACCCAATTACACTGCTGCTTATACTGCATCAAGATTATACATTATGTGCAGAACTCTTTTTTTCAAGAAGCAAATGCCCAACTAAATTGCATCATTTATCCTAGGTTTCTTTATTGCTTAAACATGTAGAAAATTAAGTTATTGAGAAGGTTAGTTTTGTGAAAAAATAATAAAATATTAAAATAACAAACTCTTTTTTGGCTAGATGTAGTTTACATTTTATTTTTGCCCACCAACTACATCAGTTTTTCTTCTTTTTATTATTATGTTCTGTGATTATAAGTAAATTATTTGGACTTTGTATTATGAAAATAATTTTTTCCTATAGCTGAGTTAGCAGCAGTTCTGAAGAACTCTTTAAGATAATCTTGAGCCCTTCTTCCTATCTTTTCTCTCCTTTGATTTACACTATTAAATTTGATCCTAGATGGCTCTTTTGCTTCTTATTCCCTTTGATGTAGTAGTTTGTAGAAGTCTGAATGGAAACAAAGAAAAGAGCATTCCTTTTGAGAGCAGCTGATTAATACAAAAACATATCCTGGAAAGAGACAACGTCTTTCCAGAGCAGTAAATATATTAGATAAATGACACAGCTCTTATAACAAACAGGTGGTAGTATAACCCCTTGGAGTGACACACGTAAAGAATAGATGAAATAAAATCTTTTGGGACAAGTCTGCACTGAAAATGAACACTACATAAACTGTTTTCAAAACTACTAAGCCTTACAAATAAAGCTTTTATTAAGTAAACAAAATGTTACTTTTTAACTTTATCTTATCTTGAACGACCATATTCTATCATCTATTTTCAGTTCATATTTATTTAGTTATATTATTTCTATTATTAAGTATATTTTTGTATATTACTTTATCTATAGTGTGTGTACTGCATTTTCTTTTCCTTTAAACATTTCCATTAATGCATAAAGCAATAGAATTTGTAGGTTTCACATCTTACTTACTCACTTTTCAGTATTCAAAGGCATGCATTTAGTAATGTGGTTTTCCTGAAATTCATATAGTTTGATGATTGTGTCCCATATTGTTATTTTCTTAGTATTTAAACTCTAAAGCAGTCTTGGACATATATATAGCATTTTAATTCCACAGTATTTAAAAAAAGCAAAACTCAACTATCAACTTTGTGAAAGTAGAATTCTCTTTGGGTCTAAAATAGAGCAATATTATTTGTGTTGGTATTGGTGAAGATGGTGAAGGGCCTTGAGGGGAAGCCATATGAGGAGCAGCTGAGGACACTTGGTCTGTTCAGCCTGGAGGAGACTGAAGGGAGCCCTCATTGCTGTTACATCTTCCTCATGAGGGGAACAGGAGCGGCAGGCACTGATCTCTGCTCTGTGGTGACAGTGACAGAACCTGAGGGAATGGCCTGAAGTTGTTCTGGGAGGTTTGGGTTGGATATCAGGAAAATGTTCTTCACCCAGAGGGTGTTTGGGCACTGGAACAGGCTTCCCAGGGAAGTGGTCACAGCACCAGCCTGACAGAGGTCAAGAGGCATTTGGACAATGCTGTCAGACACAGGGAGTGACTCTTGGAGATGGTGCTGTGCAGGGCCAGGACTTGGACTCCATGATCCTGATGGGTCCTTTCCAACTCAGTGTATTCTATGATTCCATGGTTATTCTTTTTATGGTTTTCTGTCTTAGGGTCTTCAGAGACATTAGGAAAACTATCTTGTTCCAGAAAGAGGTATTGACTGAAACAAAAGCTATCCTTTTTTGTAGACAGAGTAGAAAATGCTGACTTTCCCATCCCATCAATGACTCCAGTCTCTAAACGGTTTTACAGATTAGTACAGGAGTAACAATCCTAACTCTTCCTCCTTGTCCAGTTACCATGTATGATGAATAAGAATTAGAGTATGAAGTAGAGAGGTGTGAGACTAGAGAAGATGATTACTGGCTCAAAAAAAATGGAGTAAGGTGGGGACAAGGCAAATTCTGCTGAAAGTGAGACATGCACTGCTCCTCACCCCACCCTTCTGGAGCCTCTAGTCCAGCCTAGAATGGTTGTCAGTCACTGGCACAACTGGTATAGTGGAGCAATTCCCCACACCTCACCCCCTGAGCCCCAGTCTATCCCCAGAGTGACTGGATGACCAGAAGCCCCAACTGGGGGTAATAGGAGTGGCAGATGTGTCCACAGGACGTCAATGTAGGCAAAACCCATTGCGCTGAGATGCAAGTGGTCATGTTCCTCTTGCCCTTGGTTTGTATGACATCTGAGAATACACTAGGCTCTAAGGCAGCAACTATATTTTGCTTTTCTATTTCTTATTCTCTCTTTCACTAATTTCTACTCTTAATTTCCTCTTCTTGAAATATGGGTAATTTAATGTTGGATGGGTAGCATTGGCTAAGTCGAAGCACCATGATATTCTTTATTTTGGTTGAATATTTGTATTAAAATTTTCCAAATTCTTGATATTCTAAAGTTTGCCAATAAAGTTTGGTTTTGAACCTCCTGGGAACTTTTATCAAGTTCTTCTTTGTACTTACTTCAGAGAATAGCAGTACCTTAAGGACCTTTTTAATAAACTTGACAAGCGAGGACCTGGGTTCACCAAGAGGTCAGATTAATAAACCTTATGGCAATGTATTTACACTTATCCTTTTACTCCAGATAGATAGTTTGGATTAAAAAACCCCATAAAATATGTTGTAATTTCATGTGAAAAAGCCTGTACAAATCTGTATACTGAAAAAAAGTCACATAAATGCTGGTTAGTAGCAAATATATATCACCATGTTTCTGACTGAGAATATTTGGGGTTTGATCATTATGCACAGATTTTTTTATTATATTAGGGTTGTGGGGTTTATGTTAGCAGTGTTATTACATGGCATTCTGGAAAGAATACTACACCTGATCCTCCATTCTCTTTGAACAGTTTAAGGTGACAAGTCTCACTGAGGTTGGATCAGATGACCTCCTGAGGTTCCTTCAGACTTAAATTACCCTGTGATATATAATTAGGGCTTAAAAGAAGGAGAAAAAAAGGTAGCAATCACTTTTCATTAGACTTCATATAAACTTCCCAAATCATGCTGTCGGTTATCAGAACAAAAATAGTATAACCAAGAAAAGAGTTGAAAATATTTTTTAATGCTGTTTGCATTCAAAGTCAAGTCTGCCTTCAATTGTATGTTGGTCAATTTGCCACTGTGTCTCAGAATGGCTTTTTGAATAGCAGTTTGAAAACAGTGTGAAGCTGTAATTTATTCTTCATAGAATTCAACATTGTATTTTTCTTCATTTTGCTCTTAGTGAAAAATTCACCCCCGCAGTTGATAATTTTTCCAAAGTTTTTGGGAGCACATAAATTCAAGCTTATGAGCAACTACAATTTAACAATTGTAATTATGTTGAGAACTGTTAGATCAATCAAAAAATTACAAAATATTGTGCTTTTCTCTGTTTCTGTAAAGGAAAAAATGCAACACCTTCCAGCGTATGATAAATGCTTTGATAAGAAATTGAGGTCACATTTCATTATAGAAAATATTTTCAGGAAGAAAGAGGAACTTTTTATTTTGAATCATAGCACATAAACTTTAATTAGTGACCCAAGAGAACAAGCCAAGCTGAATAAAGACAAACTAAAATTAGTAACAGGCTAACAGCTTGCCTGTTTCCTTGGGCAACATGGGGCTGACAGATGATGTGATGTTCACTGACAGACAAATTCTGATCGCCTTTGTCACTTTAAAATTCTACATACTGAGAAAAATTAATAATTTCATTAATATCATCAATAATAGAATCACTTGAACACAGAAGATATTTCTAATTTAAAAGAAAGGTTAGTAAGAAATGACAGTAATTCAGTATTCTTAATCTGATCCCAGTGATATACAGGTGGTAATATAGCTAATAGTAATTAATAATTTCATTACTTAATTGGTCATTATCACCTGTCCTGATTTGCATTCTGGATCAAGCTCCTCCTTTATCATATGCCCTACTATAAAATAAGTCAACTGTTTTTCAAATATTACCTTATATAAATTTCATAAGTTAGTTCATTTTCTTTAGTAAAAAATAGACAATATATTTATTTCTACTGAAGCATTTTATTGTGAGAACAGCTGAATTTTCAGATTGGAGAACTAGAACTAAGAAAGCAGCTCCAGTTTACATTATGTAGCTGTTTGATCTGTCTCCTTCTGATGCTTCTCTATTTATGCCTGATTATATTATTTTTCCTGAGGTCTCTGTATCCTAAAAAAAAGTCTGCTTATTATTGGTATGGTATTTCAAGGGACTGCAGCTATCAAAATGCTCTTTGACTTTATGTCTGAGGTACTTCAGCACACAGCTGTCTTTTTCATCACAGGAAAACTCAGCAGTAAGAAAGAATTTTGGTGGGTTTTTATCATATGATTAGTACTATGATTCCTATTTATTTCATGGGAGTGGTTCAAGCATAGGGTTTGTTCTGCAAAGAATAGAGTTAATGAAATGTGGTTTTATACACATCTGTGTCCTTCACTTCCATCTTCCAGTGTAAATAACTCTAAGCCTTTCTCTTACTACTTCCACATATGTCACTTTCAACAATAAAATATCTCATGTCTGTGCCATGTCTATAATAATACGCATGCCTGCTGGATATCTGAACTCTGGCAAATGTATTACATTCTAGTTTAGATCTGTTAGTGTCTCTTCCAGTGTAGATTTATAAGGAATAAGAGTTACTAATTTGGATTTTTCTTCTCTATTCAACTAAAAAATTCCTACTGCATCTATTTTCTGATATTTTTCTTCCTCTCAAATTTGTTAGTTACAGATCAGTAGTTAAAAATACTTGCATATAGGCATACAGAATTTTGGGGTTGTATGTATATAAGTGAAGACAAAAAGAAGACTCAGTAGATGGACAAAGTATAATTAGAGTAACAGATGAAGGGCATGAAAAGAAATTTTTATTTTATTTGAAAATTGATGTGAAGAAATTTTATTACCTATAAACATATAGCCCCGATTCAGGAAATGCATGCACATTACTGCTAATAGTCTTAATTTTGTATAAATTTCATAAGGGCCTTAGGGTCTTCATGATTTCTACTTGCATCTGACTTTCAGAATGTTGATAATAAGTTTTATACAGCTAACATATTTTTTTATATCTTACTGGCTCTTTAGCTTAATTCTTTCTCATGGAAGACCAGAATCTTGTTGCAGGTGAACAAGGATCTAGATATCTAACTCTTCCTTAGTCAAGCAAGGTTAGATAATACACCATTTGTTTCTTCAGTCTTGTACACTTCACAAAATTGCTTTGAAGTACCCAAGTTGTTGTAATATTTGACACTCACGTCATCAGGTTTCAACATAATTTTTAAAGTTATGTTCATTGTTATAAAATAATACAGAATCAGAAATTTCCTTTCTGATATTGGGCTCTGTCACTACATTTTTTACATAAAAATAGACAATGAAATAACAGTGTAGCCCTATCTAGAAAAAATACATAATTTTTAACATACAAGTAAGTGATTTATCAAATGTGAATGAAAACTTTATTGATCAATAGTATAGTGAATTTTATATCAGTAACAATTTCTCAAGTAAGATTAGATATCTCTTCTTTAAAAATATGTGTTTAGGTGAAGGAGGGACTGATTAGGAGTACAACAACACTTTTTATTACACAACAGAAAAAAATTAGTTACTGTGGTAGTTCCTTCTTTCTTCATAGACAATGCATTATTCCTGCATTTGCCGTACTAGGCTAAAATACACAGAAATCACATCTTGCCATTACTATACCACAAGTCTGGGGCAGAGTAAGATTAGATTAAATATCATGAATCATGCTACAGTGATTTAACCTCAAAATATATTATAAAGATATCTATAAATACAAACTTTGTTTTTAAAATAGGACAGAAAATTACACCTGCTTTCCTGAGAATCAGATTTTTAAGTTGTTTTATCATAAATACTATTCCAGGGAAGCCCAGTCCTCTTTCAGGCAATCCAATTTTCATGCTTTTTTGCATCTTTAAGTAAATAAATTTTCTTTTACTTTTCTTCTTGTAATTGAATTTGTAATACTTTTTGAAAATATCATTGAATGAAGATTTAACTGCAAGTCAAGTATTTGCTATTCAAATTTTTCAGTAATTAATGAGAGTTACGACCATTCAGTTCTGGAACTACTGGCAGATTGGCAAATAACCCCATTCAGTTTTTTTCCAAGTATACAACTAAATTTAGTGAATCTCAACATTTTTTAAGTGCTTCCAAGATTTTGATTTTAATGACATTCAATCAAAATAATTTTGTGATAAACAAGAGTTTTTAAACTCAATTGCCAATACCTGATTTATGCAAAAGGTGTTACCAACTCTTCCTCTAAAGGTCTCTGTTTTCAGTAGAGGGAAAGGCATGCCCTTCCAAAGAAACTTTAAATTACACAGTTTGGAATTCTGCTTTGAGTGACTGTGGTGATTGAGTGTAATGTTGAGAGTAAAATTCTGATTTAGATGCAACAACCTCAGTGCCTTAGTGAAAGAATCTTAATCCTTTTTCTCATTTAATGGTTAGATTTGCATCAAAGCAAAGCATCCTCAAATGCTAGGAATGTGGATCTACCCAAACAAGCCAAGAATACGAGAGCAAACAACCATTAGTCTCAGCCAGTGTTGTGTGCCTGGTATCATGGAAGGCACTAAAGTCTGTTCACGTGCAACTTAGTCCTCACAGTTCTTCCCTTTTTCTATGTCTTTTAGTAAAATGTGGCTTTTTATAATTCAAAAGATTCACAGCCCTGAGTTATCCCTTGGTTTTAGACAAACCTTTTCTCACAAAATACCTTACAGCTCTTTTAGAATATTGAAAAGTGCCTGTAAATGTTCCTGAAACTAGAACTGATGAACCATATTATTAATTTGATAGATGTGGGGTTTTTTTGCACAGTTTTGACACAGACCCACAGGCCAGCCAGAACAGTCACAGGTGATTCCCAGCAACAGTTAGAAGATACTTTTCTAATGTATGCTTTTTACCACAGTATTTTGGGTAGCGAAAATGGTCCTGGATATGTTTGAGTCACTACTTCTAGTATGCTATGTCCTAGTGTCATATCACTGACAGAGTATGTGTCATTTTAAGGGGCAGCTACAGAGAAGATGAAGACTCCCTTTTCATAAAGTATTGCGTAAAGGGTCAAGGAAAAGAGTAGGGGTAATGGGTGCAAGTTATTGCTGAGGAGATTCTGATTAGATATAAGAGAAATATTTTTCACAATGAGAGCAATCAGCCATTGGAATAATCTCTCCAGGCTCAACATTGGACTCTTCTAATACACAGAAGTGTACTGGGCCTTGTCTTGTTTAAGTTGTGATTTTGCCAAGGTGTCCCTTGAGCATCCTGTCCAACCTGGTACTCTATGATTCTACTATAGTGCTAGTCATAAAATATTCTATACCTTACAAACTATTACTTTATGTGATAAATAGCTAATCACAGTAAACACTAAGATGAGGGAGGATCAGAAGAAGAATAATGGGTAGAGGAACAAAAGGAATATTACAATATTCCAGTTTTCCAATTGGAATGTTTCCTATGGCCATCACAGGAGAAAATTTAGACCAGGGTTCTTCCAGTGAAACTCACCAGGAAGAAACTGGACAAATGAATGAGGAAGCCCAGCTTGAGCTGAGAACAAGCAGGTATGGGAAATTAGAGGCAAAAGGTGAATTCAAAGGTAAACGGTTAGTGACCTGCTACTGGACTCAGACACACAGACCTATAAGGCTGGATGGGAGCCGCCATCTGGGTATTGAGGGTGCTGTCAGAAGAGCTTGACAAGCCAATTTTCATCATTTATCAGCTGTCATGGATAGCCAGCCAGATGGCAACTGACTGGAAGTTAGCAAACCCACCCAAAGGAAAGACAAGAAAGAGGACCCAGGGAACTACAGGTCTGTCAGCCTGACTTCAGTGCCAGGGAACATCATGGAGCAGACCAACCTGAGGACCATCATGCAACACATGAGAACAACCAAGGCAGCAGACCCAACCAGCAAGGGTTTATGAAAGGCAGGCTCTCTTTGACTAACCTGATCTTCCATGGCAGTTTAATCAACTTGGTAGATGAGGGAAAGGCTGTGGTTGTTGTCTACCTGGGCTGAGGTGCATCTAGTATACCAATGTGACACAGCATAATATGATTTAATTTATTATGACGGTTACAACTTAGAAGAAAATCTACATTGAATCAGATACTTGCTGTCAATTTCAGACATGAGCTTCTGAACTGATTTGCTGAGTATGATGGGACTGGATGTCTGTGAAGCGCAGGTACTTGTAGGTAGTCATGGCAGTCCAAGAACAGTAATGCATTCCTGTTTTTTTATATTTGAGACCACTCATGATGAACTCAAAGACATTTGGACAGTTGGATAACTGTGGGGTTTATGAGGCAAAATGTACAAACTAACACCAGAAGTGAGGATCAGACCTGTGAGATAAAATGAAGCTTTCCCTACACTGTCAGAAGAGAGATCAAAATATATCATGGTCTTGAGACTAATTGTCCAGGAGGCTTTTAGAAATAAGTGTAAGGTCCCAGTACTATAGAATTATTACCTTCTATAACATCTATAGTGGACTCTGGAAGTAGTACTATTATTAAGGAAACTACAGTTTTTCTTATGTTAAAACATGAAGGTGAAGGGAAGTTAAGGTCGCTGCAGTGTGTTTTTCTAAAATAAAAGGAGAAAGAAGGAGCACTAGTTTTTTCCTTTTCTTTCAACGACCTTGAAACAGCACTACATCTCATAACATCACATTCTGCAGAAGATTCAACTTCTCCAAGGACAGCTGGTACTGACCTAAGCCAAGTCTGCTTAATGTGCAGAATGGTAGTGTTCTTTTTTTCCCTTAATACTGTTGACTGAACAGTACCACTGACTTGCGCACTACAAAAACACAATGTTTATTAGGCATCACAACCTTCTTCCACTCTTCTGAATCTCCATTTTAAAAAACCTACTTATTTTTGGGTGGCAAGACCACTTCTGGTTTAGAAAATGACAGGAAATCTTATTGCATCTAGATTGAATATAACCTATTGAAAATGAGTCTAGAAAATAGTGTTGTTTCTGGGCCTATGTGAGCTTTTCTTCTTTTACTCTTTTTTCTGATTTATAGTAATTATCACCCATACTGTGGTGTGCTCTTATTGATGCTTGCATTTCTTTGTTTTCTTGTATGGACAAGTTCAAATTTTAGTGCCAATGCTGAATATCTCCAATTAAAGGGTAAAAGAAAACCCAAGTTATGGGTAATCCAATTCTGAAAGCAGCACCAAGTAAGAAATAGTGGAGGATATTTTACTTTGTCAAGTAGTCCCTTCTCTAAAATTAAAAATAAATATAAACTTCATAAAATGTGTTTAGCTAAAAACTCCAACGTTATTAAATGTAATATTTCTTAGTTTAACTATTCATTTTAGTGAGGTTATATTCTGCCCAGAGATACTTGCTTTATGTAAGAAATACATGACTAACGGACAACCATGCAACCCTGGTACCTGTGGCTTTTGCAGGTCTTTCATGTAGACATACACTGGCATCTTCTTAGCTTTATCAAGGAAAAATGAAGAGACAAAATCACATAAACCAGTAAGTTCACATAGGAAGGATGAGCCAGTAAGGACTTTCTTTGAAAAGAGTCCTGGAAATTATGAAACACAATATTCATAAATTGCTGTTAGAGAAATGGAAAGAAATGAATGCCGCTACAGATAGAAGGGATAGTGGGGAGGGAACAAGAGGAAGAATTGCATTTTCTTATACAAGTCAAAGAAAAAGAAGAAGATATAGATTATCAAAAAAATCCAAAACCAGATGATTTTCTATTATCCAAAACAGTGGTTCAACAGTAGACAGAAATTAAGTGTTGTGACATGAATAGGTGTTGTATATTTAATACACACTCTTATTTTTGTCCTGTATAAAATAAGACAGAATTTTTTTTGACAGCCTTTCAAAGTCTCTGTGTTCCTTTACCTGTGTTGATACATTTCCCAAAAGAATAAATAAATCTAGAATTTAATTGTCACAATCTGTAAATCTGTATTGCAGAAGAATTAGAAGCTCTAGAAAAAGCTAAGATCAGGATGGCTAGAGAAAGGTGATGGTGCTTTCACAATTATGAAGTTACAGACAGGAGTATCTGCACCCAGAAACCCTAGAACTCTCTCATATATATGTTAAGTACTCAGCCAAGTACTCCAACAAATAGGTTAAGCAGACCAGATGCATAAGATGAAAAAGAAAATTGTTCATGTAGGGAGTTATGCTGCAGTCCAACTTTGGTATTATTTCCTCGGACTGCTATGTTCCAGAAGAACACAACCAGCAGATTGTCTCTTTTCAAGCTGCTGCTGATGTTCCAAGTTGAGATAGACTCAAAGAGAGTGCTGGCTGCATTATTCCTAAAATAACTTTCTTTACTACGTGGAGAGGAAGATGCTACATAAAAATCACAGATTCAGATTTCAAGGTCCACGTGCAGATGTTTTCTGTACTGGGCCTTGGATTTGTTGAAGGCTGGTGACTTGTTTGAGATGACTCAAACTGAACATTCTGGCCTGATTATACAGTTCTAGTGCATGTAGAAGGAGAGAATGAACTTTACATTTTAAGTCCACCTCTTTTTACCTCTCTTCTAAAGAAATCTAGAGAAATAAAGCAGGAAAATCTTCAAGCTTTAATTACAAAGTCAATGATAAAATTGTCAGAGAGAAGAGTAAAACTCAGTTTTGCTGTCATTGCTCTGGACTCACTTTTTTTTTCCTTCCTGATTAATTTCACCCTCTGATAATAAAACAACTCAAACTCCGCATACAAAAATGCAATTACTGGCATCTTTCAGACTTGCTTCCTAGCACAGGTCATGAAGGTAATAGATCATACCCTTTCTTATGCAATTCTATTTTACATCTTCATTTACAGCTCATCAACGTCTATTCCTTCATTGCATTCAATATCCCTCTCCTGAGTTTTATGCTGCATTAGTTTGTTTAAAGTAACTGCTTTTCTTTAGGTGGTTCACTGCACCTACCAGTGAGGGTCATGATCTGGAGAGGAGTTTTCCCCACTGAATGCAGCTCTTTAATACTTGAATACATGTCTGGGAGGTATCATTTTGTCAGTTGTGTTGTCCCATGTCCCCCAGCCTTGTGTCCCCCCAGCCCCTCATTTTCAACTCCACTCTCTCTAAGATTTGAAGGACACTGTTTTACAGAATTTCATCCAGAACTTCCATTCTACTCCAAACTTTGTTGAATAATAAAAGCAATAAAATCAAAGGAATGGTGAAAGAAATCACTAGGGGTTTAAAATTATAATTGTATTTTATGGTTTATGGCAATTACATTTTACTTTATATACTAATAGGAACAAAGGCATGGCAATATTTTATCAGTTATCCTACATTAGTCTCAAAACCAGAAAACATGACTCACAGAGCCAAAACCTTTTAAAAATCAATATATCCTAGTAAATTCTCTTTGTCTATCACATTAAACATGTAATTTGCTGTGATGGACAATCCCTTTTTGTTTAATCTTTTAGGAATTTAGGAGCTCAGAAGAAAATGTATTTAAGCTCAACATTATGAGTCAAAAGATTGCTCACATTAACATAAGGAATATAAATACAAAAAATGTAGGATTTGTATTAAACATTGTAAACCTTTATTCACTTTTAACGAATAGATGTCCTGTACCTGTCTGACATTTGGCATTGATGAGAGCCTCATCTCAAGTCATGTCACAGGTTAATGCTCGGACAGAAGTAGAGTGAGAGATTAGTAGACCAGTGGAGATTACAGATATGTCAATTTTGTTCTGTTCAAACTCACAGCAACCTTAAAAACAGGATAAAAGCAAGGTTCATCATTTTTAATGGTCAGTAGGGCACACATTAATTTATAAATCTCCAGAAGTTCTTTTCTTGGTTAATGTTCTTAATGCACTGACATTTATGACCCAAATCAATTCTCTCTGTATTTTCTAAAAGTAGAAAGTGCAGGAAGTTTATATTTCCCTAGATGAGCTTGTCAAAGTAGATAAAAAAATAACACAAACCCCAAAAATCTACGTGTCTAGAACATATTGTGCCACAACCGTAAATTTTATTTTATTCCTGGTAGGTAGAAACTACTTTTTATGTGCTATGATTACTTCACGGCTGGATTGTAGACATAGATATGATTTGCCAGGATAACAGAACGCAGAAACTATCTATAAGGTCTGTTAAGCCATAAAGAGAACACATACAATAGATCTCAGATGAGGTAGATGCCAATTCAATATGTAGAATTTAAAATGTATTTCTTTGGTTTGTGGCTTTCTGGAAATCCACTTGTGAAAATTTTCATGTCTTGTATTGCTCATAAATGTAGAAAACATTTAGAAAAATACAAGGTCATATTACCCATGTGATTTTTTTCTGAATTTTGAATAAAGCAAATATGGCCACTTTAGCATTGTTTGTTTGCATCTTGTATTTGTTTAGGGATGTTTATGGATTTCCTTCCGGATGATTAACAACCGTTAGAGATGTGTTATTTTTTGTCACTGTGACAAGGATATTCTTAAAGTGGATTTGACCATCTGGAAATTGTCATTTATTTATCAATTTGTCAATTAAAAAAAAAAAAAAAATTAGCTTAACTTGCCTACTTAAGGCCTTTTATTTTATGTCATTTACATGTTTTCTGTTGAATGCTCCCCTTTGACTCTTGGGGATATGTTACTCTGGGTTTCCTTGTGGTCTCTCTACAAAGGTGTAAGGCAATCCTTTGTTTCATAGTGCTTCTTGAAAGCCAACACAAAATTCCTTCATCCTAATATGATAAATACTGAGCAAAAGTATTGCTGATATGCTGTCAGATGAAACTTAGCCAGGCATCCAGGGGAAAATCCCCAGGCCAGCAGACACTGTCCACAGGACCCAGTGAGGTGAGCAGGGTAGACTCAGGGAGGATGGTCAGAGCCAAAGAAGTGTCTGGATCATAAGGGTATATCATAGAGAAAAGGCAGGTCTGGAGTCAAGTTGGAAAGCCAATCCATAGGTCAGAGCTGAGATCAGGCCTTGTGGTGACCAGGGAGGTCTATAGGGACAGTGGTGGCTGGGATTAGGCCAGGAACTCAACCCAGGGTTTGAAGTTGAGGTCAAGGGATTCCACGAGACAGGGCAAGGCTGTGGCAGAGCTGGATACCAACACTCCTGTGACACTGCTGATGCTGGGCCAAGTAGCCCTGGACTAAGCTGAGCTGAAGCTCCTGAGTCTGTGGGTAGGATGTGTAAAGGTCCTTGGTGAAGCTGGGCAGAGGCAATAAAACTTACAGCTCCTTTATGGTCCTGACATATAGAGACATGTTTAGAGTCAAGAGACCTAAATAGGAAATGCATTATATTCTATAAGAAAGAGAATAACCATTATATTTTTCTAATTTTTCAGGAAGCAGTGACACTTTTCAAAGTTTGATTAAAGAAAATTAAGATGGACAAAGGACTTTTCATAGTAAATTTGGCACCAGCCTACCATAAACTGAATGCATTTCCAAATGTCCAAAAAAGGTCAGCAAAACACTTGTTTTTGTTTTCTAGAGAATGGTATTGTCATACATTTTTAATCTATATCCACCCAAGGAAAATATTAAATTAGCATTCTGTTCATGCAGTGTGTATAGGGACAGTCCTTTGACATACTTTATGCAACATGGTGACCTCTAGTAATACCCCTTATGGTCAGCAAATCAGAGTCTAGCATTTTAAAAGGGAGTTATGCCTGCTTCTTGTAGAAGTCATTTTAGCAGTGTTCTCAAACTATCAGCATTACACCATACTCTTTGTCCATTGAGATGCCTTGAATATTAAAGAATTTGTTCTAATCAGGATGAGAAAGAAAATAAAAGTTAAATGCAAGGGTAAGCAAAGTCTCCTGTCATCTTATTCACCAAGCATCTTATTTGAATGGTATATATTAAACTGTTATTTTAATTTTGCAGCAAGTCATGAAAAACAAAGTCACAGTACTCTCTTATCTATCCATTCAGAATTTATTAACTGCTCCCTTTTATTTTAAAAATATTTCTGTATTTCCATACCGTAGTCTCCTTATTAAAATTCTCAAACCAAGAGGAGCAAGTCTCTAAATAAAGTGAATTAAACAGCATGAGAGTTGTACATTGCTCTTACCAGCATATGTCAGAGCTGCAACTCAGCAATTTTATGCCTCTATTGCTAAGGCAGTTCTAATATATGGTGCACTCTAGAGACGCGTGAGGATAAATCTTTGCAGTTTGCAACTCTTATTGTTTTCTCCTTCAATAATTTTAATGACCTGCCCTCACTTAAAAAATAGCATAAACATCATCTAAAATTTAAATCAGTATTGGAGAAAATATAGACTGTAGACACCATTTTCAGACTGTGTTTGTTGCATCATTCTTTGGAATTATTGTGGGAAGCATATAAAAATAGGTACTAAGGGTAAGATTAACTTTACCTAATTTCTGCTATCTAGCCATCTAATCTAAGATGACTTTCCAATTTCTCTTTACAGCCATAGAACTGTACAACAACAGAGTAGTCCCATGAATCCTTAAAGGTCACCCATTTGACCTATTACAGTTTCTTGTCTCAGAATTAGATTGTTTTATAAAAGGTAGTACGTCTTTTTACTGACTCTGAAGGAAGCTAATAGACACAGACTTAGAAATCATGTATTTTTATTTAAGGAAGAAGTTAATTTAATCTTACCTTAAGTTTTCAAAATGTTTCCATAATTTTTCCTGAGTTTAAGGTTAAATTTTTCCTCATATCTGCTTTTCATCTCCATCCCAAGTACTTATGTGGAAAAAAAACCCACCACAACAACCCTAATTTATAACTACTGGGGTCAGACACAAAGTTTTCATGCCCACAGAACACATTGGCCCATGGCCATTTGGAAGCAACCTTTCTATATTTTGCTCATGAAACATATGACTGGTTTAAAGAGGGCACAAAATACAATTATTAATTATATGTCTGTATTAGGTGAACTGGATTCCTTTTTTGCTTCTTTCATTTAATTTTAATTGAAATTGGGATTTAATCACTAACTGTATGGCTTAATATTTCTCTGGAAAACTTTTCCTGGTGTTCAGCTTCTTTTGGACTTGTGAGATTTATTGTAATTTATTGTAATTTATTAAGGCTCATTCATTCATATTAACAGAGAAAGATGGGAGCCAACAGCCAATGTTTAGACCACAGTAAAAGCAACCTTTTGAAGTGAAGGCAAGCTGGTGGAAAACACGACTAGACTGCAGTTTGTTGTATAACTTATACAGCTATAGATTTAGGGATTGGATACTGGTAATGATAATGGGCCTCATCTGTAGGAAGAAAAATTTGTTTTGAAATTTGGGCTGATTAGATCTGCTCAAAGGTTTGAAATAGGAATTGTACCAGTGGACATGAATATACATTATGGAGGGCTATGATAGCACTTTTGAAGTGAATACCCATAATTGCACTCAAGAATGTGTAATCAAACACAAGAACACTCATTTGCACATCAGTCTATGTACTTCTATTAATTAAAGCTCTTTTTGAAATGTTTGTACAGAACAAAATCTGTCTTCTAAATGTTTGCAATAAGCAAGCAAACAAACAAATAAACAGAACAAGATGTACTGAGTTGGACAAGCAGTTTTGCAAGCAAGATTTGCCAAATAACAGTTTCAGAATCACAGAGTCACTGAGGCTGGATTATGCTGCTTTCTGCAGTTCTTTGTTTAAGCAGTGAATATGCTTTATTTCATGGATATATTTTAACTATCAGAATCATAGCTTTATGGAATGGCTTGAGTAGGAAGGGCCCTTAAAGATTGTCTAGCTCCAACCTGCAGTGGGCAGGGACACCTTTAGACCTGGTTGCTCAGAGCCTCATCCCCCCTGACTTTGAACATTCTTAGGGTTGGGGCATCCACAACCCTTATAGGCAACCTGTTCCTGTGCCTCATTAAACCTCATAGTAAGGAATTTCTTCCTAACATCTAATTCAAAACTATTCTGTCTCAGTTTGCAGCTATTTCCACTATTTCTGTCACTCTATGTCCTTGTAAAATGTCTCTCTCCATCTTTCTTTCTGGCTCCCTCATGTATTGAAAGGCTGCAATTAGGTCACCTTGAAGCCTTCTCTTTTCCAGGGAGAACAATCTCAATTCCCTCAGCCTTTGCTTGTAGAAAAGTTGGTCCATCCCTCTGATCAAAGTGGCAGCTCTTCTTTGGACTCACTCCAACAGGTCAATATTGCTCCTTTGCTGGGGACCTTTGATTTCACTATAAGGTTATGAGAATCTGGCGCTGTTCTAACAAATACAGTCAATGTTTTCTAGAAATTATCATACAGTCAATATTTTGTAAGAAATATACATCTGAAAGACTTTAAAAAAGCAGTTTGCTTGTTTATAATTCAGATAAATCAACTTAACATTGATAGTTTCAGAAAAGCTTCCACTTAATTTTAGCTTGGTTTCTTTGGTTGTTTTTTATTCCTTTTAATTCCTGGAGAAAAATAATTAGTGTTTGCTAATTTAAAAGTCTACAGTCCAAATTTTAACAAGGAAGTCAGATTGCTTTATTTTTTTTGTTTATTTTTATTGCCAGCTGTTTGCAGCTCGCTGACCTATATACATTACACATCACAATTTTGCACTGTTTATTGGAAGAATCTTACTGTTCTCTCAGTCCAGAGAATAAAATGAATGCAACACATTGTCTAGATTCCAAGCCATTATGCATCACATTCTTAGCTGGATTATCTGCTTCAGCATCTATTCTCATTCTTGTTGTTTTTTCAGTCTAAATAGCCAACTGGTGAGAGATGAAGATTAATCTTTCCAAACTACAAAGATAGGAAGAAAAAAGGAAAAAAAAAAAAAAATAAGGAAAGAAGCAATCCACAGCTAAAATT
Source organism: Poecile atricapillus (assembly GCF_030490865.1). Taxonomy (NCBI): domain Eukaryota; kingdom Metazoa; phylum Chordata; class Aves; order Passeriformes; family Paridae; genus Poecile; species Poecile atricapillus. Next base: position 58,329,973 of record NC_081249.1, on the reverse strand, counting down.
GTCGTTCGTCAAACTTCTGATGTAGTTTAATTTGGAAGAAGTAAATATTAGCCTTTCCTTTGGTCTCCAACCTCTTCCCAGTGTAAAACACTGCTTTAGGCTTCCTAGCTAAAATTCTAATGCCATGCAAGTGTGAAGGTCTTATTTCTTTACCATGTTACTTTGGAGGGGTTTATGTGCATAAGCTTCATTGAAAGTTTTGAGACAAATCTTTGTGGAATACAGAATTCTATTTGGGAAAAATCTTTGATTTTGAAGGGGTAGTATTTGTATAAGTTTCTGTTTTGAAGAAAGAAACATAATTTTCCTATCAAAATTTCAGCAAATAATGGATGTTAAGAAATTCTGGGTAAAGTGTCAGTGTTTTTTCAGTGAACAGATATTGCTGTAACATTTGGAGATGACAGTTTGCACTGAGAGAATGATCATGAGAAATTCCTCTGAAATGAAGTATGTCATCATTTCTCACTTAATCAACAGAATTTATCATTAAAGACAGTGATTCAGCACAGTTATGCTTTCAGGCATATAAACAGTCCCATTAACTTCAGTAGCTGTAGATGACAAAATTGTTTAAATCAGGCAGCTCTTATTAATACTACCGTGCAAATCTCATGTCCACAGAGGAAAGACCAAGGAAGCAACTCAGCAGCCATCATATAAAAAGAGGGAGTTATGTTTCTGAAGGTTAACATACTTTTTTTTATTATTATTATTTTTTTTTTTTTTTCCCAAAGTAAGAGCCCTATTGTTAAAGTTTCTGTCCCAGGAATAAATAATTTTTTGAAGGAGAAAAGTCATCATCGTATCATGATTTATAACTCTGAATCCAAAGAACTAAGCAAAATGCTCACAAGTGGAGCACCTTCTCCACTGATTCGTCAGAGAGTTTATGCAATTAGAAACACTGATTCACCAAACATCTAGAAAAGGCCTAAGTTAAGAAAGCAGAGTCAAAATATAGACAGACATACCTTGTAATGACTACTGATTTCATTAGCACAGGGATTTCTGGCTAGATTTTCAACTACAATGTAGAGAACTGTATGTACATATTCTATAGATATTTCAAACTCCAGAAGTAAAATATTTTGTCCATTCCTCTGCCATGTAGGAATTTTCAAATATTAAACTGCTTGAATAAAATCAGATGAAATGTAAAGAAAGATACAGCAGTATGAAATCCATGTTATTCTTTCTTATGGTTATCATACTGTGACATATCTTTCTAAAGAATTTCTTGTGCGTTTTGTATTTTTCTGTTCCAATCTGAAATGCTATCAGTTTCCTTTCTATCCTGTAGATATACAGGTGAAGAATGAAGTGAAAAATTCAGGTGGAGGCATACACCAAAAGAAAGACTATTTCTTAGCTTGTTAAAGCAATGAAAATATCCTTTCAGGTCACAGACTATGTGAGTAAGAATAATAGAGTTAATTTTCCTGATTCTGAGTGTTTCTGACAAGTGTTGAGGTTTAAGGTCCTTTTTTTTAAGGAAGAGGAAGCTAGCCTTTCACTGATAAACCATTTTTACAGTGTTAAGTTTCCTTACATTCTACATGAAAAATACACTTTTTTATGTATTGCTAGAAATTATTATACTCTTGGACAGGTTCAACATGTAGTAAGATATCATTTCAAAAAAATTGTAACATAAAAATACTCCACAAGTTAGTTGTATGTCTATCCAGATATTTTACTGTGCTTTCACAGTGCAGCTAAGGATATTTATCTGCATTTTACAGATGTAAAGAAACAACCTTAGAACCTTATGTGATAATGTTTTTGCCAATATGGATGTCAAAGTTTAAGAGATTAGGTTTTAATACTTCACCTCTTCCTCTCCTGAAATGAAGGTTTAAAACACCTCTGTCAGGATTAGATACTCATAAACAGATTTTCTGACCAAAAGAACCCTGGTGTCATTGTTGTGATCTTCGCATTTTCTCTAAATATATGTAAGCACTCATTCAAAATATACAAGATGATTTTTTAATACTCACTTTTTATATGTACATGGGCCATAGATGACTATTAAGAGAAACTCTGGATCTGGAATGAAAATGTAAATTGCATAACACTTAATTCGCTCAGGGTAGAAGAGGCAGAGAGGGTGAGAATATGGGACAACACAGGCAGAGTTTGATGTAATCTCCAGTTTTATGCTTAAAAGAATAGGGATATGAGTTTGAGTTAATGTATTTCTCATATACCACCAAATGACACTTTTTGATAGGGTTTGAACCTATATAACCTTTTTATTAAAGACAGAAGTCCACACTGCCATTACCATGCATAGAATCTGAATTGCTGAATGCATGCATCTTAAGTGTATGTAAGTGTTTATAAATGTATGCTGATGGAATTACAAATGGTATGATATCAAACTCCAGTAAAAACCTGCTTCGGCAGCCTATGTTTTTTTAAAACCATTCAAGTTTTAGAAAACTGCTCAGGGAGCATGGACTGCCTCCTAGATCTTCCTGTAATACACCAATTAATAAGATGGTACTATCTACCTCTGATTTTTATCAGTCTCTTTTCTGCCCTGAGATGACTCCTTTGGCAAGCTGATATGGCCAGTACTGTACTTTCTGCAGCACTATCAGTTCCACTGTTTCTCCATTTGGCAATCAGAAACTTGCTCAGTAAAATGTCATAGATAGTAGGAGTAGTTGTGATACAATCTGCTGGTATTTTGTCTGTGTTAAGTGCCTGACTGGTTATAAAGAGTGCTTTAACAGGGTTCATGCTGAAGGTCTAGATCTTTACTTATTTTTGACTCTCTGGAATTAATAATCAAATATTTTATTAAAAAGTATTAATATTACCAAACACATATTTTTTACAAGAGTCATGAGACTGGATTAAAATTTCATTCTACTAGAAATAAAAAGCAACAAAACAAATAATGTTACCGAATATATTATAAACTTGTATGGATTGCCTTTTTTTGTCAGAAAATCTGTCTTTCAAATTTGTTCTAAAAATAATGCCAAGAGTTTTGATATAAAGCTGTTGTCCAGGACTTGTGTTTGAAGTGTAAGATTTGTCGAAGCATTTATTAATTTGTCTAAACGTAATTTTTACCAGATATAAGACAATTTTACCACGTGTTAAAAACAAGATACAATTAATACAACCTTATTTTGTATGTCTAAAAATTAGAAATTTATACTGTAGTCATCTTCTGTCTTCTTCTTAGTAGAAAAAGTAGGAACCTCCAGAGGTCTATTAATGTAATTTTTATTGCCCATCCTGACATGACATGAAATACCTTCTGGAGGTGCCTAATCGTGTCTTACTGACTGCAAAAATATCATGTGACAAATATCTGTTAGACATTGAACTGTTAGATGACCAAATCAGGGTAGGTCAGAGTATGAACTTTAATTTTTCAAGGTGAGATTTGTCCATCTCTTGTGTTATTTTCAGGAAATTTAAGGGGATCCTATAATCCTACACTGCTGACCTGCATCACACAATTTATGAATATGGAATAAAAAAGCACTTTTGTTTCACCTCTGACTTAAGACTGAAGTGGAATAAGAAAAAAAAGTTAAGGTAATGAAAGAAAAATTGATACTCTCTCTCCAATGAACTAGGCAATGCAGCTACATGGACTGCTAACGAACTCTCAAACTAGACATAGGGCTGTAACAGCTATATAAAGTAAAAAAACCCAAAACAACAGTTAAAGTGTTGAGTAGACATAAAAAGAAAAATAGAAAGTTACTGTTTTAGGTAGGTGCAATTTCACACTAAAGTTTCATGTCCATATATCTTAGAACAGAGAAGCTAGCACCAAATTTCCCTCATTTGTGGAGACCTGCTTTGTACCCATTTCAATAGGTTTCTAATTAAAAGAAAAGCATAACACACCAGTTCTGACATATTTTAATTAATTTCAGTCTTGTTAGCCACCAGCCTAACTTAAAACATTTTGGATTTAAGGATAGAATAGAATGTGAATATATGAAATTTATAATGTGTGACAGCCTGTAAGCTTTCATAAATTGAATGGAAACATTGAATTGACAAAAGGAAAATATGTAATGACTTGGAAGAAAGCTGTGATCTGAATAGCTGAAGAGTATTCTAGATCCAGTTAATCATCTTTCAATGAGACTTAACATCAAGGAAATAAAACCTCTCCATGACACCAATCACTCCTCTACATCAAAAGACATGTGATTTTAAAAAGCACTTTAAGAAAATAGTTGTAATTAATTCTCAAAATCAAGTTATTGTTCCAAACTGACTATAATTGAGATGTCCTTAAACCTAAGGCTAGAAGAAGAGGCCTTGTAAATCAATGTGACAGAAAAGTAGTGAGAAAAATTATTTATCTGCAGTGCCATCATGATTTATTTGTATTTATGTTGTTTTTCTAGTTATGAGTGACTCCTCTCACATAAAAAACTGGATTCCTATGTATTTATAAAATATCCTGTCTTTAGACTTTTTACAATACATAATAAAGAATGTTTGAAATTAAGGCTCAGTATTTGTGGTAAGTGAAAATGAACTGTCCACTATATGTGAGTATATTAGGAGAAAAAATGTACATAGTCAATGTTTGTCACTGAGGCCAACTGGCACAGACTAGACTGTGTTGATAATTTTAAACTCTTTTATCATCTAAAAATTGTCAACATCCAAACTGTTGGTTTGGAATGGTCCCCCAGCCATGTTGACCGCTGCATCACACAAAAAAACTGCTTTGGAAAGTCAAGTTGGATGTACCAAAAACATTTAAGGATCACTATAGAAGAATTATGAAAACAATAAATATATATATATTTTTAGAGGGGCTTCAGTTAAAATTTTTCAAAAACTCAGGAAAAGTGGTATTTTCACATTAATATTCTTTCAGATAATAAATATGTAATCAATTTACATGGATGAAGTCATGGTGCGACAGCTTATTCTTCACTTTATGCACAAATATAAATTAAAAGGCACAATTCTTTTTTAAGAATAGTTGAAACATAAGCCTGAACACAGCAATATAGGAAATTTAATGCATATTTGCTGATGAAAAAGCTGTAGTAAAAAGACAGCTTAGTATTGTAGATGTGCTGATTGTCTGAGGTTGTGAATATGTAAACAAGAAAAAACAAAAAAAAAGGGGAAAAAACCCCACAAGGAAATCCTAAACAAACAAACACACAAAAAATCAAAACCCTATAGTGTTGTGGCGAGTGTTTGTTTTATTAGTTTGTGGATTGCTGTTTAAATTTTATTGTTAATGGTTTGTTCCTACGTTACCCCCACTCCTCCCAAGTTGGTTTACCCCTAAGAGTTATATCCTTCCCTGAACTGCCCTTCATTGTAGACCCAAACCTTCCCTGCCTGTCACCACAACCCTGTCCCTACCCTTTGTCCATCATTGTAAACCCTGTCCTTTGTTCTGGATCCTTCCCTGCCAATCCCCTAACCCTGGAGGTCCCATTGGCCTACGTGACAGGTCCTCTCCTCCCCCTCATCCCTGTTGGTCCCTGCATTGTAACCCCTCCCTTTGCTCCTCCCTCCTGGATTCCCCATTGGCTGTTTGTTTGTACACCCTCCCATTGAGTTGCTGCTGTTTAAAATCCCAAGCACATCAGAGCTTGGGGCATTTTGGTCCCTGACGCCTTTCAGTTGTAGACGTTTCTCATGTTGAGAACTTTCTCCTCACACCAAGAGCTTTCTCCTTCTCCTTTACCCGCTTCTTGACTGTGGTTGACAGTCCTGCCTGTTGAGCACAAGGCTCAAAGGTTCTGCCTTCGGCACTGATAAAGCCGAGGTAGTTCCCCACACCTGGCGTGGTGGCCGGTGTGTTTCTCTGAGGTAGCCTGGGCCTCGGCAGAGCTACATTATTACAGCCCTGGACAAATGGCAGAAAATATATTAATTATGTTCTTATTGTTGGGGAAGTACATTATGGAGCTGTGTTGGATTCATCTTCAGAGAGAAAAACCTGACTTCTAATTCCCAGCAAATGCAAAATGGTAATAGAAGTTACTGTAGTTAAAAGGAGAATAGGAGAGACAAACAGATTTTGTGGCAGATGGATAATTTAGGAACAAAGTTAGTTCTTAATGTTATTAGAAATCTTGCTAAATTTGCGCTCAGGTGGTAGTGGAATGTGGGGCATGTTGGCATGGATTCATATTGGAAAAAGAGAAGGAAACAGTGATACTGTGTTTTATGTATATAAAGCTGTGTTACAGAAGATACAAAAGGCTGATCAGTTGTTTCTGAAACTGCATTTGAGAAACATACAGAACATGATGCAGGTGTTGAATACTGACCTCCTGATCAGTTTTTCATTAATGCTTCAAAATAGATGAGGAAGTCTCATGGTTGCAATATAAAGTTATTGCAGAGGACTTCAACTACTCCAACATATTTTGGATATTGTTGAACACAAGTAAACCAGGAGAATTCTGGAGTGCATCAAGAACTGTGCTTTGATGCAGATTCTGTATGGACAGGGTGAGAAGTCAGATCTGCCAGAACTGCTGCTTCTGAATAGAAACGAGTAGTGTGATTTGTAAACATCAACCTTCATTCCAAGTGCTATCAGATGATTTAATTAAGTATCCTCAGGAAAATGAGGAAGAACAAAGGTATAGTCAAGGCATGGGATCTAGAAGATGAGACTTTTGCTTGTTAAGGTATTTGGTAAAAGAATCCCTTGGATGTTGTTTAAAAAGGGGAAAAAAAAAGAAAAAAGAAAAAAAAATAAAATCCCAGGCTCAAAAAACCTAAATCTCAAGATAGATGGGTATTCCAGAGGATAAACTCCTCAAAGCACAAGGATGGTCCATTAAATTAGACTAGTTTGACATAAGGCCATGTCTAAAATGTCCTGATTGTACTCAAATGCAAATAGAAAGAGTATGGAAGGAGGAAATAGAGATTGCCAACCAAGAGAAAAATAAGAATATTACATGAGATGCATGGATGGAATTATGCAATTAAAAAAACCTAAAGCTTATAGATGAAACTGGGAATGTGAAAGTCAACAAGAAGGGTTTTGTAAGTACATTGGCAACAACCAGAACAGAAACCAAAGATATGTAGGCTTGCTATACAGAGCTAGTGAATTCCTGGATGATGGAGAATTAAAAGTCAGAGATACTAATTTTCTCATTTGTATCAGTTTGTACTTGCAATGTCTGCTGTCAGGCCTCCCATGTCTACTAAATGAAGTACAACTTAACAGCAGGAAATTATCAAGTTAGGGAGCATGTTAACAAACTGTACAAACATTCAATGGGGACAAACTGAATACATTCAAGACTTCTGAGAGACCTGTCAGATGCCATTTCAAGGTCCCTGTCTGTCATCTTCTAAGGGTTGTATCTGTCAAAGGAGTTCCCTGTAGCATGGAAAACGACAATTATTATACCCATCTTCTAAACTGGAATGAAGAGCCAAGGTAATACAGGCTGTCTGTGAAGAAAATGCAGCAAATCTTTTTGGAAGATATTTCCAAGGAAAAAAGTGTTTGGAAATAGCTAGCATGGTTTCACTAAGGGCAAATCACACCTGTTCAATATGATTGCCTTCTACACCAAGTTAACTGGCTGAGTGGGCAGGCACAGCAGGGTCAGCTGTAAAATCTCTGTAGTATAACTGAAAAGAAGTGGCTTAAAAAGATGGAGAAAAGGTAGGTAAGACTCAGTGGACTGATAAAACACTTGCTTATAAGTCGTCAGCAGTTCAAAAGCATATTTTTGAGGGCTGTTCCTTTGGGATTATTACTATATTGCTGTTTGAGATCTTTGCTAATGACTATGATAGTCTGCTTTTCATTCTCACTTTTCTTCTTCAGCAGTGGCCCCCAATGCTTGTAATGATGCTGCATCTGATGCACAGGTTATCCAATATTTAAGGGACATAAATCTTGCTCAGTACCTAAGGGACATAGGCCTTGCTCAACAGCCGAGGGATACTTGAGCATGTGCCAACTCAAAACATGTCTGCTTTGCAAAAAGGGCTATAAGTCAATCATGTTACTCCATAAATAGTTCAGGGCCTACTGAGCTCTCCTGCCTAGCAGTGTTCTGCACAGCAGGATCTCCTCTTGCACAGGAGCACCTCACAAGGTTACTCCCCGAGGCTGAGGGAATCCTTATCTCATCAGACACTTGGTAACTGAATTGGAGTAAGTGTGCTCAAACCGAAATCTTAGCTGAGTGATAGAAAGGATTGCTTGTGCACATGGGGTCATTTAGGCATAAACCACTGACCAAGCCTGGTGATCGATATTGTCTCATCTGTGTGGATCCAGCCACACCTAAGCTTCTCTCAGGAGTTTAGAACTTGAAGTGGTCTTTTTTGAATCTCATGCCTCATAAGGAATGTTTTCTTGAGGGTTTTATCTGACTCTATGCAGTAAATTAGTATCTTGCCATTGAATCTTGTTGAATCACTGTTGCATTTACTATCAAGCTTAGTTAAATTGCTGTTCTGTATCGATAAACATAGCACTATTTCTCTCTTACAAGTGATGTATGTCACTCCATCCACAACAATGGCTTAGCGAGTTTGCATAAGAAAGCAGGTTTGGGAGGTAGTTTATACACATTCAGAGAGAATTCCAGCAGCTGGATAAATGGGTTGGCAGAAACATAATGAAATTCATCCTATAGAAACAAAACTGCCGTGCTTGGGATGCAATAAGACTGTGTCTGGATGCTAACTGGATGAGGAGTAATTTTGTGTGAATGGATCTGGTGGGCCTATCTGTCCACTAGTTGAGTGTGCATTAGCAATCTCTTAGTGAAGGCTAAAGTTTTACTGGTCTGCATTAGGACAAACATAGCCAGCAGACAATTGGAAGCAACTGTGCTCCCCCGTGGGGCATTTCTGAGGCTGCACTTGAAGAAATGTTCCTAGTTTGGGGATTTGGGGCAAAGATTGAAAAAACTGAACAATGAAGAGGCAGGAGGATCATATGAAGTAAAAAAAGGCTGAGTAAGTTTGGTTTCTTCAGCATGGAAAAGAGAATGTTGAAAGACAACTTGTTTGCTACATTCAGCTACCTTTTACTTGTTAGAGAGAGTATTGTTCAAGCTGCAAAGTAAAAAGTTTACAGAACATGGCAATTGACAGCTGCCATAATGGAAATTGTATATACAAATTTACAGTGAGGACAGTCAAACACTGGAAGAGGTTCTCCAAAGAGGTTAGAGAATCTTGATTTTTGGAGGTATTAAAAACTCAGCTGTTGAAGGTCTTAGCACCCTCACCTAACATAGCAGGAGATGAGATCAGATGTCTGTCCAATCTATAGTACTTTATGTTCATAGTAGAATATTTTGCTTTCCTTTGTTTTTTTTTTATATATTTGTTAAAATATTATTAATGTAATTTCATTTTATGTTATTAAAATATTTGTTTATATAATACTTTGTTTTGCTGCCTAATTTTTATGATAATATATCTTATCCTGCCACATAGCCAGCTAGCCATGACTGTTGTTATGTGACATATGCTAAAAGTTTGGGGGGTTTTTTGAGGGTGTTTTTGGAATTTTTTTAATATGATGTTTCTGCATTGTGGGTTAAGTATCTTCTAAAAGGGAACTTATGAATTTTCTAGTTTCAAGACACTATACATGCCTACTGAAAAAAATGATCTAGTTTAGCAGCAGCTCAGAAAATTGGAATCAATGCACCCCATTGTGAATGTACACCATTTTAAACAAAATTAATAGCTTATAGATTAGACCTAGTTATTCTATAAAAGATGGAAATAACAGCTGACAACCACATTCTATTTTTGGCTATTGTATACCTGCACCCCATCTCTTGCTCATTGTTTCCTCTTAACATTAGTATTCATAGCATGTTATTTTGAAAGCAGAGATAATAAAACAATACCACTGTGGTCTTCTCCAAAGCAGAGCCCTGCAAGAAATCTGACTCTGAGTAATCAGTGATTTACAATCAATCTTACTCTATTGCTTTTTTCTCTGTCTCCCTCAAGATAACAGCACTAAAGGAAAAAAAACCACTTTCACGTCATACAATGAAGTTAGAAACATGTCAATAGCAGGTTCACTTGGTGATTCTAGAAATCATAACACTGTACGTTTTTTACAAATATGTACAAGAGAACTCTCTACCTAGTACACATAGGAGTGCTTGCTATTAAGCGCTTTAATATTTCCATAATACCTAATTAGTGTCTGTTGCTTCTTTTTCAGCCAGGGAACAAAAAACTCTTTGCCAAGAAAGAACTGGAGCTCATTCCAATTTACTGATGAAGAAATTAAACTTCAGAGACCAGCTATGACTTCCCAAGGTCCTTATGGCAGAAAGGAGGGCAAAGAAACAATTTAACTTTGCTTTTTCCCTACACCTCAACTGCCTTACATGTCACAGTACAAAGGCTGAAGGAAACACCATAGGGTAATCCTGGTACAAGTTCAGATAGAAAAGAGGTGTCTCTAGGGCAGCCTGCAGAGCAGAGAGATGTTAAGATTTTCAACAATAATGAAAGAGTCAAAATATGCTCGCTCTTCAGGTAGCGAGGGCTTCAGCACTATTCCTGCTGCACCAGCCTGCTCTCCAGCTCTGGGTTCAGGGTTTTGATAAGGTTGGCTGCTGTTGATCTGAGCTGGAGGTGCAGTGCTGTGAGAAACTCATGCTTTCTAAGCTTTAAGAAAATTCAGGGCTTCCTTATACCTTAAGGAGTCATCTTACCAGCTAAAAAGTACAGATAGAAAACAAATTTGATGTTTTCCCCCTGATCTGCAAGTTGATCTAAGAGGAAATATATTCCTAAGAAGAAGACTTCCAAGCATTTGGAATTTTGATTCAGTTTTCTAACTTAATATCTTTCTTATTATTCATTCATTAAAAGTACCAGGGGTTCTTTGAAAAAATCAGGTTACAGAATTTGATTTTAATTAACACAAATACTCAATGAAATGTAAATATCTGAAATAGGAATATTCTATAAGGGAGCATGATATCTACTACTTTTTGCAGTACCTATTGTGTAGGAACCAAACTCATTTTCAGTATGTTTTATTTTGTTCCCCACCTAAAGTCTACAGCAAGTCTGGACCGTGGGATTAACTAAGCAGATATGTTAGAATCACTTTACATATATGTACTTTTTGGGCCTTAAATGCATATTCTTGCTTAAGAACTCCTGGGTAATTATGTATATACCAGCATTTTCTAAGTGTGCAGATTTTACCTTTCTGGAATAACATTTTTAGGAGAATTCTTCTATAGCTCTGTCAAGACAGAAAAGGCAGAAAATGTATGAAGATCTGTCTCTTCCTCAGTGAAAGAAATATTTGCAAGTACTTGTCTATAAGTATCTATTTTAGTGCATATGACACTTAAGTCAAAATTGATTATATTATGTATTCTGAAAAAGTATCCAACTAATTTACCTTAAAAAAATAAAATTAAAAAATCTACCTAATTATTCCCAGTTTTTTTAACATTTTTATAAACTTAAACTTTTTTATGAGCATAACATAGAGACATTTTAAATTATCAAAGGACTTTAATACCAATTTTGTATAAAAGAAATATGAAGCTCAGTAAAGAATATACATTAAGTAATTGTTATATTTCAGTTGAAATATTAACATTGAGACTCAAAATGATACTTCTGTTTTTGCATTCACCTGAAATAACTAGAGTACTTATCTCTGAATAACTGTGTGTAGAATAGGTCACTCTGTATGTTTGCTTCAGGATGTCAGGTACATGACAGTGGGATAATGAAAAATGCAGAAATAGAATAGAAAATGCAACAGGCTTCTACTCATGAACCTTGCAATGAAATTAAAGAAAAAAAAATCAAATTTGCCCTGACAGAGCTACTAGTAAAATCAGGTGCTCACTGCAAGAAAGATTTGTGAATATGGATTATACTAGAATCACTCTGATCATTATTTCAAAACTCAACGATGAATGTCAGTTCCTTTATATCCTCTTCTATTAAAGAAAAATCCCCCATATTTATTTTACTCGTATTAACTCATTTGACAGTTTAGGACATTAGCAAAAACAAATAAATATTTACTTACTTCACTTACAGACACAAAGCTTCACAGAAGGAAAGGAAATATTTTGAATATGTTACTTCTCTATTTATGAACTCCAGGTTATTTTAATATTAAATGTTAATAATAATAGTCAAATAGTTTCAATTGTAGGTAATCTACCATACAAAGGCATACCTTCCACTAAATCAGGTTGCTCAGAGCCCTACCCAAAATGGCCTTAAACACTTCTGTGGATGGGGCATCCACAGCTTCTATGGGAAACTTGTGCCAGTGCCTCACCACCCTCACAGTAAAGAACTTTTTCCCGATATCTAATGTAAACTTACCCTCTTTCAGTTTGACGCCATTGCCCATTGTCCTGTCACTGCATGCCGTAAAAAGGTCCATTGGAATAAAAAGGACAGATTGCTTGAACAAAAATATTTTATGATGTTTGAAAAATAAATAAAAATAACCCAATATTTTTGTGGACACTATTTCAAAACAATTAACTAAGAAAATTATAAATATCTTTTCAAAATTAACAGGACTACTCAGTCATAGCTATCTGTAATTGCCAAATGGTGACTCTCCAGTGCAGCTAGTTAAAACCATATTATGTTTTCATGTTCAAAAATTGTATGGCCATTTCAGATTTTGTATAAGTTACTAAATATTTTGGGATTATCATGTTCATTTTGTGAAAACAGGATTTTTCCCTTATAAACACATCCTCGTGCATGCTTGTTTATCCAGGTTACTAGTAAAGGAATAAATATGCTTTGAAATTGTTCCCACAGTTTTGTCTAATACAAAAGGGTGAAATAACAAGACAAAAATATATATTTCTTTTTCCTGTTGTTTAAAACACTTTTTTCTACTTTATTTTCTCAACTGGTTAATATATTAATTTTATCCAATATAATTCTTGTAATTTTATGTTTTTAGATAAATTTTATTGGTCTTCTGAAAATTAGATATTTTTATTGGCTGTTGTCAAGATTTCATGCCACTGCCAGTGCAGTATGACTGCATACTTTCATCAAGCAAGTTACTTCATTGCCATATATGTGCCAAAGATTTAGGGAAAAAGATATTTGTTTTTATTGTAGGTGATTTTGCTGAAAGAAAGCACATCCATCTACACATATCATACACGTATGTGATTAACAGCTTCCAGATTTTGAATTAAGGAAGACACATTAAGGAGGCTTATTAAAGAGATTGAGGTCATTATGTCTAAATTTAATCAGCTGGACTTGGAAGATCTGCAATTTGGAACATCTTTATTGCTAATTATGTCCTGGATGATCAAGTTTAACAACAAAGGAAGAGATACTCATCAACCCACTGCTTCTAAGTGGCTTACAGAGATCAGAGAAACACAGTCAAATGGTTGGTTTATGAAGTTGTTCCAGTAAGCCTGTCTTCCCATTTGCTTCCAGGATTTAGATCAATGATGTGCCTGAAACAGAAAATAAGATTCTAGAACAGAACAATTCTTCAAACAGAGAAAAGTGCAGGTGTGATTATGAGTTGCATTAAATAAAAATAAACTTACACCTCTGCATTTTCACAAGGCAGATCTTCCACTTCAGTCTTCTGTGAATCACAGAAAATGGCACAGTCATCTTTGGGTATTTCATAAAATTTCCTTATTTTCGTAATTTCTAAGGCTTTGATCTTTTTTGATGCAAAGAAGTACACTGGTTTCAGGAGTTTCCTAACCTCATCATGTGCCAGAAGATCACAGGTTGCTCTATTCCTTTTACTGCCTCTGTGCTACTCTTCCAATGGGACACAGACATTGTCCATTGCTGTTAAAATCAGAAACTGAGGTAATGTAAATATCTAGTCTTCTTCACTGCTGCCTATCCAACAATCATGCAACACTTACTCTTTGTACCCTAAACACCTACACAATCTATCACACTTCTCATCTTAGCCCCAAGACTAAACAATATGTAATGCTGAGGTCTTGCACCAAGGAGCTGAACAAATACACGGATGTTTTTCTAGCAGCAGAAGGTTGTTAGACTTTTGACTGTCCTTCTTGAACCCAAATTCCTCTAAGAGATTCAGACAGCAATTCAGAGTAGGCTAGAGCAGAATTTCCAGAAAAGTAAGGAAAACTGGCCCATGTTCTAACTCTTACCATGTTTCAGATAATACAAGGAAAAATTCTAGGATACTGAAGATTCAGATACTTCAATTTGCTGCCTTGCCTTACAGCTTGGGATCCTCCAGGCAAGTATAGCTCATGTCACTTTATCATCATCTTTTTCTTATGCCAGGAAGACAGCTGCTACAGACACCACTGCTCACAGCTTGGTCATGAGTTAGAAAAGTGGCATATTACGTGACAAAAGCTGGGTCAGAGGATTTCTCTGCCTCACGTCCAGTACATGAGTGAGTGAGTGACTGGAAGCAATGTGTCCTGGAGGATCCTGGTAAATTAAAAAGGGAAAAAATATGGGTGTGAGAGGGGTAAAGACATAAATAAAATGGTAAGATGCTGAATTTTAGCTCATAAAATCTTCCGTACTTTTTTGGTGCTTTTTTTGTTCCCTCATCAAATATATTCCACAAATTATGGCTTTTTAATTTGAAGATAGTTAATGTCTTAAAGTGAACCTGGATGAGTCTGATTATATGCCCAAGGCCAGTATGGAGAAACAGAAATAGATGTAAGATGGATTTGAAGGAACAATCCTGCTTAATGGGTATTAAAACAGTATGTCAACAAAAGCTCAGCAAATTTCTGTTTACAGGGTGAAAAGAGTATATTCTTTCTGTTGTGGCTACTGAGGAATTAATAAACTTACACTAAACTGACCTGGAATTTCTGAGTGACTGGGATGTTTTCTTTTTTTTCTCTGCACCAGTTTTTGATAGGATGATAAATACTGGAGAATCACTCTGGCACTTTATAGCCATTGCACCAAAAATAGCAAGAAAACAAACAAGACTGAAATAGAACAGTGTATCCATGGAAACTCTGTACACAATGGTATTGAAGATTTATGTTGAATCAGAGGAAAATAATTAGCGGGGTGAGGAATAAAACTGAGATTTCTTCATGCCTACTAAGTAAAACAATTAGATGGCCTTCCTTTATTTAGGAAAGAACACAGTCCTGGAAAATGTAGGGCATCATGCTAAATGGATCACACGACCTGATTTTCTTTTCCTTTTGTCAATCCCAGGGAAGTGACAAGCTGCATAGCATGCTTAATTATTTCCCAAATAAGAATTTTCAGTATCAATGCAGAAAAGTATGGTAGGGTATGCATGTAGATACTGACAAATTTTCTTTGCTGTGTCTCAGCAAAATCTTTATATGTATTAATCCATGTAAATTTTTTTAGATAACACACACAAATGCTACCATCTACTTAGCATTCTTCCAAATGTCATATTTCTCAAAATAGTTAAAAATATTTATTATATAAAGGAAGGACAAGTGAAATTATATCAGAAATTATTAACAAAGCTCTAAAAACCAGAAAGTGAACAGGGAGTTCTAATATTAAAAATAAAATCATACCTTTATTTAAATTTTATTCTAAATGAAAAGTATAAGCATGTCATATAAAAGTCAATGACTGCTTTCACTTAAAAATAAAGATGGGTAAAAAAAACATTGACTCCAGTGTGGCCTTTGCCTAGTGATTACACTTGTGAGATTACCTTGAAAAATACTGTTATGACTCCGGGGAGGAGTCACTGCTGATTACTGAAAATATAAATATAAAAGGAAATAGAATGCTTGTATTGATTTGTGTAAAGACACCCTGTGAATTTAATTTAAGCATGTATGGTTTTTAATATTTGGCTTTTAATTTTGCTAAAGAATATAAGAAGATAATTTGGCTTTCAGTGTTACACTTTGAGTAAGAAATTTTGTTTAGAAGCTGCAATTAAATAATTCAAAAATAATTAATTCAGAAGACATCCCATTAAATTATAACCCTCCCCACTGGTTAACTTGGTGCCAAAATGTATTGTTTAATTTATCATTCTTAGTATTTTTAGAAGGCCTCAAGGCAGGGAATGAAGAAATAATAAATAGGGAATAGTGGATAATTAGAGAAGGAAATGTGGAACAAAATTACTAAGGGCTTTAGGTGAAGTTCATTATTACTATTTAATAGTGCCCAAGAGCATTTGATCAAATTGTGGATCATGTTTAAAAGTGGGGTGAGAAAAATCTTAGTGGAGGAGAGTTTTCTAAGTACCACTTTCAGATATTTGCAGTAAGTTTTACAAAATTTATCAAGGAGTAAAAAAGCAAAAGCATATTGACCAAACTTTTTATTCTATCACAATGCTCTAGTGAGATTTGAAGAAGACAGAGGTTCTTTATTCCCTCAGATACTGTTCAAGATATGAGTATTACATGATTAAGCAGTAAAGCACTTCAAAAATGAGTGATAAGGTGACACAGAGCCCTTAGGGCTTTTAAGCACAAGTTGAAGTAGGTATTATTTTTTTTTTTAATTCTCCAGGGTGTTTGATTTTTAGCCACATCTTAAAAGAAGCACATTTTTAACATGGATCTTTCAAGTTGACTTGAGCTTTCAGGTTTTTTTTTTTCTTCATTCCACCATTTTCCTCATGCATTTATGTTATTTCTTTAATTTAGTATAAAAAATATCCTGAAAATATTTTTAAACACAAATATATGTGAAAAATTACAGAACTCACCTTCTCAATATTCAAAAAACAAGATCCTCTCTGACATTTTTCACCTGGAAGACTTAAAAGAATGAGAGAGCATGAAATCCATTGAACAGAGCAAATAAAAGCATTAATTTAAGCAGTAAGAGTGAGTTTAATGTATGGAATATTCTTTCAAATTTAAATATGTTTTCTGAAGGTCTGAACTCTGATATATTAAATTATTTTAAAATATTTTTATGTCTTCCTATGCTTAAGAAAAAAGGAAAGAAAGGAAAAATAAAAAGAGAAAACCCCTTCTGATCTGTGTGCCACAGTAGAAGAATGGGGGAATAGGATAAGTAACTTAATTACTTCTGAAAATTTCCCTTCCAGGGGAACAGCTACATTTTCAGATATATATGCTGACTCAAAGTAAAATGATGCCTGTTAAATATAAAGAATTTTGTGGGTCGGAAATTCTAATTATTCAGCAGTTCTGTTCATTAGAAAATGGAGATCTCCATCTTTAGACATTTGATTTCATAGACACAGCAGACTGGACATTATGCTCCTTTTTTATTATTTTTTTTTTAATTTTTATTTCCTCATAAACTTTGTTAACAGCAGAAGAGTCAAGCTGGTTTGTCTTTTAACTAAGTGCATTTCACTGGGAAAACTAATGTGTTTCATTTGATATTTTAGAAGTTTATAAAATCACTGGCACAGTTTAACAAAGAATTCTAGTGGTAACAGCACTGGCAGTAATAGTAAGAATAAAGCACTATTCACAATATGTGAAATGCCTTAATTTTCACTTTAACCAGGGAAGTAGGGTGTCCTGCCTCTTTCAATATGGGAATGACTGAAAAAGAATATTAATTTCTGTACAAAGCCTTGATCCATTTACACTGTTTGAGATAGCATGATGAGGTAGTAGAAAATATCATAACATTTTCACTCAGATTAACATGACAGGACAAAAAGCCTTTAGATTTGGGAGGGTCAGAATGTCAAAAAAAAAAAAAAAAAAGGAGAAATCTGGTTGTCAGCCAAGGCAAAGAAGTCAATTATTTGGATAGATATTGCTGCTAATTTCTGTCACAGTGATTACTGAGCACTCTTCAAACCAATCCACAGTATGCTGAAAGAGGATGGAGCATTTTTCCTTGAGACTGTCCATACTGCAGAATGTAACTTATTTATGGATCTGAGACAAACAGCCTACAGCTCTGTCAGAGACAGTCTTGTGTGACTTGGGCCTCCTCTCTTTTATTTGTTGTATTCAGAGGCATTCTCTGATCTTTCTGTTGTACTCTGTAATGCTATGCACAGCCATAACCTTGAAAATGAATTATTTACTTAGAAGGTTGGCCATGTTATCATGTGTCTAAATCCCTCTAAACAGTTCCTGCTGCACATGTGCAAGTTCTTATGTCTAATTCATCAGGAAATCATATCGCTTAAACACTTGTTTCAAAAGCATACACTTCCTAAATAAAAGCTGGAAGAAAGTACTTAAGAAGATATCTCTGAGTATTGCAAGGAAAAGGTCAGATGAGTCTAAAAGACATTAAAAAAATAGCAGTACATGTTTTAATTGGTTGGACTACATTATTCTGGACTTTTTAATTTGCTTGACCAATTGCTCTGACACAGATCTGCAAAAACAGAGAACTCCAAACATGTTCATAGGAGAAAATTTTCCTTTTTGTCTTGGGAGGAGCATTCAACTTCTATTCGAAGTGAAGCTGGGGTCTTCACTGCAATTTAAATAATGCTTTATCAATAATGTAGAAGTTGATTTTAGCAAAGTATTTCTTGCTGTGTTTTCTCTGCTGTTTTTTCTTCTGAAAAATTGCGCAGAAAAACCATATTTATCTTACTGTGATAATGGTGGAGATAACATTACTTAAGTAAGTTATTTTAACATTTTTATGCTAATTTATAATTGCTGAAAGTTCCTCAGCTCATGATTTTTCCAGTTTCAGTTTTATTTATATTGTCTATTTTTCCTTTAGTCTTATTACCAAGAAAATTCTTTACCTGTCTTTTTTTTTTTTAACATGTAATTTATTATTAAATCTTATTACTCATCCACTATCAAATTCACCTGTGTGAATTGACTCCATTGTCATTGATAATGCTCACCTATACATCTTAGTTGTCATGTGCATGGCTCATTTTTTAAGAGTTTTGTGAACTTCAGAACAGATTTCAGAAATACTACCTCTACTATTTTGCATTTACAACACCTTTTAAATGAAGCTTGCAATGGAATTTAAGATCATAAATTAAGCTTCAGAGTGACCTTGAAAACCTGAAATATAGATTCCTGTTCTTTTACATTTTGAAATAAAAAGACCAGAAAATGTATCAATTTTAAAAAAAATTATTTACAAGAGTTAAGTGAAAGTTCTAATATTTTTCAGAAGGAAAAATTACTTCTACTTTTGAAGATTAAGATGACTTTAAATATGAATTATTAATCTAAAGCTACAGACAGTCAGTTTTAGATATAATTTACATTACATATCTTAGGATATGTAACTGTTACAGTCTGCTTAATAATTAGGTCAATAGAAAGACAGTGCCTTCCAGACAGGAATAGGTTTGGGTCAGCCTGTGAGGTAATTCATCAAACTTGGTACAGTGCCTCCCAGGCAAGTAACTATTCACTTTGGTCTGGAAGAGAAGGCGGAACGTGGATATGTCTCCCAGGTAGAAAATTAAATGGGTCAGCCTTGGAGGCAGCCCAGATAGGTGACTGTTCAGCTTTACTTGAAAATGGATTAACATGCTAAGGTCATTCCTGAGTACATAACTATTGGCTCCTGCTCAGATGACAAGCCATTATTCATGGACTTCCTTCCACTTGAAGGGCTGCTTATGGCAGCTTATCTTAAAAATAGATCATGAGATGGTTAGCCTTTGTCTCTAATAATAAAGTCCTGTTTGTGAACACGAGTGTATGTTTTACCAGGACGTAAGAAATCGCTGACCCTGGTGATTGTATCTGTGCCAGGGATAGTAAAAGACATTCCTTCAACTGGTATTGCCACAACTGAGACCACATGTTAATGTATAAGAAAGATGCAAAATGTACTGCTGGTAAATAAGCCTTTGGCAGGTGTGAAAGCTTAGAGAGCATATGCTTTCCTGGAGTACATGTGTTCCTGGCTTGGAAGACAACATCAAGAGCTTCATATATTTAAACTAGCCTTTTATCCATGCCCATCTGAAAACTGAAAATAGTGTATTATTTGAGGAAAATACACTGAGAATGCACACAATTATTAAAGTAAGGAGGTAAGCCAAAGTGATAAAACAGAGAACACAGGCATAAGAAACTTGACTAAACAGGATAGGAGGTCTGGGAGGAGAGATGAAAAGTAGCAGATTAGTACCCAACACAACAAGGTTCTTTATTCAATTTCCTCTCTTTCTTTTGATTTTTTCATAAGCTCTTGTCAGTATGTTCTGTGTTGTGGCTGTAAGATAATAAAAGAGAATATGTTATTATTTGAGGAGAGGGAGCCAAGTGGAGAATAGAGGGCATCCAATAAATTGGAAATTCTGATAGGTCTTGCTGAGTGCCAAATGGCATATGCATAAATTAGCAACACTGAAGGAATTCTGGCAGTGATGAATCAGAGAAAGGGCAGTTTTTTATGGGAAGGCTAAGAGAGATCAGGTGGTCTATGGTACACTTCATGATGCTGCAGGAGTTAGAAGGTGATAAGAGAAAGTGGAAACTTTGGATTGGGATTAATTAGGAAGATGCATATTTCCTGTGTAACTCATGACAAAGAATGGTACTTTATACTGAAAGCCAGTGCTCTGAGACATATGTTTGGAAACTTCATAATGATGAAGTCCAGATTTAAAAAAAATTCTGGAAAAATACAGATGTTCAAGAAAAACTACCACAAAAAATTAAAATTAATATTAAAGGCTATAATGAATCAGTATCTTATGGCAGACAGCTTACTGAAATGTCTGTTAGGATTTTATACAGTGAATATTTAATATAAATGTTTAAGCTCTACCTGGAACAGTCAACAGTTCCGTTTTCAAGTGAATGCTTCCATTACTAGTTAATAAGATGTTTCATATATTTTGTTCTTTGCGTGGTCCCATAAATCTCAAAAACAGTACTAAGGAGGAATACAGAGCAACTCCATTGCTCCACTTTAACCTTACCTTTTCCTGTTTCCAGTGTTATATTATCTATAATGTGTAAAATGGAGGTTGGGTTACCTGGCTGCTAGTTTCATTTCATGCCTCAGCATTTTAAGTCTAGGCTGTTTAACCAAAAAGGATGAAAAAAATCATGGCACAGCCATGATTGTGTGTCTCATCAGTAAAAGAGTGAATTTTCTTGGGTGTGGTTAAACTCACTCTAGAGTTCTAAAGTGTACTGTCAAAGTCACCAGCAGTTGCCCTTTTATAGTCTGAGAGGAGAAATAAACACCACCAGAGTGCCATTCATCAGCTGTATTTCAGATTCTGTTTTAGACAGAACTACACCTTAAAATGGCCTTGAGTTTCCTAAATGACTGAAGATTTACTGTTCGAGTGAAGGTCATATGCCACAGGCTATTTTAATGGGTGAAGAGTTGTTTTTTTTCTTGGGTTTCTTTTGTCATAACCAAACTTTCTTGGAAGTTTTAAAAATCTTCTGAGAAGATACTAATGTCTAGTAATTGTTATTAAATAATTCAGTAATGTCTAAAGCAGCAACTTTTCAACACCATAAAACATGAATTCAGAATTCACATGTTCTTACTTATTTATCATACAGATGAGAAATCTATGCACCTGGTATTATTGACTTAAAACTTTGGCTATCTGGGCAATGGGATAGGGAAGGTCTGGTGCTCAGTTACAGCAGGGATTAACTTCTAGAACATTTTAACCTAATCAGGTAAATTAATAAATCAAAAAGAACAGTATGACTGTTGTCATGGCTATAGAATATAATGGTTGCTAGTTTCCTTTGTGGGCAAAATTTAGAATATGTAATGAGCTGTGTGCTGCTTGCAGGCAAAATCCATTCTGTATTTGATTTTGATGTATTTTCAATTGAATTATTTTCTGTGGTTCATTTAGATTCAAATAGAAATTAAAAGATCTAATTTTAGAGCAGCTGACACTATGGAACACCTGATATGTCATTTAAAGACAAAGATTATGTAGTTTTGTCCATCCCTTAAAGATTTTGTATAAATGCCCTTGCTTTGACTGTGAGAGAGAAAAGGGCTTTTCCGAACATCTTGTTTCATCAAGTGAAGATCAGGCAATATGTGAATAGTTGTTTTTTCTTGTGCAAGAGATTTCTAAGTTCCAAGTCTGTCCTGGAATTGCCACTGGTTTCTGCAAAGTATTATCTCTTATCAACCCATCTTGTCTCTGTCAGATTTCGAAGCTTGTTGGGCAAAGGTTAAAATTATAATTTATAGGGAATTGTATCCATATTTCCTCTCTAATCTTCAGAATCACAGAAGGAATTATTCTTTCTTCAAGCACAATTACTCCTAGAGTTTCTCTGGAGGAGTTGTTCTTCCTGTATTGATTCTGACACATGGTCTTCCTTGAAGATACAATAAAGTGTACAATACGTGAATGCGGCTACAGACTCCTACTCTGCTCTGTTTTTTAAATTCACATTATCTAATGCCTACAGGTAATAAGGAAGTAGATAAACCTATTAATCAATAGAATTAAATTGGAAAGTAGAGGTTCTGTGGGCACAAATATCCTTACTTCTACTGACAGACTTCCTTGATAAGTAGGCTCTCAGCAAAAATCTGTGAGCCATTTATACTTTATATTGGCATGCCATTGCAATCAGTGTTTAACTCTTTCAGTGTTGTGAAGTTCATCTCCACACTGTCCATGTTTTTGCCATGTTTCCACTGAAGTAATAACCTTTGTTTGATGACTATGGCACTATGAAACATGCCTCTGAATTCTGCTGAGGAACTAACACAAGCATGACTGTTAATGAATGAAGGGCTGTGGAAAAATAAACAAAAGAAAAAGAACCCAACAAATAAACAAACAAACAAAAAACCCAACAAACAAAACCAACAAAAAACCCAAAAAAAAAAAAGAACAAAAAAATCTACCAAAAAGCCCAACAAAACAACAAAAACCCAGCAAAACAAAATTAAACAAATAAACAAAACAAAAACAACAGCAAAAGCAAAAGCAAAACAAAACCAACAAAATACAACAACAACCAACTCTTCCAGTACTAACTGTCCTGCAACTCTCTTGGGGAAAAAAAAAAAACCAACAACAGAAAACCTCCACCAGTATGAGATGATGAAATACATCTGGGAAAACATAAGCATAAGACAAAATCAGTGCAATGATGATTTGATGTTTCTAGATGTAGTGCTTAGGGACATGGTTTAGTGGTGGGTGTGGCAGAGATAGCCTAATGGCTGGACTCAATGCTCTTAGGGGTCTTTTCCAGCTTTAATGATACTATTAGTCTAAGATCCCACCCTGAAACAGTTTAAGTTTCCTCTAAATGTCTATCATTCCATATTTGTTCTGCATATACAATTTTCATTAAGGAAAATTCCAGGGCCCTCTCTGA
Source organism: Poecile atricapillus (assembly GCF_030490865.1). Taxonomy (NCBI): domain Eukaryota; kingdom Metazoa; phylum Chordata; class Aves; order Passeriformes; family Paridae; genus Poecile; species Poecile atricapillus. Next base: position 58,306,694 of record NC_081249.1, on the reverse strand, counting down.
ACACTGTAATGGGCCCTTGTACTGCCTAGTCCTGTGTTCCCTCTTCCCAATCCCTGTCCATTGGCCCAGCAGCCCTATTTCAGCTCAGCCCAGGTTCAAATGTCCATTCTTTAGTGATGCTGTAGGTGTGCCAGGCTCCAGCTCCACCACAGCTCTGCCCTGCCAGTAGGTGGGCTCCATTGATTTGGGCCCAACCCATGATCTGACCTGAATTCTGCTTTCCTAAGAGAAACTTGGGATTTCATGTCAGAGTTATATGGTTGTCTGTTCAAATGCACAATACAGACATAGGAAAATGAACACTTTGTGATGAGTAAATAATCTTGTGATAACAATAAGTTATTGAAAAAGACTTTGATTTGAAATAAAGAGCTTCATTAATATCAAGTCCCAGGTTTCATCCACCTGCTTTTAGGCAACTGAGGCATCTAAGCAAAGAATATTGAGATGAATTTACCTCGTCTGACTTCAGGCAAAAGCTATGTGCCTAGTTCAATCTGTCTGTTTGTGACTTTAGATCTGTTTGCATAGTGCTGTGAGAGTTTTATTTCTGACATTTGCCTTTGGAGAGATCCCAATTCAAACTGCTGCTTATCTGAGAAAGTTCAGTGCACTGGAATAAATTTTTACCAAAGGGTAGAAGAGAGTAAAATAGCCATTCTGCTTCACCAACTCTTCAGAAAAGACAGTCATGTCATGAACATAATGATTTGTTTTTAATCTGTAGCTGAAGCCAAAAATTCTTTTAATGGTTGAAAGTGGTAAGGTCCTTATAGTTATGCTCTGCTGCAGCATCACAATGAACTGCTGAAAAAAGTGGATGTACACCCCTGCCACATCTGTCACAGTTCAGGACCGAATGAGAGCGTAGAGACCAAATAGACCTGAACACCAGAGCATTTAATCACAGATGTAGGCAGTTTTATAAATTAGATGACTTCCCAGCACTTCAGTAACCATGTATCATTCCCCCTCCAGCTCTCACAACTTGCTAGGATGCAGGGCCCGGTGGTGACATGCCATTTTGGCCACCCAGGCCACACTGTAGCAGCCTGGACACCTTGCCCTGTCCTCAGGGTCATGTGCCTCACTCAGCCAGCCGATGGTGCAAATACATCCTGGTCATTCCTACCTTTGTTTTATGACTGTGTTGGGGCCTGCCCCTTCTGTAGGGCCAGCAAACCCCCTTGTACTTGGAGGAGGAGGAGGAGAAGAAAAAGCAAGACCAGATATCCCTATTCAAATGTTCCAGTCCCAATCAAGAGCAAATGGCTGCAGTGACCTCAGATAACAAGTGCACAGCCTTTTTTACTTGGCAGTCACTTCTACTTTGGGGTGAGCCAGCTCCACCACTGCTCTCTGTGCATTCTTCTGCTCTATATCACAGCCTTGGTGTGCAGACATCAGTTTCTTTTTAGCAGGTTATTACTATTTTTAATGCACTTCCTTTTCTCCTGGACCATTCTTCTATTCTTTCAGGATTTGTATTTTTTCCATTTAAATCTTGTATGTAAAAATTACAAACACACACTAATGTTTCACGATTTTTCCTATTTCCTTTATAAAGTCTGAAACTTTCCTGAACTTAGTTAACTCAATAATCCAGAATTTTCTACATTCCCCTTCCAACACGGGCATGTATTTGGGTCGAATGCTGTGTTAAGAGTCTTTCTCATCCTGCTGTGAAGAGACCAGATATTTGTCTTTCTTGCTCCCTTTCCCAAGCCATCTGTGATTCATGTAATCACCACCTTATTTCTGACACCAAAGGACAGCGCAGAAACTTGGATACCAGTACATTTTAACCACGGATAAATGCACACTTTTAGGACTTGTGTGGGAGGTAGAGCACAGTCCAAAACAAAGGTTTGGCAAGCTGGCATTGAAGTCCCAGTCAGGCATTGTGTGATCCTGGAGCTGGGCCATAGGATGCCCAGGCCTCTTATTTTATCCTCTTGCTGGATACCAACACTGCTCTGATCAAGCAGAGAAAACGAGATGCCTGATCAGCCAGACGTGCATAAGACCTGGCTGCTGCCATCACTGGTACACTAATTCTGCACCACTGGGAGGTTCTCCATATGTTTGCTGATTTCTCAGTGACTGACAGATTGTGCAGATCAGAGATGCTCCTCTATCCTTAAAACTAGACTACTTTCCTATGTTAAATCACTAACACTATAGTTAACCAGGCCTAACCCATGCTGGCTGCTGCAACCTCATACAGAGAAAGTTTTATAACATAAGGTTTTGAAAATGCATTTTAAGCATTAAATATTTTCCCATATTCCTTCGCAAGTTATAGCAATGTTTTAATTATCTTGCCATTAGCAAATTGTCAATGCAACTCTTGTGTGAATTTCTTAACTTCTGTTTTCAGCCTTTCAAATTTTTCCATCCTTTGTTTCTGTTGAATTCATCAAACAGTATTGCCAATGATAACTTCATCAGTCTCTATGCCTGTTTCTGAATAAGTTGAACATTTTCTTATATTTCTCATTCTAATAAATCTTTTAGAAGACTAAAAATCCTTTTCTACTTTCCTAGACACCATCTAGGAAAACTGGGCTGAAGCAGAACGGATGTCTTTGTTAGTGTCAAACTTTCACCCTTATTAGTTTGAGGAAATGAGAAGCATTTCTGAAGTGCATGAAGAGATTTAATGGAGTGGAAGCCACACAGAGGTAGTTACAAGGTAACATACACAAATACATCTTTCAAGTTTGTTTATTTTTAACTATTTATTGAACAGAAAATATGAAGTAGGGTGTCGTTCTATTAGGAACAGCTGGGAAGAAACGACAAAGACTCTCTAGGAGTTAATCAGGAGAATTTCAGTTTATTGCTTCAGGTCTTTTTTTATAGACCGATATGTGGAAAGTACAGAAAGGAAACTCTTATTGGTTAGCAAACTACTACATCACTATCATTGGTCAGTGGGGCACACCACCCCCTGACTTTCTCCTGCAAGGAAAACAAGGGACAGAAAAACAACACCTGCAAGGCTGTTTTCTGTCTCTGAGGATTGTTTTGAATCCTCCTTATGAATTCTCAGGCTACTTTCTCAGGCTGGACTGAGAAAGCTATGTGGCCTGCAATTCTACAGGCACTTTGCTGCCTGCTTCAGAGTTAGCATCCACAGTAGGGTTATGAACTATTTAACAGATTCTTGCAAGATCCAGGGACCAAGTTTGTCCCATTTGCTTTAGTCACTGAGGCATAACAATTAGTGAAAGATCTGGCTTATGTTTTTAACAAACTTAAGAAAACAAAACATTATTTAACCCAGGAATGTTTACACTGCTCTCGGGAGAAAAAAGTGTTCCTTATGTCTGCATAAAGAAATAGGGTAAATGTACTCAAAACTGTATTTTAAATATGATTGAAATACATGTGCGTGTAAGTGTCCTAGCTGACTTGCCTACTCTGTCAAGATCCAAACTTACACAGGTCCAGACCTACCCTATTCAGCCTTGTAGATAGATGTCACTGTGGGTAATAATCTACTCCAAGTACTGTGAGCCAAGCAGTCTGTGCTTTTGGGACACTCCTGTAACAGTTAATCTAACAGGATGCTTCCAGGGCCTGATCACTGGCATGCAGTCACCTACACCACAAAACTGCCAGCCTAGTTCCCTGAGATGTCATCATTAAGATCACCAGCTTTCTCCCAGTCAAACCTGAGCCAAGGATCATTCCCCATAGCAGCTTGAACATAGCTGGTTTATTTAAGAAGGAGAGTTTAGCTGTAGAGAAAACTACTCTGCTGTGCCAATTAGCCTGAAGTCCAAAGAGTCCCTGGACAATCTTATTTATTAACATAGTCTGAGTCTTAGTGATGGAATTTGCAGTTGTATTTTTATACGGACTGCTTTTAGTAACTGATTTTCCTTCATTTTTCACATCTGAAATAACAATAAATATTTACAACTTTTAGTGAAACTATCACAAGAAAAATCCTATACTTCTCAATGGACCTTACCTGCTAATTGGTTACAGCACTATACATGGCTATGGAGGTCTTCTGAGAATTATGTCCTTATTAAGAAATAGGAAACCCAACTTTCATGTCATTGTTCTATACAAATAGAACAGATGTCTTCTTGAATAAAAATTATGCTAAATCCCATGATCAGATAGCAAAAGCTTGAACAAAACAGAATAAACAACTCCTCAAAACTTCCTTGAATTCTCATAATTAAAATGTTATTGTCCTGCATACAGTACATGTCACACAACCATTAAAATATTTGAAAATTCAGAGTAGAATACATGTTTACTTAATTGACAAAGTTCACTTGCTATGGACTGTGCTGATTGAAATAAGTTAAGCAATAAAAAAAATTAAATCTGAAAAATGTAATTAAATGGTACAATAAAAAAATTATTCTTTCATGATTATCAGCAAAAGTAAAACAATTCAACCTCTAAATAAAACACCACAAGGCATTGTATAATCTGCTTTTCTTTATTTTCTTACTCTTATTTTTCTTATTCCTCTTCCTCAGCCCTCATCTTAACATGTTTTTTTCTTTTTTCTTTTTTCTTCTCCTTCTCCTTCCCCCCTTCCCCTCTTCCCCCTTTCCCTCCCTCCCTCCCTCCCTCCCTCCCTCTCTCTGTCTTTCTGTTTCTCTCCTTCTTTCCCTTTTTTCATTTCTTCTTTCTTTCCCTTCTCCTCTACTATTTTCTCTCGCTATTTCTCTCACTGTTTTTACTTCCTTGTCCTACTCCCCTGAATCCCCACTCTCTTGCAACTTAGTCATTCTTCACATTAGTTTGGAGAATATGCAGCATTTCTCCCAGGAGTTTCTCCAATAATCATTTTTGTTTTCTGCCTTTACAAAAGACAGATCTGTGCTCTCCGACCAGATGGAAATAGTCTTGGGAACTAACCTTGTGTATGTAAATGGAGAAGGTGAATGTTGTTACAAGGGTGCATGCATTTTCACTTAAAATGGTCTTGAGAATGTTGTTCTAAAGTGGTTGTCTCCTGACCTGCAGATACTGAAGTGTGCTGCTAGTGAGCTATACACTAATGAAGTTCAGAATGCCAATTACAAACTTGATAGCTTTTCCTTTAATGATGAGCAAATGTGTCTCATGTGAGGAGTTGGCAGGTTAGCATATGACAAACCTAGTCATATATTTTTTACTGAACATGGTTTCCTGCAAAGTGCTTACTCTCAAAATATTCTAATAAGTTTTAAATTACCATCAAAATGGAGGTTCTTATTTTAAAATTCTAGCATGGGTTTGTATCAACAATATAAAATATCTCTCTAGAGAAACATGTAAAATTTTCCTAAAGGAAATTTAATTAATTTGCTTAGATTTCATATCCACTCTTTTTACTCTAGGAACACTTGCCATAGCTTAAAATGCAAATATTAAACATTCTTTTTTTATTTTTTTGGTGGAATTACAGATTTGTCAAAGTGTCTTTATTTCTGGAACCCCAAAAGACAAACAATACAAATCAGAATGGAAATTGCTTCAATTTTCAGTCAGATTACAATCCTCCTCTTTCCTCAAACACTACAGAGGTACATTGTTTGAGAATCTCACCCTAAAGACAATTAAAATAAAATATCTGTTAGGAAGAAGGAGAAGGCAAATAATATATGGAGAAGTAATGAGTGAATTTCCTATGGCAATATCACTTGCAGAAAAGGGAAGCTGTGTTTGTGTCCAGCAATGTACTGATGATGGAAATTTAGCCCAGTCTGTCATTTAGACTGACCTTACAAATGTGTAGAGGTGCAACAAGAATACGATAAGAGAAAAATTTGCTTTTCCCACATGAGGATAAGTTGGTTAGTTTTTTGGAATAAAAGATCTTTAATTTCTTTCCTTTGGATAGAATTCATTTGAACTAACTCGTTGCATCTGACAATCAAAAATCTAAGTCTGAGGCAATCACTTACTTTTGTAATCAATAATGAGAAGTTCACACATCTGGAGAATGATTTGTCAACCCTATCTAAATCAATCTTAAAGTTGGAAGCATCAGCCCTGGTGGAGATACTTGTTTGCTTGAAGTAAGAAAAAAAGGTAAATTTATTTGAACCTAGTTGTTTAACTTACAGTTAATGGCATCTATGGTGCACACCAGGCCCAAATGCATATAGTCATGATTTCCATTTAAGAGGTGCAAATACTTTCTGCCTTCACCAATCAGTTCAAAACTAGTTTCTTTAAGCTATCAAATCAATTCACTGAGTTTAAAAATAAATTAGTGCCTGATAATCTCAACCTTTCAGATTAAAATTTTTGGTTCTCTAGTTCAAAGACATTAGATTTCAGGTGAAAATAAATTGCTTCCTTTGATACTTGAATTACTAGTCACCTAAATTATTTCTGCATAAAAATGGATATATTCCTGTGAAAGCAGGCTCTACCTATATGCCTTTTTAAATCTTGCATCTTTTTGCCAGTTTCAATTGATTGACCAGTCTTCAACGATGACTGGCAGAAGTAGCACCAGTGATTATATCATCAAGCTTAAGTTTAACAAGTGGTTGGAATAGACTGTGAGGATGTGTTTGCTAGAGCTTTACTTAAAGATTCACAGGGAACTGGCACATATACAAGAGGAATATTCAGCTGTTTCAAAAAGTGCTATAATATGGAAAGATACACTTATGGAAATACTTGTATTCATAATTCACTGAGCATAATTATAGACACTAGAAAGTTTGAAGAAACAGAGAATGCACTGTCCTAAACTTTGTGTAGTTCAATACTTTGCATGATTTAATACTTTTTAGTCATAGCAAAAAAAAGAACTTAAATTAGAGCTGGTTATTGTAGATTTAATAGTGTTGCCTGATAAAAGCTAAAATTATTAGATCTGGTCCCAAGTGTAGAGAATCAGGCAAATGTCTAATAACCCATACAGTGTACCTCCAAAATTATGGGAAACACCTCAGCTGTAGCTCATGATTATTAATTTCTTGAAGTGATACCAATATCTCGAAAGAAGATTTTTCTAAAAGACAAGGCTTCAGTTCATGACTGGAGCAGCAGTTCAAGGTCACATTTTCTGAAGTTTATTGGAGTTAGTCAGTGAAAAGGTTTTAACAGGTAACTCTTAGTTAATTCGATATTCCCCCTTTTCATGGATTGTATGCTATGATCTCAATTACGTTCAATTCACCTATAAAAATGCAACCTTGTACATCTGCTATTTTGCTACAATTAAGAAACAATTAAACTTTTTTTTTTTTTTAGCAATTTAAACAAGCACTAATAGAAAAAAACCCCACATGCTTACCATATGGACATTTTAGATCGTGTCTCTTGTGTGATTGTGTGTATTGTGTATTGCAGCAGTTATTCTCGCAGACTCCTTGTATTTAAAGCTGTCTGAACATCATCATTAGTCTAAGCATGGCTCAGAGCAGCAACGAGACTGTCCCATATGGCTTTGTCCCACAGAAGCAATCTTCTAACTGGGCTAACTGGAACACAAATAATATAAATACAGAAAGTTTCTACATGGTGTTCATCTGTACAACAGGAATATTTCCTAAGGGTGGGAAGTATTCATTAATACATTATCTTTTCTGACTCTTCTTGTGTAAGACTGTAGTAAGAGTACTCAAAAAAGCCTATTAAACTATAATGTTTTGAGAGTAATCTGTGTACTTTTTTGATGGATGTATTTCCAGTGGATATCTGCTGAATATTTTACAGCTTTTCTTTTTGGCTGGTCTTTTTTTTCTTCTTTTTTTTTTTTTCTTTTTTTTTTTTCTTCTTTTTTTTTTTTTTTTTTTTTTCCAGGAGGGAGACTATAAGTCTCATATTTTGTAGAAAACATCTAAAATCTGTTCTTACTGTTGCACTGTAATTCATCAATCTACTCAAGCACCAAATAAGTTTCCTACTCTGAGGAACATATAGGTGAAAACAAAAAAAAAATTAACTAGAAAAGATTGCATAAATAGCACAAGAATTCTCTCCTACTTTTGGAAAAAAGAATGCAGAAAGATTGACCTATAGATGATCCCTTAATCTTGTTCTTTGTCTAAGCTAATATGAACTTCATTTTACCTGAAATGACAAATGTAATGTAAATAAAGAAAAACAACTGCCAATGTCATAAGAAGTCAATGTTCTTAAAAAAAAAGGAACAGCCAATTTTTATATTGTTCAAGCTCATGAAATCAAATCATTACTGGACAAGTTCATAAACTATAAAATATTTAATGACCACATGCATTTCTTTAATAGGAGGGCTTTTTCTGGCAACCAGTCACTTTTCAGGGAGCTGGTAACTTTGAATCATTTAGAACTCTTCCCTACAAAAATGTGACTCTGAGCACTGAACTGTGAAAGCTCCATGTGTTACCATGGCTTGGCACCCATGGAGCCTAATGCTGGCTCAAGAACAACAGCAATATTTTTGCTGTGTTATTCATACAGGATGTCTCATGGTACTTTAAAATAAAGTAACAAAAATGAGAGTCTAAACAAACGGTCTGGCAAAAGCCCATCCAAAAGTATTGGATTTCATTCTACCCATATCATAAGGCAGAGGCTCTGATTTTTTATTGATGAAAGCCTTTGATTCTGGAAGTGTGGAGGTGCATAATGGGGAAGAAAATTTTCTTCTCAATTTATTTTAAAAATAAGAAATTGGACATTCCACAGACTTTGTTCTCTGTGGTGTCTGAGAAGGACTATAGAAAATTATGAATTCATGGATACTGAAACACTACAAGGCCCTTAGATAATGCAGGGGGAAAGATATATAAGCTGGAAATGCTTCAGGCAGCCATGGAGGAGACTCCTGTCCTGATGCAATATGCTGAACATTTTCAGTCTTAATAAAAGCTTTGTAATAGCAATTTGTATTCAGTGAAAATAACACATTGATCTTCTTATAAGTCTAGAAAAAGAGAGAGAAAAAAACCTGCTCAATATCACCGAGCCTGGTGTTTTAAACCTGCAAGTGTGAAAGAAAGAATAGGAGAGGGCAGCAATGAAGAGGGAGGCCTATTTTTTTGAAGGTACTTAGAGGAGGACTATTGTTCCAATTGTCCCTCAGTCCTTTAAAAATTATGGCAAAATTTCTGCTAGAATCAACTGAATTGTAAGTTAAAGGAAAAATATGTAATTTACAGTGGTTTTCAGATTTGTGACATACTAAAAGAACAAAAACTACAAACCTGTAAACTCACCACAAAATGAATTGTTGAATATGTGTAGGTTAGACACAAATGATATATTTATTGTATAAGTGATTGCATAATGCAGTCATATTGAAAATTTTCACTGGTACTGCATTTGTGGGACCAGACTTTCTACTGCTGTCAGTGATTGCCATTTTGCTGAAAACAAGATTGTTTTGCACATCAGATTAACTCAGAAGCCATTCCTAATAGCTTTTGGTTTTCTTGAGCATAGCATATATATATTTTCCTGTTGTGCAATGTGATCAGGTTGTTTGCAAGCTGGAGATGGAATGAGATTTGTTTGGGTAATTCCCAGCTAAAATGTGATCTCCTGGGGAATCACAGCCAAGAGTCATCATTTAAAGCAATACCTAAATTGTGCAAATTCATTCATGTGCAAAAACACTTATAGTTTTAAATAGCAAAAACTGTAATCAGCTTCTTGGTATATGTTTCCAACACACCACACACATGCAGAACCATGAAGAGCATTCTCCTAATTGCCTTAGTTATGTAAAAAACAATCCTTATTTTTCTTCACAGAAAATAAAGACTAGACCCCTTCAGTTTGAAAGAAGATAATTTATTCCATATACGGTGATGTAGATAACCTTCATTAACCTTGGATCTGTTAAATGCATGTCTAATAAGTATACATCTAATTGATTAATGAGATGAAATTTAGGAAGCAAAAACAAAATCACCTTTTGAAAGGTAGCAAAAATAACATAACAATGTAAAACAAGATAATTTTATTCTTATTTAGTCTTCTTTATTGCTCATTTTGTTAAGTCAATGCATCTGTTAGAGGGACGTGTAATTCCTAGTGTGTCCACATCCCTCCTCACCTATTCTTATCCTATAATCCTTGCTCCTCATTCCATTCTGCTGGAATTCTCTCATGCATCATTGTCCCAGTAAAATCCACAAAAGCTAGGTCAAGAACAGTTTTAAATTATTTTAGATTCTAATGAAGAAGAGAATAAACAACACTCTGGGGACTGAGAAACACTGTAACAAAATATTCAGGTCAATGAGTTCCTAAATTTCTATGGACCTAGGCAGCAACACTAAGTGACAAAGAACTTGCTTTATACAGATTTTGTATAGGCAGAATTCCTTCCTTTCTTTGTTCATAACACATTTCATAAGGGCATTAGTAGCCTTTTGTGGTCAGCAAATAACATTAGGAGAAAAAATCTGTGTCCATGAAACAATTCCTAGAGATCATGGATTTTTGTGGGTGAAGATACTGTGTACCTAAATGAAGCATGAAGTTGAAACTTCAAATTTATTTATGGATTTGTGTATTTGGACTATAACACAGAAAGAACGCTATAGTTCAAAGAAAGAATGCTATTTTAAAACTTGAGCAGCCAAATAGGTTAGGCTCTTTTGGGTGATGCTGATTTTACTCCAGCAGTGTCAATGCCTCTTGAGTAACAATTTCATTTCTAAATAGGCTACACAGAGTCTGTTGAGCTATTAAGGAACGAATGAATTCAGTAGTGTGGTTTAAAATTGACAGAGAAATACAGTGTGATTTTCAGCTCACAATGATATCTGTGGAATGTTATCTTAGAAAACTGCAGTATCCACTTAAATATGATGGTTCTGCTAATTGGCACCACATATTATGGAATCACAGAATCATCAGGGTTGGAAAAGACGTTTAAGATCATCAAGTCCAGCCACTGATGAGATCTTTGCTCTTCTCAAGTACAGAGCTACAGGGCATTGCTCTTCTAGCAGATGCTCCTACAGCCCATGCAGAAGACCACTGTGAGGCAGCTGTTCCCCTGCAGCCCATAGAGGCCCTCAGTGGAGCACAGATCCACATTCAGCCTGTGAGAAACCCTAGACAAGAGCAGGTGGATGTATGCTAAAAGAGGCTGAAACCTGTGGAAAGCTCATGCTATGGCAGGGTCCTGTCAGGAACAGCAGCCCATGAAGACAATAAGACACATCAGGAATTAGGGTATCTTTTCCTCCACTGTGTTTCTTTTGCTTAGTAAAAGAGTCCAACTTCAGTATTTTTTTGTATTTTAAATATCAATATTTAAAATATTTAGGTATTAAATTATTCAGTCCTTCACTATCATCTGCTGTTTCTCTGTATAAAAAAGAAGACAAATAACAACTAGTACTATCATTTTGTACATGGGATGAAACAATAGATCAGACCACTTTTTACTCAGTGAATGATACGTTTCTGAAGACATACCATTCATAAGGCAGCATCAGTTACTCCTGAATTTCTTCACACTGACATTGTAACCTTTATGAATGGTTGGGTCTTTGTGTTAATGATATAGGAAATTAACAGATGAAGTACAGTGGTGATGAGAGGTGCTACTTTGGATGGCTGCTCTTTTATGGTTTGATCCAAAATCCATTAGCATCAGGAACTTCTTTCATACTCAAAGGTCGACATGCTCCAAAGGTTTGTAAAAGTCGACTGAATTGTTAGGGCAGGTGTAGCTTTCAGGATATTATGAAGAATTTTAATAATTCCTAGTAAGAAATCTATAAAATTTTATCAAAAGCCTTAGATGACATTGATGACTATTATCTACAAAAATACATTTAAGATTTCTGAATTTCTGCTTCAAAATAATGTCAGAGATTTTTTAAACAATGCTTAGGAAAAAGTGATTTTATTTTTTTTTCTTAAAGCAATACAGCAACATGTTTAAAATTAATAAAATTGCAGTAAAAAAAAAAAACTTGAATATTTGCAATAAAGGTGTCAACCAACTGAAATAAAATATCACATTATATCTTTATTTTCTAAATTTTAATTTATGAATTTTACTTCAATTTCTGCCATAGATTTGTTCCTATGAACCATAAAACCAGGGCCAGAGAAAGATGAAGACAAATATAACAAGTGTCATTTACTGAAAATCTTATTTTTGCAAGATTTGCCCCCGCCCCATGCAGTCGGTTGCTTGGTTTAATTATTTATGTATGCATTTATTTATGTATTTATTTATTTGAAATTTCAAGTTCTAACATCCAAATATGAAAACAAATCTATATAATTTGCCTTTGGAATGGCAAGGAGCATGTGTAGTTTGAGTGTTTGTATGTGACTACAGAGGAATAGGGATACACAAAAATGTCTGGCTAAATTGCTAATTGTAGAAGCCTAAACTGATATTTTAAATCCCTTTAGTTAGGTTTGATTGGACACACAAATCACATGTTACGTGATTTGATCTTCATTGGCTGACTGCAGTTTTTTATAATTAAGTTTTCAGGGTACATGATTTTTAAAATGAATTTGTCATGACTATGCTTAATGTTCACTTAAAAATGTGTGTTTCTGGGAAAATTCCACTGATACATTTCTTTTTTAGAACAAGTATTAGAAAAATGGGAATTGGTGGTAGTGGGGGGGGAATCTTAATAAAGAGAATAAAATTCTGTTTTTATGGTTTTCCCTTGGATATTCATGGTCTGTGTTTTTTGAGGTATTTATCTATCACTACCTCAAGTCCTTATTTGTTTGAGCTACACAAGCAAGAGAATAAAATATGACACTGGACATCTATGAAAGCGCAGGAAATACACAGAATTCATCACAGTCTATTTAGGACTAGAAAGCTTCTCAGAGTGTATTATAATAGTAAAACTTGCCAGAAGAGTACAGAAATTGATCTGAAGTCCTTTTGGCTTTAACAGACTAAATGTGCTCATTGAAGTCATTTCAGTGTTCAAAAGGAACAGAGTTTAAGGAAAATTGTATTCTTTCTTAAAGATTGTTTAAGATAATTTCTTTACATTTTCTGGTTTAGTACAAATGTCTGGATACTGTGTTAATGATCTTCCTTAAGTTGATATAAATACATAAGTTGAAGTATTACTATACTTCTTGCTTTATGATGAAGTATTTTTTTATTTTTTTTTTTTTTAGCTAAAGCCAATTATATTTGTGGTGGCTTATCACAACAATTATGTGAAGCAGCAGGCCAGTCAGTAATGACTTTTTTGTTAGGGGAGTGCTAAGAACACTTCCAGCAGAGCTCCATTACCTGGATTACAATCACAGTTTTAAATTAGGTACCAATGCAAGTAATTTAGTTTTGTTTTTGTACTTAATTGGTCATTAACTTGCTCATGCCAATAATTCCATTTCTATGCCATTCAGTCATTAAATACTCCCTGCATCTATCTAGAAGCATTCCCTCCTGCAGAAGAAACAGGAGTTTGGGATAAAACATTTCTATATTTGCATGCTACCTTTATCTCTTCATGAACAAATTTGAATGATAAAACATTTATTTTTTCACCACTGTACCTGTGAGGTCATGAGGTCATTAACATAAGTCAATAGGAGCCTGGTAATTGCTATTTTGGACCAAGCAGTATTTGTCTGTTTTCCAGTATTTGTGTGTATTCTTGTTGCTGCCAGGGACTAAAACCACATGCTCCTAAAGAAGCTGAAATGAAGACTTCTGCAATAATTTTACTGAGAGGGGAGATTTCTTCACATTCTTCATGACTACCTTTTGTTTTATGTCCTGAAATAAGATAGTTTGTAACTTCTTGTTTTAAAGAAATAATTCTAATTCCATGCAAATGTAAATGCTCTCATTATCCATATAAATGTTTAATCCTTTTTAAAATTCTGCTAATCTTTTAGGCCTCAGTGATATTTTTGTGGCAATGAGCTCTCTAGGTTAATTATGCATGTGCAACAAAGTATATCCTTTTATCAGTTTTAAATTTAAATCCTGCCTATTTACTGCTGCACACAGGAAATTTATAAATCTATATTGTGCAATTTTCTGCTCCAGACATTTTCCTCAAGTGAGTATAAGCATGAATATAATGCCTAGAGGATGCCTTAATAGACTCTTCCCATCTCTAACTCCTCTCATCAGTGTGTTTCCTCATGAAACTAATTTTTGGATCAGTGAATTTGGTTTAGAGCTGTGTCCAAGGTAGAAAGTTAAGTTCAGACTCCTCCAAATGTCTTAGGAAACAAGTCAAAATTAATAAACTTTCTGTAGCAAAAACTAAACAGATTTTTGAAGCCATACTCAGAGCGGGCAATAACCAAGGATAAATAATGAAGAAAAACGTTATGTGCATATGCACATAAGCCACGAATTAGTGTGGTTTTCTTTCCCTCCATTGTGACTGGACTACAAATCATTTTTGAATCTAATCTAGCTTTTGAGCTAGGAAAGCTAGGTCAATTAGTTCAGGCAGTAAGTTCTAACAGTATTTACATGCAGAGGTCCAGCTGCTTCTCCCCAAGAGACATCTATCACATTTGTTAAATTTTAAATGCAAGTTCAGTTATATTCAGATATATGCTGTGTCCAAAGACCAAGGGGATTTCTAAAAACAAGTTTTATATAAAAGACACTGTTTTGAAGGATTATTAAACAACTGATTAAAATTAATGTTATGAGTTCCTCCTGCTGACTTTTTAACACCGGCCAAATAACATTTGAATGATTAAGTAATTCTTTATTTCTGCAGAATTCCCATTGATTTGAGAGTTTCTTACATAGTGACTTTGCAAGGTTATTTTCATTCACCCTAGTTCAAAGGAAAAGATGAGGAAGAAGAAAAAGATGAAGGGAGATTTTTAATAAGAATAGAGCAGCCAGCTCTTGAGATAACAGAAAGATGAAAGCAAGATATTCACGTACTGGAGTCTGAGAAGCAAGAAGAATGATAACATAACAGTTAACAGGACTATTCCATTAATGGGCTATGCAAAAACACTTGACCCAGTTTCTTGGAAGATAGAACCAGAGGTACAAGCCTGGAATCAATCAAGTGTCTTACTTGGGACCAAGTCCTGAGAAGCAAATGGACTGCTGCACAACTGTGGTGGGTTGACCTGGATGCCAAGTGGCCACCAAGACACTAGATAGCTTCCCTCCTCAGTAGTATGATGGGGAGGGAAAATAAGATGGAAAAAAAGCCTTATGAGTCAAGATACAGGCAGTTTAATAAAGCAAAACCAACAGCTGTGCAAATAAGACAAAGAAAACAGAAGTTTAATTCTCTATTTCCCAGGACTTGTGGGAACTTACTAAGGACTATATGTCCTTAGTACATATAGTGGTTGCTCTGGAAGACAGAGTAATAATTAATTCCCTTCCCTGCTTTCTTCTCCTTTCTCTGAGCTTTTTTCCTTTTACTGAACAGACATCATAGAGTGGAGAATATCCCTTTGGTCAGTTTGGGTCAGAGGTCCTGATTACATCCCCTCCTAAGATCTTGCCCACCCTCAGCCTGCTGGTGAAGGTGGAATGTTGGAGTGATGGTGCTGATGCTGTGCCAGCCCTGCTCAGCAGTAGCCAAACACCGGTGTATTGCCAACAGCTTTCTACCTACCAGTAACAAGCACAACACTGTGAGGGCTGCTCTGGGGAAAGTGAACTCCATCTCAGACAGACCCAATATAGCAACATTTCATGTCTGGCTATGGAAGGAGTAGGACTTTGCCAAGTGAAGAGGTGCTTTTGCTCTACATTTCTAGTACTTGAAATGTTCGTTCATATTGGTCTAAAGAAAAAGTAAGTTTAATGTTTTCTTTTTTATTTTCTTTTCAGTTTTAGTAACATAAGAAGATTTATAGAGTTTTAATCAGTATGACTGGAAATTGTTTGTTTAAACTGGTGACTTAGAAATATCCACAGACAAGGTGGTCTGGAGGTGAATGGAACAGAGAAGGCTGGAATTCATAGGTACCACTAAGGACTGCATAACTGTCAATTGTTTATTAAGGGAAAAAAAAAAACAAACCAGAAAAGCCACTCCTGTATATGCAGTGAAACTGGAGATTCAAAAAGTGTGCTTACATAATTAAGTAGTGCTGAAAAGACCTGAGAAATAATGAATAAGACTTTTAGTTGAAAAACATTACACTCAGAAACTCCTTTAAGAATTAATGTGGAGTCTAAGAGATGATGAAGAAAACAGAAGTTTGGTTGATAGAATCATAAAAAAGTAGAGATTGGAAAGGACCACTGCACTGTCTTCAGTCTTTGAGGTAGGACAGGATAATGAAGTTTAGGAAATAGGAGAAAAAGACAGAATGAGAACCTGGTAAAAGCAACTTCTAATGCTACAATTAATAATCATGTTGAGAGAAAAAATATTGCATAAGGGAATAAGGGAACAGTAGCAGATAGAGAGTGTAAGTAACAGAAAAGGGAAAAAGTGGAAAAGTACCTGAAGGTTTTCAACATTGTGTTCAGGTGACCAAGAAGACCAAGGACATCATGACTTGCATCAAAAATAGTCTGGCAGGGAGGATTATGGCAGAGATTGACTCCCTGTACTCGGCACTGGTAAGGCCACACCTCAAGCCCTGTGTCTTGTCCTAGGCCCCTCACTACAAGAAGGGCATTGAGGTGCTGGAGCAAGTCCAGAGAAGGGCAACAAAGCTGATGAAGGGTCTAGAGCACAAGTCTGATGAGAAGTAGCTGAGAGAGGTGGGATTGTTTAGTCTGGAGAAAAGGAGACTTGGGGAAGACCTTATCACTCTCTACAACTTCCTTAGAAGAGGTTGTAGCAAAGTGGGTGTTGGTTTCTTCTCCAAAGTAACAAGCAAAAGGACAAGCAGAAATGGCCCCAAGTTGTACCATTTTAGGAAGGTTAGGTTGGATAGAAGAAAAAATTTCATCTCTGTAAGAGTGGCCAGGCACTGGAATGGGCTGTCCAAGAAAGTGTTGGAGTCACCAGCCCTGCAGGTGTTTAAATGACACGTAGATGTAGCACTTAGGGACATGGTTTAATGATGGACTCGGAAGTGCTGCGTTAACAGTCGGAGCTGATGATCTTAGAGGTCTTTCCCAGTATAAATGGTTCTGTGTTTCTATATGGGGCACTTAGGGATATTAGTAGTGGACTTGACTGTGTTCAGTTAATATTTGGACTCCTTGATCTTGAAGATCTTTTCTAACACAAATTATTCTATCATTCATAGATATGAATATGATATATTAACATATTTTATGAAAAGGTCACTAGGAAGAAAGACAATACCACCATTGCAAAGATCCTCTGGAGTGATAATAAGACAGAGAGAGTGGTTGGCAAGAAAGCTTCATTTTTTGTTAATGTAATAAGTTCAGAAAAGTGAAAGGAAGAACTTGCAATGCTTATATATATTCTATAAAGGGGTAGTGGAATGGCAACCGAGCCTAGAACAGAGGACTGCATGTATGAAATGCATTACCTCATCAGACAGACAGAAACAAAAGAAAAATAATGAGAAGTAAATATAAATGAAATCACCAAATAATTTTACAAAGAAAGCAAATGTGTAAATAGAACTTGAGGAGTCAAAGATAATGTTGGAGAAATACCATAAAAACTGTTCTGCCAGAGGGAGAGAAGTTAATTGTCTATAAATGTTTCCTATCATGCCCTTGTCAATATATTAGAAAAAAAAAAAGTCCATTTAAAGTCAATAATAAGACTCGGATCACAAAACTGCATGTTTCTAGAAAAGTGGCATTCAAAATTTATATATATAGATATATATATATGATCTATAAAGTAGAACTATTAAAGTATTGAAGGAATTAATAGAATATCATATATTGAAAAGGTAGAAAACTGGAGTTTTAGTTCACCAATATTTGATGGGGAAACAGGGCAATTGTCAATAAGCATATGGAGATGAAATGAGGGAAATAATTAGTCAACAAGACAATTCTAGAATAAGAATTAAATGGAAGAGAATGTCAATTGATATAGTTAACATAAAAATAATATTATTAAAGACTATCATCTCACCAGTGACATCTCAGAATAAGCAATTATTGCTATTGTTATCATGCAAAAGAAACTATTCAACTTGGCTTAAATATTTGGGAGTTTGATTATGTTAGGTGATTTCTCCTTAAGAAATGTGGAGGCTTGATGAGGTGGGAGGTGTTAAGAAGTATTATTTGTTCAGAGTACAAGTTAGTGAGAAAATAAAAGTACAAAATGGCCAAGCTAACAATACACAAAATCAGTAGCCTAAAAACCTGTTGTCAGTCATCAGAAATTATAGTCAAAGTAATGAAAGAAAGGTCAAGAACACGGAAATAAATGTAATTTTAAGCAGGAAACTTGTAAAACATTTTTACTAAGTAATTTACATGATAATTGTGTGAAGGCAATTGACTCCAGTCAAAGACTCCATTCCAATTCACCAGCTGCACTTGGCTTACCTTAATGCCTAGAGGTGCTTCAGAGAAGACTCAATCACAACAAAGAAAGGTAATTTTATGAGTAAGGGGAAAAAACAGAAGATTTTTTTAAAATCATTAATGCAAATATTTCAAGACTATTTAAAATTTATGTGCAATTTCATTTGAAGAACTCCAGAAAAACGTCTTTATCTGAAGAAAAAGGATCCAAGATTAATTTGTATGCATTTTAGTTCTTCTTGCTTGAGCTAACATTTTGCAATTTTTAAGTCGAGGTGCACAGCATAACTTGAAAAATAATGAATTTAAAGACACATATTTCAGTTAGAGATATAAAAGGCAAAGAAAAACCAAACAACATTGTCCTTGCACTTACGGTTAGCTGGAAATGGACTTTGTATATGGTGAGCCATACATATTGATTTGTTGAATGGATGTTGCTTGGTATTCCAAAATAATGGTGATGCCGTTACTCTGTCAAAAGAGGAAACTACAAGGAGGGAGCATATTTTTAACAGGAAGTTAGTCAGTTTTCTCAGAGCCATAGCTTTGTGTTCCAGGGACACTAACCATTTCAGGACAGAGATCATTTTGCAAAAGCTGCCTTCCCTTATCCAGATACATATAATATGTGAGGTTACATGTGCAGCAAAAGGAGTGTTCACCTTTAAAGTGGGGAGATGACAGACAGTGACCATGCTGCAGAACATCTGTGAAGGAGAAAACCGGTAGATAAATATCTTATTTTCCAGATTTTGCTGAGGGAAGAGAGGGTAAGGACATGGAACAAGAGGGGGCTGAGGAGCTAAGCATCAGTGTGATGAACTACCACTATCTTTCAACACTATCAAGAGCTGACTCCATCTCATCAGGATATCATTCTTTTGCAAGTGTTGGTTTATTTTAGGTGATGCAATACCCCATATTTTCATATCTTCAAATACCGAATTACTATTTCTGAAATTTAACAAGATCATCAAAAGTGATCCAGGAGAATAATTTGTTTGTTGAATACTTTCAAATCGGAATCAAGTAATTGCAGCAACCACTGCCCTTAAATTTACAATATTTTTCACTTTACCAAGAAAGGGCTGAAGAGTCAGTCAAATAAATGATGTCCATTTTTTTTTTTTTTTTTTTTTTAATTGAAAAACTGAATAATAGATGCTGCTCTGAGGACCATTTTTCATAACTAGCAGCTTACAAGATAAAGTAGGTTTTTCAAGTAGTCCCCAAGGGAAAATGGAATTCTGTGGACAAACTTGCATATTCTGTAAAAGTTGCAGTCCATCCATTGGTTTTAGAAACTTCCTTAATATTTGTGAACTCCTATAACTACTAAATATCATTAGTGCCTAATAATCAGAGTAATGTTTAACTCTGTCAGAGAAATATGTGAAAAGAATAGATTTAAAGTAAAAGGCTCAATCTTTCACAGAATATTGTGAAAGACTCTTGCCAAAGTTTTGTTGTTCTTTCAAAAACGTATGACTCCTAGGCTAGGGTTTGATACTGCTTTTTGGAATTCCTCTTCTGGCACAATCAGAAATGTCTCCAGCAGTGTGACAGGACTCCGACATTAAATGTTTGTGTAAACGTGAATTGGCTGAAAGGAGGGTAAAATAATCCACCTCAGTCCCCTAAACACACTGAACCAATTTGCACATGTGTAAACTGAGGAAACTGGATATGTCATTTAAATGTCTATCCTTTTTTTTTCTTATCTCATAGCATTTTTTCCCTAAAAAATTGACATAAAATTGAAATGTCAGTAGCTGTTATTATATTAATTCTCTGGGAACACAGCATCATAGTTTCAGCTGGTGTGGATCTGCTGAAGCCAGTAGAGCTTTTATTATTGTTTATCATTGTCAGTGCAGAACAGCTGAGGCTGTGTAAAAGGTGGACTAATTGCCACTTAGGGGTATGTCAGGAGAGAACTGGGACCGTACAGCCAATCCATCTGTCACAGAGCACTTGAGTAAAGGTTAAACTCATGGTTCGACAACCTCTAGTTTGTACTAGCAGAAATCTGTACTGGCATAAATGTTGAATTATATTTTTATGTGTGTGTAAGCTAGTAATACAGAATCTATGTACACCTTAGATTGGTTGCACAGTTTATTTAGGGTCTCCAAAGACAAGCATACATCTTCATATGAACAATGAAATTATTTTAATCAGTGAACAAAATCAAAGGCCGAGCCTTTGAAAATAAACTATACACCTAATAGCACTTTGAAGTGATTTGCCACGTCATAGTTCAAAGAATATAAAGACAGATGCATGCTGTAACATCTAGACTATTAATGAAAAGCGACTGATTACCTTGATGCCATTGCTTTTTCTTTTTCTTCATGTTCCGTCATTATGTTATTCTAACTTCTTTCTCCCAGTTTAGAACACAACTAGATTAAGTTTTTAGATAAAGTATTCTATCTTTTACAAAAAAATAAAATTACTTGAGAATATTTATCTTTGTGTTTATCTTACATATGCTCTGCACCTATAATTAGAGTTTTGAAAAGCTAACCTTTTTAATAATAAATACAGTATGTCAAGGAAATGACATATGATTCAGCTTAAAGATAATGAATAATTATGAATGATACTAATGATCCCTTAATGTTAATGTCATTCTGCTAATTTAATATGGCAATTAATTTTGCACATGAAACACATGCAGGTGCTTTGAGTAATTTTTAAAAAATCTTAATTTCTTAACTCTCTTGATAGTTTTGCAAATTTAAAATGAATATTGAATAACTTTCATAGTAATTTTTAGTTTAATATATTATCACCACAACAACCACTTAACAGTTAGCAAACAGTCTCATATTAATACTATTTATGGTTATACACATTAATTATATTTAGGATGATTTCTGTGGGTAAACTTACTCCACTGATGGTCTTAAATTAACAAAATCATAACGCGGCTCATTTCCTACATAAATTATGTGTCATGATTTGCTATATTTGTGAAAATATTGACTTTGAGGACTTGGCAAACATCTTGAGGACCCATCATCAGTGTCGTTTTCGAACTGAAAATGGGTACTGATAGATTAGCTGCTTTATGTGGAAATGTATCTCATGCAGCAGCTTCTTGGGCAGTATTATGCTCTTGCTCAAATCAAGGTCAAATAGGCTATTGTCTGTATCTGAGATTAATAACAGGAGTTTACAATAGTAGCGTTCTTTACGCCACCTAAAGAAAAAGAAGTGTACAACTCCAACTTTAACTGAACTTAGAAAAAGTAATTGTTGTAAAAGCTAGTTAGATACCATCTACCACTGTTGCATTCAAAAGGGTAGACAAAGCTCTCTACGCATTTACTGTCATATGTTAAAGAGCAGTTACTAAGTGTGTCATGTTTGGTCAAATAAAGTATGCCTGCTGCTACACTACATAATAGATATGCCCCACCTGTACATACTCAGTCTTTTGGGGTAATGCTGCTGCACAGATATTAACAAGAAACAATATTGCCTTCAGCGATAAGATGCCTTTTCCAGGTGACTTGAGAAATCACTCTTTCTACATGCCGTCTTACCTATCCAGTATATCCAAACCAGCATTAGATACTTTAGACTAGATAGTTATCTGGATTAAGATAGATAAAAAACATTATACATTCATGATGGATTAAGAGTCTCTTTGCCGTTCATTATATATACTTTATTGTTCAGTAGTCATCAATTTACTCACCTGTCATTGGGAATATTCTTTATCCAAAACCTACTGTGACATTTCATTTGTCATCAAATCCTTTCTACATCACCCCAACAAAACCTTTTAGTATAGTTGAACTGAGACTAACAAGAGTTGTAAAGTGCTATAGTAAGGCTCTAAAAACAGGAATAGATTTCTCTCCATTATAAGATATCTCTTCCTTTTACCCCCTGCATTATATCTCATCTTGGAATTCTTTTTAGGGAAGCAAGAAAAGCTGTTTATTTTGTCTAGCTTCCCTAGAAATTGTCCCTCATCCTACACAGGTGTCTATAACACATATATCAATTTTTCTTCCAAGTGCATATCCTTTATCTTCACTGACTGTAGGGGATATACATGATTTACCAACACTATTTTTGATATCTAAAGTTACCTAGAAAAATTTCAATCATGTTATTGATCTAGCCACTATGGTACATCTATCTGAGAATTCATAAAATATTGTCCATGAATATATTTATTGATTTAAATATATTAATGCAATTTATTATAGCATTTATTAAATGTCATGACATTGATTTCAACTTTGTAATGTAAAGGATCAGGCTATGTTTTAGAATTTTTAATAGAGAAATTGATCCTAAAAACAGCGATGATCTTAGTCATCCTTGTGCCTTGGATATCTTTAAAAAAAGATTCCTTAACTGACAGAAAGAAGAAGAATTGAATTCTGTTCTACCTTGTTTATGTTCAACAGCTTGATTATAGGCTTAAAATCAAAGGGAGACTTGAATGTGATTTTCATATTTATGTTTGTGCTTGACATTGCATTTTGTTATAGAAGTCACTGTGAAAGAAGCAATAGGGAATAGCACAACAAAAAGCTAAAGTCATTCTCCTGACTCTAAATTATTCAAGCAACCTAAGGCTGCAAAGCTTTTTTCTTTTGTTAATGTGAAAGAACAATTATGCAATGCTGTTGTAATATAGGCTTTATCAAATATGTTTTCAAAATTAAATATCTGAATGCTGGCCCCAAGAGTTAAAAACAGCTTAAAATCTTAGCAGATTTTGGACCATGCAAGTTGTCCAAAGTTCTTTACTTTTCAGATTGTAAAATTTCTTCACTTTTGAGACTGAATTTTAATGGTGACATTTTCATTTTGCATAGATATGAAAAATCTCATACATATAATAAAAATACATGAAATAATTTCCCATAGTGCAGAGACTATAATTTAATTTACTGAACTTCAGGCAAATGGCTTAAGGAAAAAAAAAATTCAAGAGGGCTGACACAGCTTTGTCTTCAAACCTAATTATTGGCCTATTATATATTAAGAGAACATAATTATGAGTTGCATATCATGTGGTCATATCGCAATGTCTAGCACTGAGACATCATCTGCATTGCATGTGATAATGCCCTTTTACATTTTATCTATAAAAGCTAAAGGAGAATCAAAATGCAAAAAAGGAAAAGAAGCCCACATCTCTGGACTTAGAGCAGTAGTCTTTTGTTCATGTCATGTGCAAGCAATCAAGTATTCAGTACAATGAACAGAAATTTGGTGGAACACCTTAATCTCCATCAGAATTTGATTTAAATACAGTTTTATGATTTTCTTCATGAAAATGAGGTAATAAAAGGTAAATCAAAGCATTTAAATCTTCCACAAGTGCAATATTAATCCTTGTTTAGTCTCGTGCTTGACAGGAACATATGTGTTTAGCTACTATAGGACTGTGATAAACTTAGAGGGACTGGACATGCTTGAGATTCCTGCCCTTCTGGGTGAAAGATTAAAGTACAGTGATAAAACACTCATGGGTGAATCCCTGAAGTACAGATGAAGATAGCAGGTCTGGTGATCCTCTAGCATGGACTGAGTTCTGCAGTGCCTGCATTGTATTTTTGTGCTTCTGCATAGATGCTTGGCATCCAATGCTTGTTGAGGTAACAAAAAATAAATTTACTCCTTGCATTTAATTTGTGGTTTTGTGGTTGTTTCTGTGTCCTGCCTGACACTGGAGAGTGTCTCAAAACCCTTTTTCTGCTATGCGGTAGTGTATCCCCTGGAAGACATATACATGAACGAGGAATCCCCAGAGTGATTTTTTGATTGGCTGTTATTAAAGACAGTTTACACCAGAGATGCATGTCTTTAGGTTGATTTCATTCCAATTAACTTAGACATCTGACACTAAGTCTGTATTGTAGTTAACAAAACTCTCTTTATTTTAATGGAAAGAAGCAGACCTTTTAGGAGGTTGTAATAATCCATTTTTAGAGACAGTCAAGGCAACATGAGTCATCTTAACTTAGTGCCTGTATTGATAGTTTAACCAAAAGTGAGTGTAAACCAGATAATTATCCCCTGGTTCTCTACAGGTATTGAGGTAAAAAACCTATATTAGGTGTTTAGCCGTCTGAACAACTGTCCTTGTTTGTCTTACTGTTTATCTTGGTATCAATAAGTACTTAATTACTTTTGATGATGTGTTACAGATTCAGAGAAATCCGTTCAGAAGAAAAGAACAGTTCAGAACAAAACCCCTCGCACTGCCTCCTTGCATATGGGTTAGAACTCTCTCCTTAGAAAACAAAAGTGATTAGGGGTCTTCTGCAGATGGTATTTAACTCTCATTTTGACACATCTTGAGGAAAAACCATGAACTTGGACATTTAAGTAACATACAAGCCTGACATTTTTTACCTTCTTAATGTTTCTTTTTTTGTGTGTCTACAGGTTCTAGGTAAATAGATTTTAAGATACTATGGACAGGAGCTTTGGGCCCTAAGTATGATTGAGTTACATGTGAGCAATTTAGGTACTGCCAGAGAGCAAATGAATAATTCAAGTTATAGGCCCTGTACCACACTTCCAAGGATATTATTTGAGGAACCATTTCTCTCCCTAGCACCTTAAGCTTTCCTATTTTGAGAAACCCATAAATTTTAAAGGTTTAACACATTTTACTACAGAAATACATTTAGCAGATAATTATATACTATTTGGCAAGAATTTGCACTCTGAAGCTGCACTATCAGGACAACATGCTTTCATTTGGTTTAATCGCATCACTGCTACTACAAAAGGTCAGAAGGGAGCAAAACATCTCTTCTATTGCTCCACATTCCTGACACATTTGTCCATTAAAAAGCCAGCATGCTGGAGAATTTTGTTTTTCTGTTATGGAATAGACCTGTTAAATTACAGAGATTAAAGTGAAAATAAAATATTTTCTCCAGAGCATCTCAGTGTACATGGATTTCTTCTCATTAATTTGATAAAGAAAGTAATGAAACAGTTAAGGGTCTTAATTAGGGCATTTTGTTGTTGTGGTGGTGGTTTTGTGGGGTTTTTTTTTGGGTTTTTGTGATGTAGTTACATCTATTTTCTAGACTTTTGCTGTTTAGATGGCATTTTCAAACCTCATTAAAAATATATCCTCAGTTTCCATAGTTTGGTCATATTCAATGTATTTAATATAGATATAGCTATCAATAATTAGCTGTGAAAAGCACAATAAAATTAGAAAGTACCATACAATTACAAAAGGCAATGAAAGCTAGAAGAGCTTTTTAAAATTCCAGAGAATAGTATATCCAACATTTTAATACTAATTACATTCTTCTGGTTTCACATTTTAGATCTTAACGGTATGTATATGTACAGACAGTAGTTCTGCAATGTTTGTGACATGTTATAACCTTGTATGACATCTCTTTCTTTCCCAGCATTTGTCTTAGAATAACTTAATGAAAAGCTTACAGATGACACAGCCTGAGATAGTTTATCAAATTACTTTCAGAAACAGGTCAAGATGTCCTGGAATACAAAGCCCATCACATTTCTATGCCTTGGTATATACATACATACATACATACATATATATATATATATAAGTGTATATATATATATATATATATATTTATATTTATAAAACTTATATTTATGAAATTATATATATATGCAAAAGTTATTAAAATATACATACATATGCACACACACATATACATATATGCATGTGTATATATATATGTATATACACACAACTGTTTATTTGGTTCTTCACCTGTTTTAAATGAATATTACTTCATTGAAGCATCATTATTTCAGATGAGTAAATTACTATATTTGAGGAAACTTTTATGTCACCTCAGAGGAAAGAAATAATTTACATACACATTCTGGAACATTATACAAGGGAGAAACTGACACTGTGAGTAAAGACCGCCCTACAAAACGAGGTTTCAGCTTCAGATGCCTGTTTGCATAAGAAGGGGGCTTGAGTTCTTTTGGAAACCCTGGTCAATTTAGATAATATGGCTAAGGATATATGGTTTCAGTTTCTTAGGAATTTATCATTTTCCCTTTGGTTTATATGTACTTGGAATATGGTGAATGTCTATGCCTGGTTTTATTGGATATTGTCTCTGCAGCTACTGGCTTCATTGTATAATTTTAACTTTATTTTCTGGTTAGTATAAAAACATCAGAGAAGACATTTGATTATTTCTTTATATAGAGATGTGTTCACTATCAGTAGCTAGAATTTACAGACAAATATGAAGTATAATTTCAATAAAGAATTTTTATTGCTTTTTCCTTTGCCAAATGGTTGTAGCTGAACAAAATACATGTAGCATATGAAATACACTCCTCAGTGATATTAGACTTCAAACTACCTCATGATTTGGAGAACAAATCCCAGCACACTACTGTTTCATTGAAAGAAAACCAGATCTTTCTTTGGATATTTTAGCAATCATACATTGAAAATATGCACTTTGCACCTTAGCAAATCAATCATTCTAGGGCTTATAGTGGAGATGAAAAGGAAGGAATTTAGACATAGTTAAAGAGTGAATGTAAAGCACATAGCTTGCCTTGCATAAAAATTATGGGAGAGAATACTGTTCTCGCTGTAATAATAGTACATCTTGAAAAATGGCTTATAAAATTATCTAGGTCTTTGTTACTGACCATTTCTTTCAAGGAGATGCATTTTAAATAGTTTTACTTGATTAGACTTGTCACAGAGTTTTTTACATTTTCTTGAATGCAGTCTTTAATTCAAAATAGCAAGATCCTTCTGTACACTACTGAAAGAGATGTGCCACTAACCTGGCACTCTGATGTATAAATGAGACTCAATGAACAACAGTAAAGTTTGTGTGATATCTGTAGTATATATGTGGGCAGAAGACAGTTACATAAGATCATTTGGAAATGCAATATTAGTAAAATGCAGGCATAAACTGAGGTAGCTTTGTCGCTACTTTTGTCTCTGATAAATAAGACAATAAAAAATGAATAACACAATTGAACAGGGTTACATTCAGATCTGCAGCTGTTACATCTCCCATGAGTGTTCTACACCTCATGCATGCCTCAAAAAGCACATGAAGCTGGTTTCAATGGCTCCTTAGGCTCATGCCCACTCTTCTTCACTAGAAAAACTGGAATACTCTTTGATAATCTGGTCAACAAATTTTGCCTGTCATCTGTAAAGCTGTGGACTCACTCAACAAGCTTCTTACATGGGCTTAGTTTTTTTTAATACCCTGAGGCAAGTGCACAGGAAGAACATGACAACATTCTCAAGAGTCTAAACAACAAATTTTTACTGTCAAACTTTAGAAAATAATGGTACTTGCCAAATGTTAAAGCAACATTCAATTGAAAGAAAGCATTTTACATTGACTTAGCAAATTCTAACCCACCCAAGTTTAAGTTATCCAGATTTTGAGAGGTGGAAATTAGGAGGAGAAAGAATGAGAGAGAGAGAGGGGGAGGGGGAGGCAGAGAGACTAATAATCACTGCTTGAATTCCAGCACTATCCTAGCTACTGTAAAATAAAGACGATGTACTGTGCCAATGTATGCCTTTGTGCAACTGCTTTTATCTGTTTTGGTCTCCTGGGGCCCTCCAGGTGGACCTTCTGGTATGCTGGTGGCTGAAAACCATTCTGGGCTGGACTAGAGTGTCCAAGAGTGGGCTGTGGAGCAGTGCACCATGCCACTTTTTGCAGAGCTTGTCCTGGCCCACACACACTTCAGTTGTTTTGAGATAGTAATAATATTTGCCATCTTTCACACGAACTTTTATAATGTCTATGCATGCTCCCTCTTCCCTTATTGTATTTTTCATGGTCATGTTAGAAATTTATTCTCCTTTTTCTTCTCTACATTTTGTCTTTTGTATCTGAATCTGCAGTTAATGTGAAATTGTGCTGTGTAAAAACTATGTTTTACCTATCAGTGTAGACTTTAAACCCTTTGACTTTTTGAAATGAGTATTTTTTGTCCAACATCCATTATGTGTCTAATGACTTATCAGTATGATGTTATAGGCTTCAGAATTGGACTTTGCAGAATCACTTAATGTCTGAAATAGAGTATTATTTTCAGAAAAAAAAAAAATTGGTCAGTTTTCTCTTTAGTCTTTGGTAGTTTTCTTCTTTAATTAAATCAGAGCACTAGGGGTCCCTTAATATGTGGTACCACTTTGATTTTTCTCATCTCTAGACCAGGTCACCAAATATCCCCTTTTTTTATTAGGGAATGAACAAAAACTTCTGAGGCAGTCACACAAGTACCAACCCATGTGAAATCCCACTCCACTCCCATTTTCCTCCACTTGTCAGTGTCAAATATCAGGCTAATATCTATGGGTTGGGTAGCTCTTAATCCATTTAACATGCCACATGGGGTTAAGATCATAGTGATCATATTTACTTGTCAGTGAGTAACATTCTTTGCAGAATCCAAAATTAATGGCATTTTGCATACCACATCTGAAATCCTTTTAAGAAAGACAAAAAGTCACCAATATTCAGTAGCATAAATTAAAAGTCTTTAATTCTTTATTAGTTAAATATTATATGGCTTTAATTCTTTATTAGTTAAATATTAGCCATTTGACAGCTAATATTGTTTCTTTTTTAAAGGTTATCCTGTTTCTTTTTTAAACTGTTAATCCAGCATTAGCTTTTTGCTCATTCTGTGATTTCCCTAGCACTGTAACACTAAATAAAAACCAATGTTAGTGAATCAGTGTGCTACTCAGACACCATTTTCAGAATCCTTTCAGATAGGTTACAAAAATTGCTGGTTTCGGAGGTACTGTTAGAGCTTTTCTTGACTTACTGAATATCTTGAAATCAAAAGCTTCTTTATCAATGACATAAAACAAAATAGACAAAGAAATTTGCATTTTTAGACATCAAATGAGCATTAGAAATCATAGCAACAGTAGTGAAGTTCATCAAACGCATTGTCTTCAACACTTTCTAGATAATATTTGAAAACTGAGCTTTTATTCTCCTGCTCTTATTTTAACTCAGCTCTTCACTTCATATTGCTATAAAACCACTTCATATCTACTATAATAATATAAAAGTTCAAGTGTGACAGTTTTTATGCTAAGATAAAGCAATTTAATTAAAAGAAATATGTGGTGCAAGGTTTTTAAACCCATCTTGACATATTTAGATACAGAAAAAAATTGTGCCTCCAAAATACTCAATTCCTAAAGCAAACTGCAAGAACTTGGTGAATTATACAAATCTTAGTACTGTTTTGAGTATATTCTTGCTAAATCCAAAACATATAAAGGTTCTTTTCATGCCTTAAAGCAGAATTTGAGCTAATTATTATTTAAATAAAAATATTTCATGCTATTCATTAAGACTATGTTCAGTTCTACAACCTTTAATAAGAATGGCTTTACACAACATACCCTTTAACATGACTTCTTGTTTTGGAATATTCCTTCCTCTTTTAAAGTATTATTAATTGTTCATCATGGGAAAATCACACATTTATTATAATAGGAAAATACTTCATTTTTTTTTCTGTTAATTTCTTGGTAGGAATTAATATCCCTATTTTCCAAATGGGAGGCATAATCTATAGTCTGATGTCCTACACATCTAAAGGAACTTGGCAAAGTTTTCACATTCAAGACATGATTGAAGAAGCTGTATATTATGTCACCAACTTTATAGTAGGTAAAGATCAATGATGCTGTATAATGTCAGCCAAGTATTTTCACTGAGTGACAGGTGACAACAGAAGAATAACAAAAAAATATCTTGGCAAATACACAGTAATTAAATACGTGGCAAAACTCCAAATTGCTACCTTTGTAGGCAGTGTGATTAGTTAGGTATGTATTGTGAATATTTTGTGAAAGTGAAAATTAAAAGATTAAATTGTGGCTCAATTGAATTTTCTGAGTAATAAGCAATTAAGCTGATTATCAATAAATATCCTGGCCCTATTTGGCATATGATATGTTACATAATGTGAATGGGTTTGGTCCAACATGTCATATGTTACGGATTGCATGTATGACACTTACTTTCTTCTCTGCATAAACCCTTTGCCATAACTAAATAGAAAGCATTGTTTACCAAGCATTATTATAATTTCCTTTTTAAATAAATAAAGGGAAAAAAATAGATGAGGGTGGGGAGAAAGAAGAAATTAAAAAGAAAAATATTATTCCCCCTTCCAAACTTGATGCAGCATGCCTGGCAGCAAAGCTAAGGGTTAAAGATATGGCAAGTGAAATTTTATTTAAAATATGACAATTAATACAGTGTAAATATCACTGAGAATGTTAAGATACCCTAGTATTTCACAAAATATCACCTAGAGAACTAATACTAAGAAGGAACTCTAGTAAAGTTAATTAAGACAGTGATAGGTAGTCATCTATTCTATTTTAACACATAATTTGATGAATGGCTCCCAAATTATAAATCAGTAGGGAAATCTAGTTTCACTGAAAAATCTATGCTGAATTGACTAAGGGGAAAATTCACACTTTTACTAGTTAGGCAGGTGTGATGCCTTGAGAAAGCTGACCTAGAACAGAGGCTAGACAGAATTAAGAATAAAGTAGGTATTTATTGAAAGGCCTTAAAAGATACACCTTGGGCAGTACAAGAGCCTGGCCAGGGCTACACCCAAGACAGACCCAAAATGAACACAAAATGGACAAATGGTCACAAGGTCTCACATTTTTATAAATTTTGGTCTATCTGCATGTCAGGGTCAATTGTCCAATCACAGCTTCAGGTTATGAAGTCACATCCTTCTTCTCTCTTCAGTCCACCATTGTTTATGGTCCTGAAACTTGTAACAATTGTCCTTTGTATCAAGCTGGAAAAGGAATTGTTTTGTCTACCTACTCTGTGAAGAGAGCTCACTAACACTTTATATGAAGCTCAAAACTACACACCTAGGGAGCACAGAATATGAGAAACACGAAAGCTAAAACTTCAGGCATCAAGTGTTTAAAATATTTGATTTCTAGGAAATAGAAGACACAGACTCAGCTGTGTTATCCAGTCTGTTTCCGAAAATGGATTAGATTTGAGGCTGTCCATACCGTAATTGAAGGTTTTGTTTGTTTGTTTGTTTGGGTTTTTTGTTTTTGTTTTTGTTTTGTGCTGTTTTTGTACAAAAATTAAGGACAAAAAAACAAGGACACTTTCAACTAGACCAGGTTACTCAGGAGCTCCCCCAGTCCAACCTTGAACATTTCCAGGGATGGGGCATCCACAGCTTCTCTGAGCAACCTGTTGCACTGGATGATGCAGTTGAAGAATACACTCTATTTTAGTGCCTATAATGCCTAAAAATTATTTTGTGGGCAATATGTGGGCAATATGCCTGAAGATAGCGTTCTATCACTTGAAATGCTAACCAAGACATGGGAATACCTAGAATGTGATATCAGGACATTTTAGCAAATATCCCCTTCTGGATGTGTTCAAGAGGTGTTTGGATCTGTTGCTGGGTGATACAGAATGGTGATTTTGGTGTTCCACTGGATTGTTGAACTGAATAATCTTGAAGGTTTCTTCCAGCCATGATGATTCTATGATTCTATGGTTCTATGATTCTGGGATCTTCCCACCTGAATAGTGATCCAAGAAAAGGGATAAAAATCTAAGGAGTACAGTATGACAACTTTTCCTGCATCATTATTAATATTAAACCTTTTCTGCATAAATGTCTTCTTCTGTAATAATTACTTTTGATTAAAAATAGTTATTGATCAAGACAAGTCCACATGGTCTGGGCCTGACAGAAGTTGAGCCTAATTGACCAACACTTGTGGACTGATCTGATAATACAGAATAATGAAGAACTGGCTATCCTTCCATGAAAGACTGGTAACTGCATTGCAAGTTGAAGAGCTTGAAGCAATCAGTGTGCTGGTAGTTCTGACTTGCATGTACCAGACACAAAATAAATTACCCATCTAAAATCTATGAATATTGTCAAATAACCCTAGTGCAAACATGTTTCAGATGCTGACTCAACACCAGTCAGTCTTCTTCAAGAACAGATATCTAAAAGCATATATTATTTTATTTCAGTTTGGCAAAGTGCTGAAGTGACGGGTTATTTAGTCTGCATTTTCCCAGATACGGCTGTTAAATAATTTTTTAGAAAGTTGTTTGCCTTGGTAATCCCAGCACACTCTACTGAGGCAGACAAGCACAATCACATTTTCACAACTTTATACGACTGAAGCCACCAGATATATTGCAATGAGACTCCCGCCATAAAATACGGGGGAAAACTGCCTTGTGTTCTTTGTATGAAGAAATAAGAATACCCATAAACATCTTGAAATAACAGATTAAAAAAAATAGATTACCTTATAAAATATTCATGCAGTTCTTTCATGGTAAGACAAGTCAGTGATTTGCAGAAATTAAAAGGAATTCATATTCCTGAATAATAAAAAAAGGACAAACCTAGACATTTACTCTATAAATGCTTCAAAGTAAAAAACTGCATCACTCTCCCTTCAGAAAACTGCTCTGGGCAATATGGTAGTGAACTGATCTGGAGGCCAAAAGTAGTAGTCCTTTATTCATGGTGTCATAGGAAATAGGAGAACTTAGGCTAAGCTTGTACATCCATGTCTTTCATGTTGTAAATCCAGTAGCTTATTACACTAATACATGAATCTGAAAATGGAAAATCTGCTAGAATTATAAAGAAGAAAAAGTATAACTTGAAATTAAATGATGCGTAGCTTCTGAGCAAAACTTAACTACTTATATAAAGAAGAGAAAAAAAAATGCAGTATCTGGCACTGTTTTAGGAATGAAAATTTCTAATAAGTTTATTAATAGTAGTGATAAAAAAAAGTGTGAAGATCTTTTAACTCTCTTCTGTTACTTTATTCTAGTGTCAATAAGAAGTGGCCTTGGTCTAGAAAAGCTTTCATTTTTTTTTCCAAAATCAGGATTTAATAGTGTCTTCTAGATGCAGAATAGAGCTGAGTATGAAGAAAGGCACCTAACAGTAGAAAAGGAAAGAGCAGAAGGTCCACTCACACTCTCTCTGAAACTAATCTGTAAAGTGTTTGTATTTTAGTTCTATTTGTTTGAACATTAAAGAAAATATGGTCATGTCAAAATTTTGCTAAGTATCACATCATGAGTCATATTAATAGCTTCAATTTTTCCAGCTTTAAGACAAAGGGAGGAATTATAGCACTTCTTTGGAAGATCCATGTGAGGATCATCCTGGTTAGATTAACATGCTATCTGTGGCTTGTTGACAAAGCTAAAACATTTTTAAAGTATCAAAGCCTTTTAGATTTCTTGTATTATGTTGGTTTGGTCCTTCAGATTGACATAAGTGGATGGAACAGTTAATGGAAAAGCCCAGGAAGCCTACAGTATGAGTACATTATGAATATATATATAAATAAATTCATATATATATATATAGTGTGTGTGTGTATATATATAGTATGACTATAGTATGGACTGCATTATAGGCAGTTCATATATGAATATTTGAGACCGGGTTTTTATGTCTGTGTTTGTGCATATCTATACATTTACTGGTCTTCACAGTTCTATGAATTTTGTCCAATTCCTTAATAACTTTTTTAATAAGGCCTTTTAATAAAATATATGCAATGTATTTTCCAATTAGTTTAATAGTAGCTTTAAATATTCTTCTATTAACTGATCCTCCAATCAGCCTACTTCAGTGTGTTGACTTTTCCTCTTTACAATTTTTTAAAATTATTTTTTACAATAATGGAAAATGAAGTGTTGAAAGTTGGGGCCATTGCTTAAATATTAAATAACTTTTTTTGATTTTAACAAAGAAAATGTCATAAGATTAGACAGACTACTCCATCATCCAAAATCACTTGATTTATACTTTTTTTCATTTATTTATGTCATGGATGAGGTACAAACGATACCTCAGCATCCTTTTAAGGAAAGGCCATTTTTTCTTCATAGTTTCTTTACTGGACATTTACTTTGTTAAGTAAACTTTCCCTAATGAAAGGAAGTGAGAAAAAATTAAAATATAAGAGGGAAATACAAAATATGTTCTACTGTAGTCTTGTTAACCAAATAATGGACAAAAAACGTAGGTGATCATGATAAACTCTCATTTTATCTAGTGACATGCATTCAGGAAAAACAATGTGTAAAATCTAAACACGTTTTAAAGCCTTTTCTTTTTAATAGACTACCGTTTATGAAAGAACATCATAGTGTTTCTGTGGATATCAGAATTTTTTCCCTGCCTTAGAATTGTGAATTTTTACAGAAAAGAGCTGAAGGATATCCTTACATCGTTTTGTTCATGTCTTCAAAACTACTTTAGATTAAAGACTCATCTGGTCTCCAATGCACAGAAACCACTAGTGGAGAATGCCCGAGAATCCACTGCATGAACTTAATAAATATTTTCTTAGACATTATAGTGGTTTATGCCTCAGATATTCCCTAGGCCAGAGGAGATGTCCTTGGATGTATCTTTCAGCAGATTTTTCATGAATGAAGTTTTTTAAATTAAAACTACTAGCCATCTAACCATTTTTTAAATAAAAGATGAAAGGAAATAATGTAGTCTATTTGTATGGTATGGGTAAAGTTTTTCTCTCTGTATACCTACATAAAGAGAAATAATGATTGTGTTTGGGAGCACCACAGAAGGAGAAAAGATTAAGAAGATAAATTCAAGCTTTTATCAGAAACACAGTATAATGGACCACATCTAGTCAGGTTTACTATCCAGCCTACCCACAAAAAAAAATATAAGATTAAGGAATAAGGTTCCAGGGAAGTATGTCTGTGAGCAATTATAGGTAAGTCAATAAGGCAAAATCAAAAGTGTGGTTCACAGTTCTTCTCCTTACACCTCAGAGGAACAGTTCCAAACAAATAACTTTACAAAAACTGTGTATTCTGTATTCATCTTATGCTTCAGTGTTAGACAAAATGTTGAGATGAAAGGCTACTATGTTGTACAATATGCATGGTTTACCTATATGCTAAATTTCTGTGGGTTTTGTTGGGCTTTTTATTCATTTTTTAAAATAATTACTTTAATAGAAATATTTACAATTCAAATTTTTCTTTTCATCATTTTTTAACTTTAGGGTGAATTTTATCAGCATGCAAATCAATAATTCAGAACTTGCTAGAGAATGAAATAGGAATTTGATAAACAAGAAAAAATGTGGTATCTTCGATATTCAAGCAGCTTTTTCTCAGCTTCCAGCTCCCATGAATATCACAATAATTTGAAAGAGCACTTTAAAAGATTCATTACGTTCACTATGGTTTTTATACCTTATGTTTTTTCCATGCATCTAAACTTGTTTTTGAAACCTACTTTCTCTTTAGAACAGTGTGTTCTTATTAACTAAGGCTCTTAAAAATAGAATCAACCAGCTAATTGCCAGATATTCCAAAGCAGACAGATGATTGCAAAAGCAGACGAGTGTGTCATGAACTTTCCAAAGAGGTCTGTCCACTTAGCCATCAATGGAATGGATGAAAGGTACTCAGAAATCAGCCTGTAGCTGGACTAATCACATCTAGCTCTGACCTCCTAAAGGGAAGATGTCTATAGTCACTGATGAGACACAAGTGTCTAGCATCAGTGGGATGATTTACCGTTTTGAAAGGGTTCAGATTATGAAATGAGTCACTCTAAAATATCTCTCTGCTTTACTCTTCTCTTTACCCTCGACTGTCTACCTATGATGGACATAAGTTGCCTAAACATTGGAGTCAGGTGATGTGTCAAATCTGCTGGACTAGCCAAAATGTTCACAGAGGAACAGAAGGAGAGCTTTGAGAGGTATCTTTTAGCAGAGGCAGATGGAAGCCAGCTGATATATATTAGATCAACTCAAATTACTTTGGGCTCCTAAGGTGGCAGAATTCACTTTTACAGAAGGATTGAACTCCAGATTGCAGGTAGCTTTTAGTATTCCTGAGCTCCTACCGTAGTCAAAGGATCCACAAACAATACATAGCACTTTATTCAGTTAATTTAACATGCTTATCTACTGTTGTTTGAAAGGCTAGTGGTGTTCTGACTGTTCTCTAGGTGCATGGATGTTTCACTTGTCAATTCCAAGTTCTTTGAGTATGTTGAATATCCTAGCTCTGTTGAAGTCCTAATTCAGTCAGCTGAGTAGAGTCTTTCATAAAACACACCACTCTAAGATACCTTCAAATATGAACTTAGCTTTAAGAACTCTGTTTAAATACTCCCATAGCTTCAGTTGTAGCAACTTAGAGTTCAGCATTTATGAACACTGGAAAAAAACTTAGCAGAATGATGAGGATAAACTCTGTTAATAATTATCTTAATAATGCTCAGTTACATTTTAGCAATATATAAAAAATATTATTTTAATTTCCTCTGGGCAAATCAGCATTTTTTTTTTTTTTAATACCTTCATGACTAATCCTTAAAAATTCTTCCTTTTCCAAATATTCTGCTGACTATTTCTGAACACTGGTATTTATTTAGGAAAATCTACGTGTCATTTTGCAGGTAGATAGAGACTTTTCTCTCTGAGCCTCAAGTGAGATTCTTGCCTGGTTCCAGACTAAGTAACTGAAGTAAGCAGGTCTATAGAATGGTGTAGAAAGTCACTGTGTTGGCAGTAAGAGGTGAATAAAGTTTATTTCAGAGGTTGTGGAGACCTCAATGACTATGTTGTCTTGGTTGATTTATAATGTCTACTTGACACTGTTATTTCTATAGGTTAGTCTGAATCAAACTTCCACCCTTTTATGACTGCTGGCTTTTCTACACAATCTTTTTTTTTCTTTTCTGTCTACAAACAATTTTTTCAACAGTGATTAGAAGCTTTAAATATTTCCAGTTATTTGGGAAAGAAAAAAAGTTTGCACAAATTTATTTATGCCTTATTAACATTATAAGAAACATTATTCACTGATTATGTTACCATGGAAAATAAAATATTTGAAAAATGTCACAACTGTTTTGTCAAAAGTAAGAAGCAGAACAAAATTTCACTCACAATTCCTTTCTCCTGAGCAGTGATTGCACAGAAAAATGTGGAAAAAAAGCAGGCAGATACATTTGTCTTTATTATGTCCATGGAATACATTGTGGTAGCAAGAAGTTTTTCCCATATTAATGTCATGTAACTGAACAGTAGTCCTCAGGACTTTTCCCTGTGATGCTAGCTGAATAGCTGAGAGGAGCAAGCCTGCTCAGGTGAAAAAAGGATAAAAAATTAAGACTTATCCCTTTTTTTCTCAATCTTTCACAGTATTCTTAATGAAGACAACATGTGTGAAACAGAGACAATGAGCATCTGAAAGAGGAACAATTCTTAAAGAAAGAATTACAAAGGATTTTTGAGTAATATTTAATTTCAATATAACTTTGTTCTCTCTGTATTCCATCTTTTCATCCGTATCAAAGACAAGAACAGAATTCAGGGACTCCAAAGGGAAAAAAAGCAAAACAAAATAAAAACTTTCTCAAAAGCTGTCTGTAAAAATAACTGTAGTAATCCAAACTTTTGGTTAGTGCTCATGTAACATATTATTCAACATATACCAAGCATGCAGGGTTCTAGAAAAGATATTATCAGCTTAAGTATATCCTTTTATGTGTCACATAGATTTTAAGGGAATGCCTATCAGATGGGGTACTTTCCTGGAACCAGTTGCATCCCACAATATTCTCATTAGATTCTCTTATAAGGTGACATTACACAGATGTGAAAGATTTTGTCTATGAAATTATATCATATAATGAAGAATAGATCACATAAGGAGAAAGGGCAGGATTGCATTTTTATCCAAATAGTTACACTGCAGTAGCAAACCACTGAGCAGTAGTGGAGCATGTACATTGGAGAACACAGCTTCCACCTAGGTGAAATCCTAGCTACACTGAAAAACTAGAAAAGCATAATTCATATGTGAACACATAAAATATTTTTGCCTATTTAGCACCTGTCAAAGGTTAACTTTATAAGCTTAGTACCCAAATGAATTCATTATGCGTTTTATATTTTCCCTCCAAACAAATCCTCTCTCCATAGGAGGTGGTGTATATGTGTGTCAAACGGGGTAAATTGACACATTTGGTGTCACAAATCAAGTGATGAAAAGTGGTAAAACTGCACTGTGTAATCTAAATATGGGTAAAATTACTTTTTTTTTTTTTTTTATTCTGATCTACTGTATGGGTATTTACCTTAATGTAAAGAGTTACTACCATTGATTTTATAACTATTCCTAAATTAGACACAGGCATAATTCCAGTACTGAACATCTGACACAGGCATAAAGTGCATATACAACATTTCCAAGAATCAGACTAAATATTTGTTAAATGCTTACATGTCTTGCAAAGGATGAAAATTTAGTGGTTACCTTTCACAACTGGTGTCTGCATGGGTAGGGATAAATTTAGCTTTCAGCAAATGAGCCATATGAAATTGGTAAACTAATATTAATTCTAATATTATTATGCTAAGAGTGGAATTAAAAACTGAACCCTTGATGCACAAACAGAGCTGTCATTTGTGCCACAGAAGAGCTCATGGACTGAGAAACATCTATTTTAACAACATTAGAAGTTAAAATGTCTGTAAATTGCAAAGGTCCTGTTCTCAATTTTAGAATTCAGTTTACACAGAAGTGTAATCTACTCTATTGCTTGTTTCCAGAGATGGAGGACATTAATACAGATTTAATAGGGATTTTGGAATGATTGAGAGTGTGTTTCCCACAGCAATGAAAAGAGCTGCCAACACTTGGCTGATGTGATTACTTGACTGTTGTTTGAATTTTGTTGTACATATTTACAATGAATAATATGTTAATGCAGCTATAGCCATTCCTAAGTGTCATTTTAGTATTTGAAATGGAAGTAAAAAATTAAATAAAATAATTTTTCCTTTGAAATTAGAAGTGCTTTGTTTTCTAAAAGTAATGAAATAACTGAATTAAAAAATTTCATGGAAGATGAAAGCTGGTTAAAGGACTGTAGATATAGCCCCTTATTGGAGGAAGTTCTGTTGCTAAGCAACAAAACCCGTAAAGCGTTAGGTTCATAAAGCACTGATTAATTAATATACTTAGCAGATAGTGAACAAAGTCATAAATTGCACTTGAAAGGCTGTATTAAACAACCAGGTGAAGCATTTCAGGTAGCAGCTTCAACATTCACTTAAAATGGGAGCCTGTGATCAGAGTTCCACTACTTCCAGAGGGGATCTAAAGCTGGACATTGCTGCAGATTTCAGTCTAAATTGATCTGGGTTGAATATCCAATATGATGAAGGCTTACTATCTTACTTTGAAAGATAAATCTTTACTAAGATTTGTGAGAAATTCACAAGTATGGCTGTGCTAAGAACATAAGTAGAAATATACTACCTGATTTTTGATTATAAGTCAAACAAGAAAACTAAAAAAAGTTTCATTTTTATATATCAGTTTCATATTCTGATGTTGAATAGGCTGAAACTGCTGCAGAATAAGAGAAGAATGGCTTATATTGTAATTCAATTGAGTAATTCCAGAAGCATTTTAAAAGGTTCAATTATGTAAGAGAAACTTAGATTGAGGGATCCTGAAAAAGACAATAAATTAAATACATTCTGGAAAAATTTGGTTTTACAGTATTGTGGATCATAAAAAATTAATCAAGGAAGCCTTATTTGACGTCCTGTACAGAAGTGTAATCTGCTAAAGATTTGTATCACTGCAAATTCCATAACATCAGAAGAAAGAAAATGGAAACAAAAGGAAGAAAAACATAAACGTAATTGTTAGTAATTGGGGTAATTCAAAGATCAAAATTCCGGTAGTCCAGAATGATATGAACACAAAAATAACAACAGACTTCAATAAACCTTGCGTGAGATAGAATTGCTTCAGGTGTCTGTATCTGGAAAAAACCCAACCCAATCCAAAACCAACAAACAAACCAGAATACCCACAAAAGCAATTTCCATGTATGAAAGATTGTTCTTGCTGCAGGTAGACATATATGAGGTTTTGGAAAGGTGTCAGGACACAGATACTGGGAGGAGGAATATAAGTTGGCTTCTGCACGGGCTTTTCCTGTAGAAGACAGAAACATCCACTTTGGATAAGAGATAAGCAGGAGCTGGTTTTTGTGACTGACCACCAGACATGCACAAAATATCCCTAGATTCTCATTACAAAATCAATGTAAAAAGAAAATGTGATCAACTCCACCAGTAAGCTACATAGTCTGCTCCATGCAAATTTAGAGAACATTGGCAGTTCAAAATCTCTCAGGGAATTACAGAAATGAAGCCGAACACCTGTTGAGCAAAGTAGTTTGAGTTTTGACATTTTGAAGTAAAGAATTAGACTCTGGATGGTATTAGACATTTATCCTCTGATCTGACCTCAAAGAAGGAGACATAAAATATGCCAAATTTTCAGAGAGACTATTACTATTATTATTATTATTATTATTATTATTATTATTATTATTATTGTTATTGTTATTGTTATTATTATTATTTTTACATAATATGTATCTCCAAAAACTCCACACCTTACCTTCAGTTTCAGCAGACATTAACAAGTTTTACTTATGTTGTCTTCTTCATAACAATGCAGAATTAAAATGAGCTTATGAAGGTATATTTTTGCAAAGTATTTCTTATTTTTATTAATTTATGTTATATTTCAATTGTGTGCTCATAGATTAATTAACTGATTTTTCCATCTATATTTTTCATGTGTTAAAGCTCTTCTGATGAAATCATGAACTGTGTGTAATATTATTTGTATTAATTAGTCACTTAACAGAGCAGTTAATTTTCTTGACATTAGGATCTTCTTGATGTTGCAGTTTGTGGAACAATTCTGGACATCAGGACAAGGATTTGTGACTATCTGAGTGTATGAAGCTGAGAGAGTGCAGTGCTCCGTGGAGGTGAGGTTGTGACGACAGGGGATGTCACAGAGTTTTGCTAGGGGAATGCTCTATCTGCACTCCAATGCTTTTATTTTCCAATGTCTAAAAAAAACCCAGATGAAACACACTAACACTGCACCTGGTATTTGAGTATGGATCTGTACCCTGCTGCTTTCTCACCTTTATCTGATTCTGTTACAGATCATGTTTTTACTAGAGATATATTATTTATTGGAGGAACCATTCTTGCCAATTTTCTGGTTTATATAATGAGTTTTGACATTCATAGACATTTGTGTAAAATGTATATGAATATATTCTTTTAGGTGCTTTGTTAAATACTTAATTCTACAGAACTTTGAAGGAGAGGTGGAAGACTGACTAAATAATACTCCTGAAAAATCAAATATCATACATAAAGTGACACAACAGTTATTTTCATAAATTATTTTCACTTGTTTGTCTAAATTAATAACTTTAGTGGAGACTGCCTCAACAAAATTATCTTAAGAGAGCAAACCAGGAGCTCTGCAGACACCTTGAAGTTGTACTTTTTCCACTGTATAGAAATGTCCTGAATAACATGCATTGAGTTAAAAATGAACTACAGCATCAGCTGAATTGGCTGTTTCTAACTTGATAGAATTCTGTTTACTTTGTGCTTGAGAGACTTGGGAACTGAAGGGTGGTGGGGGCAGATGGGGATGGGGGACAACTGTGTGTGGAAGGCAAATGTGAGATAAGCAAAGCTTGTGCTCCCTTTCACTGGAGTCTGCCTAGTTGCTTCACCCTTTTGAAGTAAGCTCACACTGTTCAGTTCTACAATCCTTATTCCTGCTGAGAAGCACTTAATAGTGAGAGGAGGCTCCTGGGTATCAATGAAACTA
The DNA here is from genome assembly GCF_030490865.1 of Poecile atricapillus. Classification (NCBI taxonomy): domain Eukaryota; kingdom Metazoa; phylum Chordata; class Aves; order Passeriformes; family Paridae; genus Poecile; species Poecile atricapillus. Next base: position 58,264,514 of record NC_081249.1, on the reverse strand, counting down.
CTTAGAAGAACTGTACTACTCAAGCTGAGTAAGGGCTGCAGAATCAAACCCACAAGAACAAGCCCTGAAAGATATGCTGTTAAAGCAATTAGTGCTGTAAGCAGGATAGCTCCCCTTCCGGGATTTTAGTGTGAAAATGAAGGTCTAATAACATTTGTTTTCATCATGTTGACTTGCTGAGCCAGTCACAAGGAAGGATGTGATGAAAATAAAAAAAAAGAAAAAGAAAAGAAGACTAAAAATAATTCTAGGAGAACGCAATGGCACACATTATCCTAAAGCTTCTGGGAGGGAAGACACTGTTGACTGAATCAAGCAGTGTGCTCTCACTACAGTGCTAATAAATAGTACAGATTTGTGACTATCATTTAGGAGATGAAAAATAAACTCCAGGTGGGGTGATGCTTCCTTTCTGGAATATATCTCCTTACTGGTTCCTCTTCTTTTATTAATGTATCTGATATTCAAAAGTGTACATTAATAAACATAAAAATTAAATATTTACTAAATAATTGCTTATTCTTTCTAGCTTTTTTCAAACAATATTGTTTTCACTCATCGGTAGTAACTTTAGCTTGCTGTCTTGTGTCACATGCTCATTAATATTCCATAAAATGAAAAAGTTAAAAAACCCCACAATGTCCATAGGGATTGACACCTCGAATGCTATTAACCCAGACAATGAATGCCTACAAGATATTGCCTACTTTTAAATACTGACATTACTTTTTATTTATATACATGTATATGTATATAAACACTATATATATATTTGTAGATATGCTTGCAGAAATACCTGCAGAGACTGGTCCTTATCACATTAAGCTGTGTAGGTGGCAAAAAGGACGTTTTTCAAGGTATGGTAGCAGAAGGCTTAAAATTATAATTCTGCTGTGGAAGCAACAGAAATAGACAACAATATTTCATGGTAGCAAGTTCCTGTGAAGCTAATAATAATGATTTTTGATCATAAGTTATCAATACATCAGAACATGCTTTCTGTTTTAGTATGTTAAAATCTATACCTCAGCTGCTTTTTTTTTTCTTTTGGAAAATGTAACTTCTTTCAATAAATCAGTGAGTGTTTGGTGGAGATTTTGTTATGCGAACCAAGCAGTAGAAAGGGAGAACAATATGTTAAAAGAAATTTGTTCTGAAAAAGGAATGCTTTGATATTGGAGACAAGCAGCACAGCAGGAGCTTAAACAAACGAAAACAACCTTGGTGTGTGCTATTCTTTTCTGGTGACAGCTTTGTGGAGGGCATCTAGCTGTTAGAGAGCAATTTAAGAGAAGGATCTGGCAGCATGTAGCATCATCGTATCACAACAAAGGAAGAAAATGAGATCTTGCTCTTTTTTTTCCCCCATGAAATTCATACTGATAGTCTCTGTTTTCTATGTTGAATGCATTTATTTGGTGCATGTGTGCAGTGGTGTAGGGGGATACTTTTGCAGTAGTATGCATTAAATTTGCACTCGAGAGAAATTTCTGCCCTTCTGGAATTCTTTGTATTAGTTTGGTTTTTCCGTAGTAACTCAATAAAGAATTTGTGGTTGGAAAGATTGAAAAGGAGAGATACATTTCCCAGTGAGGGAAAGTAGCTTCAAAGGCAAAGACACAATGTTCCTTCTTTTTACCCTGCAGCAAGAAACAGTGGGTTACTCAGGGGAAATGGTGAAAACATGGGCATACTTCTTACCAGAACACTAATAACATTCTCCCATTTTGCATCACTCATTTGCTTGATGACAGTTGTTTCTCCTCATGTGTTGCCAATCCTCCCTCTGCACAGGGGGACACAGTGTAATTCCCTGCAAGAAGCAGTTTATGAAATAGTAGGGATGAAATTTCTTCTCACCTCACAGTTTTTCATATGTTACCTTTCCAAGGTTGTTGCCACCAGGGACCTCTAGCATAATGCAATGCAGGAATGACTTTCTCTTCTCTTTCTGTCCCAAATAATGTTACAACTATGCTGCTTTGCTGCCTCAACTTTTATGGTTTTCTTTCTTTTATTTTCTTACTTAATTTCTTTCCTAGCTGGTTAGCAGCTGGTGTCAAGCTGCCCAATCGTTAATCCTTATCATTTCTCCTTTGATACAAGGCACCTCTGTATCATCTCTGTATTACAGTTAGAAAAAGAAGCATCATTTGCAAAAAGTGAGATATTACTTCTTGAAAAAGAAAAAAAAAGCTTTTAAATGTTTTTTGTAAGAATCCAAGACATTAAAAAAAAAAAAAATCTCTTTAGTAATGCTGATGCTATCTGTCCCAATGATGCTATTACAATTTTGAGATAATATTTGAGTTTATTGTAGGTAATGATTATGTAATTCAGTCTTATAATTTATTTTCATGTACACTTTTATTAAGAGTTTTATGCATTGGAGTTTCTTCGCTTTAATTTGTTTAAGCCTGAAAAAGCAGCAATCAGAGAAAAATCAGAAGAATAGCAAGTGCCAGCTCCAAAATTAAAGGGAGACATTAAAATTTCCCCTCATTCCTCTGAGGCTAGAATAAGATTTTTACAGGTATCTGTAATAATTAGGGTGTTTAAAAAAAGAGGAAACACCAAACACATGCAACATAAACTTCAAATAGTTTTCTTAGAGAAAAAAAAGTTGGTTCTTTTAATCAGAGGGAAAGGAAAGAAGGAAAGGAAAGGAAAGGAAAGGAAAGGAAAGGAAAGGAAAGGAAAGGAAAGGAAAGGAAAGGAAAGGAAAGGAAAGGAAAGGAAAGGAAAGGAAAGGAAAGGAAAGGAAAGGAAAGGAAAGGAAAGGAAAGGAAAGGAAAGGAAAGGAAAGGAAAGGAAAGGAAAGGAAAGGAAAGGAAAGGAAAGGAAAGGAAAGGAAAGGAAAAGAAAGAAAGAAAGAAAGAAAGAAAGAAAGAAAGAAAGAAAGAAAGAAAGAAAGAAAGAAAGAAAGAAAGAAAGAAAGAAAGAAAGAAAGAAAGAAAGAAAGAAAGAAAGAAAGAAAGAAAGAAAGAAAGAAAGAAAGAAAGAAAGAAAGAAAGAAAGAAAGAAAGAAAGAAAGAAAGAAAGAAAGAAAGAAAGAAAGAAAGAAAGAAAGAAAGAAAGAAAGAAAGAAAGAAAGAAAGAAAGAAAGAAAGAAAGAAAGAAAGAAAGAAAGAAAGAAAGAAAGAAAGAAAGAAAGAAAGGAAGAAAGAAAGGAAGGAAGAAAGGAAGGAAGAAAGGAAGGAAGAAAGGAAGGAAGAAAGGAAGGAAGAAAGGAAGGAAGAAAGGAAGGAAGAAAGGAAGGAAGAAAGGAAGGAAGAAAGGAAGGAAGAAAGGAAGGAAGAAAGGAAGGAAGAAAGGAAGGAAGAAAGGAAGGAAGAAAGGAAGGAAGGAAGAAAGGAAGAAAGGAAGAAAGGAAGGAAGAAAGAAAGAAAGAAAGAAAGAAAGAAAGAAAGAAAGAAAGAAAGAAAGAAAGAAAGAAAGAAAGAAAGAAAGAAAGAAAGAAAGAAAGAAAGAAAGAAAGAAAGAAAGAAAGAAAGAAAGAAAGAAAGAAAGAAAGAAAGAAAGAAAAGAAAGAAAGAGAGTTTTGTTTGTTTTCTTAAAGATAGGCAGAAACACAAATGTGGAGGTGGCATATTCAAATTTTGTCTTTGGGGAGAAAAGAAAGTCAGAGAAGGTCCTACTGCAAATTGGGAAGTGACTGTAAATGTCATGAAACACGCTGCATCTTAGGCATTGTCACAGTCTTATTCCCTGGCTTCTAAGCATTTTTACTTTAGAGCTTTCAATGCAAGTGCTTTTGATATGCTAAAAACACTGCTATCCTTCCCTGTACAACAGAATGCCCTGGATCAAGACATACAATTTTGATTTTGCATCATGATTTTTCTCAGATCTCTATATGACTAATTGAATCAGAAGTTAAAATTAACTAACTGGTTCTCATTGATTTTTTTTTTTTTTTATCTTCACACAGCACAATATAATACACATATTAGAAAACTTTTTTAAAAAACATTATTTATATTGTCTTACATGAGCCCTAAAAGTGAGTATTAGAACTGAGGAACATTTAAATATATTTAGGTTTTTAGATCAAAAGCTTACAATCATAAGGCTTACATTTAGACAAATGATGTAGTATAATGAAATAAAAAGACAGTTATAAATATTTAAAATTAAGAATAATTATTAGATTTTGTGACCTTAGAGATTAGAATTTCTTTTTCTTTTTTTTTTTTTTTTCATCCCCAGGTTATTTTATATAGCTCTATATACAAAAATAATGCTGATAAATACACAACTAATGCTTTCATTGCTCTGCAAACTGGCTGTAAATGTTCTTCTGAAATCTTAGCAAGGAAGGGAAAGAAGAAGAATCAGACACAAAAAAGCTTGTCCACCTGCATTTCCTCTTTTTTTGGTCAGATCTAGTTTTTTTATTCAGTGCAGCAGGAACAGGACAAAGATACCCATGGGAAAGTATTTGACTGCTGGGAGGAAGAAGAAAAGCCAATTTAAAGATTCCTACCTGTTTCTATTATTATACTTTAGATTCTAGATGAATCCAAAAAATATGCCAGGTCTGAAACATAAAACCTCAAATATGTAATACTTTATGTCTTCCAAAAACAATGCCTGCATAACCTTACGTATCTGATTTTTTTTTGACATATTAATTAATATTAGTTTGAAGAGTAGCTGAAGTATTTTAGATCATAGTTCTTTATTTTGAAGCAATATTTCAAAAGAAGTTAAATATTCAGAAATAAAACTCAAATGGTGTGTCACAAAATGTCATTAGATAGTGAGTAACATAATGTTCTCATTCTTCTGTGGAATAGAGTAAGGCTCTGGAAAATCTTTTCTTTTATCTATTTGTCCCTGTCCTGCTGCTATTTTTGATACTCAGGGAAAGGTTTCCAGCACATATAATCTTCCATTTAGAAGCCTTTCTGTTGTGGGCTATAGTCAATGATTTAGCTAGTTTGTTGTAATGCTTGGCAGAGCATCCTCAGGCTTATTTTCACAGCTAAGCAAGATTTTGCTAGATGGTCTCTGAATTCACAGTCTTTTTCAGACAACTCAAGAGGGAAAATTGCTGACTTTCTGGAAAATGCTGTGTTGCATTTATTGAGTTAAAAAAGCAATCTTTTCTTAGGATGATGTGGATAATTTATGTAACTCAACACAGCTAGAAATTTTAAGAAAATTGTGTCTTTTTTTTTAACCCTTACAATATGACTGGAAGATGCTAGAATTAAGTTCCTACCTGCTTGGACGTGACATTAGCAATTTTAGACCAATGTTAAGGTTTAAATATTCATGACTTCTGATGCAGCTTTCAAAGCAAATTCAATAAAGATCTGACTCCTAAGAGATTTGCAAAAACAGACAGTCTCCAAGTAATATATTTGATTCCAAGTCACATTTCTTGTTAGTTCTGCTCCTGAAATATATTCCTTCTTTCGATAAAGACAATCTTATTTTTGTTCTAATTCAAGACTCAGGAACTGGTTTTAAGCTAAATAAAAATCATCTCTGGCAAGCGTCATTCAAATAAATTATCATGTAGCACAGCCACATAATACATTTTGTTCTTTACCTGTTCTCCCACATCCTGAGTGCTCTAACCATTGTGCTATAGGACAAAAGAAAGGCATCATCCTGTGGAAAAAATAAAAACTGAGGTACATAAAGGAAAAATAGAGAGAAAAAGTAGAGTGAAAGGACCTTTATGGAGAAATAGGAAAGCTATAGCAAAGAAATTCTGTGCATTAATCCAGTCTCACTCCTTCCTATGAGTTACATTAATATTGCTTTCCATGTAAAGAATCATTCATAAGGGAAAAGAAGATATTCACACAGCTTCAGAAGTAAGTTTTGGGGAAATTAAAGGGAAAGTCTGATTAATTTTGGATTTACTTTCTGTGGTTTTTTGTTGGTTTTTTTTTTTTTTTTTTTTTTAAATCCTCCTCTTAGAATATTTCTCCAAACACTGATGGCCTAGTTCAATATTTGTTATGGACAGCAATAAAGAAAATAATGACTTTTTTCAGACCAAGAATAAAAAAATCTTCAAGGTTTTTTTATGAAAGTTCATCTTGATTCTTATACCGTCCTCATCTTGATTCTTATACCATCTTCATCATTCTGCTTAATGCTGCATTTCACTCAGCTAATATTTGTTCACAAAAATTCTAAAATTATTCCCTTGTATATGAACCTGTATCAAGACAGCTTCCAACACTTTCATTCACTGGATGTACAGGAGGCAGTAAGCATGTCTTCATGGTTGTTTGTCAGTGTTGCAGATACATCAGGGCTTGTGTGTTCTGTTCATTGAGTTCATCTCATTTCAAGTATTTCAGTGTCTGCAGATTTGTTTCCAGTGAAATCCAAGGACCTTTCAGGCTAACTATTGCAGTATACAATGGAAAGTATTAAACTTCTGAAAAGGCACCTGATAACAAAAAAAAAAATCCCCAAACAAATAAACAACAAAAAGATTTGCATGGTTAACTGTAGAAAACAGAAATCTTGGAAGCCATGCTTTGCTACTGTTTACACATCTACCACTGGACTATTTAAAACCTTCTATTTCTAGAAAGCATTTGAAGTGAGAAGTCTGTCTAAAATTCTTGTTTGGAATATTTATACAGTTATTGCACAGAAACTGCCACTGTCAAAGAATAAAATATCTCCTTCAGCATAATTGTATTTTTAGTCCTCAAAAAAATTCCAAGCAGTACATAGTCCATAATACCTATTTAGACCATTCAGAATTTCTGAGTAGACTACAAAAGCTTGGGGTTTTTTTGTCTCTAATAAACTCGATTTCCACTGATTACATGCTTTTTAAGAATTTGGATAGTTTATGGATTCACTTACGGTGACTAATGTTAAGATAATAGTTGTGAACCTATCCTTTATCAACAGGGAGCTTACATTTAAGACAGGCTTTTATTAATCTGATTTCCTTAGACATTTTTTCTGTTTAGCTACAATGATCTAAATTCCTCTTCAAGCTTTCAAAGTCAATTATGTCATGTCAGGTCTAATCCTTGACCAGGTCCTCAGTTATCTGAGGTATGTGTTTTATTCACAGTCAATGTGTCTAGAGAATGTGACAAAGTCTTTACAATTCCACTGCTGCTGGCAGAACAATGACATCAATCTTTAGGTCATCACTTAATAGTAATTTTACTCACATTCCTATCGCTTCCTCTTTTATTGTTTTGCTTTTGAGTTACAGAGAGACAGTGCAAGGGAATTTAGATGTTTGCTTTATTTAATATTAATCCATCCTGATTAGCATTACAAAGTAAGGGTTAAGCAGCATTGTTGCAAGACTATTACCACATCGCCTTCCTGTATCAGAAATAATTCTAAATATCATAATCAATCTCAAGGTGAAAGTAACATTTGCCAGGTTTTATTTATATTAATACATACAGTTATTTTTAATAGCTCAGAAATAAAAAAAACCTTTGAAATAGAGTGTGTCTTGTTCTTCTTTCATTCTTTTTAGAGTCTGACTTCCTAAAGCCACAGAAGCTACCCCAAGATTCTTCATTCAGGAAATTTAATTTAGTATTGTATTTGCTAAAAAATAATTTTAATTCTTTTGCTGTTTTTTAATTTAGGTCAGGGGTTGTTTAATGGTGTTCATTTCATTGCAAAAGGTATGTTTTTTCATACATTGCCATCTTCATTTGATCAAATCTATTTTTTTCAGAGAATAATTAAATCTTCAGTTAAAATTCCATCAGGAGTAGAAAATGGAAAAATGTATTGATCTTGCATATTAATGTTGTACAGTGGTTGACATAAATGGCAAATATAACTATACTGTATCTTACTAAATGATAGTAACTATTTTAGAGATCTGCTTCACATTGATTTAGATGAAAAAGGGTTCTAAATGCATTTATGGGTTTAGACCTCCATTTTTAAATGAGAATAAGTTGTGTTATTATTTTATTAGACAAACTTGAAAATCTTACTGAAGAGATTTTACACTCTACACAGCCTGCCTTACTTCTGTGATGCAGAGAGTTGCATATAGCTGTAAATATTTTAAAAGAAATATTTATTGTTGTATTATTTTTTAACAAGTTGCAATATTTTTGTTTTATTCCTAGACTATAAGAGCATGGTGAGATATTTACTACAGTTGAATTAATATTTCATTTTTAGCATGTGCCTCTTAACCGCGGACTTAAGTATGATGGGTATTCACTAGTCAGGCAGGAAAAGTAAATTGTCACAGATAGTTCATGGAGATACAGAAGAGGTATAATGTTATAGGTTTATGATTAGGTAATGAAGAAGATTATAATGATGTACAGCTAAGAGGGGGAAGTCCCAAGACCAGAGAAGGTTTTATATGCATTTAACTTCTCAGCACTGTGGTTATATGAAATGACTATTTGAATTCTTTGAGAACTACTCAGTTCCTTTAAGAATCCAAAATTAGTTTTTTCACTAATATTTTCTGCTAAATTTCTGAGGGATTTTCTTGAATGGCAGACTACCCCAATGTTGTCTTAAAAGCATAGTATATCTGTACTGTATGTTGCTATTATAATTTGGAGTTCTTGTCAGCTTAAGGGAAAATGGAAGCCCATTTCCTTACTCTGTGTATAGAATTTGAGAGTTGAGAGCACATTACAATGTTGTTCTGTTTGTCTCTGTTAGGTTGTTTTCTACTGTTCACTGAAAATGATGTAAATTTTGCTTATTATGAGATAGATTTCCTACCTAATGCATAAAAATATCAAATTCTCTTCATGTATTAATTTATTCAAATTTAATTTTAATTAAATATATTAGTGTCACCATTTTTCGACAAAGACTTGAAGCTTTCTATGTTTGAATTGCTTGGGCACCCCAGTGCAGATGGCTGCAGCTGATAGCAGTATGATGAGAGGTACAGATTTAAGAGATTTGGACTGTTCTTTACACATGGATAACTGTACTTGCATGACTGAGGTTAAGGCTAAGTAATGTTATAAAGCCAGTCTTTGTGATCATGGATTTATGAGCAATAAAGATTATATCAAAACTATTAAAAATGGACAAAGTGGGATGCATCAAACTGCAATTTTCAGTGAATTTTATCACATGTGACCTGTAAGTCATGAGGGTGTTTGTGGGTCTGTATTGTCTTGTGACAGAACTGAAGCAACCCAAATTCCTTGAAGTTCAGAAGAAATTAATTTTGATTTAAAATTCATTTTTTGAATTATTTATAGCCTTGAAAATGTGATAACTGAATAATAGAAGTTACTCATATCTGAGTCAAACAAATACATCATCGTGGTGCAGGAAACATTTAAAAGTTAGTACATCAAAGTGCCTGAAATATATTGCTATATCTCATGCTTATCATTCCTGTTCATAACAAAATCAGGATTAGGTCCTCAAACATAATTAGCACTCATCTAAGTTGAGAATTATGTCCATAGTAATCATGAAGATAAGGTTGATGGGAGATCAGTAGGCAACTTTAGATTAAATAGCCATTTTAGACAGTTTGAGGATTAAGGCTACACGTCAAGGAATAAAGATGAAATAAGTATGGACAAAAAAAAACACTTCAAAATAACAGCATATAATTTCAAGTTTACGGGATCCAAGCAGAGGTACAGGGTGGGCAGAGGGACCATGCTGGTGCTCAGGGTGTTTGTGCTTGTGAACCCGGGGAGTTTGGGGTGTGTGCTGCACTTGTGATCTGCCTCTGCCAGCCCTAGAGGAGGAGGGGACGTGTCCCTGTGTGCTGTGCCTGGTGTGAGTCCTGAATGTGGGGGCTGCTGGGGCAGTACCTTATCCATGATTGTCTGTATCCGTGCCCGCTGTGTGTCTGCTTCTGTGTCTCTGAGATGTGCTCAGCTTTGCTACTGGTTGAAGCTGCACACAGCAAAGTGGCAGCTGCATCCCCCTGCCTGACCAGAGACCACAGGGCACTGGGCAACCATCCTGGGTGGGAGTCCTGCTGGAGGAGGTGGCTGTTCTTAAAATCTGTAATATCCCCATCCAATTCTCAGCATCTGTGTGGTAGGCTGACCTTGGCTGACTGCCAAACACACAGACAAGTGTTCTCTCACTGCTCTTCCCACACTGGACAGGGGGAGAATATAAGATGAAAAATTTTGTGAACATAAAGAAACATAAAGGAAGATAAATCATTCACCAGGTATCATAGCAGGAAAAACAGACTTGACTGAAAAAAAATTGTATTACCCAGCAATGTGTGCTCACAGCCCAGAAAGCCAGCCATGAAAAAGCTCCATCAAAAGCAGTGTGGCCAGGAGGTGGAGGGAGGTGATTTTGCCTCTCTGCTTTGCCTTTGTGTGCCCCCACCTGGAGTGCTGCATCCATCCCTGGGGCCCCTGATATAAGAAGGGTGTGGATCTGCTGGAGCACATCCAGAGGAGAGTCACAAAGATGACCAGAAGGCTGGAGCACCTCTGTAAAGAGAGCTGGAGTTCCCCATGGGGAAGAGAAGACTCCAGACAGACCTTTGAGCAACTTTCCAATACATAAAGGGGGCCTACAAGGCAGTGGAGAGGGACTTTTTACAAGGTCATGCAGTGGTAGGACCAGGGGGAATGAAATAAACTTGAAAGAGAATAGGTTTAGGTGAGATATTAAAAAGAAATTCATTACTGTGAGGATGATGAGGCAGTGGAACAGGTTCCCAAGAGAAGGTGTTCCCTGGCAGTGTTCAGTGCTGGGCTGGATGGGGCTCTGAGCAGCTTTAGTGGAAGGTACCCTGCCCATGGCAGAGGGTTTGGAGCTACATGATTTTAAGCTATCTTTCCACCAAAACTATCCTATGATTCTGTTATTCTATCATTCTGTGACTTACAGAAAATTAATTCATTGCCAACACACAAAGTATTATGGTGAGAAACAAAGGCAAAATAAAAAGTACAACTTACTGGAGCTCAGCTTTACCCCTTTACCCCCACATAGTGCAGTCCAGGCAGCTAGGGAATGGGGTTTGTGATTACTCCGTAACAGCTCCTCTCCAGAGCTCCCTCTCACTCAGACTTTCTCCCTGGTCTGGTGTGGAGTCTCCATGAGCTTTAGATTCCTCCAGGACATACCCACCAGATCTGACATGGGGGCCTCCACAGGCTGCCATCTGCTCCACCACAGCTCATGTGCTGTGAAAGCAACTACCTGCTTTCTACCTGGTCTTGTCAAAAGGCTGCAAAGAGACTCTCTGCTCTGGTACCTGGACTACCTCACCTCTTTCTTTTTTTATTTTTATTTTTTTAAATTATTAATTTTCTGGATGATCATATACATTGTACTAATACTGGAGTTTCTTGCTTGGAGAGGAAGACTTCTTATTGGCTCTAAAGACTATGTAAGACTTGAGAAACAACATTGCAAAATTAATCTCTTTCTTATTGAATTTGTGTGTTGTGGTAAAGATTAAGGATATATTATTTTATTACTTTTCTACCAATAGCCCACATTGAAAACTAAATCATTGCCACATGTGTCAATAAATTAAGGAGACTTCTGAGTGCTTCTTTCCACCAGCATGCTTTAAGTCTGAAGACAAAAACTTATTTGTACTTTTTTAATGAAGGAATTTGAGTAAAAAACCTGGACAATGCAGACTTCACATTCAAGGAAGAATAGCCTTATATTTTCTTTTCCTTTTATCCATTTCATTATATTAGATTATCTGAGGTTTGCTTTTGTGCAGAAAAAAATGAGAAGTTTCACATAAAAGGGTATGAAATTTTAAGCAACAGAGAAAGGAACCCTGGGTCCTAAACAAATTCTACCTAACACCAGGTACTTACCTGACCTAGGCCTTGCAGGGAAGAGAGGTCAGCATCTGCTGTGAGACTATTACAGTCCTCAGATGGGTTCATTTGAACCTGTGAGTTTCTTCTTATAATTTCCTTTATATTAAAAGGAAATTATTGCAATAAAATAGAACACTAGGCAGCAAAAGAGTGTTCAGAAAGCACAAAAAGCTAGGTGAAATATACTGGGGAAATTTCACCCCATGCTGGAACATGTGACTGATAATGCTGCCTGGAAGAGCAAATAATGCTCCAGAACTCTGCTATTTTTGATTCTGGAAAATGAGATTAGCAAAATTAAAAAATAAATAAATAAAAAAACCTCACCAAATAAACAAATAAAAAACAAGCTAACAAGGGAAACTTCCTCTAAAAATGTGAAGTAATTCAGTGTCTATGATACTCAGGACCTCCTCATCCAGTGCAGAAATTGATAAAGATCAAAAAATTTTATTCTACTCCAACAACCCATGAGTAACCAAGACAGCTTGTATTGTTGATGAAAGAAAACTGTGAAGGACATTAAATGTGGATGCGTTTTTCCAAATGCAGGCATCTAGTACTGTATGAGATGCCCAAGGATACCAAAAGAATTCACATAGAACTGCTAGGTGTGACCCGAGACATTGGTACTTCTATGTCCTTCTCAAGTCACAGCAGAAACCACAAGACATACTCTAGGGCACACTGGATAGTGCTACATATTAATGTTCAGGAAAATGTGTGGTTGTTTGGGTTGAATGAAGGTTCAACAGCTGGCAAGCTGAGGGATTGAAAACATCAAAAAAGAATTTTGTAAGACTTGGGAAAAGTTTCTTTTATAAAAGTCATCCCCAAGGTCTATTTTAGGAGTACATCATAGCCTGCATTTTCAAGTGCAGAAATCAATATAAAACCTGATTTCTGAGCCTTTACACATGGTATACAGGAAAAAAAAAATCTATTTTTTGTCTAATTAGGCATATAACATTGTAAAATTTTGTTTGATCATTTGTTTTCTGCTGTATCTATTTTAATGTCCTTTTTCTCCTTCTATGTTCCTATTTCTGGGAGGAGTGCACATTATTGTCTTCCAGAATGCGTAGACCTACTCAGTGATTCCTAGCAGAAAGGTTTTAGGATATTTGACTTTCTTTATGAATTAGTATCTTGAAATTGACAAGGAATCTTGCATTGTTGCAGCATGTTTGAAGAATTTAGAGGTATCATTAGAACTGTCTAGCCTATGAAAACTAGGACACTAAATAGAAAATAAACTTATTGCCATTTTACTCTGACATGTTTTACTCTAATTTCTCTTCTTTTATTCTGAAACCAGAACTATTCAGCATTTGCTCTTGTGACTCCATTGGTATTTATACTCTGCTTTTTAAATGATCCCTTTACAAAAGGTTTTGGATTAGTAATGAGTTATATAAATACCACATGTGAAATACTGATTTCATTGGACAGTCAGCAACATCCTGTGCACATTTATGAATTTTTGCTTTTGTGATTGGTCTCTATTAATAGTAAGCTGCTGATGATAACAGAAAGGCCCTTTCCAAAAAAAAATCTTCAGATATCAGGTCCTATAGGAAATTTGCATGCATAAACTCACTGCTGTGCCTTTTGAAAATACTCTCTTTGCCTTCAGATACAAAGCATTTGTAAGGATCACTTATCACTGCTTTGTAAAAGTCACGCTTTTAGTGTGAGCTGTGCATTACATATAATTTCTTCTTGTAAATAAATTTATTAAGACCATAGGATCATGGAATTATAGAATCACAGGATGACTTAAGTTGGAAGCAGTCTTAAAGATGATCTAGTTTTAATCTTCCTGACAGGTTCAGGAACATCTTCCACTGGACCATCCAACCTGGCCTCAAACACTTCCAGTGATGGGACATGCACTCTGAGCAACCAGTTCCAGTGCCTCACCAACTTCACAATAAAGAATTTCATTCTGACATCTAATCTAAACTACTAATTTTCAGTTTTGTTTTATAATAATTTATCTGAAAATCAAGTATGAAATGTCTTATATTTAGGCACCTTTGAATATCTGATTTATTTTTTTTTTTCACAATCTGCCAGCACTAAGAGAACAAGAGATCTGGCAGATTATATAGGGTGTTGAGACACCTTAAACGTGCTTGGTATATATTACTTTGAAAAAAAACAGTCAAAACCTCATTGCCTTAGTTTCCCATTTACAGATTGAAGAAAAACATGCTGTTTTTGTTAGTTTAGAAAGCACCTGCTAATTACTCCAAATACAGGATGTTGTTAAGTCAAAGAAACTATGAGCTTGAAAATATTTTCTGCATTATTTAAAGGACAGCTTTGGGATGAGGGTAACTCATCATTTCCACAGGTAAGCAAGATCCATGAATCAAAGATGCCAAAATCACAGGGGTCACTAGTAGTTAGAGATGTTGCCTCATGTGACTAGATATCCATTTTACTTCTCACTTTAGTTTAATATCTTTGGTAATTCAGTTATGAATAAATAACAAGGCAAAATGCAACTACAATAGTAAGATGTTATTTAGGGAAAAATCAGCAAATCATCGTTAGCTCACTTCATGCTTCTTTAATGTTTCACAGTAGTATTTAGATGGTCCATTTACAGTGAGAATATCTTTGCAATTTTGACATGTCACAGAGGAAATGTTCACTACACAGTATCAGAATAACAAGTTTTGGTCAGAATAACAAGTTTTTTGTCAGAAGTACAGATTTGCATGTAAAGAGACCAAAAAAGGTAGAATTACAGACAGTAATAAAAATTATAGTTGTGAGTATACATACTATATAGTATATATATATATATATATATATATATATATATAGTATATATAGTTGTGAGTATATAGTTGTAACATTGGCTATTTGCCAGGTTCCCACTAAAGCTACTCCCCTCCTCAGCCTGACAGGAGAGGAAAAAAGCTCAAGATCTCATGGGGAAAGGACCAGGAGAGATCACTCAACAATTGCCATCACAGGCAAAACAGTATTGACTTGGGAAAATTAGTTTAATTTATTGCCAATCAAATCAGAGTAGGATAGTGAGAAATAAAAACAAACCTTAAAACACCTTCCACCCAACTCTTCCTTATTTTTGGGCTCAACATCACTCAGGATTTTCTCTATCTCCTTCCAGCATAGTGGTACAGGGGGATGGGTAATAGGGGCCCTGGAAATTTAATCACAGGATTTCTCTGATTCTCCTTCCTCTGCTTTCTCTTCCTTCTCAAGGGGAGGAATTCTCACACTCTTCACCTGCTCCAGTGTGGGGTCTCACAAGAAGAAATGCTCTATGAACTTCTCCAGTGTGAGTCCTTCCCATGGTTGCAGTTCTTCATGAACTGCTGCAGTGTGGGTCCCTTCAAAAGGATCAAAGTCTTCCAGCATGGGTATCTCACTGGGATATGGGCTTTGGGGTACCCAAAAAAGCCTAAAAAAACCCCCATAAGGATCCTTAACATGAGAATTAATTTACTGTCTCACCGCTGCACTCATTTTCAGCCTATTTAATTGCTAAAGATTTGCAGCTGCTCTTGGTTTATAAACTTCACACATGTAAATCTAATACATAGAAGGAGCTTCAAGAACCAGAAGTTTTATGAATGAAGTTTTAAAGTTAAATGGGACAGGGTAAAAAAATTAGTGTAGAAGACGGGGTTCATGAGTCCCATTCTGGTGTTTTAATCCTATTACTAGTCTTGTATTTAGACCAAAACTCTCTATGAAATGAATACTTGAGAAAAATGTTTGAAGAGTTCTGTGAGACTACATTTTCCTGAAATTTGCTCTTGGATTATAACTTTCTGCAAATGTCTTCTCACTTAAATTCTTGACAGTAAAAGAAGACTTGGTGATTTTCTGGTTTTCAAACCTGATATAAACCTCACATTTATTGTGTAGAAATGATTTTCCTTCCTGTTTCAGTTCATAGCTTTTATTCAAAATAAATGTAAAAAAACATAAAAATATCTAATATTTATTATGTTTTCTTGTTTAAGTAAAATAGAAATTGCCTTCAAAGCTAGACTCTGTGACTCTCAGCAGTAAGTGGAGAGAATTATATAAAAAAAAACCCAAAAAGAAAAAGATTCCAAAGATAAGTAAACCAGGAAAAATAGATGAGATTTTATTTCCTCTGTATATCCAAAGTAGACCTATGGAGAAAATATATGACTTGGTAATAACCAAAGAGCCCAGGAACCAAAGATGTCTGACATTTATATGTCCTGATTTTAAAAAAAAACACCGTGTTCTGAAGAAGCAAAAAGTTTGTCAGGCATTTTCTAACCGCATCTAGTGAGCAAATGAAAAAGATCCAAAAGTGTAAATTATAGAGATACTCAACAAGACTACATCTCAATTTAAATATTATATTACTTGTCCAGGGTGGGAGGAGATAAGAACCCAACCAAAAACAAATGCTTATTTTCTGTTGTGGAAAGGAATGGGCCATATTGTTATAATTTTTTTTTGCCTAGAGGAGCAGACAAGACATAAATGATTGGACAGGTTACTAGGCAGGAAGGAAATAGATTAAGTCACCCAAATACCTGGAATAAACAACCAGTTTTCATTATAGGCATACTGCCCCGTTGAATTTTACAAATTTTTCTTTCTCATCTTTTCCCATCATATGCTCCAAAGGTAGCATCTAGATATCACAGTGTAACTTAACACTGTTGTGAGATCAGCTTAGAAGACACTATTTATGGAACCTGTAGTACCATTTCCTGCAACACATGATGTATCCTTGGAGGTCTGCTGCCTCAGTGTTGACCAGACCCAAACTTGTTGTCCTAATGAAATTTGACAAGGCCACAGATATAAGTGAATCTGCATTTCTGTAGGTTTTTTTCTCAGTAAAAATTAAATGCACTGAAAACCCATGCAAGATTGTCAAGTAAAGTACGGAAGTTTTGTATGCTCTTTCCTATTAAATTTATACTACTGTCTGTCTATATACCTGGGGGAAAAAAGGTACAAAAAGGTAGACACAAGACAGTAGAAAAGGGTACAATGCTCTTTTGAGTTGTTTCAAAGGCAAAGTTTTTATGTAGCTAACTTTGATTATATGATTGCAATTTAATTATATTATAATTATGGCTATAATTGCTGTTTTGTATGTTTCATTAAAGCTGCATACATTAATTGCACCTAACTCCTCCTGATGAGCTTAACTAATAAAAGCAGATGTTTACAGCAGAGTCTGGTTAGCCTTCTATTGCAAGGTGACTATCTTCAGGAAGCAGGCAGCAACTGAATATAATACTGGCAATTTTCAGTTTCTCATTTATTCTGTTTGTAATTTTACACTCTACACATGCAGATGTATATATATATATATATATATATTCAAGAACACATATTCATGTGCATGCATATAAAGATATTTTAAACTTAACTCAGTCTGTAGTATTACAATAAGAATAAAAATGGGTCAACAGTTTACATCTATATTTTAAATGAGGACAATGATTGCATTCTTTGAATAAGAAAAGGTAAATAAACACTTTTTAGTCCCAAGTAATGAAATAGGGAAAATTTCAAGGTAGTCTAATTTTTCCTGAGTGATTATATTTCCAGTGAAATAAATTATTAGAAACTGTATTTCCTAGTCCACAAATATAATTCAGGACAGATTTTTGCTAATCAGTTATGTATG
Organism: Poecile atricapillus; assembly: GCF_030490865.1. Lineage (NCBI taxonomy): Eukaryota > Metazoa > Chordata > Aves > Passeriformes > Paridae > Poecile > Poecile atricapillus. Next base: position 58,247,051 of record NC_081249.1, on the reverse strand, counting down.
ACTTACATTAAACTGTGAAAAAAAAATTGATATATTCTTTTCATAAGACTCAAATATTTGAAGTCTAGCTAGGGAACAGGTACATTTTAATTGATGGGCATTATGAATAGAAAAATATTACTGTTGCATATTGTCAGGGCCAAACTGGAATCCATGAAGCAGTTATGTCCAGGAAAAAAAATAATTTAGCGTATTTTTTAATGAATTTTTAAATATGTAAACAATTCTAATTGTTAACCTTTATAATCTTTGTTTCCATCATTGTTTATGCAGCATGTCTTATTAAATGTATTTTCTTAGTACATGTTCTTAGTACTTAGAAATTGTTTATGTTCTTATCTGATCACAATTCAGATTGTGCAACCCTTACTCATCATGGTGTACATTTTCTCATTATATTGATTTTGGCTAAGGCAAATAAATAAGCAAATTTAAATAAGCAAAGATGAACATGCTGTCTATTTTTTATTTTTTTTTAAGACTAGAGTGACTGTCATGTTTTTTTCTGTGTATTTTTATAAATACCAGTGGAAGATGTCTCACAGTACTTGCTGTGTTTGCTCATGAGTTGTCATTCACGACGATCAGCTGGTCAGTATCTGCTCCTTTCAGAATTTTGTGTCTGAATTGCAACAGTCCATTTTAAAGAAAACTTGGAAATGTTCATTCACTATGACATCTGGAGACTTGTTGCAATTTTCTGTGTGGGAAACACCATCTTGATGCTACTCCTTATTTGGAGCTAATGCCTATGATGAAAACTCACGGTCAATATCCAAAACCACACTTCTGGCTCGTCAAAGCTGTGCACCAGAGTCCACTCCATTTCTCCTCCTTCCTCTCAGAGGTTTCCCTGGCTACTCACTTATTATTACTCACTAGGCGCCTCAAGTTCTGACCATTTCTTTAGATCAAAAGTAGGTTAAGCCGGTACTAAACCCACAAAACTTGAGGTGAATGAAGGAGCATTTCTGTGGTAACAGAGCTTTGAAAAATCTGTTAGGTGAGTGTTTCTCTGTGTGCTGAGCAAGAGGTGAGACAAAGCATGGGAGAGAAGCGGAGACACTTTACATGCACATAAGAGGGAGTAATCATACACATCTGAAAGAGAAACTGAAAGAGGAAGTTTAAATTTCAGTAATGAAAGATGATGTTGGTATAATTTATTGTACTGGGAAGAGATTTAAGGCCCTTATATAGAACAGCCTGAATGTAGGAGGGGAAGAGATCTGCCAAATACACTAGCAGAATTCATCGTGCTGAAATCCCCCATATGTTTGTTTAAATGTGTTTATATATACACTGTATATTTAAACATATTAAACAAGCAACATTAAATCAACACCAGGGATTTTGGAGATAGAAAAACTCACAGAAAACAACACCCCAACCCTGTAAATTTGAAACGCTGTAATAGTGAGGTGTGGATGATATGACCTAAAAAAGTTATTTTCTATTTTTCACTCCTCTGTGATAAACTTGTAGCACATTCAAACATACATCAGATCATCCAGGAAATTTTATCTTAAATCTTTTTATTGTCTCACACATTTTGAAGCAACTTCCATTCCAGTTGAGCTTTGGCCACACAAATCTCCCTACAGAAGCAGGCAGCATCTCTGTACTCTTCCCATGTAACTTGACCTTGCCTCTATTGGCCGTATAAATTCTATCTTTTTGCTTAATTTCAAAAGAAGATCCTTGTTCAGCCAAGCTGGTCTTCTGTATTGTCTGCTTTAGACATTTTGGAATTGCCTCCTTCTCTACCAACAGAGTAACCTGTCTTTACAATCTGCAAGATGACTCATTATGCTCTGGTCTAGCACCCTCCCTTTACTTAATCCCTGGACTGTGGAAAAGATGGGGGTTTTTCTTGTATTTTGAGAAAGTGATTAGCTTAGGAAAAATAGACAATCAAATTTCCCTAGAATGATGTAGCTTTTAAAGAGCATCATGATATAAGGAAAGGAATTAAAAGGTTTGAAAAAAAAATTGGTTCAGTTCCCATTACACTTCAGTTATGTGCTGAGATATATCTCATCTTTAGTTCACTTAAACCAATAAAGAAACAATGTGTTCATCTAAGCTTATTTAATTGGCAACCAAGACTAAGAACTACATACATTCCAGTACCTCAGTTTTGAACATAGAAGTGAAGCCAGATAGAATAAATTGCTTTATACTGTTTTCTGGAGGTACTCATGTGTCTTTGTTGACTAGTTTTGTCAACAAGCAGAAAGACAGTCTTAAATTGTGTGTTTAGCTTTTAAGTCATGTGAAATGACTACATATTGTTTAGGGATCAATAACATAAAATTAATTTCCCGTGTCATATGATTTTGTGGTTCAGTTTGTTTTCAGGCCCATACTCCTATTCCATGCTGCAGAAGTGCCTATTTTTGAGAGAGCCACAAAGAGTTCTCTGACATGAAAATAAGGTCCAGCTGCAGAGGTACTAGGAGGTGTTTCTTACAGGTGCTATGGAAAGGCTTAAACCCTTCTCCACCCTGTGCAGACCTTTCAGTCTCAAACCCCTCACTGTTGTGCAGCTTGCCAGGGCAGCTCTACCTGTCCCTTTGGCACTGAGCTGTAAACAAAGTGCTTTGGTTCCAACAATGATATACTGTATGAATCATTTTAGGCCGTTTCACCAAATACGATAACAATTACTATGCATTATGGTTACATGGCAGCACAGGGAATATAGAGGAGATTTGGGCTCATTGTTTAGTTTAATTTGATGCATAGATTATTTAATTAGGTACATGATAAAGCTGTGAAGAACATTGGAGTTACCACAGAATTATGTGAATGAAGCTGAGTTCTGAGAATACCTTTCTGGAAATACTGGTGTAAAAATGGTTTTAATGTTTGACCTTCCCTAGGAAAAGACAGAATTAGGAATTAAGTATCTCAAAATACAGTTCCCAAAAAGAACAAAACACTAGAAACTTCATAATCCAGTTACATCCCAAGCCCCAAGGGGCTGGCAGGTGGTTTATGAATGGCTGGAAGAAAGTTTTACAGACAACTTGGCTGCTAAAATACCTGAACTGCTAATATGTTTTAAAAAATGGCTCCAACATTCCACAAACTAGTTTCCATACTAAACCTATGGATTTTTCTCTTGGTGTATTCTTAGGCTATAGTTTTATCTTCATGGGTTGAATATGTGGTCCTGGGAAGATACTCAGAGATTAAATCTTACTTCAGGCACATATTTTACTTTTAAATTTATTCTCACTCTTAACAATATTTATACACATCAGAAGTTATTTTATGTTTACATAGGTGGTTAACTGATATTAACTCTGAGTAATCCATTTGTACTCTAAATTAAATGTATTTAATCTAGATTTGGACATCAGTATTTAATCCATAGCTGCTTTTATAGTCAATGGAAAGAGATAGACAAACTTACAGCAAGTGAATTATCTTTTTCTTATGTAGACACATATAATAAGTCAGATAAACCTAACTGAAAGTCTTTCCATGGTTTAGCAATTTTTATGGATATTTTAGTTGTGACAATTTGTAAGAAGCCAGGTTTTCATGAGTAATTTTCTTGCATCCAGACAACAATGATTTGGATAACATGTGGCATAGATCAGAATTTTGACTCCTTTCTGAATGAAACTGCAACCCCTTTTAAAGATAAACTCCTCAATAAAGAAGTGAATTTTCATCACATAGTTTACATCACATTAAATATAAATTACAAATATATTCCTTTTTTTTTTCCATACTTACATATGGTCTGCTACCTATACACCTGTCTGATTTGAGAGAGGGAGAGCGCCTTGGAAGCCAAACCAGTGTTGGACACGGGTGAAATACTTTCACAGCTGGATGTCAAAATTGAGCTGTATATTTTAGGCAGGTCTATTTTCCTGAGTCAAAGTATAGAATATATATAGTTATAATTTTGTGTGTTATTTATTCTTCTGTTCTATATATCTGTTGCTGTGAAGAACTTAGATATTATAAGTTCTAAACTGAAGTCTATAAACTTCAGTATTTTACCTGAAGTCTGCTTTGAGTATTTTCAGAGGCTAAGCGAAAATGTGGATAAATTTAGGTTGTTGATATCCCTTTAAAATCTTGTATCATTTGCCCAGTGAGCCATATCTTAATATTATCTCCATAATATGGGCAACAGTTTCACTTAAATATACCTCTGTGTATAAGCAATTTGTTCCTGTTTTATACCAGAAAGTTCTGTGAAAGTTCATCAATGGAAGACACAGGGTCACAAAACACTGGAGCAAATCGGATCACAGTGATGTTGATTCCAGACTGATGACTCCCCAGTGTCCTCTGTAAAAATGAACAATATTAAGGAAATAAATTTGCTTGCCTTTATTATCTAGCATGACTAATATGAATCAGTTTACTGCACAACAGTTTTAATCAAGCTACTTGTATAAAATATCTCCTAAGACAGAAGCATGAATACAGCAGACAGAGAGCATGCCTATAGCTACTAATCTATGTTCAAGATCAGGTTATTCTTCACAAATATGTTTCTTTGGTTCCCTTTCTCACTCACTTAAAGATGTCTCTGTGGATGTGTCCTTGTGCTACAATGTAAAATTCATTTGTTTGGGTGGAAACCAGTTGAAAAGTAAGACGAACATTTAAATGGAAAGCATGAATTTGAGGCCACAAGTGCCCTCAAGGTTTTGTGCTTGCCCATGTTGTGTTGACAGCAATAAGAAAGCCATTCCATGTCTACCCTACCTTCCCTGACAAAAAGATATACTCTTTAAAAAAACCTCAACTTTTTCAAGTGGTGATGATGAATTCTCACTGTCTTGTCTGTATTTCTTTCTGACAGACTATCCCTCTTCTGCAGTAACAGTGGAATACTTTGGCCACTTCCAAAATGTGAACAGATTTCACATGATGAACAAGTTTACTGACAATATGCACAGAGTTGTGCCTACATTGAAGTAAGGTTTGCAATTTGAGTTCAACCATATTATTAGAATCCTACAGGGAAGAGACAGGAAATTAAAAGGAACCTAGCCTACGGCAACAAAGCTATGTATTTGTTTTTTCCCACTTGAATGGCAAATAGTTGCACTTGGCTTTAGGGAGGCGCTTTATATTCACATTTAATAGTCCTTTAATAGATACTGTATTTGGTCGCTCTTCCTCCACCGGGAAGCTCCTATCCTTTCAAGCTAACCGATATGCACTCATTGCACTGTTTATTTCAAGTTCCATTTCACTGCTCTTACCATAATGGCTATTTAGGATTGTTATTGTGATTCATATTACATTATGAGCATCATATGCAATTAACTCTCTGTGGCAGTACCCCTTCTCTACAAATAGATTTGAAATAAGCCATATGCCTATCTGATAATGAGTAAAATTTTACCATCATGTATATGCTGCATTTTGGGTTGGGTACTTCTGAATTGGATAAGAAGACCTTAAACTATTATTTTTTTAAGTTATATTTCATATATTTGTTTTTTTCTTTCCTCTCAGTCTCTCAGTCCTGGTCAAGAAAGACAGTATAAATCCAGCTGCAGCAAAAGTACAGGTATCAGCTACCCCTGATATCAGCTACCCATAATTTAATTTTTTCACATTTCATCATAAAGTTTTGCTCTCCTGAGCTTCTTTTTATTTTCTAGTTATCTTCAGAGAGAGAGTATAAAGGTAACTTATAAAAGGAGCAAATTAAGTTCCTGTGGTTTAGCACAAATAATTGGTTAACAAATGCTGAAGAACTCATTAGATAGTAGACCACTTTGTACAAGTATTTGATATTAAGGTAAAAATTTGAATGGTAATTTTAATGAAAAATACAAAGAAAATTAACAACTGCACACATTTATTTAATGTTGATGATAGAGCAACTAATGAAGATTTATTTGCCCTAATGTCAATATCCCTTGAGAATTACAACTAAGTACATAATAGGTAATCTTCTCTAAGCATTTCCTACACATATTTCTTCATAACTCCAGCCCCCAAGATTATTTTTAGTCCCTCAGAAAAATAAAATGAGACCAGTAACAATGGTAATAACAAATTACAATGTGTCACAGCAAGAGAGCAGGAGAGATCCAGGGTATGTCGTTCGATAGCAGGGGATTTGTTATATGAAAATGCCTGGATAGTTGTGGGAAATAGGTCAAAACCCACAGAATAGGGAAAGCTAAAATGCTTTCAACTGCTTTTATAGATTTCCCTTGGGGAAAACTCCTGACTCTCAGACATTAGATTAAATAAACCTTGAACATGCAAATTTATTAGACCAATAATTAAGAGTTTTGGGAACTTTTATTCTGTGAGAAACAAGTCTAAAGAATAAGAAATTTGGCAGCTTAATGAGGAAACTATATTAAAAGCATAATCACAGACCACAAATCCTGAAAGGATAGGAAGTTTAGACAAAAACCCACAGCTTGGGTAAAGTATTGAGTCTTTAAGGATTTTAATTGCATGAAGGGAATATATGGAACACAGAAAAAGAGGTCAAATTGTTAAGGACAAAATATGTGGAAAAAAATTTGTAAAAGACCAAGATGTAAAATAAGACACAACTGGCAAGAGTTATAAAGAACAACAGGAAGACATTCAGTAAGCAGGTTAGTATCAAGATGGAGATAAAAGGAAATGCTGAGCAGAAGGAAGAACTGATTATGATACCAAGAATGCGGAAGTGTTTAATGTTCTTTTTAGCTTGAGATATTGCTAAAAAGATTGTCTGAGATCAGGCAGCTGACACATAATCAACAAGAAGGGGGTAAAGATTCAGTCTGGAGAAAGGAAAAGTACATTAAAGAACTCTAACATAAGTTAGAAGTTTTATGTTGGATAGTCCAATTGAATTTTACTCAGAAAACTTTAAAGACTTGCTGAAACCATACAGAATTCATGAAAGGTTATGAAGTTTTGGAGAGCTGGAAAAAAAAAGAAAATCACGGTTCACATCTTCAAAAAGGTGAAAAACTAGGAATTGAGAATTATGTGCGAGTTAGCTTTAGTTTCTTTTGAAAAAAGCTGGAACAAATATTCAAACAATTTATAAGCATCTGGAGATAGCATAAGAGTAGGCTAACTGCAAGCACAGATTTCTTGGGAACAAAGCTTGTCAGAATAATCTAATTTCCTTTTTGTGATAGGATAACAGCCTTACAGATAAAGGAGAAGAAACATATATGTTGGATATTTTGAATTTACAAAATCTTTTGAAGCTGCTTTATTGTGACACTTATAAGCAAAAGATAAGATTAAGATGATTAGTATTAAAGATGTGCAAAATTATCAGATGTGCCCAAAAAGTCTTAAACAGTGATTTTCTATCAAATCAGAAGGTAGTATTTAGGCAGGTTCTGCAGAAGTTTTCTCATGTCTTGTATAGTTCTGGCTTTTTATGAATGATTTAAATGCAGAAATACAGAAGAAACTTTTCACAAATGCTCAATTGGGAAGTGATCAGAAAACAGACAAATGAATAAACTGATATTTACCATAGATAATTTAGAAGTTTAGGACAAGGTACAATGGGCACCTATGGAAGCACTTGAAATTCCATCTGAATATGAGGGAAAATTTGTTTACTGCAGAGGTGACAGAGCACTGAACCAGGCTGCCCAGAAAATTTGTGGATTCTCCGTCTCTGGAGATACTGAAAACCCACCTGGATGCAATCCTGTGCAACTTGCTGTAGGTTGCATACTGGGTATGTCTTGATGTTCTACTGTCCTGAGTAACAGAAACAGAAATTCTGTGCATAAGGTATGTAAGTTAAACTTTCTGCACTGCTTGGCTCTAATAAGACCGCAGCTAGAGTTCTGGTCCAGTTCTGCCCCCTGACTGAAGGTGCAGGTAAATCAGAGAGCCTTAAATCCAGCACAGTGTAATGAGAAATGGGCTTTAAAAGTATAAATAGCTGCTGTGTATTGTTTTGTTCAGTCATTCAGAGACCAACAAACAGAAAAATAGATTATGACTCTTTGAGGAGGCATAATCATGAACCACAGATTTATTTTCTTTTATTGACGAATCACATTCCTACTGCCAGCAAAAGTATACCAGTAGATAATTAGGCTACCTTTTTCTACACACAGATCTTTGAAATTAAATAGGGCAAAATATTATTACTGAATTCTCATAAATATTGTGTTCAGAAAATGCTATTCCATAAATTTTATGCTCATATCTGATTTTGTTCTTCATAGGTATTTTGTTAGAAAATAGAATGTAAAAATGTAGAAGTCTGACAAGTCTTAGGAAGCGACAGTTTCCTTTCTCAAAGAGCTCCTATTAAAGAACAATGAATGAACCAGGGAATATTATTTGGAAAAAATGAACAAAACTCATCTAGAGTTTCTAGATAAATATCTATTGATGCTGTAGACAAATACCTTCAGATTTAATCTTGACAATAGAGCAGAAGCAGAGAACTGTGATTTTTATAAAATTTTATAAATTTTATATAATTTATATAATTTTAGAAATTTTATAGGAGTGCCTCTATTGCAAGCTTGTTCTATTTGTGCAAGTCTCTCTTTTCTTGCAGTCTGACAGTCTGCCCCCATTGTCACACAGGCAGGATGTCACCCACATCATCTGAGATGACACATAGTCCGTGTTTCTGCCATGTGAAGTGTGATTCTCTCAGCTCACACTCATGTTGGTGGAGCCAAGGAGTGACACAACTCTCATCCACATTCAAAATTCATTTGCACGACTGACTTGACATTGAGTTCTTGATAGTCCACCAGAGCCATGGCATCATTGCTGACCCTGTGTTCACTCTCAGGGATCAGGTGAATCACCATTTGGCTTCATTGCTGCTCATCTTTCTTAGTGCTTCAATAAAATTCTGTTTATAACCTGTTGTCAGACTCCATTACTGTTCAGACCAGAGACACAGTTGTTCTCTGAAGAAGCTGGTAGCTTGTTTCACGTTGATTAGCAAGAGTGCTGTTGAGAAAAGGAGCCACATCACTAGAATTAAATATGCTGATTATTAGGATTGAATAAGAATACTTACCAAAAAAATGTAAGATTATGTTCATGCTTTAATATTAATATCTGGCATTACAATTAATTCTATTTGACCTTTATATTATTATCTGTCTGCACATGTAAAAAGAACTCAAGTTCAAAGAGAGTTCTATCCTTCATCACAAAGCATAAATAACACACACTAAAATCTCTGTGTTTTCAGCAGGAAAATAGCACAAATAAAGCTTTTTTGAAAAAACACACAATCATGACATTAAGTATCAAATCTGGTGTTAATATGTTTAATATCAGTAGCACCAGCATTTTAATGAGCAAAATATGGTAGTTTCTGGTGCCTTATTCCACAAGCGTTTTTGAGAATGTTGTCATACATGTTACAATCACTCAACATGCCCTGGAATTAGTTTATAATATGAGACAATAAATGCATATGTACTTTGAAAAATGAGATTTATGGAAATATTAGTGATAAAATATGCAAGAAAGTATGCATACATATACTCCAAAATAAGACAAAATATGACAAAGACAAAAATTTTCTGTCTGGTGTCATGAGTGGAATATTTGATGAAACTTCATTCTGTTTCCAAACAGAAAACAGGTGAAACCAGTCAGCAAAATCCATGTTTCAAGTATGAGGACTTTTAAGAACATAGGGTTTGTTTTCCAGAACTGATGTATCCAAAAATACCTCAAACCCACCAAAAAAACCCCAAACAAAACCAAAAAACCTAAACACATGAGGAAAGGGGAAATGGCTTTTTAAAAATCAATTAAAATGATTACACTAAATAGAAAACTGAGATTGACTATGTAAATAAAATTGGAGGTTTATTCAGGCAAGTTAGGCTGCAGATACATTTCTATGGCTGAATTTCCTTGTGAAATTCCTTGTACACCATTGTGCACAAAGTAGCAGAGGAGATATTGCTCTTCTACACGCTTTTTTCCATGGTGTTCTTCTTCAGCAATTATCTTGAAGAGCTTTAGCACAAATTAATAGTGACTTTCATATGCCTAAGCAAGAAGTTAAAATTATAAACATGGTGGTGATGTACAGACAAAGAAATATATTTAGTAACTTGGGAGAAGAAATGCACAGGAAGAGTTTTAACCCAGAATATGAGCAGAATGGGTCAAACCAACATTCATCAGCTCCCTACTAGATCACATCTGAAGACACTCAGCTACATCTGAATCATTTCTTTTGAATTAAAATCTCCATTCAGCAAGGAAAGATGACCTTAGCTTGAAAACTGACTTTCAGAGATGGAGACTCCTGTAAAGAAACATACTGGTCCCTCACTTCTCCAGGTCAGCTCCTTGATCAGCCTTTAAGCCATATTAGCTCTGGTTGCAGAAATTAACTGCACTGTGTACCCCTTTAGGCTCAGCTGACGAATGCAAATACGTCAGCAGATAAAATGCATGCAAAACCCCCTTCAAAATCGTCCTTTTCTGCTCCTTTTGGTTTCAAGGATTGTAAGCTTATGACATGGAATGTAGTCCAGATCTATTTTTAAGCAGGTTATTCTCCAGTTGAGTTTCCTTGAAACACAAATTTTGATTTTTCAATGGGTAAATAAGAAGCTATGGTAAGTACCATCACATAGATTACCAAATTATTTTTTCATTTGTAAATAATTATTTGCATTAAATGCTTTATAGACATTTCCTTTTAAGAAACAGCACTCAGGTGATCATATAAAAAAGTGGTAATTGTCAGGTCTTTTTTAGAGGGCTTGGGATTCTTATGTAAAGAAACTACAAAAGCATCAGAATTGACATGAGAAAGCAGCAGAAGCTGTGATACATTTTTAAGGAAAAGGCCAATCATTTCCTCTTTTCTGTTCATGTAGAAAAATAATTGTCACTTTTACCCTCTGAACTCATTTCTTGCTTGTAGCTCATAACCTTCTCCTGTGGACCTGTCTGAAATATATTTCATCCAGGAATGTAATTGAGGGGGAGCAAGATCCTTTAGTCTACACTTCATCTCACTGAGAGTCAGGTGTGAAGTGGAGTCAGAAGCTTTTGCTATGAAGATGATTCTCTTGGGACAGTCTGAAAGAAATTCTCAAACTATCAAGACCAGAGTAAGAAAATTGTGTTAAAACAGAGGGAGTAGCTTATCTGACACTGCTAGCTTGGAAACAGATGAGGCAGATTTGAGCTTTAAGTGCAGACAGATTTTTAAGAACACTTTTGCTCCCTGTATCCCAAGATATTTTCCTCCAGGTTATGCTCAGTTATACTTTGTGATTTATTTAATCAAAAAGTGTTATAATTTACTGTCATATTGAAAGATTTTATGAAAGCATCTCACCATATTGCTGCATGACCAGGTGCACCATTTAAGGGAAATGAATCAATGACTAGTGTACTTATGCATCTTTTCTGATGTGTTTTGTTAATTACTGTTATTTCTGGCCATTTTCCCCATTTTTCCTATTGTAAAAAGTTCAGTAGATTATTCGTTTTCCATTTCTGTTCTTTTGGGGTTTTTTTGTTTATTTAATTGTTTTGGTTTGGGGTTTTTTGTTGGTTTTTTGTTGTTGCTGTTGTTTTGTTGTTCTTTTTTTTCCCTTCTATAGCAATCATTTTGCACAGGACATGTTAGATAGAAATTAGCTCTATCACTCTCCACTCTCTATGCCTGAGCATGTCTGAGTGTTTGTGCATGTTTGTGCATGTCTGTATTTGTGCTCCAGCCTTGTGAAGATACAGGAATGATCATTACTCTATTTAAAACAAAATAATTGTTTTATTTATTATTGCTATAGACCAAGGAATCTGTCACATTGATATCACACAGCAGGCAGACAATAGTACTGTTTTACATGACCCCAGTGTGATTGCACCTGCAAGAGTAAGTTCAGTTCTGGGAACCATAATATCACACATATATTAACAAATCACAGGGAGTTCAGAAAAGTGCAACAAAAAATGATTAAGTGTTCAAAATGAATGAAAGGTAAAGAAATAACCATAATATGGCCAAGTAGTGAAAATGAGTACAACATGTAATGGAAATAAATCTCAACAGGAGCTTTTACAAATGATGTGAGCTAAAGGGAAGCTTGAGGAAATAGCAGGTACCCCTGAAAGAGGCTGCTAAGGTTAAATCAACAAAAATTATATTACAGATATATTTCTTATAATTCCTATATTTCTTATAATTTTGAAAAAAATGTAAGGAAGATATCATAAAAATTATTAGAGTGGAAGAGACACAGTAGGTCATCTACCCAAGCTGCTCATTAAAGCAGTACATCCTTCTCTTTTCTCCTGTTCGTGTTGTTAATGCATTTTGGTCCTATGTGGTCTGGTCCGATGGATTTGTATATGTAAAACTTGCTATAGCAATCACTAAGACATGCTCCATCTGGTCCTCTGGTACCTTCTGAAGCACTTCTTCACCCTGTACTCCGCTACTAGGGACAGAGACTTGGACAGATTGAGTAGAGACAGTGCTGAGTAGATAAAATGCAGAATACTTCAAGTTTTTTAATATCTTATATATCAAGATATCTCTCACATTCAGCAGCAGCCACATACTTTGCTTTATTCCACTTCTATTTCTTTAATTACCTATAGAATTATTTCTTGTTCCCTTTTACACCTTTTGCCATTTTCAACATCAGCTGCACTTTGGTTTTATTAGTTCTTGCTCTGGACACCTAGGCACTGTTTCTGTATTGGTCCTTAGTGGAGTGTTCCCAACCCCACCTTGTACTTTCTTTTTGGGCCTGAGCTCATTCTGGATTTCTGCATTGAGTTACCCACCTGGCCCTCTGCCACACATTCTTGTTCATGTTGGGATTGACCTCTGTGTTTTAAGGAGATTTTCCAAGAAGAAAACCTGATCTCACCAGTCTCTTTACTGTTCAGATAAGTTTCCCCTATGGGATCCTGCCTATCAGTCTCCTGAAAAAAAGCTGAATTACATTCTTCTTATCTTCATTACTGAAACTCAAGCTTGTTATTCTGACACACTAAATTGATGACTAGAATTCATGTCATTGAGATTAAAGAGACCAGAGCACACATATCCTTAATCCTTGGAACTATTCCACTGAATCTTTTTTTCATAAAAACTTTGTATTAATCCAAATGGGCCTATCAGGAAATAAAATTTATAGTTGTGAAATACCAATAAAAAGTAGTGACCTTGAATATTTTCTTTGAATATTGATTCACAAATTAAATCTTAAGTAATGGATGACACTTTTACTCACTAATATTCATTCAAATACCAATAATAATTTAACCTATAAGCAAATACTGCTATTGTCATTATCAACATTCATTGGATAGTATTAACTATTTTAGTATTATTATAAAATATTAACTAAAGTATAACAATATTGTTAATAATGTGTTCAAATTTAGACATCTACATAATAGAATCTCAGAAAAACAGGAGTAAGAAGGCATTGAGAGGTCGTCTGGTCCTTTTCCCTGCCCTAAGGCATAATTGGTTCTCTCTATGATTCTGCATAGACATTTCTCCTCTTCTTTTAAAGACTTCTATGACAGAGATTCCCACAGCAACCTGTGACTGTAATTTGCTGCTTTACCTTTTCATGTTTCCCCAGTGTCTATACTGAATTTTCTGTGTTGACTTTGAAACTCATTAATTCTTGTCTGATACATCAAGATTACAGAGGACAATTTCACATCCTTCTCTGTGGCTATGGGTATCCAATCTGGCTTAACTCCACCCAATGTCATTTACCTTCATTTCCCTTATTTTCTTATGAAATGTCATGTGCGAAGAGCAATAAATATGTTAGAAAAAATGAAATTATATGTCACAAAAATCCTTTTCTATTTGTCTTTGTGTAGAAAGATTAAATGGTTTAGGCTGGCTTTACCCTGCTTATTCTTCATAGGCCTGCATTTTGAATGCTGTGTACTCCATTCTTGTCTCCTATGTACTTGCAAATAGGTTGCTTTATAAATTGGTGTTGAATTTTTCAAAATGTTAGAGTGACTTACCTATACTTTATAAACTTTTTTACTTTAGTTGCCTGACTTCCCTCTTGCTTTTTTACATTTTTTAAAGTAGATGTTAAACTTCTTATCTATAACTCATTAGAAAGGCCACTGCCAACAGTTCGCTCATACTGGGTCAACAAAAGTAATCCAGTTAATTTGTGATTAACTGTATATATATTATTAATTCAATATTACCCATGTATATCAAACTAATTATATATTGATATTTTTGGTCAATTACTAAACCATACATTAAAACTGAGAGAATCTTTCTGGTGGTCATTATAGTTACAAATAAGGAATGAGAGAGTGGTACTCTGTCAATAAGTCACCATCACCAAAAATTTCTGACTGGGCTTCTATGAGATATATAGAAAATTAGACATTGTAGACAATAACCTCAGCTGTATTGAGCAAAATCAAAACAAATATAAGTCCAGATGCAAAAATTAAATCAACATTATAGGAAATCAGATAACAAATAAAAAACTACTCTGGACCACCTTAATTTTACACAGCACTATTCAGATTATACACAGACTCAGACCTGGTGTTCAGTCTATGCTGCATTAAATCTGAAAAACTGTACTCATACAAAAATTATTACTGTGCCATGCCTGTGCTTGGGTGGAGAGCTCCTTTCAATTCCTATGGGAAAGTTTCTGATGTCTCATGAACCACCATCAGTCACAACTGCTAGATTCATTCTGCATATTATAGATAGTACAGACAGCACATGGTGAAACTCGTTTGGCTGTTACTATTGTACTGCAACCGAGGTTGGCTCTGGGTGGTAAGTATTACAAAACTGAAAGGAAGGAAAATTTGGGTAAAAAAAATGCTATCAAAAGAATAGCAAACAATTAAATGAAGAAGTAACTTCATTACCTGGTAAAAATAAAATACTTTTTCATCATTTAGTGCATGATGACAAGTTGAAAGACATACTGTGTCTTTCAAGACAGTATGTTACAAGTAACTCCAGTTTCTGAGAAATATGCTGGTTTAAGTTGGGGTAAAGTTAATGTTCTTCCCAGTGGCTGGTATGGGGCTGTGTTTGGATTTGGGTTGAAAAGGGCTACCTGTGATAACATAGAGATGTTTTTGCTATTATTGAGCTGAGCTTACACAGACCCAAGGCCTTTTCTGCCTTTTGGACTGCCAGACTGTTGAGGAAGTTCAGGGTGTGTGGGAGGCTGGGAGGAGACACAGTCAGGACAGGAGACCTCAGCTAGCCAAAAGGCTATTTCAGACTGTCATGCTCAGTATACAAAGTGGGGGAAGAAGGATATAGGGGAGGACATTTGGAGTGATGGTGTTTGTTTTCCCAAGTAATCATTATGCTATGGGCCCCTGCTCTTCTGGAGATGGCTGAACACCTGCCTGCCCATGGAAAGCAGTGAATTAATTCCTTCATTTTCTCTGATTGTGGTGCAACTTTTGCTTTCTCCATGGAAATATCTTTATCTCAACCAACAGTTTTTATATCTTTTACCCTTCCAGTTCTCTCCGTGATCCCACTGGTGGGGGAGTGAATGGGTGGCTGTGGTGATTGGTTACTGGCTGAGGTAAAGCCACAATGTATGTTACTCAGTTCTTTCCTTGTGATGAATTTTTGGCAAGCCACAATCTTTCAAAGCCATTGTTAATAGTTTAAAGACATGATCATCATCTCTAAAAGACAATTTTTTGTTATGTTAAAAGATTAATTTCAGTTCTCCAATTAGAATCTGTCATCTGAGTGGAAACTGTTGGCATATACAAGCTCCAATTAAATTATGCATGACAAAGGGGTTTGGTTTAGTTCTCATATTAGCCAGTTGTGCATAGTCAAAAATAACATTGACCTATAAAGATCAACATGTTATCATATTGATCATAAGCCTGTTTCTATGCAAAAGTACTGTGCCCAAAGCTTTCCAAATTTTTAAAATAATTTTGAATTATGCACAAGAAATAAATAATGTAGTGTAATGAATGCTGTCTAGAATGGACCTTTCAAACAATCATCTAATAAAAAGGTCAGAGGATAAAGAGTGGATATCCCACTTGTGTCTTTATTTATTTATTTTTTTTTCTCCTCTATATATAAGATTCTGCAGCTTTCCTAATGTCAGTTTGGCAACTTTCAGATGTACTAAATTCATTTAAACTCTGACAATCAGTGAAGAAATGAAATAGCACTGAACAACAGAAGCACTCTGATGTTTACAAATACATTTACAGGAGGTCGTTCTTCCTGTGAACCCATTGTACATGCCAATTTGTTGCAATCTTCATTATAATGAAAAAGCATGGGTAACAATGAACTGTAAACCTTATTTAGAAAACTCGTAACTTACAAACATCAAAAGACAACTGGGGTCATCGCTAAAGCAGATTTCCTGGTTGCCGATGAGTATTTTGCTACATTCATTAAATGGACTTTAAAAGGTTTTTAATTGCATTCTTTATTTTGGCTAACAACATGATTCTGATAATATTATGTTTGCAGCTATTAAGCTCCACAGAGCATTATTTAGGTCCAGGAAAAATTGCCTACCAGCACTATTGGAGGTTTAGACTAAGTAATCTTTCTGAAACTGTAAAACAGACTTCTTTCGAAGACTGGGTTGCTAAAATTTGCTCACTTTTGTTTATACTTACCTTGTTTCCTCCATGATATTAAGTGAGTATGAGTACTATCTCAGAGATTGCAAAGCATATGTTACAGAAGAGACACAACATGGGAAAAAAATGCCCAAGTCAGGTGGAAAATGTTGGTTGGTGTGAATGCAATTTGAGCTTATTAAGCACACATTTTGCCCGTACTGAATAATTTATACATTGTTCAAGCCTAGGAAAAGTTAATTCTCTGTTCTGAGTAATGAAATCGAACATTAACTGAATATACTGGGAACAGTTGATGTCATAGTCCCCAGTGTATGCATGCAAATTTTCAGAGATTGCTCCAGTTTTAGACACAGGCCCAAGTTTCACTTTTCTGGAAATAGTTAATGCAAACATGGGAAATTTATCTCTAGAGAGATAACTTTTTTCTATGTTTTATGTTTCTATGTTCTTTTTCCTTGCTAATGAAAATTAGATAAATAGCTTTTTTTTTTAACTGATAATAGAGAATAATTTTCTTGATTAAATATTTTTAAGATTAGTTGGTGATACATCATCTTATTAGGTACATTGAACAGATGAATCTATAGCAAAACCTATCAAAGACATGAATATTGTTGTCTAACACATTCTAGAAATTGACATCTGGCACCATTTTAAAATGGAACTTACATCTAGGTTCTTCATCATACTTAGTCTGGGCTGACTTGGAGAAGTTTGTCATTACCCAGTTTTCTATCTCCTTATTAAATACTTTTCAGTATTTAAGGTATACTTGACCCATAGGAAGAGCCTGTCTCTATATGTATAGCAGGTATTTCCTCTCACTGAAATGAGAAAAAACAGAACCAGAACTCTTTACGACAAGTTATTTTCTAAGGAAAAATAAATATAAAGTCAAAAATATCAATATAAGCCATCACAACATATACTTCAAGTAATTTGCTATTTTGAAAATCTTATAATATTTTTTGTTGTTGTTGTTTTAAATCAGTAGAGAAAATGTTTTGGCCCTGGCTGAAAAGGAGTTAATTTTCCTCATGACCATCCTTATAGCTCTGTGCTCTGCACTGGTAGCTGGAAAGGTGTTGATAACACTCCAGGGCTTTGGCTCCTGCTGAGCAGGGCTGGCACAGCACCTGCGCTGTCCTGCCCAACATTCCACCCTCACCAGCAGGCTGGGGATGGGAAAGATCTTGGGAGGGAACATAGCAAGGACAGCTGACCCAAACTGACCAGAGGGACATTCCACATGATGCCTACTCCTCAACAAAAACTGAGAGAAATGAGGAGTAGCGGCATTTGTTGTTATGGTATTTTTCTTACAGAGCAATCACCACAAACATGGAAACCCCGCCTCCTGAGCTAGACCTTCCCTGCTTTTGTTTTACTCTGCTTCCTCATGCTGCCTTTGCTTTTGCTTTTTTTTTTTTTGATCCATGAGGATTTTTCTATCTTATTATTTATTTATTATCTGCCCTCCCACCTTTTCCCTGCTTAAGAGGGGAGTGAGAGAGGCTCTGTGGGCACCTGGTATCCAAGCAAGGATAACCAATTACAAAAAAAAGCTTTTAGAGCAAAATTACTGAGTAGCTTATCATACCTAGTTTGAAAAAAAATAAAAGCAAAAATCCATCAGACCCTGCAGAGCTGTTTTGACAGCTGAGGCTTGAGAAAGTGCAAAGCATAAACTGCTACACTTTGCTTTTTATTTTCATACCAGGGCAGTTTACATTGAATTATTTTTTAAATATTTCACACAAGTCAGAAAAAGGTATTGATCATCTTTAACATGACCATAAAGTCATGTCAAATATTAGTCAAATATTAGACAATTAACAAATATTGGTGTCTAATTCTGAAGTACACGCAGATGTCTAAGATAATGGATTATAGTGCACCAGCAGTGATAGATAAGATTTTTTAATGTGTTTATTTAGATGTTACAAAGCAATTTCATCCTATCTCATTTTGATGCAAGTTTAAAAGTTTAGACATCATTAATAAAATTTTGCTCCCAGCTTATCTAGGGAACTTAAAGGTTGCATCAAGCTAGAAATTATTTTTTTCCTGTATCTGTGTATTTGGATATCTTATAAACTTCATATGGCTCTAGTCCTGGAACTCTAAAATAGCTTAATTGCAGTTATTCTCCCTCTCAGTAAATGCAGAAACATTGTGATTTTTAACAAGACTGAAAAAAAACCCCAGACAAACAAAAAAAAAAAAGCAGCAAAACAACAGAATACAAAGTTCTCCATCTAAATAGCATTTCCCAAATTTAGGTGTGAATTTTCTTACATATATTTTATCTTAAAAATCTCATGGCCTCTAATCAAATTTTAGGCCATCTACAATGACATTTTTACTCCTGCTGCTTACTGTGGTTGTTGAGGAAGGTTAAAGAACTGTCATTACAAGAAAAGAAAGTTCTGTATTTATTAGCATTTTATGCTGAAAATTGTAATGCTAATGCACAGCCCAACATATTTCCAGCAAAATTTCAGTGACTCAAAACTCCCATTTTCACTCCTGTAAAGGTTATGGGAAATTTATAAGAAGGTATTTTTGAGCATCCTGACAAGCAGAAACAAGACTAGTAGAAAACTAAAGTAGAAAATCCACTGTCTTTAACAAGGGCCTCCTTAGGAATGCATCATAAAAAATAATTTGGTCTGACTGACTTAGCAGGGAGTTCGCACCAAATCTCCATGCTTGACAACATCAACGACGGTCCCTTTGGACCCATGTTCATTCTTCTGGAAGAATATAGTATGTTGCACAGGCCAATCACACAGCCACTGCTTCTTGTCCATGTCGGTGGTGATCTGAGTGACAGTGGGTGACATACTGTGCATCCATGGGGACAGAAGAATTCTCACACAGGAGCTGCTGATAACCTTTCCTAGAAATGTCTCTATTTAAAAAAAAAAATCATCAATTTAATGGGATTATATTGATTAGGTTAATGACAGAGATGATGAGTTGCAGCCTCCTTCAGGAGGTCATTCAGGGGGGCAGAGTACTGCTTAACTAAAATTATTCAGCAATCTAGAATTAGCAGGAGCCTTTTCTTTTTCTCATTTTTTTTTTCCTTTTCTTTATTTCCTTTTTTATTTTTTTTCATTACAGCATACGCACAAACCTGTGTGATGGAGCTGATAACTGATGATGATAGTAACAATAATGGTTGCTTGATTTTTTTTCTGATGCTGCTATTCACTACTCCTATCTGCTGAAGGTATAAAGTATGCACTAAGAGTTCATCAGGAATTTCTGAGATGAACAATTGTTTTTATTCATCTGAAAATATCTTACATCTTGATTTCTGATTCCAGCTCTATCCTGTAGAGAACTTCAAATAGAAAAGGAAATTTCATGTCTGGGTTATTTTTAAAACAAGGCTTTAAAATAATTGACATTTGAGAAACAAGGGAAAATTCTTCTATGTGTTTTACATCCCTGTATTAATCTACATCATTACTGATGAATCAAAAGAATTCTAACAAGAGAGTAATGATGTTCTGCATATTACAGCAGGATCTACATATCGTTTTTATAATGGGACAACATAAAATGAAGCAGTTGTCCAGAAAATAAACAATAAGTTGCACATTAAAAATTGCTTTAATAACTGACACTGTGAGGCACAACGCTGAACATTCTGAACCCCAGACTCTCAGGGTTAGGATCAGAGATCTAGTTCTTGTCTCTCATAAGCCCTGTTTATGGACACAGGAACTGCAGAGGTATTGATTTTCAAAACATGCATGAGATTCCACGATCAACCACAACTGGCTGATTAGTCATTGGTCTCTACACAGATTCTCTACTTGCACATAAGGTGTTTATTTTCTATTTCAATGTTTAATCATAGACAATAAAGGATAGAAAATACAAGAGTACTGCGTATTTACCAAGTAATCATGTATCATAAAATATTTTAAGTTAGAATATAGTATGTTGAGTTGACCTTGAAAGGAAGAACAGCAGAGGAGAGATAGGGTCATTTTCATTTTACACAAAAAGGCAAATGAACTTCAGGTCATTCCTACTTTATTGGCCACTAGCTGTTATACTGGAGGTGTTGTGCATGAGAGATTTTATCAACAATACTTTGTGACTATTACTGGGCAATCCAGAGAACCACATTACCATTGGCCTCAGAGGAATTTTTCCACTTCATCCCAGCCAGAGGCTAAATAGCTATAAGAGAAATTATGGAAGAAAGCTAATTAGAAAAGGGAAAGGATGACGGAATGGAGTATAAAAAATAAAAAAAAAATCTATTATTTTCAAATTTGTAATGGTATATGTCCTTATGTGTATTTCTACCTTCTTTCCTCTGATGCCCCATGACATTCTCACATTTTGAGTTACATTGCCTATTCAATCAGACAGCAAGCTTGGATGAATATTATGTCATCAACATTTTTTACAGAGTGAAATCATATAACATAACTTTTTCATGAAGGTCATTACTTTATTACTTCATTAGAATTAAAAAAATTGAGACATATAGTATATACATGCATTAAGGATGCCCAGGTGTCATAAAACATAGGATTCAAAATATATGTGACTAGAATCTGTCCTGTTTAGATATGGTAGATAAGATGTTCTATGAAAGTTTGTGTCTTCATGGAAGGTATTTCACACATCCTCTTTCCCTGAAAATTAGATTGTGGAAAAAACTGATTGATTTTAGTTTTGTTAAGAGGTCTTTTGGGGTCAAAAATTTGTTTATTTGGTTTGGGGATATTTTTGTCTGTTTGTGAAGTGGGGATTTTTTTTTTTTTTTTTCCTTTTGGTTTTGGCTTTGTTAATTCATTTGGGGGGGGGTGCTTTTTTTTTTTTTTTTAATTTTTTTTTTTTTTTTTTTTTTTTTTTTTTTTTATTTTGAAGAATGGTTGCCACTACAGATTTCAGCAGCTTTCCAGGAACTTCTGGTAGACTCCTTTATCACAGAGGACTAGACAGGATTCCACAACCATTTCAACATAGTTCATGTTTTCTGATAAGCCTACAGAGTTTGATTCTCTTGGATGCAATTCTGTTAAACATATGTAGTTCAGGAAACTACAGAATAACTAATCATCTAAGTCTGTCTTTATATTCAAACAAAAAAAAAAATCACTTTTAGAACACAATTCATTTGACTTGTTCTCTAAGTTTATGTTTAAATGAGACTTTTTTTTCTCTGAGAATGAGTGCTTACTGCTATGTATTAGTTAATATGGGTCATACTGTTTTGGGGTATTTTGAGGAACAGAATTGATGATTTCATTGCTGTAGATGTCTATATTTGATCATGTGTACCCAGTCCTTGAAGACTAAATAAATTCAACATATCTTCTCAGGGGGAAAAGCAATGAACAGAAAACTGCATGAACTTTCCTGTAATTTTTAGGTAGGTACACCTTCAAAACTCATATCCTCTACCTTTGCTTGTGCTTTTAAAATTATTTTCTTTCATCTATAAGCTGCTCAAATTGGAACTAATTTCCAAAGTTCTCTAGAGTGCAGAACCTGTCACTTATGAAAAGGGCTTAGTACAGCTGTTAAGACACTGCTGAGATGCACTGAACATTATCTTGGTGGGCTGAGCAAAATGGTGAATCCCTGTTGCCTTTAGAACTTGCTCCTCTGACAGCTGCTGGAGAAATCTACGTGTCTTGAGGGTGAGACAAATATTTATTTTTTTATGAATAGTGTTTCTTGGTTAACTAGACTTTGTTCAAATAACTGTTACTGAGTTTTCCAATGATGCATCTAAAAGACATTTCTAGGAGGAACACTTGTCTTATTTGCTATTGGTAGTGAGAGTGGCAAATGTGGTTTATTTTAAACATTTTAAATTGTTTTTTAAAGCAAACTGTTTAGCTGATGTGCAAGTCTGTACTATAAAAGTGCATAAAGTAACATTTTCAATTTTCCTAAAATTCTCTTATTCATTTGCTGTCTTCTGTGATAAAACTCAAGGTATTAGATGCTTAATAAAATGACTGGCAGGCAATATAATGCAAGCTGCTAGTAGCTGCACTAGTTCTGTAGCACACACTTCAGTTCAGCCTAAACCCTATATCTGTGGAGAATGATAATTAAAGAAGAATAAATATGAGATATTTAAAAGGCCAGTTCACTGTCATTGAACAGACATACTGCTGTACATTATTTATTTTTAATTCTTTCCTTTCCCCAAAAGTTCCTCTTCACTTTCTGTGTAATATATTATGGTAACTTTGAGTACCCAGTGCTAAGAAGTGATTAATTTCCTAAAGTTCAAACTGTGATGTTTGCCTCCCTTTCTCAGCTGTCTGTAGGGTTGCATTTAAATGAGATATTTGTAGTTTATACATTTTATTTCATAAATAAGTCCTTCTGCTGTAACTACATATGTATGTGATATTTTTAAAAGAGAGAAAAGCTATTAAAAAAAATAAGGAAAACATGAAAATCCCTTTTATTTTTTTTTCCCCAATTGAAGATAAAATTATAAGCTTTACAGCATAATACCTTTCTTTAAAACTTAATTAAAAATCAAAGACTTGGTAAGAGTTATACCAGTGGCCAGGGAAGTATCATGTTTCTAAGACAAAACAAAATTCCATGTAAATGTTTCTATGTGTATAGACACAGGTGTCTTTATATGTATAGATAATTGGTGAAAATGCTTGTCCCTGTAGACTGTTAGGCCATTTGGATGCAGACTACCAAGCTCTGAAAATATATAGGAAAAAAACTTTCTTTCTTTTTTAATCCCTTTTATTATTAAAAGCAAAATTAAAAAAAAAATATAAAAATATTGCTCCTCCGAGGGATCTTTTGCACTCACAAGTCACTGACATCACAGTGTTGAGAAGAGAACAGGTCTAACAGTTTCTTCTTTCCATTCCCTGTTGGGCCATTGCTCTATTTTCCCATAGCTGACCTTCCCATGATCTAATCAGAGGAAGTAAGTGGAAGAGAAAAAAATGGCAGCTGCTTCTGTATACCTTTGGATTATTTCCTTCAAACAGTCCACATTTCTATTCCCCATTATAAAAAAAAAAAAAAAAAAAAAAAAAAGGAAAAAGGCGCAGCAGGGTAATTTTTTGCTACATAATCCCATAAAAAATATGCTGAGTTCACACTGGATAGAGGAATTATAAAACTGTACTGTACCATTTTGTTGATGGATCTGTATGCAATTTTCAGAAGCAGACAATTTAGTATCACATTTGTAATCTCTATGTGTATATTTAGAGAGAAAAAATTGAGCTTTATTTTTTCTCCAAAGAAAAGAATGTTTCTAAACCTGACTTTTCTAGTGATATGAAATTTTGAAATCTATTAAAAAGCCACTTTATGAAATAAGTAATTTTATTTAGTGTCCATAACCTTTTTTCAGACTGCTATGATGAATTTCTCAGTGTGATAAACACTCAGATGCATTTATGATGCCCAGAGAAAGTGATACCATCATGTAGCTCATACCAATCAAATATTATTTAAGGTATAATAAATCAGAACAAAATTACCTGTCTGGTATTCAAAGGTTATGAGCAATAGAATTGTAGTACAAAGTCATTGATAAAAGGAGAAAATCAGTACTGCAATCATGCTGCAATTACCCAGTGCTAGACTTCTTATATATGAAAAATGGGTTGTAACGGTTTAATGAAACAGTGATAATAATTGTAAGCTCATATATTCAGATTTGACTTTTTTAGGAGGGCAAAGGAACAAAATTAACAAGTGATGAGAAGCCACCTTATGTTACTGTATCAGAAAAGATCTATCATGATGTCTAAATCCATATGATTTAATCAGAATAAAAACATCAGTATGCAAAATAAAGTAAAAATGACTCAATTATTTTCTTTCTTCATGACAGCTTGAGAATTACTAGTACCATTTAAATATAAGCAACTGACACAGGAATTTCTGATCAGAATCAGTTAACTTCTTTGTAAGTTTTCTGATCTGGACCACCCTTCAGAAGACTTTCTCCCTTTTTTCAACATACTGTTTCACCTTCTATCTTTCTCTCTGTCCTTTCTTATTTTTCTCTTTCTTCCTGTTCCTCTCCCACTCTTCCTCCCTAGATAATTTAAAGCACCAAGAGGACTTCTAAATAACTCTTACATCAGCATATTTTTACTATTCCCATATTCATGCAAAATTAGAAAGTGTATGTTTAGATAAATAGCATTAATTAGAGTAAAATACTACACAAACCACAAATGTATTCTTCACGCAAATAAAAGAAGTAAGTACCTCTGGTTACCATGATAAAATCAGCGAAAATTTAGCTCTCTCTCTCTCCAGCACAAAGTATCTTTTTGAAGAATCATGAGTCTCTTTGGTAGTGTGGAGAGTTGGACCAAAACCAAACAAAATGCTGATGGTTCATTTTTTCCTGTCGTCCTGAAGTATAAGATAGGGCAAAATTCATTACTCCAAGATACTCTAATCTGTACCTTTATCTGAAATGTGTAGAGTAATATCCATGAAGAAGAACCTGCAAATTAGTTCATCAGAAATCTAGAGAGCTATTTTTTGGGAACTCCCAAAAATGATTTTTGAAGTCATAAAAGCCTTTAAATGTAATGTAAATTTATTGTAAATACTTTCTGGTTGATCTTGCAGTCTTTTGGCAGGCAAAACTCTCCTTGATGCCAATGGGAGTTTTGCCATTATCAGAATTTCAAAGATGAAATCTTCTACAAACAACCAAGTAGTGTAAAACATTACCTTTTATTATCTCCAAGAGAACTATATTCCTTATAAACTTAATAATAGTGAATAAATTTGTTCTTGTCTTGTGGCTCTGAGAAAAGTAATGCAAATATAAGACCATATCTAAATCTTACTTATTTTTTATAAGTAAGGAACTAAATGCAATTTTTGTGCCTTGCTGATTTGCTGTCTGCCACATGCCTGCCCAGCTGTCTGCCAGTATGTGGGTGCATTTGATTCTGTGGGAACAGTGTCTCTGTATCTATCCAACAGGGAATGCAGAATATCATGAAGGTAACTTAGATAATTTAACTTGCTAATAAAACAACTATTTTTCTTTGTGTTAAAATAATACAACTTAAGTTAGTTAACTTACCTTAGTTAGGTATTTTGAAGAAATGCTTAACTGTAACAGTGAGCCACTGCAACATTGGCCAGAACTATTGTTGCTTCCCCAATCCTGGAGGTGTTCTAGGCTGGGTGTTTTTGAGTAACCTGGTCTAGCAAAAGGGGTCCCTGCAGGAAGCAGGGGCTTTAGAAACACATGGTCCTTGAAGTCCCTTCTAAACTAAACCATTTTTTGATTCTTGTCTTATATAAAAACTTGCCTAAAACCTTATCCTAAGCAGTATTTTCAAACCAACGAGGCACAGAAAAACAACCATTGTCCCATTATTGTCTATTCAGCTTAGATGCAATAAAAATTATTTTTTTTATTCAGTGTTAATAGAGCTATGCTTGTTAAATGACAAGACACCAAACTGGGTAAAAAGCTTGCCAATGTAGTGTATAATGATAAACATTTGAAGTACTCACAGTAACCACCCTATTGCACAGCAATCTCCCTGTGCCTCATTTCCTAGTCACTTCAAATACTATCATGCAGGATACTTCTCCACAAAACCTCATTTCCCTGTGCTGTGTCGCTGCTGTGAAATGAGCCACTTCCCCTCAAAAACGAGTGGAAGGTTGTCAGAAAGCAGTTAGATACCAACCAGTGCTGTACATAGCGTAATAAAAAAGGCAATGCTCTTATTGCAACGCAGCCTTTACGTACAGCAAAAGTACAGCCTTCTGAATTGTGCTCCAGTCAGTCCTGTAACTCACTGAAGATGGATGGACCAGATCAGTCCTTGCAAAGTAAATTCCAAGAGGAAACCAAGTGTATTAGAAAATATTCTATTGTCTCAAAAGATGTTTCTTCCTAGACCAGCTCAAAATAAAAATTCTATTTTGGTTCTGACATAGCAAGATTTTTTTCTTCTGGGTAATATGCAGGAGGGAAAAAAAAAAAATCCAAACACTAAAACCAACAGTTACTCAGAGGAGAATATTAAGGATATCTATCATAATGTATGTCTGAATGGCTCAGCACTCTGCCAAGTGCTATTGTTTGATGATTATATATTATCAATAATATTACAATTATGTTATATTGGACCAATTTTTACTCATATAAAAAAGTGAAAAATTTGTGCTGATTTTTGCCCATTCCATTGTTGTAATATGTTAATTCAGCATAATTTGAATTTGATAAATTTTATCCTGTCTGTGTTGCAGATAAAAATGTATGCATTACACACACTTGCATTAAATTACATTACTTCCACAAATTAGTAAGGTATTTTGACACTCTCTGTGGAAAACTTACATTGATTTTGTCTGTGATTTCAAATGTATTCTAAAAGTCAATGAGCAGTGAAAGGATAACACGAGTTATTTGAATCTCCAGAGGCCCTTCAATTGGTTGCTTCTTCCAGCTGACATCCTTGGTTGTTTAACACATGGGATGCTGAAACCAAAACATTGACCAAAACCTTTTCACATGAATTACATAGTGGAACTATGAATATGAGGTTGTCAGTTTCTTGGAATAAATCACTTCTCAAAGGCAACTGTTTGCTGCGATGGAGACAGAGGGCAATCTGACATCAGGGGTACTGTCATCCAGCAAAGTAGGTTTGTGTGTTTTGTGGCACTCTGAATGATGTGTCCTTCAGAACCACCAAAGGTCTGTTCTGATGCCTGCATAATTTGGAATTTTCCATTAAGATTTAATACTTGTAGCTTATGGCAGCATAAGCAAAACAAAGTATCAGGTATATTTTGGAAATTACAGTTTGGGTGCCAAGTTCAGGAAAAGATGTTTGTTCAGCTCTGTCCAGAACACTGAAATACTTCCCACTGCTCTGTTAGTGTTCCATATCTACTGTTCCTTCCCATCACCCTACCTAAAAAAACTCTCCCAGGTGAATATTAAGCTGTAAAATCTTCAGATTCTCTGACTTGTGGCAATGCTTTTGGAACTGTTTACTATACAGTCTTAAGCTCTGATCCCAGAACTCTACAATGAATTCCATTATTTCTAAGATACATGTATTTATTTATCTCTGTTCTAGCAAAAAATACTTGCTACAGCTTTTGCAAATATTTTGCAAATATTTCAAGTTCTAGAAGTAATATCTTTATTGATTTTACTTTCTTTTAATGAGTATTCACAAGAAACACAAGGAGCTTAAACTAGCCTACTTCAGCAGAAATTCAATTCCCAGCCGTAGAAAAGATGTTTTATCCATAAACCCCACAAGAGACAAGATAGAAGTAAAAACAGTTGTTTTATTTTTTCATTTGTATTCAAATCCTATTTGTTTAAATTACATTATTGTAGTGCCTGATATTTTAACTTTCAATAAGCTTCTGTATATACAAATGTACTCATAAATATCTCCCTAAAAAAAATCTGTCTCTGAATGTATGCTTGTATTTATGTACTAAGGTCTGTGTGCACTTGTGCATGGTTACACATACCGATAAATTAATTTCTGTTTCTGTGTTTACACACCCATATGAACACAAATATTTTTACAGCTTGTTGAAAGCTGGTAATGTGTCTTTGGTAAAGGAATGCTAAAGACATTGATTTTCCTCATATCTAATTTCTTGAAATCTATATTCACAACTAGAAAGCCTGCAAAATCGCCTTAGAAAATCTGCATTTCAGGAAAATAAATTTTCTGTCACCTAAGACAGGACCTAACATTTCTCTTCTTGTGCTCCATGAGGTTCCTCTCAGTTCATTTCTTTGGCCTGTTGAGGTCCCTCTGACAGCACAGACTTCTGCATATCAACCACTCCTCTGGGCATTGTTTGCTCAGAAAACTTATTAAGGTGTGCTCTGCCCCATCATTCAGATCATTAATGAAGATGTTAAGCAGCTTTGGACCCTCTACTGATTCTGAAGTACATCATTAGTGACTGGTCTCTTTGTACCTCTGCCCACTGGACTGAGTCATTGTCCTGGGGTGACTTTATGATACTGGTATCCCCAATCGTCTGGTTTATGTTATATATTAAGTTCTGCACCTTTAAGACTGACTCTGAGAGCAAGAGAGGGGGGTAGAAGAAGCCGCAGTTTGTGTTAAAGAAAACATCACTCCCACACATCTCGCTCCTGGACTGTGTTGTCTGCAGCACGGACAGACAGCGGGACAGAGCTTCTCCCTGGTTTTTAGTTAGTTTTAGCTAGCTGAGGCAGAGTTCCCCGGACCTTCGTTTTTTCCCTTTTTTCTGGATCTGTGCAAGCCTGCTCTGGACTGAACACCCAGCCAAACCCCGGGAGCTCACGCCTGTGGCCCACCGGGGCCTGGGCCTCGGCACTTTCCAGCGCTGGAGGGACTGATAAGAAACTGAGCGAGCCGAGCTACACCACATGAAAAGGACTTTTCTTCCTAGATTTGCCACCCCATCGAACAGCAAGAGGTTTTATTACTATTATTTAATATTACTCAATTTCTGTTAAATAAACAGCTTTTTCCACTTCTCTCCAAAAAATTTTTTTTCTCTCTTTTCCCAGACCAGAAAGTGAAGAGGGGCATTTCCCTGGGGAAATCCCCATTTGGAGTTTTCCTCCCTAATTTGCCCTAAACTAGGACAGTCATTCAGTCTGTTTTCAACCTACCCTACTGTCTTCTCCTCCAGCCTGTACATCAACAGTCTCTATTAAGAACTTTTGTGATACGGTGTCCAAAGTTCTACTGACATCAAGGTAGACAACATCCACTTCTTTCCCCGCTATCAAGTCTGAATCAACATGATTCAATTAACAGACTTGTTCAGTAATCTCTATACTTCAACATTTTTACTTATTTTTCAAAATACAAAATGTTTTAATTTATAAACAGTTATTTCAAAATCCAGCATTTGATCTTTTTTATCTCAAATATTTTCCTGATCCTCATTCCATGTGTATAAATAGAAAAATATGAAGAATAATCTCTCTTTCCTCTACATCTTTATCTAGCCTATAGGTTACTTGTATTGATTTGCTGGGTTTAGTTGTTTGCTTGGGGTTTTTTTTGTTTTATTTTCTTTTCTTGGCTGGGGAAGGAGGCTGGAGGCAACTTGCCTTTTTGTGGCTATATGAAAGTTAAATGCATATATACAAATATTAAAGGAAAGCTACAGAGAAGCAATTACTCCTGCATTACTTATACAAAAACTTGCATGCATGACAGTAACTCTTCTTCACAGTTAGATCTCCAGATATTGTCAGATATTTCACATGATCTTTATTCCATTGGTCAAGAGTTTCAGAGCCTCACTCAAAAGTTATGCCATGGGAGGTCAGGATCATGCAGGGAAAGACAATTTTTCTGCCAGTTAGTGCCAATCCTGTAGAGAGTCTTAATACTAGAGGAGAATCCTTGATTTGGTCTCTGAATTTCATGAGGAGATAATGGACCACCAGGGTGATGTGCTCATCATGACCTCTGCTGCTAAGCAGATGAGCTAACACGGCCTATAATACCTGGAGGCATTTTTAGGTTGCTCTGTGTGTGATTCAGGGCAGCAGCTTGAAGCTGGGTTTCCACATCTCAGTGTAAACATCCTACTGCATTATCCTTTTTAAATTTTTTTTTAAGGAATCCTTTAAGTTTGATAATAAGTATTCAAAAGTTTTACATAAAAAATATGAAGCAGAAGACCTATAATAAATCTTCTGGTTTAGATTAGCCAGAAAATCAAAATGAAAATATTTCAGTAAATTCCAGCTGTGCATCTCAATCTTCAAATTAAAATGGCAATCACAGGCCGGACCTAACAAGGATATGAGGATCCCATTGTCTGCCTTTTTATTATCTATTCAAGAGACCACAACACAACACACTCCTAACGCAGTGAATAAAAAATCAGGTTGTTGGAGACTGGCAATCCAAATAACCTATTCCCAGAAATCAGCAAAATAAACATTAAACAGAAAGATGTTCTTAAGTACTTCCCCATGTTTAGCTCTCTAATACATTTTTCCTCAAGAGGTATCTGCTATTCATGGTATGAATGGTGAAAAAAAATTGTTAGCATTAGTTAGTATTCACCTGTCCAGATATAATTTAATCCATTAGAATCCCTTATGAACTCAGAAAAATTAATTATTTTAAGGACCAGTTAATTTCATCCCTATATATATTTGTAAAATATGACAAACTAATTGCATCCCATTACTTTGTGTTAACTATAGAAATAGTCAGGCAAAAATGTTTATATTGAAAATATCTAAACACAGTTTATATGTAGGGGACAGGATATCCTGGATATATGGGAAATAATATCAAACAGAAATTTACACCTTGGACCTCAATATGTCTCTAGATATATCTGCTATTTGAAAAATTTATGCAAAC
The DNA here is from genome assembly GCF_030490865.1 of Poecile atricapillus. Taxonomy (NCBI): domain Eukaryota; kingdom Metazoa; phylum Chordata; class Aves; order Passeriformes; family Paridae; genus Poecile; species Poecile atricapillus. Next base: position 58,216,041 of record NC_081249.1, on the reverse strand, counting down.
TTTCTCTTTTTTTCTCTTGCTCAAAAAGTAAAAGAGGTAAACCAGAACTGAATAGGGCATTTTGGAATGTAAGCTTGTTCTTCCTGACTGTTTCAAGAAAAAAAACTGCTCAGTTTGAAAAGTCTAACTAAAATAAGGAGAAAAATAGTTTATCATTTTAATAATGTCACATAATTAATTAGTAACCAGTGAGCAACAAATTCAGGATCAGTATCAGTAATGCAACTGAGAAACCACAGCTCTAGATTCTTTCAAAACATTGATAAGCATGGACATATTTGTAAACACCCTTGTTTAATGAAAATCCTCTAAAATTTCATCCTCCCTCTGCAATTCCTCAGATCCTGGTCTGGAGGTCACTAGCACCCCTCTCCAGCAGCGGAGATTCAGTGATTGCTCCTCCTCCAGCTCTGAGAGGAAACCCCCCACAAAGTCTCTGCATCCAGCAGTTGGGTGCCTGGGTGCTGATCTTACACTAACACCCAAACCCCAGGTGCACTTTGGGGCAAGTATGCTGTGTGGCTTGGGCTGAGGTTGGGGTGCTGCAGGGCCACTGTGTCAGGCACATGTCCAGTGCAATTGCTGGGGCTTCTTCTCAGTCTATCTCACCTGCAATGAATTTTTATGGTGGCTTTTGTTAGGATTATTTTTAATTTTAAATTTTAACATAATTTTTTTCTTTAAACTTTCTTTGCTACAGAAGTGTGTGAAAATTCATGGATAGTTTTAACCTAGCTGACCACTGTCTTCCCTTCTAAGGATGACAGTTGGGGGTGAGGAGTCTTCTTCCTCTTAAACACTAGTTTTGGACAAACACCATTCAGTTTTGTCTATCCAATACACACAAACACCGTGTCCACTCATATTCTTAATAGGTAGTGTTATCCAAGCCATTGGCCAAGAGTATATGTGCAGCCCCGCACTGATTTCATGCACTAATCATTGCAGTCATGATTTTTACAAGAAAGTTGAATAGGTTTTGCAGAAAACTCAGTCTGTGGGCACCAGAATGTCTGTAATGTGCTTTCTGGATCAGTCCCTGTAAGAATGAACACTCAAGTATCATTAATTTCTGTATTTCAGAGAGCTGGGTAGGTATGCTCCCCAGCTTGCTTTCTGGTCATGTGGAGATCTCTCAGAAGACCAATTTTCTTTATGAATTTGGATACCTCCGAGGTTGGTGACCTTTGCGGCCAAATTTAATTTTTAATGATAATTTTGTAATTAGGAAGTTAGGCCTTGACTGAGACTTGACTGTATTTAGGACCCTAATTCTCAGTGAAATCTTTCCTACATGCTTTATTTGGGTTTAAAATTAGCTGATATTGATTTATAGTGGTGAGCTCTGACTTTCTCGAAAGGACAACTGCAATAGGCATGGCAGGACACCCCTGAGAGAGTGTCCTTTGGGATGGATACCTCCCTGACAAAGCCTGCTTCACCCACAAAAGTATTAGCTGTCCTACTCTCCTCAGCCACAAACTGAACCTTAACCAACACTACTTGTGGTTTCAGTGAGGACATGTATTTTCATTGTGAAAATAATAACATAGGAAATGTTTTTAACAAGACAAAACTAAGCCTTTCCGTATCAGTTGCACAAATATTCCACTTCAAGAGGTGTCTCTCTGTCTCGTTTTTAAGAAGGTTATTTCTTGTCTCCTAAGATACTGCCAGTAGTCAGAATGACTGCAACTATGACATAGGGAAAAGGCAGTTTATTCTCCTCTTGTATAGAATCCATATGCTTTTGATGGGGCCACTGTGCAGAATTTCTACAGCCTTTTTCTTCAGATTCCTTTTCGGAAAGTTATAAAAGTTTTTGGTTATAATATTATAATTATTTTGTAGGAAAAACATATTCTTTAAAGTTTTAAATTGACAAGTAATTACATATTTACATTGTATTTTTGACCTTTTATTTATGAATGCATGCTTATCCAATCTGTTATTATCGTCTAGTAATTTCAAATTTTAAATATTGTTATTAGACAGAATCAGAAAAACTCATATAGACTTCTTTGCTCTTTGAAAACATTTCAAACAAAAATCAAACTGTTTTCCAAAATCACATCAAGCTAAGCAACATTTTATTTTGGCACAAAACATATATACGCATAAAAATAGGATGTTCAATACTTTTGACATGTTCTAATCTGTCACTTTAAAAGGACTGCCTTCTCAAAGGCAAATAAAATATTCAGCTACAACTTTTAGACAGCATTTTCTCCTTTTCCATGGAAGTGAAAATGGCGATACTCTAATACTTTCAGTTATTTCCAAAAAAGCATACCCAAATGAGAATATAGAGATAATAATATTTGCTGGTCAATGAAGATCGGAATTAAACAAATTAAATTAAAGGGAAGGGAAGGGAAGGGAAGGGAAGGGAAGGGAAGGGAAGGGAAGGGAAGGGAAGGGAAGGGAAGGGAAGGGAAGGGAAGGGAAGGGAAGGGAAGGGAAGGGAAGGGAAGGGAAGGGAAGGGAAGGGAAGGGAAGGGAAGGGAAGGGAAGGGAAGGGAAGGGAAGGGAAGGGAAGGGAAGGGAAGGGAAGGGAAGGGAAGGGAAGGGAAGGGAAGGGAAGGGAAGGGAAGGGAAGGGAAGGGAAGGGAAGGGAAGGGAAGGGAAGGGAAGGGAAGGGAAGGGAAGGGAAGGGAATTAATTTTGAAAGTAAATCTAAATCTAACATAGTTTGTTTATGCAGGGCAATTTCTGTCTTCCAATCTTACTTTTAGTTCAGCTTTGACTTACTTCTTGCATTATCAGCATATATAGTCACTTTGTTGCATAGGGATGCTCTGCAATGCTTCATTGCACGTCTTCTCTGCATATTATAGTCAGTAGAAATTTGGACTTCAGTGCCTACTTGGATGCCTTTTGAACTTCCCCTAGAGCATCTAAGGCATATATGCTGGTGTTTATGGCATTTAATATAATGCCATATATAGGAATTAAAAGGGATTCATGATCTCCTGTGCAGGAATTTTTAAAGTAGTGGAATATGCTAGATCACGGAAAAGAGCATTAGATATTTATATGTGATTAACTTAGTCAAGACTTCAGTTCAATGCAGTAAAAGGATCAATTCACTTTATGCTGCAGCAAACATGCACTTTTAGAGATGTCCTGGGGTGACTTTATGATGCTTGTATCGCCAATCACCTGTTCTGTTTATGATGGATGTTAAGTTCTGCACCTCTAAGACTGGTTCCGAGAGTGAAGGGGGGAAGAAGAAGCCGCAGTTTGTTTTCAGAAGCGGCGCTCACTGCCCCTCACACTGCTCCGGTCTGTGCTGTCTGCAGCACGGACAGACAGAGGGACAGAGCTCTCCTGTGCTGTTAGTTTCTAGCCAGCTGAGGCAGAGAAGTTCCCCAGACTATGGCTTTTTTCCTTTTTCTTGGATCTGTTCAAACCTACTCTGGTCTGAAAACCCAAACAAACCCCAGGAGCTCACACCTATGGCCCTCTGGGGCACAGGACATGGCACTTTCCAGTGCTAGAGGGACTGATAAGAGACTATATTGTCTTTCTGTTAAAGGGCAAATACAGTTGGAATGAACTAAAACTCAGGAGAAACTGGGTGTAGTGATAAAATAAAAATCTAGGCAATAACTAGGCTCAGAACTGAGGTTAAAGGTCAAGAAATCAGAAACTATATTGAAATGAAAATACGTAGGTTAAATGATGGGTGGTAGTCAAGTAGCCAGATGTGAGAAACTGAAAAACAAGTAAAACTAAACCAAAGGAAATAAGAGACTGATCAGAGTTAAGGCAACAAGAAGTTTAGTCAGAACTTCAGTTATGTGGCATATTGAACAGGAACATCAACTGAAGGGTATGGTACTTATAAAAATACTGTGATTAATCACTGGTTTAGAGGTTAAAAAAAAATGAGGGCTTCTTTGTAAATTTGACCTCATGAAAAAAGAGTAAATATGCAGGAGTTTGAAACAACCAGAAGAGAAACTATGGGAAAGCAGAGATTTATAAAATATTTCCACAATTTTGGTGATTATGGTAGTCAGACTTCTTCTTGGTACTTAAATATCTAGATTTTCAGGTACCTAGGTCTGGCAGGTTATTATTAAATTTAAAAAGCAATATTTTCCAATTACAGGAAGAAAAATAATCACTCATTCTCAAAAGAGTGTTCAAGTACACAAAAGTGTACCTTTGAAATCTCAGTTTTGTGGTTAACTTGGTATTAAAACTCAAAAGTACTTTAAAAATTACTGTTTTTCAATTTAGTAAGTACTTAATTCCAAAAGTAAGATATTTACACTGTTCATATTTTCTTGGAAAAACAATTGCTTATCATCTACACAGAACTGCAGAATACGTATTATGGTTTCATAGTTATTTTGACAGACACAGTCAGCTGATAATCTAGTGACTAGTTATTGTAAAGCCAAATTATAACTATTAAATCATAACTCTTGTTTTATTTCTTTTCTTATATGCAGCATTTAGGAAAAAAAAATGGGTATTGAACTTAGAGCAGATTTATTGTCACAAAGATCATCTACCAATTGTTCTTCCCTGTCCTTAGTAAAATGCATGCTGATAATTCTCTTTTGCAGCAATAATAAACATAAATAATACGGGAAGAAAACTTATTCATTCTTGCATATTCATTTTGCTACTGATATGGTTATTACCTACTTAGTAATTCACTAATGAATCTTGAAGAAAATGAAATAGCATAAAATAGAAAAGTTGCTTTGTTCAAGCTGTACAAGTGCCTTTCTAGTGCTTTAAAGATGATATGAAAAAGTCTTATAGGATATATAACATCATAAATAGTTACACAATAGTTATGATCTGTGCCTGAAGGCAAGGGCAGTTCAGATTCTTGCTAATAGATCCCTTAGAGTGGATTAGAGTGAAATGACACTGAATAATAAGTGTGCATATATATATATGTGTGTAGGGTTTATTTTAGAACAATTTTGTCACAATGGAAGGCAGTTTGTAGCCACTTTGGTTATAATATATAGCAATTTAAAACATAAAGCTATAAAAATATCACTAAAGTAAATATATAAGGAAAAGAAAAAAGGACAAAGAAATTGTAAGAGTAGAAAGATGCATCTGTGGATACAGTGACAAGATTTGATTGTTTCAGTTTCAATGTCCATTGGTGGAAATGATGATTGCAGTCTCGATCCATCACAGGTGGGGGAAGCCTGTGAAACACAAAGTTCAGTGGGCTAATATAAACTCTTAGGTTTACATGGGAATGCCCAGGCTACCTCCCCTGGGAGCAGGGGTTTATACTGCCTGAAGTAACACTGTGGATCTGTTGCAAAACATGCAGTCCTCTGGTGGAAGGCCCCAGAAATGAATCTGGGAACATTTCAGGGATCATTGGTGGTTTAGAACAACTTCTGTGACATGGCAGCAGCCTCGGTGCAGTTGAGCTGGTTGTGTCACATCAGCAGGGATGAACCCTCTGACCTATGTGTAAATGCCCCAGTACTTCCCCAGAGGGGAATCTTCACACCTGAACCAGTTGTGTAAGGGCATAAAAAGCATTATCCCCTCTCACAGGACCTGCTTCTTATCAGCCTCTTCCTTTATCTGGCTCAAACCCCATCTTGTTGCTAAACAAAGGTTGGTTTGTCATGACCATCTGGTGCTCACACCCTCTGCACCTGGGCTGTTACTTTACACATTGTCAGCAAATGGACGATTTTTTGAGTCATTAATCATTAACATTTCAGTCTCTCACAACAACTCACCAAGTTAGTCATGATCTAAATAGTTAGATTGGTGTCACACAGGGCAATGCCTAGGAGGAAGATGGAATCAGGTAGCTTCACAGATTGTCACTGGACTTAATATTTTTGAAACAGGGCCAGAATGCTTTTGTTCCTCACTTTACATTTTCCTTCACTACAATCTCTTTGTCAGGCCCAGGAGATAAAAACTCATCTTCTTTCTAACTAATCAGATTCTATCAATGCAATCAGGCCCTTTTCCCCATAAATATTATCTTAGAAAGAATTCTTCCACAATGCAATGCTATTTCTGTGATTTGCTGTGTGCAATCCACATGTTCTGCTGGTCTTGAGAGTCCTGAGATCAAATTGGCTTGCATATTTGGTTAATTTCTAAAATGTAAGGCCAATCTCTTATCACAATTTATTAATCAAATATACATTTGAATAGAAAATTAAATGTACTCCTGGGATGACAAAATTTTATTCTTCTACAGCTTCTGGAACACATACTATTTTAATAGTATTTACAATAGTATACACAAGTTCATATCAGGCAGTATTTAGCTCCAAAAAAGACTTTTTTCTTCTGAAATACAATTAATACATCTGAAAATTACACAAGAGTCTGTAAACCTGAAGAGGGAAGACACTTGACAAGAAAACAACTTAATTACATATCAAAACTAATTAAGATACACCTGTCAAGATTTTTGGGATTTTTTTTTTAATAAGAAATTTGGTGCTATGGGCTTATTCCACTGTGGCAGCTGTCTGTAATGCTGCTGTGTTTCCCAAGTGAAATGCTGGGAACAAGTAGCTCAGGGAGTGATAAAATCATCCCAGACACAAGAGATTACTTTTAGATAATTACCCTGCAGACTCATTTGCTTATACTCTGAAATGATCTGTTGTGAGGAGTTTTTATTGGTTGGTTGTAGGGTGGTGGGGTTTTTTGGGTTTTTTTGTTTGCTTTTTTTTTGTGGGGTTTATAGTTTTTGGGGTTTGTTTTGTTTTTTGTTTTGTTTGTTTGGGGTTTTTTTGTTTAATTCACTGTTACAAATAAGATTTACATTGTGATTTACATTTGGGGAAAGTTTTGACTAATTTCTTTACTTTGTTCAGGACCATGAATTGAAATTGTTCTTTATAGCTGCCTTTTTCAAAGCATTTCTCTGTCACCACAAAGGATTCTGTACTGTGGTGATGCACAGGTGAGTCTGAATGAATGCCCTTTTCAAACAGCAATTAGGTATTCTCCCTTTTTTTTTTATAGTCATAGATTCATTTAGGTAGGAAAAGACCAATTAAGATCATTAACTTAAGATCTATTAAATTAGCACTGTCAAATCCACCACTAAACCATGTCTCTAAGCACCATATCCTCACACATTTTAAATGTCTCCGGGGATAGAGACTTAAGCACCTCCTGTTCCAGTGCTTTGTAACCCTTACAGGTATGAAATGTTTCCTAATATCCAATCTAAATGAACCCCTATCACAACTTGAGGCTACTTCCACTTGTAGTATTGTGTGGGAGAAGAGATTGACTCTCACGTCACTGCAGTCTCCTTTCAGGTAGGTATGGAGATCCACAAGGTCTCCCCCTAAGCCTCCACTTCTCCAGGCTAAACAATGTCAACTTGCTCAGTGGCTCCTCATCAGATTTGTACTGCAGACCTTTCATCAGCTCCATTGCCCTTCTCTGGATGTGCTCCAGCACCTCAATGCCTTTCTTGTTATGAGGGGCCCAGAACTGGGCACAGGATTTGAACTGCAGCCTCACCAGTACCGAGAGCAGAAGTTAATCTCTTCCTTAGTCCTGCTGGCCTCATTATTTCTTATACATCTCAACTTCTGATACTACTCACAAGTCGTATAGGCTCAGGTGCCAAGAATAAAACATGGTCTTTATATCATGAGTTACTAGTTCTTACCAATTTTGTTTATTTATTCATTAATACAGTGTTTTGATTTTTCTCTGTGTTCCATTAAAATTGCGTCACCTTTTCACTCAGTAGATACCTTAAGTGTTTTATCAAAGCAATACTGTTGCCATGACACAACAAACATTCAAGCTGTGCAAGGGAATGGGAAAAGTCACAGACACTTTTGAAGCATAGTGTCTTTCAAACTCTGTTGTTTGCTTCATTCAGAGAAGAGTCAGAACATACTGCTGGCTGGTAGAGATATGTGTGATGAATTCCCTGGTCCCTGCTTCAGCTTCTTGACACATGCAGCTTCTGCTGATAGACGCCCCTAAAAACAGATTCCTTAAAATGTACTCAAGTATTTCCACTAAATAAAACAACCAATTGGATGTACTCTTATATCTTCAAATATATCAAGCCCGCAGAAATCTTGTTTCCTGGAATGTGATAACAAGCGGAATACTTAGAGTTCAGTTCTGTTGCATAAAGGAAAAGGAGGATCCATTCTCTAGGAAAAACTTCCCAGTCTGCTGTTCCAGAATAGGCTCCCATAGATCCTGCTGTCATATCTATCAGCACATGCACATTATTTTCATTTTACAAGGTATGGCAATAGTTGTCTAGTCAAGCAATTCAATTCATCCTCTAGTAAAAGTAATGAATGGAGTTTAGAGAGCTAAAAACAGGCATTTAGTTTATTGGTTTGGGGAGATGTTTCATGTTATGCAACATTAAAAACTCAATTCAGAGCAATAACTAGAGGAAAGTTTACAAATTGTTGAAGTAAGCAAAAAGCAAAGAGGCAAGAAGTCAGGAAACTTTTATTCTCTTATTTTTCCGTATTGTATAAACCCTCACAGCAGGGGAAAGAGATGAAGAATATGTAAACCTGATGAAGAATATGTAACACTCCATGTAGAATGAAGCACTCCTTTTTTTCCTGTATTTACTTCATACATATTTTCATCCTAAAATCATCTCTGATGCCACTATACACAATGTCCTTGTACATTATAATGCATGGGCCAAAATTGGTGGTTCTTAATTGAGTGGAACTACCACTGAAAGCAGCAGGATTTCATTTCATTAAGGACTGCAAAATATGTCCCCCCGTGTGCACTTCTTTGTTCATGGTTAGTCACACACTAAGTCATGCAAAAGCTCTTTTTAATAACATATTCGGATGGTGACATAATTGGTTGGAACAATCAATACCTTGCTGGATTCCTGAAGGTGAGACTTCCCAAAAGAGACCACTGTCATGCTTATTCTGAAATATAAAACCTTTAGAATATTTTTCAAGAGATAATTAATATTAATATTATTACTTTAATTCAAATAAATAGAAAATAAGATACAATTTTGATACTTTTATGAGACTCTCAGAATTCTTAAAATATTAAAAATACCTAATAACTGATGCCTTACTTTTAGTATAAGTCAGCAAAAAATTTTAAACTCCTTAAATAAACAAGATACTCACAACACAGAAAAGTTGCACCTAGAAACTTGCAAAAATATAGATACATGTTCAACAAGTAGGCAGACAATTTTAATGAAGGGACTTTTTTATTTTGGTCGTCAATTCAGCAGGAAAGAGAGTAGAACAATCTGAAAAAAGTGGCTGAGAAAGATTCTTGTCAACCCCTATGTGAAAAGATATTTGAGAAAAAACATTTTGATTATTTTTTTTTAACTATGGCCAAAACAACCCACTTGATTTCATTATTAATTTCTTCCCTAGCAAGAATAACCTCAACATCCTGAATTTAACTAAGCATTGGGTCAAAAGAGCCAATAATATATGAAATTTAAGTAGGTTTGAAAGGCAGTAAATTGAGAAAAATTACTGAAGGCGTCAGTGTTATTTATTCATCCTTTTATTCCCAATCTATTTACAATGCCATCTGGAAGATCACCAATTTAATCCAGCTCATACTAGGGTATAACACCTTTTATTTTAACCTGTTTTATATCAACTTATTTGCTATTCTCAGACTGAAATCTGGTTTCACTGATCTAAACCACTATGACTTTAAGAAAAAGAAAGCAGGAAAGGGGGGGAGAGATTTGTGGTCGTTTTAGCCCACATTCCTCTCACACTTCTTGCTAACAAAATTCCTTCTGAGATGAAACTGAAAGCAGTTATCTGAAGAGCCCATGGCTCTGCCATCACCGTAGGTATTGTGTTGGATAAATTCAGTGCACAAAGAAAGGTATAGTTTTATGTATAGCGAGCTTCTTTTCTAGATGCCTTCAAGGCTTTTCAGACTGAACATATTTGACTATGGAAAGTGGAAAGTGTTTGAAAATCTAATAAAGAGGAGTTGAAATCATTTATGAGTAGCAATCAATTTTCTGATGTGTAAATTATTTACTGTACTTAATGACTTGTGGATTGTGTTAAACAATAACCATATGCTCCAGTAGAATGTCTTTTGTGTCTTTTGTAATGCATATTTGTAGACATAGAGTAATAAAATATGCTTCCAAAACTATATTTCACTCCCTCTCTCATGCAGCTACTTAAGAAAAGTCTTATAAGAGTAGGAAGGCATGGAAAATTATAAAATCGCCTTTGAAACTGGTGTATCCATTACTGATAGCACATATTTTTCAGCACACAGCAGAATTTATGGAGCATTATGGTTTGAAATAATAAATATAGTGAATAAATAATAAAATCTTTCCTAATTTCTATGCTTCCTTATCTTTATTGATAGCTGGTAAGTCCTGGCATATGCAGGTTGAAATCTTGGCATTGGTATAACTGGTGAAGTAACATTCCCTGACCTCAGCAGATACCATTTTTTCCCTTTAAAAAACTGTTTTTCTAGTACATTTAGAAGTTATTGCTGCTGCAGGATGTTTCACCAAGGTTTTTCCTCAAGATTGTGTAACTGTTTCTAATTCTGATGTTGTAATTTTAATATCCAGGAATTCATTCATCCAGTGAAGAGTGAACTTTATCTGATGCTAAAGATAGTTAAGAGAGGCAGGATCAGAACCATGATATGGATGGTACTTTTTGTTAGTTGCTGACCTCCCTTCTAATACTGGCATGTAAAATTCCATGCTTCAGTTTAATTAATTTTTGAAAGGAGAAGGTCTAAAATCACTGTCTGGGAGCTATAAGTTATTTAATTTCATAGCCAAAAATTTGGATTTGCATGGAAAAATGAACTGCACAGACATAAATTAAACTAAGCCCTATCCAGAAAGTAATTGGAATCTGCTTCAATTACATTAATTAGTAGGCTTAAAGAAGAAATACAGATCCATTGCATAACTATGTAGTTCACCCACCATCATCTTCACAGGGAGCATGTACTAAAATGGTGCTCAGAAAATGTTCAAACTGCACTGTTTTACAGCGATTGAACAGGTAATTTGTAGGAAATATGGAGCCAAGATATAAATATGCCCATGTGATTATAAAGCACACAGATGAATGCCATTCTTTGAAGAGAAGATTTGTGTTTAAAAAACAAAACAAAACAGAAGTTAACACTGAATAGTATATGGAACAGAGATGTCTGACCAGTAAATTGCGTTTGCTTTGCCAGAGCTCAGGAAAAGAACAGGACTGAAAATCTACCAAGCAAGCAACTCTCAATACCATTGGGTTAAATTAGAGCATATTATCTTGGGCTCAGCAGAGCAGTGACTAAAATTTCAACAAGAGGTCCCCTGGGGTTTTGATATGGTGAAATCTTGCCTGCTCTTAACACACCAGCCAGTACTATCCCATGATAATCACTCACAAGCAGAGTGGGTCTTCAGGATTCAGCAGAGTGCCTTAAAGCAATGTTAAATATAATTTATGCCACACTTTCCTTATTCTACAGATGCAGAAGGTACTTTCTATGGTCAAGGTGGGGAGAAGCTTTCTGGGCTGAGGGAGGGCAGTACTGTATTAGCACCAAATGCTGACATTAAAGAACATTAAACAGCCATTAAAGGTCAGTTTTGTCTCACCTTTCATCTCCAAAATGTAAAGCCTAGACTAAAGTTATCTCCTGTTGAGAAAAGCAACCCACAGAGCACAACTCATTCCAGGTACCCTGACATATCTAATAGGGTGGGATGAATAACTGGAATAATTTCTCTAAATCCACTGCTTGTACATAATTAATGCCATCCCTTGGATCCATTTAACACAGGTCTGAGACACAATCTCTAGAGCGTCTGAGGAACTAGTCCAGCCTTCAAGCTTCCAAGGAACTTCCCCTTCTCAAGAGCAGGGGAAAGGTAAAAGCATCATACTTATCGTCTTTCACAGAGACAAACATCTGTGCACCTGGATATTATGCCCTGGGTGTTTAAATTTGGTACACTGTCTTTTACACACACGGTGAAACCTCTCTAAATGTCATGTTAGGACTTGTCAGCAAAACCTCTGAGCAAGGTTCTTTACTCTGTAATTTTTATTAACTCCAGAATCTTGAAAGATAAAAAGCTGTTGGTATCAGCTTTCTAAAATCTAGAAAGGTAAGAAAATACCTATCCTCTGGATTTACTTTTATTAAATTAAATTGCTGTAGAAAATTAGTCAGGAGTTGACTTCTGTATTGAAGCAGACAGCAGACAGATTCCCTAGCAAGCATTATATATCTATGTAACCTAATTGCATTTGTTATTGTTATTTCCAAAATTTAGAGCTGAACTCTAATTGATTATTCTTATAAATTTAAGAGATAAAATGCCAGTGAGTTCTGCTAAGTTATCCTGATACAATACTGATAACTATAAATGACAACAAAATCAGTCTCTAAGTACATCAGTTGCAAATTTTGTGACAATGTGTAAGCAGACCTGTGTATACTTTTCAGACAAGCTTTAAATCTCTTTCACAACCTTCCTGTCTTGTCCTGTATTCCACTAACCAATACCCTGTAGAATTTTTAAAAATGTAGAAACAGCATGAAACAATTGCCACAAAACAGCTATTTCATGCCTGCTCTAAAAGGTGGTTATTTTTATTTTATTTTATTTTAGACTTGTCCACATGACAGATATTGAGAAGGTAATATGATAACTCCTGAAATATTAAAAGTAATTGCTACAATTCCACTATAGATTCCAACTGTAAAGTAGTGTTTCTGCATCCTTGCATCTTTGCATTCTGAGAAATCATAGAATGGTTCCACTGCTGATAAAGTAGAAGTTCCTTAAATTGGCTCCACAGGGTCTTACTTCCCTAACTGCCAAACATTTGAATCTTCCAGTAGATTTGATACCAACTGGACTGAATGAATGTCTGGCAAGAAGTTATGCATTATTTATCATAAATCATTAATTTTTATTTTAAAATCAGTTGAACAAACATTGCTTAGTGGTAAGGACAGCTTATTTTTTTCTTTCTTCTGAAAAAGAATGGGAAGTATAAGATAGTCACTGACTGAACTAATGTTAGTCTCCCTCTTGATCGATGCCTCTCACACAGCAGAATGAATGAGTAAGGCAGCTGCTTTGAAATGGGGTTGATACACCTTTGATTTTAGTAGAATCTAAGGACACAAATGTGACAGACCCAGGTGAACCTTTATGAAGAACTGGGACCCAAGTTGCCCTTTAGCAAAGTTCTTATTATCAGCGTTCTCATGAGTGCTCTACCTTTTTCAGACTTTTGCAGAAGTGAAGATGCTGCTGATACTTAAAAATTTTAGCTTGTTCTGGGGCCATATTTCTGCTGGCCAAGAAAGAAGAAAGTACAGGCACACCAGCAGGAAATTTGATATTTCGCTTTTATCTGTTTTCCCACTTATTTTTCTGTAATAAGTGTATGTAATGTAATGTTACAGTATAATGCTGTTGCATTTATTTTTGCAGGAGAGGAGTACAAGAGGTGTTTTTTTCCCCCATGTTTAACGAATCATAAATAATTTTAATTAAATTCATAGAAAAGCATTACCCTGTACAGCAGGTGTTCATTCTTGAACATAATATAATAAGCAAAAAATAAATTAAGAAAACAAAGTCATAAGCACTTTTCTAGATATAGTTTTCAGTATAAATTCTACACTCAATTGTCATATTTGTGTAAGTCTGGTGATAATTATGTATGGCATGGTATTCTTGCATTCAGCATTCTAGTACCTCTGGAGCTCAGTCCTTTTACAACACAAAAAATATAAAAAAAATTAAACTGTGTTTTCAACTACTTCTTGAAAAGACTACTTGTCTTAAACAGTATATGACAAGAATCTGGATGCTTTTTGACAGTTCACACTGAGAAAAAAACATAAACAGAGATGTCATGCTCACAAATTTAGCTGGAGAACAGAACTGCAGAGGAATGTTAGAACATGCACTCCAGTTGCCTAGAAGGTGACTTGTTAATGTAAGTATCAATAGCCTTGTTAATGCTTGCTAGGATAACTCCTTCTCACTCCCCCTGCTTTTTACTATTGTATGAACCTTCTATTTCAGACTGAATTGATTTAGATATAGTTTATACACTTTTGTTTCTTTTGACAATAGCGTTTTACTTATCTGCTTCTTGTGGATTTCTGATATCTTACTTCATGTCCACTTCTGTAAGGAATTATATCAGTCTTCAAATTTCTCAACAATGTTTCTTGGTTATGATTAAATGTCCATTTCTCTATCACTTTAATGCTTACGTTCCACACCTGTTTAGTTTGGTCATCTTGCATATGGATGAACAGCATGGTGTCCAGAATTTCAGATAAGATTATATCTGTGCTCTGAATAACACTACCCAAATTTCTTATTCTTTGCTAGAAGCACCTCTTCTGATTGTAATTTCTTTGCCATAGTGACATTATATTAGAGAAATATAATAATCTTGCAGCCAATTACCACATATCATCTTTCTTATCCACTATTCTTAATAACAGAGAAGCTTTAAACTTTTTCAGAAATGCTTATTAATTGTCACAATCCATTATTAAACTTCATCTTCTTTTGTCCTCACATGTAGTACTCACGTAATTTTTAGATCAAGCCAAGAATATGTTTAATCTAAAAAAAAAAAAAACTTACAGTGTCAGTGATGCATTTCTTTATACTTTTCCACTTCTTATTTCATTGCTAGAGAACCTTTAACATTTTTATTTTTCACAATCTAGTATTGTAAGGTAGCTTTAAAGGGAATATCTTCTTGCAGTCTAAAATATAGTGAAATGTCTGAATAGTGCACAAGAAATTCTGATGGCAAAACACAGAATCTAAGAAACCATGTTTCTAAGGGCCTGGGAAAAATCTTTGTTTAGGTGCATGTTAAAAAATAGTCCTTTAACTGAAATCAAAATACAAGAATGACGGAGAAGTTTTGAATTGGTTAAACACCAATAAAATAAATGCATATAATTTAGTCACATAGATGTTGAAAATTCTGGATGTGGAGGCATTAAGAGTGCATATATGCATCTCACATTATTAAGAAAGAACCCAAAACAATACCAAAAGAGTATTAATATTAGTCCTTCTAAGCCCTCTGCGCAAATTCAATTTTGACAAGGTGACAGAGCCATCAAGGCTGTAAAGTTTCTATAATAGCTGTATAATATAGTGTACAGGCTACAGACAAGATTTGTAAATAGTCTGCACTACCAACAGTAAGAAGAAGCTTGTTCAGTTAGCATTACAGGAAGCAGAAGCCAGAGGTTCATGCACACTGTTTATACATAACAGTAATTCATCTCTCGAGCTACAGGATCTGATGGAAAAGAAAAAAGGAAAAAGAGCAACGAAAGAGATGGGAGTGCACATTATGGTGTGCCACATAGAGAAACAGAGTCATGGGAAATTAAGCTTCCTTAGCTTTGCTGTTCATGTAACTACCTCATTTTATTTCTAAACTAACTATTTTTAATTCTTGAAATTACTGATTTTGCTTGTTTTTAAAAGGGTGTGTGTATTTCATCCTACTCAAGTTGAAATGTATTTGGGTTGAAACAGAAGGGAACAGACAGACACCTACAGGTAATATGATATAACATCCTTCTATTGTCTTATATAAGCATGCACACAATTTTATTACAGAACCAATAATAAGGGAGACATCCTCTTGGCCTCACAATACAGCTGCAAGATTGTGTTAAAGTGATTGTTTTTTCAGATGTATACTGTTTTCTACTGCTAAAAGTGAGAAGGGTCCAATAGTTTTGAATGATACATTTATTTCATGTTATTTCTACATTTTCATTTCTCTACCTATGAACAAGAAAATACCACATATATAAAATATAAGCCCCTGTGATATACTTATTACAAAAATTTGGGATCCTATTCAGAAGAGGTAAAAGTAAGGATACCAAGCAGATACGTACTAAATATTTGTTTTAAATGTACAAATTAAATGCTGCAGTCAGAAAGATGATGAAGTGTTAAGAGGAAAATCAACCATAAAATAAGACAATTATGATGATAAAATTCAATAATCCAAGGGGAGTTAAAATTTCCTGGCTAATATTCATGAGTTCATACCAGTACATGTCTGTACGTTCACATATATCTCTATATAATTTATTTAACATTAGCACTTATTTGTTTAATCCCAGACTGTGGTTGTGTGCTCTTTCTTTCCTGCTTGAGCAATGGCCACCAGTGGTGGTTTTGATGGCTACGTCTGGATAAAGCTGTACTCTGGGGAGACACATAACAACACAATAGGTAAAACAAAATAAATCTTGCTCAACAGCTGAGGGCTGGTTGAGCAGATGCCAACCCAAAATACGACTGGTTTGCAAATATGCGTCAACCGTTTTACTCCATAAATACTGTACTGGACAGTACAGAGTCCATTGTGCAATCCTGCATGGCAGTGGGCTGAATGCCAGGGTCTCCCCTTGTGTAAGGACATGTCTCAAGGTTAATCCTCAAGGCTGAGAGAGTCCTTATTGCATCCAAGGCTCAGTAAGTAAATTGGAATAAACACAACTGGAAGCT
The DNA here is from genome assembly GCF_030490865.1 of Poecile atricapillus. Classification (NCBI taxonomy): domain Eukaryota; kingdom Metazoa; phylum Chordata; class Aves; order Passeriformes; family Paridae; genus Poecile; species Poecile atricapillus. The sequence goes on along the minus strand of NC_081249.1, from coordinate 58,199,474 downwards.
TTGAAATCTCAGCTAAGTGGCATATAAAGGATTGATTGTGCATATATGGCCTTTTAGGTATAAACCATTGACCAAGTATGTACAGATCCAGCTGCACATAAGCTTCCCTATGAAAGAAGTTTAGAACAGAAGGAGGTCCTTTCTGAGCATCATGTTTCAATAGGAATGTTTCCTTGACAGTTTTGTCTGACCCTGTCCTCTATGCAACAAGCCTTGCAGCTGAACCTAGCTAAATCACAGTCGCATTTACTAACAAACTTAGTCAAATCATAGTTCTGTATCAATAAACTGCTACTTCTCTCTTACAAGGGAAGTGAATCCTTCCATTTGTGATAGTCTTGACTTTGTTCATAGAAGTGGTGTGAGTAGTTTCAATGTTATATCTCACAGCTTCCTGAGTTTTACAGCCCGTAGGACCTATGATGGCAGGTCTTCTGATGGTGGGTATTTAAAACCAGAAATACTGCACCTCATTACTCTGATTTTCTCTGAAGTCTATTGAAACGAGTGAGGATGTGCCCTTCCCACACACACAGTGTGTCCAGACAAGGTGACTTACTCAGCTCTGCAGTTCCTGTGCTGTCTTTCTTCAATGACGACTGTCAACTATTTTCACAGCCATTTGTGATTACACATCAACATGATGCATTCAGGGCTAGGCAGCAAGGATATGTATGAAAGTAAAACAACTAATGCTGCTGACGCTGCCTCTTCCTCCTCACAGCTGCTCCTTGTACCCACAGCACCTTTATGCTGCTCCATTAAGAGAGTAAGGGAGGCAAAGGACTGTAACAAGTGTATAAATATGAAAAGTACCAGAGCAAAGAGCTCTTTAGCAACTTGTTTATGTAACTTGTACAATCAATAGATCTAATAACCAGGAAGACTATTCATACAAATTATCTTATTGTCTACTGCCCAAATATTTGTACCACAGTAGTGACAAAGAACTGCAGATAAAAGACTGAAACTGCAGATAAATATGGTACAGTAAAAAGACAGAGAGAAATTCACTCCCAGGTAGAGGATACCATTATGAGAACTTACTTCTCCACAGGGTACTCTGTAATCTGTTTAGTGCATCTAGGAAAAAACAAGTTTCAATAAGGAAATGATGAATTGAACAGCTTGTGTGGAGGAAGAAGTTTTGAAAGTTTCACTGTCTTCGTACTTATTTTTTCAGTCTTCAGCACTGAACAGATTGGAAAATCCCACACTGCATTTTGGACATGCTCATTGATTGTGTTAAGGAATAAAAATAACTTGGATGAGGATTCTGGATAGGTCCTTTTACTGAGGTGAACAGACTTTCACTAAGTAAGCCAGAACATAGGAAGAGACTCACCTTGGCTTTCTGACATTCAGATGGTAGGTATTTTTTTAAAAATTAGCCTTGAAATTTTCTCTGCAAGAAGAAGACATGCAGACAACCTCTGGAGAGCAATTCCTGTGTCCTAAGATAGGTGTTTTAGACAGGTGAGATATATAGCTCTTTGGCAGTGCTTATCTCTTTTCAGCAAATATAAAAGGGGCTACACAACTGGTTTAGATTGCATACCTGATTTCAAGACAGGTGACAAGATGACAAGACTTCTTTTACCTTTCTTTGTTAGAATTTTTGTTAGAATGAAGGGTAGCTTGTACATATTTTCTGTAGATAAACTCAAGCATCATATTAATTACATCAAGTAACCTAAACATTGAAAAAGATGTCATGTCAGGACACAAATTTACTTTACTTTAGCCTGACAGAAGTCCCACTTTGTACCAGAGGCCACTCAGCAATGTGAGTAAAGACCTACATGTTTTTGTTCTGGTTTCAGTGAAGGACAGGGTTAAATTTTTTTCAGTGGGCACAAGGGGGTGGAGTTTGTATCTCTGTGGGCATGGACAAGACACACATTTTATTCAATACCATCTCATGTGGTTGTCAGGGATGGGAGAAACTGGCTGTCTCACTGGTATTCAAGAAGAAGGATGTTGCTTCTGGGGCAAAAAGCATGGCAGGCAGAACAGTTGGTATTGTTGTGGACTTTCTGCATAAATCTTGTCTTTGTCTTACACCTTTTGTTTTTAATATTTTGTTTTTACTGTCCTTTTTCTTATCTCATTGCTGTTTCTTTTAAATTCTTCTTATCTCAACCCATGATCTACATCTTTTGTGCTTTCAGTTGGAGGGGGAGGGGAAGCAAGTGGCAGCATGGTTTTAGTGGGAGCACTTAACCACAACATGTGTCTATTTTCTGTTTGCCAGATGCTTCTAGCTCCTCTCAGACACCTGAAAAAACACAAGGTTTAAACTAAGGGTGGTACTTGAATTAGATGTTTTAGGCCTACTGTTCTTCCATCTTTACAATTTTAACTATATTTCCACAATTTTGGGAGCCTGGAGACAGAAAGAGGGCAGTCATACACACAGGCAAGTGAGACTGCAGGAAAATAAGGCAACAGTTCAGGAGCATTGTTCATCATCTGCTTGTTCAAAAGTAGTCCATGACATGACACTTAACACTGTTTCATTTGAAAGAGGACTCTAAGGCCATTAACCAGAATTGTGATTTCCAGGCATTGCCTATAGTTCAGGTGTTCTCACCTGATTACCAGATCAAATGACATGTTGCAGACTTTCCTATCATTTTCCTAAAAGTCATCAAAGTGACTACTCTCAGGTACTATTCAACACATTATGCACCTATGTTGCAAGTCTATTAAAATTTATGGCAACTACAATCTTGAATTTACTCTCTGAAAGTGTGACACAGGAACATGTTGAGTGTACACAGTTTGCCCACACAGGTTTAGACAGTTCTGACTGCCAGATCCTGCAAAAGTCTTCACACAGTGCATGTAGGGCACAGAGCTACTGTTTCAATGCACATATGAACTTGTGAAGAAAAGGCAAACTACTCTACTTGCCTAATATTACTTGGTTACTGCCCATACCAATGGTGTCAGAGCGGACAAGGGGGAAGGAGATGGAATTCAGCCTCTCCTGTTTGGAAGTAATGTAGCTCTTGAAAAGTGGCTCTGGAAGTCTACATCTGCTGCCCTCCTTTAATTTAGGGATTTGTGGGGGGGTTGTGGCATTTTTTTCCTTCCCTCCTTCTCCCCTCTTCCTGCGAACAAAATCTGCTGTGTTTTCTGACTCCTAATGTTAATGTAAAGTGTTGGAATCAGGCTTTCACCTTGTTTAGTTTTTGAGAGAATTATTTCCGCTTGCATTTGCTATGGATGTTAACCCCATTTCTCTTTACAACCCTTCTGGGGCACATAGCAGTTTTGTTTTGCTCTCTTTGCCAGCAGATGTTTTATATTTTCTTTTGCCTTTCAGTAATGTCACCATCACGATCAGCTTCCAAATGTATAAATCCACCAGGGACACAGTTGAGATTGACGGCACCACATATTAGTCCTGGGCCCAATCCTGCTGCTTTTTTTCAGCTAAACCCTGGTTTCACCAGCACTACTGCCTGGATTTTCTGAGGCTTTCGGTGAATGAAGGAATCTGCCTGTCTAGGTGAATTTGATGCTTCCCCATACAAGGGAGGGAAACAAGAGACTGCATTTTAAAAGCACAGCAATTATACATTGTTTGAGTATGTGGATTTCTTTGGTTGATTTTTTCTGCAAAAACTCCTTTCGCCCTTGTGTGCAGCCTGCCAGAATAACAATTTATTAAAGATTGATCTAGACAAGATATAGATCTTTTGTGATTAAAATTATGTGGCTTCTTGAGCCTGTTTTTATGTTTAAAATGTGAAGTGGAGATAAAGATTTGTGATCAAATTTAAAGTGTTCCTAATAGGGATTAAATTTAGATTCCATTAAGCAATTTTTGTAGACATCCTAAGCAGCAAATGTTTGTTGCAAACATATTAATTGAGTTTTAATTATAAGAAAGATGTTTACATGATATGACTGCTAAACTTTCTTGAAACTGTTTCTAGTAATGAACTAACATTCCAAGACATATTTATGAATGTTTTAACTCAGTAACTCAGTTACAAGTTGAAGCAAGATATGATAATAAAAACAACCTAAACCTCACATTAGGTACAAATTAAGCACTCAGGCATTTCATGCTAACGTTATGGTTATAATTAATTTTTCACTCGAGTCTATCCTCTGATATGTGATCGAATCAACATATAATAACTACAGGAGCTCTAGTGCATACATCATCCAGAGCTGAGTAATTATTATCATTGGACAGTTAACGAATACTTACTCATATAAAGATTTTTAGATTCACCAGCTATGTGATAAAACATGGGTAGTCATACAGTAAAACCCTGTATAGTCATTAGACCTCTCTAGACATCTGCTTAACCATCACATTAGATACTGTTTTTATTAAATCCTCTTATCCCGGTCTTTTTTTCTTTCCTGATCAAACTGTGTTGCATGCAAAACTAGTCCTGTTTCTTGTCTCTCCATGTGGATCTCTGATTTAGCTCCTAACTAGTGAAATTGAGAGAAACATTCTCAAAGACTTGGTTGAATGCAAAGGTACTACTCTCTGTTTTTCAAATTAGGGTAGCAGGATAAAATTCTAGGATCTAAAGTCATGGATGACATATAAGTATAAAAAGAAAATACTAGATTACGTCCAAGAAAGTGTACAATGCGTAAGGGCTGGTAGTGGTTCCTGGCACAGTGCTGACCCAACACCTTATTCACCACAATTATGCAAAGTTACTGCTAAAACTCCACCAAGGGAGACTGTTTAATTAGATTGCAGTGAAATACGTTGAAACATCAGCTTGCTTTTATTTTTAAAGAATCTTTTGTTGTTTTTGAATAATAATAGATTACTATCTCATAGCACTGTTATGACATTTGATTAATGTTTGTGAAGTGTTTTGAGACCCTTATTTGAAGGCACTAAAAACTACAAAGTATTGTTATTATCCTTTCTCTGAATTCCCTCAAGTTCCAGGTGGCTCATAACATTTTAGGGAAAGGCTGTCAGAGTAACTCTGTAGACTCCATTAAAGCAATGTATTTCATCTGTTTACTGATAATTTCTACTTTATGCTTTTCAATTTTCCTGGTTTCTGGTCTCTTTCCTTCAACTGAGTAATGTATGAGACAAGGCGATACGTCTGAAAATGGGTTGTTCCCAAGGCTGGGACTTTTAATCTTGACAACCTGTTGATACACTGCTTTCAAAATAGTGTCTCTCAAATGAAGAAAAACAAGCAACAAAAATAAATAGCAAGTAAAATGTATCGATCGTGCCAGGTATCTCTCAGAGGTTTAGTGTGTGCCAAAGAATTTTACTTAGAAATTCCCAGTCATACAAGCAGAACTTAATTTCTCCCCATTTGTGTGCTTCACTTTTCTGCAGCTGAGCTAGTTTTGCATTTCTGACGCAGAACTCAGATCAGATATTTTGTAATCAGCCCAAGGCCATATGAAGTACAGAGAGTGGTAGTACAAAATGACTGTGCTATGTGTGCTTGTGTATACACCATATAGTCTGATATGCCATATTTAATGGAATTTGAATGTTACCTTTTTCTGCATATATTGGTAACTAAAGGCTGCTGGCAATTATCCTTCACATAGTGCAGAATCTTTGTTTTGTAAAAGGTTTCTTATATAATCCAGTTGTTTTTCTAGCTTCTCAATGCTTCAGGATGAAAATAGAGCAGCACTCTGGCAGATATTATAAAACAGAAATACAAGCCAAATTTTTTTGATGTTCCTGTCACAGGGCTGGATAGGGTACAACAGTAGGAGAGAAACACTCAGAAGCAGTCCTGCCGCTGTCTACTGACCTGAATACAAACAAATCAGGAACCATGCCAGTATTCCTATTTCTGTGCCCTTTTCCTCCTCCCCCAGCCCTCAGGAAAACAAAATATATATAACAAAAAGAAACAAAACCCATAAAGTTATACAATTATAACGTGTTTTCTCCTCCTGTGGTATGTTTCTTTGAGCTTTAGACTAGCAGACAGCAGTGCAGCAGCAGAGTTTTGGCACACAAAATGTCTCTATTAGTTAAAGCAAACCATACGATACGAGCAACATAGTGTGCCAGAAATCCTTACAGTCAAACAGTAAAAAAATATCCAGAGAGAAAAAATCCACAAATACAAAGTAGTGGGAGTATCACTGTCTTGGTTACTTCATCAAAGATGGAGGGAGGTAGAATTAAAATGGAGGAAAAATATATTTAAGAATCCCTTGTTAGGTTATTCTGAAATAGAGGCAATTTTCAATTTAATTTTTTTTTCTCCATAATTTTTTTTAGCAATTAATTTCCTTTCTATTTAGACAATGAAAATATTAAGGTTTCATTAGAAACCAATATTTATAACACAGATGGTAATGAAGATAATGATGAAAACACCAACTGAATATAAACCAGAACAGTGACGACTTTCAAATATTGCTGAGAGCTTGGAACAGTAACTCCAAAAAAACTCCAAGTCCAGTAGATGATTTGGCCCTTTTATCTTAATGCCTGGTTAACTCCTGCTGTATCTGAGCTGAATGACCCAAGGGCACCTTCAAGGCCCTTGAACACGTTGGATATGTTTTCAACCCATTGCAAGGTGTGCCTGAGTCCCTTCCCTGCTGCCTTCCGCATGCTCTGCTCTCTACAAACTGTGCCCCAGGTGTACAAGTCAGATGAGATCAGTGGTGTGTCCAAGGAGGACTGTGATTTCAATGATTCCATGACAAGGCTGCAGAGAATGCACCTGTAGGACTTCTCAAAGACAGACTCTTAACCTCATCTGATGTCCCTTGTTCCCATGAGCAATGGAGTTTAAATTTTAATAAAACAGCTTTTGTCTCTTCATAATAACTTCGCACAACACAGGACAATATTTTTAGTATAATTTAGATTGTGGTTTTAAGCAGATACATCCAGTTTATTTGCACAGGCAAAGGAGTTTAGTACACGTTATACAGTAACAGAAACAGTTACAGGCATAATTATGTTAATATACACCAACAAATAGCTGTTTTTGTAGAAAAAAATCATTATTTTGTGTTGTGTACATTATTTCACTAACTAAGGAATCTCCAGGAGCAACTTGGATCTCTGGGGAAATCCCTTCTACCCTGTACTTCAGCTCTCCTTAAGCCCTGAAATGCTCAAGAAAAGAATTACAGGGATAAGCCAGGAAAAAACTTAAACCAGGACAGCTGTTGTAGAAAGATTTTAAGGGGCAAAGAACAGAGTTTGTCCCTCAACAGATTTTTTTTTTTCTGGGGATTGATCTCAGTTCTATTTTATTTCTTGCAGATTATATAGAGAATATCCTGTCCCTGAAGTAACTGTCTGTGTGGTTCATTCCCTGCAGCCCAGAGTGTTCGGACATGACCCCAAATCTCAAACTTCTCTGTCTTTATTATTTTTCATCCCATTATCTTCCTACTAACATGATCCCCACTAAGAAATCGAAAATGACAAACCAGGAAAGAAAAACACCAGACAGAGAACAAACAAACCAAAACAAAGAAGGTCCAAAGTCTCAGAAGAAAACACAGTAGATCTGATCTTTCTGGTTCTGTGCTTGCCTCTTTCCCTGATTTTTTTTTGTTTTTTTTTAGCTGCCTTGTCTGGATTATAAATGCAGCAGACCTTTTATTCTGCTTGCACAGAGAACAGAATAATAGGTTTCGTTTGATTCCTAAGAAATTTGTTAGTTAGGGTAATAAACTAGGAACATATAAAACTCCTTCACTAATAATCCTCTGATAAAGAATATTACTCTGGTTTGATAATCCCAACAATTTAGCCATTTACGCTTTTATTTTTATGCATAACCCTCCCCCCCGCCAAAGAAAAACTATTACAGTTCCAGCTCCACATTTGCAAATACAGCAGCTGCATCTTGTAATAAATACCCAAACCTTTCCCTCCAAAACCTGCATGTAACCCAGAAGCCAAAAGTTCTGGCTTCACCCTAACAGCTTCACAATACAATGATGTGCTGTCAGTACAAATATCTAACTTCAGACAATCTGGGAAGGGCATAAACTAAGCTTAACTTCACAGAAAGATGACAGCATGAGAAAAACTGTGTTGATTTTGGTGTTTATGTATTAGCTATCACATATGTTAACACATACAAAAGTATATATTTCTGTATATATAAATAGACCAAAAAAAGCATATACAGAAGTAAGTGCTAAAGTTCAGCTACACAGACATATATATATATATATATATATATAAACATATGTGTACATATGCTTAATGCAGTTATACATATGTACAAATACTCTGCACTGTTATATATTTGACTTTATAAACTTGCTGCTTAAACTTGCCATAAAATTTGGCTTTATTTTGCAAAGGAAGTCATACCATTGTTGGAAAAGGTAATGTTCTAATACTACTGTAAGATGCTGACTTCAGGCTGTAAGAGCTGAGCTCAGAAAAATAACAACAGAAACACAATATCCTGTAATAAAATACTATTTTGACCACAAATATAGGAATAAATTGTGAACATGACTTCATCTGTTCAGTTTTTGTCACTAATAAAAACCACATGAATATGATAGTGGCTTGTAAAGAAAATGAAATGTTAAATAGGATTGGTGTTCACTGCTTTTTTTATGGTGACTTGATTCCCTCAAGAAGCAGTGACCTCCTTGTTTAGTTATTTGGTGTAACTTTGCACAAAAAGAATGTTTGTCCTTAAGAAAGATAACAAAACTGTTTCCTGCAATAGCAACTTATTTTTATATAGCTTACATTATAAGCCAAATCTAATCTGACAGTGTCCCTGTAAACCTTCTCTGAAGTACTGAAATACAGATTATAGTTAGAATCCGGGGGGGGTTGAGGGGTATGAAGAAGGTATTAGGATTTTCACTTTTCATCTTTGTTTTAGAATCACTCTTTTGACAAAGTCTGTGTGAACTCTCTTCAGATGCTTCAACATATTTGTCAGACCACTGCACAGCAGTGCAGTGCATATTAATTTCTGGCATAAGTGTTTTGTCTCCAAGGAACATCAGGGCACCTTCTGTCCTGTAATTAAACTGAACCTGCTCTTGGATCTGTTTATCCAAGCTTGTGCCATCTTCTGACTGACAATCCTGTGGTGATGTACTGCTGCAATGCATCATCTCAGTAGATGCTGTGATGAGGCGTGACCCGAGCAGGGGTGCAGGTTCAGTTTAATCCGGGCACCAAAGACAGAGAACAGGGCAGCTCTCGTCCCACCAGCATTTTAGCGCTGCTATCACCACAGCATAGAGCAGGGGTGAGGAGGAATGTGATGTAGCTATTCACAGTATAAAGATATGCACCTTTTTACACGTGAGACTGTTTTTAAGGGCTGCACAAGTAGGCTGGGCAGTTTAAATTTTTCCAGAAGACCTTCACTGATATGAGGTTGGGAATAGGTAATGCAGGTAAGAAAAGACGAACTGTACATCTTTGTTAGAGAGTAATCAGTTTTGGGAAAGGATAACGTTCACCCCCTTCAAGAGAAAGATTTTTTCCCGTATTTTGGAAAAAAGAAAGCAAGCGAAAGATTATTTTTTGTTTGGACATTCTGCCTCACAGCATCCCTTCTCTCTATTTGAACCTACCACTGGATCCGCAGGATCCAGGGATCTCTTTCTAGTTCAAGAATACAGTGTCTTAAGCTTTTTCTGACACAGAGTGTGATTGAATTAATAGCCAATGATCCATTCAACACAGTATGTCTTAGAATTTAATTCAGCATTCAGGAAATCAGATCTATTTGAGGAGCAGAATTTAAACACATGATTGGCTTCAGGCCTATGTTTAAGTCAATAAACTTTAATGAGACAAAGTTTAATGGCTTTCTTCAAACAAGGCAAAGGTAGTCTGTGTTGAGGGCTTACAGGTTTAAGTCTAGACACCAACATTATTTTAAGATTTAAACATCCATTTAAAATACATAAGTATTTAAATAGGCTTTCAGATCTAACGCATCCTAAAATATATGAATATTAATGCTTTAAATTATGCAACCAAAGAAAATCAAATGTTTAAAAGGGCTGAAGTAACACTCACATTAATATATTGTGTCCAATCTTGAGTATAAAGTAGAAATCCAAACCTGCTGAACTAAAATTTATGATAATAGATTTTAAAACCATTTGGTTACATCTTTTTTACCTTCTTTCTCTTTATGCATTAACGACACTTTTTTCTAAGTAATTTTAGTTGCTTGAGTCTAAGACAACTTGCATTTATGTAGAATGGGAAAAAGAATCTTAACCTCTCAGAATATATTCAAATGAGAAATTCACTACTTTTCAATTTTATTTTTCTCTGAAAACTGAGTACATTATTAAGATCTGGGAGAGCAAATGAACTTTCTGATATGGACTGTTTTCAAGGTCTGTTTTTTTAAAATCTAATTTTCTCTGCACATTTTCATTCACCAGTAAAAATGCCACACACAAATAGGAAGTGCTCTTAATTTATTTGGGACCCCTGTGAGCTGTGAAAAGATAAAAACTCTTTTCAAATGCAAAACTTATCTGTAGCCTTGTGAATGGCATATTGATAGTAAAATTCAATGTCTTCTTTATTTATTAACTGTAATTTTATTTTTATTGCATTCCAGCCCTTTCACAGATATTCACACTACTTAAGCACCCCTTTCCCAAATGTACCTCCTCAAACAGATCTAACGTGACAGCACTTGACTCCTGTCCCACTCTCCTCAAATTTTTCACTGATATTGCAGAGAAGCTTGGGACCTATTGAAAGGTCAGACCTGGCCATCCTATTCAGACACAAAAGAACCACTGTATCTCTTCTTTCTACTTCTTCTCTTTAACATTTGGCGCAGTGTTGTGGAGCCATGCCATACCAAAAACACAGCCCTGATGAAACAGTGAGGCACCTTTCCCCAGCACTTCTTGTTGTTAAGTGAAATGGGGCATGACATCTGGGGAGGTGGAAAGCTTTGCTGGCTGTTTTATCCTTAAAGCACCAAAGGCTTTAAAAAAAAGTACCTTGTTTTGTTTAAACTTGAAAGATGGACATTATTTTTTCTGAAATGTACTAAAAAAAAATCTCCAGCTGAGCTGCAATTTTAGTAAGCTCTCTGGCCTACTCCATTATGCCCCTTATGCAACTAAGCTTAAGCATCTTAATGAACTTTAATGTTAACCTAATGTTTAAAGAAAACAATGCATATGGAAAAGCCAGAACCAGAATAAAACCCTTCTGAACTAAGTACATTTTTTCACTTCCTCCTTCAAGCACTCTATATAGTTTACAGGCAAATTACAAGTATATATAGGATACAAGCAAATAAGGCCTTCCAACATACTATATGTCTGCAAAAACAATTGCTCACCTAGGGAAAAACTCATTACTGGTAAACAATCCCATTTCAAGATCTCTAAGGAGGTAAACTATCTAGAAACAATATCTAGGTAATAGCTACCTATTTATCTGCTATACTGGAAACATGCTTGCTTGCTTCTCTTGTTTTTTTTCTTTTTTTCCAATGCACTTTTTATCTGAGCTTCATAGTTACGTTAATTAGGAGTTAGACACATTGCAAATTAAAATCTGTCCTTTAGAGACATTTTAAGATTAATATTTAAGATTGTTAAGACTTTACAGCTGACAATAGAGCATGTGGCTGGACAGTAACACTGTTCAGTGTTCTGTGATATATATTTTGCATATGAAGATTTTGGAAATTTCTTATATTCTAATTCTGATGACTGCTTTCAGTTTGCAGGAATTATTTTTTTCTGATCTGCAACCTTTTATATATTTCCTGATTTTACAGTGTAACCAAATACAAATACAAGTAAGGAAAAATATTTTTAATGTAATTTTTTTTAAGAGTTCTTGAAACTAAATAAGGCAAAATAAAATACACATGGAAAATTCTTTCTGTTATAAAGCTCTATTGTTTTAAAAATTTAATTAGTAATAATGCTGTATACATAACTCTTATGCTACCGAGAAAAAAAGAGTTAACAAAAAGAGGTTTAAAAAAAAAAGAGGGTCAAAGTTAAAATGTAATTAAAAATACAAGAGAAAAAACGCTCTTTCTTTGCAAGACAAGGAATCTACAAGCAGAAGAAAAATTACAAGCTATGAGTGGAGATTCCTCTGTTAATTTGATATCTGTTTAAGACATTATTTTAAGCATGCAATTTAAGGTTATTTATTGCCACCATTTCCAGTGCTACATGTATATCTGTGTATGACAAATGTAAAATTTTTATCTCTGTAGATGATGCCCATACTTAACTACTTAAGAACCAACTAAAAGCAAGAAAAATGAGTACTCATAATACATAATTTCTCATTTTCTCTAATATTTTGTGAACACTGAATTATTTTGTTTTTGTATTTTAACTCAGGCTTAATTCCTGAGTTAAAGGTGCTTTGCACATGGCTAATGATCATCAGTATTTTATTTAAACCACCCTATAGCTGTAATTGTAAAGGAATCCTTTTTCTTTAAATGTATATATATACTTGAAAAAAATAAGAGATGATCCATGTGCTGCAGGCAGGCTTGACACAACTATAAATTGTAGCACAGCTGAAACTTAGCCCTGGCAAAGTGTATTCATACAATTCTGTCTAAATATTACACCAAATCAAAGGCTTCTCAAAATTACAAATTTACTTTTTCCTTCAGCATTCCTTCTCTTTTTCAGGCTCAATCTTTTCCCTTCCATCTTTAAATGTCTGTGGGAAAAAGAAAAATATGAACTTATCTAGTTTATGAAAGTCTTCAAAATAAACAACAAATAATTAAGCAGACACAAATACTGGCACATACACATGAGTAACACAAAGAGAAGTAGAAAAATATACAAGAAATAAAATGAATCTTTATTTAATGGATTAAAAGACAGACACTGCAGCCCTTGCTTTAGGAAATATGCTTAGTTCAACATGTCAGTCATCATAAAATTCATCAAGTTCTAGCGTTTGAAATAGGCTAAGTGGTTAAGAAGAGTAAGAACCTGTTTAATTTCTAAAGTGTATTTTCCAGGTAGCTTAGTGATCAGAATGGAGCAACCTTCCCTCAGAATTGCAGAGACGACGGGAAAGCTTATCACCCTGTCTCCTTCTACATGGGGTGCCTCTTTCAAGTAAGATAAAGCTAATCAAAGCCTCAAGCATTTGTGGCAGAAGACAGTGAATTAAACATACAAAACCCACTAGGTGGTCTTGTCTTTGTAAGCAGAAATGATTTGATGTGTGCCTTTATATTTTAATTGAAATAAAATGCAGAGATACTGCATGCAGCAAAGAGAAAGATCACTGTAATGAATTAATCAAATTGTGTGTGGTCTTAGATGCATGTCTAAAATTGATAAATATTAGAGAGAGGATTTTTCACCTTTGCATCTCTCTGTCCTTGCTGTTTAAAATGAAGCTATTTCAGTATCGATAAATAAATGTGTTCCCCAAGGCGTAAGCAATTCGCATTCACCTCCACTACACTGTCAGCCATCACAATGGATTGGCTGACCGCACAATTCTGATTTTGAAATCTGAGTTTCAAGAAGTGATATTAAGCTGCTTTGAGTTGTCATAGAAATTGCATTTCTAAAAGAGATAAGTAGGTTTCAGATTCCTAAATAGTGCTACATCAGGAGCAGTTTAGAAACTATAATGGAGCTATAGGACCCAGTATTCACAATTTTTGATTTGGAATGATCACATCATTTATGAAAACACATACCTAGATGTCCTTGACCATTTATGACAGCAGTAATGAGAGCAAACACAGCCAACCTCAATTTAAACATGAATAAATATGAACCTTTCTGACATCAACTGTCCTTCCTTTGACAGTTTCACTATACACTAACTAAAGAAAACACACCACTATTCCAGAACAGATTTCATCTTAAAAAAACAATCAAGCCCTTTATTGTCAGCACAGAAGAGCTAAAGATGCTATAAAATAATAAAACACTTTTATTTCTTCCTACATTTCAGCAATTGGAAATAACATTGAATCTGGCTGGTGTGGCAGGGCTTGCAACCACACTGTTGATGAATATTGCCAAAGGGGCAATTGTGTTACATACTTACCTACAGTAACTGTATATTTAATATGGACTAATATTTGTGCTGGCATGTGCATAATCAGTCAAATTTGTATTGCATATATAGACATCACAGAGGAGGAAGAGACACCAGAGTCCAGTTAAGCACACCTGGAGACTGGACTATTGTCTGTGAGGGTCAGCCTTTCTCCATTGTCTCTAAACAGGTCATTTGGGGGACGAACCGCTTTGCACAGGCATCTATAGGTAAGTGGTTTTAAATGTGTTTTCCTTCACTACAAACTGGGTAAAAAGCACTGGGTTTACACGCCTCTTTTTACATGTGTCTCCTGGCTCATTCAGAGAGGTTGCCCAATTTCACATGGCATATTGCATCAATCTGTGTTAATTAGAGGTAAACCCCTAGGTCTGGTTTGAATATTCACTAACAAAAAATTTTAGGGAGAAATATGCCATTTCATGTTGCTGTTTTCTACTTCTTATGTCCTCCATTGCATTAATAGCTTCAGCATTACGTTAACATTGTGTTGTCTGTGGCAGCATCAAACCCTAAAGTTGCTGGTGAGGAAATGTACCACTCAAGTCAAACTCCCCCTTCTTTGTCATTGCACCCTGAACTTACAGCCTATACACTCAGCTCCCTAAAATCTTTATAGCCTCCAAGAGTAAGGTTGTTCTTTGAAGGCACAGCCCCTTGAAAATACCCCCATTTTTTTACTTGTTTTCCTCTTTCCTTTTCTCCAAACTGTGTTTGCTGTCCTGTTGGCACGGAGTGAATCTGTTCCCCCACAAGACTCTAATTTGAGAGAGGAAGAGTTGTAGCCCCAAATCTGCCTTTCCTCCAGCTCATATTTAGGTTCTTCTGAAGCAGTAGACTTAATTATCCATTTCCAGAAGTCTGCCCTTCCCTGTGGCCGTGCTCATGGATAGTTTTCATGCCTTCTGACGACAGGGAGTCTCTAAATCTTCAGGTTTTTTCAAACATTATGTTCCAGTGGAAATTGCACTAGGTGAAGCTTTGGATATCAGTAACAGCCATTAACTTTCCATCACAGCACTATGCTCACTTCCACCTTCCACAGGTTTAACCAGTTACCACTTCCTCCCCACTATGCCACAAGTTCAAATAATTCTAAATCATAGTTCTAACAGTGGTAACACAAACAGGCCTGTGATAGACTTTAGTTCTGCTCTCTAAAGGGCTCTGCTATATGGTTTGCACTGTTAGGTGGTTGTGTGCATAAAACAGACACACTTCTCTTGTTTACTGATCCATTTTTACCATCCAATACTGGAGTTTAGATTTCTGGATTATGGAGTTAATTTCTATCTTCTTCATAAAATGAA
Organism: Poecile atricapillus; assembly: GCF_030490865.1. Lineage (NCBI taxonomy): Eukaryota > Metazoa > Chordata > Aves > Passeriformes > Paridae > Poecile > Poecile atricapillus. The sequence goes on along the minus strand of NC_081249.1, from coordinate 58,184,108 downwards.
ACTGAACTAATTCCAGTATTTTTGAATGGATGTTTTCCCTTCTATGCTCTTAATAGTTTCTTAAAGACTTTCCAGACTAAACTGAGGGTTTTTTCCCTGTATGTTTTAGGGTCTTTTTTTTGGTCTTTTTTTTCTTTTCTTCTGGCAAGGCAAGCAATACTTTGCAATCAGCTTAGCATATAATACATTTGCTTCTGAAATAATTGATGTATATCAACTTTATACATAAAACATGACAAAAGCCCATCAGCTATACTTTGCAGTCAGAAGATTAAAAATAAAAAATATTGTTAAAAATTTGATTGGCAAAAATGTCCTAGTTATTCAACTAGTTTGCATCAGTGTCTTTTCAATGACAACTAAGCTCTTTAAAAAGTCTTATTCTGTTTGATAAAAAGTCTTTTTAAAGAGGAGCTTGAATTTGCACTTCCAAATTCTGTTTTTGAAGACTTTTAAAATGTTTGCTCATTTGAAACATTCCATTTAATCTAGTAAGACACATAACCTAAGCAAACAACTTCTAAAATAATATATGTATATCAGCAAACCAAAATACCATCTTACCATTGACATTAAAAATATTTTCTTACCAAATTCATGAAATAAAGATTGTAGAGTGTAGATGACTTATGAATGTGCATGTCTGTGTTCATATTTAATCCCACTGTGATTTACAAATGATGAGCAGTACTACACAATTTAGCCTGTGAGAATTACTGAGCAAAGACAAGTAGGAATATTCCAATCAGTATGAATAGGAATAGTACAATCAATTTCTTATTTATGGAATTAGTATCAATATGGGAATATCCATAGAAATTAAAAACATACTGCTCTACAGACCTGTTCTTGTCTTGCACCCAGCTGGTGAATTCCATCCTTCTGCTTGTCCTTAAACTAATAACACAAGAAATAAAATAAACATAATGCAGAAATCTATCACCTTCATGATATACAAGTAATAATGTCTTCTCCTCTGAATCCTAAAGAACTCATTATTCTTATGTGCATCTAGAGGTTAAGTAAAAGTGAATATAAAAATTGAATCTTACAGGAGTTCTTAGAAATGTGCACACATTCTTGGAATGATTCGTTCGAGGTGGGATAGCTGAACAAGAACTAGAACTAGTTGGAATACAGTGTAAGTCATTCTTTTCTTAAGAACTAATAACAGAACTCTCTGTGAAACCAAAATGACACCCAGCCAGTTTCTGAAAATAGTAGACTAATTATAAACAAACAAATCTATTGATCACAAATTTCAATTAAGATTCCTGAATTTTCAGAATATGTTCAGACATTAAAAAAGATAACAGAAACATAAAATTAAACCATATGATTAAGGGTACTAATCAGATGTTCTTTGAACTCTGGCAGCCTTGCTGCCACATCCACATTCCCAGAGAGACTTTTTCAGTGATGACCCATCCCCTGAGTGAAAAACCTCTTCTTAATGACCAGCCTGAATTTCCCTTGTCACAGCTTCTTTCCATTTCCTCATGTCCTACTACTGGTCACCAGAGGGAGGAAATCAGCCCCTCTGCCTCTGTTCTTTCTGAGGAAGCTGTTGACTTCAGTGTGGGTACTTTGCAGACTTCTCTTCTCCAAGCCGAACAAAACAAGCAACCTCAGCTGCTCCTCTTACCTTCAAGACCTTTCACACTCCTCTGGACGCGCTCTAATAGTCTGATGTCCTTATACTTTGTGTGTCCAAAACTCCACACAGTACTGGAGGTGAGAGTTCAGCGGTGCCAGTGTAGAATGGAGCAATCAGCACCCTGAAGTGGCTGCAATTCCATGCCTCATACATCACAGGGCATTCTTTTGGCTCTATTTTGCTCTATTCTGTGTTGGCCCTTTTGGCTGCCAGGGAACACTGTTGATGCATGTTAAACCTGCCAGCAACCCAAATCCCCCAGATCTCTTTACACAGTGGTGCACTACAACTTCTCATCCCCCAGTCTGCATGTATAACCAGGGTCCCAGGGACATAATCTGGTCTTGTTAAAATTTTTTTGAATGATCATTTCCAAATAACATGATCAGCTCAGAGTAGATGGATTTATCTTGACTAAGCTTAGAGGCAAGAAATTTCAAGAAAATAATCTCAGAAGAGACATTCCCAACTCTGTACTAAGTAATATAGCAACCTAATATACTCAACAGTTTGATGAACAATTCAAATAGACTTGCAATAAGATTAGTTTATTAGTTATGACGGACAGTAAAATTTGATTAGAGTTGTGACTTGAACCATGATTTCTCTGTTCACTCTTCACCCTTAGGTTTGCTCACTCTTTTGCTGCAGTATACTCGAATCATTTAGCAATAATAAATACTTTGAAAGTCCAGTTTTAAACAACCACTGTACCATGAATCAAACAGTACCTTCAGAGTTTCTTAACAAAGATTCTAAAAAAAATATGCAGTTTAGATAGTTGTATTATAGAAGTTTCTAGAAGTAGCTGCGATGAGACCCTGTTTTTTGGCTTCTTTTCAGATACTCGGGGAATATCATAATTTAAGTTTGTATCAAATGCACAATCAATTTCAGATGGCAGCAGAAAAGGAAATACCAGGAATAAAAGAAATAATTTGCAATATTGAAATTGCATTTTTACTTTACTAGTACTTATAATTTGTTTTATTTTTTTTTTTATGAGAATGACCATACAATAAGGAGAAATATCATTACAAGATCTGTGATCCTATAGATTCTCATAGCTAGTAGTCACTACACATTCTTTGAAGATACCAAATCCACTTATTAAGTAAAGGTATAAATCCCATTTATCAATATTATTCAATAACAATAACAATAATAACAAGAATAATAACAATAACAACAACAATAATAATAGTAATAATAACAACAATAATAATAATGTTGTGGTTGAAACCATTAAGTCATATAATACAATGGTATACAATTTCTGCAGTAAAATACAATACAAAGGGAAGAGGGGAGAAGAGCAACCAAGTAAAAATTTTTCCTTTCTCCAGTCTCTTTTTCACATTAATTGGTATTAACCCCTGAGAGGGGGGTGTTTAGATCTGTCACTTCACCATGCTGCTGCGTAACTAATTAATAATAATGGTGGAGCTGTGAACTCATCAGTCTAAGCTATTAAAATTAAAACATCATGAGCTATCACATCCTGAAAAGCAATAAAACACATTTATTATCAATGAGAAAGCCAGATCTGATCCTCCCTTTCTGATTCCTGAGGAAGGGGGCAGTGTTGGATATAATTTGCCACAAAAAATAAGACTTCCTATCTATACTCTAATCTATGTCTGGATCTTCTCTTTCAGCAGCCTGAAGTCCAAAGGAAATGGTAGAATATTTTTAATAAAATACAGTTATTATCACAGTTATAATAATTCTGAGATCTCAAAAAAACAGAAGAAAACTTGTGATCTCTAGAGTGACACTGACACAGGGGCAGCTGAAGCACACTGAGAACAGCCTAAGGGAGGACCATTTTTGGTGCTGTTTTTAAAGAAAGCATCTGGGTTTTGTCATGTAGCAAAAAAAGCAATGAATTAGGGAAGAACTACAGCTAAAAGTGATCACATAACTGCTGTTTTTGAGATTAAGAAATTAAACTAGATGTTTGAATCTCTTATTTAGTCAAATGTAGAGTCTGACAAATGTAGCATGAGTAAATTGTCTCCTGTCCAATGTTTGTCCCTTCATCCAACTTAACAATGGATTCAAAATTTAAACCCCAGTGATGTCAGTGACGGTCTTCTTCATTTTAGCCTTTACATATACAGAGTTATGACTACATTCAGAAGTGGGGAGAGCACAGAATGTGCATGTTTTGCAAACCCTGAAACTTTGACAGCGGCAAATAAACAGGCAGGGATCTGAGTGGGAACACTGGGGAGCCAAGATGTGCTTATGACAGGATATTTCTGCCCTATGAAAAATTTCAGGTAATTAATTCAGGTCACAGAACATGGTGCCATGAGAAAGCTGGGTATACTCACACTGCTGTACTCTTGAATTACTCTGAGAATTGCTATTTATTTGATAAATGTCCACAAGGCTCACAGAAATCGGACATTCATAAATCTAAACAGAAGGTGATAAAAACACAAAGCTCAGCTTTTAATAAGCAGGGACTTCCATCTGGTAGTTTTTCTGGTGATATTACAGGTGTATGTAGCAGAGGCACTTGTGGAAGAACAATCTTACTGTCCTCAGGATTTCTTCCCAGCAGATATATCTATTGATTCAGAACAGAGAGAATGAGCAGAAATTTGCACCAAATAATTTACCAAAAGGGTAACACTTTGACAGCACTGAAAATGCAGTAGTAAAATGAATGGGGAAAAAAAATGCTCAGGTAGACCTGGACATTATATTCCGTAAGAGCTGTGGCTTTATTCAATCTGCTGCAACTGTGTTCTTGTATGGTCCTGTTTCATTGAAATGTAAGACACTTGTTCAAGTTGTGTGGCCAGAGGGATCTATAGCTCAGGTGCTGATTTATAGAAGTCTTAGTTGAAACTAAAAACAGTAATCACATTCTGATGTAGCAGCAAGCATGCCAAAAACTGATGATAGGAAGGAACTTTTAACAGAAGGATACTTGGGGGTAAAGTGTTCCTTTCATTTTGTCTTCACAAAAACTCACACAGGCATGGATCAGGGGATCAGAATATCTAAATAATATATATGGCAAAAAATAAATGTTACTTTTAAAAGAAAACACTGGAAAACAATCTGTTTCACACAGCTTTAATTTATGGTACAAAATTTTAATGATTGTGGCTTCTTTGAGATACATTTCTTGTGTTAAAATAACTCCTAACACCACTTTTCAAACCAAATCTGATGACTATCACAATAGAAATAGAGAACTTTTTCAAATCAATCTTTTTGAGTCTCTTTCTTAAAAGTGACTATTCTGAATAATAGAAACATACTTTGTGTGATATTGAAGCTATTCACAGAAATGAAAATGAAAAGGATAAAGCTGAATATTGGAATATTCTACATTTTTTACAGTCTTTCAAATGACACGTGGTAAATTAGATTACTTTTACTTATAAACATCAAAGAACACAGTGTCAGAAAATCTCTGAAAAACTACATTACAAGCACTAGCTATTCTGCACAGTCCCAATAGAAGAGCAAGATACAAAATGATGTCACTGCACTCTGAAAGATCTAAGCAACCATAAAACAGGTTCAGAACTTGCAGAAGTCCTCCATCACAAGTATTTAATTAATTGTCTCCATCAACCTCTGATAAGAGACCTTTCCCATTAGCACAGACTAACCCTGTCTCTGTGAAAAGAGACAGATTAATTTTCAATTTTCACCAAAGCATCTCAAAGCTCTGACCAGAACTAAGCTTAGTAGACACAAACATTTCAGTGTTTAAGTTAGACTGACAACCCCGTCAAGTTAGTTAGCAAGTGACTGTGCTCCTTAGTGTTGGCCAAAAATAGGAGACAGCCTGGTTCTGAAGAAGGGTATTGATATCAAAACATTTTTACTTTACTTAGATGTGCTGAAAGCATTGTTCAGAAATTATTATATTTAAAAATGTTACTACTATTACAAAATATTATAGTATCAGTCCAATATCCTAAATTATATATCTTCCAAGAAAACTTTGTGAACGTACAGTGATAAGATCAAAGTCTACATTTGCATATACTGCCATATGTATTTCAATAACACTATGCCCTTCAAATGAGCAAGTAAAATATTTATATCACTACACTGCATTTTTTCCTAAATTATTTAAATTTATAACATAAGTGAGAAAAAATAAAAAAAAACCAAAAAAACCCCTAGCAACCTGGTGTAATTAACAATTTAACAAAGTCTATATTTGGCATTCTTGGCTGAACTACATAGTTTACACATAACAGTGAATTTTGTTCAGGACACATGGGAGCTTTCCATCCTATTGTTTGATTAGTCCTACTCTTTGGCCTTATTTCATCATATATTGGGATAATTTGCAATTTTTCTCTGTCAGGTCCTATTGTTGAAGTTGTTTGAAGTGAAGGGAATGGTGTCAACTGAGCTTAGACCAGTCCCTAAATATAATGCCCTTTCTTACGGCACAGAGAGGAAGGACATAAGAAAATTACATGGTGTAATTGCAAATGTTACGATTAGTACAAATGCTGTAAACATTGCTGACTCTAAGCCCCTAAATTGTTTATAGAACAAACAAAAAAGGAATTAATCACGATTAATATCTGAACTTCAATCCCACACTGGAGCTCATTGATGGCTAACATGCAGCCTGGTGTTCCACAGCCGGAATATGAGCCCTCCTGTTTGAAGTTGTGTTTTCCTCATATGCCAAGTAGGCAAGATATTTCCTGCTGAATTAACCTCCTATAAGCTAGATCAAAAACTGTCAGGAGTCCTGGGAAGGCAATTCAGAATGTCTGTCTCCATAAAAGAAATAATCTCTCTGAAGTTTCCTAAGAGCTCTTCAGTTTGTTTAATCTTGTCAACCATGCTTCCTCTTTAGTCAGTGAGGAGATAAATCCCAATCACAATGTGGAAGATGGCAATTAAGAGTTCCTCTCTACTTGATGGAGAAAAACTTAATTCCTAAGTCAAAGGAGAGGTTTAAAATAATTGAGGTGTCTCTTGAGGTTCTGATCTTTTTTTTTTTTTTTTTTACTCCAGAGGGATTCCAAAGTACTGAGGTGGAAAACTAAAATCTTCTTTGTTAACTTATAGGAAGAGTTCTGATACAAAATATGCCCAGTAGCAAAATCTCCATATCCTAGACTTGAAGCTTTTGATTTCTTAAAATATGGTTTCTGCACTTGTACAATCATTAACCACACTCTGACGTAGCCATCTCCATTACAGAACAAGGACCAAAACACTGTTTCACTGAGGTAAATGTAACTGGGCCCTTAGGTCAAGGTCCATGGACTGAAGTCCATGGGCTCTTGGTGAGTAATGAAACATGGCTGCAGGCCTCGTGGCTTAAGTCACATGTGGGACGGGAAACACTGCTCATAAGCAAAGGTTTGATGATGAAATTTTCTCCCTTGCACTCCTTTCAATCATGTTTCCTCACTGTATGCCATTTCTAGGCACTGTAAATGCACAGAACCCTCAAAAAAAATAGGACAAAAGTGAAATAAAAAATTAGATTAAGTATATAATATTCAAGGTATGGATGTTTTTATATAGATTTCTTATTTTTCTTTCTGAATTTTGTGTTATTAGCATGAAAAACATGATAGTGTCACAAAAGGATCTGGGAGTGTTGGATGACAGCCATGAACCAGAGTGTGCCCAGCTAAGCAGCTTTTAGAACCATTGGAAAATGACCTCTCTTCTTTGTGATTTACTCTTAGCTTTCACTTTTCTCTCCATTACTCTGGGCAACCAAAAATTTTGCTACTTGACGAGGTCAGGTCACTAAAGTGCTGAGATAAACTGTGCAAGTTCTGCATTCTTTACTTCTATGACTACCATGCACTACCAAGAACTTCAGCTTGTAATTACCACAATGCATATCTCATTCACCTAGCCAGGTTAGACATGTGAGAAGACTGCCAAGTACTCTTCATTCTGATCAGGTAAGTTCTGAGAAGGCTTAGTGAATCTTTTCTTACCATTTGTTTTAAGGTACTGATTGTGTGCATATGCATGTGTGAGTAGCAGTTTAATATTTAAATGAATAATAATATTGTATGCAAATGAATGATAATTTTGTCTAGATTTTATTTTTCAATTAAATTATATTAAAATATCTCAATCTCTGAGTAAGCTCCAATGGATCTGTCATGGTCCATTATGTTCCAAAGTAGCCGTTAGGGCCTATTATGTCAATTATCATACACATCCATGACAGATTGGGGTTTTTTGGCTTCTTTTATTTTAATATTAACATTAAAATAAAGCCAAGAAGGGTATGGATCACTCATGGTATTTAAATGCAGAAGAGAACTGTTCATTTGGAGGCTACTCACTGAGATCTAACTTGGGTCAGAGTTAGCTGAAAAGTTCTCTTCAGTGATGCATATAAAAGAGGCTTAGTGTCTCAAAAAATCATGTCTGATCCATGGAAGTTCATGGAAATTCTTAAATTCCTTCAATGATTACAGAAGTAGGTTTTTACTTTAGGTTGCAATATTTAATATTGCAGTTGGACAAATACTACTGAGGTTGAAACTGATTTGCTGTCTTCACCGGATGAGTGCTAACATAGTCACAGCTTCAGGGAACATCTCAAGCATTCTGGAGAAATTTCATGGCCTTCACCATGTTGCTACACAATTTTGTATCATGGGGTTTTTTTTTTTTTGGTTTTTGGGTTATTTTGCTTGGGTTTTTTTTTTTGTTTGTTTGTTTGTTTTAAAGTAGAAAATAAGCACAATGAAAGAAAGACCATAGAAAGGTGAATATGATAAAATGATGATAAGAAGTATGAGAAGTATGAGAAGTTTTTGTATGAGAAGGGTTTAAAAAATTAGTTTTCACCATTAGAAAACACCAAAATGAGTATGGAAGAGCTCTCTACATCATATAGTAAATTAGTATTCTTTATCCAGTGAACTGTGGTTTACTCTGTGGAACTTGAGCATAAAGCAGGTTTAAAGCACAAAGATTCACATGGAAACATGCAAAGCTGAATTCACTAATCTTGTAATTAGTAATCTGAAAACAACTACAATTTCAGGATATCCAAAACAGATTAATGGTAGAAGTAGAAGAAGTATTCTTCAGATCTCTACTACTAGTCTTTTGAAATATGGGGTCATTAAATAAATAAGTTTCAGATTTGTGACTTACAAGTTCATGTAACTGTGCTGGCACAGTGAGGGCATATTCTCACCTCTAAACTTCCTTTCATGCCAGTGGTTAGTCTGGCTTCCACATCACTATGAAATTACTGAATTACTGAACTCTCTCTTATATGAAAAACTAAGGCAAGGAAATGTGAGGAAAAGAAATGGAAGGCAAGGATACATGTCAGTCATCATAGCTGAGAAACCTGTATCTTATAAAACTGTCTCTACAAAAAGAAAAAGGAAAAAAGAAAATCCAAACAATTGATCAAACAAATGAAAAATAACCCCATAAGAGATTACAGGGTATTGTTCATCTCATCCAAAAGTAGACATGTAAAACCAATGAGAAGAATCATGACCTGAAAGGAAATACTTTTATCATTGATTATAATATTAGCTTGATTTAACTAGCAAAGCCAGAAATGGTTCAGCTGGGAGCTTCGAGATTTTAATTAATAGGAAAATTTTCATCCATACCTTTACATTAAGGTAAACACATGTGATACAATACAGGCAGAATATCCATAACCTTTGGCATGAGTGATGAAGACACAACAAAAAAATACACCAATGTATGGACAACTGGATTGACCTTCGAACATCCAAATAGACAAGTTTGGAGTGATATTCAGACAGGCATATAGAGGCATTGATTTGTATTGTGCTATACCAGACCTGATGCTCAGCTTTGGCACCAGAGTGCTTGTGCCTCTGTAGCTTCTGTTCCCTACCTGGGTGGCCTGTGTGCACCTTCAATATCCTTGAAGAGCTGCAGTGGCACTGAGTTCCTGTGCTTAGGCAACTGAATCTTGCCCAGGACATCAGTATTCATATTGGAAATATCTAAAGTTAGATTAAGTGAATCCAAGCACTAATGATTAAGGACAGGTGAAATAACCCCATGTTTTGAGTCACTGATCATGTATCTCTTACGTCAGTCTCCAAGCTTTTACAAAGATAATGCATGTAGCACTCCTGTCTAGTAGGACAAAATCTTTTCAACAAAATCCTATCCCATTAACATCAACAGCAATCCTCCTTTAGCTTTTAGTAGGTTGTGCTTTCTTTAGTGGTCAGTTCAGGCACAAGAGAGCAAGAAAAACACCTCAAATATGGCTTTTCCTCTCCACACACCTTGTTTTGGGAAAAAAAGGAAACAAACCCCAAAAGTAATAATGTTGGATAAGCAGGTTCAAAAAGTGCACTCATGTCCACTTTTTACTTGTACAGAACTAAATTAGCAATAGAAATACTATGAATATTCTGTGAGAATGTAATGGAAATTATGCTTCGAAAGAGTCAGATAACAGGGACATGGAAATTCAAACACCCTACAAAAGGATACATTCATCCAATTAATTGATTTAATAAAATCATATTTAGTGACAAGAATCCTTGCAGAAACAGTGCAGTTAATGGTGAAATTGTTGTTAAGTCATTTATGCAGGTGAAGACAAAGGTTGCAGCTATACTTGCCTCTTGGCTTAAGAGAAAAGAGCTCTTGTCTTTCCCCCATACATCTCTGAGAGTAAAGCATAGTATTGCCCTTTGTGTTTCATTTAATGCTGAAAATTTCCTTTCTTATGCTTGCAGATACTATAATGCAACAATTATGTGGCACATTAAAAAAAAATTATGACAATGCTTGCACTGTATCCAAATGTGAAGAGATCTGCCGTCATTTCAAATGGGAAACCTGCTATTAGCTCACACAATGGATTCCCCAGCTGAAACGAAGACATAAATTAGAGTGAATCAAGCATTCACCGCCAGCGGATCTGCCGCTTGTGTTCACTGATGAGATGTAAATGTGCTTAGCAAGAGTACAGCATCAGAAGAGGACCATGAAATTATAATATAGTGACTGTAATGAGAATGGGTTAATTTGTAGCATTTCTTATTCTAATTATGGTATTTGACACATGGGAACAAAACCATTTTCAGCCATTTTCTTTTCTTGTTACTATCCCTTATTACAAGAACGAGAAACAAGAGCAATCTGCATGTTTTTCTACTCTGTGAAATACCATAGCATGCTGCACTATTTTGACCCTTTCAATATTCTGCATAGGCAATTTGAGAGAAGACAGTCCAGTTATGGTCTCAGCAAAGAGCATTTAATGAATCCAGGGAAAGTATAATTTGTATGGAAATAGCCTGAATTATTTTTTTAAGTTCACAAGAATGTAAGGGGGGAAAAATAACAACAAGCCAGCAACAAAACCCAAAACCTAGAAAACAGAAACAGTATAGCATTGCTCTATCTCTTGCACAATGATTTAATGAGAATTAAAATGTGTATGAACTTATCCTATTCTCAGAGTCGTGGGATGCTAGTTTCATCTTGCAATGTGTAAATTAGCTATACAGATATATTTTCTTTGTAAGGGAGATGTCCAGCTGGTGAAAAATATCTTGTTCCACACAATTCAGATATAAACACATTATTTTGACAGGAAATAAGCATATAGAGGTTAAGATACTTTCCACTAAAACTAAATGGATGTATTTTCAGGACTATTTTGTAACAATGGGTACAAAATAATACCCACAAAGAACACAGAAACATGGAATTCATATTTCAGTGAACAAATTCAAATTCTGATAACACAGAGATGGATGAAATACCTTTTTTTGACAAAAGAGTCTGACAGAAGCTTATAGGAGATTAGGTAATTTTGTTTAAAAATTCCTCTTTTAGTTTACTTTCCTGCTTCGTAACAGTCATTTGAGGGTTATTGTATTTATGTGTAGATATGCACGTTTTGAACCAGTGCAAATTAGCTCTGCTTTTGTGGGTTGCTTCTGGTACTGAGTATCCTGACTTGTCTTTAAAATATAATTATAGAAAAGATTGTTGTTCTTGAAACTCACAACTCTGGAAGTACTCTATGGGTGAGAATAAGTAAAAGGGAAAAGGAAAAGAAAAAGCAACAAAGTCCAAAGGTTTTCCTACTGAACTGCCTTCAGTGAGGATGAGGAGGACACTTGTATTTTGAAGACTTTCAAATATGAGAGGAAAAAGTGAGATTAGATTTTTATAGGAGATTTGTAGGATTTATTAAAACTTCATTTGAGCATTCAAATCATTCAGGCTATTAGGTTCAGACTTGGCACATTGAAACAGCTGAAATGAAGGTCTATGTTCGTAAAGGTGATTCAAATGTTATCAATAGCGGGATTCTCACCAGGGAATTACAATTTGTGTGCTTCTTCAGTCTGTATTTGAATCACGATGGAGCTTAGATAAAACATCATGCATCTAACTGCTTAGCTAAAGATTGATCTAAAGATATTTGAGTGCTTCTGTTTAGGATAGAAGGAACTCTGTGATCCAGAATGGCAGTATAAATCAATTTTAGGCTTCTACAGCAATAATCCAGAGCCCAGGGACCAGACAACTTAATCTTTGTTTGAAAGAAAGATCCCAAATTGCCACAAGTCTGAGCTTGGAATTTAGAGATTCTGAATCTCATTTACAAACGTTCATGTCCTATTAATTTTTCCCAAGTAATTACAGAGCCCTGAGTTTCTTGGATCAAAAAGCTAATATATTTTTCAAATGAAATAAATTTAATTTACCTAGTAGAAAATTCATAAACCTAGTAAAATTCATAAACCTAGTAGAAAGAGAGAGGACGTTATTAAACCTGGCCTGTAGACCTACCAGAAAAAGGACACAGAAATATCCTGACTTCAGGGTATCACAACTAAGTGCATTAGATTGACAGAACACCCTATACCCACAATGATATCAGATTAATTTTTCTGTGAGTTCTCAGTAAAGAAGGTAGCCCAGAAATAGCTAAGAATGAAGTCTGTAATAAAATAATTATCTACTGACAAAAAATCATTATATAACTTAATGCATGAACAATAAGCACATCCATATGCTCACACATACATGTACACCGTTATATGAATACTATTATATACATTTCAGTTATTTTTCACTGAATATTTCTCACAAATTACACAAAACAAAAAGTAAGATATTTTGGCCTTACTAAGCTTTCCTAAATATATTTAGCTATTTGAGATGCCTGCCTGGCCTCTATCTGTCACTTGCCAAGAGAATAGGTCTCCTGTAGGTACTGTGACTTGGATGCTAAACCAGATGTTTTTAATACACTAAAATACCTCAAATCACAATACACTCCTGGTTTTTGGCAAGTAGAATGCCAGTTTCTGGGATCAGAATTTGCTGCATATCTCTGCAGCTGTAACTACAGCAGTCATTTTGGCAGGCTTCAGGTACCAAAATGTAAGACAGACAAGGCATCATGCCCAAACTCTAGCAGCTGATCTCCAAAAGGCTGCATATCTTCCATAAGTTCTGTCTCTAACCTGCCAACTCCATTTAGGTGTATTGGCATCTGAGGTGGCAGAATATACCCATGTTTATGTAGCTGAATCCTGCCCTAAGTCTCCATTAATTATAATAGCAGTGCAGACATCTAGTTCACATGAACATAATGAGGGGAAAACTTCACTCATTTGCTCCTCTGCTTCTTATTAATAGCAATAGTTTGAAGACAGCAAGATGACAATGCCAAGATTTTTTTTTCATATTTCCTTTTTTTGTCTTTCTTTTAACCCACTTTTATTTAGTTGTATTTAAATGAATGTTGAAGTGAACTTAATACTATTTCTGGTGGCAGTAGGTCAAATCAGGATCTATTTCTATTTATTCCTATTCTTTTCTCACTTCACCACTTCTGCTTTAACCCCCTTTATTCACAAATTTTAATAAAATAGATGAGGAGTACAAAGAAATGGAACATTATTTTCCATTTGTAGAAGTTTGTACAAATATAATTTCATGTCTTTATTAATTAAGCAGATATGTCATATTAAATGCAAAATAGTCTATCATCCATCTTTGTGAATACTTTTATAATTTAAAATGGAGTATGGCTTTTATAGAGTATATTAAACTAAGGTAAAACATAAAGCTATTAAAACACTGTTTAAACACTGTGAAACAGTTTCTAATAATAATTCAAAAATCCTCCAAAAAAGTAATACCAATAGAATAGAATTCAGGTCTTGTGAATTTTGTTTTATCATCTTCAGCATAAAAAAAACACCTTTCAGGAAAATTTTCTACTGTTAGTGATTTCTTCAGAGTGCACTCAAGGTATATCTCCTTTTCTCTGCTTCTATGAATACTAAAGATGAAAACAAAACTCTAAAAGCATATTTGATCTTCAGACCATCTGGTCAGTTCAGCTTCCCATTGTGTCCTCCTTATCTCTGATGATTTTGTAGTGGCTTAATGTTTAATTTATGTTCCTTTCTTTTGCAGCTTTGCTCTCTTCTCTCTTCACAGTCACATGGATACCTATGTTGATGCTTTTTGCACATCCTCTCTTTGGGCCTTATCAGGCCAAAAGGAATTCAGTCTTGTATTCTGTGTTTGAAACTAAGTATGGAACTGTTCATGCATTTTCCTTATAGGACATTTTCCTTAAAAGGAGAAAAAAAAGAAGACTGAAAAGACTTTCACAATAGAAAGCCATCTTTTTATTAGAATATGAATCTTAACAGTTACCTTTCAAATACATGAATGACAACAGAGGAACAATAAATGTTTATGACACCTCCTCTCTATTCACATGCATTCTTAGAAGACCTGTTTTTACCCTTGGTTTCAGTTGTCTGTAGTCTTAAGAATGCAGGAGTTGCAGCAAGCTCAGTACAGGCCATCCAGTCCTAGGAAGAATTCCTGTTACAGCAGAGACTTCTCTGTCAGCTTCCAACCCCTTTCAGGGTTGTCTAAGTCTCATTGCTGTGCTCTAGACTTGCTTCTCATTTACCCTCACAAAACCCTCCTACTGTCATTGAAGCTATTTCCTTCCAAGCATTCGTAGGAGTCCTAAAGGGACAGAGCCGGTTCATTGCTAGAAATTTTCACATGACCTAGTAATCCATTTTCTTAAACAACCACAACACATACATTAGGAACAAACAGATACTACCCATCATGACACCCCTTGTTCATTAGCTGTAATCTAGGATGAAAAATGAAAGAAACCCAAGCACAAAGCCTTCTTACTAAGACCACTGGCAACACCTCATTCTAAAGCATTATTGGCCTAAACTGGCCTAAAGAGAAGGGACCAGAAAGAAGCCCTGAGCTGAGTAGCAATGAAGTGAAACAGAGGTCCAGGGCTGTCTTGTGTTTCACACTTGAAACAGATTCTGTGTCATCAATACAGGACATACATCTAGTTAAGCAGGAGACAATAGGAGAATATAGGGGATATTGTGGAGGCAGTAAAGACCAGGGAAGAGGCTAATCTCAGACTTGGAGACTAATATTCAGAGAATAATTCCAAGCAAGGGATCTCAGTTATGTTATCTTCATCCTTTGGGGGAATCTACAACTCTCCACTTAGCACACGGGAAAGTGAGGAAGCTTAAGAAGAGTGAAAAAGCTCAACAAAAATATGTGGATCCCCTCCACAGGGGCCTTGTGAATTCAAAGAACTAAAGCCTCTTACATTTAAACCAGATTCTATCCTTGTTCTCAATCCTTTGAAAGAAAAGAAGAATGTGGTTATCTCTATATTTTCAGTTACTTGGTTAAAGGATCATAACTGTGAACACAGCAGAGCACAGAGGAGCAATATCTGTCAGCAGAACCCCAATAAACAGATCAGAGAAAGAAGCCCTGGCCCCACTCCTCCCAGAGCTGCTAAAGGAGAACAGCAGCCTCAAGGGCACCAGGTGACACACATCAACATCAGTCAATGGGCAATGCTCTTTACCTTACCTCAGCAGGGTGTCACTGGCTAGGGATATGGCAATTACTAGGTGTGTGATGCTGGGGAAGATTACCTTGGGATTATATAATTACAGGATATTTAGGGGATGAACAAAAGGTGCAATAAGAGACAGACTGTCATGTTGTCTGGCCATGCCCTGGGAGTGATCAGTGCAGTCTGTCCTGTCTTCTGACCAAATTGCATGTCTAATTATTTTCCTGGGTGATGACCCCCTTATTTTGTGTGCATGTGTGCATATGGCTATCTGAATGCCACCAACTGTTGTGGGGACCACAGGTTATAAAGGACAATATATCTAAGTGTCAGCACCTGGGCTGCCTGTATATTGTGTGACTATGTGCATCCATGTGATTGCTCGCAAATACCATGGCAGAGTAGTCCATGAGTAGGATAAGAGGCTTGGTAGGTAGGTATCAAAGCAGACAGAAGTATGAGCTAGATACTGGAAAGACCAGAATGTCTGAAAATTGACAGCTGGAGAGACCACAGGTGTCCAAATAATCTACTAGAGTGACCATGAGTTATAAGGGCTGGCTTACTGACGTATTTACATGTATATGGCTACACTGAAGACAAGAGGATCCCAAGGATCTATGGCGTAGATTGAGTAAGGTCATTTATGGGTCGGACTGGATCAACAGTGTGTGTGGGCTCATGAATCTGTGCGTGAGTGCACAAAAATAAGTGTGCACATAAACATATGTGTGAGGGGTTCTGAACTGCAAGGAACTGAAAGGGCATTGCTGGCTTTGGGAGAGCCAGCAAATTGGGAAAACAAGGTCCTAGGGCAAGTTCCTGCCCTTAGTGCACAAGTCCATGCTGCTGGGACAATCAGCTTTGTCTATCTGCACTCTTTTCCACTAACAAACCTTTACCCTGGACTGGCAGAAACGGCTACAAAATTAGGCAACTCTTTGTGCTGTGTTTGCATCTTTCTATCTGTCCTGTTCTGTATGGCTTTCTGTGTGCATTGCCAATGTTTCTGCGTGTGCCTTTTGAGAAATGCATGCTCAGCCTTGACACTGGCTGTGCTCAGGGACAGGGAGCTGCAGTGCCTTTCCCTCAATTGTGCAACCAGAATCAGCAAAACTTTAACAGTATTATCATAGAATCTTTTAGGTTGGAGAAGACCTTTATGTCATTGAGACCAATCATATTCACTAACTCTTTCACCCTTTAAGAGTTTGACATCATAAACTCATCATTGTTAAAGTTATTTTTATTTTTATGCATTTTTGGAATGGATATTTTATATTAATAGGACATACCTGGTATTTATATTGCTGTAGTTCTTGGTTCTTACATGTCAACAGTAAAAGCTACTCATAATTTCAACTAAAGGACAGAAAATCATGCAACAGAAATCACGTGGCTAATGTGAGAAAATTATAAAGCTTTAGCAGTTGTCTCAGTGTCATTCACAGTTCTGTAGAGAAGTTGCTATAGCTCAATTAAAATTTATATGTATATACATGTATATTTATCTATATATGTGTATATTGGAATAGTGATCCCTGAAGTAAAGCAAATTTATTTATCATCCAGTGGAAGAATTGCATATCTGTGTGTCAAAAGGACCATTTCAGATGATGGCTATAAAAATGTACTCCTGGAGGATTATTCATCAAGAAGTTATTTTTTATACACTCAGAACATAAAATCTGCAAGCCTTAGATAAAATTGTCAGAATAATTAGGTTCTTTTTACCTCATCAGCGAATGAAATGCAGTGATTCCAAAGTAATATTTTTGGAGAAGGTACCAAAGGGGCTGAGGCTGATTCACAGTAGCTAATAACACACACCCCATCCAAGCAAGCAAAAGCTAATCATAAAAATAACTTTAATGGGTAATTTCTGTGCTTCAGAATACAGATGAATACCAGAAGGAGAGTGAAGACATGCTTTTTGACTTCAGACAGAATTAAAATCCTGCTCTTGGTTGGTCAGTACTGTCACTGATTAGTAGGTGAAAATAAGGATTTAGATGTGATAGACACAATTTTTGGCATCCATCTTGATTTCTGATGCTACTTTGGTAAATCTCCTTGTTTACAATCTGATTCAGTTGTAAGAGTTTTTAGGTATTAGTTATTCAGGGAATAATTGTAAAAAAGAGCCATGGGACCTAACAGCAATATTTTCGTGCCTAGCTATCAACAAGGGAAAAGAGAGAGGCTCATCAAACTGACAAATATGCATCCATTCTGAATCAAATGTTGGAAAAAAGGTTTGGCATAAATGTTTTGTAGTCTTCTTACAAGAGAAGCAAACAATTCAATACAGAAAAACTAATCTTTTTATGTATATGGGCAATCTCACAGGTAGAAATGTTTCTCTGCAAAAAAAAAATCTCTATACATAAATATTAATTCTATGCAGTAATTATAAGAGGTAGCAATAGTGTTGTAAAACCCTCTCTTAACAGAAGCAACAGAGTCAGGCTAAATCCAACTCTACTGCCATAATATTGTGTGCAAAATATATGTGCTTTCATATAATCATAGATTCATTTAGGTTGGAAAAGACCTTTAAGATCACCACATCCAACCACTGATTGAACACTGCAAGTTCAACACTAAACTATGCTTCTCAGATCCATATCTACACACCTTTTAAATAATTCCAGAGATGGTGACTCAACCAATTCCCTGGACAGATTGTTCCAGTTCTTTACAATATTTTGTTGAAGAATTTTCTTTCAATATCTAATCCAAACCACCTCGTACCAAACCTGACACTATTTCGTGTTGCTTTCTATTTGGGAGGAGAGGCCAATCCCTACCTCACTACATCTTCCTTATATACAGTTGTAGAGAGCTATAAAGTCCATCCTGAACCTTCTGTTCTCCAGACTGAACATTCCCATCTCCCTCAGCCACTCCTCATAAGATTTGTGCTCCAGACCCTCCAGATCAGCTTTATTGACTTTCTCTGAACATGTCCCAGTACCTTGATGTCTTTCTGGTAGTGAGGGGCCCAAAATTTATAGCCTCAGCTGGGCCTAATACACACATTGAACATGATTCCCAAGAGCAGAACTCACTACTATTTTCAAATTCAGCTGTGGAACTACAGGGTAGCCAGCCTGAACTTCAGGCTCAAATCAGGCACCAAAAAGCCCATCAAAAGCTGCTTTTGAAAGGTTAATCTATAGCATAATATGGGGGTGAATGGATATCACTTTAGCAGCTCTTGGATTGAGAAATGGAAGTTCCTTTCACACGATCTCCCCATGTTCACAGCAGCAATACAGTTGTAATTTTTGTTGTGTTGTGTTTTGGCTCTGTGCAACTGCGTGACCTTTTCCTTGGCCAGGCAGTCCTGCTGTTCAGTCAACACATGAGCCCTTTGCCTGTCCTGGGCTGGCAACATTTAATGGATCATATTAAGCTCTGATTTCTGTCCTAAAGCAATTAGCGCAACTTTGGTTGGAAAACCTCCATTTTCATTTCATTAAAAAACTCAAGAAACTGGGAGCTGAAAGGAAATAAAAAGATAAAAACATAAAGGGAATTTTGGGCTCTGTTGACTTTGCAGCAAACCTGAAGAAAGCCAAATTCTTCATTGAGCCCTAATAATGAGGCTTAGACTGGCTCCAATAGCAGTCTTTGTACCACCTATTGCAAAAGCTTCATTTATGTTCTATTTAAAAAGTCCAATGAAGCATAGAAAACGTGTCATTTGTGTAGAGAATGAGAGTTATGCAATTTTTGCTGGCATAAACAATGCAATAACTGCTTAGAAATAGCCTTTTGCACTCATGAATGGGGTCCATTATCTGCTCTGTCTCTCTTTTTTGCTCATTCTAAGTTGGGGCATAGTAATAAAAGAAAGGCATCCTCTTTGTCTCAGAACTCTGGTTTTCAAACAGCAAGTGGATAACAATATGTGACAGCTCATTTTTGTCTTCTGATTAAGGAGCAGCCATGTTTTACAGACACTTACTGAGTTGCCAGCCAATTAAACATTTCAATTCATTTATATGTATTTAATTGGACTACCTTTGCAAATAGGGCTTTTCTGGAGTTATCAAACAGCTTAGACACTGTAAGACAGTAGATAAGAATTACTGAACTATTATTATTGTTATTATTACTCTCATCACTACTATTAGTGGGGAAAGTCAGGGTAAATGAATAGTGGAGGGTTTGAGAGGTACCTTTCTGCAGAGTGTGTGTCCTATTTAATCACTTGTCTGTAAATAAAGAGCTATTAAATATGTCCTTAATAATTTTCTCAGTGTTTTTCCTTGTTGCATTTTTGGGAAGAAGAATTTACACAAAGGCTACTGGCAGGGCTGCTAAGGGCCCACAAGATGACATATTATATTTTCAGAATCTAGATTTTCATAAAGCCTTTTGTAACATACCACATAACATGCTCCTGCATAAGCTCTGGGATGATGCAAGGATTCAGGGCAGGACATGAGCAGAGATACAGAACAGGTTGAAAAATAGCAAAGCAGTGACTGTAGATAGTTCCTGTGAAAGAAACTATGCCGAACCAGAAAAAGTGTTTTTTTTCGGGTCCACAGGGGCTAGTGCTGCATGTTATGTGCTTTAATTTAGAAAGATGATCTAGAAACACAAAGAACAGCTGCAGTACAGTAGCATTCTTTGAGGACAAAAATATGAAAGATGATGACATCTTTCCACTGTATGATGGAGGACATACAGACAGCTAAACTTAAAACGGAGTTAGATTTGATCTGTAAATAGGTTGTCACAGAGGAATTAAATGTAATATCGACAAATACAAAGTAATAAAACTTTAGTGCTGCAAACGCCACTAAATTCTAATGTAGAACTAATGGGATTAAACTCAAAGGAAATTTGAAAAAACAAAACCAAACCAACAAACCAAACAAGCAAAAAAACTCCCCAACACTTTTCAGGATAAACAGGATTATGTCATGTTACCCATTCTAAGAGCATATATTTAGGTTGTTTTTTGTTTTGTTTTTTTTTCCAGTAATAACAATACTAATACTTGGCACATCTAAGTGGATTTCCTCAAATAGGTTAACCTATTGATTTGACAGATATTGGTCATTACAGGAATTCAGCAAGGTATGCAACAATAGCAGTGGCAACTATGGCAAGACCAGTGGCAAAACACCTGAAGGAGATAAGGAGGGGGTTCTGGAGTGACTGGAATCACAGAATCCCCAAAAAAGTGCAGAGACACCTGTCGGGACCTGGCAGCTCTCCCGAGCAACCACAGGCAAACTGTATGTGAAGAAGGACGCTTTGTGCAACAGTTTGCGTAGCAGAGCACAGCCACCCCTCCAGGCAACAAAGGTTTCCACACAGCCAAAAACCACTGCTAGAAGGAGCATTGTGACACAAAATATGGATGGAGTAGTCTATAAGCATCTGCCTCATGTTTCACAATCACTAGCCCTTGTTCTTGTGGAAGGCTTGGCAGATGTTGGCTGCAAACTCCATACAGCAGAGAAGAGGCAGCATAGGAAGTCCCTTCAGAGTGTGGAAGAGAACTCCCTGACACAGCTGGTAAGTGAGCCTACCAGGGGTGATGCCCCACTATGTTACCTCTGTCTCTCTTTTCTTTGCCTCCTTTGGGCTCTGTTCTCTGTGGATATAGCTTTCTATAGTCTCTCAGCCTTCTCTGGGCTCAATTCTCTGTAGATACAGCTTTCTATAGTCTCCCAGCCTCCTCTGGGCTGAATTCTCTTTGATACAGTTCTTCTCTAATTCCCCAGCCTCCTCTGGGCTGAATTCTCCCGGGATCCTCCCTCGTGGGGAGTTCCACTTATCTCAGTTCTCATTATTTGAAGTAAACTTTCGAGCTCGTTAGAATCTTGTTTCTCGTGTTTATTGAAGGATCCTTACAAAACTTAACAGGTTTCTTCAGGCTGGTTACAAGGTTAATCTTTGCAATTTGGTACATTTTTTTTCTTCTGATGGTACAAACAAGGCCTTGTGGCACACTTCATGTCTGATACACAAAATGGCCCCAAACTACGCAGCTCTTTTATCTTTATACTTATTTTTATCCAATTAACAATAGACACGTATATTATTTTTCTTAATGACCCAATGACCCATCACCTCTGTGATGCACTGCGGCATTTTCTATCCAATTACTAACTACTACCCAAAAACCTTTAGGAGAAGAACATGAAGAAGAAAGAAGAAAGACAAGGGACAACACCCTAAATCCTCCATCTTGTCTCCTGTTCTCTAAACTACTTTTTTCACCCAGTGATTTTAGAAACTTTCTAATTTACACACCTACCTTTCTTATCTAACTTTGGCATTTGTTTTCATGTATCACTATGAAAACATGCTCATGAATTTCATGTTATATGAAATTCAGTGTTCTCTTGAATCCCAGAACCAAACATTAAAAGCAAGGGCACACAGTCTGTATTTCAGACTCCAACACCACTAGACCTGCTGTTTACAAATAGAGAAGGGTGGCTGGTGGGTGATAGGGTAGTCAGAGGCCATTGAGGTCACAGTGACCTTGAAATGATTGGTGAAGTAAGAAAGTGGGTCAACAAAACCTCTAGTTTGGACTTCTGGAGGGTGGATTTTGGTCAGTTCATTTGGCCAGGACATTGATGCAGGAAGCCCCCTGGGAAAGTGTTCTTAAAGGGTCAAGGAATGCTAGACATACTTTAAGAACTAAATCTTTAAGCCATAAGAGCAGGCCATCCCTGTGTACCAAAAGACAAGCTGGTAGGGAACAAGCTGGCCTGGTTAAACAGGGAGCTTTTGCTTAAATTCAGGGAAAAAAGAGGGAGTTTATGACCTTTGGAAGAAAAAGCAGTCAACTCAGAAAGGATACAAGGATGTCATTAAGTCATAGAAAAAATTAGAAAGGTGAAAGCTCAGATAGAGCTTATCCTGGACATAGCTGTGAAAGATATTAAAAAGTGTTTTTATAGGTACATTAACAACTAAAGGAGGGCCAAGGAAAATCTCCATCCTTTATTGGGTATGGCGAAGGGGGGGAACCAAGGATGAGGAAAAGACTGAGGTACCTAATGCCTTCTTTACCTCAGTCTTTAACAGAAAGACAAGATAACTTCAGGGCAACCAGTCCTGTGAGCTGGTAGACAGAGATGGGCAGCAGAATAAGTCTCCTGCAATCCAGGAGGAAGTAGGCAGTGATCTGCTCTGTATTTACACATACAGGTCTATGGAGCACAGATGGGATTCACCCAAGAATACTAAAGGAGCTAATAGAAAAGCCTGCCAAACCACTCCACCATTTATCATCAGTCCTGGTAAACTTGGAAAGTCACAGATAAATGCAGGTTGGCCAGTGTGACACCCATCTACCAGAAGGGTTGGAAGGAAGGTTTGGGGAACTACAGGCCTGTCAGCCTGACCTTGTTGTTGAGGAAGGTTATGAAACAGATTGAATGCACACAGCACATAGAAGACAACCAGGGTATCAGGTCCAGCCAGCATGGGTTCAGGAAAGGCAAGTCCTACTTGACCAACCTGATCTCTTTTTATGTCCAAGTGACCTGCCTAGCAGATGAGGGAAGGTTGTGGATGTAGTCTAGTTGGACTTCAGTAAAGCACTCTCCCCCCCCAAAGCATTCTCCTGAAGGTACTGGCAGTCCAGGGGTTGGACAGGTGCACTCTTCTCTGGGTAAAGAACTGGCTGAATGGCTGTACCCAGAGAATGGTAGTGAATGGTGCTGCATCCAGTTGGCAGCTAGTCACTAGTGGTGTTCCCCAGGGCTCAGAGCTGGGCTTAGTCCCGTTTAACATTTTTACTGAAGACCAGGATGAGGGAGTTGATGGAGTCACCATTCCTAGGAGCATTCCAAAATTGACTGGCATTAGTGCTGTGGTTGACATGATGGTGTTTGGTCCAGGGTTGGACTCGTTGATTTTGGAGGTCTTCTCCAATCTTATTGAGTCTCTGATTCATGCATCAAAAGGTTACCTATTTCTGAAAGAAGTAAGAAGGTGTTATAGGCCCAACATTTTCAGTGGAGGTCATTATTTTGGGATCCCATGGAAAAATTCATATCACCTTTGTAACTGTTTCTTTTTTGTTGTTTTCTATTTGAAAATCACATTTGGGGTAAAAACCACCTCTTCACAGATCACTGACAGGATCAATAGTAAACAATTTCATTGTGCTCTTTCTTTATTCTCTTCATTAAATAATCTATTTTCCTTTCATTTAAGGAGACAAAAAGCTGAGCAAAGTATGAGAGCAATTTTCTATAGAAAACCTTGCCACTGATAATGCTGTGTGACATTAAATAACTCCTCATGACATCACATGACACAAATTTGCTCCTTTGGAATCAACAAAACTTTCAGATCTATATTTCAAATAAATGGCACTGACAGAGGGGACAGGAAGCATTTGCAATGTCTAATATTAAACCTCTCAATTCAGTTTCTAAGTTTTTATTTAGTCAATAGAGAGATGCAGTCTCCTTTTATTTTGTGTGAATATCACTGTGAAACAACCTGAATTCTTGATTAAGGGATCTACAACAGATGATTCAAGCTTAACACTGTCAGTGTACAGTACAGGGCATCTGACAGCAGAAATTTCAGTATTTTTGTATGATTTGTCCTTTCTACTGGATTTCTGAAGTATTCCTGGGGGTTTAGGAACAAAAAATCTCAAGCCTATTCTCAATACTCTTTGAATAAATTCTGAGCTTTTAATTTTTTTTTTTACTTCCTGAAGGAAACAGCTTTGCTGTCTTAGGAAGTCTGACAGCAAAATATGTCAGAAACAGCAATATACTGTTCTAATCTGGACTGGACTAACATATTTTCAGGTTCTGCTAGATGCCTCTGTTAGATGGATATTAAGTAGTAGTAATGAGTTTATGCTGTTTTGTTGTTTGTTTTTTTTTTTTAAATGTGCTGCCTTCTGTCATACTTAAGTTTTAAATAAAGGCATTTGTGGTTTGCAATGCCTGGCACCTCCCTGAAAAACTGTTGTCTGCAGATCCACAGAGACCAGCCTAAATGGAGGAATGCAGATTACAGTAAACCTAGGAACAATAGGCTGCAAAGGAGAACTGACTAAACACTGCTTTTCAACAGAAGTGATGCTATGACCTGGACCCTCCCAAAAGGAAATATAAAGAGGTGTACAGCCCAAATGTGATGATGCTGAGGAAGTCAAGAAAGTGTCAGCGTATTATTAGCTTGTGACCTGTGACAACGTAATTGTCATTGATGACTCATTCCAAAGGGAAAGATGTGGTCCCCAGGCAGAGTGATAATGGCAAGCTTGGCCCTAGGCCTTTTAACCCCTGAACTAGCTCTCCCATCTAATATAAACTCAGTCAAAAACATCAACAACTCAGGAAATGAAAAATTTGAAGGATTTTGTGAATTACAGTTTATTTTTTTTAAGCAAAAGCATGTACACACACACATGCACACACACTCTTTCAGGAAGATTTAGGGAATAGGACCAGCAGAAACCCCTGAACTTTCAGTCTGCCTCTTTGTAACTCTTCTAGTATTTTACTTTTCATTCAAACCAGAGATTAATGTAACTAACTGAAAATGACACAGGGAGAAACAGAAGAAATACAGTCCACATTTCCTGTGGTTACATCTACATCAGCAATTATTTTGGCTCAGTTGAAGCTTTCTGTACAGTGGAAGCATGTGGTATCAAGCTATCAGCATCCATATTGTATTAGTTTCAAGAGATTTCCTTCAGAGTGGCTCCAGTTTATTCCCCATGAACTGAAGAGTATGATAGGAAGGTGTATCTCCTGGTTTAATTTTATCATTCATGTTCTGTAAGATTGCTCATACATGGGATCCAAGATTCATTCTGAATACATCAGTGTTCCACTTCAGCAATTAACTTGTAACTCAAATCAAAATGCCAATGGCTATCTATAATTCTTTAAGAACATCCCTTATTACAGGCCTTAGGAGCAGTGAAAAATGACATGACTCTTCAGGTTCAAAGTTTTCCCATTTTATTTTGACCTTCAAAATTATAAATGTTTCCATGTTTTGTTTTGTCTTTCTCATAGGAGACATAAAAGGGAAGAACCCTTGAAACCAGAATGTTTCAAGATTCAGACACAAGCTTGCATTTGTATTTTCCCTTGTTTTGGTTTTTTGTTGTTTGTTTGTTTTTGGTTTTTTGTTTGTATGTTTTATACTTTTCATCTCAGGGCAAATATTATTTCTTGTTTTCACAATCGTTTCTTGTTTTCAGTATCTCTCAGTGTGGAGAGAAGTATTTCCTATGCAGCTGTGATTAGGAGTTCACTTATTATATTGTGGCACATTGGTATGACAACACTGTGCTGGGTAAGTTCCTCTCCCCAGGCTAGCATGTAATTTACATACAGAGGAGACAGCAGAATAAGATTCAGTTGCCTGAACACAGGTAACTTTTAGCTACCTGGATGCTGCCTCTGAATGATGTTGGCCTCCTACATGTAGGAGGTCCCTTATCATCTTCAGCCATGTAATGTGTTGCACACCCTACGGCACCTATACTGGCATTAGATCACAAATAATGATGTCCATATAGGCAGCTAAAAACTGTCTTAGTACTAAAGAGATGTCATGCGTAAATCAAAAAACTCCTTTAAATATATCCATAGATATGTTTAAAGCTGCTCAAGCTTCTTGGCATGTTACCGATACCTCTCTTGAGAAAATTATCTGGTGGGAGTGGTAGGGGTTGTTAGAGAATCTGAGGAGATGCAGTAGATGTTTGTCATGCACTGAATGCTGAGATACGTGTTATTGTCTTTCCTTTATGGAAATTAGCCAGAGAGATTTTGTTGTTATCTTTTTTGGATAAGCAATTGGGGGAAAAAAAAAAAAAAAAAAAAAAAAAAAGAGGAAATATAAAAGGGAAGGAGAGAGAGGAAGAGAGAGAGAGAGAGGAAGAGAGAGAGAGAAAGAGAGAGAGAGGAAGAGAGAGAGGAGGAGAGAGAGAGAGAGGAGGAGAGAGAGAGAGGAAGAGAGAGAGAGAGAGGAAGAGAGAGAGGAAGAGAGAGAGAGGAGGAGAGAGAGAGGAGGAGAGAGAGGAGGAGAGAGAGAGGAGAGAGAGAGGAGGAGAGAGAGAGGAGGAGAGACAGAGAGAGGAGGAGAGAGAGAGAGGAGGAGAGAGAGAGAGAGGAGGAGAGAGAGAGAGAGGAAGAGAGAGAGGAGGAGAGAGAGAGGAGGAGAGAGAGAGGAGGAGAGAGAGAGGAGAGAGAGAGGAGAGAGAGAGGGAGAGAGAGAGGAAGAGAGAGGGAAAGGAAGAGAGAGGGAAAGGAAGAGAGAGGGAAAGGAAGAGAGAGGGAAAGGAAGAGAGAGGGAAAGGAAGAGAGAGGGAAAGGAAGAGAGAGGGAAAGGAAGAGAGAGGGAAAGGAAGAGAGAGGGAAAGGAAGAGAGAGGGAAAGGAAGAGAGAGGGAAAGGAAGAGAGAGGGAAAGGAAGAGAGAGGGAAAGGAAGAGAGAGGGAAAGGAAGAGAGAGGGAAAGGAAGAGAGAGGGAAAGGAAGAGAGGGAAAGGAAGAGAGGGAAAGGAAGAGAGGGAAAGGAAGAGAGGGAAAGGAAGAGAGGGAAAGGAAGAGAGGGAAAGGAAGAGAGGGAAAGGAAGAGAGAGAGAGAGGGAAAGAAAGAGAGGGAAAGAGAGGGAAAGATAGGTATGCGTTTGTCTACTTAAAAAAGTTTCCTGTAGCTACAGGATGAGTTACAGATTTCTCAACAGACATTCAAAAGACAAAAATTAAGTTAATATTGATTCCTTACTTATCATTTTGACATACCTTCCATTTCCAGAAAGTATTAAAAATAGAGATTTGCATTAACACTTGAAATATTTACCACGTAAATTTTATTGCCTTAAACACAGTAATTAAATTATGTCAGGCTATTTTTTTTTCCCACAGGTTTTTAACTGTTTCATTATTTTCTTCATTGAAAATAAAATTCAAGCACACAGAAAAAACAAAACATCAACACAGGATATGTGTATTAAGATCACTAAAGTTTTTTACAGACGAACCCACTCAGGAAAATACTTACAATTATATGCATGATATATGCTGATATGGACGATAACACTGTTAACTGTACCCACCATACAGCATTTGTTTTATCCATTTTCCTGACAGTGCACTGGGGGCGGGGGGGCAGGGGGGCCCCAGGGGGGGCAGGATCTGTACAGCTGGGGATAGTTGTTTTGATTTGTGTAGGAAGCCACACAGATTATGACTTGGATATGTTATGGGTACTAAAGACTCCATTTGAGAGAATTACATTTATTTCCAAATTAATTTAAATTTAATTTAAAACTTTTAAAAAACCAAAAAACTGGAAAACAACTCCTCCCCCTCATCGTTGAAAAATGGGTAAACAAAAGTTTGGGCAACACAATTCTCTTTCCCCATTCACAAGCTTAGCTTCACTCCTGATACCTTCTTCCTGCTATCCACTCTCTTTGTTATCACCCAGTCTGTTCTCAGTCCCTTTGGTGAGGTGATGAGTGGTGCAGGATCTTGGGGTCAGGATACAAGAGTTTCCACCTGCCATGCTTTGTTCTCATTCCTTTGTCTTCTGTGGCCCCTCCTTTCTTCCTTGTTTCCTGTGCATTATTGTGAGTCCTCCATGGGCTGCAGTCCTTCTGGAGAATTATCTGCTCTGGTGTGTGTTACTCATGGGTCACAGGCTCTGTCTGGGTCTTACCTGCACTGCCACGGAGCACCACCCACTGCTTTGGCTTTTTTGTTCCCTTTTTTATTCTCAGGATTTTGCCCTTTCTTAACTTTCTGCCACCAGCTTTGCTGACAGGCTCAGCTATGGCCAGTGGTGGGTCTGTCACAGAGCTGGTTGGAATCATCTGAAACCGGCTGCATCTATCACAAGGCAGCTGCTGGCCTTGTTTCATAAAGGCTACTCCTGCAGCACTCTTCCCATTGCCATTTATAGCAAATACAGGATACTGCTAGCTTACAATGGCTTTTGAGACCAAGCATCCCACACTAAGAGGGAAAATATTTCATCAAGAAGCTGTTCACTAAAATACTGATGAAAGAAGTTAGGAAATTAATATAGAATGAAGACCTTAAAGGGGGGGGATGCATTAAATGAAGGCAAACATCAGTGCAGGACTTACAAAGGTTAAAGCTAATGTTTCCAGAACCTTTGAAGAACAGCAATGCCTGTTGAACATGCCATCTGGAGTTCAGCCAATGTCAAATGGGTTCATTATAACAGCATGGTGGATCAAAGCACTGAGAGCTTACCCGCTCACACTGAACAAATCACGAATGAACACGCTGTCATACAGGTACACTGACACTGGAGGGATGGAAACAACCCTTCTGATTACTGGGTCATGAACTACTCTAGCAAAGTTGCCAAGAAAGAACATTTTGGATTAATTTTTAAGACATAATCTATTTTTTCTCCTGAAATCACAGTCTGGTTTGATGCTCTTCTGCAATCGAAAATATTGTTTGTAGTCTTTCAATGTTTCACCTCTTTGCAAACCAGCCTCAGTCATTCCCAAAGCAGTGGCTTGCTCTTACCAAAGTTAAATAAGAAAAATTTATGAACTTCCATTGTATCAGAAATACACAATTTGCTTTCTGACAGCTAGAATGCATCTTTCTGTCTTGAAATTTATTTGTAAGATTTTTTTCAGGCATGCTGCCAATCTCATATACATCTGTTTCAGTTTCAAAACATTCTTTAGCGTCTCTAAAAGATTTTTTTTTTTTTCCCCGCCTCCAAAAAAGGAGTGTAGAAATCCAGGCAGGCTACTTGATTGGTTCAATCTATCAATTCTGCTTTGAAGTTTGACCTATACCATATTTTCCTCTGTAGCTCCCAGCTAGGTTTCTAAGAAGTTACATACCCGAAAAGAAAGAACTTCCACTGCTCAGATTTTAGCTTGTCTTTATATGAAATAATAGTCACTCAAAGAAAATTATGTTCTACATTTGAACACAGAATCCTTTGTGAGGATCCTCCCTTTCCCTTAGAACATGGCAGGTACAACTAAGCATCAAAGGTGGCATTGCTTCTTGCCAGAAACAATCAAAAATTGGCAATCTAAGCTAGAGCTCAGGGTTAAACTGTCACGGTGTCCCTTTTGGAGTTACCTATACACCCACCCGGACTAGCTCAACACTGTCGACCTGCAGGGGGACACCCCTCCGAATCCTGGGAATCAGAGGAGAGGCTTGACGGAAGAGATTGCAGCGACAATGGAGGAGGCAGGAGTCAGGCTCTCGTGAAGGGCAAAGTCCAAGGTTTATTGAGTCCCCACAAGAACCTCCAACCTCAGGGGAGCAGGTTCAGGAGAGACCCCAAAACATCGATGAAAGCAACTCAAATTTGGGGAAGGAACCAGGGGAGGGGACAGATCTCAAACCAATGGGAAAAAAGGGGGGAAAGTGAAGGGATCAGAGGAACATTGGGGAGAACCAATGAGGGAGGTTCAGGGAGGGACTTCCTCTGTCTCTGTTCTACCACTCCATGACCCTCACTGAACTTTCTAGAAGCTGGGAGGATTAGCCGAGTGACAGACAGAGCCCAGAGGGGAGGAACAGAGAACATTCAAGAACAAGAGGCAGGTACAAGGATGGATTGACAACTGGGATAGGAGGGTACAGCTTGGGCCAAACTAATAACAAAACAGAGGGGAGAGGAGAAGAAACCATTAACATAACACGATGGGGAGTAAAATTAATCATACAATACAACATTAAACAAGAAATCCTACTGATGGGAAAAACAACATTTAAGCCTTATCCTTTTCCAAGTTCCCTGGAAAAACATATGCGCATTTGAAAAGTGTTGTAGAAGCTGAAACATTTAATTTGGGGCATAGAGAGCCACCTGTATTTCTTGGCTCAGCTCCAAAAGATTAGCACCCTAATTTCATTCTTGACTGAATGGAAAAGATTAATCCAGGTGAAAGTTGGACTGGAATACAACATTTTAGCTCTCAAAGTTTATGCTGTAGTTGTCTAAACACCAGATACTTGTGGTCAGTACATTTTTAGCTAACAGAGGCAGTTAATGATAGTAGTCAAAATTACTTAATAGGCACTTTTAGGGTGAAATTAATTTCATCCTGAATTCAGTGTCCCCAGATCAGCAAGATTACTCAGGCCTTAAAAATTTGAGCCCATTTGTAATAAAAAGGGTCTTCCAAGGTATTTTCAGTTTAGTTTTCTATGTTTTGGTGGAATTAATTGTACCTGATGTACATCTGAACAAATTAGAGGTTGATAGCTATTAACCTAAGCAACAGTTATATTAGGCTAAGATGAACATCTTCAATCAGAAAAGGAAAATAAATTTTTTTATAGGATCATGGGTTGTTTGACTGAATGCAATAATGAAATATTTTCCTTCTTCTCTTGTGTTTTTTTTTTGTATTATCTCTTCTTCTGTACCCTAATGAACCAGTCTCTTAAAATCAGACAGTAAAAACACAACAGATTTGATTTAGTCATTATTATAATTGTCTCACTGGTCAGTCTTTGCCTTTGTCGAACTTGCAGTTAGTTTAAAAAATAGGAAAAAAGCTCCAAGAAAACCCCTAAAGACTAGACAGAGTAAAAGAAGAAAAAAATATAGATTTAACCAATAAAAGGTAGTCTAGTTCCTAAGCATTTAAAAAATCCCCACAAATTAAAAATAAAACAAACAAACAAACAAAAAATCTCTAATTTCCCTGTACGTGTAATTCCATGAAGTATACTGTCACTTCAGAGAGGTGCCCAGATATTTTTATTTCCCAAAAACAAAATAGCACAGTGTCCGCATAATGCTTTTCCTGTAAGGCAATCCCATCAGGGAGCCCCCAAGGGAATCCACTTCCCATAATTTCTTGTAAGGTGCTTTCCTATCTATGTCATACACTTGGGGTGGGCATGCTGCTGCCCTCTTTTGCAGACTGAGGTCTTTCTTTTCCATATCACTCTGTACTTGTTATACTTGTTATTCCTCCCTTTACCTTTGTATATGTTTGTTAATGAAAATAAAAAAAATTGTATGGAAAGAGGTCAGCAAATAACATCTATATAATTTTGTAATTTGTCTGATTTCAGTAAAGGAAAAAAAAATCACTTGTAACTTAAATGCTTGTGTGAATGCTGTTCATTAGTTAAAAAAGAAAAAAAAAAGTCAATATTCTGTGAAAAGGTCATGGAAGAGGGCTGCAATATCTGGAAAACCAATGAGGGAAGAAAAATTTTGTAATATACGATAATTCTAGGGCCAGATCAAAATTTGATTCTACTGATTTTAGTTAACTTCATGGAGAAGCATGTAAATCTTAGTAGGACTGGAAGTCATGTTTTGTTACAGGATAGTTAGAGCTAACTCATAAAATAACAATTAGTATTATTTTACAGATACAAATCATAACAAGTACATTTGAGTTTAGATTTCATATATAACTAAAAATACAATTTAATTTTACCATCAGGTTATATTATATGATTTTTAAATTATTATTTGATGTAAAGCATCATATAAATATTTAACCAGAAAGGACTAGCAGGTATTTTAGACATTTTTTCTGAAACCATGTAATGAAACTGGACTTTCATGGCATAGACAAGACTATTGCAAAACTATAAAACTAGGAAATATAAAAACCGTATTATGTCTTGATAATAACTCATCAATGCTTGTAACACATCCAGGGAATAATGGAAATATACACAACTGGCAATGAAAAATGATGGCAGAATAAAACTGATGATAAGGTAAATATAATATTTAGAAAGGGCACTAAAAATATATGTTTGAAAGGGCATTTTTCTTTGTTTGAGTTAATATGTCTTGTGCCCAGTCCAGTTTATACTGATTGGAGAAAGGTAACAGTGGCAAAAGGTGAACTGTACCTACTATGAGCAGCTTTGTATATTTTTATGGTTTATACGTGATTTGTTTACCATCTTATATGGGATGGGCTGTATTCCAATAAATTTAAGCCATTATTCACTGAGTTCAAGTTATGCTACTGGGTGTAATTATTCTCAGATTTTGCAGTTTTATCACTTATTGTGCCTCCTAAGTCAGTTCTGGCAATATATAGCTAATGCACTACAATTAATCAACTAGCCAATGTTGCTTAAATGAGACTTATCCCATTATTTTCAAGATTATTATAATGGTTTATGTTGGCCATAGACATCAAGCCTTATATGAGCAATGCCCAAATCACTATTCTTTTCATGTGTTTTCCCTAGGCAGACATCCTGTCATTAAAGGTACTTGGGACAATGATGCTTGTCTATGAATTATAACTGTTTGTGCTTTCTCTTAAACCTATCATGCAACACATGCATATATTTAATGACTGACTGCACAAAGAGTAAGAATCTGTTGTTAACATATTTGTCAGAAATATAATAATGATGAAAATATTCAAGATATATGATTTAAAAGACAATTTACCTTTACGAGAGCTTTTATGAAAAAAATAAAAAGAAAAAACCCAATAAACTTGAAAAGAGGGAATGAAGATATATGTGAGTTACGTGTGTGTAAAAAAGGGGCTTTGTTATAGTATGGAAATAGAGATCCATTATTTTGGTTTCACCTCCAGGTTTTTCTTATTTTTCACACAAATGAAAGGCAGTTTTTTAGATTTGGAAACTTGCCATTTCATATATATTAAAAAAAAAAAAAAAAGAAAATAAAAAAAGAAAAATTCTTCTTTGCTGTGAAGTAGAAAAAATTCACAATAAATCAAATTCACAAGTACTTGCTAAGCAAAAACTGGTAGTTTTTCACAGCAAAAAGGGCTGAATTGATTTTGTGGTATCAAAACAAGCTATCTACACTTCCATACCTCAGCAAAGAAATCAACTAAAATTACATTTCTATTGCTACAAGCTTGTAGTTTCCATTTTTCATGTATGTTCCCTGGCTTAAGTTATAAGACAGTAGTTGTTGAAGGAGTACTTCTGTGTACAATAAGTGTTCACAGAGGCAGGAATGATAAGGAGCTAATTTGGTTTTCATAAATTTACTCACAGGAGTCCTACTTTTGCAGATTTTTTCAGCTTTATTTAGTTTATCAACCAAAATTGACTGAAACAATTTTTATAATCCATGTAGCTACATATTTCACTAATATTAGTACTTTTTCTGTGAATCATCTGCACATCAGCAATCTGACCATGAACAACTGAAATCAGCAGGAAATGTGCTATTGAATTCTGTGAAAATAAAACATAACAGGACACTG
Organism: Poecile atricapillus; assembly: GCF_030490865.1. NCBI lineage: Eukaryota > Metazoa > Chordata > Aves > Passeriformes > Paridae > Poecile > Poecile atricapillus. The sequence continues at coordinate 58,150,312 of NC_081249.1, read as the reverse complement.
AAGCTGCCTTCCTGTTGCTGAAGATTTTTTTGCCACTACTCTATTTCTAGTCACTTTTCTGTAAAGATACATTTATATGACACAGTACAGTGCCATGTAGGAAGAACCATATTGATGCAGAATAATTGATGAACAGCACAGGAATTGTGCCATGTCTCATATCAGTAGCACTTCTGGAACCTCTGCTACTTTGCTGCGCTGCAGAGCATCAGGCAGACATGCAATCTGTGAGCCAATCCTCTCTGCCTATCAAACATTTTCCTAGTGTTCAGAGTCCTATTGAATAGTCATGCTTTGTTTTATTAGTCCCAAAACATATTATCACACTGTTCTGTTAATTCTCAGCAGTCGTTGCTGTTGCTTCAGCTCCAACACTGTCGCATTAACTACTTATGTAATTTTTATTTGTGGCTTAAATATTTTTCCAGATAATGAGCTGAACTGATGAACCAGGCTACAAGTATTAATTTATTCCTCAAAGCAATTCCTGTAATGTGTAGTTTGGAAACTATACTTTTTTTTTAGGAAAAATAAAATATGTAAACCAATAACCATAGTTACTTTCCCAATTTTTTTATTTGCTCAGTTTTCTGTACTCAGGACAATTGTTTTATGTAAAATAGTGTGAAATAAATTTTCAAACTTCGAAGTTTTTAAACTTGTAATGCTTAGTACCAGACACAAAGATACAAATCCATCTTTTTCTTTCTTTTTAACACAGGGGCTTAGGACTAAATCCAGCAAGGTTTGGGGGGTCCAGACTGATCCTTTGTCTTTCAGAAGGATGAGGCAGCAGCATTAACTTCTCTGACTGGTTTTATTCTGCCTTCTGAAGACTGCTGAACTCTGGAATAATGAAAATGTAAGCTGCATGTAACTGAACTCCTAAACTGTCCCTGATTTAGAAACCTGTAAATCATGTTTATATGTCAGAGTATTCAGATGTCAATAAACTTCTATGCATTCTAGAGACAAGTAGGAACTGCCATTGATTATGAAAGGATATGTGTATCTTTCCTTCTTATCTAAACTTTTATCTGTATTGCCTAAAGTTAGTTACCTTCCCAAATTTAAGTATGAGGAAAAAACATTTCAGTGTCTTCATTTAATATGGAAAGTCAGCAGAAATGTCATACAGTGAAACTTCACTGAAAGGAAGTGGCAAGTCCTGCACCTAGGGAGGTTTGACCCCAAAATTTGGGTGCATGCTGGTGGGAAGGAGATGAAGCAAAGGTTCTGTTCATTGACACCCAGTGACAGAACCAGTGGCATAAATTATAACACAGAATGTTCCATCAGGAAACATGAGATCGACTGATCACTGGCACAAATTTCTCAGGGAGACTGTGGAGTCTCCATCTCTACACATACCCAGAAACTCTCTGGATGCAGTCCTGAATAGCCTGCTGTAGGTGGCCCTGTTGGAGCAGGAGGGCCAGACCAGATGACCTTGGGAAGTCTTTAACAGCACAAACATTCTGTGGTTCTGTGCATATTAAAATATCAATTAGCTCTTCTAAATTCTTACTAAGCTGGCTATCTAGGCCTGCAGACACCTAAAGCTCCTTCCTGTTCATGTCTGTATAAACACCTTCAGTCTCAACAGTCCTAGTTAGAGCCTTAATGCTGGCAGGATTTCAAATCCGAATTTTCTCTGAATTGGAGTGGGCCAGAGCCAATGGAAGTAAGACATCTTATATGTACTATGTATGTCAGTGGTTATAGAATTATAGAAACGTTTAGGTTACAAAACAACTTTAAGATCATAGAGTGCAAGGGTTAACCTGTCATTGCCAAATCTACCATTCACAAGTCTACCATTAAAACACTAAATCATGCACCTAAGTTTAAATACTTCCAGGGATGGTGACTGAAGCTCTCCCCAGGCAGCCTACTCCAAGGCTTGACAACACTTTTGGTGAAGAAATTTATCCTAATATCCTACCCCTCCACAACTTCATTTCAGGTAGTTTTAGAGACTGACAATATTCTCCAGGTTAAACAGCCCCAGCTCCCTCAGCTGCTCCTTGTAAGACTTGTGCTCTTAGAACCTTCACCGTATTTTTGCCCTTCTCTGGACATGCTCAAGCACCTCTGTGTCTCTGTAATGAGGGGCCCAGAACTTAACACACAATTCGAGGTGTGGCCTCACCAGTGCCGAGTACAGGGTGACAATCCCTGCCCTGCTCCTGCTGGTCACACCATTGCTGATACAGCAAGGACAGCCTTGGCCTTCTTGGCCACCTGGGCAGACTCAGGTTCAGCTGTTGACCAACACCTTCAGGTCCTTTCCACCTGGCCTCATTCCCTCCACTCTGCCCCCAGCCCATAACATTACAGGGGGTTGTTGTGACCCAGCACCTGGCCTTGTTGAGCTTTACCCAATTGGCCTCAGCCCATTGATCCAGCCTGTCCAGATCCCCCTGCAGAGCCTTCCTGCCCTCCAGCAGATCAACACTCCTGCACAACTTGGTGCCACCTGCAAACTGATGTAGGGTATGTTTGATCCCAAATAATTGCTAAAGATATTAACTAGAACGCACATTAAGCTGTTGAACAGAACATGTAACTTGAAGGTTGCACTTCTACTCTCATATCTACTCCCTTTTTATGATGTTTAAGCTATACCTAAAGTCCCAAGCTTTCCTGAAATTGTACGTGGAGGCACTGTCCACACATCTATGTTCAAATCCATGTCCATATATGAAACCAACTGCAAATCTAATGTCAGAAAGGCACAACATTCAGTATATTTTCTGGATTTTCTGGATTTTGGATTTATTTTTTTTTTTAATTATTAATTTTAGAGTTTCTGACTCCATAATAGCTTGATATTAGTTCAAGAATTTTGTGGGTTTGATGTTGAAGTCATAAAGCTACTCCCCACACTCTAAAGATTACACTGACATAATGTGCACATATCTACCATTTCATGCATTGCCATTCATCAAAGCCCTGAAAGAGAAAACCATGTTGTTTATATATTATTTTAATTAAGGCAAAAGTGGGACAGGGAGAAAATAATTTACCAATCCCTCTGCTCCTACCCAAAAAACAACCAAAAAAATACCCCAAACCAAAACCAAAAAACACCAATATTCTTTGCTGCTCAATATTTTTCGTATGCCTCTTCCACCAGCTTCCCTCCTTTAGTATTGGAGCTGATATCTGTCAAATAAATTAATAGACATGGCAAAATATATGCAAGATAAGTCACTCAGTTTCAGATAATATGCTTATGTACCATAGACCTGGCATTTTTTGATCTTTTAGGTATATTCTTTTAGATTCTTTTAGGTTGGATAACTCAGGAACAATCTGTCTTTAATAACAATATTCCCCATAGTATACTTAAGTAATGTTAAAGGCACAGCACAAATTGACAAAAGCAAGGCAATTTAAAGTTATGATGGATGCTGCCTTTCACTTAGCCTATTGTGCACAGTTACAGGTATTGCAGAACAAATCATTCAGTGACCTGAGAGCCTCTCTGTAATGACTAAGTATAATGGAACTAGTCAAGCCTGGAGTATTATCCTTCACACTGATTTTTCCCTTGCTTTTGTCAGTGTCTGTGATAATTTGGCTTTTAGCCCATTAATTTCCTCCATTTATGAAACACTCCCTATGGAAGTAGTTGCCTGCTATGGGGATATGCGGTATGAGACTTCTTAAAATATGTGCTGCTTAATTATATATCAAGGTACCAGTAGAGCAGCACTTATTATTTTACATTTCAACGACTGTTACACTCTACACCATTTTCTACTCTTTCTCTCCCGGATAACCACATTGTAGAGAAATCAGAAATGAGATTTTCCATATGTTTGAAGTTACCCAGTTAGTAATCCTACAGTATCACTTGTCATAATCAATAATGTTAACCAGAATGTAAGTTAATTTCATGAAATAAACGTCCAGTTACATTGATGAGATTGACTGTTGACACCGATTGGCAGACAAGTGAGTCTTTCTGGCAGAATAGAAATGTAATAGTTATTGAAAAATGTGAGCAATAAAAAGCCACTGTCCTTCTTTAAAATCTAATAAATTCAAAGAAATCTATGTCTAAAATTGTTCTATCTTGTTTAGGTACCAAGGGGCTTTGAATGGAAACAAAATAGAAAAGCATTTTCCTTACTTAGAAGAGAAAAAAATGGACAAAAAAAACCCATGACTTTTTCTCCTGTAATATATACACTTTTTCCTCTATCCATCTGCTATGACACCAGTTGCATTTGGTGCATATTTTATATGGAGTGTACATGAATATTAAGAAGGAACAGGTAAGAGAATGTATTAAGTGTTGTCAGTTAGTTATGGTGGGAGACAATCAGTTAACAGATTTGCAGAGACAGGCGGATCTTCTCAGGAGAATCAACGAGTTTAAGAGGAGCTGGGGTGACACATGGTTGCTGTTAGTCTCAGCAGGAGTGACAGCGGAGGGGGAGGAGGGCTGGCTGTGCGTGCAGCAGGTAGAGCTCGGGGCAACACGCCCGTTTTTCCTCTGCACAAGATTCTTGTAGCCAGACTAAGAGAAAAAAAACAGAGAGCCCATTGCATAGAGTAGCTTTGTTGTTTAATTACAGTTGAATGGCTATGAAGCACCTTGAAAATGTTAAATGAAAATAAGTGGGGGAAACACTAAGAGCTATTTGCTTGCAGTGATCTAAAAGAAAAGATCCTTTGCCAGACCTCATAATTAACAAACCTTTTTCTCTGTGTAAGGCCCTTGCACCTCTTCTTTCCCTGGCTACGTGCCCTAACTGAAACCAGACCTACTTAATTTGTATGAGGTAATTTAAATTATTTGTTTATTGGGTATTTTATAGCTTTATAGCTTTATAGCCTGCCCTACCTAATTATTCTGTTTATTTTCTTGATCTATGTAAAATAGAAGCACTTTCATATGTGGATACTAGCCTATTGTCTTTACTTTGCAAAAAATAGCCCAGAAGTTTTCACATCTTCATGATCATCCAGTCCTTCTTCACCCCTTGAAGAGAAAAAACAAAATGAGAAAATCTGAACACTTCCACAGTATTGGTAGGACAATGTAGTTCTTTTTCCTGATCACTGTTTAGCAACTTCAATAAAGTCTGAGAGCTTTTAGCAACCATCTTTCACTGTCAGAAACAGTACAACTCTCCAGAACAAGATTTTGAAATCCAGTTTCTCTCATTTAAATTTCCTTGCCCCAGGGATTGTTGTTCCAGTTGTGATAACTTCTTTAATATGTGGATGGAGTCTTGCAGCTTCATTCCCTGCAATGCAGATACCTATTCAGATTCTGCTGCTGGTTGCATTAACTCAGATATACTTCCATCATTTTTCTAAGGGTCTTAAGTTAGAACAGTCAAAAACTGTTGCTAACGGAGAGGAACAGAAACTCTTGAAGGTATTGCAACATTTAGATGCCCTGAATCGTGTTGCTGGGAAAAATTGCTCAGTTCAAATAGTTTAAGCTAAATTTAGATCAAAGAAGTTTTCTGATTTGTTAATGACAAGTAATTATCCAGAAATCAGTGAGCTATATATTGAGGATCAATGTCAGTAATACAACAGTTAAACCACAATGCTAGACACTTACAAAATGCTAGTAAGTTCCTACAAGTTTCTAAACACCCTTCAGTAACAAAACGTTCCAAAATTTTCGTGTCTTCCTACAGTTCCACTACACTGCAGCCAGAGGTCAGTGGCATCCCTCTCTGGCAGTACAGGTTTCCTTGTTGCTCACCTCCTGTGAGAGATACGAGCCCTCCAGCTCTGTGTGACAAACCCCCCCACAAGGTCCCTTTACCTAGAACTGAGGTGGCGCTGAGGGTTGGTCACATGTGACATCTCACTGTGGGCACAGGCCCTTCCCCAGCACCCTTTGTGAGGCTGGGCTGCCCTGTCTGGGCTGCAGTTAGGTCCTTGATGTGACTATTTTGAGTGCAAACACCCTCCCGACCATTGTGACTATGTTCAATCTCCATAAACACCATAAATGTGTACTCACATTTCTGAGTTATCCTGGATATCAGCCAAGGGAGTGTGCAGGCACCCTCACAAACCCTGCTGAATGTTCCCATCTCTCTCGCTATTAACATTGGAGAAAGTGAAGAGCAACTGGACTTCTCCTGTTTTAGGCATCACAGTTATTTTTTGCAACTATGAATGTTGACCAGTGTGCCTAATCATAGACCAGGGCTGTCATTCTCAGTAAGTTCAGCTGGAAAGGTGCCTACTTATTTCAGGATCAAAATTGATTCATGAAAAGTAAACTAACATTTTGACTCTGGAAAGTCTGATTTGCACAGTTGATGGTCCACTATAGTTCTAATATCACCATTTTATAAGAAAGCAAATTTGAAACTGTTATGCAGTATTTTCTTTGTAGCTGAAACACTAAGATTTTAATCCTGGCTATGACCCTGACTCAAAGCTTCTAACTTTTGAGTTTATTGGCAGTCTGCCAAAAATAGTCTCCTCTGCAGAAAAGCCTACTGTTTTTGTTGTTATCACTGTCAGTCAAAGCAGTGCAAAGATAGTGCGTACTATGAAGTAATGAACAACTTTTCTCTCCTATCTGATCATATCAATATTGTTTTTTTCTCAGGAATATTTTTTAAAAAATTGATCTTTATCTACAGAATATTATAAAAACTTTCTTATATAAACAGTAAAGTTGGTTAAAGTATCACTTGGCAATATCTTCAAAATTTCCAGATTCAAGCCTTGGTTTTCAAATCTCCAGTTTAACAAGTGAATATCCAATTCCTATCCCGGACACATCAAAAGATATCTGAACCCAGTGAGAGTCATTAATAACATTTAAAACAGCCTAAGGCCCTTCTTGGAGTGTCAATATCTGATGTGCCATGTATTCTCAAAAAAAAGAAAGACTAATGCCCTAAATTCTTCTCTCAGTACATCTCTTAATTGTTTTACAGCTGGAAATCTGTGGCAGTAGAACATAATGAAGAAATGAAGAGTAAGAAGACATTTGTTTATATCTTATATTTAGCAGAGCAGCATTTTTAACTATGTGATTAATTGAAATTTAGCCTATTCATTTCAGCTAAAGACTTCCTTTATTAAAAAATAAGAATAGTTTTAGGTATAAGTGTCAGTGTTTGTTAATATCAAGATAGTATAGACTATCTCTTTAAATGTATTCTGCTAAACTATTTTCATGATTAGTTCAGTGGAAAAAAAAAAAAAGCACTTAACAGTGGTTGTCACTGTTACTGCTAGTAATTATTGCTCTTAAAAATATTGAAAAGCCAACTGAAAGTATTGTTAAGCAAAAGAATACGATATGAAGATTAAAGTCAAGATTAATGGTCAGGACCAATGGTGAACTACCATTAAAGTTTTTTGTAATATATCAAGAATAATACTGATTTCTTTGGAATTCAGATATCCCTGTCAAACCCCAATAACATGAAATAACTGACTTGCACTTTTTTTTCCTTTTCTCAGTATCAGTTTTTTCAGCACGACTAGTATGTGCCTGTCTATACCCCGTTTTTAATAATCTTCCTTTCTAACACCCAAAACCAGTTTCCAATGCAAATGGATTCCTGTATAAAATTATATCTCTATACAGACATTGCTACTTCATGTTCTCAAAGGTATTTTGTCATTTCTCATCATTAACAGGCATGTTCAGCCATGTGAATATATCCTATCATATCCTTTCTAGTGCCTTAAAGAAAAACAAGCATGATGTAGTATAATGAAAATGTATTTATTTTCTTTGAAACAGCAGAAACTGTGATCTTTATTTCAAAATTAATATTTTAATTAATAAAAAAAAATAAAAGTGGAAAAAAAAAGGAGGGGTCACAATCAACAAAAAGACCTGTAGACACTCTCATAATTGTGATACTGATACTGTTCTCAAAAGAACGTTAAGAATTTTTTCAGTTCAGAAAAAAATAATGAAGAAAGACTTAAGAGTGTACCATCTATTAAAACAGAAATAAAAATTTTGTGTATGTTATATATATAACATTTTTGTAATAACTGTTTCAGAAGCTCCTATTTTTGAACTGGCAGAAAAAAGCCTATTGATTAATGTTTTCAATAACTAATTGAAGGGATTAGGATAAAGCACTGAAGTGACAGAGACATCTTAAAAGGGTAAAGTCATCCTCCTCCCAGTACAATAGTGTTTCAAAGTATGTTATTTGGTCTTGTTTGAAATGATTTAAGCAATAAAAGCTTCCCTATTACACATTTGACACAGCTTTGTAACTGGGAAACTTACTTCATTTTCAGAAAATGGAACTATATTCTTTTTCTTTATTACTCTTTACACTACTCTAAAAATGCCCTTTTCTTCTACTCTTCAAAGCACTAATTTGTATACTGCTATCCTATCTTTAATGAAATACTTGATCTCACTTTTTTTTCTGATTCTTCTGGTTATTCTCAGTATTTACAGTTCCATTACTGTCAGTTCTCTAACTTTTTGTTTCTATTATCTCTGCTAATATATAAAAGATATAAATACCAGTCATAGCCTTTTTCTTCCTCACAACATTATACTATTTTTTCTATAAAATGAATCCTCCCTTTCATCATTATTATCAGCTTTAGGCGTTTCTAGCTACCTTTTTTTTTTTTTTTTATTTTTTTTTTTTTTTTTGTGGTTTGAACCGTTTACTTGAAAGTCAAAATGTTCTTCTGTAGTGTATATTTATAAGTTCTTCCTAGGGCTTTCTCACTATTTTTCTGTTCATGTGGGAAAGAGACAAAGAGTTGTTGGGGCTAAATTTTGGAATGTGAATAAACCAAGAATTAAAATAATCTGAGCCATTGTATGGCTGTTCTTTAATCACAGATTTGTAGTTACCTACAAACTTTTGTAGGCCTTTGAAAAGACTAGGTGCATATATATATATATATACATACATATGTGTGTGTGATCACACATATTCACGAGCTCAATTAGATTATGAAAGAAGTGGCAAATTGAATGAGCCTACCTGCTAAGTCTTATGCCTTTTGGATACTTAGAAGATCCTATTTTTATTAAACAACTAAATCTAAATAAAATAAAACCAAGAATGACAACAAAGAAAAGCCCAAACACATGAACTGAATTTAGAAACAAAGAGTAAAACTCATTAGAGGGCACACTAAAGTTATTACAGAGATGGAAGCACCTCTTTTTTACTGTCTAGCTCATTAATTCATTTACTCTCCTCAGAGAATAGAACTGCAAACTGCCTTTTTTACCTAGTCTGTAACATAGACTGGACTGAAGTTTAATTTCACTTTTAAATAAGGTCTTTTGATTCACATCAATATGTTGATAAAAGTAGAATATGGATGCTATATTCTTCTTCCTAGTCTATGCAGGTACTTAGCCACCAGGTTATCAAACCACTCTCTTTTTCACTCACTCATATCTCAAATATGTGTATCAGGCAAAAATAATTTGATAAGCATAAATTATAGAGTCTTGGAGGGCAGAGTTGCAGAACAATCTAAGTTTATTTTTTGAATCTCAGTTGAAGGATTTAAACATCTTATTCTTGACCTTTTAGTATTTTTTCATACTTTAAGATTGTCACTTTCTTTGCTTTCTCTTCTTTTTCCATCTGAATTGTTCCTAAAAATTATCTAATCATTCTGATTTTTTTGCATCTTAATTGCAAGCTAAGTGGGCTTTGTTGTCCAGTAACTTTTGTAAGTGGTTTAGCAGATAAAGCCTCAAGGATTGGTAAGCAGACCAACCAAGATCAGAAAAGAGAACAGCATCACAGACATTAAGATTTTGTTGCCTTTGAAAATAACAAGACAACTACTTCACTAAAGTGTCTGGAAAGAGGCCCGATGGAAAGGACCTAGATGTGTTGGTCAACAGTCAGCAGCACATGGGCCAATGTGTGCCCAGGTAGCAAAGAAGTCCAATGGCATCCTGACCGTTATCAGAAATAGTGTGGCCAGCAGGACCAGGGTGGTGATTTTCCATTGTACATGGCACTGGTGAGGCTGTGCCTCGAGCTGTGTACAGTTCTTGGGCCCTCACTACAAGGTCACTGAGGTGCTGGAGTGAGTCCGGAGAAGGGCAACAAAGATTGTTAAGTCTTATGAGGAGCAGCTGAGGGAGCTGTGGTGGTTAAGCCTGGAGAAAAGGAGGTTCAGGAAAGAGCTTATCACTCTGTACAACCACTGGAAAGGAGGGTATAGCCAGGTGGGAGTTGGCCTCTTCTTCCAGGTAAGAAGAAACAGAACAAGAGGACATAATCTCAAGCCACACCAGGGCTGGTTCACATTGGACATCAGGAAGAATTTCTGCATGGAAAGCGTGGCTGAGCATTGGAACAGACTGCCAGGGAGGTGATAGAGTCACCATCCTTGGAAGTGTTCAAGAAATGACTGGACATGGCTGTCACAACCCACTGGATAGGAGATACGGTGCTCATTGCAAATTCTTGTACACTTGTCAGGCTGAACAGACACCACTCCATGTGCCAGGGAACTCCTATGGGTTTTATTATAAAAAAATTTTCATCATGCACCTTCCTAGTGAACCAGTGAGAGTCTGTGCTTGCAGGGTAAGGGTTGTCAAATAGTCTCTGATTTGAATAACTTTTAGCTTTTTTGAGGAGTCCCAAATTAACCCCATATAGTCTCATGCAGAATAAGAAAATTTTAATACCAGTTATGAAAATAATCCAAACTACCATTGTAACATAGTGATGTTTCTCTGCTCTGTGTATAGCCAAAAGGTCAAGGAATGAATGTGTCTTTCTCTGGAAATGGTCCTGGGATGAAATTCCGCATTACAGATCATAAAGGCTACACCAAACAATTATCCAGTGTGGGCCAATCGAGAGCCAAGAAAGATGATATTCTGAAATTAACATGGGTGATTAAGTCACTTAGAGTGGTCAGCTGTCCAGATTTACTATGGGTATCAGAGCTATAGCAGATACCCAGCATCCCTTTCTCAAAGATGGCTGGTTTATCTCCTAGATAAAGCACATATGGATACAGGACCTAAGCACATGAACACTGAGCTCAGAGATGGACTATCTTCTAAGTTAGACTATCTTCTAACTCTTCTTCACATTAAGTAGGTACCACTACCATTTCAGAAGTATATTTCTGGAAAATTTATTCAGATGACCTTCCAAATTCCATAGAAAATACATTATAGATGTTCAGATAGTCTATCAAGTGACTGTTTCAAATGTTTTCTTCAACTAGAAAGTTCCAGGCATACAAAAGCGAGTCAAGGCTGTATATAGAAAATTACTAATATTTTAAAACCAAGAGGACTGTTACAGTTACTTAGTCTTATCTATTTTATGTAATACAGATCACAGAAGCATGCTTAGCAACTGTGTTGCTAACTTCTTTTTGATTTTTTCTTTTTAATAGCCTAATTTTGTGACTAAACTCAATAGAGGAGCCATTGTTTTTCTAAGGAAGATGTTCTGTTTAGATCTCTCTGAAATGACCTTTATACCTAGTCTAATTTAGCTGACTTTACCTTCAAACCACTGTATCTCATTTTGCCTAATGCCACAAAGTTTTTCAGCTAGACATTTGTAGATTGTGATGAAGTCATGTCCTTGAAGAAATTCAATACATGAAGTTTTTGCAGCTTCTTCGCATGAGCCATTTTCTTCATTCTTCCTCATTCCAGTTATTATTTTCAAAAGCTTCTAAAATTGTAACATCTTTCCTACAGTACAAGCACCAGAACTTGTCATAGTAGTCAAGTAATAGCATCATTAATCTCATCTTGCAGTGTAGAAATACTGCTTTTCTTCTTGCATAGCTGGTGATGAAGCTTAATTTCTGAATCACGTCTGGGTAAATGAATTCTGTTGATGATCTTTGGAACAGTACTGTCTCGAGTTTCACACGTGTGGACTTGAAATGTAGATATCTGTGAGGATGAAGGAAGGAGGTACAAAGTGAGGCAAAACTGGAAGTAAAGATTAGAGTGAAAACCCTGGGAGGATCATGTTAGCTGTAGTCCGTGACAGCAGGGAAGGCAGAATTATAGGTGGCAAATGCCACGGAGGTGTAAAGGTTGTATGTCAAAATGCCAGCTGTATCCTGTACTATATATTCTTCTTTCATTCTGCTTCTTGGAAGGGATTGAGGAAGAAATTAACCTCACTTTCCAGTGCCCAGGTAAGGGAGAAAGCAAACTTCCGTGTTCTTCATAGTCTGAGGAGAGTGCAGCTTGGTTGTTAGATCAGCATCTAGTTGTTAGATCAGCTCAAATCACACTAGTGTGGTCTGATGTTTATTTTGATAGAATCTTTGACCCCTTCATCTTAAAAAGTAAAGTGTTAAAATGTACTTCATTCCACTAAATAATATGTCTCACCTTAATGTATTTACCTGTCTTACCTCTTTATTTATTTATTGCCACTTTTTCTATTCTGGTATTTTCAGTAATTTTACTCACTCTTCATTTATATTTTATTTTAAACTACCAATATAGACAGTGAATAACCTTGGGCTGAGACACACTCATGAAATCACAAAAAAATTCATCCATAGTGCCTAATAATTTCTCATCTAGTTTCTTATTGCGACTTAGTAGTAGAGACAATTATATGTACATGAAATATGGATACCTTTCTTTTGTAATAGATCTCTTTATAAACCTTGAAGTCATGTGATGTGAAATCAAGTACCCTACAGAAGCCCGAATATTTTATTCATCATATTGACCTTTATCAACAGACCTTGTAATCTCATAAAAAACAGTAAAGAGTTTGTATAAGAAGGCTTATTTTCCATTGAACTGCATTGGTTGTTGACATTAATTTTGAATGCTACCGAACTCTTAATTATTTACTGATTACATCCATTCCAGCTTTTTTATCTGTCTGAGACTGATATGAAACCTTGCTGTCCTTTAATTTCCTCTCCTATAACCTTTTAAAACACCAGAACAGCAGTTCAGCTGTTTTGAAATCCTCTATGAGTTTTTCATTGTTTCTGTTTGAAAACATTTTAAATAGCTCACAGACATTTGTGGATAATCCTTGGGTGTTCTTAGATTTGAGTGTTTTAGTTCTGCATTTAAATAAACACTTAACGTCATTAATTTTTTTTGTACCCTTTGTACCAAATGTAATTTTTGATATCAAACCTGATATTTATTCTTGACTCTTGTTCCAAGGGGTTGTTGTTTTCATTGTTATTGTTTTCCTGCTGATGCCCAACAGAAACATGTATTAAATAATTCTGTCTTTTTTGCATTATGGTACATGATTTTGCCATCTCTGTTTAATATCAGTATCAGTAAATGTCACTGATTGTTGTGGTTCTGTTGTACATACATCAGAACACAAGTGCAAATATATATATATATATACTTTACACACTTATTTTAGCTACCCTTATCAACTGTCTGAATTCCTTACCTATTGTTTGCACATTACTTCCTCTTTTTTTTAAAATATGTCTTTGTTATTTCAAAATATGGCAACCAAAAGATGCAATAAACTTTCTTTATAACTCAGATATTTTTAGTAAATATTTTCTGAAGAAAAAATATGATTTGGACACCTGACAAAACATCTTATACACATTTCAATCATACATATATATGTGTGGGTGTAGTCAGTGTAACTGTGCATACATGAATATAAAAAGAAAGAGATTTTATCTCATTTTTCTTCATCCATAACTTCTCTTCCAGTTTTAGATAGTGAATTTTAAAAATACACCAGGGTTATACACTACTTTTTAATACGTATTCTTTTGTATAGGTACAGGAACTAGATACTTATTTGGCTATGCTTCCTAAAAGTCCAAACACAGTAGAAAATATTTTTCTGATCCAATAAACTAGAAGAAATAAATTATATGAAAATTGTAAAAAATAAGTGTTTACAGTAGATGAAGGCAATTTATGTAAAGAAAAACATGTACAAATATTGAAGAGGGAGTAATATACAGCAAAACCGATGAGATTCATTAGGGGTAGGCTATGTTTTTTTTTAATATTTTTTGATGTTCCACCATAAATTTGGCTGTATTAAATATCAGCAGTCTCACTTAACAAGAAAAGAAATAAGGAACAAATAAGAAAAGAAGAAGGAACAAGTAAAATAAACTCAGTGACGTATGAATATAGGTCCCTGAACTCAATACTACTTGCAGGTGAATTGTCTCAGTCTACCTGAATTGCCTAAATCACTGGGAAATAGTTTTAGAATTGAAGTGAGAGCACAGCCTTTGCAGAGGTGATGATAAATCAGACTTGTAAATGTGCAATTTGGCTACTGCCTGTGTTAGTCTTTACTATTTTTTTCATGCTGAATGTGAGACAGTCTTTCATATGGGTGAGAAGGAAAATGGAAAGGTGAAAAAAATTATCTGTTTTTGCACTGTGTGTACAGTTCCCTGTTCAGAAACTACATTGATGCATTCACTGAATACATAATTTTCTCTTATACTTTTAACACGACACAAAATGAACATGTTCACATTAAAAATTCCTACGTAATTTTCCCTTAATTCAGCATTAGGATTTAAATTTTTATTTCCACTATTATTTTCTACAGTCCCTGTGGTGCTTACAATTCATCCCACCTCAAAATAAAGCAAAACAACTGAGGGGAAAATTATACAACACTTTTAAAATAGCTATTTTTAATTTTAAAAATAGATCTAGTATATTAGAAACTGTAAATAAATGTGTTTTCACAACCATTCAAGTATCTTAATGTCGGCAAAATTAAGGCACATTCATAGCACAAAAATAGCCTTCTACAACACAGTGCATCAGCAACAGTTCACTCCAAATGTTGTAGATAATTAATCTCATTTTCCCTCTGCTTTGTTTTGTGTTCTATTAGTTTTCTTATTCAGACTTTCAAGTCACAAATCTAATTTAAAGCCTCACAACTGGTCTAATGTGGTAATGTGTTCCAAGTGCGTGCAGTGTCTAGCAGTGAGTGATAGGGACAGAATACTAATTTGCCTCCCAGTGTGTGCGGTGCTCAATAAATAAATAATATATTACCTGTGCTCACCATTACTTGACTACAGAAAGTGTCAAAAGCAACAGAAAAGTTGGATTCAAGTTTAAGGCATGTAACAGAAAATGAACTGAAGCAGGGATGGGTAAGGGAGACAGAAGAAAAAAGGAAAACAGAGGGGGAGAACAGTCTGCCACAGTAGAGCAATTATTCTGTTAACATTCTGTTAACATGGTTAACTATAACTGCACAGATAATATATATTAGACTACATACTGATTAATGTAGTTAAATATTAATTATTTATTTGTAAGAGTTTTGCCTTCTGTGTGTTCTTTTATTTCTCTATAGAGAAATGTAGAATTCATTTATATTGTTCTAACTTCTGTTTGTTTAATTATTCTCTTTCAGAAATACTCTTTTTTTTAACACATTGATTTTCTTCTGTTGTTTGACTTTGCTTCCTTACTGTGTGTAGAGGTTGCCTTATTTTTAGAGCTTTATTTTTCATACGCCTGAAAACTAAACTATACACCAGTTAAATAATTGTAGAGTTAGAATTTCACTCTGATCTTCTGTGCTGTCATCTGAACTTCTAGAACCTCCATTGTGATCAATGAAGACACACTGGTAAAAAACTAGCACTTGGGAGACTAAACTCAGAGTGTTAATATTATAAACAAGTGTGCAAGGAAGTGTGTATGTATAACAAAAAAGAGACAATGTTCTAGCATGTATGGTAAAATAGAAATCTGAGAATAAAATAAAGGATAGAAAGATAATGTGGAAGGAAAAAAAAAAGAAAAGGTAATTCCCATGAAACTGGCAATGTCTTGGATTACTAAAATATTATTTTGTATAAAATGTCATTACAATCTTGTTTAAATTTAATGCAATTTACCAGACCATAAAGAACTCCTTAGAAAAAATGGCTGGTTTCCAGGCACAGCTACTGTGCTCCTGATTACAATACATCCTGACATTTATGACAGTTTTATAATTCCTCTATTCTGTACCTAGCTGTGCTCTGAAGTGTCTCTACTTTGCTGAAGGCTTTCTCCAGGGAAATAGCTCTAAAGTTTTGTGGACTGAAAGGACAATAAAATAGTCTGACAGGAAAACCACTATTACTATAGAATGCAAATCTGTTTCCATTTTGTTTATAAGTATTACAAATGAAGATTCATTGTATAATGAATATCTGTGTAATTTATCATCACAAAAAATGGCATTGACTTAATCAGATATTCCTATATGACTAAGCTTACCAATATGAGTATAGATTTGTCAGATCAGTGCTTAGATCCTTCTAGGGTTAGACAGTAACACCACTGATGGTTTGCTAAGACTAAGAGTTCATAGGAAGACTAGGAAAAACGTCAGACCCAGATAAAAGCAAAGACCAGGTAAGAAGGAGTATGAGGGCGGGACAGAAATCTTACTATACAGCCTTTGACCTTTATGTGGGGCAGTACTCAGAACAGCATTTAATATCTTCAAATATTTCATGAAAGTTTTATAAGAAAAAAATATTGACACAATTCAGAGGATGATTTCAAGAAAGAGCAAGTTGAAGCATTTCTACAACTACTTGGGTAACACTGGCTTAATAGTTTCAATAAAATCATTGTAAAAGCTTTTAAGTGAAGATGTTATCAAAATTGGCATAATTTTTTTTTTTTTTAAAGACTGTTCCTATACATTTCAACTAAAATGCTATAAGATTTCCACTGACAAATGTTCACCAGATGTACAAAAAATATTTTGCATATTTGTTTGAGTTCACCTACTTTAACTTAGAGCTGCAAGCAGACAGCTGAAGGTCTGACTTAACCATGAAATTTCAATTACACATACTCTCCATTGAGCAGATAGATAGCAAGAGGGAGACAGACTGAAAAAGATTCAACTAGACTTAAAGACAGTATAGAGTATTCTGATTTTCAGGCAGCATGTTTATGGTTGACAAAATTTAAGATGTAGATCCAAAACTCCATTCATTCCAAATAACACTATACTCCTGTCAGCTTCTCCCTCTGATGTGAGGGAGGAATGCCTTAACACCAATGAGGAATCTACTCCCTCTTCTTCTCTGCTATCAGTATTTAGTGCAGAGGGTTAATACAGTTACTCCTGGCACCCCATTGGCCCTAAACTGCCATGCTAATCAAGCTGCAGATTGTCCTCAAAAGGGTGTGTTTCTAGAGTGCTGCTCCATTTTAGAGATCTGGTTGTGAGAGATAATGTAATCATTTGTAGTGCTGCAGAAAAACAGGTTTAAACTGTAATCACACAAGAACCCTTGTATTGAATGAGGTCAGTCTAGTCTATATACAGATGGAAGGAAGACCTCTGTGGACCTCTGAAGTATTTAAGGAGATACTATTAGTGAATAATACAGAAGATGAAAAATTTTCACAGTATCAGTACTGCCTAAACATCATGTTAGATGGAACCCTCTCACTAGAGATCTTATCTTTCAGATAAAACATAAAAACAAGGTGCCGAACAATCTGGTCATTGCAAATTGTATGGTATTTTTCATAATGTTCTCTTGGCAAACTTGAAGTAGGTAATTACATTCTGCTTGCCTTAATTAACCTGAAGTCTGTGAAATGCATGTTTTTCCTTCTCATCCTAACAGCTCTGTAATGATATTTTCTCCCGTACTCCATGATGAGTATCAAAGAAAAAAAAAAAAAAAGTACTATATACAATTATTAAGAACATACAAAATAGACAATAACTTAAAGGTATGGGCTTAATTAAATTGAAAAAATTATGAACCACAATAGAACTTTCCATCAAAATTGTTTGATGGCTATCCAGCAAACAAAGCCCATTATTTACAAGTGCAGTATGAAATTAATTTTCTAGAAAATCTAAAAACGGAGCTGTCCAATTTAATATATTTCAGTATAAAGTAATGAAGTCAATGGAAAATATTAGTCAGCTTCAGGGAGAAAGGCATACTTAAATCTCTATGAATACCATCCTAATTTACTAGTAAGACATGAGTGTAGAAAAAGACATGTCTGCTTAGAGGCCACAGGGGGTTGGTTTGAAGAAGGTCAGATCAACAATTCAGATATTGCTGTGCAACTAAAATTTATTCCAAATTGGAAATTTTTGTTTCAAATGGAATCTTTTCGTTCCCTCTGAACCCTATAGTGCTACTTCGAACTGGAAAAAAAACCAAAATAACAAAATTCCAAATCCCCTGGAAGTGTAGAATTTCAGCTCTTTAGAAAATAAAAAATATTTAGTATTGCATGGGAATATTTTGTTTCAAAAATATTCTTGGTCAGTCTGCTGCACATAATATTAAAACTTTGTATTTATTTTGTAATACAAAAGTAAAGGGTAGGATATTACATCAGTGTTTGATCTTACCATTTGACCTTGTCCATTCTTAAAGTGTGCACATCTTTTTGCATTCCGTAGCAATTCTGTGTTTTTATCTATTAAGTACTTGCCAATGTCCTGCACAATTGCAACCATTATTCACAAAGACCATAAGGAAAACACATTCTTTTATTCAATTTTTTTATACAAAAATTTCTTGGACACTATCCATTTTGTGTATATGAATGCAAATGGAAAAACATTATTGTAGATATTAGACACTTTCAATAACTTTAAGGAACTCACACACAGGTTCCTAATTCATTCATCAACATTACTTGGTTCAGTCAATTAACTTTCTCCTCCTGCCATGAACACTTCAATAATCCTCAACTAAATGAAGTAGTATGGGCCTTAATTTACCATTTTGATTTTGAAATTAAACACCCTTTTGATTCTGAAATTAAAATAACAGGTATGGGCTTTTGTTTTAATATTTTTGGCAGTACTGCCAAACAGGTTATTCCCTTCAGGAAACCAAGAGGAAAGAAAAGAGACCAAATTAACAAAGGAAAAAAGGGAAATAGAAAAAGCTTCCATTGAAACACAATTTGCTGAGGCAGCACTGAAGGACTCAGAGACAAGGCTCTTTGCAAAAGAAAATGCACTGTGCAATTCCAACTCTCAGATGTGCTTAGTGAAGAATTTTCACATGAGCATCTGTGCTTGTCAGGCTTCTTTTTTGAACTGCTACCCATGGTTTCTGTGTTAGTAGCTGATAAACTGCTAGTAAAATTTAGTGGCTGAAACATACTTTACTCTGTCTCCACTGTGGAATCCCACCACAGTTTGCCTCTTGCAACTGAAAAAATACACAAAGCTTGATGGATATGAGTGAGCAACCTGTCTGTGACAGTTGTACAGCTGAAGTGTCATCTGGTCTCTTGATTGTTTAGCTATGCAACCTCTCTGCTGCTTTAACAATGTATAATCATTATGCCATTAATGAAGAAACTTCTCAG
The DNA here is from genome assembly GCF_030490865.1 of Poecile atricapillus. Lineage (NCBI taxonomy): Eukaryota > Metazoa > Chordata > Aves > Passeriformes > Paridae > Poecile > Poecile atricapillus. Next base: position 58,130,985 of record NC_081249.1, on the reverse strand, counting down.
AATTCATCCTAACAATTTGTATTTTGAAAGGTTTGTGGAGTTCTTGTCACATCTATTTCTATTTCTTTCTAGTGACACGGCACTTGTTAATATTTAGAAATTTTTGAGAAAATAAAAATGCAAGATGTTCCTGTTATGGAAGACTCTTTCACACATTGAGTATATATATTATCGTTCCATGGAAAAAGCCCCTGTGGGTGCAAAACTCCAAGGGACCGGATGACACAAAGGGTTTGGTTGTTTGGGTTTTTCTCTTCAAACCTGTGTAAGAAAAGACTATTTTCCTAGGGAGAACATTTGCATTTAAGATCAAGGGGATTGAATGAGTTTGGGATTAAATAATTATACCTGTTGAATATTAAAAAATAAATGTACCTAGAAAAGAACTGAAGTGCAAAAATGCATATCACTTGTAGTATTAGTAACGGAGCTGGAGTAATTAGTATCTTATCTTGTAATACTAGTTAAAAGGTTGGTTTAATTCTCATGTAGATTTAATTTCTGTGGTGTATCTGGGTGCACAAATAACCCTCAGGAAGAGATACAATCACTCGTTAATCCCAGTTCCCTGAAAAATGCAGTTAAAACTACTTTTTAATAAATATCCAATGTTAAGAGCCGTGCTGTGGAAAATTAATGTGTTGCCAATGCCAGACTATCTTTGTTTTCAGAGAGCACATAAAAGCCAGCTTCTGGCAACTTTTGGTTGCTGAAAGCCCCATGATACTTTTATAAGAGATAGAGTTTTAATTTTCATTTGTTAGTCCAAATCCAGCAGGGATAATTATATTCTTTCTATTTAAGAAATCACAGTTGTCCTTTAAATTGAGAACAGTATAATTTTCTTCTTCCCCTAAAAATCAAGAATGTGTGTGTTAGCTGCCACCAGATTCTTATGCATGTGATAGCTTTTCACTTGCAGTCAGTTCATATTTTAAACTCAAATAACCCCATAACCTAAGGTTTAGAATGCAAACGTCCCTGCCTACATATGATGATACATTGTCTTCTCTGTACATTTCCTTGGCTAACAGCTGATGTAAATATTAAATGGCACCCACAAAACCATATTGAACTTTGTGAGCCACATGATATCAGCAAGAGTCTTCACAGTGATTTCTGATGACTGTGGACTAGGCTCTTTTGGAATAATAAGATAAAACAGGATGACAAGAAATAAAGATAAAATTCTGACTTCACTTAAACTAGCAACAGTTTTCTGAGTTATTTCACTGAAGTCTGCTTTTCATCCAAAGAGAGGTTTTGTTTTCCTTTGGTTCATTTTAAGAGAGAAGGAAAAAAGATGTTTTATAAGAAATTATGATTTCTGCCATCAACAAGTACTGTCAAACTAGTTTCCTTTTGGCATTAGCAGAGTCTGTGAAATCAAATCAGGTACTATGTAAACACAGTGTTTAAATCGTGAATAATGACTATAATTTAAGCTCTATTTTCTTGACAGTAGAACAAAAAAAATATTTTCAGTCTGTGTCTCACAGGATTAACATTTAAACATGGGCACAAATTAGAGAAGACAGTAAAAATAATTAAAATTCACCTCCACTAGAAAAAAATCAAAATTATCAGAAAAGTTATTCGTGGTGTAGAAGTTAATAAAAGGACATTTAATAAACAGACAATGAAACAGATAACAGCATATTAATATTAAAAAAACCCAAACCCCCACCCTTCTTAATAATCTCAAATGCTAATTGAGAAAAAATAGATTAACGTGTAAGATTCCCCCCAAAGCACTTTATCAGTGCTTGCATTAGAAGTGTTTAATACAACCAAGAGCTTTAATGAGAATCTCATCTACCAGCTGATCCCAGTGGAAAGAAAGGTAACAAATACAGGAGAGACTAAAGTATTAATTCATACTTGATAATGTATTATAAATCACAGCAAAAAGGGGGTTGGAAACTATATGGATAAATGCAATTATAACATTAGAATCTGTTTCCAAGTACCTCAGGGACAGTAAGAACTTATGTTGTGCATTGGTTCATTTGTCTACTTGTATGTACAGTGGAATAGGAAACATAGTGAACACATATGTATATTAGTTTAAAAAACAGCTAAAAGAGATATTTAAATGCTCATTAAAACTAGTGTTGTTTAACAGTGTAGCATAGAACTGAAAGAAAACAGAAGAGAAAGAGCTGAAGGGTATTCTTGTTAAGCCACACAAAATTCTGTTGAACAAATGCCCTTACAGCCAATCTGTTACCACATTCCTTGGTGTGGGCCATGTCAGGGTCAAGAATCAAGTAAAGGAATGGAGATAGACTGGAATATGCAGAGCTCCATCCATTCCTTCGCAGTCAAAGGAATCCCTGCAGGAAAGAGTCAAGGCAGCACAGCCATTGTGCAGTTTTGTATTGAGCTTGAGTTGGGTTCAGACCCAGTGGTACTGAAGACTTGGGAAGGATGGATTATTGCATAGACTTTGCCAGCAGCAGCTGGCATTATAAAACACAAAATGAAATACAAAGGTAGATTTAAAATCCTGTCTTTCTCTCCTTCATTTGTGATATTATATACATAATTTATAATATATATATGATAAAGCAACTTCTTTTCCTATTAATTCCTTGCACATGCACATATCTTTTTTAAAAAGTTACTGAAAAAAATAGTATTTTATGTAACATCACAAGGTAGTTTACTACTTAGACAAGATAGTGTTACAAAGCAGTCACATAAAAATTGTTAATTTCATAGTGAACATGAACAAATATCTAAATTTTCTCTCTGAAATACCAAGTATGTTTAAAATGACAACTCCTTTAAATTTAAATATTTTGTTCCACTGTGTAGTTAGTATGATTTACACTTACTTATTTATGTAGAGATGTGCTTATTATACTGATTGTGTATTTACTGTTTTATTCTTCTTAGCACCATACTCCAGTGCCTATAAACCTGTGAGAATATGAACTAGGGTGGTGGTTGCTGGCTTTTTTTTTTTTTTCTATTTTTTTTGTGCTCACAGATAATCAACACATTATTAACAAAGCTCCACTTGTAGAATTTAAATAGTGTCAGAATTTGACTTGCAGATCTAAGGACAAATTCGCAAGGTTGACTGTCAGAATAGGTTTTTAGTTTTTTTAAAAACTTGTCAACAGAGTACACTTAAGACAGAGTTAATGAGAGACAACACACAGAGAATCCAATTATACATTTTTTACAGATTGCTCATTGGAGTATAAGTATGCTTTAATAGCATACACAAAGTCAAAGAGCTCACATAAGAATAGTCAAGATAATTGAGGACAGATTTATTCAGAGGATACAGAAATTAAGGCATAGATCCTTATCTTAGAAGCTGCCACATGGGAATTACTTTTTAGATTAGCTAGGACACAGAGATTACAGGCAGGCAAGGCAAGTGGGAGACATCAGAATTTAAGAATGGCCCAGAAAAGCTGCACATTGGTCTATATGAAAATTAAGCTAAATAAATAAAATAGTTAATGCTGTTAGGATTCTGAATAAAAAAGCTGTCAGAGCACATACATATCCTTTTACAAGTACTTTGTATTTTTTCCCTATGGCTGTCAAGGCAAAAGACTCATTTCATTTTTACTACAGGTCATGTAAGACTGCAGAGACTCGGGAGCGACAGCATTCAAGAGGTTTCTTCTGGAAACTGATATTTTTAACAGACAAAAATCCTCTCTTTAACATGTGTGAAGGGTACTATTACTCTCAATCTAATTACTTAATAGTTTAATGCTTTTGTGAAGTTTGAGTCCCATAAGGCAAAGCGTCTAGTTTCCAAATTACAAAAAATAAAGCAAACTTCCCATTCTGGTCTGGCATACTGCAGGTTTTTCAAGCACAAATGTACTATTTTGTGGTTCCCATATGATTTTAACTATAAAATATACATTTAAATCCTTTATTCAGACAGAATATTCACAGCAGATCTGCCCATATGCAGCAGAAGGGTTTCTGAGATTTTGTCTAGATTTCTGGAGAAAACTACAATGTCTCTGTCTCCCAGTCCCTAAACGGCTGAGAAAGAGATTTGTGTTTGCACTTTTGTTTTCCTTTGGATATATGGTATGAGTTAGGTGATAGTTCAGATCTTACCTGGGAGTGTTCAGACTTTGATGTTATAAGTATTTTGGAAACACAAGATGGGAAATTTCCTAATCCACAGACACTTTTATTCCAACATAAACAAAAAAAAGATTTTTAAAAAAAATAAATCTTGATCACATCTATATGAAGTTCCTCTCTATTTTGGGGTGACCCTGGCTGAATGTTAAATGCCCACCAAAGTGGCTCTATCACTCACCTCCTCAGCTGGGTAGGGAACAGAAAATATAACAAAAGAGAAGAGCAGGGAGAGATCACTCATCAATGACTGTCACAGGAGAAATAGACTTGACTTGGGAAAATTTGCCTCCTAGCTACTGCAAAAATTAACCCTGTCCTGTCCAGAAACAGGACACCAACACAGGAATATCTTCTGGATATCTCACAAAAGCCACCCCTGTAGCTCCTTCACTACCAAAAGTTTGCCATGAAAATCCAATACACTCCCAAATATTCAGAAAGGCAGTGTTTGAAGATTGAACTAAGAAGGAAGGAAGGCTGACATAATGGCATGAGGATGCGGCTTTTTAAATGAGAAATGAAAATCAAGTGAGGATAAATGGAGCAGAACTTTGAAAGAAACAATAAATATTTCATGCCTGATGCAACAAAACACCAAGGAGCAGTACGGGTATGCAAAGAGATGACATTACCAAAATAATATCACTGGGAAGAAGATTAACACTTGATATATAAATAGGAATCAATTGCCAGGACAAATGAAAATGTGGTATAGAAAGATACTTAGGTATCTTGGTTGGATAAGGAACGCAGACATCACTACAGAAAGAGAGAGACATAACCTGCAAAATCCAGAGAGCAGTGAAATCACACTGAGAAGAAGCACATCCGGGTTTTGGGTTTCAAGGACATGTTTTGAGATTTGGGGTTTGAATGAAAGGCTACAGGTTCCACAAAACTCAGGAAAGGAAGCAGAAGGTAGTTTTTGTGAGGAAAAACATAGTACTGTCTTTTAGGTATGAGCTGGAATGATAGATATTCACAAAGGGAGATTGGGCAGGCTGACAAATATTTTAGTCTGAAATAGTAATGAAAAAGAAGTTTTGTGAGTCATAAATAAGGAAAAGATTGCATTTTTGATGGCATTCAAGCATCAGCTCATATTGTCGGTAAGTCATGAAAGATGTTTGCAATTTTTGTTATTCATAATGGAATGGAAGCATCAAAATAATCTTTAGCATAAGTGATAAACAATAAAAAAGGTTAAAAAAAAATCTGTTCTCTCAGCAATTCAAATATGCTGTGCTATCTCACAGCAAACCTCACAGTTGTGGAGAAATCCTCATGCCACTTTTGGATAACCAAAAACGGACAAGTGAAGGCCACAAACCTGAAACTATTGTGATAGCTGGAAATGAATATGATATAGAGCCTATAATTAGGCTCCTTTAAACTTCAAAATTTACTCCCTGCATTTTATTTAGTCTAGAGACATCTTAATACATTTGGCTTTCAAAGTTTTCTTTTGAAATTAGATGTCTTTAGTAAAGCTCTTTAATAAACAAGCACTGTGACAGTTCCAACAGGGGTTAGTTTTTGATTTTAAAATATGTATTGGGAACCAAGGCTTTAAGTCCCCATGGAGAAGGTGAATGTCCTGTGTTCAATTCCCTTTTTTTTCTTGAGATGCTCCAAATCTTCCTATTTTCCAGAAAGTGCACATTTTCTAGGAAGAGCAAGTGACTGTACTGAGCTTTTCCTTGTCCCATCACTGAGAGCCTTGTAAAAAGTCTCCCTCCAGCTCTCTTGTAGTCCCCTTTAGGTGCTGGAAGGCTGCTAGAAGAGTTTCCTGGAGCCTACTCTTCTTCAGGATGAACATCCCCAGCTCTCTCCATCTGTCTTCATAGAAAATGTGCTCCAGCACTCTGTTTATCTTTATGGCCCTCCTTTGGATTTGTCTCTTCCCATCCATGTCCTTCTTCAATGTGGGGCCACAGAGCTGGACGCAGCACTCCAGGTGGGTCTTACTTGAGTGGAGTAGAGGGGGAGGATCACAGTCCTTGGACTACTGGCCATGCTGCCTTTGATGCTGACCAGGACACTGCCAGCTTTCTGGGGTGTGAGTGCACATTGCTGGCTCATGTCAGGTTATGCCTCAACCAACATCTGCAAGACTTTTTCCTCAGGGCTTTTCTCAATCCATTCTCTGCCCAACCTGTACTTAGAATTTGGGATTATCCCTACACATGTGCAGGACCCTGCAGCTGGCCTTGTTGAACTTCATGGAGATCCATCAGCCCACCTGTCACGCCTGTCCAGGTCCCTCTGGATGGCATCCCTTCCCTCCAGTGTATTGACCACCAGCTTGGTGCCACTCTGAAGACTGTCATAAACTCTGAAAAATGGGCACGTGTCACTTCAAGTCAACTTCAACGTACTATTCACTGCAGCAACCATCAGCTCAATTTCTCCTCAATTAGAAGCCTCCTAACTGAGCCTACTATTAAATAGAAGGAAAAAAAAAACTACCACAGGGTGATCAAGAGCTGCCAGTGGCACTGATGAGTTAGGCCCACATTGCTAAGGACCCCCTCATAGGCACTAGGGACATAACTAACCGAGGCAGTGTTAAGCAGGAGGAAGGCTCCAGTTCTGTAGCTTATCTGAGTCAAGATGAATCTGAGATGGTTTGTAACTACTGTACAATCAGTTTTCCCAGAATACTGGATAAATGTGTTTTAAAGAGTGACTTGGAAAAAAATTTTGAAATCTGTAACAATTATTTGTAAAATATTTATGTTAATAATCAATTCCTTCAGTAAATAGCCACCTATTAAAGTTTAAAATGAAATTTAACTATGGTGTTTGCATTTCATGACACCATGGAAATGATTCTTTCCTCAGAAATTGAAGGTACAAGATAGATGTTGATTTTTAATTTGGAATAAAATTCTGTTTAAAATGTGCTCTAAATCGCCAAGGATTTCATTATTGCCACTTTTTTTAGACTATAGGGTTAAGTTCATTTAAAAAATCTGTGCTGTCTGCAGGTCTTGAAAGGTTTTAGTGAAAACATATGTTTTGCTTCAATGTTTTGACATAAAGATAGTAGCAAGTTAATTACAACTTTCATATTTTTTGTGAGAAACTTGCTCTGTTAAATTAAAAACCTAAGACCTTTATCATGTCAATCATAAAATGATATCTGCACAGAAACAATCTAATTTATTAGTCTCACTGATTATTAAAGTTGGTTTCTGGTACAGTGTATTTAAATGTCTCTACTATTTGCAATAGGTGTGATATAAAATAAAGGGCACATGTAGGTCAGCCGGGTTAGATCATGCAATTAAATTTAATCTGGATCAGTCTCTAAGCTTATCTGGTTCCAGATTTACCTTGGTTTTGGGGTCTTGGCTTTCCAAAGAACAGTCTTACTGGTGAAGTTTGGGGCAAAGAAGGCTGTCAGTATCTCAGCCTTTTCCACACACTGTCACCAGTGCCCCTGGTCACTCAACAGCAGGCCCACGTTTTCCCTACTTATCATCCTCTTGTTCCTATACTTACAGAAGTACTTTATGAAGCCTTTGTGCACTCAACACTCCTCATCAGATTCATGCCCAACATGAATGTTTAACTTGGCTCTAGTGGACTTGCTTTAATCAAACAAGTAATATTTTTGAGTTACTGGCACAGGAGTTCTCTAAACCTTTATGAAAAATGCATAAAGCAAAATAATGTAATATTGGGCAATGAAATTCCCTACCAGTTTCTAGTCAGTCCTCAATTGATCAAAAAACCATCCCTGCAATCATCTTATGTTTTTTGTTGTAGAAGGTGCTTAAAAATGGCAACAACTTCAGGATGTGGTCCATATTGTGTAATTTCAGTACTTGCAATTTATGAAAATGGCAACTGTTATGTTTACAGATGTAACTACAGCTCCTGAAAATGAGCTCCTTGTTGTTATGAGGCATATGTCAAGAGACTAATTACCAGCTAAATCCAAACACAAATTTATATAAAAGAACAATGTATAGTCATAGACAATGTTCTGTAGAAAGCAACCACATTCAGTATTTACTTCTGGTCAATTTATAATACATTTAGTCTGAGGAAACAGGAATCATGTAGGAAGTTAGTGGTGGATGCTGAACATGATCCTGATGTCCAAAAACCTTTGGCTGAAGAAACCCAGAACCTCTTTGTGTATTCTCTTGGATACTGCTGCTGGTATCATTTCTCATGGAGTATCTTAGCTTGTATCACAGCTTGTGCTTGCATGTTACACACTGAAATGGGTGATAGGGCTTGTGGTAATTTTTTGATTGTATTTAATGAGCATTTTATGTTAAACTAATTATCTTTTTTACTCTCTCTTCTGAAGTAGCCTTGAAATTCAATTTTATGCAAATGCTGAAGTTTGTTGATTCCACTGACCTCTGCATCATTCTAAGTATGATTAATTTATCAGAAATGGTCTCCTAATCTTTTCTCTGCTGATGGCACAGAATTTTCAATTTTTTAAATGTCCATAGTCTTTTATTCTTTTTTTTTTTTTCTTTTGCATATTCTTTAATTTTCCAATTAGTTTATTAGCTGATGCGATTCTATTAATTTTGTATGGCCAAGACAAGGTACCATTACAGTTTACCAGCATATTAGAGATCCAATTCTGCCAAATCCTGGAGAACTAGAAGAGATACCTTTTTAAAGAAAGGACCAGTGCTGTATTTGAACTAATATTTAATAATAAAGCATGTTCCAAATACAAAATAAGCATCATCACTCTAACATCTAGAAATCACATATGTTTTATCAATTTTCCTTTAAAATTAAGTTCTAGAAGTTCTTCTCTGCAATTTCTTCCGTTTGAATACAGATGGATTTGGGATCTGGTCTCAGAAAATGAACCATGAAGCCTCTACTTTGCCTGAAGCAGCTTAGTAAAATTCTAATTATTAATTGCTCTAGGCAAGTAGTTTCCATAAAATTATTTATTTATTTATTTATTTATTTATTTATTTATTTATTTATCAGGGAAGAAATAAAAATATATTTACCATTTCAATTCTCCAGAACTGTGGTATCTGTAACAAAGGAATAAAAAAAAATCTGATTGGGAAGTTGATTTAAGATATATTATTTGTCTTTCTAACAATCTGAAAAATGTGTTATGTTCATGCTGAAAGTAAATAAGTAAAACATTATTTGATTTATTTGTAAGAAGTAAAAAAATACAATTTTTTCTTCCTTATGAGTACATGTTATTTAATGTGGAGAAGAGGGACATGAATTTTGGCAGTTGTAGACCTAATCTGCTATAAATACAAATCCATAAATCTTCCTCTAAGTTCAATGAGGTTTATGCAGTTAGCAATTAAATTCTAAAATGTTTGAATTTTCATTTTTACTTCTTTCAATTCATAAGGTTCTCTGTTGCAATCATGAGGTTGCAATAGTTGTACGGTGAAACTGCTTCCCAACATTTATAGTGTAGCTGGATGCAGCCTGAGACGTGTCATTTTTATCTGTGAAGGTTTGTGTATATGAGGAGAAAAGACAAAACAAATTAGCAAAATGCTAAAACTTTCTAAGAAATACACTGAAGTTGCAGAGCATTGTTGCTGTGAGTCAGGCCATCTCAAAATGCACTACAGACCTCAAATAAATTGCTCATCTGTGACGATACCTACAGTACAGACTTTGTACATCAGGACTATCACAGGACAAATGTCCTGTCTATAATTGTATACTTTATTCTTCTTTATATAGTACTCAAATCACCCTTTCCTTCAAAAGGTTAGCAAAAATAGATGGGAATCTCATTTAAGGTATTTTCATTTGAGTTAGAAATCCTAGTCGCTCTTTTGGAGATTAATCAGTGCTTTGAGGAAAAAATTTACTTCCTTAAATAGATATCTAAAATAGGTCAGATGAATCATACACTCTGTGTGTCTATTTCCCTTTGTTGTCTATAAATCCTCAGATGATTAGTGTAGTTAAAAAAGAAATGTATCCATTCAGCATATCCATACTGGCATAACAAATGCTTCTCTAAGTAATATCTGATCTATGTAGGGATCTGCCAAAGGAAACTTTTCCTAAACCAAGGCAGCAAAGACCCTTCCCTGCTTCAGAGAGGAAACAGCTCCAACAGTTATTCCATGCTCCCACTGCTACGGTACCTTTTAGTTCTGAATTGATAATGTAAAACTGATTGATAACGTAAATGAGCTTCAGTCATGGGGAAACTAAGTTGTCTCTTATAGAATTGTAGAAAACTTCTCTAAAAAACTTGTCAGATGCCATCTTAGTCTAATTCTATCCTTATGAAGACTTAATATACCTGTAACATTCCTGACAGGTGTGTATGTATTCTGCTTCAGAAATTACCCTATTGTGTCCATTCATGTGAGAACTTTGCAGTTTTTCCAATGACCTCATTGTCCCTTAGAAATATGTTGGTCTTGCTACACTTCAAGCTCTTTGCTTTTGGCTGTAATCTGAAAGAACAGGACCTGAAAAATTGTTGATCTTCTTCCTCCCTGAAACAACTTTCATGTGTGTTTGAAAATTCCTCTCAGTTTATTTCCTCAAGTTTTGTTCTACTACTTTCTCTCTTTTCTTTTAGGCAAAGTTTCTCCTATAGTCATACTGAACACTGCAGCTCAGAACTCTCCTTTACCTAGGATGACAAATATACAAAGGATTTGCATCTCAGGTAAACAATCAGGTGAAATTTATCCTCTGTTCTTAAAGCAGTTGCTTGTCTAAGACAGAAGGGGGAAAAGAAGTTATGTAAAAGTTCCAAGTATATATTCTGCCAGCCATGGGTAAATTTAAACATAGTTTGTAGAAAAATGTGCTGCTCCTACAAAAAAATCAAAGATCATCTTGATTAAACCTTTGACTTGTTGCCATTATCAGTCTCTACTGGGAATTACTGTTTATAAACACAATTAACTGAAAACAAATTTACAAACTCTTTGATTTTACTTGGATGCTGACAGTGTTAAAAAGTGAGAATTTCCAAAGATAGATGGTAATCTTTTATCTTTTATTTTTGAGGGGGTACTTTTTGTTTTGGTTTTATTTCTTTTTTTAGTGTTGCATAGTCCCCAGCTGGGATGGTCGACCCTGGCTGGATGCCAGGTGCTCACTGAAGCTGCTCTGTCATTGCCCTCCTCACAGGTCAGAGGGGAGAAAATGCATTGAAAGGCTCATGCTTTAAGACAAGAACAGAGAGAGATCACTCACTGATTACTGTCATAGGCTAAACAGACTTAACTTGGGAAAATTAGTTTCATTTATCATAAATCAAATCAGATTAGGATAATGAGATGTAAAAACTAAATCTTAAAATATTTTCCCTTCATTTCTCCCTCCCTTCATTCTGGGCTCATCTTTACTCCTGATTTGGAGGATTGTGCTGGCTGACTCATCCAGTGAGGTGAAAGGTAGCATACAGAGACTGGAAATGGGAATCAAACTTATATTTTGTTCCAAATTTATGCTTAATTTTTTATATCATGGTTGTATTGTGATTTCAGTATGCTGCTGTATCACTTCGTTAAACCAAAACCCTATGTAGTTTCAAATATCTTCAAAGTAAATTTGGTATTCAAATATTAAACTCCTGTCATATGGAATATCTGTGTGATGAGTTGACCTTGGCTGACTGATAAGTGCCCACAAAGCTGCTGTCACACTCCTCCTGAGCAGTACAAGGGGAGACAATTAGATAAAAATCTTTTGAGTCAAGATAAAGGCAAAAAAGGAAAAAAATAAAAAACAAATACAAAAAAAAAAAAACAAAAAAAAACAAAAAAACCAAACAACAAAACCAAGGGTCACATGCAGAAACAAAGAAAACAATTCTCTACTTCCATCAGTAGGTGATATCCAGCTGCTTCCTGAGAAGAAGAGCCTCAAGTGGCCTAAGAGCTGCTTTGGAGGATGGATTTCTTAATATTTAATGTCTTATACACATGCACACTCTTTTCTTGTAGATTTAATTGCTGAGCCTGATGTCGTATGGCATGGACTCTCCCTTTGTTTGGTTTCTATCTGTTGTCCTGGCTGTGTCCTTCCCATCTTACCTCTTGCCCTTCATCAGCCTAGTGACCTTTGGGAAGGTTTGGGGAAGGGTGGAGAGGCAGCACCAGCACAGTGCCAGCACTGCTCAGCAGCAGCCAAAACTCTGGTGTCTTAGGGATTCTGTTTTAACTACCACCACAAAGCACTGCACTGGATGGGCTGCTCAGAGGAAAGTTAACTCCATCCCAGCCAGACCTAGCACAAGCTAAAAGAACCGGGTCAGAGAGTAATAGACCGTGACACATTCAGACTGGAGAATTAGAAGATATTTTGTATTGCCACATTACTAATGAGATTTAATTATGTCTAATGGACAGGATTTAATTATGATGTTATTCAACATCAAATGTCTCTAAATCCGCAGCAGTGGTTTCTCACTAAGCCAGGCATCGATTTGACTTAGGGATTAGTTCCCAGTCATTCTCTTATAATTTATCTTGTTTTGGTTTAATTGTCAGATTATAACAGATCAGGAGGTAGAAGTTGTATGTGGAGGAGGCTTCTCAGTCTATGTTAAGAGTGATATAAGTATTTAGAAAAATAATGGCCTTGTGAGACAGAAGGTGCCAGGCAGAATTTATTGGAAATAAGCCCTGGATCAAATCAATTAAAGAAAATGACAAATAAAAGATTTGCAGCAGAAAAGGGTAGGAAGACATCTGTGAGCATTAGAAACATATAATTGATAATATGCTGTGTATTACAAGGTTTGAAAGAAGTGTTCTGTTTACATCAGAATCACCTGCCAACTTTTTTGCAAGAGAAAACTTGGCTGATAAATAAGAAAAAATGTGATGAGGAAAAAAAGGTGGGCAAGCAAAGAGGGAAGATGTGTACAAGAGATTAATTTCTTAAAATAATAAAAAATGTGTTAGTAAAATAAAATGCAAAGCACTGATATTGACTAAAGGCAGTGAGATAATTAAAAAAACCCAACAAATACTGAACAGATAAAAAACAAAAGAAAGTCAAGAAGTGGTAAAGTGACAACATAAATATATAATTAAAAGATCTAAATATCTAGGATAAAAAGAAGGGAAAAAAAAAAAAAACAAGCCCAAAACCAGAAAAAAAACCAACTAAAAATAAACAATCAAACAAACAAACCCCAAAAAACCCACCAAAAAAATGCAAATAAAAAAAAAATGAAACAGGAAAAAACAACCAGTGAAAGAAGAAAAACTAGGAGCAACTATGGATGTGACTATGCTGAATAACAGACTTAAAGGTCTTGAGAGATGCTTCTATTTTATGATGCAATTGACTCAAAAGAAATGTATTCTTTCTTCATGTTGCAATATTTATATTGATTCTCCCAAGCTAATGAGGTATTAGCCTGGATACTAGAATTTTAAACAAGAGGACATGTTTCTCTCAGATGTCAAGAACAAAATATGGAGCATCATTACTCCCTTAAGTTCAGGATGCCTTTTAGTGGAAGAAAAGCAAAAGTCAAAAAAGCCCTTGACCACTTTTCTTATCAATAATGTAGTTTCCTTCCTTCTTTATACTGCAGACCTAACCCAAAACTTAAAAAAAAAAAATCCACTAAAACTATAATCATAAATAATATTCAAGTTATTACATGTTATTTCAAAATCTTCCAGTAGCTGCTGAACATTGGTAAAAATGTTCTCAAATCCAAAACTTTCACAGACATTAGCATGAGTGAATATTTGTTTTAAAAATCTTACCAGAGTGCATAAATTATTTACTAATCATTATTCACTGTTCAACATTCGTTATTCATTATTCATTCATATACTACAACAATGAGCTGCTCCATTGTAAGAATGCAAATGGATAGATGTTATAGCTTAGATAGTTGGAGTCTGTCAATTAGATAGATGTAATATCATGGTGATGTAGATGACTAATCACACATTATGAATACTGAACAGCAGTCAAAATTAACATTTTGGAAATAGCCCATAGACCAAACTTGGCCAAACTATTTGTCCAATACTTACAAATAACCAGGCATCAGAATTGCCTTCTGAATGATTCATGGACAGAAAGCAAGGCTAAAGGCTGATTTCTTAGCCTTTAAAAATCAATGGAAAGATCCCCACCGGCTTCAAACAATGTTTGAATAAGTTCTCCAAATGTGCGATTTATATTATTTACAATAGGAATTCCAGCCACACACACGCTGCCTCATCATACATGGTTAATAAGAATTTTGTGCTTTAGGGGAAAGGATAAAAGATGTAGTCATATTTCCTCCCAAAGATATCATTTAGCAAAGCTCTGACATGGCAGCATTTTCCTTATACCTTTCCTGTCCACTTACACTAAAAAATAAAAGAAGTCTGTGCTACCATGGAGGAAAAAAAATGTGTTTCCTTTTTAAAATCAAAGAGAAGGCAAACTATTTTTTCCTATGTAAACTGAAAAAAAAAGAATGTGACATTTAAAAGAGCATCTAACACCTGTGCACTCATCCTGATCTGTGGGACTGACAATGGCTAGTTTAGTCTTGGTGCAATTTATATAGCTGAGCAGTGAAAGTAGTTCACTGTTTTTGATCTTTTCATACTCAGACAAACATGTCAATTACAGTTTGTTTTCTTGAAGCCAAAACTGTGGTGCTTTGCATTGTTTAGTGCAGTAAACACTGAAAGAATCTGATGTTTGTTTTGAAAAGCTTATGATCTAATTGATCTTCACATGAGAAAAATGAAAAGGTCTTGCACTGAAGCTTATGGAACTCTTACACTGATTAGAGTCCAATTCAAGATCTATGATGAAAGCTTTTCTTTTGATCTCTACACTAAAAAGATTATTCAGAAGCAGAGTGATATCTAAGAGACTAAGTGTTTTTGCTAAACTGTGTCAACAACTTTTCTTTAAAGCTTAGAGAAAATGCAGTAGTGGATAGGATTCATCCTACAGCACCAGTAACAGCTCTGAATATTTTGTACATTTTCTATTTGAAGCACAGAACAGCAGAAAACACTAGTCAATAGCAACAGCCAAAATATTTAAAACAAATTTTGAGAGCTTCAGTACCTGACAATCTTTTGATGACCTCCCAGTTTTTTTTAAAAGATAGCCATGCAGTACTTCATAAACTTAACATAAATCATAGTATTAGCAAGAAACATTTCTTTTCCTCCACTCCTGCTTCCATCTTTTTCAAAACTTGGTGATTCATGAAGCAGTTTGTGAATTTCATTAAGATAATCATTCATTGTTTACAGACTGCCCTCATTAAATAAAAATAACCTATTTTTGAAGAAATTAACTTAATTTATGAGGCTTATTATTTTCTACTGAAATCAAACACGTAACTACTGGAAAGCAAGCTCCTGCAGTGAATTTCAAAGCTTTTGCTCAGACTTCCTTTACAAGTTGATCACATCTTTAAGGCTTATCAGAACTGGTTTCTAAGATACTCTTTATATACAATTTTCCATCATGAGAGAATCAGGAGCAACCATCAATGGAAATGCAATGCAATACCATTTTTATTTTTCGAATACTTGCAGGAACTTCAGAGCACAGCTTTGCAAATATTTTTGATTTATCTGAATCTGAAAAAAAAAAACAACAACCAAACAAAAACCTCTGTCCCCCCAAAAAACCCTCAAAGTAAAACAAAGCCAAAAAAACCAAACAAAACCAAAAAAACCAAAAGTAACCAGAACAAAAAAAAGCACAAACAGAAAAAGAACGAAGAACAAGAAAAAGAAAGAAAAAGAAAAAAGAAAAAGAAAAAGAAAAAGAAAAAGAAAAAGAAAAAGAAAAAGAAAAAGAAAAAGAAAAAGAAAAAGAAAAAGAAAATCAGTTTGGGTCATCCAACCAAAAGACTGACAGGTGAGAGATCAGTGAAAGAAAAGCATTGTTTTGGTCAGTTCACAACACAATTTTGGTACTTCTTAACTGTCCCAAATATTCACTGATTTTTACATGTCAGTTTGCTGACAAAGCTGCACCAACATTAAATAAATAGAATACAGCCAAGTTCCTCTGTGGCCTTTAGCAGTATGCTTATTTTAGGTGGACCCTTAATTCATAAGGCTAGAGCAGACACTGTTTTGTGGTGTAAAATGACCCTTGGGGAAAAAGTAAATTTCCTTGGACTGAAAAGGTGAGAGGATGCATTAGTAAAAACTGTGGCAGCCGTAGGTTGTGGACTGCAGTGTTTTGAAGAGTGAGGCTCTATTAGCAGGCTAGAATATGGCAGACGGCAGACAGGTCTTGGAGTCTATGTAAGGCTTCAAAGGAAGAAAAAGCTGCTTGCGTGGGAATAGAAAAGGAATGCATTTCATTTCAGGATAAGCCCTTTCAGAAGAAAGAAATACTCCAGTTGCCTCATTTGACCCTTTTTAATCATTAAACCAAGAAAGATTTTTGAAGCAATGCATAAAACTAATGGTACCAGAAAATCTCAGCAAATTCACCTGTGATTTTTTTCTACATAAACAATCTGAAATTCTCCCTCAAGTTGTAAAGAATGATAAAACTGCAGTCAAAGATGTATTTTATGAGATGATGTAAAAGAAACCCTCATTTGGAAACTTTGGGGTGAAAAAACTATTGTTCTTGAGACTGTGATGTCTTTTTTCTTTTGAAACTGATAGGTATTTAAAAGCATCAAATCATGGTTTTATTAATTTTATTTTTTTGCTTGTTCTTTTAAGAATATAAGAGTTTAATTTATGACCTTACTACATGGGAGACAGGAACTGAGACAGTAGGAAGAACCTTACAAACCAGCAAGCTACCTGGAATTCATCCTGAAATATTAATTATACATCTGGCAGTACAAAAAGCCTGATTCATAGCCCATTGAAATAAATTAATTATGTATCTGGCAGACTCCAAAATCCACTGAAGCCAAAGGAAGTCTTAGGAGTCTTTGACTCCACTGGGCTCTGGATCAAACTGCAGGAGGACGAGCAGAATTAGGCAGAGGAGCAGATCCCCAGTGCTGCTGCGAGAAGAGCCAGCTCAGATGAAGGCGATGAAAGCAGCAGGTGGCAGTGTGTAAACACCCCCGGGGCCTCAGAAACACTGGAGGGAAGGGGAGGGGATGTACCTCCCACGGCATTTCTAAGTGACCTATCTATTTTCACTCTCTGTAAATCTCTGTGAGAGGTGGCTAAGGGTTTTGAAACAGATAGCTTCCCGGTGAAAGGATAAAGGTACCTTTATCCTTTCACCGGCTCGGTTGCTGGGTATGATCACACCTAGGTTTCAGTAGCCATATACCTCTCATCAGAGCTCTGCCTAAGGCTCCTGGACAGTAAACAGGCAGCCCAGCTTAATTTGAACCATGACAGCTAAAAGCTAAATGTCTTCCCCATTGCAGGATGGTATGGACAGAATAATGAGAAGTTCACACCAGGCTGGGGAAGGTCATTTTGCACAAATCTCTTGACATCATCTATCCATCATAATTGTCATTAAAACACAGGTTTTGAAGACAAAAATTAAAATCTGCTGGATACTCCTGGGGAATGGAGATTAGAATTAGAAATGTTTTCAGATAGAAGAAAACAATAAAAGAATTAAGATAAGCGCAAAAGCCACCAAACTTATTCTGTGCTTTCTTGCTTGTGCACTGCTTGCCCACACTGAATAATGAGCAGAGTCCTTTGCTTTTTTGACTTTTGAAAGTCAAGGCAAGTAAATTTTTTAATTTTTAACCAAAGCATGGTATAATGACTTTTCAGTATTCAGCCTCTGAGATGTTTGCAGAACAAGGGACAGTAAGAAACCCTAAAACATACATGTGGAAATACATGAGAGCAAAACAAAATTAACAACCAAAGCAGACTATCTCTGATCTCACAGTGTACTGGTATTCACTGCGAAAGAATTATTTTTCTTCATAATAGCTTGTATGGGGCTAGCTTTTAGATTTGTGATGACATCATGCCAAATTAAGGGAAGCAGGAGGATGTTAGGAGTGATGACATTCGTCTTCAGAAACTGACATTAGATGTGACGAAGCCCTGCTTTACTGGAGATGTCTGAACCTCTGCCTGCCTTTTAATTTCATTGAAGAAATAGCATATTTCAATATGATATTTATTACAATATTGTACACACAGCAATGTGAAATAAAAAGAAAACAAGCAAACAAAAAGAACATAGCAGTTGTAAGGTTCATCACAACAACTATGAAAATAGGAAGACTCTAGCAAAATTTGTAATGGTGAAACAGTAAAAATATGGATGGAGATCTACCATGACCTTTACAAGACTTTGAGATCACTAACAGGAAAAGCCCACTGTAAATACTATTTGGTGCATTTTAGTGTATTCTGTATTTCTGAAAATAGATAATTTGTGTTTTGTCTTCAGAAAAATAAAAACCTAAGTCTGCTGCATTATTGATTATAGTTTGTTGGGGGGTTTGTTGTTGGGTTGTTTTGCTCTTTGTTCTTGTTCTTTTTTTAATTGGGGTGGTGGTGCAAATTAATCTTACATGATTAAATGCTAAATTTCATTATTTGAAGTATTATAAATGTGCAAAATAAAACTTTCTATGTTGAATAAAGATTTCATTAGAAACTGGCAAAAATAAGAAAAAACGGTGGGAGAAAAAAGTGGTGATATTGTGGGATTTTAAAATTAAATAAGTTCAATGTTTAGACTATTTTCCCTCCAGAATGTATAGAAATGGTACGTAGAAATCTATTATCATGAAATCTTTGGTTTGATAATGCTAATTGTTTATAAATAAATACATATGCATTGTCATTCTTATTGTCTGGACTCAAATACTATAAAAGAGACTCAAATTTTCAAGACTGTATTTTGAGCACCTTCGAGTACTACTTATATAACAGAAGTTTGTGACAGACTCTTACTTTCATTAATATTATTTATCACTGATGTAATTACATATAAATAAATGAAACTGGATTACATCAGAATTTAACTATTTAAAAAATAATGCTACTTATCTGCACTCAAAGACTACAACTGTTCAGTTTCCACAAGGCTGAAATTAAACATGAATTGAGGAAAGGCTAAGAGCCTTCAGAAGGCTCTTAGATAAATCAACAATAACCATAAAGGTCTTCAATTCTGTTTTAGATATATCCCCAAAGAAAATTCTTGACATTTTTGGTATAAAATCAGTGTGTATGGATAAGAGGCACTGGACACTCCATCTATGAAATGGCTTTTCTTTATACACCTGTATAATTGTTTTTTATATTTTCTGAAAAGATCATGATCTTGCTCTGCTCAGCAATACTTCCTCTGATGTAGGATGATTTCTATGTATTTTAAATAAAAATATATTTTTAAAAATCAGTGTGCAAAACCATGGGTTATGACTTCTCTTGGAAATACAGTAAATTTTAAAATCCAAGGATTTTATGCTAAAATGCTGGGGTCTAATTATCCATATGTTTTCTCACCTAGTTTTTCAACTTATTTTATGATGATTGGTTCGTTGTTCATGACACATATTATGAATTAACACAGAAAAAATAGAAATAGCTGAATACCAAGAGAAATATGAAATCTATTAAAGAGCTAACTTAGAAACATGAATCTGTTGAATATTGAAAAGTTATGAGATCTAATTTAGCAAATGCCAAAACCAGTATTAAAACAGTATTGGTTTCCATCACTTCCAGGTATTGGTTCACTCTGAGGATTGTAAATATATATGTAAATGCTTGCTAATGATTTTAAATAAAGCTAAAATCAAAGAAGAAATCATGGGAATAACTTACACTAACCAAACAAGAAATTATAACAAATAACACCATGTCAATGCTCCAGTGCTGTAATGATTTTAAATTAGAAAAGCAACATTTACAGAACAGGTTGCTCATTTAACATTTTTAGGATCTGTCAATAAGATCACTTTTGGCATGAAACAGACTATTTATTTTGATTAAAGGAAAATCTCTCAATGAAAATACTCAAGCAAATACCAGGAGGAATTTGTGACTTGTTCAGTGCCTGGAGCATTCCTGCATATCACAAGGGTTTGAGAAAGGAGCAAACAGTGCTTGAGGGTCTGAAAAAATGTCAATGTGGTATGTAGATAGGCTGTTGATGTTACTGAAGAATATTGTTTCAACAAAGGATGGAAAGCTAGAGATCTGATTAACTCCTTGGCTTCACTGTTTGTGGCTATTCATTAGGTGCCACTTGATGGGTGGTAAGAGTGCTTTGTCTTACTGAAATAATTTTTTCAAAACATCATTCATGCTGAGTAAAGCAGACATCACATAATGTTTAACACAAAGTAGGTGTTTATGAGGGCCTTGCATTGTGAGATTTTTTGGTTGTTGTCATTGGGGGTGAGCTTTTGTTTGTCTGTTTGTCTAGGGTTTTTTTCGTTTTTCTTCTGTTAAAAACAGTCATGTCTATGAAGGGTTCCATGCACAAATCAGCTTATTCCATTCTGGTGTGTTTTGTGTCTTTGGAGACATTTGCAGGCAGGAGAAATATAATTCATGCCAGCAGTATAATGAACACAGCAATACAGGCCGTCAGGTACTTCTCTAAAAATATGTTACGTTTGCCATTCTCATTAACTTTGGCTGCTACAAGTCTCCAAACTGACCTTGCAGGGATGTAAGGTGCCATCTGGATGAGGAGCAAATCTCATTAGGGACAATGTGGGCATAAAGTACTATGTTTAATTACTTTTATTCTAGAAGTTAAAAAACCCCAAACCCGCTATATGATCTTATGAAAAAATAAATGGCATCAAGGAAGATAGTATAAAATCATATTACTTAGGATCACATTAAAAGGATCCTAATTGTATATAATTGTAAAGGTCATGTGCTTTTTTGTTGTTTGTTTTTTTTTTTCTTTTTTAGAAAATCACCAATACCAATTTAGAAAATATGCCAATACCAAGGTGTTCTTTCTGGATAAAGGGGTTTATTCTGATTTAGAAATTTTTTTTTTTTTTAATTTTTCAGCTGAAATCCGAGGACTTCAGTTTTGAAGTGTGAAAATAAAAAAAAAAAGTAATTAATTCAGTATAATAGAGATATGATATGATATAATACATATCACAGCTACAATCTGAATAGAAAATAGCCATTAAAGATAACCAGATCATAGACCCAAGTCTGAAACAAATGAGAGATTTTATGGAAGCACAGAAGGGAAGCAGGAAATCCTTGTCCTACTGCAAGTATATCACTTAAAATTTCTTATCTTTTGGAACATTTAAAATATTTGAGTTTAATGTAACTATTTCTATTCATATTATGTAAAGGATAGACTGATTAACATAGGTCGTAACTTCTGTTTTAAACAACTTGAAATCTTATTTACTTCAACCAGCTTAGAATAATGCTTGCATGCTGACTGCCCTGCAAAAGGAATAAGCTCATCTGCAGATCAAGTTGAATATTATCATTATTTCTTTGAGGTCTTGAGAGCTCATTTTTGGATCTTTGGCACACAAGCATCCAATAAATGCTTATTTGCCACTGTAAAGCAATTATCCTTGATTGCACAGAATTTGTTCCGGTCAGCAAGATCTTTTCAACAATTAGCAAGAAAGTGTTCAGAAAGTAATTCACAAGAGTGAAGAAGATTGTATCGGTATTGTTTTCCTAAGAGAAAGAAACAAAGAAGAAGGCATATAATGTTAGGGAGACCATCCCTAGTTACCTAGATTTTCAAGAGATGGGCCAAGCTGTGAGTTTACTCCACCACAGTGTAAATCACCAAAACGGTTTGAGAGCTGATGATAGCTACAATCTGACATGCTGAAAATATTAACTGTGTTTCCATTTTCCTGTTCCGGCAATGTACTTATGAATCAAAATGCAACTACCATGTATCTCCTGTGGACTATTAAATTTTGTTTACCTACATATTTTGCAGAAAATTTTTGTTTGTATTTGTGAAAGAATCTGTTTTGAGTGTATTTGATTATCAAGTTCTGGAAATAAAAGCATCTGATTTATCTGACCCATCACACATGAGACAATTCAAATTACAACACTTTCCAATAATTCAAAGTGTAAACAACATCAAGATCAACAATGTGCTTAGTAAATCTAAATAAAATTTAGATAATGTCTAAATATAATGACAACATACAGTTCAGTGTTATAAAAAAAGTATGTACAAAATATGAGTATACTGGCAACTTACACGTTGTTATACAACAAACAGAACTATACAGTTCTGAATATTTTTCCATTGTAAGGTTATTAAAATAATAAATTCTTTAAATATTTAAACACTAATTTGTTATCATTCATATCCATGCAATATCACATAATACAAAGCAGTCCAGATCATACACTGGCTATAGGTTCCACATGCCAATATTCTTAACAATCACATGCTAAGAGCTCCCATATAATTAATGTGTTCCTTGTTTTCCACAGCAGAATCCTATGCACTGTCTTGTAGCTATTTTTATACTCCCAAATGGCTGCAGCTTTTGATTTTCCTCTGTTATTTCAATTTTCTAGTTCTCTTGTTTTGTTTGGAAATACCGACACCAGTAGAAAAATACCCATTTTCAGGAAAGGCATTCATACATAATACTTGTTTCCACTATGCAGATATCTGTCTAACCCATCTGCTCTTTCCTATTACTACTTCAATATTTGTCTTATTATTCCCACCTCAACTTCTTCCCTCACAGCTCACAATTTTTTATAGTCCAAAATAGACCTTATTGCAGTTCTGTCACTTATTGTCAAAAGGATTATGCAAATGCATCTCTGGCCCTATATGAAGCTTCACTTTTCTTCAAAGCAATATGACAGATGTGCTTATGGCTGGCAGCCATACCCTTAAGCCAAAGCAGTGAATGTTCCTGCCTGAACTGATTGTCCTTTTACCTGTATTGTGTTTTCACAGGTTTTTAAAAGCAAGTTGGAACTAGGTCTTAAGCAGGAGGGCAAATGAGCACCAGCAGCAGATGAAGATGATTCATCCATGGATTTGGGCCTGTGAGAAGACAAGAATTTGAGTTAGGGAACAGGTGGTTAGAAAAGCTGATGATAAAGAAATATAATAGAAGAAAAATATGTTAATTTACCTTCAATTAAACAATGCATTCATTCTACTTCCACTTATCTACTGGTAGTGCTGTATTATTGTTCTGTTATTTTCCCTTCCAGACTGTTATATTTACATCGTTATATATAATTTTACATTGTACAAATATAAAGTGCCTTAGGGAAATTAAGTTTATTAATATAGTAAATTTACTTAATACAAAAAAAAAAATGGTAGTAGTGATGTAGCATAATTTTTATATTTAATTTGAGCTATCTTGGCATTTTTCTATCTGTCTTTGAGTTTTACCAATATTCAGTATTTTGTGTTTATGTATTTTGGTCTTCCACCACTGATAACTTAAGACACTTTCTTTTAGCATCCATTACCAAGTTCTGCACAGAGATTTATGAATGACATGAGACTATCTTGCATCTGTGTTATGACCAGGTAAAATCTGTCAGTGTCACTCCTATTTCCTACCCTCCTTAGTCAGCTGTAAGTCTTCCCTCTGTTAGTACGTAGTTTTGCATTGCTCGTCTGGCCTTCAGAAGACTTGGCACTGAACTGCATCTCCATCCTACACACACACCAACACCCTAGTGTGAGGAGTCCCTAAGTGAGTGAATCCTAGGATTTCTCATTGAACTACTGGGTTTAGATTAAATATTTTTATAACTCAGGTAGAAAGAAGCTGTGCTTAAACACACACTGCAGCTCCACTCATGATCTCTTCATTTTCAAGTCTATTTATAATTTTCCTGTATAAGTAATTCTGACTAGCCAGAACTAAGAGTATCAAATCTCTGTAATCTAAATGTCAATACTATTGCTTTTCTCTTTTTTTCAGCAGTGCAGGTAAGTCCAGAGAAGATTTGTTTGTGCAGGCAATAGAAGATAAATCTATCTCCTGCATTGGATCTACATGTGGATGCAAGACCCCACTGAAGGAAAAAAAATCAAGTCAGAAAGACAAGAAAGAGTACTCTTTCTCTTCAAAAAGAGTTCTAGGGGACAAAGATATTTAAAATAGACAAGAAGAATTAGAGAAAGGGTTTTTTTTTGTTTTTTGGTTTTTTTTTAATAAGTAACAGGAATGGAACTCAGCTCATAACTGAGAATTATTTTTTTCTAAAAAATTTAACTTCACATACCACATTTCTGGAACAGTCAAACACAGATTTCCTAAGAAACCTCAGACAGAAAATTCCTCTAAGTTATAAATATCCTAATTCACCTTCTGAAAATCCAGCTACTAAGACACCACTTCTTATTGTCTGAAAATCCCGCTGAAGATCTTGCTCCAGTTTGTATCTACATATTTCACTGATGAGTGTAAAATCCTTTTCTTTAGTCCATATAATACACAACATTTTTACTTAGACAGTAGCCTCTGCCAGTGAATATTATCAGTCCTGAGCTCCTTACCACATTTCACTCTGGTGGACTGCACCCTTTCAGCCACCTTTCAGCTCATAAGCTTCTTCTCTTCACATCCTTTTCAATGTGTTAGCTTCTTGACACAACTGTGTAAATTTTAAAGCAGTTTTTTTTTTGTGGACATATTTAGAATGTTATCAGAATTCATGCACAAAGTAATCAAATCAAAGTGATTTTAACACAGAAAAAAAAAAGAAACAGTTTCTATATGACATCAGATCTGTGATATCTTCAACTATCCTAATGAAAGAGTAAGATGTGATTTATCTCTAGACACTCTGTTAATAACTGTGATATAAAAGTGTCAGTACATTAAAATAATAATAAAAATAAATAAATTATTTTTTATTTTTATTAATAATAAATTACTTTTTATTTTTATTATGGTTGTTGGGGAAATCAGAGAAAGAGAGAGGCATTTTGGTTTTCAAAGTTGGCCCATAAAGATTTTTTTTTTTCTGTCCTCTTGGCTGTGTTGTTTTTTGTTTTGTTTTCCTTTGCTTAGTTATTTATTTTCAAGAGAATTTCAAAAATTAGGTTAAAGAACCATATGTCAGTATTTCTTGTCATGTAAGAGGGGATTCATATCATACAAGCCTCAAGGTAAGTAATCTCAATTAGTTTTCCAGTCTTTATGAACACTGAAATGAAAGGTGACTCAGGAGGGCAAATTGTCCTAAATATTTTGTTCTGAATATTTATTATCAGGAGAAGCTGATAGCAACCTAGATTTCCACTGAAAGTCATAGTCCTGCGCTTTTAGCATCCAGTGTTTTCACCAGCCTTTTCTTCTGTCTCTCCTACGTTTTGGATATAGCCCTGACTGACTTGGGGATCAAACTGCACACTTGTATTTCTCCTTGCCACCCTTGTTGTTACACAGGACTGTGCACCTGTAAGAGCTTGATGATAAGAGAAAGGCTTCCAAAAGTGCTTCATCACTGTGTCTGCTTATCATAACCACTCTTGGGCACCTGAAAACTGTGTATGTGAGTAGCCCGCCTTGAGGCCCTTAAAAAGCAAGGAGAAACTGATGCAGAATGTGGAGAGGAACGAGGGGCAGAATCCCTGACCTTTGCCTTTCCCCCAGCACCATCGCCTGAGGGCTCCTGGAGCCGACAGCGGCCGCTTGGGGCGAAGCCCCGGGTCCCGCAGGCCGGGCCGCAGTCCCGAGCGAGCCGCGGAGCCGCAGCCGCTCCGGCACCGCCCGGAGCCCCGCCCGGCACCGAGGCTCGGCCGCAGCCATCGGGCACCGCTCCTGCATCCCGGGGGATGCGCTGCTGCATCCCAGCCAGACTGCTCCCGGGATCCCAGAGGGCAGGTAAGAAGCTTCAAACAGCAGGGAAAAAAAAAAAATAAAGGCAAAACCAGCTCCGCTCCCCCCACCCCTTCTCAGCAGCAACAAAGGTAGCCCAGTGTGGTGGCGACCTGTCCTGTGCTTTTTAAAGTAACATTGGCTTTCTCTAACTTTTCTCTAATTTTTTCTTTCTTTGCCTCTCTTAGTATTAAATAAAAAATATAACTTTTTTTTTGTCATCAACACTTACTCTCGTTTGGGTTTTATCTCATTTTTTTGGGAATATTTTGAATCTTCGAAATCCTTTCCGTTTTATTCACAGACTTAGTTCTCTTCATTCCTCTGTGATTAAACATGTTCATTACAGGACCACTAATAGGATAGCAGCAGAAAACATGTCAGAGGGCAGAAGGAGAGTGGAAAAAAAAAAAAAAATCACTGTCAGAAACAGCCTGATCTTAAATAAACTCAATTAAATAAAATCGATTAATCAAGGAACTATGCCATAAAATTTGAAACCAGACTGACTGAGGGCTTCTGCCAAAAAGAGAGAAATCTTCCCCTTATGTCTGGCTCCAGAATCAATTCTCACTGCTCCGGGGAAGAAGCTCATCTTAAAGCAAAACCAGCAGAATAGTGATTAGTTTTCAAGCAACTCAGTTAAACTGGTACCTTAATCCTTATGCTTGCACAAGAAAGAGGAATGCACAGGGAAATGTGGAAGAGACAGAAGAATCCATTTCACAAGCAGTCTTGTTATTAAGTTCAGCTTAAGCAATAGTGAAAGAGCCTGAAATGTCTCTGCTGGAGTCAAATAATATTCCAGAAAAGAGCCCCATTAACTCTCTCCAGAAGAGAAAAATTTTATAACTTCATTAGATTAAAAACATAATTATGTTAAATATGCAAAGTGTGGTGAGATTAATTTCAGCCTTAAGCCATTCCCAAATTCAGTGACACAGGAAAAACTATCCAAGGTTCAAATGTTATTCAAATTAACAACTGAAGATCGAAACGGGATTATTAACACTCTTAAGTTTATATGGACAGAGGTTCTGACAAGACTGCATCCTCTGAGACTTTCTTTTTATTTTTGAAGAGAGTATAACTTGCAAGCTTCTTAGAGGGGGTAGTATGGATACTGCAATATTCCCAGTGGAATTTACTGTTTTGTTTGCATAAACAAGGTGACCCAGCTGCAATGAGCAACTTGAAATAATGTGGCTTAATCAATTATAAAGATACAGTCTGATGACCTTGTACTTCCTTCTCTGTCTTCCAGGAATGTATTAAATTTGCTCTTATATATGTAGTTTAATATCAACATGAGTATTTTTTTTCCTTTTTCTTTTTCTTTATTTTGTTGTATGGTTTCTACAGAAAATTGCAGATGTCATGTCTCCTCAAACCAAATTTATTTTATTTTATTTTATTTTATTTTATTTTATTTTATTTTATTTTATTTTATTTTATTTTATTTTATTTTATTTTATTTTATTTTATTTTATTTTATTTTATTTTATTTTATTTTATTTTATTTTATTTCATTTTATTTTATTTCATTTTATTTTATTTCATTTTATTTTATTTTATTTTATTTTATTTTATTTTATTTTATTTTATTTTATTTTATTTTATTTTATATATTATTTAAAACCAAAATATAAATCCTCACAGATGATGTGAAATCAATTAATAATATCAGAAAATTATTCAGACTTGGGAATTATAAAAAAATATGATGTTGAGGCATAGTATATTTTTTATGACTTGGGCTCCAAGAGAACAATATGAAAGTTTTTTACTTAGAAGACTTGAGTTTCATTCAAGTTGGAACTGGTCTGAAACTCCATTTTTCATTCTGTATATGGAGCTACTGTATGCTCACTGTATTGTGAAAAAAGTAAACGACACAGATGCAGCAGCAAGGGATAGATCTTCATCCATGTTATGGTATAATATAAGAGCTTTTTCTTCATGTGTTGAATACTCTTCCATTGACTGCATTTAAATTGGGGTGGAAAATGAAACAATTATTGATTGTTAACAATTCATGATAATGCTTGCAATTTTTTAAAACTATCATAAATTAATATTTTTAATATTCTGTATTTATAACTTTGAAAAAAAGTTGAAAAAGCTAGTAATAATTTTTTAATCTCAGGTTTTCATCAGAACTTTTTTTTTTTTTAAGTTTTGAGCATGTGGTGGCAGTAAAGCCTCCACCCAGATACTTGCTCTTTCTCCCAAAGGGATGAGGGAGAAAATCAGAAGGGGAAAAACAAAAGAACTTGTGGGTCAAGATAAAGATCAAGTGCTACTGTGAAAGACATAAATAAATTTAGTATAAATTGTTTAAATTTCTCATTGATAAAACAGACCTTGTGGATTTTGGAACACATTAGAATCATGGGTATGTATTTCATATATATTACTTGTAATATTTCTTGATTGGTGGAGGATGATCAGACATTCTGGGCAGGCTGCCCAGAGGAGTGGTGCACTCACCATCCCTGCAAGGGTTCAAAAAGCATGTGGGTATGGCACTTGAAGGGATGGTTTGATGGTGAACATGGTAGGATAACACAGTTCTGGGGCAGCAGTTGAACTCGATGGTCTTAGAAGTTTCTTTTAACCTCAATGATTCTGTAAATGGTACAAAAGGATTTCCTCACCACCACAAGATCAATGCCCAGCCAGTCTTCAATCAGCAGATACTTTAGAAAATTTCCCCCCAGTTTTATTGCTGACCATGATGTTATATGGTACAGAATATCCCTTTGGTCAGTTGGGATCAGCTGTCCCAGCTGGGTTCACCCACATCCCCTCACTCATCCCCAGACTACTCTCTGGGGCAGCAGAGTGAAAAAGAAAGGCCTTGAAGTTGTGCAAGCACTGTTTGTCAGCAGCTGAAACATTAGCTTATATGTTAGCTGAATCTGATTTTATGTCATATGCATAACACTTCATGCATAATGCTTCAAAAGCAACAAAAGGGCAAGTCAGGGAAAAGTCTGCTGCTGCAGCTGGGCCTTGAATTGGAAAATCTTGTTCCTGTGCATTTCAGCCCCTGGCTCAACCAGAAGCACTTCATCCCATCACTATGAAGAAGATCCTTTAGTGCTGTCACCACAAATAACTTCAGTTTCACTAGCACTGGTGATGATCTCGTCTCCTATATATGTTGTTACTTTGAAATTCTTTCAGTATCACTGGTTACAGATGAAATTACTTTAAAAAAAAAAAAATAGAAAAGGAAAAGTGACCTTTTTGGAAGCATAGATTTTCAATCTTCCACCTTGGACAACTGGATCTATGGTTAGGAATGAGATGACCAATGCTTCTAGTCCCTGTGACTGGCAACAACATTCTGCTTCTTCTGAAATCTCAGAAATCATATATTTTCTAATAATCTGAGCAACTTCCTCATCTCAGATGGTACTTGAACACCTCATAGTAAAAAACCAGCAATACTTATTACAATGATGATTAACCATTATTTTGGCTGAGGAAGTGTAATTAGCCTAGTTTGGTCTCTATTTCCTTAAATTAACAACTGTTTGCAATGAGTCTTTATCTAGACTTCATCAGCTTCTGTGTTGTGGTAATCATGTCTTTTAGCAAAGAGCTGTCTTTACATTGGTAAATTCTGCAGCTAAATAGGATTCATCAAGATGATCTGCACTAGTGAGGAAAAGGAGCAGATTATACAGGGGGAAGGCAAATGCAATTGATTCAGAAAAGTAGACTAACAAACTTACCTCATTCAATTTTGTATACTGTACATGACACGCTGGCCCTCCTTATCATAGGATCAATGTGTAGTGGAACATTAGTGTGTGAGGCTCCTTAGATTGCTAGATTTCTTAAGGACTGCCTTGTGTTGTTGTGACAATAGGAAGTCATAACAATTTGAGATTCAGAAGTAAGACTTCAGCACTGTAAGAGACCCAGCCATCTTCTCACCTGATCTTTTGTTTTGGACTTACCTTGTGCCAAATGTAAGCCTGATCAGAAAAATCTCTCTGTGCTTAGAATTGGATTAAAGATTTATTGCTTAATTTTTTTTTTACTCTCAGTAAGAGTTCAGTATGGGCGGGGAGGGCGCGAAGAAGAAAATGAGAAGATGCAGGCAGTGACAGGAGAGAAAAAGAAACTAAAAGAACGATAATTGTAACAAATATTATAATTTCATTTATAAGGAAAAGTGAGGAATATTTTATTCTTTGTGGATTTTTTAACCCTGTGGGATATCACAACAGTTGGTATATCTTTTACTGTTATATTGGTCACATCAAAATGCATATACTGTTTTTTGGTAAAAGTTTATACTTCTCTCTCATCAAAATTAAGAGATTCCCATTGTATTTTCCTCTTCTTATCCCAGATTGAGACTGCATTAAATTAGTTCCTTTTGATTTTCTGAAGTGAATTTTAAACTTTTGTTTCAAATCACATTCTGATTTCACAAAATCATCGTTGGTAATATTTGAATTTTCCTTCTTCAGCATTTCTACTAAACTTGTAAGATTATTGGCGATTTGAACCAGGGAAAAATATTCACTTTCACTATGTAATTGGAATAATTTCAGAGACACATCTCAGCAAAGTCAGTTGTTCAACTGGGACCAGACTTTGATACATACACTTATTTTGAAGTTCCACTTTATTTTACAAGGAGTCCAGTAGAAATGAATGGACATGATTTTGATACAATTTTCTTTGTGTGCAGAATAATAAATTATTCTGTCACTTTCATATGCCTGTTTCCCAGAATAAGATAGTTCAGTGTTTCATGGAAATATGCTTCAATGAAAATTAGATACGTCATTTTTCTGTCCTGCTCTTCACTGATCTGAAAAACAACTAGTTGCTGTCCTCTCAGTGCTTATCCTTTATGCATATAAAACTGCTGTTATGGTCTAAACCAGCCTTCATTTTTCTAGATCAAACAAATTGAGTTTCTTTAATCTTTTTTTAAAAGCAGATAAAATTTGCCTATTTTGCCACAGCATCTAAGTGTCTTATGAGCTTTTGAAGTTTCTCTAATTGTTTCAAGTTTTTATTTAAAAAGGGTTTGAAAACAAGAAAAATGTGACTTTTAAAAAGTTTAACTTCCATATATGTCAGACGTGCAATTCAAAGCACCTGTTTTCTTTATCATGTAAGAAAGAAAAATAATTTCTTAGGGCAATAGATACTCTTTAAGAAAGAATCCTGAGGAGATTACAGAAAATTTCCAGGTCAGATTTATTAAGGAGAGAAGAAATATTCAGATTATTTTTTTCAACAGCCGTTTTCTTAATACACTTCAAAATGAGATTTGTTAAAGGTTTTTATTTGGCCTCAAATTGATCCTTTCATATCTCTGTTTTAGACTTATACAAATGTTTTCTTTTTAATGTGACACTTCTCCTACTTTTATATTGAATTTACTCTTACCAGTTTTAGGCCATTTCTGCAATGGATCATGATCATTCTAAATTCTAATGCCATTCTTTATATATTTTATAATCCAGCCAGGATTGGTGACAACCTACATATTTAAGTGGGTTTTCCTGCTTCACCATAAAATACATTAACAAAAATAATAAACAGTGTTTTTCTAAGACAGGTTCATTAGATACTTAGTGTAGTGCCATGCTGGACAAATGTACTGCTATTAGCTTTTAGTAAATTCTGTTCAAAATCAGAACAGGTGTATCTGTGAAATAATCAGTGCTGAAGAGGGAGCATTCCTGAGAATGCCTTTGAACAGTATTGCATGAGCTTAGCTCTCTGTAAAAAAGCACTGCATTGTGAAGGTAAGCCCTGAGAGACCTAATCTGAAAAATTTTTTCAGTTTGAAAAAATTGTTATTTATGAAGATTTTTTTTTATTATTTCTTTGTGCATTTTTTTTTCCAACAGAACAATCATCCCCTTTACAATCATGACATGTACAACACATAAGATTGTGTCAACAACTTTTACCAGATAAAGATTCTTGTGGATTTCTAACAACTCTATCCCATGCTTCTCACTTCTCAAAAAAACAATTGAGATAGTTCTACATAGTCTGCGGTTGACAAACCTGTAATTTCCGATTCTTATTTCATTTTTGTGTTCTCTGAACTTGCACAATGTTTGTTTAATCAATAGCTAGCAGAATATTACTGTGTGTTGTTTCTCTGTTCATTTGTACAGATTTTTATAGCTTCCTCTTTTCCCCTTTACTGGAATCTGGTTTAATTGAGGGCTATCATTCCTTAGGACTCTCATTCTTAAATCAAACCTCCTCACTTCTCAAAAATAATAAGTAGCAGTTGAGAGATAAGAATGAGAAGTTCTGCAATTCTCTAATATAAATTTCTTCAAGCCCAGAAGTCTTAAATATTTTTAGTATTAGCTAAATACTCTTTAAACTGCTTGCTCTCTGAGTGAAGACTCTTGCTTCTGTCTGTATCTACATGTTGTTAATTTTAGCTGTGTTGAGCCTCTGGCCACAATCAACCTTTTTGATGAAGTCTGAGAGGAAAGAAGTCTGGGAGAAGAAATATTTTAGCCTCCTATATATTAGATGTTATATCTGCTCTAAGTCAATCAGTGTTAGGCTCAGGATGCTGCAGAAAGAATTCACTGTGAGGCACTAACTCAGCACTGACCAAGTAAGGAAATACCTAATCTACTCTTAAAGTTGCAAACTAAATTTGCCTGAGTTCAATGAGAGTCTTTACCGCGACTTCAGAAAACTTTGGAACAACAGTTTAGAAACATGTAGAGGACCAATTTTTAAGTATAACATGTATATCAAAATTCCAGCTTCCAATCTGCTTTCAATTATTGCTGACTGCAAAATTTTCCATGGCCAAGTTTAAAGAACCTCACAATGAAGCTTTTTTTACCACCTCCTTTCCCCTGTACATATATCTACTTCCAACCTGAGACAAAGAACCACAAGAAATCACAAAAACAGGAATAGCAACTGAAGTTGCAGTCTCAAGACTGCGCCAGAATGTCAGGCTGCTTCTGCATGAAAGCCAGACAAGCAAGACAGTTGCTTCATGATGACAACATGATGGCAGCCATCCCAATTCTGATAAATAAGGATGTAGCAAAAATATTATTCTTGAAAGTGTCTTTTCCCGATCCCATCATCAGTGCTCTCACTGAAGTAACAACAGCATGACTCTGAATTGGGTTGTGGAAGGATGGACAAGTGTATATGTGTGGATGTTAAGGTAAGAAATATTGACCAGAGAGTTTTCCCCACCTTTTCCAAAGCATTCTTTACACTTGTGAGGGTTGACACTAGCCAAACACCGCTGCACCCACGAGAAATCATTTATTCATTTTCCTCACAGAAACTATGAGGCTGACTCTTTTCCTCTCTTCACCAAAAATCAATTAATGCAAAACCAGCTCACTAAAAAGAATCATCCTGAATGCAAGTTCCAGAGCCACAGTCTGGTTACTTATCCATAGTCTGGTTACTATGGTCTTCTGATGGCTAATTGGGCTTTGGATCTGCTTTGACAAACAGAAGAATTTAATTTATATAGAGTAAGTATTGTAGATATAAGAAACTATTGTAAATATATGAAGTAGCAAGAAAACTCTTTTCTGTCTTGGTGGGAAAAAGTATTCCCCTAATTTTGAAAGAAATTAGATGCAGAAATTCAGTAACACAGGGCTTTACATGTGAAATCAGAAAATACTGTGTGCAGGTGGCAAAAATATTCATTGAGGACACTGAAGTAAGTCATATATTGCCACAGAGCATTCCCGTGTACTGAGCTCAGCCTTCTGTATGGTTAACTGCTAGAAAGATCTGTGGTAAGCTTTTGACCCAAGTAAATGTGTAATCTCCGAAACAATTTCTGTGCATGCTTCATGTGTTAGCACAAAGAGCATTTCTAACAAGCATTTTAGATTTGACCACTATTTTTGGAGGATCAAAGAATGCAATAATAAGGATGAAGATTTTCCTTTGGTGAATGGTATTAGTGTCAAGAATGTTTATGGGCATTGTCTCTTCAAAAAAAATATAGGTGTGGTCCTACAGCTCCTTTAAGGAAGGCACAAAACCGACTCTAACATCACCTCTCAAAACTTTGGCCTGGTTCAACTAAATCCACTTACTTGTTCTCTCTAATGTTATTGTCTTACATAGAAACCTAATCTTGGTGACTCTACTACTGCTAACTTTGTAATCACAACTCACCTGTTAATTTCAGACTGGAACAAAAAAAGGACATCAAGCATATCTGTCTTTTCAGTGCAAATGATTGATAACAACCCTCTTTCCCTGAATAGCTGATCCCTCAATCTTCATACACAGTAGTAATTAAAAAAACAACAAACCTGCATTTTCTGGTCAGTAGACTTTTAGGCTGCAATAGACTAAAATTGTTTTATAATGAACAAGGATACAGAAAAAGGTATGTCTGTGAACATAGGAATTATGAATCTTTGGGTAAATACTAGTAACAGGCTTTTGAAAAAACAAAGAAAAAGAAAACAAACCACAAACCACAAAATCAGAAGAAAATAAACATCATAATTCTCAGGTTTCATAAAGCAAATATTAGGGTGCATTGCATGGAATTGAGAAAAACCAAAATAACAACAAAAATTCCCTCTCAGCAAAACTGTGAAGCACTCCTAGGAAGAGGTTAATCCCAAATTCTTGTCAGGTTTCTTTTCCCTTCATTTTGTTTCTCCTTCCAGTTATTTTCAACATAACCTTTTGTCTGCAGTTTTTACTGTAGCTTCAGAGCTGAAAAAAACCACAACAATTTCCTTTATAATTTTTACAGCACATAATATTTAACAGACAACTGCTATGCCAAGCAGACAATATTGTGGGAAGTTTTTATCCTTATATATTCTGTTGTGGAAACTGATGAAGTAAGGACACATTCAGAAAAATAGGTGAGTAATACTTACTCCCTGTAATATTTTATTTTATATAGTAATGGAAGGTTATCTTTAGAGATGGAACCAAATACCTATCTTTATGTCTTTGGTAGGAAATACCAATATTGCCTACATGAAGTGAGAGATAATACTTCTGGCAATTTTACTATAACACAGCCTTACAAGCAGCAAGGTAGAAAGAGAAACTAATGTGAGAGCCAGTAGTTTGGAATGTATTATAGGTGAAGATAAATGGGTCTTTGTATGAAATTCAAATATAGTTTTCATGCCTGGGGAAAGTGCTGTTGAAGAAATCAAAACTCTCATTTGGGCCTGTTTTATACGACACATTGCCAAAGATGTCCATATAAAAGAATAAATATATATCTCACTCTAGCTTTTGATGATGCAAATCATAATCTAACAAACCACAGTTTACTCTCTAACCACACAACAGATTGATGAAAACCAACAAATAACAGAATGTGCTCCAGCATATTGACGGTCTGTCGTGAAAAGAAATGGTTGGAAAACAAGTATTGTTGAGATCAGCTTCTCAGATATTCAGTTCTGATGGGTCTGTGAGGCAAGCTGACAGGAAGAACTACAAGTGTCAGGGAGCACTGACAGAATTCCTGCAAGGGGACAATGTCTTGTGTGGGAAAACAGGGTGAAACTGCCCCAGTCCCTGACTGTAACAGGAAAAAGACGGTGGAGATAAGGAAAGCAAAGGTAAGAAAACCTAAAGGTAGCAATTGAAAAAGTGAACACATATGAAATGAAACACAATAAAATCATCTAATAAATGTCAGACTCTGCAGACCAGATGCCAGATATAAAACATAACTCAATAACTGTTATATATATTTTAACAGAGATGGCTTCATGCCACAAGAATCAATTCAGGGGTGTGCAGGTATGGGATTTTGCTTTACCTCATAAGATATAAGTAGCACCTTTAGACAGGATGGCCTTATTGGAATATTAAAAATAAATAACCAATATAATTAAAAAGTATCTCTATTGAAAAGAACCAATTTACATCAGTTTAGTATAAATGCTTAGAAGAATAAAATCAGAGTTCTGCATCTGTGTTGGGGTTAGTATTCTGAGTCACATAGAGCAACACCATATAAGAGCTTAATGTCAGTTTTTAGCTGAAGCTTAAATATTCTAGTCATATTATTTAATATGGTTTCACTGAGTTACTCTCCTCGTTTTGACTGCGAGAGAATTAATTTTCTTCTGAGTGCCTGGTAAAATGCTGTGGTTTAGATTTAGTATGAGAATAATGCTGATAACAACTGACTTTTAAGTTGTTGCTAAGAAGTACTTATTCTGCATCAAGGACTGTTGAGGTTTCCATGCTTTGCCAGTCAGCAGGGGAACATGAAACTGGGTGGGAGCAGGGTCAGGAGAGCTGAACTGGCCAAAGGGATATTACATTCCATAGAATATCATGTTCAGTGTATCATCTGGGTTGAGTTGGCAGTGAGGAGTCAATCTCAGCTCGGGGATGAATTGGCTTGGTCAACAGTTGGTGAGAAACTTGCATTGCTTATCTTTACTGGGTTTAATTCTGCTCTCCATTTTTCTTTACAATTATTATTAGTAATAATGTTATATTTTTCTTTGTTTCAATTATGAAACTGGTCTTATCTTAGCCCAGGAGATTTACTTTTTTCCTGATTCTTCCCATGCCACTGGAGGGGGAGTGTAGAGGAGTGAGTACTGCGTGGTACTTAGTTGCTATCTGCAGCAAGGTATTGCCACAACTGTTATACATAGATAAAGGAAGTTATTTCAAATCTAGAAACTGTGTTTAAGACCCTAGTCTTTTAACAATGTCTGTGCAGATATGCTTCTCTGTGAACATGTATTCCTAATGACTACTGGATGGTTATTAAGGGGTTTTTTTATTAAATATGCATACAGATCTCATTTCAAAACAGACATATTTGCATACAAAAATATTATATACATAAAATATTTTAAAATATTTTAAAAATAATTTCTCTTTTCTATTCTTAGGGCAAACAAAGACAATAACAGTAAGAAAATGGTTGATAACATTGATTTAGAATAAGTGATAGAGTACATACTGCAAGTAAAAGTTATCTGCATGTAACCCCAGTAGGAAGATGTCTGGGTATGGAGACACAACTTTCTTCTTACCTTTTCATCTGGAAATGTACTGCATAGATGAGACAATATGAGAAAGCTGACTGTTCTTGCTGTTCCCATCCTGTAGTTAAATAAAAAGCTTGATGCACTGCTTTGTGTCTATAACCCTACAAACATCATGAATTAATAGCAAATAAGGAAGGAATTTAACACATTTGCCTAGAAAGTGCATTAAGGCAAGCACTTCATGAAAGTAAACAGACATATTAGAACTGTAACACCTCCTGTTTTCTACTCCCAGTGTGCAGACACATCACACCTGTTTAGCAAAAATGAATGTCTGATTTTTGGAACTGACAGAGTGCTTTACTTTCAAAAGGAATGGAAAGATATAGAATGATGATTTGGGCTATAAGGTTCATTTTGTCAAGACTGCTTGGTTAGCTCAACACATTTGATTGCAGGACTGCTTAAAGATTTATTATGAAAAAGTGTAAAACCCTAACCTCGAATATCTCTACCAAGACCAATTACACTTTACCCTCTGCAACTCAGTCTTTTCTTAGACTATTAGCATAGCTCTAAGATATATTCCTAATATTTAATCCAAAATTTTCTTCTGCCATTGAAGCCCATAATTCCTCTTTCTCTTCTGACTGTCTAAGGGGACCAATTGGTCCCTGTCCTGCTTAAACTATAGCTTTTTGGATTCAAGGAAAATAATATGTCATTTCATTCTTTTTGTCTTTAGAATGAACATGTCCAGTTCACTTAGCTTTTTTCAAATGCCTTCTTTTCTTTCAAGCCTTTTAACCTTTTATAATGTCTTTGTATCTCTTCTAAATTTCCTCCTATTACATAACTTATAATTATATTAATTATAATTATTAGTCAATTAATAATTAATCAATTATAATTATAGTCAAGTCATTCTTGACTAGCATGGATTACAGCATAACCATTTCAATTATATGATACTTCTTTTTTGAGAGGACTCAAAAAGGGTGGTGAAAAAATGATGCTAGATCTCTATATTCTGCCTTTTAGAGATACATGAAAAAGACAATATTCAAGTGCATTAGGTTGACATGCCTAGGTATTGGAAATGGGGGGCTGCAGGAGTAGTCACCGTAAGAAGAGGTCAGGACTGCTGTGGGCTGGACACAGGTAGTTCCAGGAGCAGGAGGTGCTCCTGTTCTGTCTGAGCAAAGATTCCCTGCATCCCATTTTAGAGGCCACAGTTGAGAAATTGAAAGGAACATGAGGAAGCAGCAGCAAAAAGAAAGTTCTATGTGCTGACTGTAATCTCCTACTGCTTCATCTCCCTGCAGCATTTGGGGTAAGGAGTCTGAGACAAAGGAGTGAAGTTGAACCTTGGAAAGAAAAGAAGGAAAGATATTCTTTTATTGTTTGACTTACTGTTTCAAACTACAAAAATCAGTAATTTTTGTTTATCTTCACAATAAATTAATTTTCCTCAGGTTTCTTCTTCTCACAATGGTAAATATGCTGTTTCCCTGTCTATCCTGACACATAGCCATCCTTTCAACTGTTCTTCCTATTTTCCCTCTGCATATCTCTGGGGGAGTGAAGGAACAAATGGACCGGGTGGGCATTAAGCTTTTTGCCAAGCTTGACCCAGCACTTCCTGGTAGGTATTGCAGATATTTTTTTATTAAATTATGTGTATCTCTTCTCTGTTTTTGATATTTGAATTCTTTCAAATGAAAAATAATTATATTTAGACACAGAAAAATATTCATAATGCTTGTATGCACACACACACCCCCACAAAAAATTGCTTGAGTGACAGCTCATAAAAGCATCTTATTTATTAAAAAAAAAAAAAAAAGAAAAATAAACAAAAACAAACCACTGAATAAGACTCATCATGCTACATAGTAAGAAAAAAAAAAAATACCACCATATTGTGAATAAAACTCATGTTTTGACAGCTACTTGAATCTGCCAGTAAAACTAAAGAAGAAATTGCCTGTATCTACATCACTATTGACTTTGGATCAAAGGCATATTTCTACAGTAAATCTGATCATATCAACTTCCTGCACTTAGGTTCTCATTATAGGAGGATGCAGTTTTAGTATATTCAGATAAAAATAAACTCAAAACTGTAGTACTTGGGGACAAGGTTTAGGGGTGAACACAATGTGCTGGGTTAATGGTTGGACTCAATGATCTTAGAGGTCTTCACCAAATTTAAATGAGTCTATGGTTCTATGAAGTGTGTTCCAGGAAGTCAGTGTCCACCCACTCTGGGCTGAAATTCAGCCCAAGGGACCAAACAAGTATTAATTTGAAGTAAACCATTCAAACCATATATGGGTGGGTGGGTTCTCAGCATCCTTTTTTTTGCCTAAGGCATCTGCTGTTCTTATGCTTTGCTACTTGTTGATATCCCTATAACTCTTACTAAAATAATATTTTGGTTCTTCTCCTCCTTTAATAGTTCAGTCCCAAGGAAGGCAAAGGACTTTATTTATAAGACATACTGCAGAACCTTCAAAGAAAATATCCAGAATGGAGAACAATATTATATCCTCAGAATAGAAATGGGTAAATTGTTGGCTGTGATTTCTTCTTATTATATGTCGTCTGTATTGCTGACTCTGTAAATACAGTTCTCTTCAATCTAATAGGGAGAAATGAATGGTGGTTTTGACAAAACACTGATATTTGGTTTTGTTTTGCTTCGTTTTGTCAGGAAATGTTACCTTCTAAGCTGCTTGGAGTTGATCGTCCAAGTAGGTCTGGAGTTGATCTGACACCAAAGATGGTATCTGTGTAGACTGCTATCATTACCTCTTCTGTTATTTGTAGAAGTGCAACTGATCACATAATAGACTCTAGAAATTACCTATAATATGCATCAGGAAGCTTCACTTACACATTTTTACTTTAGTGAATTAAATATGTAGTACCATGCATATTTTGCTAGCACCTTTGCTTATTTTACTCAATTCAGTTGTTAAGAGCCTTTTAGGCACTGGCATGCACATTATATTGTTGCTCAAACTCCACCTGAATTTTATCATGTCACACATACTGACTAACAACACATGGAATTCTCTCAGAGTAGAGAGAAAAAAAATATTTGTCTATGTGGTAGATTTAATTTTGATAAAGTAACAAAATTTACTTCTATTTTATTCTGATCAAGATTTCAGAAGGAGTCAGAAAGGGCTGCAAAGACTTCCCCAGGAGTAGGGAATGTCATGGTTTTTCTTTTGGCCTGTGTAATATTTCCACTTAGGGGAATATTAACATGTTCGATCCTTTGTACAACATTTTTCTTTGTCAGCATCTTGCTTTGAAACTTCTGTCCTTATCCACAAAAAAAAAATGACACTTGGCATATGACTACGGTAGCTTGGGGATTGGATGGATTCATCTTCTGTTTGTCATTCAGTAACAGGTTCATACTGAATCCTCCACATGCCTGAAGATAATAGTGAAGTGGAAAAATTATTTTCGGCATTGTAGCGCCTCTGTAAAATTTGATACCTGATACTCACTGATCCATGTTTTCCTATTTTGATGTCCATGATTTAAGTGTTATTTTAATTCCATGTGACCACTAATGCTAAATACAGAGGGTCATGG
Source organism: Poecile atricapillus (assembly GCF_030490865.1). Classification (NCBI taxonomy): domain Eukaryota; kingdom Metazoa; phylum Chordata; class Aves; order Passeriformes; family Paridae; genus Poecile; species Poecile atricapillus. The sequence continues at coordinate 58,090,470 of NC_081249.1, read as the reverse complement.
AACAAATACTGCTTTCATTTCCCCACAGATTTATATAAGTTGAAAAGAACCAAAGAAATGGCCTGTTAGTAATATTGCCATAGATATTAATGACAAATTATTAGAAAAATTATAACAACACCTGCATATAAATGTGTTTATATACAGATACACATCTTCTTTTAATAAACCATTTCTATACTGTATATCAAGTGATTAAAATTTGTTGAGATTTCTGGGAACCCACAGAAAAATCATGGAGGATCATCCATTGAAGGATTTCCAACGTACCATCAAATAATGCTATTAGTGACCTTGAAAATTAAAGAAAAAATGCTCCTTTTACACAGATGGCCACTTTTTGATGAAAACCAAAGATGAAGTAATGCATAGGCATAAAATATTTGATGATATATTTTGTGTAGTCATCGCGTATTTTTTACCGTGCACAGAACTTTCTATCAAATTATGAAAACTGCCCATAACTGACCATGTGGTTTTTCACTACACTCTGTATATAAGTCCAAACCCAAGACAATTAATTTCAGTGACTATACTTCAGAATTAGGTAACTTAATTTGCTTCATGAATGAGAATGCGTAACTTAGCGTCTTGATATCTTCTCCTGTACTCTTTTTTATGTAAGCATTATTATCAGGAATACTGGTTTCAGGGAGGGAATTTGGGGAGTGGAAATCTCCTCATCTTAAAGCATCTTCTATTCAGAGGTTCAAAGCTTTTAGAAAAACCTAAGAACTATAACTTCTGCAATGGGAATAATGCAAAGAGATTAATATCTTTAAAAAAAAGCAAACCACTATACAGGGTTTAGAGAAGCAGTTTGTGTTTAGAAGATAAGTATTTTTATGCATTATACATGGCTTGAAAAAAGGTAGAAAGCAAGGGAATCTGAAACTTCAGAATAATAGATATATTCTAACAGAATAGATAATTTTCAGTGTGGGTTCACTGTGATGAATAATGACTGTTAGCTATTGTAATATAACTTTGTAAAAAAATGTTACTTCAAGGATAACTAGTGTTATCATCTCCAGTGGAAATAAAGACTATAAAAATTGACCTAATTGTTTTATTCTAGTTTTGGTTATATTACAATTATTAAGTAATTGTTAATATACTTTTGAAAATTCCTTCTGATACTGTTTCTCTGGTATAATTTGATTTTATGTAGATCTAATGACATGCAATATATGTTGCTGGATAACTACCCCTGTCTTCTTTACAGGGAAAGCTTTGGAGCCAGCTGAAGATTTACAAATCTGCCCATATCTACTTGAAATTCCATTGCTAACAATTAATCAAATACTGGAAAAGCCATATAAAAACTACAGTACATTTTTCCAGTGTTTAGAACTCTTTAATTTAATGAACATCATCAGAAGAGGCATAGCATTGTCAAGGATTTTATATGATAATTAAGACAGAATGAAAAGAGAAATGATAAGGTAAAAAAATGAGATACCTAACCATCTATGCAATTGTTGTAAGATTTTAAAAATTCTACCTGCTTTCTATCATTATAACTCTCTTTACAGATAATAGAATATTCACAGCAGATATTTTCTGAGATTATCATATCTGTAATATGTTTAAAAACAAAACAAATCTTAGAACAGAGCTTGTCAATCAAGAGACACCATGCTTTCTCCTAGATAGCAATCACAATTATAAATCATTACTAATGTTGATATATAGCATAGAGTTAGATGAATCAGGCTTTATGATCTGTACATATGATGAATATCTAATCAATGCATTGCCCACAGGACACTTGATATACCAGAGAGAATACAAAATAATGTAACTTCTGGAAGAAATTTTACTTTAACATAATAAGAATTACTGTTAAGGGAAATCTTTGACACTGCCTCTGTAAGACCCTCATGACAAGCTTCTGCTGGATGAAGAGAAAGCAATGTGGGTTGAAAACTGGCTGAATGGTCAGGCTCAGGGCATGGTGACCACTGGCAGGAAGTCAAATTTGAAGCCTAGGTATCAGAAGAAGGCTGCAGTACTATTAACATCTTAATTGATTAACAGGATAATGGGTTAGCGTACTCTCATTGTGTTTTCATGTAACCTGAAACCCAGTGGTGTGGTTGATTTACCAGGTAGTTGTGCTGCCATTCAGATGGACTGAAAGTGTGGACATGATTTTCTGAACCTGAGAGAGTTTCAAGCTCTCAGGGGCTGATCTGTTCCCAATGGAAAGTCTTTTGGGAACTTTTCTCTCTCAAAGTCTGTTGTGAGAAATGAGGTTTTGTTTTCCCAAAACAAAGACACGTTCTGAGAGTGTGTCTCTCTTGTCCCACCAATGGGATCAGGGAGGTGTTGTTCCTTCTACCAATCAGGATAACCTTCTTGTATATATAAGTATTGGAACACCTTATAAAAAGGGTTGAAAATCCCTGAAATAAAGGCTTTTGCTTCATGAAGAACCTCTGGCTGCTGTTCTGTGATTTGAACCCTCGCTCTATACTTTGTGTCCTCTAGTGACACTGAAAGATTGGAGAAATATTCCAAGAGGGATTGTATGCTGCTCTAAAAAGGAAACTTCAAGTCCCTTGTCTAGGGAAGAGCAGCTTTACACAATTGTACAGTCTTGGGTCTGACCAGCAGGAAAGAAATTTTGCAGAAAAGGACCTAGGGACAGACAACAAGGTGACCATGGCCCAGCAATGCACCCTTGCAAATGCAACCCACCAACAATCTAGATTGTATTAGAAAGCAAATGCCTGGCAGATCAGGTAAGGTGATCCTTCCCGTCTTCTGAACACTGGTGAGACACATCTGGAGTGCTGGGTCCAGTGCTGGGGTTAACAGCACAAAATGAAAACCATGTGTGTCATGGAGCAAGTCCAGCAAAGAGCCACAGAGGTAAATAAGGGATTTGTCAACGAGAGGCTGAGAGATATGGCACTGTTTGGTATGAAGATGAGAAGGCTCAGGGGATCTTATCAACAAGGATAAATACCCAAAGGGGACACTTAAGATCTTACAGCTCACACTCAGTGATAGGATGACAGGCAATGGGCAAAAACTGATATTAAAAAAATATTTTTTAAAAAGAAAAAAAGTACTCTGAGTGTCCAACAGTGAAATAGCTGGAGAACCTGTGAAGTCTTGAGCCCTGAAAAAAATGAAAATCTGACTGGAGATAGTCTTAAGGAACATACTCTGCCTTGCCTTGCTTTGCACAGAGCTTGGAGTAGACAACTTGCAGAGGCATTTTCCAACCTGTGTACCTTTTCTGTCCAGCATTCCTATCCTCTTGGCTGAATTTTATTTATGTCACATTGGAAAAAGCAATTAAATATTTTGTGTTCTTAATTAAAAAGAAATCTGTTTTGTATATCTGATTGTCCATACTGAAAGAGGTTTAGATGTAATGGATGGAAATCAACTTCAGTGTGAGACAACAAAGTGTTTTCAGTGTAAATAGTAGAACCTGCATGCCTGGTTACTTTAACAGGAATGTATGGTAAAAGAGGAGAAGTCATTCTTCTTTGCTTAGTGGTATGAGCCACATTTAGAGTACTTCATGCTTTTGGGTCAGATGATTTGAAGATGGATATGGAGAAGAAATAAGGAGTGCTGTCAAAATGATGAAGGCACACTTTATGTCCTTTGAAGAGAGATCAAAAGTGGCAAAAATTTTGTCTCATGATGAGAAGAGTAAGGGGTAATCTAAACATTTTTCACAACTGTTTTAATGCCATCTGACAAAGATAATAGAGACATTTCTTGGTAGTACCAGGTGAAATGCTGGAGAGATTTCATCTTAAATATTTTATGAAAACTTGGAACATCAAAAATGTGAAAGGAGTGCAAGATTCTGCCAGAAGAATTGACATATAAGTATTTGTGGCCTGAATATTACAGTATATGCACGTAATTTAAGCTAAAATGTTCAGATTTAGTATTTAGAGAACTGAGAGTTCATTCCCTACAGTTTGTAGCATCACAAACACAGGCACTACATATTCATGGAAAGAAGACAATAGAAGTGAGATGAAACTACAGAAAAAACTTGCATCAAGAACCAACATATCCATTTCTACTTTTGATGCCCTGAAAATCTTGTTCCCAGAAATTATACAAGAAACTCTAAGAAAAATATATATTTTCATAAATTTTAGAATAGATGTCTGCCAAGAGAAAAATTCAGAAAGGATTTTTGAACATTGGAGGGATGCTTCAGTTTACAGTTTGGAGATTTTTTTTGACATGAAGACACAGACCACATGAATTTCATGGAGAGCAATTACATGGGATGACAGGGAATTGAAATTTGGACAACTTCTAAGATACATCAAACAATTATTGAACAAAGTTTTTGGGAGTTTATAATAAATTAAATAGGTAAACTGTGTGAACATGAAATTACTATATGGATTGTTCTGCATACATCCATGTGGATGTCTCTTCTGCTTACTGAAGACTTGACTGCAGCAGACTGGTCCTGCTGTGGGCAAAATAAAAATGCTGTTTCTTTGCTCTTCACTGTTACTACTTCAGCCAATCTGATATGTGGCAGTAGGTCACCAGTCAAAGCCTATATTACCGTGGTCAATGAAGGTAATACCTGGCATCACTGACCAAGCTTCGCTGAGCTCACTATGAAGTGCATACAATTCTGAACTGAAGGAGATGTTTCATACCGTAACCTCAGATGTCATATAATGAAATAAACTACACAAAACATCTAGTAAAGAGACCAAATGTTGCTCCTGGAGAGAAGACTGTCCATTTCAAACCTGGACTATGAATGAACACTCACTCAAGCATTAATATTATTAACTACTCCTGCATGGAGTTTTTGTACATGATAAAAAGCTCTCATTTAGATCCTGAATTACCTCAAGTTGTCCTTGCATAGTTTCAATGTCTCCCACTAGGACATGTATATCAAAACAACCTCATCATGGATTGTTAGATCATGTGGACTTTGGTTAGACCAGGATTATTCAGTTTTTTCAAATAACACTACATGGTCCTTTCATAGTGATGCTTAGAAAATGTGTTGTATTTTGCCAGAAGGTGTATAAATGAAGAATATTTTTTTCAAAAAATTTGTAATATTAAATTGTGACTGTGCATTGCTAGGTGAGCAATTAACATGAGAATTACCACCCACTGTATCAAGCATCATTTCGTCCTAAGAGTCACCTAACATTTATCAGTGTATCCATTTTGAAGTATAATAATCCTTATGCTGTTAATGTGATACTCTGTCTCGTGTTTACAATACATAAATGGATTCCTGAAGTAACTATCTAGTACAATTCAGAGATGAGTAGGAGAGATCTCTGTTTAAGTGCATACATTTATTGAGTTTTAATCACCACTTGGGCTAGCTCACTGCAAGGAAGAGTTCATCACCTGCTTGGAAGAGTTCAAAGAGTGAATATTGGTTTCACCTGTATTTGAACTGCAAGAATGATATAGGAAGCAATAGAAATATTGTAGGGCTACAAATAAAGAGAGTAAAAAGAAATGTGAAAGAAAGAAGGAAGCAGAAAAGAGGTGGGGGTAGAGAAAGATAGTCACAGAGAGAGATTAGCTAGCTAGTTAGCTAGATAGATATCACTACTCTGTGGATCTGCATGGCATTCTGTTGATCCTCTCTATTGGTCTTCTTTGAGGTGAAGGTCCCCTGGAAAACACAGAGTTCAAAGGACTTATATACACTTGGGCCAGGTGGGAATGCTCAGGTACATCCCCTGGAGGAGGGGAAAACTGGGAACCAACAAAGAACTACCAAAACAACTGCCTCTACCTACACTGTCCAGTAATTTTTCAACCGTGAGTTTTCTTCCCAGAAGTTTTTGGATGCTTAGGAAAACCTGAATGAGATTTGGATGGACAGTAACTTTCTGCAAGAAAGGAGAACAGTTGAACATTAAAAAAAAAACATTGTTTGAAGTCCAGAGTAAAGGACAGGTGAATCTGCATAAAGTGCTAAACTTGGAAACATGAATTATCCACAGACTATAGCATCAGTACTATGGAAATTGGGAATGACTGTAAGAGTTTCACTAGAGCTCATAATTTGTACAAGACTAGAAGCTGACAGAATTAATGTGATCAATATTATGATGACCACCAGTATTTCCATGCTGCAATACTTCCAGGTAAATATTTCTTGATAATCTGACAGAGTTCAGACCTGTAACATTATAACACCATATTTTATACTCATTTACAGTCAACTTGATACAACTATATCCAATTCACATTTTGAGTAGCATTTTGGAGTCATTTCATGTAACAGTAGTAATAACATTTCTGTAATACCTAGAGGCCAATATTTTAGGAATGCATTTTCCTAATAAACATAGTGTTTGTAAAAACAAGCTCTTACTTAAAATAGTTCATAATCCAAAACAAATAAATGGAGGAAACAAACAATGGGCTGAGGAGATTTATCTAATGCCATACGGTTTGTAAGGAGATGAAAAAGAGTTGCATGGACATGAAAATGTTATTATTATTCTTTTTATTTCATGAATGGTAATGAATGAAAGAGAATTCGCTATTCAGAAGGTTCTTTTTGGGCTTTTTCCTGATGGCCATGTCTCATTGTGGTTACATTTCAGATTTTGGAGATCCTGGTGAGCCCTGGGGTAAGGTATTGTCAGCATAAGATTCTCGGAACCATTAGGTAATTCGGGTTTCACGTCTGCTCAGGTTTGCCTGGGGTTATATTTCTTTCATTTAGTACAAACAATCTTGGTTTATTATACATAATTATGTAGAAGGTGATGACTGAGGTTAATGTGATAACTTTCTATAAAATCCAAAGGAAAAGAAAGAAAGGAAGAGGATAGAAGAAAAAAAAAAAAGGCTATTATTTCCTTTCTTTTATTCTTTCCAGGATAAAAATATTAGCCATATATTAAGAATCATTATAACAGTATTAGCCATCATCATAAAAAGGAGAAACATCTAAAAATTAGCACACTAAAAAAGACTATAATGTTCAAAGAAATCACACAGTTTTGGCGTACACCTTTAGTTACTCATAGTGAGTGTACAGGGAAAATGAATGAACTATGGGATCAAAACCTGTTGTAGTTAATTAATTGTGGGCATATTTAACATGTTCATTAGAGCAAGGAGTTTATTTGGAAAATTATAACTTAGTCTATTATCTAAACCCATGAAATTCAGACATTTGAGACATTTGATGGCATAAGGTGCTGACATAAGAATGTATTATATATAGAGAAAATTTTAGAAATTATGTGTTTTTGAATGGTATTTAACTCTGTCCTTTTTAACTTTGAGAAGAACATGCAGCAGAAACAGAAAGATTCAGAGATACAGCTCTCAATTTTCTCAAAACGGCAGTAACAACAAAAAAAAAAATTAACTGCAATGTTTGCAAATACTGTTGTATGCACATCATGGTTTATTGACAAAATTTAAGCAAGCATCCAAGTTATATGCTTTTTTGCTTACGATAACAGAACAGTAACCAAAAAAAAAACCAAAAAACCCACCTAAAAACATGTCCTAGTAGATCTTTTCTCTTTTAATATGGCTTTCTAAGATTGCTCAGGAAATCATTACTAAGTTCCTTACGGAGAGTCGTCAGTCTCCTTACCCATACTTTCTCTTTTTACTTAAAACATATTTCACCTTACAGAAGTACAGAAATTATTTATATTTCAGCTAACTTACAGGAACTGAAAAGCCTCTCATTTACCTTTCAAATCTCCTGGATAATTGGTATCCCCAGATGCTTGCTTCTGGTTTTCCTGCAGTGACTCCTGTGGAAGAGGTCAGCAGCTCTCTTGATGTATGTGTTTTTAAATACTTTTTTCTGACTCATAGTAATGAGTAAGACTAATTTTAAGACAGATTAGACTACATTTTTTTGTTTTACTTAGAAAAAATAGATATTTCTTTTCTGTCTAAGAAGCTAAATATATCTATCTCTGATTCCATAAAGCCTTGAACATAGGAGTTGCATGTAACCTACACCATTCAATAATACGTTTTCATGTATAAGAACTACTGGGTAAAATTTAAAAAAAAAACAATAAATAACATGCTTTTCTATGTGGGGAAAGCTTAGGTATGCATAAAAAAATCTGCACAGACACATATGGAGAATGAAAAAGTCTATTGTCTTTCCCTGCAGTAATTTTACTTAAATCTCTGGGACAGAAGTCTCTATAATTATGCTTATGAGCTATTATTATTAGAGCTGTAGCATGAAATTGTGAAAGAGCTTCCAAAATTATTAACACTATAATTGTAGTTGTATGTATTTGAATTTTAAGTATGCTTATTGGTCTAAATAATTTATTAGGGCCAGACTGGAACATTTAATTGTAGTAAATGGAGACAGTCTTTGTCATGTTTGCAAAAAAGTCTCTTAATCCAAGCAGACAAAAACTTTCCTATGCCATCAATTCTTATGCCTGTAGGAGCTGATCACTGGTTGGCAATGCTCACTCCTCAGCCCCAAAAAGCTATTGAGGCAAAGCTGTCACCAAAACTGAGAACAATAATAACAGCTTCAGTTCTGAAAACAATCACAGATTCTTCTTTTGGACTAAAATTCAAACTTCATGTATTAAAAACCAAGTTCCAAAACAGTGGTAGAGTGATTGTGATATTTTCACCAATATTTTTTTCTTTATTTGTATGAAGCATTTCAATGTCAAAAAGAAAAGGGTGCATTGGGATTCCAGTGTAAGGCAGATACATTAATACACAAAAGTGTGAATATCATGTAAACATTGATTCGTAAGTGCTGGGGTTTCTTTAGTGATAGATATCTTGCATCAATTTAGGTTAAAGTATAAAGCATAAAGCTTTTTATCATTGATACTTGTGCTTGACTGAGATAATATATCAGCATACCAGAGCTTGTCAAACATACAAAGAATTTCAAAACTAATTTAGAAAAGCTGGAAAAAAACCCCACAAACCATAAATAAAAAGGGAAGTGCAAGAAATGTTAGCTGAGGATTTTATTTTTTCCTTTGTCTACTACCATGAGTAAACAGCCTTTTATTTTTTACTTTTTTCCCTAGAAGTCCAGACTTTTTTCATATTTATCACTGTTGTAAGAGAAAGGACATTGTAGAAAGAATGAAAAAATCCCAAGCCACAGAATGACACAAACTGAGAATTACAGAATGGGTAAGGCTGGAAGGGAAACTGAAAGGGTCATCTGGCACAACCTCTCTGGTCAAGAAGGGTCATCTTACAGCACATGGAACAGAATTGCATCCAGACAGTTCTTGAGTATCTCTAGTGAGGGAGACTCCACAACCTCTCTGGGCAATCTGTTCCTGTGCTTGGTCACTAAGTTCTTCCTCATATGTAGATGGAACTTGTGCATGTTTTCACCTGTTGTCTCTTGTCCTTTTGCTTGGCACCACCAAGCAGGGCCTGGCTGCACTCTTGACACTCACTTTTTAGATCTTTATAGAAATTGATGCCGTTCAGCCAGTTCTCAATCCACTCACTGTCCACTCATCCAGTTCACACTTACTGAGTTTTCCTATGAGGACATTGTGAGACACAGACCCAAAGAAAAACAAAAAAAGACAAAGAGCAATGTAGTATCATAACTAGCTAGTAAGCAACAATATAATTATCATTCTGAGTTCACTGAGCTTGTATATGCCTTCCTTTACTCTGAAAGGGAACATCTACTGAGAGCAACGCAGTTACTTGTGGAAGTTAACTCCTACCAAAAACATATTTCATTAAAGTGTTAATTTCTTCTTACTGATGAACTAGACTACATGCCATCATAATTAAGTATTTTAAAACCTGATTTCCATGATTACGATCATGGAAAGGTGGACAGGAGGGTAGGAAGAAGGAAAGAAAGAAGGCAAGATGGGAAGGATCAAGTGAGGCTAGTCACAAAGGAAGAACAATCCTTCAGGAAAATAAATGCAAGCAACTAAACGCCAGTAAAGCTGTTTAGCTACATACAGTGACCACCTTTTCATTTTTATCTTAGTAAAATGAAATGATGCCAGCTCAAATAGGTATTTTACGGATGGACATAAAAGCACTAAGTGACACTCAACCCTTGGTGTCCTAATGTAAATCTCAGCCTAACCTCCTAACCATGACAGTATTCTCTGCATATTGAAAAGAATCCAAATCAACAACAAAAGCCACCCCAAAAATGGAAGAACAACAAACCCATCATCCCTCTCCCAACAAAACCAAACCAAATCCAAGAACTTCTCAGAGTTTGAGCTCAGAAATTCTTTATCAGTGTCAAAGTGAAGAGTTAGTGTTTCTAAGGAGAGCTTGAATAAAACTCGACAAGGGACTGATTAGTTATCAGATAGTCAAGATAGTCCATACTCATTCCACCTTACTTTAATTGCTTTAATGAGTTGTTTAAGAATTCTATCTCTTCCTTTAGATTATCCCAAAAGAGGACAAAAATTCCCCCACCCCAGAAATTGTTTAACTCTCATACCCACTCTCTCATATTCCTGTCTCTATTTTCTGACTGCAGGGCAAGCCTGACTAGATACATTGAAAAGAAAAAAATGGACTGTGTAGAAAATTTTGCCTTGTGATCAAGGGATATACAGCACATCTTGCACCATGTTGCTGAGAGGCAGCAGCATTCTTTCTTAGAAAAAAATAGAGCCACCTGTAACAAATCCAGGAAGTCAAATTAATAAATTAATAATGCTTAATTCAACAATTTTTCCCCTAGCTCTCTGTCATTGACCAATATAGTTAAACTGCACTCCAATTCAATGTATACTCTGAGGGACAGCTCCCCAGACTAAGTTACTGTTGCAGAAAAATATTAGCAGTACTCATGGGGCTAAACAAGAAATGAAGGGAGAGCATATACCTAAAAGACATTAAGGGAACTTTACTCAGAAACAAAGAACACTATCTATCTAAAGAAGAATCCTAAAAGAATTGTGCAGAGAAGTGGAATATATGGTGGATGGAGCAATAAAACACTCATGAAATTATCCTTAAAGTCACTTACCCTTATTATTTCTGATTTTAACTTGAAGTTCTATGAGTAACAGCTAAGCACTTTTCACTGTTTAATTTTTCCCCTCTGTTGGCTTTAATTAAGGTTGTCCTTGTAGCAGACACTTCAACTTGACAAATTTCAAAATAGACCTTTTAAACAAGTGAACTTTTCTTGTAAGAGAACAGATTTTCCTGATATTATATATTTCATATCATAGTCAAGAATAATAATATTTATCTCTTAGCAATATGTTTGAATACAAGTTAATTCAGGAAAACTGAAATGGTGTGGAGAAAATAATTGAGAAGAAATGGAAACAAAAGATGTAGGTGTTTACTTGGTACTTATTATGATGCTAATCTCTTAATTGGCTCTGAAAATATCTGAGAATCTGTATTACTTTTGACTAATGTTATGTTAATTCAAGAAGAATGGGGATAATATCTTTGTGCTAAGGCAGAATTTGAAAACTAAGGGAAAACACTAGCTTGTCCATGATACAGAATGTCAGTAATGCAATTAATAAGTCAATTTTCAGAACCAAGAACGTCACAGTGTTATTAGGCATCCCCTATCACAACATTCAAAATGACACAGTAAGTTACAAACACAAGGCAATTTTACCTATCACATAGCATTTCTTGTTATCTTAAGAACCTTAATACATTTTGACAGTCTGTCATCAAGCAATCCACTTTTAAGATAGCTTTTCTGGCTTAAGCTTTCACAACAGTGGAGTCCTATACAAACAACAAAAAACACAATTCTTCCTCTTATTATATTCCAATGGGTACTATTATGAAAAATGTTAACACTTTTTCACTTTATTAAAACTTAACTTGTCTGATTAACCATAACATACTGTTTGTATGTTGAAAAAACTATTTTAAAACAATTGGCTTCATCAGTCCTTCCTTTACATTGTGTTCACATCATAAAAAATCAAGGAGATGTGTCTCAAAAACATAGCTTTCACATATTCTTCATTGTGCTTAAAAATTAATTTAATTAAGAGCTAACTAGAGTGAGTTTGGTATGCTTTTATTTGTCTGTTTTTCACACTACCCTTCAAAAACATTCAGTTTCTGTCATCTGCCTGTGTGTGAACTACAGTTTAAGCAATCTGTCTGCATTTAACTGCAGATTAAGCGACCTACATTTTCCTTCCTACTTGTGGGCTAAGTGTCAAAATTCCCAGAACAGGTTCATTCAAGACAGTAAAGGAAATCTCCATACCTGCTCATCTCGCTGCAGGTACAGACATGGAGTCAGCTAATCACATTAGGCCTTGCATAGGCAAGAAGTGCCAGCTCAGATAATTTATGGTGTCTGGGTCATCTCAGGGACTCGCAGGTATGACAGAGAATCTATAGAAGACTTGTGTGTGGTTGATGGAAATCAGATGGGAATTTCTGTATCACGTACACCAGAAAGCCTACCCAATGAGCACAACTTGAGTGTTGTATGTGGCACATTCATTTCACCTGGATTGTGTCTTCTTTGAGCATGACAGTAGAAATTTAGGGAAGTTAATATATAGATAACTGCACCTTCAAACTGAAGCTTTTGCAGTCAGTTGTACTTTACATGAAATTTAAATTTTTAAATTTTGTACTCAAGCTATATTTTCTATAAATAATTATATTAAATTTAAATGTTCCACATCTTTGTTGCCTCATTTTAGTTCTTGAAGGTTTACCTCTTCTTTCCTAGTGATGTCCTTTCCTCCCTCATTTTTTTTTCCTCATTTTTAATTTTTCCATAATTTTTCTTGGCTACAAATCTTCATATTATTTCTTGTAGAGATACATATAGTTATTTTCTGTCTTTTTTTTTTTTTTTTTTTAATTATGGAAACATTTATCTTGAAGAACAATTCCACTACAGTTGCCCTTGAATTCCTCCTTACTTATTTTCTAATTTTTTTTTTTATTTGTATCCAAACATCCCAATGTACTTTGGGAACCATATACACTGTTACTATATCTGCACATTTAAACATTAATTAGTTTAACATGATAAGAAAAAGAATAAATTTCATCCTTAAAAGAATTGCTTAGCAGCTCCAGTCAGCCTCTACTTCTTAGTCATGCAGTGTGTTTCTGTCTTAAAATAACTGCTTTTGGTTGTTAGTTTTTTTCTTGTCCATAAGCTAAAGGAAATTAAATTACATGGCAAACCTTATGCAGTGGATAATAATACACTGAATTAGATTTTCAAGAACATATGAAGAGTTTTTGAATCTGTGAATCAGCTATAGCTTTTCATAACAACATTTGCTCTGAGGCAAAGCTACCAAGACGAAATCTGGATTTTGTGAAAGTTTCTTTCTGGATTTAATCTTTGGAACTCAGGTCTGATTGTGTTTGGGGTTTTATTTTTTCTTTAAATTGTTTTTTTTTAGGTGGAGCAGAAATCCACTTTTGGCTTCAAGGTAGAAGAAAACAGATGTGGACAATGTTGAAAGAGGCACCCAGACATGAACATCAGTGCAAAGGAGACCATCTGCAAAAATGTGCAGTAAGTGCTGCCCTTCATCAGAAAATACTCCTATTTCCATATAAAAACCTCCAAAGCTTATGAGTATTTGTAAGACTATCTACTCTTCACTCAAGCATTTATTTTTTAATATTGATTTAATTTTCAGGCATTCATCTACAGGCAATACAATTGACCAATATACAGTAAATAACTGAATGTCATTTAGCTCAACCATTTAACACATAGAAAAATTTGGAAAAGTACAGCTGCAGTATGAGCTGGCAATAAAAAATCACAAAAGTATTAATTTTATTCATAATATCAAGCACCTTTGATAGCTTTGTGTAAAGAAAACAGTATGTTATACCAAATAAAATTTTTTTTCTTCAATATGCATATTACTTATGATCAGAATCAAGCAATTACAGACTTATATACATTGGGAGTGACATCTAGCCCATCTGGGAGGCTACCTAGCCCACCTCTTCATTAAAGTAAGCCACCTTCAACACTGGGGTCTGTAGCAGCAAAAGGGTACAAATCACACAGCAAGAGTTTACATGAATTTTGTAAAGGAAACCTGAAAAATTCTTCGTTATAACAAATTACTTTGAATTTGTTTTTAATACTTCTGAATTACACTGAATTTATTCCAAATGGCTTACCATGACACAAGCAGCACAGACACCTATAAAGCTTAGGTTATAATACTGATTAGCATGATTTTTATGTTTGACTATAGGAATTCTAAAGATGTGTAAGAATTAAGTATATATATCTTACCACACAGAACTGGAAATGGTAAGTCCAGCTCAACTTATATTCTAAGATTCTGCAGGCTCATTTCAAAGAAAAATAATGATCATGCTAAATATAATGATTTTATGGAAATTAAAATAAATTTTTTGGTGCCATGCTGATTTTCCCTATTTTCCCAACTTCACAGAAAAAAACAAACAAACAAACAAATCCAGAGGGTGTTTTGGGTTTTTTTGTTTGCTTGTTTTGAAGAGTTTAGAAATTAACTTTAAGTATCACTCTACATTTTCTCCTATTTAGGTATATTTTTATTTTAGGCATATATTGTATCCATCTATGCATATTTGTCTGATATCATAACAGTATCAATAAAGTTCATCTTTGGAAACAGTATAATCCTTGGAAAAATAATGGCAAATCTTACATCCTTGGATATAAAGAGTCTTGGAGGTTCAGAGTGAGATGAATGGGGCAATTCATACATCTCAGAGGCTTTATTCTTGTTTTCTACTTTCCTCAGGCAAGACAGTTCACTGGTTTACAGTGTCTTCATGTGTTTGAGGTTATAGCTCTTGAAACCATAGAGGATAGAAATACTATATGTGTATATATATATATATATATATATATATATATATATATATATAAACTTTTGATCATGGAAAACAATTTTTAGGATGTGTTTAATTTCAGCATAATGGGAAACACACAGCTCTATTTACCAGAATATACAGGCATGCTTCCAGGGGATGTGAACTTAGAAATTGCTTTATAATTCTTCCAAAGAGTATGGAGACATGACAAAAAAACACTGAGTTACGCTCAGCACCCAATTTTCATAATCTTTTTTTATTGTAAATCTATTTCAGCCTCCTCCAACTCATCTATTTCCTTTAATAACTTTTATTTCATGTAAATGTTTATGTTTTTAAGATCATAAAATATGAGAAAGGAATAATCAAGTTGTGTAGAGGAAATATTGCTGAAAAATTGAAAATGCCAGGCAAAAATAATTTTGTTTTTGCAAAAATCATTTTGTTTTTAAGGACTGAGGTACAGACGCTGTCATTCTGTGAGCATCTTCAACATAATAGCCTGCGACTTGAAGGTAATATGCAATGAGTGTGATGCAGAGGTTGTTATGGTTGCAGGGGCTTTTGTGACTTTTACTGACTGTAAAATCCTACAACCAAATATGTTAGACCTGGAGGTATAATCCTGGAGGTATAATTCAGAGAATTACATAGCTTCCCTATATAGTACAAATATGCATATACATGTACCTTCATATTAAAAACATATTTCATATGTTCATTTCATTCATATGCATATCATAAAACCCATTAAAAACTAATATTGCTGCCTATATGCTTCCAAAAATTCAGAATAGCTGTGCCAACATTAAAATAAAATAAAAAATTCATTAATGCCCACATATATGCAGTGTTATGCAGTGGCCACAGGGTTTGGAAATTTACCTATTTCTATAATAAATGTCTTTGCTAAACAAAAGAAAAATATTTAAAATTCTGTTTTAAAGTAATATTTCCAAAGTTAGAGACAGCATACATGATACTGATATTCAGTGGGAATTGGGTGCCTAACTGCCCTTCAGGCTTTTGAGTCTCCCTTATTTTTTCTTATGGATGTTCTAAGCAAATCAAAGTCATTGGAAAGTTTCTTATTTGGTTCAGGGGTGTTTAGATCAGGCCATAAAGGCCTAAATTTTTCCCACTGGCGACAACAATAAAATGTGTTGACTTATGGCTTCAGGACAAGTTCCTAAAGTGCCTTCCTTCTCATAACATGCACCATTTCCTTTTTAAGCATTCATTTCCCAGAAAAGACTCACAGTTCATATTTGTAGAGTCTACCTATAAATAAACTAGATTAAATAAACTAGATTCATCATCAACGCTACCATAGAGTTCTGGATAATTCAGCATTCTGGTAGTTCTTCCTCCAATTTACTAAGTAGATTATTACAGTGCACAAAATACTCTTCCCCACCCACCATTCCTCACCATACGTGTTTGCTATATGCTCATGGCATTTTTTATAGCTTTCTTTCTCCAAAATATCTTTCATTACATCCTGCAGGTAAAGTAAGAACAAAAACCAAAACATAAAATTAATAAAATATACAATTAAAATCCATCTTTAACACTAGGAAGTAATTGAGTCCTTTAAAACAAAATAGGGTCCCTTTGACTCTTCAGTATTAACTATGTTCCTGAAATAACAAAAAAAAGGATTGTGTTTCAAATTGTTGCTATTCTGGACCCTTCCCTCTCTTTGACTTACTGTTTTGTATCAAATTTCTTGATTATCTTATTATTCAGGTAAGAAAATGCAAGGTTACAGATGAATAAAAATTATTTTCTTCATGTGATAGCATTACAAGGCTTTATTATAGTAATAAAACTGAGTGCGAAACTGAATGAAAATGATACCAAAAATATAAATGTCTTTTTTGTAAGCATGTGTTACTTTTTTGGTAAGGGGCAACAATAGCAATATTTTGTTTCTTGCTACTAGGTCTACACTTATGAACCAAAACTGTACTTTTTAGGGCATTCAGCAATTTACAAAAATGCTATTTATGATAATCTAAAAATATCTTAGTAAATAACATAAAAACGATGAGAAGTAGTTAAAAAGGTATTATTATTAAAAAGTTATTAAATAATGGGTAATCAGAGGACAAACATTAGATGTCTCATGTCTGACTTACAAGTAATACTCTTTTTATATAACTGTCAGCCAGTTGCAAAGAATCAATGTATTAGGTATCATTGCTTGAAGACTTTAACTCTCATCAACTTCAGAAATGGGTAGCCCTTTCCTTTCAGTTTTATGTTCTCTTCTGAATTACTCAAAAGAGGTCTTGGAGAAGGATATTACAATAATTACCTTGATTTGTTTATACTGTTATCATTTGGAGAACTGAATAATAGCAATAATCTGCAGAACCTGGACATGTCAGAAATATGCTCTTTTCTCAGACCTCTCCTGAGAAGCAGATGTCAGTCACATCAAATCTGTGATTTGGTCCTGAATTCAACTGCTGTCCTCAGCCCAATGAGATATGGGATTTTTGCCTGCTCCTCTCATTTGTTACACATTTTAAATTGCAAAATTACAGAATATATAAGGTCACAAGGGATCTCATGACTTCATATACTCAATTATTTTCTCCAAACCTAAGACTGATGGCTAAATTCCATCTTGGCTTTACCATGAAAGCACAGCTAACAGTTTAAAGTCACTATTACCATATGGTTCCTTAGAAATGATATTTCTACAAGTCTGGGGCACCTTGGTACAAGACATTGACAAACTGGAGCAAGCCACTGGAGATGCATGAGACTGTGCAGTAGCTGGACTGGATGTGGCACTTAGTACCCTGGTCAAGTTGACAAGGTGGTGATCTGTCAAAGGTTGGACATGATGATCTCAGAAATCTTTCCCAAATGAATTGATTCTGTGATTACAGAGTATCACAAGGACAGGCTTTGTTTAGTTTAGAGAAAAGACTGCTAAGGGGTCAACTCTGCATCATCTTTCACTATTGAATGTGTGTTTAGAAGACCTAACCCAGTTTTACTGTGTGGCACAGAAAAATTATGAAAATAATGAATGCAAGTTGCATCAAGGAAAAATTCCTCTTGCTATTAAGAAAATCGCTACAATAATATAAAGCAAACAAGGTGGTCAGACACTGGGCAAACTTGTCTCCAGAGATTCTGAAATTCCTTGTTCAGAGATTTTCAGAGCTCTGCTGGATGATGCCTAGATTGAAAATAGAAGTTTTCCTTGACTTTATCATGTGGCTTATGGTTGCTTCCAAATTAAGTTGTTCTATCATTTCACAATTTAATATATGTGAAAAATGATGAGGTGGGAAATGTAACCATATCAGAATATTCACAGATTCCAGAGATAGAGGGCACAAATTTTCCATCCTACTGGGCTGATGACAGAGGTAGTATTCAGGAGCAATTTACAGGTTGAAGACAGCAACGATACACAGACTCTCTGAGTGTTTCTCTGTAACCATTGCCCAGGGTGGCTGTGGTCAGTTTTATGGCCAGTCCCAATAGCCTGCCCTGAACAAAATAAAAACATTTATTAATAATCTTGTTATTTATTTATTTATGTTCTAGATAATATTTATTTATGTTATTTATTTATGTTCTAGATAATATCTGGTTTTCTTTGTTTTCTCAATTACTCTGAGTATAGTCAGAAGTTTTGAAGGAGTAAAAGTGACTGAGAAAATAGGAATCACAATAAATTATTTGTAGAACATATATATTTTTAAACATGGAAATTTTGACAAGTGATCATTCACCAATAAGGTATGGTTTGTTTTTTTCTTTTCCCCTTCTACTTTTCTGGCCTTGCCTTCATTGTCTTTTTGTTGCATTTTTCCATGCAGTGGTTCTTCATTAGAGAAAACACCGTTCTTTTAATTTTTTAAGAGCAAATCATAAGTCTGTTAGCACTTGTTGATGGAGCCATATGGGTTTCCATATGGCATTTCTTTTCATGACTGTGCCATATTCACTATCTTACTCATGCGAATGTCTGTGAAATCAAGTGTTTTATCTTTAATTTCTTGCACTGATGAGTAGACGATAACTCTGGGTATATTAGCACATTTCTGTTTTATCTGTCTATTGGATTGGAGGATGGAACTTTCGCACATTTTTTAATTGGGTAGTTAACAGGTCTGAGAGAAGACGAAACAATATGAAATGTCTTCTGTCATGTGTACTATGAAAATCTTCTCCTTAGTATTGATCATTTTATTGCCATTAATAAACAAGTGTAAATTTGTCTTAAAAAACTTTAAAAACTAAATTGGAAAAAGATGGATACCATGTGAAAAGAACACTAAGGGACATTTTGGATTTCTGAGAGTGTCTACATGACTCAGAAATGTCACAACATGAGAAAGGTATTCATTTAGAATGCTATAAGCATAACGAATGAGTCTTTTTTTGGTGAAATAAACATGATTTCCAACAAGGCATTAATAGAAAAATGCAGTCTGAAATACTTTTGAAGATGTAAACCTCATAATGTCAAGCATTGCAGTTCAGCAAAAACTCATTACTTATTTCATGTAAGTAGATGCAGTTATGATTTCATATCATGACATTCATCTAACAAACTAAGGAAACAAAGAAAACTTGTCATTTTATATGGACAGGTAAAATTAAAGGGTATAAAATAAATATGCGCATGTAAATTAGATCTAGAAGTCTTGTCTTTTATTTTTAATGCCTACACCTTGAGCTTAGTTTTTTTTGTCATGAAATAGTTTTGATTCCATTTTAAAAACCATTCAGGTGTATAAGGTACACTTTTCTTTTAAAGTTCATTTAAGGAGTATGATTCCTGCTATGGAATGATTCTAGATATCTACATTTGCTTGCTAGGAAAAACAACTATCATTTTGCAAAATAAAAACTAATTATATTAGCAGTAGTATGGTATCCAAATTTAAGGTTATTATTTTAAAAATCTTATTCTATCAGAATGGAAAAGAAGAAAAATATTTTCATCATTAGTATTTTTCCGAGATTCTATAAAAATTTAACCATATCCAAGGAAAATGAAAGAGTTAAGAATGACTCATGCCTGGCCTTTTGCCTTTTCATTCTGAAGATGTGCAAACTGTGTAGTGCTAGTAGCAGGCAGAATCTGTTTATCAGCCATCTTCTCCTCTGAGGAGGAAACAGTTTCTTTGAGGGCGATTAGTATTACAATTTGATTCAGAGCACAGAAGTTATGATGTATTTTTGATTTAAGCTTGCTTTCAGTGTCTGAATAGAAATAAAAAAATCAGTCCAGTTATAGAAATACATTAATATTTTGAAAATATATTTAGAATGATTGCTTAAAATTCAATTTATCAGGGGCTACTAGGAAGAAAGGAAGGTAATACTTTGTCCAATGGAAAAAGAAGAAATAAATGGTAAATAAATGAGAGAGAAATGAAGTAATATTAAAATAAAAGTTTGGGAAAATTCAATTTGGAAATATTAGGAAAACTTCATGTACATGCACACTTTATAAAGCTAACTTTTTCATACATGAAGATTATTTACTGTGTATGTACATATCTGATAAAGTTTTGTTTATCAGGTTCACTTTTGTACCCAGTGCATCATTTTTTTGCCCAGTACTGCATTGATCCAGACAGCAATACTGAATACATATTTATGATGAGAGGAGGTTAATGGCCTTCAAAAACCCCCATTTTGTTTTAATCTTTACTTAATTCCATAGCACATATAATATACAATTGTATTGTAGGTGGGTGGGTTTTTGTTTCTGGTTTTTTTTTTCTCTTTGTGTTTGTACAAAAACAGGAAAAAAACCTCAACTGTATGTTTTCTCAAACAGTTATATATTTAAATATAATCCCACTAATATATAAAAGTTCATAGTTTTCTATCAAAAAACAATAACTTTTTGTCAAAAATTAACAGCTACATAAAAAGATATTAATGGAAGCTATCGTTTTGATCTGTTACCGTGAAGTTCTTCCTACTAAATAAAAGCAAAACCACCCATATGTGTACATATATATATATATATATATATATATATATATATATATATATATATATATAAATCATTTTACAGGCAAAGCCAAAGCTGGAAAGCTTTACTCAAGTTTACTCAAGGCTTTTGATTTTCACATTGTCTTTACTTTATCTGATTCTGCTGTTCACATAATTTACCAAAATGGATTCAATAAAGTGCCAGCCCAAGTAAATGCTTGTGTACTGGTTTATATAAAAGCTCATACATACTGAAAAATGCATTCACAAAAAGGGGTATGTCTAATGACTGTAGTGATGAAAGAAGCTGAAAAATCAGTCATGGTTTTTTATGAAAGAAAATTAGTCATACTCTCTGCAGTACTAACCTATGCAGTAGATAATTACTATAGGCATTGTCTACACTGTAGTTATATGACCACACAATTTAAGAGAAATTATAATCTTTTAAAATTCTCAGTAGTAAGTTAAAAATGTATAATTCTGATATAACTGTTAGTGAAAGGGAAAGAAGAGAGAAAAATAAAACAGCCAAAAAACAAAACCCCACCAAACCATATTGCTTAATCCATACAGCTCAGCAAGCTTTTCATGTGGTGTTATGTCTTACTAGAATAATTATATCAAGCTGCAAAGTTATTTAAAAATATTTAAAATATAGGGCACTCGAAGCAAAAAATTGCATACCTTGTAACA
The DNA here is from genome assembly GCF_030490865.1 of Poecile atricapillus. Classification (NCBI taxonomy): domain Eukaryota; kingdom Metazoa; phylum Chordata; class Aves; order Passeriformes; family Paridae; genus Poecile; species Poecile atricapillus. Next base: position 58,068,963 of record NC_081249.1, on the reverse strand, counting down.
TTTATGTGTATTGAGTAATAATTGGTATCTATTTCTTTCATAGTGGATTCTATTTAGCCTTTGTGAGAAGGGAAAGACCACGAAAGATGCGTGTGTTGTGTGCATAAAAAATGTATTCTTTAAAGGATAAAAGATACACTGGACCTTTTACTTTCTTTTTCACACTGACTTTAATGATTTGGAATTAATTAACCAGTGACAGTGTTCACTTATCCAAGATCTGTAGTCAGTTCTGTTTAAAAAAGGAAAAGAAAAGAGGAAAAAAAACCCAAACAAAACACCAAAATAAACATCAAAACTGTAAGGTATAGGAATAAGATCAGGTCCAAATATTGAATTTTCTTTTGTTTAGTTTTCTAATAAAAAATTACCCTGTATTTCTTTTAGTTAGGAGAAGGGAGGTGGGTAAAGTTCATGAGTATGAGACAGAAAGAGGTCAGCTGGCATTATAAATTTACAAGCCTTTATTCAGCATTTATTGGGAAAAGGGCTGTCCTTACTGCAGTGTTTGCAGCCTGAAATGCACTCCATCATTTCCCTCTGAAACATTCGATAAGTCCAGGTGTGTGATGGCCTTCGGCTCTAAATCAGGCTCTGCACTTCTAACATGACCTTCCCCTAGGCACCTCAGCGTCTCTTGCCTTCTTACACACAAACTGAATCAAGGTACTTTACACTTGTCTTAGCTACTTTACCTATTTTAAATGATATAGGACATCAAAGATTTTTCAGTTTCTGATTTACCCATTCCCCAGCCTGGATTGTAATGGTAATGATGTGTTTATTCTCTAGATCTGAGGAATGAAAGGAATAAAATACAATAGAAGAATAAGTATTTAGCATTCCAGACATGGCAGCTGAATAAGTAACATACAAACTTCAGAAAATTCTTTTGCTGCATTTATAATCTCATTCAAGGTACAAAATTAACTCTGATAAAATAGAAGTAGGATGCTATTCTTTCCACAAACTTCTTGATTGTTTTCATTATTTATTGAACTTAATTGTCTTTTTTGTTATACTGAAATATTTTTTTTAAATTCATGATGGGTATAGTCCTAGAGAAAGAAAATATACAGGTTTTACAGGCTGCTGCATCTTCAGGGTCCAAGAACTTTTAAAAATTAACATTAAAATAATTAAAACAAGTGATTAATGCCCACATTTAGTTGATTACAAGAACTCAGTTGAAGCCAAGAACCATGGAATGGTGACTAGAATTTAAAATTTGTATTTTTCAATGGGAAGTAATTTTCACAAACACACTATATGTTAGAAACTCTCACTGCATCTATAAATACTCCCAACTTGCAGGATGAAAGCACATATAGAAAATAAATATTCTTGAGATTATGACAGTGCATTACTAGATTCATATGATGTTCTCCACCTGAGTTTGTAGGAAACATTCTGTGGGAAACACTGGTCCCTATGACTTTCATCTGGATTGACATTCTATACTTCAATTTGATGCTTGAAGTAATTTAAAGTTTTATGTAGCAAATGTTAACCAGAAGATTTTCTCACAGAAGCACAGATATCTCACTGAAATTTAAATGGCTTTTGTCATCCCAGATTCAGGATAGAAGACTTAATTAAAAGCACAACAGTAGCTTTTCAAAATCATCCACTCCTTTTTTTTTCAAAATTCAGTATATGAGGACATCTGGACTCAACTAAATAACTAAGCAAAGTCCAGTTTTCATGGTTCTACACAGAAATAAAAATTAAATATCTTTTTTCTTCCTGACTGATTTTAATTGCAACCTATTGTGGGAGGGGGGAAAAAAAGGCTTATTAGTCACTTAAAGTGGAATCACATTTCTTTTGTAAACATTTTTACTCACCAGAGTGCAAAATGACAAATCTCCTTTACACTCTGGTGGGTGGATTCTTAATCATGAGATCAAAATCTCAAAAAAAAAAAACCAAAACAAAAAACCCAAAAAAGCCCTAAAGTGTATGTATTCTACATAGTACAAGTTGGAATAATTCCTTCAGGAGAGAGAATTTGAGCTATTTATTCTCCTTTCTCTCCTCCTACCCTTCAGAAAAAACATTCTCAGCTGACTGATTATTCAATCTTTCTCTTTTGTCAGAAATGGGAAAATTAGTGATAAAATTTAGGACAAAAGGAGCAGGAAAATCTTCTTTTGACTAGTCTAATGTCTTCTTTATCACAAGACACTACAAAAAGTCTTTGCTTTACCTGATGGCAAAGCAAGAACATTTATAAAATTTTACAGATATTGTTTTGTAGAAAAAAGTCCGAAACAATAGTGAGGCAGCAGCAGAATTAGCAGCAGCAACAGAGGCAAGCCCCGGGGTGAGGGTTGGGTGTGGATGTCCAGGGGGCTCCCAAGCAGCTGCCCCTCTTGGGGCCCAGGTAACAGAGACAAGAGACTGCCTGAACTACTCCAGCCCTTTGATTATTGCCCACTGCTTGCTGTCCAGGTTGACAGAGACAAGGTTGATGAGAGAAGTTGCAGGACAATCTAAAGGATGGGTTAAAGGGACAAGAGGCAGGTGATGAATTCCCTCACTCCTTTAGTTCCAGGGAAAATGCTGAAAGAAACAGGAGAACCCACCTGATAAACATGGAGCTGAAAGATGGGTGCCATGGATGAAAATTTGGCTATTTTGACCATGGGACGGTTTACACATAACAAGGCATGATGGAGACAGGTGAGTTTCACCGTCTAAAAGGGGAAGAAGAGTTTAGCCCATGAGTCAGATGGGCTGGTTGAGAGGGCTTTAAATTCGGTTTGAAGAGGGAAGGGGGTAAGGCCAGGCTCAGCAGAGATAAGCTTAGTGGTGGCATGCCAGATCTGCGGGTGAAATCTACAGCCCAGCTGAAGTGCACTGATGCCAATGTATATGGTATGGACAACAAAGGAGGAGCTGGATCCTAGTTTCGGATTATGATGTCTTATTCCTTCTGAAACAGACTCCTGCCATTTCAGTCCTGCTCTGTAAACAATAATAATGAATTTACTGGATATTAGACAGTTCAAATTATACACATAGTCACACATGTAATATAAGGTGTGGGAAAGATGAGATAATTTTTTCATAACCTCATTTATGGTGAATGCTATGACCAAATACTAAAAGATTGTTGCATATAAGATTTGTGTACATTAGAAACTTTAAACAATGATTTAGTTGTGCTTTCCCTATACTAAGATTACTATTCAAATTCATATATGATAAGGACACAACGATGGAATTGTTAAAGACAAGTGATGTGTTTTAGCCTGAGAAGCCGCATTTTTATTTAAAAATAAATTAAAACAATAAATTTAATGCATGCACAGATGAGCCCAGTCTTTGCACATAATAATCATTTGCTATTTAATTTTTCTGGGTTGGATTGCTTCATATCTTGATCTGATGAGCCATTTCAGCTATCTTTTCCACCCCCATATGCTTGACATTTTGTTCATTAGGATTGGCTTTCCTGATCCTCACAATACAAGATAAACTGTTATATTAAGAGGAAATGATGGTGTCGCCTCTCCATAATTGAATCTGGAAGATGTATCTGCTGTTCTTTAGAATGACATATTCAGGAAGCCAAATAATCAACCTCAAGGGAACAGTGTTTTGTGCCTGAGAGATTCAAGTCGCCTAATACTTCACCAGTGGTTTTTGTAGAAAATGTGAAGCTTTTGTCAAAAGAAGCTGGCTCACCTGATAAATAATCATGTCATATAGAAATATATGTTTTTGCTAAAAATGCTTTAAAATAAGGTTTAAGGTACTAATTCAGAGAGAATGGGATATAGAATGGTCTATTCATCACTCTCTGTTGTCTTGAAAAGGCTGTGATTCAGGACTGAACTTCAAGTGCTTTTTTGTCCTGCTTGATTTTTCCCTTTGAAGAGCTAAGACCATAAAAAAAATGATATCTGAAATTGGTGTTTAGAAAATAAGTTCTTATGTAAAAAATACAATGGTATTTATTTTTCTTTTCCTTTTCTTTTCTTTTCTTTTCTTTTCTTTTCTTTTCTTTTCTTTTCTTTTCTTTTCTTTTCTTTCTTTTCTTTTCTTTTCTTTTCTTTTCTTTTCTTTTCTTTTCTTTTCTTTTCTTTTCTTTTCTTTTCTTTTCTTTTCTTTTCTTTTCTTTTCTTTCTTTTTTTCTTTTCTTTTTTCATTTTTTTTTCCAAATGTAGATAAAACATACATATATTTGAGCATGCATTTTTTTTTTTTTTTTGTAAGGAAAGACCAAGTACATCCATAAAGAATTATATCCATCCAAAATTCTCCAGCCTTGAAAAAGTCTGATAATGTTGCCAATTACCGTAACTGATAAGAAATGTATAACACAGTCTTCATAGACTTAGAGGGAGCAATTATAACTTCTCTTAATTTTTATGTCTATGCATGCAAAAACTCTACTAGTTTGTTTTTTTTTTTCAAAATTACTTCACTGTTATGCAAAAATATGCAATTTTTAACTATTATATTCTGAAATTCTTTTTCCTTTCTTTGTAGTAAATTTGAAACTGCAAAAACCTTAAGAATTTATAATATTTCATGTTTCTTAAAGCATCTTTCCATCAGAATTTCAGTTTCAATATGACCTGTATAAACAAAGGAAATATGTGTGATTTGATACTGAAATCTTTTATGGTAAAACAAACCATAAAAAAAAAAATCTTAATAATCTGTTTATAGATTAAAACATGAAGAGATTATTCTGAGATCATGTTGCTTCATTATTTTAAATGGAGATTTTTGGCAAGAACAAAAACCTTTTAACTGTCTTATCTCTGGATGACAGAGTTAGAAATAAGTCATTTTTGACTAAGATTTTAACCTTGCTCTTTTTGATATTGATATGTAATATTGATACCTTCTTTATTAGATATTATAATGGACATACAATTTCATTTTTCTTACCCTACCTCCCTTACTCATAACAACAAACTGGATAGTGTGCTAAATACGTATACTGCTCAATCAGAACACTATAAAACTGTATCTATGAAGTCTTTGGAAGGTATAGTTTTTGTTTTACATCCAGAATCTCTGCTAGATTTCATATGCAGTCTCTCTCTCTCTTTTTCACTACAGTGTTTTCCACATAGTCTTTTTTTTTGCTAATTATTTTATCTCTTTTTGTCATAAAGTTCTTAGTGTCTTACTGTAATTATGTTTTTTTCTTTTTAACAGTTCTCAGTTTTCTCATTTTCAAATGGATGGTTGTTCTTCAGAAACTTCCTGGGAAAGAAATAGAAATGGGATAAAAATTTCCAACTTAAATAACTGTTCTTTTGAGATGAAAACAAAGGAATCCAGTTTTGCAAGGTTCTAGTCATAGACCCACAGATAAAGTCTATTCAAAGGCAGGAGTGAGCATCTGACATGTTATAAGACAGAAGTCTATGGTACACAACTAATTTTGCCAATGATTTCATACATTTTAGAAGCTTCTCCTTTCCAGGTTATTTTACAATAATCAGCTGATGATCAAAGGAGTGAGAAAATCCATTATGACATCACAGTCACAGAATCACAAAAAGGTTGAGGTGGAAGTCTGAAGAGTCTTCTGGTTAAACCCCCTTTCTCAGTGAGGAACACCTGCAGCCAGTTTTTCAGGACCATGCTTTGCAATACCTCCACCGATGTCTATTCTGCAATCTCCATAGCAACCTGTCACTCACACAGTGACACAGTGTTTCCTGATGTTCATACACAACTGCCTATGTTTCAGTTTTTTCCTATTGCACCTGGTTCTGTGGACGGGTACCACAGAAGAGTCTGGCTCTGTCTCCTTTACATACTTATGCCTGATAGTTCTCTTCTCCAGGCTGAACAGTGCCAAATGTCTCAGCCTTTTCTCATAGGAGATACTCTTCTGTGCCGCTGTCATCTTTGTGACACTTTGTTGGACTATTAGTATCTGCGTATTTCTCTCATTCTGAGGAGCCCAGAACTGGATAGAGGACTCAAAGAGTGGCCTCATCAGTTCTGAGAAAAGGGAAGGATCACCGGAAAAGAACTCCTGGCAATACTTTGTCAAAGGCACCCAGGACACCATTGTACTTTGCAGCAGGGCACCTTGATGGCACCTGTTCAATCAGATGCCCTTTCAATCAGACAGGGCTTTTTTTACAAAGCTGTTTTTCACCTGTGTGGCTCCTAGCTTATATATTCATGCTTGGGGATGCTTCTCCCATCTACAGGATTTTAAATTTCTTGCTGAATTCCATGAGATTTCTGTCATCTGGGTCCTCTAGCTTGTTGAGATCCCTCTGGATGGGAGCATGAATCTGGTGTATCAGCCACCTTTCCCAGCTTTGTGTCAACAGAAAACTTGCTAAGGTTTCCTCTGCCCCATCATCTGTATCAATTAATATATTAAAAAAATGGATGAGTAAAACAGGACTGGACTTAGTAGTACTGATCCCTGGACTACACTGCTAGTCACTGGCCTCCAATTCAAACCAGAATTTGAGCCATTGATTGCCTGCCTCTGGGCCCAGCCATTCAGCTCATTTCTAACTCACCCCACTGCCCATCTAGCCCAGACTCCAACAGCTTGTCTATGGGGATTTTATGGGAGACAGTGTCCTAAGCCTTAATGAAGCCCAGACAGACAACGTCCATCTCTCTCTCCTCATACACCAATCTATTAATTTCATCATATGGGTTTGTCAAGGTAGTCAAACATGATTTACCCCTTGGTGAACTCTACCTGATTTTCCTGTGCTTATGTGTCTGGAAGAGTTTTCCAGAATTAGGCCTGCATCACCTTTCCAGTTTTATAGCAGGACTATTTTGAAGAAAAAGCTAATGCTGCCATTTTGAATGACTACTAGTTAAAAGCCTCCTAATTTTGTCTCTGACTACAACAGTGGTGCATCAACTTAAGAAATTGTAGTGCCCTCTATATATCAGTTTCCATGTCCATGACTTGTAGCAGTAACACTGGCAAACACATAGGGCTTCACTGATGACTCAATTTGCAACAAAAGTGAAAAAAGTCTTTCATGCAACATAAGCATTTCAGTACCATTCTGTTGAAAACAAATCGCTTAGTATGCAGCATATTTTTAATTCACCACTTGATTCTAACTTGGATAACTTTATGTTCAATAAATAGTTCTTCTGGCTTAAAATATGCAAAGGTCTTTTTAAATCAAATAATAAGTTTTGAATATTTGTGAATTTAAAGAGAGTAGCATGAAAACATTTTTCATACCATACTTTTAACTAATGAACTTTAAAACATCAAAATGGAAGCATTTATCTTTCCCATAATACCTAAACCTGGAGGCAATGAATCATCTGAAAGGAGGAATGCTCTGCAGAGCTGTCTTCCTACAAAATTTAAATGTTATTTCTAGTAGAATTATTTTAAGGCACAATTTGTAAGTTCTATTGCACATTTTACACTTTTAGTGTGTTCTATGCATAAAGAATTTAAAAACCAGTGAAATATGTTGCCCATACCAGGTATCATCATTAGCTTTGTTATTCTCACAGTCTTTTCATGTAAGAGGGAGACAGTACATGATCATAAGAGAAGATACTGTTCATGACAATAAAGTACAAAAAGTGAAAAAGATTCACTCTTTCCATATACACTTTTTTCTTTTTTCTAAATGTGTTTTATATGTGGAGAAAGGAGGGGTGAAGGAAATATCTTCACCCACTTTTACATTAGATCATAAAAGAGCCTGGAAAAATGGTGAAATAAATTGCTTTGGCATGTGTATTAAAAAGCTAGTCCTATGATTGTGAATGTGGTCTCTTATAAAGAGTAATTTTCTGTTTTCCCATAAAAAGTATGATAGTTCATTAATATCCATTCACATCTTTACCTTTCTCATGCAGTTAGCATAATGTGTTTGCAATATTTTTGAATAAGCATGTTAAAGAGAATAGATACACTAAATAAGCACTTTCTGAAGGGAACTTTATCTCATATTTGTTTCAAGTGTTCCAGGTACCCTTTTTTCTGAAAATTATTGACTATTGTTTGTAACAAGGTATCACAGGATATGTGTTGGTACACTGCTTTGTGGCACTGATCTCTAATCTTAAATTCTTATGAATGTCATGCAAAGCTGAAAGATGTGATGTACTAAGCTTTTTCACTTTCTATGAAATACAAACTCTCTCTGTGTACACTGTCTCTCTTCACAGATTAGAATCCCAGTTTTCACATGTTTTTAGTCTCACACGAACAAATTTGATGATATTTCTGTTTTAAATGGAATTCTTAGCATCTTTTTTAGAACTTTTTGAAACTTTAAAAGAAAAAAATAACAAAAACAAACAAAAAACAAACAAATAAAAATCCCAAAGAAACCCTGTTGTATTGTTAATTTTGCTCCACATCATGTTATGCCAATGGTTTCTTCTCCTCTTCCCTCTGTTTTGTAGCCCAAGCTGTACCCTCCTATCCCAGTTGTCAATCCATCCTTGTACCTGCCTCCTGGTCTTGAATGTTCCCTGTTCCTCCCCTCTGGGCTCTGTCTGTCACTCGGCTACTCCTCCCAGCTTCTAGAAAGTTCAGTGAGGGTCATGGAGTGGTAGAACAGAGACAGAGGAAGTCCCTCCCTGAACCTCCCTCATTGGTTCTCCCCAATGTTCCTCTGATCCCTTCACTTTCCCCCCTTTTTTCCCATTGGTTTGAGATCTGTCCCCTCCCCTGGTTCCTTCCCCAAATTTGAGCTACTTTCATCGCTGTTTTGGGGTCTCTCCTGGACCTGCACCCCTGAGGTTGGAGGTTCTTGTGGGGACTCAATAAACCTTGGACTTTGCCCTTCACGAGAGCCTGACTCCTGCCTCCTCCATTGTCGCTGCAGTCTCGTCCGTCAAGCCTCTCCTCTGATTCCCAGGATTCGGAGGGGTGTCCCCCTGCAGGTCGACAGTGTTGAGCTAGTCCGGGTGGGTGGCGTGGTAACTCCAAAAGGGACACCACAACAAAATCTCACCAAAAAACCTGAACCAAATCAAGGCAAATCAGCCAACCAAGAAAACAAATCAAATATTTCTCCTAAATCAGTAGATACGAAGTAAAGTAATTATTCTGATAGAATAATAAGTAGTACATGATGTGCCAATGAAGTAAAAGTAAGAAAACCAAAATACTGCTATCTTGCTAAATATATGTGTGGAACCTATTGGAAATATATCACTTTAACACTGAAACCTGCTGTAATAGGCTGCCAGATATCTATCCAGCCACTCTCTCACTACTCTTCCTTAAGTGGACAGAGCAAAATAAAATGCTTGTGCAACAAAACAAAGACAGGGAAATTCCTTGCCACTCACTGTCATGGCCAAAAGTGACTCAGATTAAAGAAAAATTATTTAATTTGTCATCAATTAAAGTGCATTTGGATAGTGACAAAAAAAAACTCCAACCAAACGAAAGAAAGTAAAGAAAAAATAAAACCTTTTCCACTCCTTTTCTAGGTTTGGTTTCACAATGGCAACACTTATTTAAGAGATCACTCCAGGCAGCATAAGAATTACTTTAGAAATAAAACATTGTGTCTCTGTTCTAGTTATATATAGTTTATTTATTTAGTATTTAGTATATATATTTTCTTCTTTATGTTATAGTTTTATGCAGCATGTATTTGCTTTTCTAAAACATTGTTTCTTTACTTAACAGATCATAAATATTATCGTTGCAGGAAATCTAGTTTGAATCCTTATTTCATAGCCGGAATTCTGGGAAGAGTATAGGAAGGCTACTCAGCTGTGTAGGGATGGGGTAAGGAAGACCAAGATGCAGCTTGTAACTTTTCTATAAAATTTTCTTTATCATTTATTTTTTTTATTTCTCTGATTCTGCTGCACTTCTGTATTTTTCTTTCTCCTCCTGGATTTCTCAGTCTCCTCTGAGCTGAGCTCCTTTGGGATCTTCCCTCATGGGGAGTCCCACTTATCTCAGTTCTCTAGGTTTGAAGAAAACTCCCGAGCTCATTAGAATCTTGTTTCTTGTGTTTATTAGGAGGTCATTACAAAACTTGGCAGGTTTCTCCAGACTAGCTGCACAAGGTTGATTCACTGCAATCTGGTTCATTTTCTTCTGATGGTACAGAATGGCCTTGTGGCTCACTTTGGCTTTGAAAGCACAAAATGGTCCCAAATTACGTAGTTCTTTTATCTTTATACTTATTCTTATCGGATTAACAATAGACACATATATTATTTTTCTTAATGACCCAATGACCCATCACCTGTGTGCTGCACTGAGGCATTTTCTAACCAATCACTATTACCCAAAAACCTCTAGAAGAACATGAAGAAGAAAGAAGGAAAAGAAACAACATTCTAAATCCTCCATCTTGTCTTCTGCTTTCTAAACTAACTTAAACTTTAAACTAACTTTTTCACCCAGTGACTTAAGAAAACTCTCTAATCTTCACACCCACACTTTTAGCTTTTCTAACTTTAACTGTTGTATTCATGTATCACTATGAAAACATGTTCACGAATTTCATGTTATATGAAATTCAGTGTTTTTCTGGATCTTAGAACTAAGTATCAGAAACAAGGGCACACACTCTGTGTCTCAGACTCCAACACAGCTGGCAAGGGACATAAAGAATAAAAAGAAGGGCTTCTAAAGGTATTTCATCCAGAAAAGGCAGGTCAGAGAAAGTGTGCCCCCATCAATGAGCAAGGCTGACAAACTAATATGAATAGACAAGGAAAAAGCTGAGATACTCAAAAATTATTTTGGTCTGTCTTCACTGCCAACCTTTCTTCCTCCATCTCTTGAGTGGATGGACTACAGGGACTGCAAGAGCAAAGTCCCTAACTACATAAGAGAAGATCAGATTTGTGACCTCCTGAGGAACCTAAACATACAAAAGTATACGTAACCAGCCAAGACACGTTCCAGAGTCCTGAGTGAATTGGCTTATGTAGTTGCCAAGCCACTATCCATAATATTTGAAAAATCATGGAAGCCAGATGAAGTCCCTGGTGAAAGGGAAATATTGCATGCATTTTTAGAAATGGGTAGAAAGTACAAGAACTTAGTAGTTGGCCTCATACTGTACTATGCTATACTCCTCATCCTCCCCTCCCCTCCCCTCCCCTCCCCTCCCCTCCCCGCAGTGTCCACTTGGCGCTTTTTCACCCTGGGTTTTTCAGTGGTGGAGGTCCTAGAGTTGTTCTTTTGGGGGTACCACTTTTATACAGTGCACATTCCAGGTATCCACAGGGCATAAATGATGTTCCCATAATTTAGGGTGATATGTGCATGTGCAGTAATTTTCTTTCCTATTTTGCTTCAGTGAGAATTTTTGTCCAGATACATTAGCCAGGATGTGCTAACCAGACTTTATTTCCATCATGCCTGTAATTAGCACTTTCCTTTTGTAATTCCTGCCTTCTGAGCTTATCTCAAGTTCCCACTGCAGTGGTTTATTTTACAAGTTCTCTCTGTGGGTTTGACAGTGTTTTGACACAGGTATCTGTGCTCTTTTAGCCTGATATCCCATTTGTCATGTGATGGAACTAAACCAATCTGCTCCATAGCCTTCCTCAGCACTGAAGTCAGACTGACACACCTGCAGCTGCCTAGATCCTCCTTGCAGCCCTTCTTGTAAAATCCACCTTGCAGACCATGACAAAGAGCTGCCAAATACAATTGTCAGTAGCAAGTGTAGTTCTCTGCTGGAGTAATAACAACTAGTACTCCCCTTTTTGTAGTAGGGAATGACTCATTCCTCATCTATTTCCTAAGTGCCTACACCAAAGCAGGAACTACTAGAGAAAAACTCTATATCCTTGTTATCAACTTGAGCTTACAATACATATACAGATGGAATGGACAAGAACATGTAAGAGTCTTTATTCTTCCACTTGGGATCTGTGAAAAACAAGATCCCCACATTATATATTTTGAGAAATTGCTTTGTTTATTTCTGGTGTAATAAACTCCCAAAATCCTTTAACCTGTCTGCATCCTTAGCTTTGATCTTCATGAAGTAATCTTTTAAATTTAATTTTCTATCTTTATTTAAACATTCTTGTAGTGTACAGATCATTTTAGCTTCTAAAAGTTCATTTGTGTTTTAAAAATCCATGCTAGTTCTTGGCATCTCTGTAGCAAGATCATGCTGTGAAATCTTAATTCTTATGCTATTATGAAAAACTCATTTTTTCACTTAAAAAAAACAAACTCATTTAGTTTCTTTTTTAATGTTTTTTGCTTTAATCACTGAAAGATCTCCGAGCAGATTATATCAAATCATATCAAATACTGTTCTCACTAACAAAGGAAAAGAAGACTAAAATGCTACATTATTTATTTATATTATCTTCTATGGAAAAACATTTAATACCTTCAAAACAGAATTAAAGGAAAGAACAGTAGTATTAGAAAAATATGTACACTAAATCCATATTATACAAAGTTGAATAATATAAACCTGGTTTTTGATGCATTTTAAAGAGTGTTCTGCCAGGCTTTCAGCTGAAGAAACTGTGTTGAGTCTGTGTGCTTTTCAATGCACCAGATATTACAAACAGTATGAAGCACAAAAAGAAATTGAAAAAAAAAGTAGTGTGCAGCACTCAAGAAAACATTCTATCAATCAAATTTGTAGATTGACTTCTTATCAAAAACATACATATCTACATGATCCTAAACTTAGATTGTGCAAAATACTATCTTTCAATGAAAATGCAATTCAAACACATTAAAAGATCGGTCAGCAAATATTTTGATCAATAGAGAAGTTAGGAAAAGAAATTATGTATGAATCTCCCCCAGCTACAAATGAGTTCCCCAGAAAAATTCTTCTAATCAGTTACATTATAATAAAAAGTGATCTAAATTCACAGGGTCTAAAATCACAATCTAAAGTCAAAAACAAGTCAGGCATGCTAATGTTGGATTCTTCATTAAATAAACATTTTAAAGCTCATGAAAGCCTTAAATTTGTCTTCCTAAGTCATGCTTTAGGAAGCAATGAACAATTTTTCATTAGTTGTATTGTATTGTACCTGCAGTGTAATGTTTTTGTCATAAGTGTGAGAAATAAATAAAAGATAAAGTTGTAACATTAGCATTCAGTCAAGAAAAAATAAAGGGCAGTATCTGAAAAAGCTGTCTTCTTACTGATGAAAAATCTGAAAGGAATATTTGCCATTTTTATTAGTCAGACTCTATGGAGATTTAATTTAATTTATTATTTGTATCCTGAGGAGACCACACAAGCTTGATCAGGGACTAACATGTCCTTGCCATAAGAATAGCATAATTAATTCTAAGGAAGATAGCACTTATCAAAAATTTTACAGTTGAACAAAGTGAATAAAACAACTAAAAATAGGGAAGAAAAGAAAAAGTAAAAAGAACAAGATGAACAGCATATCTTGCCCTGGTAAGAGTCATAAAGTATATTAGAATATGAAGTCAATTTCACTGATATTGAAACTGGAAATTTGAATTGGATTTAATCTCAATTGATAGCACCACTAGAAGAGACATTGAAGCTAGTAAGGGATCTAAAAAACTAGCAAAACTCTGCTAATCAAGGTCTTACTCATAATCAACAGAACAAGAGGGGTCATCAGCTTTGAGGATTGAGTCATGCCATCTCTTAATTTCTTTTTCCTGCCTTTTTTTTCTCATAAACCACATAAAGAATCTGTGTGATTAGTTTTCTTTTTGAGGTTTTAACTTTTAAATAGCTATTGATAAAGGCAATGAATCTTATCCTTTCCATTTGTTGATTAATTTTCCTCTAACTGGCTAATTTAATGATTCTTTGGCTGCATTAGATCTGTTTTAACAGAATTTGAAAACCATAGAAGAAATTGATCTCTGGAGGTCAACAGGATCCAGTTTGACTGTAATCCAAATTTTGTCCTGTTTTGATATCATAGTACCAATATCGTATTTAATTTGCTTCCTATTTTATCTTGTATTTTTAGGTTTTAATAAGTGGGGGAGGGGGGGGGGGAACTTTGTTATTTGTTATTTGTATTCAGTGCAGGTGTCTAGGTGTTTGTAGTAGAGGGCTGCAGAGGTGGCCTCTGTGAGAGATGGCTGGAGCTGTCCCATTCTGGACACAGCCTGTTCCAGGAAGCTCCAGCAAACCCATTGCAGGGCACAGCTGAGCCCCACAACCCCAAACCAAGGTGGTGGCACCTCAGAATAAACACTTTTGAGAAAAGGGAAAACACTGTAAGTCAGTGAGAGGTGGGGGGAAATGTGTGAGAAAGAGCCCTGTGAACACCAGTGTCAGACAAGAAGGAGGTCAAAGTGCTCCAAACACCAGAGTGGACATTCCTCTGCAGCCTCTAGAGGGGACCAGAGTAGAGCAGTTATTCCCCTGGAGACAATGGAATATCCCATTCTGGAGCAGGTGGGCATTTTATGAAGAACTGCTGCCTGTGGGCAGGACCCATGCTGGAGCAAGCAAAACATACCAAGAGGAGGGAGCAGCAGACTGCTGCTGACCCCAATCCCTATTCCTTCATGCTGCTAGTGCTGTCCACAGGGAAGGAAGCAGAGGAGCTGGGAAAGATGTAGTGAAGCTAGGCCTGGAAAAGGGCTAGGGGAAAGGTATTGTTTTACTTCTGTCTTTGTTTCTCATGGTCTTACAGTTTTAATTTGCAATAAATTTTCACCAAGTCAGTTTTTGTGATGCTACATCCATGTGATGATGTGCCCATGTAGAAGGCAATCTCCATCTGTTTAAGTAAACCCATGAGTTCTTAATCTTTTCTTTCCCTGTTCAGTCAAGGATGTGGAGTAAGAGAACATCTGGGTAGGCATCAGGAATGCAGTCGAGGTTAATCCAGCCAAATACTAAAAAGACTCAGAAAATAGGGACTACCATTTATTTCCTCAGTTTACTTTTCTTTCTTGCTTTTTTTTTTTTTTTTTAATTGAGGATCTAAGCTAAAAAAAGCAAGATAGATATGTTAAATTGAGTAATTTTTACATTAATCTGTTTGCTAACATAGAAAAATAAAAAAGAAATTACTTAGAAATGTATATGTAGTGTGAACTTTCAAAGCTTCTCTTAAGGCACTGAGTCTAAATTAATTTAGTTGTAACCTTGGACAACCTTTGATTTTTACAGCAAGTTTTCTCAACTGTTCACTCCTTGAAGCTATACTGTTATTTAAGTATGTTTGCAATGTTCTTTGAAATAAGCAACTTTTATAGAACCTACTAGACAGAATGAAACACAATACTGCATGATGTTACATGGATGTACTTTATTACAACCCACCCCTCAAAGTACAGAATCAGTATTGTATTCTCTGAGAAATACTTCAAGGTAATGTAAAGTTCAAACTAGGCTGTAACTTACAGGCTGGCAAGTTCATAAGTTTGCTGCTGCAAATGCCGTACTGTTTAACCATGATATATCCTTAACATAGTTATTTTCCTCCAAACATCCAAGGATTTTCTAGTTTTGTTTTTTATTTGTTCTGGGCTATTTAGGAGAATTAAGAGAAGAAAAGGAATAAAGTATAAATTTACCTGGCTGCATTCCTAATCTCTGCATTTGCAAAAAGAAGTGAATCAGAAAAATCATGTATAGCATCAGTGCATATAAAACCTAAATATCAGCTGCCTTAGTATTCTTCACAACATTTGGACTAACTAAATGTGATATCAAGAATTCAGCATGTGTGCAATTTAATAAGGGCACAGACTTAGATCTAAACTGTTGTTCTGAGAAATCTTAAAAAATACTTCCTCAGAAGTATACCATGACTAACTTCAGCATCATGTAAGCTCCTTGTTGGCAGTTACAGTGTACAAATTTGGAAAAAATACATATTAAGAAGGGCAGTTGTTTTTATTTAGATTCAAAAATAGCTCAATTTTATGGATTGATCAAAGTGTTTTAAAATGTAAAGTTTCCCTTAGAACTAAGTACAATGCAGAGATAAGAAAAATGTAAATTCAGTAATTTAAAGGTCAAACCCATTATATGGCAGCAATCTGAATGTCAAATCTACCTTTTCTCAAGTTTTTCCTATCTTCTTCCTCCTAATTGTTTTTGTCCAGTCTCTCACTGTGGCCTTTTTGTTTATTTCAATATGACTTCTCCATGGTTTGTTACTTTTCCATCTTCTATCACTTTTTTACAGTAGTAGAAAGACAGTAAGACTTTTCTTTTTCAGTTTATTATTCTTCCCCTCATTTTTTCCCTGTTTCTCACAGGAATGAGAAGTACTGTCTAAACAGAATACAGTCAAGTATTTCTTTGCCTTTCCTGGAGTCATGCAAGGTATTTTTCATTTTTAGTCTCTGTTCTCATTAGTACATATATTAAGTAGCTCATGTCCTCTTTTGCTCTTTTACTTGTTTTGTACTTTTCCTTATTTTTTCAGTATACTTTCCCATAGCTTAAGATTTTTTATTTTTCTTCATTTTTCTTAATCAAGAAAAGAAAAATTCCAAGGTCTGCAGGTGAGACAGACTGACAGAATAACTTGCACCAGTACAGACTAAGCATGGATGTTGTCGCACTGTAAGTCAGACGTGAGTCAGCAATGCATCCTTTTGGTGGTAAAATGCAGAGGTATGTTAGAAAAAAGATTATATTACAGATCAAGCAAATGTCTGAACATCAGGAAAGGCCTTTCTCACAGTGAGGTGACTGAAAGCAGCTGTTTGTGGAGCTTCCTTCCGTGCAGTTATTGGAAAGCCATCTGATCATGGTCCCGGGCACACACCCAGGAGCCTAGGTGGCTTTTCTTAAATAGGAGGTTAAACTGGGTGACCCTTCAGAAATCCCTTCAAGCCTCAATAGTTTTGTGTTTCTACAGTCTTAGTCTCAAAACCAGGGCAGTAAGAACTTTTATAATTTTTAGTGTGTAAAACAGTGTAAATTGGAAAAAAAAACCCCCACATTATTTGTAGTTGTTTCTGCTTATAGCAAGATATATTGGACTGGTTGAAGCTGAATGGGTTGGAGATACATTGCTAGTGAGCCTAGAGACTTGTAGCCACTTAAAAAAGTTTGGAATGTGAAGGATGTTACGATCACCAAGGAATGCAAGTGTATTAGAAAGAATGCACTGGACTGTCTAATTGTGATTTTGTACCTGAAGCAACCAAGATTTCATTATCAGTGTGAGAGTTACAAATACCTTCTCTCTATTTCTGTATTTCTCAGGTCTACTTTCAGTCAGTTGTTCTTCATTTAGGAGAGCATTTCCTCCCAGGCCAAGAAAGGGTTGGGTAATGACATACACATCTTTCTTTCAAACACACATTTCTATTTGAATGGAAATATTGAATGCAGTCCAAGCCAACACACACACTGATTTCAAACTAATATCTGTAGAGTGTGGATAGTCAAGAACTGAGAAAACTGTGGGAAAACAAAGTTAAAAGCAATATTAAAAATCTTCTTGAATTTATGTTGTAACTGATATATATACCATGGTATATGACATGAATCTGGGCTGAAACACTTCCAAGTTGTCTTGCTGAAGACATTGACTGAACCTGCAAGTGCACTTTCTTTTGGAAACCAGCCAGTGAGAGCCATTGCGAAGAAGCCTTTGGAAAGGAAGCATATTGTACCCTGCCTTTATGATGAGAGAACCGAAAGTAAAAGTAGTAAAAGTATGTTAACTCTTAACTTTGCATATAGTTAATCAGTTTTTAAACTAAGTGTTACTTAGCTTTCTCAGCATCTTCAGTGATAGCTGAATTGTGTCATGATAAAACCATGAAGAGAATGGAATGAGACTTTTAGTGTCTTGGAAGGTGGTGCAACTTCTCGATATATGTCTCACCTCAGTGAAAAAAATATTTATTGAGATTTTAAAAAAGTTATGGGTTTTTTTTGGTTTTTTTTTAAGAAAGATAATTTGTATTTATCACATAGTTGCTGCTAACTTAGTATTCCTTAAAGCATGATTAGATCTCAATGTTTAAGTCTTTTTCATCTCTCTACTTGCTTTTGTAGAATGGAGGATGCCTACTGAATCATAAAGCAAAACAATCACATTCCATCCTATCCACTCTTCCTCATATAAGCTCTCTTCCATTCCTTTGTGTTCTCAGAAAGGATGAGAAAGATGAGTAAAGGAGTTCAGACAAATAGTTAAATCTGCCACTGAATAAAATTTAAAAAAAAAAATCTTGTGTCAAAACTGTCATGTGTTCCAACATGTTGCATAAACATATCTTTAAACTTGCTACATTTTTGTTTTGTTTTTTAGTTGTTGCTTTTTGTTCCAATTTATTCTAATTGGCCAGAGCCACACCATCCTGAAAATTGCCTGTGACTACCATTATTTTTTTGGCAAGACAGGTGTTCTTGCACAGTGTGCAGCAGAGCAAGAGATGCAATTCCAAGGTGAATTTCAAGTGACTAATTCCAAGATATAAAAGGCAAAGGAGGAATTGCATCAAATGAAATGGTGACAAAAAGAAGTTTTATTTGCAGGTTAAAGTGGAAACATAATAGAATACAGAGCAACCAAATGTACATAGTGAATTCACAAAGAAATGTATTACTTTATGAGCAAATTATGGGCATTCATATTCTTAGCAAGTAATGGTGTTAATTGATATGAATAACAAGAAATTTAATAGGTGCCATGGAAATCTTTTTTATTTCACATCTCTATTCCTGTTCTTGTAATGGATTCTGTAAACTGCAAAGATGTCCTTTCATGTAGCAGTTCAGACTGTACAAAAGGTTCAGAATCCTGCTTTGCAAGTGGTTGTCAAATATTTGTCAAAAATCTACTGATGAGTGTTTTCTGAATTAAGTGACACACATAGAATTGAAGACATTCCACCTTTTTTCAAGGTAGTGTATTTTGAATAAAGATTATAAATTGATTTTTTTTTTAATATTGTCTCCCTAATGTTTGTTTAACTCCTCAATGGCAAATTCCTCATCCCTTTCTATCAGTGTATCATACAGATTTCTTAGCTGTTCATCGACACATGCCAACTGTCCCTTGGTTCGTTTCTCCATTCTACTAGGGAAAAACCCAAACAAAAACTTTGTGTCACATGCTAAACTAGGGATAGCATAAAAGGGAGGGAGGATACATTTCAAAAGGGCATGAAAAGATATGCAACAAGCATGTATGAAATCATACATTTAGAAGCACAAAGTTCAGTTATAATCTATACATCCATCATGCTCTCATGCTCTTTAGACATTTAAAACAGACTAAAATAGCTCTAAAATATTACTTTAAAAAGGGATAGTACTTCGAATACTCCTTTCATAGAGGAAAATAAGGGTTTGAAAGTAAAATACAAAGGCACAAGGTCACCTGTAGAAATTTTACTTCTTCATATGTCATCTTGCAGCCTAGCTTTTTGGGACAAGTTCTGCAAGCCATATTGACAAAAATCTGTTTCTGAATATCCTGGCCAGGAGCTGTTGTCATAAGCATTTCCAAATTACTGTATCTACAAAGCACTGAATTAATTTGGCATAATATATTTCTGGCATGTGACTTCATAAAATGTAGCATAATGTCAGGAAACCTACCAGCCTGAATTTCAGTGTTTGCAGAGGTGACAGTCTCATGGGAATATTTTCAGCTCTCAGTGCATGCAATTTGCCTTGAAAGTAAACTGCTGGCACTTACTAATGCAGCTTGTTCTCTATCCCTCTTTTTTAGTAGCCAAGCCTGATAAGATGGAATTTATCTCCTTTTTTCTTTTAAATTTAGATCACAATTCCCTCTCAAATTAATAAGAAAGAAGAAATTAAGAATGTCCCATCAAAGCTCTCAAAACCCACGTAAATGACCTGGAAAAGAATATGAAATAGCTGCAGTACAATTACAGCTGGATTTCAAATACCAAAAGAATATATGTATATACGCCTCTGTGTGTATATGCTTATGTTTCATATATAGACATTTGTGTTCATGAAAATGTGTTCTTTTTCCTCTTTGTGGACTTGTTGAAGTACTTAAGGAATAAAAATATTTATGAAACAAATGATGGTAGATGATGATTAAAGAAAGAATCTAGTTTGTTTCAGAGCATAGTTTATAGTGCTAAGAATTGCCCTTTCAAGATGGTGATCTCAACAACATCAACCCTGTAATTTGAAAACCAATTTTACAACTGATGAGCTACTTCAGACAATGACTCTGTTACCACTGTACAGAATCAATCATTTATTGAACTGAAGTACTAAATTTCACAGTAGTTCTGCGGTAAAACTTTGTATTAAAAAACATTATTCCTGAGACAGATATGCATATAGATGTTCAACTCAAGAAAATTAATTCTTTCTCCAAATGGATTACCTAAGTTAAGAACAAACTTTAAAAAATTTTTTAAGTATGATTTAATCTGATTTTTATTCATTATATAAGATGATAAAAGAAAATTTCTTTTGAAGAAACTTACTTTTTTTTGAGTACTTCCAGTAAATAACATTATCAAAGCAAATTGTTTTATCATCCCAGTTTGAAATGTCAAATATTGCATTTTGAGGAAGGAAAAATGCATCATTTAATAGTATTGTTTCACATTTTTTTACATAGTAGGAAAAGTCTAATATTCTATACATTGTATTTTTTACCATATTTCATGTTTTAAGATTAGACAAATGTTGAAGTAATGACATTTTTATAAAGAATGGTTATGTCATTTTCCTACTAACTAAATTGCATACTTGCCTTCTTCTAAACTATAGTAATGCCAACACTTGAAAAGCATCAAGGTGAATCATATTTTGTTTCATAGTTTGTATCATGCTAAACAATGAGGTTCACAAAGTCACTGATTTTTTTAAATTTTTTTTTTTTTTTTTTTTTTTGCTATTGCTTTTATAATTGTGAGGAATGGGGAGTAACTACACATGACAAAATGATGACCTTTGCAAGGGTAGAATAAGGGAGTAGAGACAGCAGCTCAACACTTTTACACAAGTAAGCAATCTGATACCATTGCATAGCATGTTTTAGTCTAGGTTGGTAACAGTCTTGTAAAGTCCACTTCCTATTCATTACCAAGGTTTTCATGTGTCTCAACAATTTTTTTTTTTTTTTTTGTTAGACATTATATTAAACTCTCTCAGAGGCCATGTACAGACATTTCAGTGAACAACAGATGAAAATAAAAGCTAATGAGAGAGTAATAAAGGCTGCCTTCATTTTTCACAGCAAAGGTAAGTGTTGACACCTTGATCCCATACAGCACACTACTCATTTCCCTCGGTGGGACAGGGGTAGTTTGCCTGCAATTCATTGGAGAACAAGAGCAAAAGAAGCCCATATCTAAGAAGTACTGTAAGGAAAATGATATAAAATTTAAAGTATTTATAGACTGTGGGATTGTCAGGGCCAAAGAACAACAGCTGTCTTAAAGAAAGTACTTGATTATTTTAGCTGTATGAAAGCAGAAAATCTATCTTACAATTGTTACAAATGTAGAATATGTAATGATTGTGGAAAGTGTGGACTCATGTGAAATGTGTAAATCCAGAATAAGAGTCAGGTCATATATTTTTCACAATATCCAAGATTTCCATGAGTTGAATTACAATTCTTTAGAGTTATTAGAATTGCCGTGGGAATTAGTACTTGTTTCTAATACATGCAACATCCAAAAGTTACAATATATCCCACTGGATATATTATATGTTACATATATGTGTTGCTGCATTAGAAATTTTAACATCTTTTAAAAATGTAAAAATCTACTTTCTAAAAATCATCAAGACAAGGCATGCTTTGTCAAGCTTGTAATGGAAAAGAAACTCTTTAGGGAGCTTCCTACAGGGAGACTCTGCCACATTGTTTTTGTCCTGACAGCCGCATGGTGGCAAGTTGAGGTTGTGGAAACCTTTCTGAGGATGAAACACCTTTTTTGCATAGTTTTGTTATCAATGTTGCTGTTGTTACTGTGCATTTCTTACCCCACTGTTTTTAGGTTTCAGTAAATTGCTATCTCAATCCATAGTCCCTTGCTTTTGTTCCGGTGATGAAGGAAAGGTTGGGAGTGGCCTCTTTGTAGTTTAATTGCCAGCTGGTGTTTAAACCACCACAATATGTTCCTGCTAAAGGACTCAGGCATTTAAAAAGAAAAAAAAAAGATAAAAAATAGAGTGTATGTTCCTTTTAAATTAAAAACTTTTGTCAGAGTTATGAACAGGCAGGGAGAGGAAAAAAAAATGAATGACACATTTGATGAAAAGGTATATTGGAGTCAGGATGAACCATCCAACCTTAGACCTACTTTAAAAATTATACTGATTCACTGAATATATATGCTACCCATTATTTATTATTTAAAAACAAGGTTAGAGACTCAATCATATACAGAATATTATATATATATGTTTAAAAGCCTTTCCAAAGGCTATTTTCTCAGGTAATACCTGTAGGCACATTGTCATTGTCACTAAGAAGACATTGAAATATGAGACATTTTCATTTTTAACTGTGGGTGTCAAAAGGAAGGATCCTTTCCAGTGTATGTTGCAATCAAAAAGCCAGTTGGGTCCTAAGGAGGCTGAAGGGGAGGAAGGAGTGGATAATAGAATGAACCAAATTGCTGGCTGTTCATGTGAGTAGACCAGGGAAGAGGGAAATTGTTTATAGCTGGGAAAAAGATAAAAGCTGAGGTTTTCAATTGCTAAGTCTTGACAATTAAAAGGGCAATCCAGATAATGTACCAGGAAATAGGGTATGAAAATAAAATCAAGGCTGAAGAAAGAGATTTGTGAGTCATCATGGTAGATGACATATAACTTCATATGGTGATAAGGCAGAGATAACTAAATATGAAGCTCTAAAGGACAAAATCTTCATAAAAGAGAGACAAGTGGAGACAGATAGCCAAAGGATATTTTGAAGAAGAGGCTGGAAAGGGTGGGGGGAAATCCACAAGAAAATAGTGAAGCAGAAGCTAATTAAGGTTTTCACTGCTTTGCTAAGATTATTTTGTTGGCTAGTATATTTGAATGAAATCTGGTTTTAACAGCCTGGAATTCACAGGTTCACCAAGTTAATGAGTATAATATTGACATAAATCTGGACAAGAAAAACTATTGTCAGGGAAGGTTGAGTTGGCAAGATGGGAATGGACTGCTATTTCTGTCTAAAGATAATAAGTTTGTAAAATCTTGGTTTTGTTGGGTTGTTTTTTGATTTTAACATATGTAGCTTGCAACTCATTGATATCTCCTTTTTATGCTGCCATGTGCTGACCACTGCTACATGGATTCACTTTTGTTATGTGTTCTGCCAGATATTAAGTGGTTGCTCCTATTTTATGCACTTGTTGCGGTTTGAAAATGAATTGATAGCATGGAAATTAACTAGACTTGGCTGACGAAGCACATTCAGTCACAGATACATTTGATGTGTACATGACCTCTCTGCTTCACATCACTCATGGTGAAGATGTAGTTGGCTGAAATTCCCACAGTGCCTGGCAATTGGATGTTGCTGTCACCGCGGCAATCACTTTATCATTAACTGGCTAGTTGTAGGGAGCCATTTAAACATAAACAGAGTTTAACCAGGCCCAGCCCTCTGCCAAAATACTGCTGTGGCCTGTCTCACACTGCGTGGCATATCTGCCAAGGCCAGGGCTCTGTTCTGGTATGGTATCAGTCATTTGTCTTCATGTCTCTCTCCTATTTGGCTTTTTTATATCTTGCCCATTTACAGTACCCATTGTCTACAACTGCTGTTTTATCCCTGAATAAGAAAAATACAGCCTGACCTGAGGTACTAGTACAACATAAAAATAAGTAACAGTGTAGTGACTGCAGGATCCAGAGGAGGGCTACAAAGATCAGAGGGCTAGAGCACCTTTCCTGTGAAGTTAGGCTGAGAGAGTTGGGGTTGTTCAGCCTAAAGAAGAGAGGGCTCCAGGGAGATATGATTGTGGCCTTTCAGTACTTGAAGAGGGCTTATAAGAAAGATGGGGACAAATTTTAGCAGGAATGTTGTGATAGGAGAAGGGTAATGGTTTTAATTTAAAGGATATCTATTTTAATTAGATATAAGGAAGATTTTTTTTTTTTTTTTACAATGAGACTGGTATAACACCGGTACATGTTTCCCAAAGAGGTGGTGGATGCCCCATCCCTGGAAACTTCAAGATCAGGTAGGATACAGCTCTGAGCAACCTGATCCAGTTAAAGCTGTCCCTGCTCATTGCAGGAGAGGGGATTGCTTGATGGCCTTTAATGGTCCTTTATAACGCAAACTAGTCTATGATTTTCAAGGAGAGTTCTCTTCAACACTGGAGTTCATGGAAGCATCTAATTTTACAGTATAATTCAGTGTATTCTACTCTGTCATCAGCATTTTTCCATTTATGGATTGCCCAAAACATAAGGTCAAACAGCATGTGCCAGAAAAATGGCACATGAGGAAGTGTTCTTTCTTCCTGTTAATACAAGAATACTAGATTCTTCTCATTAAATTTTATTAGAGTTTTACCAAGGATACTGGTTTACCGTTAATCACTGACCAAAGTTTAAACAGCATCAAACAAAGCTTGCATTTAAAGAATATTTCTTGTGGCTTTGGACATTTTCAAATCTGACAAAAATTAGAGAAGCATGCACCTTAAAGTGCTGAGAGAGCTTCAGGAAGCAAGGAAGAAAATAGTCAAGGTACAGTTTTTGATAAAGATAGCTTGGTCTTTTGATATGACTGGGATCAATTCTCATAAAGACCAAACTGACTTTTCAATTCCTGGAAGAGCCTTGAGGGGCTCAGATTTACATCCTGCTAGTAAGGAGATACTAAAAACAGTTGTCAGTGTTTATTGTTTGTCCTCCAACTCACCTACAAAGAGTTCTAAAAAAAAGGGAAATTTAGAGTCCCATAGAACATTACAGGGATATCACCTTTAAATATTGAAGTTAGATATGTAGAAGCCCAAGTTTCAGTATAATTAAAATACTAGAGAAACTTCTATACTTGATGATGTAATGCATCCCTTTGTGGTTCTTCTTTTCTATCAACTGTACAGAAACATGGGTATTTTCATTCCTCACTTAGATATAATGGGATGAAACTGAACTGTAAGGGTCTTAGTTTTGAATGTGATAGTTTAATTTTATTTATTTTTAAATCCACTTTAGATTTTAAAGGAAAATTTAGAGAGGTAGTAATGGTTTTACATATGCCTATATATTCTTTAAAGCAAAAAGGTACACTTTTCCTGTTAAAGATTTATAATGGGACACATATGTCTGCCTTCTCTCCTTACAGTTTTTAAGCTCTGATCTTAAGAATTCTTAGCAGTCCCTTTGTTTTAATTATTGTTCTAATTATATTTCTACTTAAATTAGCATGGGAATTTAGGCTAGCAATGAATGTGCTTTGAAAACTCACTACCTGAAGTCACACCTAAATTTAATACCCTGTAAGAAAACTATTATTAAGAGAGCTTATGAAGAAAAAAAAAAAAAAAAGGAAAACCTTATAAAAATAACTGCTGAAGAGACTTGTAAAGATCATGCTGAGTGATAGGTCAAAAAGCCCAACCCATTGACAACTGCCGGAGTTAGGAAATTCACTTATCCTGGTAGGCAGCTACTTCTCTTCACTTACCCCTTCTGACACTGTTCTTTTATGTCACCTGGACATATACAGTAAGGTGATACAAGGGGAAGACTTTTCCTGTGCTTATCTGGATGCAGTGGGGGGACTTGTTACTGCTTAATAGGCTACTTGCACTCAGCATCATCTAAAGTGAAGTGCAGGGTGAGAAGGGAGTCATACCACCCTAGCTGAATTCTGCTTAGAATACTTGACTTCACTGGTAAGCCACTGCAAATACCTGATATCCAGCTGAATCCAGGCGAGAATCCATGTAAAGAATCAATAGCCTAATGGCCAGCAACATGTGTTCAAATACTGACAAAACTTTCCCATTGTAAGTTTTTAGAGATAAAGAAAGAAGAGTACTCTAAGCTCTGGATACATATGACTTCTTACCTTTTACCTTTTTACTTTATGCTTTTTACTTATTTTACTTTTTACTTAGGGAGGGTAAAACTGAGCATATATATTCATGCAAGCATAACTGATATAAAACTTAGTAGGAAGACTTATCCAAGGTTAAGATAGAGACATCATGTATTCATGTCTCTCCTTTGAATTCAGTGGAGATAGTGAGATTAACTGTGTAATATGCTAAAGAACTGAGGCCTAATATAGTTATATAATTTAATAGCTCATAATCATTGACCTGAATGTGCTGTCAGTAAGCCCACATTTTCGTGTTGCTACTGATTTTGTCCAAGTTCTCTCAAGTGCCTATGTAGCTGCACGACTTTTATGTGTACTGGAACACAACCTGGTAAGTGACTGGGTTTGCGTGCAGCTGTGGCAGTACTTAAAAGGTTTATAAAAAACCCTGAACAAACAAGGGGCAAAAAAAAAAAAAAAGAAAAAAAAAAAGAGAAGAGAAAGAAAAAAAAATTAAAGCTTTTCTAAATAGGGAGATAGATATTATAGAAGTGAGATTTGGAGGTAAATTTTGCAGCTACAGAGATGGAAGTGTGACCTTTATTTTGTGATATGTATATTCAGCAGTACAGGACATGGAAGGTGTATGTTCCCTTCTCACATTATTTTAAAACTGTATTATCAGTCCAACTGTATTCAACAATTACAGTGTTAATTGAGCTCAAAGTGAACAAGCTTGTCTACTGTTTCATTAAAGAATTAACTTTTCCAATTAAAGTTTAGCTTACTTAGTTCATTTATGTAGACATCGTCCTAAAGCAAATAGAAGAATAATGTTATCACCATTAGAGGCTTCTGAAGCATGATCACGATGAGCTTATACAGTGCCAGGGTTACTGAAATAAAGGCATATCATAAGAAAATTAACGTGACAGACTTAAGTAAAAAAAATCAGCTGTATTTGTATAATGAGATGCAAAAGTCAAGTTACAAGTTTAGTCACTATAATGTTGATCTTACAACAATCATTGTCTAGGAAAGCCAAATGCATATATATATATAAATTGAATTTTGTTACAGAGCACATACCTTGTGTGACTTTGTGAAAAACACAGATCTGAGCTATTCTGCATTTATGCTGCTGATAATTAAACAGTAAATATGGATAATCTTTTGTGACTTATAATTTCCATAAAATCTTCACCTTTCCCAATTAAAGAGGAAATGACAATGGTGTTAACTGTAGATCTCTTAGTAATAAGCCACAAAATACAAGCTGTGGGTCACAATTATTGCTTTAGGGTTATGTAAAAGCTTTCAAGGCTCTAAGCTATACCAAATAAAGGGTTTACTCAGTGAAAGGTGCTTTATCTTATTTATTTATCTTTGGCATTTACAAGAGCAGGAAATTTAGCAGACAGTGATGTATTTTGGAGAATCCAGGTGGGAACAGTGATGCTGAGGAGTTACAGTAGAAATGCTCTTTTGTGCAATCCTTAGCTATCTATCTTTATATCACCCCATCACAATAACATCTGAGTGCCACAGAACACTTAGCAGTGTAATGCCCTTTTGAGGTGTTCAATAGTCTCATTTTCAAGTTGGATGGAAACAAGAGACAGAAAAATAATTTTTTTTTTGTCTTATTTTACTTAGGCAAAATATGACATATTGGTTATATTGAATTTTTATCTCCTATGACTTCATTTTGTGACAACTAGAAGTTCATCATTCATTATACTGTTATTTATAATTAAATATAGAGCAAAGCTTAAATGAGGTAACTGAAAGTGAGGCTGTGTTTTCAGTCTGTAGAAAGGTTAAATAAAATATTCTTGCAGCAGGTTGAACAGCTATAACTTTGGATCTGCTATAGATCTGTGAAAAGTGGCTGTCAACTTCATTAATCTGGGTCACAGCCAAATCCCTTCTTTAGTTGCTCAATGTCTAACTTAGAAATAGAAATTACAGCTGAATCAGAAGTAATGGAGCTTGGAAAAATCTCCCATCTCTCTTGGTTTTTTGTTTTGTTTTCTTTTTCCCTTCTGAAAACCTTTGAAAATTCTTTCTTATTCTGAAAAAGATCTTTGTTTTTGCTAACACATTCATATTTCTTTCAGACTCCCTCTCTGCTTCCATTTTTCATCCAGGTGTTCCACATTTCAGTACAAAAAATCTTCAGCTTTTCTGACACCATTTTTGAAGTTTCAATAAAATCTGAACGTTTGAAAAGGTTTTTCCAGAATGGCAATTCTTCCAGCTCCAGATCATGAAATCAAAATTCACCTTTGTTTATCAGGGTTTAACATGATACCTCAGCCAGCAGCTAAGAATACTGGCACTCCTTTTTTGCCCTACATAGATCTGCTCCAGGAGCTCCATGTCTCTCATGTACTGAGGAGCCCAGAACTGGACACAGCACCCCAAATGTGGGTTTACATGGGCAGATTAGAGGGATGGGGGTCACCTTCCTCAACCTGCTGGCAGTGCTCTTCCTAATGCACCATGGAAGAGCTTTGTCCTTCATGGCCCCAGGGCACAATGGTGGTTCATAAACAGATGGTTGTGCACCAGGAGCACCAGTCCTTCATCGCAGAGCTGTTTTACAGGGGGTTGCCTCCCAGTCTGTGCTGAGAAACAAAGCACTAATACAGAACAAAACACTAAACCAGAACAAAACACTAAATCTGAACAAAGTAATAAAAGGAGGATTATTTTCATTCTGGACATCTAAAATTTAGGTATCTAAATCTAAACTATTGTGCTAGACTTTGTATATCATACTGAATAAACAGTAAGCGTATGAGCCACATCAGCAGAGCTTGTATCCCCTTACTTTTGATTTCAAGAGTCTATGATTTGTACCTGGAGAATACCAACTTTGCTTTAGTGAAAACAAATGATTTTTGGAAAATAAACTCAGTGTTTGTAATCATACATTTAGGTGACTAAGACAAAAGGTTGTATGCCAGCCTAAAGGTGAAGTTCACTCTGAGAATGGGTCAGTGTCCTAGGATGAGTAGTTTTGTGCATGTTATTAATTCCTGCTGTGGACCTCTTTTCTTCTCTAAATCTTTCCTTGATAAACCAAGACTAAATCCAAACAAACAAACAAAAAGACCAACAAAAACTAAACCAGAAACAAAATCACAGAAGCCTAATAAGTAATTAACACTGACAAACAAGTGAGAAATACTGTGTATTGTGCAATGTCACACAATGAAAATTCTACCAATGTTGTCAAAGTTCAATTACTAAGTCCCACATTCACTTAACAAGGTTTAGAAATTTGGCTGATTCTCCTTAAATCTCAATGTTTGTACCCCATTTTTCTCTTGTAATTTTCTATATATAATTGAAGGTCCTTGTTTTGCAGTCCTGTTACCACAAAGTCAAAAGAGAGGAAAAAAATATTCAGATGTTATTCAGATCAGCTAAAATGTGTTTATTGTTTATGTGTTTATTAAAATTTTCTAGAAGAGCCTTTTTCTCTTTCTACTGACTACAGAAAAAGAGTTAAGGAAACTGGAGTCTGAGCTTATAGTGAGTCACATGTCCTTTATCATAGTTGTATAGAATTTAGATTTTAGATAATCAATCCAGAGTCTTTCTCTACCCACTGTAGCTCTGTGTGTCCCAACTTTAATGGAATTAATCTAATACTAAAAAAGGAAATCTAAAATGGTTGTGACAAATCAGTCTCTTAACATGCTTTTTTCTTCTCACTGAATATGAAGGCCTATAGTGACTAACCTAAAATACTGTTCATATAGAAAATTGCTTTAAATTAATTGACCTTCTATTATGTGACTAAACCCATTAAGATAAATTGTCATATTTCACCTGGCTGGAATGGAGTTAACTTTCCCCTCTTTACCATATAGTTCTGTGCTTTGCAATTGTACCCAGAAAGGTGTTGATGACACTCCAGTGTTTTGGCTAATGCTGAGCAGAGCTGGCAGATCATCAAGGTTCTCTCCAGCCTAGGACTGTTAGACTGAGAAAAAGACAGGGCACTCAATCCACACTGACCAAAGAGATGATGGATGACAAAATGCTCAGCAACAAAGACAAGGAAAAGAGGGGAACAGTGAGGCATTTGTTACTAAGGCACTTGTCTTCTGAACTAACTTCTGTGTGTACTGAGGTCCTGGTCTCAGGAGGTGGCTGAACATGCCTGCTGCAGGGAAGAAGAGAATTTTTTTTTCCCTTTGCTTCCATGTGAAGGTTTTGCTTTTCTTTATTAAATTGTATTTATCTCAACCCATGGGTTTTCTTATTTTGGAGAAAATTTCCTCCAAGGAAGAGGGGTGACAGAGAAGCTTGATAGGTAACTAGTGAACAACCAAGGTCAACACCTTACAATTGCCACCCAAAATATTTTTCCAGCTCCCTTTAAAATTAATTTAAATATCTTCACTTCCTTCAATAATTGTCAAGTCTGGCATCAAAGTATTTAAATATTATTCATTGTGGTACTTGTTCACTGCTGACTGCAGATGCAGTTGCACCTGCATTTGATGTGCAGAAGCATAGTGTGCTTGTGCTTTGCCTAATAGCTAACACGCTTTTAGGCAGTTAGGTTGACCATGGAACTGCAATTGAGGAAGGTTATTATAATATATTGCCATAATTCTCTGATAGCCACTGTAAACCACATAATAAAAGTCACAGATTACTGAAACATTTATCATCAGCATTGCTAGATAAAGGGGAAAAGTGATGTATTCACTGTTTATGTGGTAAGAGACTGAAAAGATACAGCAAAAGTATTATTATTAACAATAAAGACAGCAACAGGTTAATTTTTTGTTAGGAAGTTGAAATAACACAGGTGGGAATATACAGTATACAAATTTGTTTTCCAGCAACATTTTAGTCAGTTTATCTTATTTTTAGATATATCAGAATCAGAAGGCTGAGCTATAGCAATGAAAACTACTATAATAAAAGAATGAACTGAAGTGTAGACAGAATGCTTTCACCAAAGTTTGAATTAAAATCAATGAAAATATTTTTTAGATGTGAAATAGGGTGTTCCTTCCTTCCTTGTTAAAATCTCTTGGTTTTGCATTGTTTTGTGCTGCATACCTTAGCATGGAACACAAGTAAAATGAAAACACTGCCAAGAGATATTAAAAAGTACAAAAGAATATTTCTGGCTTTCCTACACATACAGAAACACTTCAGATAATTTGAATAAGTTTCAGATAAGCAACCATATTTTTGGGTGCTCATTAGAGCTTGGTGAATAATTTATAACAAATAATTTACTTGATGAATTTTAACTCTCTTCAGCTCACAAATTGTCCATGAACAGATTGTGATTTTCCTAAATTAGCTCATTATTCACAATCATCCAGTGAATAATTCTAGTGACTAATTCTCTGTAGCTAGTTTGTGGCCAGTTGCTGTAAGCAGTTAACTTTCAAGCTGTTTTGGTCTGACATACAAAAATTCTGCTTAACCAAAAAGTTTGAAATCAAAGCATCAGGAATTATAATAATAAAAATAATAATACCAATAATACTTAAATCTTACAAGGTACATGCACTTTCCACCCTAAGTTTCAGTTCTGTGTACATCACTGTAATATTTAAGAGGTGTTCAGAAAAATAAAATGAATTTTCTTATACATCCAAAGGGAGACCAATTCTCATATATTCAAAAGATATTCAGAAGATTCTGAAAATTTTCAGACCTTGGCTGCCTTTAATTCAGTATTTTCCCATTCAGTAGAAGTGGGCTACATCAGAGACAATCATCATGACATTTGAAAGCAAAGGGATTATACTTGCAGTAGCAGATTTATTTTTTTTTTTTTACATTTTTAAGGATGGAGTAATTTTCCAAAGTCAAATAATAAATTCTATAAAAGTTTTTGAGTTTTACTTGTCTGTCATAATCTTGATCTTATATTTTATCATATAAAGCCAAAGTTAATGAATAATTCATTTTAAATTTTTTTTTAAAAAATAGGTCAGGTTATAAATCACTTATTTTGGGACTAAAAGAGGAGGGGCAGATGTATGCTTCTTACTTAGGGTTTTGTATTTTCTTTATATTCTCAATTCTCAATAAAAATGTTTGAGTTAAGCCTTTTCATTTTATGAGTACATGACTATTATTATTCTAATATTTACTTAAGTTGATGGAAAAACCTATTTTTTCCATTATATTCTTTGTTCTTAATTCCATTATTCCTTTATATCTCTATTTTGAATACTTTGTCAAAATGTTGTCACGTATCAGTATTTTCTTAATGAGGAGAAATGATGAAAAATTCAGATATGTTTTTAAATGAATCAGCATTTCTCTTTATTTGCAATGCATGTTTGAAGTTCAGTTCAAAATCTCTAAACACAGGCATAATCAAGCAAGAGAAAGTAGTTCCACAGCAAAAGAACTCTAAGCATATAACCGATCAAAATCTCTCTTAGCTTCTTGCAGAAGCACTGATTTTTTTGATTCTGCCATACTGCATTTTGTATTCAGTTTTGTCTCCAAGACACAAAGAAAAATGATCATTTTTCAGATACTAGAACCTTAACTTGCTATGTGCTTACTCTGGAGAAATGGCAGAGGTCAGAAGATTGGGGTTATATTCAAGTTTGTCTCTGTTCTCTGGATCTCAAATTGGCTTAGATGTTGCATTATATGGAAAAGTTTAATAAATAAAAGTTTCTTAAATAAGTTTGCTGTTTGAAAATTACTGCATACTGTAGCAGATTCCACAATCTAATCAGATTTTTCCAAGGTTTGAGTCCTGCAATCAACTGGGTTTTATTTGACTAAGAGTTGCAAGATCCCCTTTGGTTGTAAGCAATACTTAAGAGCCTGAAAACGAACTCTCCAATCATTGCAATATTTAACATAGAATCACCTAAGTATGCCAAACTTCATATATAAAAGGGCATGTATTAATTTGCACATATTTATTTTCACATCCAAAAAGTTCATATTGTACATTAGTTCATAGTCTGTATCCACCATCTTTGGAAAACTCAGACAGTGGTGCAACTTGAGCTGTCATTTCCTATTACCTCCAAGTGCTTACTTTGTTTTCCTTGAAGAACCTCTAGGAAGTTTTTAGTACCTAATATTACTTCTAGTAAAAGGTATATTATAGCATATGTTATCAACTGGAAATTTTCATTAAGCTTTTGCACAAAGCTTTCATGAAGTCCTTTATCCAAAACAAGAGTTTGTTTTTTTGTTTTATTTTTTTTTTCAGAAAAGCATCAGCAATCCTAGAAAAACCAGAATCACTAAATAAATAAGATCAGGCATTCATAAAGCCTATAAAATAATAATAAGATTTTCCAGAAATCATGTTAAGCTAATTTTCTTGAAATAAATTATCTGAATTTTTTGTTTCATGTTGAATATTTGTATTTCATTATTATTAGTTTTCTTGTCTATATTTCTATGACACACGTCCCCTAGGTTCCTAAGCTGAAAATAAAGTCTAAAATCTTTTTTTTTTTGTGAGAGTTCTGGTGCAGGATACTGAATTACAATGATGCAAACTATGAAGGCCCAGATTTCTGTATAGGTTATATTCAAAACTGTGTTCCCTAAATAATAGAAATTCCACTTAGCTGTGAATAAGTATATGATGAAGATCCTAAACCTTCATTGACACAGCCTGAAGGAAAGGAAAAGTATATTAAGGTAGGGGGGGAAAAAAAAGA
This sequence comes from Poecile atricapillus, assembly GCF_030490865.1. NCBI lineage: Eukaryota > Metazoa > Chordata > Aves > Passeriformes > Paridae > Poecile > Poecile atricapillus. Next base: position 58,035,370 of record NC_081249.1, on the reverse strand, counting down.
AAATATACAAGCCAATAGAGTCTTGATGAGAGCAACACATATATATCCACTTGGAAATCTGAGTCTATGGACTCCCTCTACAAAGCTTAGTTTAAATAGAAGTATTTCTTTACCCTGGGAAAGGGCATTTATTTTTAAAACATACACTGAAGGGATGACAGGAAGTCAACGAGTTTTTAAGTAGTGTACTTAAATAAGAATTTACCTTCCCTGAAGTCAACAAATATTTCAAATAATGAATGAGTGCATATTCCACCCTTGTCTTATTGTAAAAGGGGGAAAATAAGAACATGAAGAAAAATTAGTTGTCAGGTTAGTTCCCAGGGCATGGAAATCAATGATTTGTTTTGTGCTTTTGCCTTGAATCTTTTAACAGAAGCACTTGCTTTCTCCCTATGAATTGGAGTTAGATGGTACTATTAACATACCAACAGGAAAGCTGTAATTTAAAAAACTTATAATACTTGGAAATTAGTTTTTTTGGGGGAGCTTTTGAATGTCAAGCACATTGGAGACAGTTTGCTTGTTTTAGGGTGTAGAATTTCAAAACATGCAAAGCTGGGAATAGACATAAGTTTGGGGGCTTTGTTTGTTTGTTGGTTTAGGGGTTTGAGATTTTTTTGCAAAATGCACAATAGATCTTTTTTTTATTTTTTGTTTTTTTATTAAATTACTATGCCTAATAGTTTTCAGCATACCTCAGAAACTCTGGAAAGTAAAAAACTAATGTGGTCCTTACCCTTCCTGTGGAGGATACTCACATTGGCCTGTTTATGCAAGGTCGAGAGGTACTTCTGTGAACCATTCCTCCTATGTATCTTCTTGAGGGCACAATAGCAGCACTATGGAACAATACACAGGTGAAGTACCATGGCAGAGCAAATATGAGACCAAGCAGTTTACTTTCCCCATGTTGAGCTCTGATGAGAAAATTTTATCCTGTGGTCATTTTAATGAATTTCTACAGAAATGCTTATAGAGAGGCTAAGTTACTGAGTAAGGAATATTAAAATGTCCATCTAAAATGGTAGTATTTATTCCATGATGTATTAAGTATGTAGAGAACCAAAAGAATCTCATAAATTTCACTTTATGTGTCTGTGTAGAAATATTTGACTTTGCGTTCTTTTTTATTTTATAAATCAACTTTCTCTTGCATAAAGAAACAGTTAATTTGCTTTCAGCAAGGTATTCTGTAGAGATGAATGCAAATAAAGAAAATCTTATGAAATATTGAGATATTTAAGTTGATTATATTTTTCACTGTTTGAAGCTGATTGAAGTTGTTTGAAGGAATCAATAATTCTATGATTTATCTCCATTCTTTCTTTCAATTTTCCTCTTTTACCACAAAGTAAATGATAATAAATGATACACAGAATTTATTAAATCACTTATCAGTAGACATAATTTCTACTCTTGAAATGCTTAAAATTTCTAAAGTATTGTAAAATCAAAAAGTTGTGAATAAAAAAATAAAGCCCCCACAAAAATAAAAAAAAAAAAAAACAACCCATACTAGTATATGCAGATTGTTTAATTCTATTTCACTGAATGAGTGAAAGAAATAAGAGGAAATGAATAAAATAAAGGCTTGGTGATTCATTATTATCTTTTGTCACAAACATGCCAGATTTGCAAGTAGCTTAAACAGTTCCAAATGAAGTTAAGTGGTAATTCTATTTTGCTGAACTAATCATTTCAGATTAAGAAACATGTGGAGGTTTGCTTATTACTTTAGATTATGGTGCTAAAACTAATGACACCAAACTTTCAGACTGAAATTTTTTTTAACAAGGACAAAAAGCCAGAACTCTAAATAATTTCTTTTTTTTAAAGAAGAGAGAAAACAAGAAAAAAACACTTCATTGTGCCTGAATAAAACATTTCAGAAGGGAATATGTTGATGACATCTACATTAATATTCTTAATATTCTTAATATTAGATATACTTCATGTAACTCCTCTTTCTATGATAATGCATCTTAATTTTGCATAACCTCCTTTTCTACCACACTTTTACTTTGTATCTTGTTCTTCTCCAGTGGGTAGTAATTTTTACTAATGACCATCAGTTTCTGAGTAAGAGCATAATTCATTTTGCATAGGACACTAAAGAACTATCAAACTGCGATGATTTTCAGTCGCTGCAAACCTGGGCCAGATTCAAGCCTAGCGACTCAGTGATGAAAACCCCTGAATACTATTAACAATTCCCTGAACTGTTCAGTGCCCATTAAATAAATGCACAATATATTTGTCATTTGGGCTCCTATCTTCTCATTCTCATTTTCCATGAAAAAAGCTGTTGGTCTAAAAATAAAAATGCCTTTGGATCCATCAGACAATTTTTTCTTTTAGCTGCAATGTTACCTTAATATGTCCAAAGTTATGGCCATTTAACTTTTCCACTGAAAATGGGTGGTTGGAGGATTCCTATATTCACAATTTTGTTCTAAATTCTAAGTGGTTTCTAGGTATGATATTCCTTTAATGAGAAAAATTATTAAAAACATAAAAGAAAAACTCTAACAAAACCCATATTTTTTAGATTATCCATTAAGAATGATAGCAATAACTATCCAAAGTAATTACAGTTCACGTTATCTGATTTTTCTTTTCATAGAATTATAAAGTGTCCTAGGATGAAAAGAACCCACAAAGATCATTATGACCAAGGAGTTCTTGCTGGTCAGCATCTTTTTGTGAGCTCTGTAAATCAAAAATGTATCTTAGCTGTTTTAACTAACAATGGCACTGAAGTTGTTGCCAGCCAGATGCATTGTTTGGGAAAAAAAAAAAAAAAAAAAAGTTAAATTAAAATCTAAATTATTTAGGCCGTTGTTTAATGATCATATAACTATAAAATAATTATCTAGTTATTTTTCCATATAAAGTGAAAGTCTTATTACAGAACCCAAAATCAAGTTATAAGGTAATTGCTTTTGAACTACTTGGTAACTTCAGGTATAATTGCTAAGTAATTTTCAAAATATGTAATTACCATGGGCCATATGTTCCTATGTCTTGTATTCCTCACAATGTAGAAGCGTGCCACAAAAGTGACTCAGAGGGTAAAAATACATCAGCAGTATTAATATTAAAGTACCATGGAGAGAGATCTTAAGCACAACCCACAGTACTTTCACTGACAAGCAACAGAAGTCATTGCTACTGGGAAGGTGGGAGGAGCTAGCTAGGAAGTATTTTGTACCATATGTCTGCTTCACAACCCACTGAAGAAGTGTCAGAAGAACATTGCAAGTTAATATTGCCTGAGACAGTGATAACTTACAATACACTGACAACACAGATTGCAGATGGCCAAATTACCACTACAAACACCTTCTGGCACCTGACAGCTCACCAGATGCTGGTGGGTGTCATTTGCTACTTAATCATGTACCTGAGGAGAGATTATGGAGATCCTATCCAGAATCCTGTGGTATCCATGTTGGTAAACAATCAATGGTCCTGATATATATATATATATATTTAAAGTTGCAGAACAGAAAAGCAAAAGTTTCTCCCACATTGGTTTCTGGAAATATCCCTATAAGTTGAAGAATTCTATTCCTTCTATCCAGAAGCAGTCTTCGTGTATTTGCATGTGGCCATATAATTGGAGATGTTTGTCAGCTTTAGATTTTTAATGTACACAAATTCTGACTACTGAATATTCTTCTAAAAACCTGAGAGTGAGAATAGTATCCAAAGTATCCTCGGAATTATTTGTGCTTCTTTTTCCTTTTCCATTTTAATACTTTATCCAACCTTCTAAAAATTGTTTTAATCCTGTGTCCCAGATGTGAGCCTGTTCAAGATTTTGTCTGCCTTTAGCCATAACATAAATTTTTAAAAAAAAGGTTCTGCAGACTACATTGAAACCAAATCACATAGCAACAGATTACCAAAGTTTTCATGAGCCTTAATGCTTTCAATATGTACTCTCTACTGACTTTATTTTATAGGTATTTACACAGACTATTTTAATACAAGTCTTAAAAACTTTCAAAATTATTATTCATCTTGCAGGGCAATAATGCGTAATGAACTCTAAAGAATTTTGTAATGCACATTTTTGTCAGTCGCAGATTCTGTTTCTTTCTCCTACTTAGTTTCCTAAGTGGCTATTTACTATATTCTTTTCATTTACCTAACATTGAACAGGACAAGAGAAAGCTGGGATCCTAGAATTGATGCTTTTACTTGCTGCCAGACGAGAAATTAGGAACAAAACTTGTAACAAGTCATGTATAGAATATATGACTTATATTTGTTTTATTATAATATTAATATAGATCCCAGTAAGCCTGAAAGATGCAAAAAAAACCAGGAAGAAGTCTCAAGTGATAGTCAAATGCAAAAAGGAAAGTTGGTGTTGTGGTGGACATGGCAGAACCTCTGACTGGACATCAGATATTGATTTTACTTAGCAAGTGGGAACCTATATAGAATAAAAGATGAGGGTATGGGAGTGGAAATAAAAATGGAAGAAGCAGCTCATCTAGTAACACCAAGAAACTACACTGAAGCTGAGAAAAGAGCACAAGGACACAGACTCCACTGCAGTTGCACACAAGATTTAAATAACTTTGTTTATTTGTAGCTTTTCATATTTAAATTCTTGACAAATTTAGTACAACATGTACTTTTATGTATTAAAATCATACACCCAGTGACTGCTGACCCAGTGTCTCTGAATTTTCTATTTAGACTACTATTTTTAACTGAAATCATGATATATTCTCATCATGAAAATGTACTCACTCCGATATTTTAAGCTACCAATAGCTGAATGTACTAGTGAGGTGAATGGTGAGTGGATTGAAAGTGTTGCCTCAGTCAGCTGGTGTTTATTAGGTGACAGGTTGTCTGCCAGACAGTCAGGGCTGGCCCGGTTGACAATTGGTGAGCTTTTGCACAATTGACTTCCCAGGTTATGGGTAGTGCTTGAATGATGTATATCAAAAGTTAGCCCAAATCTTCTGTCAGGGTAACTAAGTTCTGTAAGAATATTATGTTTAAGCATAGAGAAGGCCACACAACATAAAGGTGATTAAAATTATCACGTAAAATTCAGTGAAATAATCTAAAGTGATGAGCAGGAGAAAAAAATTAAGAGGAAAATACATTTAGTCATGGATCTGCACCTTAAATATTTCATGCTCTTTCTGTCAGCTCATTTTTAGTTCATCTAGGACTAAAACTTGTACAAAATGCAGTACAGAACATTTGTGTTCTGTGTGGAAAGTGGGACAGATTAAATTTGAAGAAAAAACTGATATTACAATTGCTCATCTTCTGAAGAAGGTAAATGAAGAGAGTAGAGATTATCTAATCAAGAATGGCACCGAGAAGATCAATTTGAAATAACCATCCTGAATTTCTGATAACTACAGAACTAGGAATACTGTACAGAGTTTTTAGTCAGAATGCTTAGAAACACTTTCTGCAAAACCCTGCAATTTAATTATAACATTTACTTTCTAAAGAAATAGAAAATATTCTTGAGTTCAGTAGAGAGATAAAAAAAAATAGCTGAGAGATCATTCTATAGATTACACACTAACATCCAGATGAAACTTTGATCTTGTGAAGTTCCTACATCACTGATAGCAAAAAGTAGAGAGGGAAACCATAATTTAATACTTGCCCTGCTCCTTTCACCCTTTCTCTAACCACCTGTTCCAAGCTGCTGCTGGATATGTTATACTTGGCTAGGAGGGCCTTCAGCCTCATCCAGTACAGCTGTTCTTACATTCTTTTGTATTTATATACATGGTTGCTGTTGAATAATGAGTAACAAGGGGACAAATAAATGGTAGAACTCAGCAGATGTCCATATTTAAACTGATTGCTCATGAACTGTTAGCAGAATTATAGTTTCTAAGGCCTTTAAGATTATTTTATGGAGTTAGGAAACCAAAACTAGTTTTTCACAAAATCTCTATTGGTATTATTAACCTGTAAATGATGATGATGATGATGATGATGATGATGATGATGATGATGATGATGATGATGATGATGATGATGATGATGATGTGTAAAGATGTCTTCTCCCACAACATGATACATTTCATAATTGTTTTTTAATATTTGACCACATAATAGTGTATCAAAGAAGATACTGGGTTTGTTTATTATTATGTGGCCTAACCTAATGTAGATAGTGCACTTGTATAGACTACATTTGTTTGAATCTGATTTAGAGTAAGAGTATGTTAGGCTGTTGCAGTGCATTTGTCTGAACAAGGTAGAGAACCTTCACAGAGTCACAGAACAGCTGAAGCTGGAAAGGACCTCTGAAGGTCATCCGTTTCAGCTCACCTGTTCAAGCAGGGCCACCTAGAGAGAGCCATGACCATGTTCAGACAGATTTTCAGTATCTCCAAGTAGGAAGACTCCTATGTCTCTGCAAAAGCTGCGCCAGCCCTTGTCTCTGTCAGAGTAAAAGGTGTTTTCTGGTGTTCTGTGTTTCAATTTGGGCCCATTGCCTCTGGTTCTGTCACAGGGCACCACTAAAGAGATTCTGACTCTCATGTTTTCATCCTTCATTCAGGTATTTATAAATACTAATATTATCACCCAAAGAATTTACTTCTCTAGCCTGGTAAGTCCCAGCTCCCAGAGTTTTCTTATATGTGAGCTATCCTTATATCCTTCATTGTACTCACCAGAATGTCCATGTCTCCTCTGTACTGAGAACTCCAAGATCGGACATGGGACCCCAAAAGTGGCCCCACCAGTGCGAATAAATAGGAGAGATCATCTCCCTACATCTGCTGGCAACACTTTGACTAATGCAGCCTGTGATGAAGTTCTTCTCAGCAGTGCATATTGCTGGCTCATGTTTAACATGGTGTCCAGCAAGACATACAGGTTATTTTCTATCAAGTGATTTTTCATCTGGTCAGCCCCCAGAGTGAACTGATGCATTGAGCTTTTCCTCCCCAGGGGCAGGGCTTTGTTTTTTCACTTGTTGAGCTTCATGAGTCTCCTTTCAGCCCATTTCTTCATACTGTTGAGGTTCCTCTGTATGGCTGCCTCTGTATGGCAGTTTACATGCCCTAGGGTATAAATCACTCCTCACAGTTTTGTTCCATCAGCAAACCTGTTTACATGTTTACTCTGCTTCATCATCTACATCAGTAAAGATGTAACACAGAACTGGACCTGGTACTGATATCCTTGGGCAAACCACTAGTTGCTTGCCTCCAACTAGACTCCTTACCACTGATTGCCACCCTTTTGGCCTGGCCACTCAGTTCTACTCCACCTCACTGTCTTCTTATCCAGCACAAAAGCAGCCAGCTTGACTATGGAAGTCTCGTGGGAATTAGTGTCAAAGGCTTCAGTGAAATTCAGGTAGACGATATCCAATGCTCTCCCCTCGTATTCTCAGCCAGTCAAACCTTGTTTGCAGGTTACAGGACCAGCTGCAGAAACAAACAATTTGTAGTGGAACTGAAAAGACAGATGGCTCTGATTTCCTTTTTCTGGCTCTTTCTTAAAACCTATAAGCATTTAGTGGTTGGGTCTTATGGACTTTTTATTGTGCCAGATTATCCAGCTTTAGAGGGCAGAGTTTAAAAGCTCTAGTTTCTCTGATGGACAAAACTGACAGATTTCACAGCTCTGCAGTAAACCTTGTGAGACTTTTGCTGCTCTGTTCACCTGACAGCGTATGCTGTATTCCTTCACAGCAGAAGGGATTTGAGTGCTACTACATTCTCTCTAACTCCCTCTGTGAAAACCAGTAAAAACAGTGAGCATTAAACCCATCATTTTTTATTCACTTAACAATTTTGGAATTGCAGTATTAAAATTATCATTATGCCTACTGCCACTTCTTGACTATTAAATTTCATTTCTTTCTTCTGTCTTCCTTTCTATATCTTCAACTATATTTTTTCTGACTGTTTTTTTTTTTTTTTGCATTTAACGAAATTAAATAAACAACCAAACAAGCAAACAAATATATAAATAAATAAATGTACACATTAGAGAAAAATATAGTAATCACAATATTGTTTATGTTGGAAGTGACCTATTAAATTCACCTAGTCTGACTCTCCCTGTTCAAAGCAGAGTCCTTCTAGAGCAGGTTGTTTGGGACCATGTCCAGTTAAGTTTTTTACTTTCTCCAAGGATGGAAATTTTGTACCCTATTTAGAATGCTTGAGCACCCTCACAAAAGTAAAATAAAAAAAGGCTTTTTTATGTTCAGATGGAATTCTGTGTATTTTAATTGGTGTCCATTTCCTTTATCCTGTCAATAATCACTACTGAGAAATGTCTAGTTCACTTTTCCTCATTCCTTTCTTCAGGTATACATATAACATTGATGAGACCTCCCTGAACCTTCTCCAGGCTGAAAAATTGTCTCCCTCAGCCTTTCCTTTTCTGAAAAGTGCTCTGATCACCAAATCAGTTTTTCTGGAGCATTGCTTGATCTGTTACGTCTATATCTTTCTTGTAGTGGGAGCCCAGAACTGAACACAATCCTGCAGGTGCAGTCTCACTAGTACTGAACAGAGGGGAAGGATCACCTCACTCAAATTGCTGGCAACACTCAAGGTGCAGCCGAGGAGTGTGGTGGACTCCTCTGCTCTGAGGGTGCATTGCTGGCCTGTTGTCCACTAGAATCCTAAGATCCTTCTTGGCAAAGCTGCTTTTCAGATGGTTGCACTCCTATATAAACTGGTGCATCAATTTTTTTTACTCAGATGCAGGATTTGGCATTTACCCTTTCTGACACCCACCCACCCTACTGAGCTTCCTCTGAATGGTGGCATAACTATAACTTGTATAAACTACTCCACCTGCTTTTTGTATTGTCTGCAAACTTGCTGAGACGTCATCCTTATCAAGTCATTAATAAAGATGTTGAAGAATATTAGAGCACAGACAGACCTCTGAGCTAGACTGCTAGAAACTGCCTCCAACAGGACTTGGTGTCATCAATCACATTCCTCTGGGACCAATCATTCAGCTCGTCTTTAATCCATCTCACTGTCCACTTACCTAAACTTTACTTTGTCAGTTTCTCTATGATGATGTTATGTGAGACAGTGCCAGAAGCTTTTTGAAGCCAAGGTGAGCGATATCTGTTGCTCTGCTCTCATCCCCCACCTGTCAGCTATTTCCCATCATTGTAGAAATCTATCAAGTTGGTCCAGCATGATTTCGCCCTTGAAAATCCATGTTAATTTTTCCTAGCCAGCTCCTTGGCCTTCATGTGTCTAGAAAATCTTTCCAGGATGAATTTTCTTCCTCACCTTCTGAGTTACTAAGGTGATGCTGACTGGACTGTAGTTCCCCAAATCTTCCTTCTATCCTTCTTGACTATAGGAATGATATTTTTTTTCTCTTCTAGTCTTCATGTACTTTTCCCAGACACTATGACTATTCAAAGGTATTCAAGAGTAGCCTTGCAATGACATTAGCCAGCTTCCATCAGTCTCCATTGCCTTCTGTACATATGTTTCGTCTAAGTATTCCATGCCTTGGTCCTCTGCTGATCATAAATCTTCATATTTATCAGAGAAACTGTACAGATAAATCTGGGTGACCATACAATATAATATTTACAACTCCTTTCTCCTTACCAATGCATAGTCATCTTTTTGGTATTTCTTTCATAAAGGTAGAACTTCTGAGTTCTTTCCATTATCATATACTATCACAAGATTATAAATATTCTGTATAGTTCTTCTCAGAGTTGCTACCGTTTTCCTTTTAAGGTAAAAGGATGCCCATGCCTAAATTAGCAACCTTGAAAGTTCAACAGCTATTTTGATATTATCTAAATGCATTATGTTATAAAGAAGCTGAAGCAAAACATTTATGAAGCAGGAAACATTATACCTGGCATAGTGTCAGAAAATGTCAGAGGTTGGGAACAGCCTAGAGAAGAACAAGAGGAGAGCAAGAAACAACTGCTGCATTCAGAGTTAAAACCAAATCCAAAGGTTTGCATACCATAGCCAAGAGCCTTTGAATACATCTGGTATGCAACATCTGACCTGCTACAATTATGGCCAAATAGCTATCCCAAAGAAATCAATCTTTCTTTATTAATGTGAAGTGTGGCAGGTGTTTAATTCACTGCAGTTCTTTAATCATAGACCGGAAAATATTTTTTTCTAGTAATTGGTACTCAGTGTTTTCAGTTATGATCAAATATCTGTTATCTTTATTACTTGCCTAATGGAGTTAGTACGTTACTTCTGTGGAAATTTCTGTCAAAAATCAGAAAATAATAATTTTGCCTCTTTCTGGCTCTGTTAGTCAACTAAATTAATATTTCTAATTACACCCTGATCCCTATCTCATGCTCAGTTGACACAGACTTCACTGAATTTTTGACTTCTTTGACCAATTGAGTGATTTTCCTGTAAAAGGACTTTGATGCTTAATAAATTCAGGGACTTCTAAAATAAAGACATTAAAATTTTTCTAGGAACAAAAGCACAATCATAATATGATATAGTACAGTTGACCTTAAAAAAAACCCTATCTTGCAAAATTTCATTGTCTCACATAAAAGTTCATGTTTATAGTATAGCGTAAAAAGAAATAAATTACCAATTACTTCTGAACTTTGCTTATTATATTTTTAATAAAGCTGCCTATTGATATCCTGATTGCCCTACTGTCTACTGGACAGCTCAGTTCTATGCACATTCTTTTGAAAGTCAAAATCCATGAGGTGGATTCTGTAATGATGATAAATCAACTAGAAAACCTGTTTTTTTTTTTCAAACATACAGTCTTTATTTCTTTTGAAAGTGAATGAGACAAAAAAGCAAAGAACTTGATTTTGTATCTCACATTACATTTTCTCTGAAACAGCATCTTTCTAGTGTAAACTAAGCAAGTAGTCTCTTTAAGAGGAGAAGCTATATAAAATACTAAAAAAAATAAAATCAAAATTTTACTGTGATATCTTCACCATTGGAAGGTTCAAGTTAAAGTCTCCCTCAGTATTTAACGAGTGCATTAAACCCTGTGAAGCCTGAGATCTTTTAGGAATTTGTCTCTGAATCTTGTCATTTTTCTGAGAAGACTCTCACTTGGGAGGGATTCATTTGGACTTGATTTATAAGGTGGTGTTCTGAAAGAGGCTTGACAGAAAGATGAGTTGAAAAGCTAAGCCATTAGTCTCAAATTTCATCCTTGTCACTCCCTGCTCTAAAGAGCAGCTTTACTTTCCAAAAGGTACTTTTTGCAGAATAATTCCATTTAGCTTTTCTTTAGTTTATAATTTCAAACACAAGACAGTAACCTCTGAACAGATCTTTCTCTATGACCTGTATTTTCTGTCTCTTTCACACTTTTCTATAGCTGAGTCTCATACACATGTTTTCTGATGCACCTTGGAAAACAGAGACTGCCAAACAAAAGAAAAAGTGAAAGATAATGTCCCCTGACAAAGCCGACCTCAACTGAAAGAATTTGGCTTGCTGCAACGTAAGGGAAGTAAGTCTGTGAGCATTTGGACTCCATTCTTAACACATATTAACAGCTAATCCTCAGTGAATGTTTACAGACCTCTTAATCTCTATAGAGGTGTTTTCCTTTCTTACTTTCTCACTGTAGGAGAGTTTTAAGAATTGAAAGACCAGAATGCACTAATAATTGTTTGACCTTATTTTCCCTTTAGCAGCTATATGCTCCATTGTTTACTTTTTGTGTGTCATATATGAGCTTAGTAAATTTCAGATGTTTTCAGAAATTTAATGTAGTCAAAAAATGTGTGGCTCTAGTAGTCAAAGGTAGCTGTTTTGGTCATATTTATTTAGAGCTCGTGTAAAACTTCTTGATTTTTTAGAAATCACCATCATCGACATTCTTTTATTGACTCTTGTTTATGTGCCTAATGTCCTGTTGTGGAGGAAGTCATATCTTTAAAGGTAGGTATTATATAAACATATAAATTATAGAGATCATTGATCATTGTTAGAGATAAAAAAAAATTAGATAAGACACTAGGTCATCAAATGAAAGGTCATAAATCTCAGAAAAGAAAAGATAAAACCATTCAGCAATATTAAAATTTTTCATAGAAATTCATCCCTGTAGTAAGCTGCCAGTATTATAAAAAGTATTTTAAAAAACTCATGTAAGTAGTAAAAAATAGGTATGAAATCCTATTTAGTTCAGGTCTTCTTCCATTCCATTTCTGATACATCAATCATAAAGTACAATCTTATCAGTAAGGTACCAATCAAGCATTTTTTTTGTTCTCTCTGGGGTGCAAATGGTGCTATTTTCCTCTACCACATACTCTTCTCCTGAAGTCTCTACTAATCTCTCTCCCATTTCTTTCTGACTCTTGGAAGGAAGTTTATGCACCAAAAGGCTCTCACATGAGGATGGACCACACTGAGCTGGCCTTACACTTGCTTTGTGCAAAAAGGTTAAAATTTGAAAGGCTTCCAGAAGCATCTAGCCTCAGGTGGCTCATTATGAGATTTGGCAAGTTTCCATTGGTGTGTCCCTCAGGTACCTTAAGTGCTACTGACGTAACCTCTGATAGATCTGTTTTTTATACTGCAGAAGAAACACTTTCTTCAAATACATTTCTTTTTACTTACTTTTTTCTTTTCTGCCAAAGTCATATGCAGATGCTTATCCTTATGGCTTCTGACCATACCAAGCTTTTCCAGACAGATATGACAGAACAACAGGATCTTTTAAAGGTTACTCCAAACTCAAAGGGGTCTCCTATCACTCAGCCAGGATACTTAAGGCTTATGAGATACTGAACTGAAGGACAGGCATCAGAAGCTTAAAGAAAACACAGAGCTTTGCTGCATGGCACTCTTTGAGCAGTCCTGGGAACTTGGCTATGGTAGGAACCAGTTGAGCTGCCTTTCAAACCTATTGCCAGCACGTCATAGGAGGCTTAGTGTCCGAGGTTTCTGCTTCCAGACACTCCAGGACATTTTCTCCTACTCTCAGTTAATATTGCTGGCAGACACAGCAAAGTGTGTGTTTAGTCACAGCTAAGGAATTGCTTATGAAGAATCCCAGCATCCCCCACAGGACTGACTGTGCAAACACATCCTAATGGGATGTCACAGTACAGGCTGTGAAAATGTCCTGTTAATCTTAGCACCAGGATCAAGTAGGGCCAAGCAGCAGGACATGAAATTCAGTCAGAACCCTATAACACTTAATTTTAATTTGCAACCTACCTCTCATCTCACATCTCATTATGAAATAGATGTCAAGAATTTAGGAAAAAAAATGCCACAATAAGTTTAGGATATGATATCTCCCTGATTCATAGAACTTGAGATCTTATCAGAAAATGCACAGTGCTTCATTTACGGCCTCTTCCCATTCCACATGCAGCTGATTAAATCCTACTCAAAATAGTACATTTTTAACTCCATATACTGATCTTGCCATCTTACATAGCATTTGAGGAGGCACTAAACCCTAGTCCTAAAAACGGCTCAACAGCCCATGTAGTTCATGTGAAAAGTTGGTGTTCAGCAGATCCTGGACAGGAGAGTTGCTTGACAGGAGTGAGTGAGTTCTCTTTGGCCTGTTTGCCCTGTGCACAGGCAAAGACAGTGTCAATGTCCACCTGTCACATGGGGTATCCTTTACTTTCCTGCAGATTAAATTTCTGCAGACTTCTGTATATTTTGTATTTTTAAATGTCTAAGTGCATTCTGAACTCTGCACTGTAGTTTTTGTGTCTTAGTTCCTCCTGTGCAAACTGGGATAGGAATGCATTGCTGTCTCTCAGAGGTATTTCGTGGATAAATACTGTGAAGATTTGGAGGTGTTAAGATGTGTTAGTTTTGACAGATTTGCTATCAACTCTCTTATTTTGACCTTGTGAAAGAGGCAGGATTGCCACACTGGTTTGGTAGTACAGAATAGTATTACTAATAGATTTTTGTCTTGTTTTCTAATTCCCTCTGAGAGGCTTCCACTTAGGGGATATAAACAGCTTCTTCATGGTGCTAGTTTTCTTCTTAATATATTAACAAGATCAGAGCTTGGAGAATTAAAAAAAAAAAAAAAAAAAAGGCACCACTCTTCATTCGAATTTTTAAATTAATTCACTTTGACTGATTTTGAATCCCTATGGTGTGTGCTTTCCACACATATTTTAGCAAATAGGTTAACAGGAAAACACATACAGAAAAACAGGTAATTTTTAGGAACGGTTTTAGAATGTATAAGGAAAATGGATCACAAATTCACAATCGTTCAAACAAGAAGAAATTCTACATTTGGTATAAATACTATGCTTATCCAATGAAGGTACAGAATATATATGTTGTGAACCACTGAGATTATCTGTTATATCTAGAGCACTTCATGAAAGGTGCTGTTGCATACTTCCCATGGAGTTCAGTACTTCAGAATTTTGGAAAATTGACAAAATATTTTGAGAGATATCAATGACTGGAAAAAAAGCATATATAATTTCTGATTCCTCTTGATTGACTATTAAGGTAGAGTCAATGGCACTTATATCTATTTTAAGACCCCTTTTCAATTCAGAGTCGTAGACAATGACAACATATAAATGAAATTTGAGTAATGGCACACAAAGCTTAAGCTGGTTCCTGAATCCTGGAAAGTGTTCAGGTGTTTATATGTTGAAAATGGGTAAATTATACATTTATAGCTCTTTGAGGTCTGCATGCAAAATTGTTTCTAGTTTATTCAAAATGCATGCTATTCAGTTTTTGCTTATTCCAAGTGTGTTTAGTAAACAAGAGTCACTTGTGAATGATATGTTCTAAAATCAAATTTAAGGGTAAACTTAATTATGTTCACAGATGGTGAAGCATAATTGATGACAGTATGTCAATGTAAACTGGAACTAGCTGTGTCTAAAAACATATCATCACTATCAACAACATAGCATTATGAATATTTTAAATTACTACTTTATAAAAAGGATGAGCTGGTTAATTCTGGTTGTCTCCATACATGGCCTAGTATATGTCAACTATTTTTGTTTATATGAGCTTCTATTTAATTTGTTGCTACACATCTTGCTTTTTATTATTGCTGCAAAGAATCAACAGGGGAAATATTTTGATAGCAATGGGAAAATACATAGACTACACTTTTCATGAAACAATAATTGGGGCACTGCCACTTGAATTTCATGGGAATTTAGTAAGAAAAATAGGGGAACATAACATTCTTTCTGCTTGATTTAACATCACCAATAGTGAAATTCTATGTTTTCATTACTTCATTTGTAGAAGCCACTTCCCATTTACATAAAACAGACTGAATCCAACTATAGAAGAGCATTGACACCTCAAAAGGAAAGACAGAAGATTTGTTTCTAATATGACCACAGTTCTTACAGAACTGAAATTGCATTTCACTGGTCTGAACATTATGCATGATTACCAGGTTTACATATTTAAAAAAAAATACAACTTTCCCTGTATTGTTCATTTATTATTAAGATCAGAAGCTTGGAAATATATATTACTGTTCAGTTTTGTTTAATTTACTTTGTTTTAAATATTAATATATTAAAATATTTATTATATATATTTATAAAATACATAATTTTCTATGGTGAAAGTATTTTAGTATTTGACTGAAGACTGCTAGAAGATGAGAGCACTGATTCTCAGATAGTCTACTGTAGGACTAGGGGGGTGTGTGCATGGCCTAGAGTGCCTGTCAAGGAACTTAAATGTCACCCTACCCTAATGCTCTAGGAATAGAATTAGAGTCTCAAATATACTTAATCTCAGATTATTTTTTTCTGCTTAGGAGATGCTTGAAAAAAAAATTAGACATTTATGATATTTGTATAAACTCCATTCTAATGCCTTCAGAGAAATCAGAGAGGAAATAGAACTTGCTTATTACATTTGAATTACTATTATTATTATTACTATTATTATTATTATCATCATCATCATCATCATCATCATCAATTATTAAATTATTGTAAATGTGACATTACTTTTTCTTTTATAAATAATTGAAAAAAGCAGTGATTTCCTCTGTAAATAATCCACACAAGGGAAGTCCGTAAGAGTGGCATAGAGTGGAAAATATGAAACATAAAAGAAAATAAAGACAAAGACAAGGTTATGCTCTTATCTTTGAAAATCTATCTCCATCACTTCTCCCCAGGCTTCCTTATAATTGGACCTATTGTCAATACAAAAGATGTTTGTTAGTATTAAAGTGTCAGTGCTTTGGTGCTATGTAGCTCTGAACCAGCTGTTGATGTTCCCAGGTGGACAGTAAGGTACATGACGGGGAAATGCTGCCGAGGAGGTGTTGTCTGTAAGCTGATATTACCCTTGCAAGGTGTTAAAAACAACTGATTAACATAGTGGCATTCCTCCACCCCCGCATTTCCATTTGCTGGGGCTTTATCTTCACTGACAATGGAACAGAAGATTTTTTGGGGATTGTCTGGCATACAGCAAGGCTTCAATAGTGGGCTTCTCCAAACACAGAAGACACAGTAGGATTTGCCTGGGGTAGTTATGCATAAGTGTGCTTAGAGAATGTTTTAATCTAAATAGACTTTATTATTTTTTATTATTATTAATGCAAGCTTTTCTTTACATTATGCTTTTTTCCTGACAGAGGAAAATTTAGATTTCATGAAGCAATTACAAGAAACACTCAGGCAGAAATAGGTTAACAACAAAATGGAACAACTTTACAACACTGAATAACTAAATAATAAAACAGAAAATACAAGCAATGAATAATACTTGTGCCACTAGAATATAAGAACTCTGGGAAAATCATTGAGGAAAACATTTTATTACAAGAAGAAATTCAATAGGCTAGTGCAATTTTCTCTGAAGAAACCATGTCCAATGAATGCTATGCCCATTCAGGCATATCCCTGAGACTTCTGTGAGTATAAGTTTATGCATCTTTGTTGAAATGGATTTTTTCTAGGGCTGCAGAATAGCAGCAGATCAAAGCATCTATTTCATATGTTCTACTGTGTTATGCTGTGACTATATCAATCATGATTTAAAAAAAATCCATCATGAAATTTATGTTTAAAACTAACAGACACCACAACATTACAGGTCTGAGTCCATTTTATTACCTTACATTAGACATTTAACAGATATAATTGTTTGATGCTAAGCTATGTCTGAAGTAGAGCAACAAGATTCGTTATAAAGTAAAGATTAAAGAATGTTTTCAAATGTCTATAGATGCATTGGATTTGAGTCAAGGTTTTGGTAGCAGGGGGAGTAAGGTGTCCTCTATGAGAAGAGAGCAGGAGCTGCCATCATGTGCAACAGAGATGACCAGTGCTGGCCAAAGCTGAGCTGGTGGCACTTTCATGATAACATATTTTTAAGAGTAAAAATTATGCATAGCAGCTGTGAGAGAGAGGACTAAGAAAGATTGTGATGGAAACAACCATCAAGGAAGAGGAAGAAAGCTCTCCAGGCACCAGAGCAGAGGTTCCCCTGCAGCTGCAGCCCACAGAGAAGACCATAGTGAAGCAAATTGTCCCTCTGCAGGCAGTAGAGGACTGAGGTGAAGCAGTTATCCACATTGCAGCTTGTGAAAGATCCCACAGCAGAGCAGGTGGAGATGATCTCAAGAAACCTGGAGCCTAAGGACAGTCCCAAGGGTGAGTTCCTGGCAGAAAGAAAGCAGCCCATATGGGAGCAGGTTTTCTGTCAGGACTTGTGGCTCTATAGGGGATCCATGCTCTAGTAGTCTGTTGCTAAAGGATTCTACCCATGGAAATGACATATGCTGGAGCAAATCATTAAGACCTACAGCCTGTGAAATTACTCCACATGCAAACAGTGAAAAAATGTGAAGAAGGAACAGTAGAGATGAAGTGTTACACGATCGCAACCCCTGTACTCCATCACATTTGTGTCATTCAAGGGGAGAGGGAAACACAAGAGTCAGGAAAAGCAAAAAATGAGTAAAGAAATGCTTGAGAACAAAGCTTAGGAGTGGAGAGAAGGTATTATTAGTATTGTCCTTGTTTTCTCACTATCCTGCTGTATTTTTTTTTGCAATAGATTAGAATAATCTTCCCCAAACCAAGACTGCTTTCCCCTTTATGGTATTTGATAAATGATCACCTTTTCTTTATCTCAGCCCACAAGCTTTTCATTTTCTTTTTCCTAAGGACCTTCTTATGAAGACAGGGTGAGACAGCTGGTATTCTTCAACAAGGAGAAAAGAAGGCTTTAAGGAGATATTCGAGAAGTCTTGCAGTATATAAAGGAGCCTATAAGAGATCTAGATCAGCCTTTTTGACAAGAGGCTATACTGGTAGGACAAAGTCTAATGGCTAAAATCTTAAAGAGGGTAGATTTGAATTAGATATTAGAAAGAAATTCTTTATTTGTAAGGCACTGGAAGAGGTTTTCCAGAGAAGCCATGGATGACACATCCCTGGAAGTGTTCAAGGCCAGGTTGGATGGGGCTTTGAGAAACCTCATCTCGTGGAAGGTTACACCCCAGTCTATAGTGGGTTTTAAAGGCCCCTTCCAGCACAAACTATTCTATGATTGTCTCCATGTCCGGCTGAGCAGAGGGAGTTAGAGATTGGCTTGGTGATCTTGTGGCAGCCAGCCTGGTTTAAGGCATAATGGATCATCTTTTGACAACAATATCTCTGATACAAAGTATATGATCAAATAGTCTACTGTGGTTTTTCTTCACTATCTCTGTAAATTCATGTCACTTTATATATTGGGATTGGTTGAGTTACCTCTGGAGCTTCTTAGAACTCTATTGACTTTACAAGGAACCTACAGTGATGTATTTTTCAATGATTAAAGTTGCAAAGAAAATTTGATTAGTCTTACAGTTTCTTTGTAGAAGTGGACAGAATCATTTTAATATTACTATTTTCTCTTAGGAGACTGCTGGACTGTTCTCTAAATGGCTGTCTTCTAGTGGGTGCTGTAGTGTTTTAATCTTTCAGATCTCTTTTTTTTTTTTGCCTCATAGCCAAAGGCATTCTGATCAGAATGTCAAGAGATGGGAATTTGAGTACCATCTTAGCGACAATCAATTCAAACAGAAGTTTAGGGAAGAAAATTTCATACCTGTGTATGAGACATCACATCCATTTGTGATAAGGATTTGAAGTAAAAAGTCAAACTTATTTTATCTTCACAGCTGCCTCTGAATGTTCATTCATCAATGTGGGCTCACCTTGGAGCTATCTTTACTATCTTTACATCCAACAAGTTGAATGCTCTATACTTCATGTGCTTCAGGCAAGGCACGAGAGACAATGCGGTCCACTGCAGATAGAACAGGGTTAAGAGTTCCTGACACCAAATTGCAGCTCTGTTAAGGGCTAATTTGTGTCCTGCAACAATATGCTTTACATGTTGTTAATATGTTAGAAATCAATAGGAATCTTCTCTGAAAAGGCTGGCAACAATTTTTTTCTCTTCCTAAGAGCCACATGAGGACCTATCACTTGCAATTTGCAAAGTGTTCTGGAGCTAAAAATCGATACTTTAGAGTACAGTACTTTGACTTTTAGCATGTGTACTAAAACTAGTAGTATTTCATCCCTTTTTAATGAGTTCATTAACAGAAATCTGGGTTTTGCTGAGATCTCACCTATCCAATTTTGTAAACTCTGAGGTGAGTGTCAGAACACTGGCAGAAATTTTCCTTACTAGATTCTTATACTTCGCTAAAAATCAGGTTACTCTAGGCAAAACTTTAGAGTAAATTTAAACAAGTTAAAGATGAAAAAGAATAAACATACAAAGATGTTCTTTTAATGAATCGTTGTTTGTGATACTGTGGGGAAAAAAAATAAAGTTTTGAAATGTGGGAATCTAAACAGGTAAATCTTAAAAAATTGTCCAAAATTTCGTGATCGTTCTTAGATTATGTTGCATGATTTAAAAAGATAAAGATTCTGAAGAGCTTATTTTTTGCCTGTGGTATCTGAGACAGCCAAATTTAATTTATAGTTGCAATTGACTTTGGCAATCCTGAAGTCATTATGTAATAGCTGTTATTTGATAAAGTGTCATTTCATGCTTTTCTGAGATAACAGGAGTAACTGGCAAAGGAGACAGAACAGTATCATCATACGTGTTGGATACATTAAGTACTGGAAGCAGAGACAGCAACACATAAAAGCACAGGAAGAAAGGTTTCTTTTCCAATTCCATTTATTTAAATAGATTATTAGAATATTAGAATATTGTAACTGGAGCCTACCACCTAAATTCTGAGTTGATTATCAAATTTGGCAAAGCCACAGAACATTTTGAACACTGGAGTTTTCCTCCACTTTACAGGCCTTGAATGTATAGGCCTGGTCACTTGCTAGGATAACTTTGTTAGAAAATTTTGTGTTTATACAATTAATTTATATCCTATACAAGTCCTTTAGAAATTTACTAAGGAAGCAATAGCATTGCCTGCCAGCCAGCCAAGGGAGGGGATTGTCTCAGTCTGCTCTGCAATGGTGCTGTCTCGTGTGCAGTTTTTGTCACCACAAATAAGAAAGACATGAAGCTCTTAGAAAATTCGAAGGAGGGCTATGAAGGTGGTGAAGGACTTTGAGAAGAAGCTGTAGTCACTCAGTCAGTTCAGCCTGGAGGAGACTGAACTGGAGGAGAACCTCATTGCAGTTATAACTTCCTCATGAGGGGAACAGGAGGGACAGGCACTGATCTCTGCTCTGTGGTGACAGTGACAGAACCTGAGGGAATGGCCTGAAGTTGTGTCAGGGGATATTTAAGCTGGATATTAAGAAAAGGTTCTTCACCCAGAGGGAGGCTGGGCACTGGAACAGGCTCCCCACAGAAGTCGTCACAGCCTGAAAGAGCTCAAGAAGCATTTGGACAATTTTAAAAGTGCTCTCAGGCACATGGTGTGTCCCTTGGATCCTCCCCAGGACCAGGAGCTGGACTTAATAGTTTTTTTGGGTCCCTTCCAAATCGGCATATTCTGTGGTTCTGTGATTTTAATTAAAGATTCCATTTGATTAAACTATATAATTTATTTTAAGCAAATTTCATCTACACAATCAAAGACAAATGAAATTTGCACAATTTTTCTTGTGTGACCTGCAACCAACTGACTTGCATGAATCCAGAGTGAAATGGACAGTATTTTAACCAACAGCACTGTCCCATCTTTTCTGGCAGATGCATTCTATTTTTCTGGTTCATCTATTACTGTTCTATTCTGAGTTCATGACTGCCTTTTATGTTCAATACAAAAGCTAATTATTGTGCTAAGCAGCTTTTCTAAAGGCTTTGCTGTTGCATCTTTGATGCTTCATGAACAGAATGGCAAATTAAAACATAGATAAATGATCTAAAATTGAAAACAATTGTTCTACTTATCATTTAATAATAGACACAAGGCTTTTTTAGAAGAACATATATATACAAAGACATTTACAAGTCTTTTATTCTAGAACTCATGCATCACCTCCTCTCCAATTTTTTTGCAGTAATAGCTATGTAATGAGTCTGTTTAGAATACATCTTACTAAATGGTTCTAATCTGTGTAGGTTCTCACTCCACACTCATCACCATAGTATCTGAGCAACTTCCAGTAGTGCATTAAGCAATGTGACTAACATCTGTCACATATTTTGGTCTCTCATCATTTCCCCAGGGGTCGATCTATGTGCAGTGAAGTGTTTTGTTTTGTATTTATTTATTTTTCAAGTGGTCCATGACTTGGGGTTTAATTAGTCCACAAAGTAAAGATTACTGCAAATCAGATTAAAATGTAAGTTGGGAAATGCTTGTCCTGAATTGAGGTACTGAAATTAATATCCCAAATATTAAGGTATACCTCTCAATATTTTGTCATGTGCACATACCCCAATTTTTTTTTTTTTCCTGCAGTGTCTTCTTAAGAAATTTTACAATATCTTTCCCACAGAAGTGTGTGAAACCGAATATCTGACACTAAGCAAACCACAATACACACCTGGAGCTTTTGTATTTTACATCTGAGAGCTGATCTTGACAGTTTATTTGTGTCTTGCCTAAAAATAACTTGCAATAAACTTAAGCAGCTACTTTGATTATACTGCAAAGGTAGGGACCCAAGTCAGAGCCTCACTGACAGAGTGTTTTATGTTTCTTTCCATCCAGGACCACATATAAACTTAACTATTGGCTTTCTCATTTGAAGACAATAAACGTAAAGCAGATGCCTGCAAGTAAGCATGTGTTTAAGTACTCTCTTGTTTCCATGAATCAGAGCATAAAGACAGTAAAAGACCTATTTAGAGCCTTTATCCCATATCTCAGACCATGTGCAGTACACATATGCTTCCCTCATGGCAGATTTGATAGGAATTTTTTTTTTCTCTTCCAGTTGTTTGAAGTGGTTCAAAGTAAGGTTCATTTGCTTCAAAGCACAATTACATAGCTTAGCCAACCTTAGCTGACTGGCTACTCCCTCTGAGTTAATTATCTTGTTTTTTGGTCTCTTTTTAGTTTTCTTCAGTGACAAAGCAACATATTCTTAAAACCATACATTATTTTTCCATCTCAGGGTGCAGGGGGAAGTTTAAAGTGAGGAGACACTTTGATGCCTATGTTAGAAGGTTAAGCACTTGGCACTGTTCTATGTCACCAGGCATCAGGCAGGGCAGGAGTTACTTTCAGTGCTGTGTGCTTCCAAGGTCTAATCAGGGTATCAGAGAATGTGAGTTAGAATTGTTGAGAGCTGCCCTAAAGCCCACTAGGCAATCTGTTTAGTGCTTTACTCTTGAGTGATAAAAACATTATTTGGTATTTATGTTATATATATGTATTTAATTTGTTTTAAAAGAACACATAATTTATTCCCTTCCTTTCCCCTGGCTAACCTGATACATCATTTGCAGATGGCTTTCTCACCACCATGTTCCCTCTTTTAGTATTCTGAAGTCAAATATGGTGCTACTAACAGGGAGGTTGTGGGTTCAATCCCTATATGGGCCTTTCACTTTAGAGAAGGACTTGATGATCCTTGTGGGTCCTTTCCAACTCGGAGTACTCTGTGTGAAATATCTGATTCTCCTCCTAAGTGCTATTGAGCCTTTGCTCTTTCTAAACCATGGAAGGGCAGAACAAAGGGCAGAGATGGCTTTCAGTGTATATGTTTGTTTGAAAAGACATTTGGTAAATATTTCAACATGCATACAGCAAAATAAGACTGAAGAAAATAGTATTTTGAATCTAATGATTATTTAAGATGTGCTCCATTGTACATACTAATAAAGCATCATTGTTTGTATTAATTTAAGTAAAAATTATTGTATCACTGATGATATTTATCAGCATGCTATTGCTATGGAAATGTAGCTAATAAGAAAAATAATGAACTCCTGTGCAGTTTTAAATTGCTTAGTAGAAAAGATTTATTGCAAAATTTCAAATTTGTTTTCTAGCAAGATAATGTAAAATGTATAAAATATTTTTTACTGACTTTTACTTGTAGACTCGAGTTATGTGTGTTGGAAAATCCAGACTTATTACTAGTTTATTTAGCAAGGTAAAAAATTAATTAATGTCATTAATCAAAATACCGTGTAAGTACTGATATCAAAGAAAGCCATCAAGAGCTGGAGCTGGGATACCTAAGAAATCTGGAGTGAATTAGACATGTTCAGGAAGGTGTCTACTTCAGCTGTCCTTACTACAGGATATTTCAAATGAAATCCAATTTGATCAAAGCTATCCAGAATGGCATTTTGACATAATGTGAAGTGCTTAAAAAAAGACGGAATTGGAATATTCCCTAAGAATTGAAGGATACTGTCAGCTTGCCAGGATGAAGGCCTCTAAGAAGTGGACAAAAGCCTCAAGAGAGTGACAGAACTCTGCTGAACACAACAGATATACTATGTATACATGTGAAGGGAGGGACACAGAGAGGGAAAGAGTGCAAATCTTCAGAAACTCTTTGTGCAGTGTAAATTTGACATATAAAATAATCCCCATTTGTGTGTTAAATATACTCTATGTACATATATATATATATATATACATATATATATGTATGTGTGCACAAGTGCACATGTATGTATATACATGCACATATGTATGTATATGTGTACACATACACCAGGCTATATACTAAAATTGTTTGGTGGTATCACCAAAAATCCCCTTTTGAACGGGATGACTGATACCTCCTAAGGAAATTTCATTTTTGTTCTTGCTCGTGACTGTCTTTTGGTATAATTTTAACAGCCATCAAATTAAATATTTTAGTACTTTTAATAAACTATGTTTTATAACTTTTATAAAACTACTAGTTTTGAGATGATTATTCACAGAGTTATGGTTGGTGAAAACAGAAATAAATTATTTTCAGTTTCTTGATTATGCTTAATCAAGCTTCAAACTCAATTGTGTTCTGCAGTGTTTTCACTAAAGGTTGGTGTGGTGTAAGAAAAGTGTGTTTCTGGTGTTAAATTGAAAATTATTTTAATATTCTTGGTTTGCTTTGTATGTTCTGCAATATTTATACTGTCACACAGTTCAAAACCAGTGTTATAACTTAATATATGCAATGATGATGCACACACAACCTGAGGCTTTTCATCCAACCTTATCCAAATAAAGAAAATTAATATTAGAAAATATAAATATTTATATTTACGGCATACTCTTACATTAAAACTAATGCATTTTGATTTATTTCAAAGTAGTTTATCAATTTTTTGATTTTTCAACTTAATCATGGGAAAAGAGGTTTTGCTGCAATATTACTCTCCTAGCAAATTTGCTATGCTTTCTTGAGTGATTATAAAACCATTAGAAGGGATTGTAGGTCCTAAGCTTAGGTCCAATTGTGTTACTTTCCATATACACCTGATTTCTTGAATGTTACAACAGAAATAAAGCTAGATTAATGAAGTTTAGGTTTACAGATCTAAAGCAATGTCATGTTTAGCAAAAACTTTACACAGAAGGTCAGAAAAATTCAGGCTTGATCAGAAAAACCAAGAAAAAAACTAAACCAACCAACCAACCAACCAAAAAAAACAAAACAAAACTACCAAAAACCAGCAACAACAAAAACACAAAAAAACCCACACCAAAACAAAAAACAAAAAAACAAAAACAAGAGTAAGAGCAAAGAAAACCACCAAAATTAAAAAAGAAAACATAATTTCATTTTCAGCATATAATAGAGTTATAGAATATTAGGTTGGAAGGTACCCTGAGAATCATCCGCTCCAACAACTATTGGCAAAAGCACAGTGTAGAAAACATGGCCCACAGCCCTGTCCAGCTGAATCTGAAGTGTGCTCTGTTGGGGGAATCCACCACTTCCTTGGGGAGCTTATTCCAATGGCTTATTGTTCTCATTAGGAAAATGTTCCTCTTCTATCCAATCAGAATTTCTACAGGAGTAACTTGTACTCATTCCCCCTCCTCTTTGCGCTGTGAAAAGGGAGTCCCAGCCTTATCTTTAGCCATCTTTTAAATATTGGAACATGATGATAAGGTCTTCTTTGAGGCTTCTTTTTTTCTAGGCTGAACAAACCCAGTTCTCCCTGCATTTCTTTCTGTCAGGTTTCTTAGTCCTTTTCATCATCTTTGGGGCTCTTCTTTGACCATGTCTTTTTTTTTACAAGGTTAGTATCAGCATTAGCTGAGCAAATTTGAAACTTCATTCTCATTATTTGACTTTAAAAGTTGAAAAAATGCTGTCTCATGAAGATTCAGCATCAGAAAATGTTCCTGGCAAACAATTTTCTACTAGTCTGTATGCTCTCAGTTTCCATCTTTGGTACTGGTGGTATTACTAGGATATTTAAGGATGCCTTTCTTATCTCAGGTAATGTTCAGTACTCCACTTTAAAGAGATCTCTGATGCCTTTCTATTTATACAATAAATTTTCCTTCTATCTTTCACCTCAAAGGGTGAGGCTGACAAGAAATATTGTGTATGACTAAGTAATTTCATACCTCTAGGAGCTCATGACACATTCTCTATACAAAACAACTGCAAAACTGTAACAATTTTTTTTTAAAAAAGGAAAAACCAAGCTTCTTTCCGCAGAAAACAGATGTTTCTCTTATGAAAATACATCATTGTATTGTATGATACCCAGCAAACAAGAATTAAAACATTTGTTAAAGTTTATACATTACTGTGCTAAATCAAGCAGAGTTTCTTGACAACATTTTTGTATACATAAAAGGATCCAATAAGACAGAGATTGCACGTAACTTATTCATTCTTTCCTGAAATATACAAGATTAGGATAGTTTCCTTGAGATTCTGTCTGCTGTGATCCTATCCTTTAGTGTTCCTGTAAAATGAGGAATAGATTTTGTTCCCTTCCTTGGTTTGGTTCACCAAGCAAAATGACAGTATGGGAGCAAGCATTGTCAAAACAACCCTAAACCTGGAAAATAAAATCCACCCTACAAAAAGGTGTAACAGTAAGCACATTCTTCCTGCTAGGGAGTTAAATGTGGGATTCAGCTTCTCTGAGGCAGACTTCCTATCCACCCTTGGCATGACCAGATGCATGACTTGGTTAATTTCCACATGGCATACATTGGAAGGCTTTGTCTTTTGAAGGCTCTGTATTTTGTCATTCTTCTTATAGTCACTTGCCTTCCTATGTTCACTTGCCATCTTTCCTTTATCGTTTACTGCTTTATTTATGTCCCATCCTGTTAACCTGCTCTTGGTGTAAAACTTGGTGGAATGGTACTGACTCTTAGTGACATGTAATATTTTGCATGACCCAAATGGAAAACTTTGGGTTTTGTAGTTGGTTAACATTTTTTTTTTTTTTTTCCCGGAATGGAAAACTTTGCAGAGTTTTATACAGCTATTGAATGAAGTAATTCTGCAACAAGTTTATGAAGAACAATCCATTTAATAAAACACAGTACAGTATTAGAACTAAGCAGAATCAGAATTATCACTGGCAAAATTTACAAGCTGAGACATTGGCATATGTTATGACAAAAACACATTTTCTGGAGTGAGATACATTGTGCCATAAGTTTGAAAAACTCTGAACAAATCCTGAGTCAGAGATATCTGTTTGATGCACTGTCTCAGTAGCTGGTATTCTGTAGCATTCATCAGTCTGCTTCTTTATAACAGATTAGTCTTTACTGCTGCAAGAATGATAATCTTAATCCCATTTACTTGTGTGAGTTTCTCCTGGGCGTAGGTGCTTCTTTTCCTCTCTTTGCTATGTGCCAGGCTTCTGCATACATACTCAAATGTTACCATGACACAGTGCAATTTGTTAGCTCACCCTGAAGAAAGATTCTGTGTATTTTCTCTGTGAAACTACTTCCTGCATGCATGTGCATGGATATGTGTGGTTTGTTTGTTTATTTGTTTGTTTTGTGTATGTTTTTACTTCCCTATTGTCATGAGGAGCCTTTAGTGGTCCCACTGAATTATGGCAAAGATCCAGTATAGATGCTGAAGTTTACAAAGCCCAGGTGGCATGCTGACAGATGAATTGTGATGGCAGCTTGAGGGCTTGGTACGCTAAACATGAGGAGGGGGTGGGTTAGGAATAAGGGTCTCTGTGATTTCCACATCCTTCATCTGATCCCTTTAGATTTACAAGAGCAAAATTCATTAAGGAGATTAAGTGCAAAACCAAATGTCTGATGTGACAACAGAGGAAGGTTGAATTTTTTTCCCATTTGCCAAGCTCTGAGACCTCAATTTTAAATTGATTAGGTCATAGAAATGGCCTTATAGAACTTGTGAAATATTTAAAGCTCCAGCTTGGTCACAGGGCAGTCAGTATTGACACATTCAGACAGCCTTCACAAGATCAGTCTGCACCTGCTAAAATACCACTTGTCTGGCTAACACAAAAGTTTGAAGGGTGCCTGTTTAAATGGCCTATGTAGTATATGATAGATAATTATCTTTTTAATCTATTTGAAATAAGACTGTTGCACCTGATCCTGCACAAATCTTGAATCTTCTGAATCTCAAGGCTGATTCCACAGAGTTTGATTCTAATTAGTGGATTAAACATAAAAAAACCAGCAGGGTTTTCAAAGTATGCACCTTTCTACCACATGCACCTCAACTGAAATACAGTCTGCAAGATTTCACGACTCTAGATGGATATATCAAGTATGGGATAGATTCAGCATCTGCCTTGAAAATATTAGCAATTATGAGACCAATCCCTTATTTCTAGAAGGCAATCTGTAAGTCTGTGTTCTGTTTATACATGCTTAGAATATATTTAACATATGTTTGTTCATCTGATCTTTTCACAGGCTAGGTATTGTAATGCATCAAGTTTGATCCTGAGCATGATATGTCATATTTCCTCTTTCCTAATTGTACCCTGTATGGATCTTTAAAAATGTACTGTATCTTTGGAGCAGGTTAGTTTCCTGGAGATAAAACAACTCTTCATATCTGTTCTGAAAGAAGGAATTATATAGATGTGTTTCATCTGCCTGGGAAACAGTATTATGTTAGGCTAGATATGCATGGCTTTTATGCAAGAATAATTGGAAATAAAACTCGTGTAAGGGCACTGAGCATTTCAGATGTGAAAGAAAAAAAATCACATCAAAAGAAATAAGAAACCGGTAGTCTGTGGAAAGCATGATGGCAATGAATAGTTTCCAAGGTTGTTGGTTCATCCTAGTTTTAATTTATTAGAGGCTAAGATTCATTTGACTCAGGTTTAATAGATTTCCAGCCACAGGAGCACAGAGGAATCACCTTCTGAGGTGCTTACTGAGGTCATCAGTGAGGCCTTTGAAGAGGGTGTCTTAAATTACAAGTGCTACCTGCAGCACTGAAATCAAAAGGGTGGTAGTGAATGTAGATACTGAGAGGTTCTTATCAAAGCCAAGAAAAAGATGAAAGAGGGGACCAAAGACATTAACCTGTGTGACAGGAGAGACTGTGACAATTGGGATGCTCAAGATTATATTGGCACATATTTAATAAGCTATATTGCCACGTGAGAAGTAGTAAAACAGATCAGCTTTACAAAGTGTGTGGCTTCAGTATCAAAGAAACAAGGACCATTTGCTATTTCTTTGGTATTGCATTGAAGGAAGGGAAAAGTTTCAGTGCAGTGTCAGTCTTATTTATGGTCTTATTCTTTTATCATTAACCTGCTCTTGGGAGCAGCCAGTGGGGTGCTCTGCCTAGAACTTATTTCAGAACTAGGGTAGAGTCACTATGGAGGAAGAGAGTTTTGACCCTCTTTTTTGGCAGTGTTTTATGCTATCTGCTCTTTGTTTGGTGAAGTTATAGATCCTCTATGTTAGAACATCTTAAGTTATAATATAGTTTTTAGCAATTTCTATTACTTTGCCTCCACTTGTGTAAGACCTCTGACTGTTTCAAGCATAATTTGAAATAAGAATAATTTGAAAAAAGAGTAGACAACTGGCAAAGATAGACTCAGATAATCTATTTAAGTTATGAAAAGGATTTTCCAGCTCTGCGTACGGAATACAAACCGGGTAACTGGCTTCTGGCACACTAATCAGTAGTCTGAGTAGTGAAAATATGTGCCAATGAGGTTCAAGCAGAGTAGTGTCTTCTCCCAGTGATATCATGCAGAGTGTTATTTTCCTGTGCTTCACATGACACTTCAAATTTGGATTGCAGACGTATCTGTAACTGTGCAGGCATTTATCTGGTGAACACATTAAACATTATTTTGGTTAATATTTATTTGGTATTTCTAAAATTGTCCATAACACTTTTAACAGTAACTGTGCTACTGTGACTTCTTGGTAGACAAAGAAGTTCAGCTGTTAAGGGATTTCAGCTAAAGTATTTTAGAATTAAAATTCATGAGTAGGGTTATAGTTCTTCGGTGTCTTGTTCAGTTGACAAGACTGAAGGAAGCTAACTTATCTCCAGTAAAGAAACCTCACTATCTCAGAAAACTAGCACACCTCTTGTGCTGAAATGATAAAATTATTTGAATGTGATGGTATTTTAACATAATTGAAGTAATTCTGTTTCTTCAGTCACTTCGTTCTTGTGTCTGAGTAATTTTATCAGGTTTATGACTGTTGTAAATATATTCTTTTTACCCTGCATGGAAAAGGGAAGTGGGACAGAGGACAATGCTCTTTAGGTACAACCCAGGGCAACAAAAATACATTTATTCAATCACCAAAGAATCTGAATGAGTTGTTTTAGTATTAAAAGCATGTTGTACTGAGGCAATGAAACTAGTTTATTTGCTAATTCTCCCTAGCTTCTGAAACAGAACACAAATTTAAAACCTATACTCTTCTGAAAATTAAAAAGTATATAGTTTGCCATAAATTCCGAGTGTAGAACAGCCTCAAAAACAGTTAAAAATACGGATTTCTTTGCCTCCCACTTACCTCTAGTCTACACAACTACAACTAGATATTTAGGCAAACCCAGCAGGACTTTGAGCCACATAGAGAACATATATCCTATTTATGTAGAGGCCATGTGGTCTTGAACAGCCATGAATCACACACCTTTGGTGTGCAGTATTCAGAATACCTCCAAGCTTCCCTCATTACACAGTATAGAGAGAAAATTGAGACCACTCTCCCTGAAAGAGCAGACACATTTTGGTTTTGGTTCTTTTATGATCAATTTTCCTAGAATAGTAATGGCGCCACACAGCAGGGAAGAATATGGTCAGCTGAAGATTCGAAAGCTTTAAATTTCTTTGGAAAAATTGGTGAGGAGAACTATGCCTGAGACATCCTTGCTCAATACTTACTAATAAACTGCTGAAGGGTTTGCTTTGTATTTGCTATCTGTTAGGAGTCAGATTTTTTCACACTGCAGAAGGGACCTGTTGATAACTATCACCAGTTTTTCGTTCCACTCTCTGCAAGTGGCACATCTGCTGGTCAGTGAATTTAGAGTACTGAGCTAACAATAAATCACACCTCCATACGTCACTCATTTGCTACTGAATTGTCACAGTTAAAGGATTTATGTGATTATATGAACAAAAATAAGTATCTGAACAATTTTCCTTTTAAAATGCCCCTTCTTTTGATTATTTTACTTTAATTTTTGACCATCGATTTGCAATCATGGTCATGTTTCTGATCTAAAGTGAAACTGATATATCTTTAGTTAAGTTGAAGTAAAACCACTAATTGCTACTTATGAAAAACTGAAAAGATGTGATCACCTCTTTTCAAATATGCAAATCAAAAATTAAAACATATAGCTATGTGTCCAAGTGAATATTTATTTAACTTGCTGGGCTCACTTCTTAAAAGGTTCCTGCTCATGGACACACATTAAAGCAAAATAATATATTCTAGACAAATTTCTTATTAACTGATGACACTGACAACCATGTTAAGGATTAAAAAGTTCTTCTTATAAAATTTTAGTTTCTAGAAAGGGGGATAGCTGCAAAGAACCTCATATACTAACTTAACTTACTGGCAGTGATTTAAACCTCCATCATTTAAAAGCTCAGGGATGAACTCTAGACCTCTAGCTACTCTGGCCCTGTTGTGTCTTTGAAATAGAGAATAGTGAATCTTGTGAATTATCATCCGCTATAACTTATAGATTTATTTAATCTCACACAACACAGTCATTAACACAAAGAATAGTGGTGATTATAATTAAGCACTGTTAGCAGCCAGTCACAAGTGGTGTCTTCCAGGGCTCAGTTTGGGGGCCGGCTCAGTTTAATATCTTTATCAATGACCTGGAGGAGGGAATGAAGTGGACCCTCAATACTTTTGCAGATGACACCAATTTGGGTGGGAATGTTGATCTGCTGGAGGGAAGGAAGGTTCTACAGAGGGGTCAGACAGGGTGGATCAATGCACCAAGGACAACAAAAAACTAATGTTGCTTAACCAGGAGAAAAGCAGGCTGAAGTGAGACCTTAGTGCTCTTTGCACAGCAACCTGAAAGGAGATTGTAAAAAGTGCTACTGGGCTCTTCTGCTAAGTAAGAAGTAGTAGGACAAGAGGCAGTGATCTCAAATTGCATGAGGGTAGTTTTAGTTTGGATATTAGGAAGCCCTATTTCACTGCAAGAATAGTCAAGCACTGGAGCAGGCTGCTCAGGGAAGTTGTTGACTTGTCATCCTTGGAGGTTTTTAAAAGATGTGAAGACATGGGCATCCAGGACATGGTTTAGTAGTGGACTGCACTGTTAGATTAATAGTTGGATTTGATGACCTTAAAGGCATTTTCCAACTTCCATGATTCTATGTTTCTACAGTTTAATATTTCTGAATTTAGATGCATATATGTCTTGATGCATATTCTGGCCATAGTAGAAGTTCAGAAACCTATCTCATATATAAATATGAATATGAAAGGGTCATGAACTCACAGAGACTTAACTTATATAGTCCTCAGCTATTTTGCAACTTCAAATTGTCTCAAGAAACAGAAAACATAGCTCAGAAATCAGGAAGCAAAATCACTTGAATTTTCATACTAAAGAACACTTTATCAGTGTTTCTTTAGAAACCCGAGTCACTAATCTTTGCTTACCTTTTAAAACACATATAC
This sequence comes from Poecile atricapillus, assembly GCF_030490865.1. NCBI lineage: Eukaryota > Metazoa > Chordata > Aves > Passeriformes > Paridae > Poecile > Poecile atricapillus. The sequence continues at coordinate 58,002,865 of NC_081249.1, read as the reverse complement.
ATGTCATGCCCCCTATGTAGCTGTCTTCACTAATATGTTTGCAGTGCTTTGTTGGCTAAAGCCTTCATTCAAATATGGCACTTCTACTTGCAAAGCAAAGACAGAATTGGAGCTACCACAGCCTTTTCTGTTATGTTTGTGTATGCAGAATCTGAAGGCAGGCTTCCTCTGTCTAAATGTCGACATCTCCTTCTGAATATCTATGCCAAAACTAATTTCCCCAAGCATTCTTAATATATTCCTTTATGCTCCTAGAGAGAGAAAGAACCAACAATTGTAGGGAACAATTAATCTCAGCTTAAAATAGAATGAACAAATTGCTTCCTAAAAATGCCTCTTTCCTTCACTTGGAGGAACTATAAAGAGATTTTTGGGAGTGTGTCTCAGATGCAGACTTCTACATTATAGACAACTCAAGTTAGGTGAGATGATTTTCACTCTAAGTATCAATATAAATATCTGCATCATCATTTACAAGAATAGTTGTGCACAAGGAGCCAGTATACTTAAGTTTAGATACACTAAAGACTTGCATAATGAAGTTATAGCATTTAGATGAGGAAGTTATGGCAATTTCATATCAAAGCAACTTTCTAAATTACTTCAATATAAAATAGTAAAAGTACAGTTTTGGTTCCAGCCCTGGATTTTTTTTTTTCTTTTCACAATCCACACTGTTTATAGCTCTCATGGAGAAGGATAAGGGTGGAATGTCAGTTCAGTGACTTTTCAGAATTTAATAGCCACTCAGTCCTAATCTGCAGCTAAGTATATACATATATCACATTCCAAGACAATACTTACTGCAGTGCAGAGACCTCATGTATAAATCCTTAATTATTAAAAAGAAGGCTTTGAGAATATGTTAGAGACATAATCAAAGACAGAAGTGGAACTAATAATGTTGAAAAGACAAGATTATTGTTTTTTAAGAAATGCTGAATGTTTATGATTATCTGAATTCTTTCAAATATTTACCTTATTTCTGAATATCCTGTGTGTTAAACATTTTCCTGCCCCCATCAGCCTTCTTCCTCTCTCTCTCTCTTTCCCTCCCTCTCCATTTTTTTCATTTTTTTTTTTTTTTTTTTTTTTTTTTTTTTTTTTTTTGTGTGTGTAGAATTCATAGTGGAGCAGAGAATCATAGAATGGTTTGGGGTGAAATGGACCCCACTTATTTCCAATTCCTCTGCCATGGGCAGGGAAGACCATCCACTTGACTATGTTGCTCAAAGCCCCGTCCAGCCTGTCTTGAATACTCCCAGGAATGGGTCATTATCTTGGGTTTGCATGACAAGATTTTGGTAGTGGGGGGGTGCTACAGGGCTGACTTCTGTGTGAACCTGCCAGAAGTTTTTTCCATGAATGTCAGAGCCAATGCAAGCCAGCTCCAAGACAGAACCACCACTGGCCAAGGCCAAGTCAATCACAGATAAGTAATGCCTGTGTGATGACATGTTTAAGAATGAAAAAAGTAATTAGGAAGAAGTAATTGTAGCAGAGAAGTGAAGAGTGAGAATATGTGAAAGAAAAAAACTTTGTAAACACCAAGGTGAATGAAGAAGGAGAGAGAGAGAGAGGGAAATGCTCTGTTCTGAGCTGGAGCTGAGATTGTCTGTGGTGCAGACAGTGGTGAGGCAGAAGGTGCCCATGCAGAACGTGGAGGTCCATGTGAGACCAGAGGTCCACTTTCAGACCATGTAGGAGGGCCAAAAGTGTAGCATGCTGTAGAAGGTGGCTATTCAGAAGAAATCTGTGACCCCATGGGAACTCCATGCTAGAGAAGTTTCCCTACAGGATCTGCAGAGCCATGGGGAGAGCAGTTGGAGCAGTTTTGCTGGTAGGACTTGTAATCCTGTGAGGGACCCACATTGGAGCACCAATTCTTGAAGGATTGCATCCTGTAAAAAGAAGCCACACTGGAGTAGCTCATGAATGATTGTTTCCTGTGGGAGAAGCCCCACACTGGAGCAAGGGAAGGACAACTCAGCCTGAGGGGGAAGAAGCAGCAACAGAAAACAAAATGTGATGAACTGACCCTAAACCCTATTGCCCATCTCCCTTAGGGTTTGAGAAGGTAAAGAATTAGAACGATATTAAGCCCAGGAAGAAGGGAGAGAAGGTGTGAAGGAGAATTTTTCTTTTTTAAACTTCTCATTATTCTACTCTAATTTTGATTGCTAGTAAATTCAATTAACTACTTCAAGTCAGGTCGGTTTTGCCTGTGACAGTTACTGGTAAATGATGTCTACCTGTCTTTGTCTCAACTCATGAGCTTTTTGTTATACTTTCTCTTCTCTGTCCAGTTAAGAATAGAAATGACCAAGCAACTTTAGTGGGTACTTAGCATCCAGCCAGAGTCAAGCCACCACAAGCATCCACAACTTCTCTAGGCAACATGTTCCACTGCCGCATGATCCTCACAGGAAGGAACTTTTTCCTGACATAAACCTACCCTCTTTCAGTTTAAAGCTCTTTTACAATGTAGTATTACTACATACTCTTGTGAAAAGTCTCTCTTCAGCTTTCTTGAAGCTCTCTTTAGGTACTGGAAGGCTGCTATAAGGTCTCCTGACTCTTTCAGCCCGCCTTCACAGGAGAAGTTCTCCAGCCCTCTGAGCATCTTTATGACCTCCTCTGGACTCTATCAGGTCTACATCCTTCTAATGTTGGAAAGCCCAGGGCTGGATGAAGCACTCCAGGTGGAGAGATCTCACAAGAGTGAAATTGAGGTGTAGAATCACCTTGCTTGATCTTCTGGCCGCATTTCTTTTGATACAGCCCAGGACACAACTGTAAAGTTTTGATCATGTTAAAATTTTATTTCACTTTCCTTAAACATATAGATTTGACTATTATCTGTATTTAGCTGTGCAGAAGTTTGATAGTCATCCCAAGTCTTCTAAGTACTAGCCATTCTAGAATGACATTAATTTATTGTCAGAACTGTCAGTGAGTTTCCTATAACCACTATATCCTATATATATATAGGATACATATATAGGATATATATATATAGTTATATCCTATAACTCTCTCCCCATGGTTTCTTGCATAACCACTGTTCTTGTCCTCAAGACAAAAAAGAAAACATGATACAGATGTCATGCAGTTTTATTGTTTGACATTACTCTTCTCTTGCTATCACATATTTTTTCTCATTTTCTTGTTTTAATCTTACTAGTGCTTACTTTTCTTGCTTTTTAATTCTTTGTCCAAATTCTGCTTTCCTTATTCTGCTTGCAGTTGGGGCATTTTTCTGGGTTTTTTTTGTGTCTTAATGTTGCTATGTATTATTTTGTTGTGATTTTCTTTCTGTGATCTCTACATATGACTTCAACTTTTTGATTACTTTGAGCATATAAACAGGAATTTAAAATTTCTTCAATGAGCAGAAGAAGTTAAAGTGAATTCTCCATCAAAGCAAGGATATCTATGTAGGTTATGTTAATATTTATGTAGGTATTATGTAGGCATTATGTTAATGATTATTACAAGCACATTCTTAATGCAGAACTCCCTGCATATGAGTTGATAGAGGGTTCTGTACCGCTATAAACTGATGAGTTTTGTATTTCAAACAAGTGTCTTTTGCTTATTTCACTAGTGCTGTTCTGAGCACAAGAAGACATACTATAAATAAAGGCACAAAGCTATGAAGTGTATCTCATTTGAAGACTACCATTCCTCAGAATCTGTGCATCAAAATACTGTAGAGCATTTTAGAGGAATACACTGACTCAGCTGCCCGAATGACATTTTTGTTGGTACTGTTCTAATCCACTGCCCTGTCTCACTGACCCATGATGTATCATGCTTTTTCTTAGATGTTCAGAAATCCTGCAAAATGGCTCAATGACATACTGAGTCCCAGTGGTACATGTCAGAGGTTTGTTAGGGAAGACTGCCCTGAGTACAGACAAACCCATTCATGGGGTTGTCTCTGTTCAGAGACCAGGTTGCACATGGTGGATAGTGCAGAAAGATGGAACAACATGATGTATACCTCAGAGAGATCTGATTGTTGGGTGGGAACCATGTGTAAATATCACTGTTTGCTGAATGTCACTGTCCTTGTCTGTATATATGTATGTATATATATATGTATATGTATATGTATGTGTGTGTGTGTGTATACATATATATATATATATATATGCATAATGTATCTGTTTTTAGAGTTAGTTTTGGTAGTAAGCTGATGATATGGGGATAAGGTGTGGAATGTTCTGGGATGATTTTATGATGCTTGTATCCCCAGCTGTCTGTTCTGTTTATGCTGGATATTGAGTCTTGTACCTTTAAGACTGGCTCCAAGAATGAAGTGGGGAGAAAAAGAAGCTCAGATTATGTTTTCAGAAGCGGCCCTCACTTCCTCACATCCTTCTCTGGCCTGTGCTTTCTGCAGCATGGACGGACAGCAAGAGAGAGTTCTCCTTTGCTTTTTAGTTAGTTTCTAGCCAGCTGAGACAGAGAAGTTCCCCAGAGTGTGGCTTTTCTTTCCCTTGGAGCTGTTCAAACTTCTCAGGACTGAAATTCCAGACAAACCCCGGGAGCTCAGGCCTGTGGCCCACTGGGCCCTGGGCTTCGGCACTTTCCAGCACCGGAGGGACTGATAAGGGACTGAGCAAGCCAAGCTACACCCCACAGCAAGGACTTTCTGAATTTGCCATCTCTTCAGAACAGCAAGAGGTTCCATTGTTTAATATTATTCATTTTTTATGCTTGTGGATACTTTGCTTGTTGAAAAAACCTTTTTTTTTTTCCATTTTTCTCCAAGGAAGTCTTTTCCTGAACCAGCTGGGGGAGGAGGCCCTTGAATTTGCTTTCTAAAGGGACTCCATTCAGAGTTTCCTCCCCAGATTTGCCCTAAAACAGGTCAAATACAATTATTGCAAGTAGCAAGTAGCACATAGTCAGCAAGTAACACACGGAGAGAGTGCTAAGAGTTTTACTTGTTCTTGAAGCAACAGATTCACTGTGCCTGTGATACAGAACCATATTGTATAGGCACAGCATATTGCACAGGTATAAAACATTTTCAGCTTAGTGTGTTTCCAGCAGTTTTGTGATGACAGGCATTGAATCAACAACTCCTCAAAATCCCTATATTCGTCACAGGTTGTGTATTTTGTTGCCACTATTGTTCTTAAAATGTAAGGAATTTAAGTAATCTGACAAAATTTATGTCAGTTAATGTCAAACAAGATTCCTGATGGTGATGGAGTTTAATTTTGAATCATGGTTATTATCTCTATCCGAAGGATGATTAGTTTTGATGTCACTAAATAACCCATAATCAAAAAAAGTGTGATCTTTATTTCGGTTGTGAAGCTCACAGCATTAAGTTGAACACATGAATGTTTGCCTGAAGATACCTGGAATAAGAGAGATAGGATGCAAATGTGAAAAGTGTAATAGTCAAAGCATGGTAAACATCCAATGAACTTCTCCTCTCCTTAAGCTACATGCTTACATCTCATATTTCCAGACAAGTGTTTCTATGAAAAAAAAAATAAAAAAATCATCCACTTTTAGAAAAAAAATTAGCAATTTTTGTTTAAAAACATGTCTTGCCTCCTCCACGATAACTGTCTGTTATCCAATTACATTTTACGGTAAAATTCATAAACAGCTTGTGAATGGGAGTACTGATCTCTTCCCTCACCAAAAAGACAGCTCTGTTTTCCATTTTCAACTGCTGGGTTCCTTCTAATCAGTTGTCCTTCCTGCCCTGTGATTTTATTGTTTTCTTCTACAAGGTTTTTAAATTTAGTTATTTTACCTTATGTTGTAGGGAGCAAACAAACATAACAGGTCACAGACCTTTTTAAATGTTTCCTTTTCAACTGTTCTGCTTTTCACAGAGTAATTAAAAGATCACAGGTTTAGAGAGAGAGAAAATAGATGTCACTCTATAATCTCATGGCACATGACTATAGTCCTACTTCCAGATTAATTTTCAGTGCTGATTAGTTTCAATGGAGATTAAGTGCTTTTGAAAATACTGTTGGTGGCTCTAATATTTTAGGCATTTACCTACATTTTAACTTATGATCTCTGTTTCTATTAAACAATAGCTGGGATTCTGATATTACAGATTTTTCAGAAGTGGCCACATGAAAGTGTAGTAGAGTACAGTTAGGTAAGTTAGCTATGAAATAAGGATAAATTGTAACCACAGTTGTGGTGATATAAATCTACAGTAGCTCTATTGTATAATTATGTTTCTCTAAATTTACAGTGCTGCTTCTTTTTTTTTTCTTTTATGCCTTCAGAAATAATTATTTTCTAAAAATACCACATGTTTTATATTACAGCAATATCAGATGTATAAGAGACCAATAACTTAATTTTTTTATTTTTTTTTTTTTTTTTAGGGAAGGCAGTCAACCTTACCTGCAGAGCTACTTTTTACTGAAGTTAGATTTCTTACAGGAGCAACACATGTCAATATGACAGTAAGAATATTATTTGCATTTTTAACATATTAAGGGAAGAATTAAAATGGCTTAAATTGATATCTTGGAGGAAAGAGATGATAAAACTATGCACATTCATAATTTCTACCCCTCATTTCATTTTCAAATGTTATATCTTAATGTCAAATTAATCTCTAATATAGAGGGAATTTCAGTGTAAAAGTACATGATTTTTCATAGCACCACAAATATCTTGCAGTATGGATGAAATGCTCTTTCAAGCATCAAGGAAAATGTGTCATAGTGCATTGCCTGTGGAAAGAAATTTCTACTGTACAAGAGTGGACTGACAAGAAAAAAGTTATGGTAGGCAGAAAGAATCACAGCTATCTTGAACATTCAAATTATCTCCTTAGCAGCAGAATGATTTTGATGGCACATCACTGTTGCTGTAAATACATTTTCCTTTCTTTTTCACTTTTTTTGTTTTTACTTTTTAATTGTTACCTTGAACTGGGGTTTAACTCTTCATTGACATGGAATCTGATTCTAGAAAGAAAGGAACAAGCTATAGCTGACAGAAATTGAGAGTCTACAGATCTGCACAGAAAAAGGAAGTGCATAAGAGTTGAAGTGGACAAAACTTATTTTTTACCATTTTTGTCATATTGAAAATAGAATGGAACCTGATTTAAACCACACTGTTCCACTTTTCCTCCAGTGAAAGTTCACCACACTTAAAGTTTGAATAATAGAGTGATGAATCAGACCTTTCAATGTTAGAAATAAAACAAGTGCAAAGGCCGGTGACTTCTAAATTTATGTACAGCTATATACACTGAACTTGACAGTTATACCATACTGAACATGCAACAGTACACCTGTGAATAAAGAACAAGTGTAAGCATACTGTTCTCAAAAATAACCAGAAGAATATAAGGAGGGGCAGACTTATGCATTAATGCAAAAAAAAATCTATAAACATGGGGAAGATTAATTTCCTTCAGAATATTTTTTTTTTCTTTTATAAAAGCTAAAGTGCTGTTATTGAAGCATGCTGAAATGAGGAACTGAGACAGGCAAGTATATGACATGGCTTCAATCAGAGTTAGCACGGGAGTTTTACACAAATGGCCAAGCATGTGTCTCTGATAAGTAGAAAAGCTATTAAACATAGTCTGATGTTTTAAAAGCTTGATTTAAGTCTCATTGAAACCAGTGGAAATGGAAAATTCAAATAAGCTGTAGTTCATGGAATTCAATAATTCATTTCAGTAGTGTTCACAGAGTTACCTACAACTTAAGGTGATAAAGTTATGGCTGAAAACACATCTTGACAGTTAAAAGGACCTGGTCTTTAGGAAGGTGCCTCAGTGAAAGCATGGTGATATGACATAATTTGAACATCTGAGTGCCACCTGAATATTTCTGGCATCTCCCAACTTGTTAGCAGGTGAGGTTTCATAATGCTTTTACTCTTATAATGATCATCCACTGTTCTCTTAATTTCCAGGACAGAGATCTTATAATATTTATCAGATGTAATGGATATATGCACTGGGAAGCTCAAGTATACCTTGCATAAAAATGTATATGACCTGGGAAATTCAAGTGTTCCATGCACTAAAATGTATATGACAATCCCCAGCAACATGTTTTGAAATTACATGCTTTGCATTTATGCAGTTAGCATCTGTTTTCCCACTTTTTTCAAATCCAATTGTAGCATATTGATAGGATAGAGTTATTTTTTTTAAAATACCCATAGTCTTCAGTTTTCTTGCCCAACATTATTCAGAAATTGTGTTCCAGTTAAATAAAAAGTCAAAAGTAACATTTTGATGCACAGCTGACAAAAGGAAAATTACAGTGCCATCTTCATACACAGCAAAATATCTGAGTACCTTCTTTAAAAAGTAAAATTAGTTCAGCCTGAAAAACAGAATGCAATAACTTCTAAAATGTTTATATTAAATTTTTAAAAGAGAACAAAATTTATTATGTTCCTATCCTTCGGGGGTTATGAATCCTGAGCATATCTGAAGTCTGGAATTAGCCTGGAGATTGGATTTTTTCATACATTCAGTTTGAGGTTAGATGCCCAAAACAATATCTCCCTTGTAGCAAGTATGATAGAGTCTGAGTCATACATCCACCTAAGGTCTCTCAGTGGTGCAGTTTCTAAAAGAAATAGGTCAGGAGGGAAGCTGAGGGTGAGAACTGGTCCTGGTGATTTATGTTTCAGTCACTGTTGCTATGAAGAGTTTCAGCTGGGAAAGACAAGATACTATTTTCTGGATGTGTCAGACCAATAATTACCATCTAATACTCCTTTCCCTAAGGTCTCTTCTCTGGAACAAAGGGCAGTGACTCTTGTGAACGTTAATAATCGATATGGTTTATTCTATTCACAGCAATTTCAGTGGCTAATAAGGTTACTGCTATCGGTATTTCAGTACTGGGTTTGTCTATGTAAGTAACATTTAGCTGCATGATTAAACAAGCCCTTTGTTTGTTTCCCTCTCTCCAGATGGGGACTTGGCTCAGTATGACCCAAAAACAATTAGGTAAGTGATGTTGCTCTGCTATTTACATCTGACCTTAGATGTCAGATATCCTGTTTGCCAACACTGAGCTCAGATAAGCCTATGCACGTTGTGCGTGGACCTTGAACTCTCTCAACTACACTTCTGGTTTCCCCTGTGGAATAACTGAAGTCCTGTTTGCCCTGTCAAATCATTTAGTTTTGCTGTCAGACGTGACTTTTGCATGCTTGTGAACAACTGCTTTGGAAGGCAATAAGGTTCTGCTCTGAGAACATGGGAGATTCACATGAAGGTTCTGGTTAATTGAACCAAAACCTCTAATTGAATCTGCAAGAGCTGGATTACTGACAACTAAAGTGAAGCCACCTGCCAGGTTTAATTCAGCAGTTTCTTAAGAACCACTCACTTCATGTGTGCAGCTCTTACATCATCTGGATAAGACACATTATTTGTGGAGGCAGGTAACCCTTGTGCAGCCTTGCATATGCTTTGCCTTAAGTCTAGATTCCCTGCCATACTCTCTGATGGACTCAGGAAAGTGAAAGAAATTCTTTCAGTGAAGTTTTGTTCTTGAGAAAATATTGTCAACAAGAACCATAAACCAAGTGAACGTTTTCAAACAATTGAAAAGTAAACAATTTAAATCTACAGTGACAAGTTCCAAAAGTGTAACTTTGTACTCAACTTTGCAGCCAGTCCCTTAGGAACAGCAGATATTAAAATTCTGGAAGTGCCTCAAAGCCTTTGACTTCTGTGAAAAACTTTAATCTATGAAAATCATACTATAGATCTTTCTTCCTTAAAACGTACTTTGATCTAACCTTTTAATTTGGTTTTCCTTGTAGTTATAATATCTTCATGCATGATGTATACCATTTTCTTGTCTTTTTTTCCTTTGTTTTCCTTCATACTCTTTTTCTGTGAATCCTCATTCTGTCACAAACTAAAACGTAGTTCAATTATGGTATTGAGTAAAGGATGCTAAAAACCGCTACACTACAGTTTACTAATGTTCACATCCCTCTTTAATTATGTTGCTGTAACATCAAATTTAACAGCAACAAGACCCAGTATCTATGATGAGTATGTTACTTATCTTTTTTTGAATGAATGACTACATAATAAGGATAATGGCTATTATCTCAATAAGTGAAATTTTTCTTATACCAAGGCCGATGTTAAACAATATATGATTTATCATAAAGATTTTTTTTCCACCACAGATTATAATGCTTCCATTTCTGTAAGAGAGAAGGAAGTCAAATTAAAAAGTGCTTTTTCAGTCATGTAAACAAAACAAAGAAAATTTCTTTTAATAATGCTGATTCCATCTGGTCTGTTGGGGTTTCTTTGAGAGAACAATCTTCACTGGTTTGTTGTTAACTTCTGATCCCAGTAGAAACAACTTCATCTTACTCCTTTCCTTAATCCGTGGCAATTGAATTTCAGATAAGGAGACTATCTCCTCATGACCCATATTTAGCTAGGATAAATCTGTTTTATAAAGAACATGCAAGAAATCTTATTACAGTTCTTGGATTATGATCTTTTGCAGTGCCTTTTCATTTTCAAACTGAAAAAAAAAAAAAATCGCTTTTCTATTCCAATCATATGTAAATAATTTGTTGGATTTATTCCCCTTTTCCAAGTACATTTGTTCATTAAGCTTTAACACATTGTCTGAGTTATTCACCACAAAGCATTTACTTTCCCTCTGTTTAATCAAAAGTTGGAGGGTCCTAGGGTACCTGCTATTTATGTTGCTTTTTTCATCTCATTAACTTCCTTTTCTAATTTACACTGGTACTCAAGATATACTTTTTGTATTGCTACTGCAGCTAAGCAAATTATTCTACCCCTCATGACTGCTTTGGCAGCTTCCCACAAAACACCCAGGCTAGTTTCTTGGTTTTTATTGATATTAATTTATTCTGAAATAGTCTTCATCTGTTGCACAAATGCTGCAGCTTTAATTAGAGAGTTGTTAAATCTCCAAACTTCAGATCTCCTATAATTCAGTATACCATCCAGAGACATAGACACCAGAAAATTATCAGGCAAAGCTGGATTTGAAATACCAGATGGTTACACATTACAATGTATCCTCATAAATAAATAAGAAGAATCCCAGTTTAAACATAGTTGTACTAAGGTATAAAATGTAGCCGATGGTCTGTTTCAGTGTTGCTGTTGGCATGAGGACAAAATCTCAGGTATATCTTTTGTTCATTTCACTTTTAAATTGTTAGTTTCTTAACATAGGTCAAAGTTCACATCGCTTTGTCAAAAAAAAAAAATAATTAAAATCTTCATCTATGACAGCCCCTGGAAACCTCTGTCATTAGGCAAGAGAAGGTCAAGAAATAAACTGAAATTTTCAGTTTTGTTGTACTTACAAATCTGTTTTTTTCCCAACAGGGTACAGATCCAAGTGTAACAGGGCTGTGGTAATCTTTTGTGATATTACCTTTTTTATTAATAAGCTCTTTGGCCAAAAGAAAAACAGATTCTGGTCCCAATACTATTGTTTAAATCATTAATGGTGTAAAAAGTAATGGGCTTTTTTTATTGTGGCTGATTAGACAAAAATAAGCAAGGTGACAATCAAACATAAGGGCAATAACCACATCGGTAAACTTTGTAATCAAAAGCCTCAGACAATTTTTCTGCTGAATTTGGTTTGCTATGAATTATATGTTTTATTCTTAATTTACAATTCCTCCGCAATAGCATACTATGCAATCTTAATAAAGGCTCAAAGTGTGAACTTGAGAAAAACCCTAGATCACATCATCAAATCTATTACAAAAATTATAAATAAATAAAATATAGAAAGAAAAATTGAAATTAAGATTTTTTGAAGTGTTCTGAAGCTAATGTTAAAGGGTGCAAAACAATTGCAAGGAATACATTTTTACTTTCAAAATTGTTTTTAGTATGTAAATCCTATAGTATTAAAAGAATAATTAGAATGCCACTTCAGATCTAGGATAATTAGAGAAATATACTTTTAGCTCAGTAATAATAAAGAGAGATATCTTTATAAACTACTGAATATTCATGTCGCATGTTTTTGTTGGTTTTTTTTCAAAAATGCTTTGTATTTAGGCATATGCTATCTTTCTAAAACACCTCAAAGCTTTCATGGGTTTTTTTCATCACTTCAGTGAGGGAAAATCTCTCTGATTTTTTTTATTCACAAGCCAGTTCATAACAGTGCATCCCTGAGATATGGTAAAATACAGTGTGAGCAAATACACTGAGAACAGATCACAGTGTGAACAGACCACCATAACATTCCAGTGGAGAACCACTATTATTGACCAACAAAAGTAAAGCCTGAACTTCAAGTTTTCATGAGTTTAATATCAGAAATCCAGATCTGCTATATACAGTTGGCAATATTTCACAATTTTTGTAGTAATCCTCTCACCTAATTTTGTTTTCCTAAAAGTTTCTCATGTAGCCTAAATTGTCAGTCTGGATGCTTTTAACATTAATAGAGGAAAAAAATGTACCTTCAGAAGATAATGCATCTTGAGACAGGACTCTCTCTTTTAATCTCTTAACTTTATGTTCAGTAGTGTGCAAGAAATTCAGACCCAAATTTATCTGTTTGTTCACAGTTACCTAAGATAATTCAAGATACTATTCAGTACCCTGTCAGGTAGCTGAGACACAATACCCTTGTAAGACACCAAAGCCTCCCAGGATATCCCAAATGGCACCTGGGACCCATGTGAGAGCAGTTCAGTTGTATTCTTGAGTATTAATTCAGATGAGGTCTAAGGCTTCAATGGCTTAAATTGCATGTAATGAAGTCCACCCAAGAAGAAAACAAATAGGTTATATGTTTTAAAGAAAACATACTATAAACTAAGTTAATTTGAATTTGAATGAAGTTGTTTTCACAATGATATTCTATTTTATCAGTTCTCAGAAATTCAGGACCTGAACTTGCCATCCATCACATACAGGTGCATCAATCTATTGTGCATAACTATGACCTAGTCTATAAGTGTGTATTTGTAATCTTAAATGTTCTTATGAATTGTGTGATAAATGCTCAAAACAGCAGTTTTAGGTACTTCTCACCTTCGCCTCTTTTCCATATAGATATGATTCTAAGACTACTAAATGTATCACTATGGGGTCTAACTTTTAAGATATAATTTGTCCTGGATATTATTTTGCATGGAGATTCTCTGATTCTTAATCTATCAGTTTGATTACTATTCATTCCCTCTTATGTTATTAGTATTTCCAGTTTCAGAACTCCAGGAGTTAAGGATGACCTTAATCTGAAAAAGTTTATTTCTTGAGAAGCTTTTCATATTCTGGGGTGTACTCTTTTGAAAGGGAGTGAACCACTGACCAGAGAAAGCAAGTTTAAATTAGTGCATGTCCTCAGGGCAAACCTCCTGTTCCCAGCACTTGCCTGAAGCCAACACAGTTCTCCTGTTTTACTTAGTGGTGCAAACTAACCCAATTTCCATCCTCATGTATCTAAATACCAACTAAGCAAAAACACTTCCCCAAACTTAGCGTTTACAACTTTGGCTAATATACATGGATCTACCACTATGTGACCATAATGATTTTGGCTTGAATGCAACATAATTAGTTGATATTAACAAACATTGACAATGCTACCTTTTATGTTTTAACAGTAAGCTATTAGCAGTTATTTAAATATACATACATATACCTGGAAATAGAATTCTGAGAAATATGATTTTGCTGCTAGATCTCATTTTTTTCTTCAAAAGAACTTCCAGTGATATAGTATATTTTGGAGCATTTTCTTTTGTATCTAAAGGGGGAAAAGTGGAACTAATTCTAAACCTAAAGGTTCAGGGAGTTTTTCTAAGTCTGATAAATCAACTAGTACCTTTCCATTGTCACATTACCTTTCATCACAGACTAGTTATTCAGGGTATTTGCATGTCTTTGAAAATACCTCAGTGAACATACATTTAAAGTACCAGCTGATGGTCAAGTAGAATAGCAAGTTGAAGCACTAAGACAACCATGGTGCATAAAAGTGACTAAATAGAACTTGATAAATAAATAGGTTCTAGGAACCTGTTCACCACAAAACACAGGTGTCTTATACCAGGGACAGGTGAGTAGCTCTCAGAATACATAACCCATGTTGACTCAACTCCACTAGAAACTTAAGATGGCTGAACAGAACCCGTAAGTAAAATAGACACCTGCACTTTAAGAACTTCATTTAGATATCAGTAATCTTGAGTTAAATGCCATTCTTCCTGTCTCAAGAGGAAAGATCTTAGGAGAAAAAATGTCAAAAGTTCCTCTATGGAAACATTTAATTTCTGAAATTCTCTGTTATGTGAGCCTGATGATGGCACCAAGTAACATAAAATTTAAGAAACTAAGTATTAAACTATTCAGAATTTTTTCTCACTCACTGAAAATCCATTGCTCCCTAGCATTTAAAAAACTAAATAGTAATGTCTGTAGAGGAATCTTTGAGGACTTGTCATGTTTTAATTTTTTATTCATGCTATGAAATATAACAAAAATGCAAAATCTCAAAAAAATTTGTATACTCGGGAATGACATATGTCTAACAACATTTCTCTTTATTAATCTGAAGGGTGAAACTATAATATATTTATCATGGTGTTTTTTAAGCTAGTTTTCTTTTGCTAAAAGAGCAAGGATAAGAGTGGAGAGTACAGATGGAAGATGTGAGCAAACCCAAAACTATCCATTTTCTCTTTTTCTATCTAATTTATCCAATATTTATTAACTCAGGAATTATTCTGTAAATATATTAGTCATGTACTACTTGGACAATTGACCAAAAAGTCTCATCACAAGAAAAATATCAGAATTATATATGTAGACATAAAGTTGACATAGTCTCTGCTGAAGTCATAAAACTCCAGAGCACAAGCCTTTTTTTTTTACTTCCACAGAAGTGAACAACAAGCAGCAATCCAAAAATCTCTTGGGAGGATAAAAGTATCCCACTCTCTCCTTGGAGTTCAGCACTGTCAGCCAAAGTTACGTGTTCAAGAGGCAGTTCATATCTGGTATGTATTCCAGATTCATTTATGAGAAAGTGAACCTCTCTATGACCAACATATGTTAAACCACCTATTGTTCAGATAAACAGGAAACAGGATGTTTCTTTTCATACATCCCTTTATAAACTCATGAAAAAATGCACATCATACACAGAGCAAGTGCCACTAAAATAACACACAGAAACATCACTGAATATTTTGGGTTGGAAGAAACCTTAAAGAACATCCAGTTTCAACCCCTCTGCCATGGGTCTTCCACTAGACCAAGTCGCTGAAAGACCCATTCAACCTGGCTTTGAACACTTCCAGGGATGGGGAATCTACACCTTCTCTGGGAAATCTGTATTGGTGTCTCACCATTCTAAGAGTACAATTGTTTTCCTGACATCTGATATAAATGTTCCCTCTTTCAGCTTGTAGCCACTCCTCCTTGTCCTCTCACTATATGCCCTTATGAAAAGTCCCCATCCAACTCGCTTCGGATATTTGATGATCTTTCCAGAACCTTCTTTTCTCCAGGCTGAAAAACACCGGCTCTCTGAGCTTATCTTCATAGAATAGGTGCTTCAATCATCTGATCATCTTTGTGGCCTCCTTCAACCTCACTTCTTATGTTGGCTTTCTCGGCTGCAAGTTCACATTGTTGTGTTGTGTTCAGTTTCTTGTCAACAAAACCAAGTCGTCCTCCTCTGGACTGCTGTCAATCCATTCTCTGGCCAGCCTGTTCTTATGCTTGGGGTTGCCTTGACTCATGGGCAGGACCTTGCAGTTGGCCTTGTTGAACTTTATGAGGTTCACAGATTGCAGAATTGAACCTCCTCTCTTGAGTACACCAGCTGGTAAGGGACTCAAATTTAGATCAGGGCTGTTTGTGGGGTTTTTTTTGTTTGTTTTTCCCCTCAGTGTCAGTCACAGTGTACTCTTTCATTACCAATATATTAAGGGATTTTCCCTGACACTACCAAACCTTTTATCACAGGCAAATAATAAAGAAGTAACTTGCCTGACTGAAAAGAACAGCCCATATTTGATCTAATGACAGAAGGTTCAGTCTGCTCATATGCTCAACTGCACCCATAAATTATGCACTAATACCAAGCCACTTGAATGGCCACAGTGACTATCACAGCCTCCTTACTTGTCTTGCACCTAGTTTCCAGGAGCTTGAACATATGCTTTTATTCTGTACAGCATACCACCTCAACAGTAAAGAACACATATTCTCATCCAGTTTTACTCTTCCAATTCTTGCCTGTTTTTCCCAATACATCCTAATTCAACTCACACTATGCACTTCAACTCCAAATTATTTTGTCTTATCTATTATGCCTTATCAAGTAAAAACACTGAAAATATTTATTAGGATTCTTCAACTTTGTTTCTGGTAGGAAAAAGACAGTGACTTCACAGCTATTTCAATGATTATAGATATGCAGATTGTCTTTGTTTCCTAGTAATTAAAAGTTGAAGTCACAGGCCTCTATTTCAAAATTTATTATTATTTATTCAGAATTTCATGCCATCATTACAACTATTTTTCTTCCAAATTCAGCTATTACCTCTCTGTGTCAGAGACAGTCTATTCTGAGACATGGTCTTTGCAGTACTATAAAAACTAGTAAAACTGTAGCAAACCATTGATTCAACAGCTTTCTTCCCTGCAAACCACAAAAATCTTCTTAAGGGTTTTATGCTGCTGAAAATCACTATAATACCCATCTGCCTTCCCTTATATTTTCTAGGAAAAAGGAATTTTTAATGACTTTTAGGTGTGATGAACATAAATCTGTTTCACCTTGACTTCTAAATTGTGAAGAGATAATCAGTTTGTGTTCAAGCTATCCATTGTCTTTCTCTTCATTCTAGGTTTGAAAGCAAAAATGTAGAAGTGCAATTAAATAAATTAAAATAAGGAAAAGAAACATGATAGTAATTCATCAGTTTTAAGAATAGCAAATGTAAATGTCGTGCATGTTATTTCACATGGTATGAAAAAGATCAAAGAAAGATATTCTGAGTATTGTCTCCTTTCCAGAGCAGTTCAAAAGAAAGAGAAGCAACACAGCATGAGTTTGGCAAAGGTAAGATTACTCATGTGATTTTACTTATCAAAATGTCAAGCATAACCTGAAAACTTCCTGTCAGCCATCCCAAAATGTCATAAAAAGAGAAGTTTGCAAGGCAATGTGGAACCTTTTCCTTTAGACAGAGGTGTGATTTGAGTTCAAGCCCGTGAGCAAAGAAACAGTGTTTTTACACAAACTTTGAGCCCAAATACCCTTTGTGGTATTAGAAAGAATTCTAAGTCCACTGCAGCATTTCCTCCAGAGCCATATGAAAAGAATAATATATAGCTGAAAATGCTGTTACACAGATCACTTGTTTTATAGGACAAAATGATCATAGGTCTAAGCAAGCAAAATTCTATTAATGTAACAACAATAACTGCATTTGCTTACCACAGCAGTTAATTTAACATTGTATGGACAAGTTATTCAGATAAATAACTAAATAAACAAATGTTAAGTTTCATTACTTCATCCTTCTGTGATACATTCAGAAAAACACAGTCCACAACATTGACTCTACTTGCAATGAATATACAAGGTACAGATCAAAGAAATGGAAATTTTTTTTTAAAGAAATATCCTTGCTGTCATTATTTTCCCTGTTTCAAAATTGCTCACAAAAATAAATCATGATTCTTTGGCATTTAATGTCTTTAATTATTTCTATAAATAATTCTTATTCTCTTGGTTTAGTATGATGACTTAATTTCTTGTATCATCAAGTCTGATGATGATACTGAGCCATTTTTCTTGAGCTCATTACTCTTTCATGATATTGTTTCTATTACTTGACTGGTTAAATGAAACATTAGGAAAATAAAAATATTAAAGTGTGCTTATGTGTTGATAAATGAACTAGACAAAGGTATTATTGACTATCAAGCTGATCTGCTTACCTTAAATATTTGGAAATTGCCCTAAGCCATGCTAGACATCTTTGTTATCTTGTTTACACAGTGAAGAGAAATAGCAACATTAACGGGCAGTTCTTCTGACATGCCTTAAGGTCATGCAGTTATAGAATCCTAGAATTCTTTTGGTTGGAAAAGACTTTTAAGATTATCTAGCTCAACTACTAACCCAGCACTGCCAAATCCACCACTAAACTATGTCCCTAAGTGCCACATCTACATTTCTTTTAAATACCTCCAGTGACAGTGACTCAACCACTTCCCTGGGCAGCCTGTTCCAGTGCTTGACAACTCTTTTGATGATAAACCCTAAACCTCCCCTGGTGTAACTTGAGGCAATTTCCTCTTGTCCTGTTGCTTATTACCTGGGAGAAGAGACTGAGCGCCACCTCACTACTGCCTCCTTTTAGGCAGCTGTAGAGAGAGATAAGGTCTCCCTCTGAGCCTCCTTTTCTCCTGGCTGAACAACCCCAGCTCCCTCAGCCACTCCCCATATGATTTTTTCATCTCAGATGAACTGTCTTCCAGAAGTTCCCTCCACTGACTAATTGAATTTGCAACGCATATAAACACACCTGTTTAATCCCATTTGCACATCGAGCATCCTGTGCTCCAGTTACTAGTCCAGAAAAGCACAGGTGTTTATAGGTTACACACCTTGTCTGCCAAAGCTATGAGAAAATAGCACTATGGCACCTGGGTCTCGGCTTGGTATGATTAATTCTCTTGCAGGCATCGAGTCCAAAGATGAAGTTGATGATTTGGAAGGACATACCACATTTTATTGAAATACATATAACCTAAAGTGGTATAAAAAACTAAAGTCCAATTAAGCTCAAAATTTACTCAAATACCTGTTTAACTAAAAGAATTCTGAAATAAAATATTAATATAGAAGTAGTCCAGTTTTAGATGAACTATGATGTTTGATGAGATTTACTGATAAGTAGCTGCATTCTGGTACGTACTATGTGGTGTGAAGTTGATGAATGGACTACACTAGTCCATCATATCTTTGCCTTTTTGCTTCATTTTTGAAAATTATTAGTTCCTAGTCCCTGAAGATTAAAAGCTCAATTACAAATGTTTGTCTTACACTAAAGAATATGTACTTCATTACAATTTGTACAAGATTCTAGACTGAGAATAGCGCACAGTAATAAGTTAGGTTTGTATGGAACAAACACCTTAGCTATTTTAAAGTTTATTATCTGCTTCACAGAACTTTGGAAATAATTCAAGGCATAAATTTCTCAGTTTAGAAAAGCAAGAACCTGTAATGACCACCAAGAATTTAATTTGAAAAAGAATGTAAATCTTAAGGAATGGTATTTTGGAAAATGATGTATTTTTTGTATTCCACATTTCTCTCTGAATGTAGTACATACTCATATGTCCTTTATTTCTCTGTGTTTAATGTATTCCCAGCTGTGGATTGTTACAAAAAATTCTGTCTCCCTCAGGTGCTGCTGTTCCACAAAGAAGTAAAAAAAAAAGCCATTAGCTTCCTTCATTCTTCAGATAAGAGAATAAAACTGACCACTGGAAGTGTATTTAGAAGGTAGCCATCAGCTTACTTTCTCATTTTATGAACAGTATCTCACTGGATACCAAAGGTTTTAATGCTGCATGAAATATACAGGAAGAATTATCATCTAAACCAGTCTGAATTATATTTTTATTTCTGATTTTTCTAATTGTCTGTTAGCAATTTCAGTTATACAGGAGTATTTGAGGGGAAGTCAACACATGTGTTATTTAAGTGCTGTCTTTATACTGATAAGCAGTGGAAGACTGTAGGTTGTTATTTCCTTGACAACACTGGACTGAAGTCGTGATGGTGACTAGCTGACAGTGCAGCAGGGACATTTATAATCAGATGCATAAAGCCTTGAGGGATGGCTTGGGCACTCAAGCCCCTCCAATATTTACATTTGGCATTAAACTCTTCAAGTGAAGATAATGATTTTGGCTCATTGCCCTTTCCCAATATTTTGAAACAGTCATGCACCCATGGTCATAATAAAAGCAAAATTAACTCTGCTGCAAAGAGAGAGGAACAGTTGCTAGTTGGAAAAAGGTAATGTCACACTTAAAACAGTTATTTTGATACTATATTTTAAGGAACATTTTTAAATTTTCAGATTCATCTTCTAGTCAGGGGATAGACAGATAAATTACTGTGGTCTTTCTGATCTTCCAGTAACTCCTCTAGAAGTTGACAGAAGGCCTCCACTGAAAAAGAAAGTCAAGTTCCACAGTAAAGGCAATAGTAATCACAACTCCACATTGTGGTAGTTTCTAAATTAGTAACTAATGAATAAAAGTGCCATGACTTAGAGTAAAGCAGATTTAATTACCAAGGCTGTGGTATGGTATTTTAAAAATAATGAGAAACCAGCTGGTCATTGGGTATTTTCACCCAGACTCAATTTACGAGAAACATGGTACAGATAATCCACCACCTTATGAAAACTATTAAACAAACTGCTTATCTTAACTTGTACAAAGATATATTCACTAAATAAAGGATTAAGAAATACTCATCTAAAAGCAGAAATGTGTTTGACAACTACCCCAAATGTTTTACAGGCTGAATTCAAGATGAAACTGTCACAGGACCAGTATTGCCAAAGTAATGATGTCCTCTGTAACAGAATTTTAATTAATCAGAATAATATGAGGAGAAGAATTGTTTCGCTTATAAGTGAGAAGGTGAGTTCCACTAATATTTTTTCCCTTCATATAGAGAGCTATCAACTCCTTTTGTGGAGCTGTAGTCTGGTTTATTGTAGAGATTGGAAAACAAGATAGAGTTCCAGGAAATGATGAATCATTAACCTTTCAAGTAAAAGAAACAATTGTATACTTTTTATTCCTCTCTAGAAATATATACCATTATGTCTTGAAAAACAACTGGCAAAAACAAATTTTATAGCTCTGATTTCTAGAATTATGGTCTTTGTGACAAAATGTATCTTCAAGTGGTTAAAAATAAATAAATGATTAAATAAAATTCTCAGAAAACAGAGAAGCTGAAGGATTACTGGACCAAACCTGAGGCAAAGACTAGCTTTTCTATAATTTACAAATAGTTATTGCAATAAAACTGTGACTGGTATAAAAAGTTCCATATGGTTGATTTATTTTTTGAAGGATGTATAATTTGAATGGTGTGTTAAACCTTAAAATTCAGGATATCAACTTCTAATTATTAAGTGTTAAAGCACAGTGTTAAAGACTCTATACAGCAGGGAAATTTGCATTTTCTTTTGAACCAGTGAGGGCAGGTCAGTATAAGTGATAAAATATTGAAACAGGTTTCAGATGTCATCTTATGAAGCAGCTCATTCATTCCTTAAATCTCACATATAGGACTAATAATTGTTTCTTTTTCTGCTTTAATGAGACCTGAAAATAATACTGGATCTTATAAGTGACAAAGCCCTGTCAGACTTTTAAAGGCTTGAATTCTACCCACAAAGTTCATGGAACTGAACAAATAACCGCTCTGAAATTACACTGTAGCCTCGACACTAAGTCCTAAGTCTACCAACACAAGTTTTGTATGTTGAGCATTAAGATTGATTCCTGTATTCCCAGGACATTGCTATGCTGAAGTAAGAGGCAGAAGGAGATGGAACAGCTCATTTATAACTGAATACAAAGAGACCCTGACATAGAGAGAATTTCATCATCTAAGAGACAAAAAAGTGTCTGTTCCAAGTCATCACCATAATATTGTTCTGTGATGGGTTTACCAGCTCTAGTTAAAAATAAGAAAACAACCCCCCAAACTTAACTACAGGACAGAATTTTATTTGAAAGATCAAATTTAATAAAATTTTAATTGAATTTTTTAAATTCAAGATCAATTGACAGCTGGTTTAAAGCCAGTGTCTGATTTTCTACATTGTGTCAATAGAAACACAATTTAGTTTTGACCAAAGTCAAAGCAATAGGTTTCATTAGGATTTTTAGAAGAGTATTGCTGAACTATACAGAACTAAATATTGTCCTTTCTGATTGGATAGGAAACACCACCACGTTTAAAACAGAAGCAAAGCTGTCTTCACTACAGGCCTCTGGAGAGTACTTGGTTTGATCTTTGTTAAATATTTATCTTATGATGAAAAAATTCTAACTGTAGATTTTTTATTTTTTATCTCCATTAACTAAAAAGAGAAGAAAGGTAGTGATGATAGCCACAGATTTTTAAGTCCCTGAAGTTTAGAGTTAAATGAGTTGAATCTTGTCCAAAATGCCCATTTTAGGTAGGACTCATTAGTGATTCATAGATACCCACAGTGTAGACATCTGTGTGCAGACTATCTGACTAGCTGTCTGCATAAAACATTACCTACAGACTTGGGCACAAGGAAACTCCTTTCATATAGGCTACAAAATTTAATTTTGTACAGTTACTTGCTAGATACATAGAAGAAGGAACAAAGAAAAAGCATATTTTTATCATATCTCAAACTAAAATTAAGACTGTTTATGCAGGAATCTTCTGCAACTCTTATCAGTGGTAACAATAATACTTCATATTGTGGTAGCTTGAAGTGGGAAAAATCACTTCTCTCTGTTTGGCTTAATCTTTGAATTTGTGTGTGTTGTGTTTAAAAATATTTTGAACTGCTAAGATGCTAAAAGCCCTGACTGATACAAAACTAAGATGAAGAATTTTGTGCCTGAAATATTTTGTTACTTTTTTGACATTAGTAGAAAATTCTAGACATCGTCAATCATTTTGAAATATGGAGAGGACCAAGGAATTCCATTGCACGAGCTGACTTGCTGAAGTCTTGTTTTGCATATATAAAAGAAATTAACAAAAATTGAGCCAAAACAGGAACCAAGGTACTCAGAAAAGAAATATACGCAATAATAGGCTTAATTCCTGCAGATTTCAATTCACTTTCACAGGGAAAGCAATGTCAAATATATTGGATGTGTCCTCTAGAACTGACTGTGCAACCGAACATTCCATTAATTTCATAAAGTATCTGTTAAGACAAGTTATGACAGAAATTACGATTGAAAAAACTCAAGTGAGTTACTTCATTATATTTACAAATGGCCCTGTCATATAATAGCTCAGTTTGGCCTTGGTTTCTTTGGATTTAAGATGGAGACATCACAGTAAACCTTTGATTCACTAGACTTTTCAAAAACCCTCTAGTGTATTTTATGACTTCATATTGCACACATTTTCTTATAAGAACTGTTCTTACAAGTCTGTATGACCCTCTACCATTTCAAATCCCTTTTGGGGATATTGTATATCCTAGCTCAAGTTTATGGGAAAACATATATATATCTATATATATCTATGTATCTGTATCTGTATCTCTATATCATCTCTATATATCTGCATGAATGTGTTTTTCTATGTTTGCATTCACCAACTTAGTTCAGTCTGCCAGCCATAAAATAATGAACTTGGCCCTTGGTTCTCTAAGTGGAATATCATGCTCTTCAAGGTTCAAAGCACTTCAGATCTTTGGATCAGTCTCTCCAGGACAAGTCTCCTTCCCTATTCCTTTATGCAAGGTAAAAATTTTCTTAGATCTGTGCTTTCCTTGCAAATTAGTTGAAGGGATAGAGGTGTTCAAGGTACCAAAGAAACACATCATTTCAAACTGTATCATTGCCGAGGTGGATAAAAGTGATGAAGTTCTACCTGGCATGAAACATACCCTCTGCAAGCTGAGATTAATTTAAACTCATCATGTACTTCTGCTTTCATTTTTATGTTGTGAAAGGAAAAGCTGATGAATACTTTCTGACATGTTTTTTTTTGTTTTTTTTTTCAATTAGTACTGAAAAAGCTAAGTATTATGAGGAAAAAATTATACACACTAGAAGCAGTTGATCAGCTGTCATTACATACAACTTGTATCCAGAATTCTGATTTTTGTTTAGTAGTTAATCAATATGGAAATTAGGCCTTGCATCCTTCCCAGATTGTAATGAAAAACGTTTTTTGAGGGCCAGTGACGAGCTTGGCTTTCCCTTGTCCAGCCTATGGCCTTGGACAATTTATGTACTACCATATTATTGAACATTTAAAATGAACAAACAGAATAAATAAATACAAAAATCAAAGCGTTTGGAAGCAAACAAAGGAAAAAAAATCAGCATTGTTTAGCTTACATTAACAAGATGGTATTTTTTTAAAGTTAATTTGATATTTCAACAGGAGGCTTAAGTTAAAACATAGACACATACTGTAGCTGTTAAAGTTCAAGCCAGGAGTATGCTCTGAAATAAACAAGGATATTGGAAATATCCCACCTTCTGTAGCATATTGCAGCAACAGCTGAAAGGTTCATCATGCTGATTTTAGACTGCTGAGGACAAGTGGCTGGAACAGGAAGCCAATGTCTCTCTTCTGTTTATGGCTCTCTTCAGTGTCTGGCAAAAGGGAAAGCAAAATCCTTCCAGAAAAGTTTGAAGGAAGTAGATTTCAGCTTCCATGAAATCTTTCTTGAGAGTGTTTAATTTCTACATAATACAGGCAAAAAAAGTGTCTGATTCATTCACATTTTATGGATGTGATATACTATACAAGTAATTAAAATTTTTATTCTATATAAGTTAGACGTAATAATAGCTAATAATAGCTTCTATTATCATTAGTCATACCTTGTTCAAGAGAAAGAAAACTGACCAAAACCAATGCCCAAAGCAATATACACCTAGAGGTGGAAGCCTTCCCTGTTTTTCTTACTGTACAATTAATGTGTCATCATTCAGCCCCCTTCTGGAATTTCTACCACATATGTTCTAAGTTTTTGTTCTCAAGAACACTTTTTATTAATTTATTTACATCTATTATTATTTTAAGAGAAACCAGGCTAGAAAACAAGCAGGATCATGCAGATCAACCAGGAAGACAGGGTTGTGTTATGGGTTATTTAAACAATGATATCAGTACTGATTATGTTTTAGCTTGTATTAACACTTCTGAAAAAACCTAAAAAGGGTTTTCCAAATTTATGATGCATGAATTTTTTATTTTTTAATGTCATTTCTCGGCATCTTTGACCACAAAATAGAAAAATAAATGTTCATAACTTCCCAAATCATTCTGTTGTCTGCATTTACATTTTCCCTTGAATAATAACTTTAATTTATTCTTACTTGGACAAAAATCATAATCACCATGAAGAATATTGTTACAGGATGTCTTAAGTGCTGGTGTGAAAAACTGTTTGCTTTAGATTTGTAGGAAGCCTTGTTTATCACTAGCATGATAAAGATGAAAATAGATAACAAGTATCTAATAATGTGCTGTGAAAAATATTTTTATTACCATTGTTTTATGAAACTGATTATCACTATCATCTGTTTTATATTTAAATTTAAAACTTTTAATATATAATTCATAATTTATTTTTTCTTTAACTTGTTTTCAAAGTTTACTAGTAGCAGTATGTGAGAGAAATTCCTTTTTTTATATGTGGCCTTCTCAGGACTACAAATCACAAAGATATGCTCAGTGATAGCCAGTAACAAAATATGATAGTTGTTCGTTGCAGCTACCTATAAAGTTAACTAGAGCAATACTGTCTGTCTGCCTCCTTTTTCTTTTTCTTTTTCTCTTTCTTTTTCTTTTTCTTTTTCTTTTTCTTTTTCTTTTTCTTTTTCTTTTTCTTTTTCTTTTTCTTTTTCTTTTTCTTTTTCTTTTTCTTTTTCTTTTTCTTTTTCTTTTTCTTTTTCTTTTTTTCTTTTTCTTTTTCTTTTTCTTTTTCTTTTTCTTTTTCTTTTTCTTTTTCTTTTTCTTTTTCTTTTTCTTTTTCTTCTTCTTCTTCTTTTTCTTCTTCTTTTCCTTTTTTTTTCTTCTTCTTTTCCTTTTTTTTTCTTCTTCTTCCTTTTTTGTTGTCTTTTTTTTTTTTCTTTTCCTTCCTTTTTGTTGTCTTTTACCAGGCTTGAAGGTTTTTTCTTAGAAGAGGAAAAAAATGAGTCTCATAGTTCAACAGTGAGATCTAAGGACTAAACGTCTGCCTAAGCACATGAGAGAACACACACAGCTGTCTTTCAGTTGGCTGAATCGCCTACTGTGTCAGTGGCTTAAAGTTAAGGAAAAAAGGAAATGTACCGAAACAAGGTACTGTTAACCTACAAAGGGAGTTTTGTTCTCACTGAAGTACTGAAGGAAGCAACCTGCAAAAAGTCATAAATACAGACTCAAACAGTTGCAGTAACTCCTGATCTCCAGTGAAGCAACACTTCTATTATCATAGCAGGATCATTGCACAAAACCCTGGGTCTACTTTTCTCTGATGTTTCTTAAGAACAGAAAATAATTTTCTTATCATTCCCATTATTCTATAGACTACAACCTTTGTTGGTATGGTAACTTTTATTTCCAAACACCAGCAAGCAGATCAGTTCTTCCAATTCAGGTGGTGTTGTCTCAGAAAGCAGGTGTAGGAAGATAGTAAGAATGTAATTTTAGCTATTAAAACAGCTTCTGGCTATAATATGAGAGGGACCAAGCTATAATGTCAGCCACTTCAAAATATGGGAAAAGTGTTAGCATTCCATCAGCTTGTTCCTTCACTTTCCTTTGAGCTATTAGCCATTTGTAAACATAAGTTCATTATCATATAAGACATTAAGTAACCCAAACAATCCAGTTATTCTCAGCCATACTGCACAAATTCTAGATGACATATTTACTCATATGTCTCCTACTTTCCATGCTGTGGCAATACTTGAAATTTTTTCTCCAGTAAGTTGTTATTCTATTGACTCTTTACCATTATGTTTTACTTCTGTGTTTGCAAGTCTACCTGCAGCTGAAGTAGCAAAAGTAGTAGTTTAGTTTTCAAACTCAAAACTATATATAAAATTATCCCAGTTATGTGTCATGCATTTATAATACTTAAAAACTCATCACAATTTTATTCAACATAGCTTTGTGCATAGGATATACTTGCTACTGCAACTCCATTGGATTAAAAATATGATTCAATAGTAATAAGACTACAAGTAGGGACTTGTAACGAGATTACAAGAAGAATTTAACTGAAGGATGAGCAAAGCCTGTGCCAACCATTTTCTCCTGAAATGAATGGCAGATGCTTCTGTATTTCCCTTGAACTGCAGAGTTGATGGTTGAGCTGGTAAACTGGCAATGCCTCTGAACCACCTGCTGAGCAGGAAATAAATGACTAAGAAAATGCCAGTGCTTAAGAGAAATGTGTGTGTGTCCAACACTGGTCAGGGTGAATTCACAAATCATTTTCCCCTGTGATCTATGAATGATGAAATCAAACCTTAGTAGTGTAGGAGGTAGAAGTTTTGCGTAATAGCCAAGCAATATTTATCTTCTTCTACTAAATACACATGTTGAGTTGATTTTCTTCTATTGCGTAACTGTGTATTATTAGTCTTAAATCAGCCTTCCATTACACCCAGAAAGAAGGACACCTACACTAGAATATTCAGTATTCTGTGATTTTCCCTATTAGATTTCCGAAACTAAGTAAAGGATGAATTTATGTCTTCAAGCTATAAAGGCTAAAACATTCATATGCCCCACCTTGTCTGCTCAAATTTAAGACATGTCTGTAGAAGGGACAGATGGTGGGAAAAGAGGAAGAATGCACATATGTGTATGCAATGCATGTACAGAAGGGAATAAAAGCACCATCCAGAGCTTTGAATTACCATCTGATCAGGTTTCAACTCTGAAATATGAACTTATTCATTAGGGTCATGACTGAGTTTCACCTGAAATCTAATCAAAACAAATTCCTTCATCTTAAGTAAACAGCAAGCTTGCATTATGGGTGCACATTATCAGCACATTTAGTAATTTTTAGCAGAAATCAGCAATACTCTAAGAGTGGAAAATGGTAGTATTTTTCCAGTTTCAAAGATAAATTCAATAAGTTAGAGTTGCTAAGTACAAAACACTTGGAAAAACAAGGTGACAGACAACCACCTGAAAAAAATTCTGTTCCCATATTTATATTCTTAAAGTACTGCATATAAAACATTTTGGGGTTTTTTTGTTGTTGTTGTTTGTTTGGGTTTTTTCTTTTGTTTGTTTGAGTTTTTGTTTAGGTTTTTTCTGTTTTTGTTGTTGTGTGCTTGGGGTTTTTTTGCTTTTAGAGAGGCTTTTATTTGCTTGTTTGCTTGTTTTCTGGCTTAAAAGACAGCATATAAAAGTGGCAAGACTGAGGAATTGCAACTTGCCCAAATTTCCCAAAATACTTATCTATGTCACATCATGGAAGACATGGGGAAAATCCCAACGAAATCATGAAGTCACCTGATAAAGAAACAGAAACAGTTGCAAGGAACACAGATTACAAAAATCCAAAGTACCAAAATATAAGTCTCTGTGAGTTGTATCAATGGTGACAACTGAGAAACAAGAACTACAACATGTATGCAAGGAAGGTAACTGGGACAGTAAGGATATAGTTTCCCACACTGTCTTGAAATCAAGAAGTGTACTACTGTCAATGAAGCCTGCTGGGATGGCTTTCTCAGCTAGAGAAAGTAAATTTTTTTGGGGCCAAAGTGAAAACAAGCAGGAAAACGTGGCATGGCCAGTATGGGCTTGGCTAAAAGACATTTATGCACTGCAAAGGAGAAGGTGAAAGACTATTCAAACAATGAAAGAACACAAACTATATTTTCATTCAAATGCCTCATTACTCCTTTGTTACAATGGGAGCCTTTTCTCACCCAGAAAAGCAATCTCAAAACTACTAATTTTAGTACCAATTTAACCCTCACTTACATTTACTTGGAAAATTTCTTTTGAAGATTTGGAATGTTATGACAAAAGGTGTATTTTGAAAAAAAAAAAAAATCCACAGCCATCTCTACATTTCTAGTGCCTCTACTATTTTCTGTAGATGTATAATTTATATACATCTATAATTATTTTTCATTCTCAGCTAGAGCTTTCTCTCCCCCAAAATAATGTTCTTATTTCTGCAGTTTCAATCTGCCAACAAACTTGATAATAAAATAAAGAGAATAAAAATAATGCTTAGCTCAATTGTCTATATTCTAGCAGTATCCTTTGTAGAGGAAAGGACAAATATGATGTGCATACTCTCACACAGATGTTTATATAAGAACACAGGAAAAATATTACTGTCTGTTTTCTGTGTTAATGATGATGATGGTGATGATGATTATTAATATTAATATCTTTGAATCAGGGATGTGTAATTAATTTCCTCTTCACTTGCACCTGATTCTCTTTGTGTCTTTATTTCTTCAACATGAATCTGTAATATTCCTTTAAAATTACAGTAACTACAAGTATAGTCTGAACTATCTGTTCCTTAGGTCCATGGTTGAACCTTTGCTTAATTTCCTGGTTACTGACAGGGCTGTGACTCTATGTCCAGGGAGAAATCTAGGGGGAGGGGGGGAAAATACCATTCATATTCTTCTGCAGAATTTGTGAGTTTTTGCCTCTGGCATTCAGGTTAGAATGTCCCTTCTGATTACAGTCTGCTGCAAGACTCCTGAGGATGTGACTGTACATTTCAAAAAGCAGAGAAAACAAATGTTACTTCAAATTATTTCTCCCCTTTCTGAGTTAAATATATGCTAGAATAATGAAGAAATCTGAACTAAATACTTTTTCATTTTAACACTAAGATATACCTAAGATATGCACTTGATATGCCTAAGTAGCACAGGGAATATAAAATATCACAAAAACCAAATAAACAACAGCCCTTACCTTCTATGATTATAAAAGTGCTTTTTAAACTTCTAAGAATGCAATTTCTTCATTTTTATTAGGAATTTTAAGCAATTTCTCTTTCAGTGGATGCTTAGGCCTTAACAATCTGGAGTGATTTTTCTCTTAGCAATTCTCCTTAGTAAAAACTGTTTCTAATGTACTTTGCTGTTATTTCTCCTAGTACATGGCCTGATATGCCAACATCCTGGAATCTACATTCCAAAGAAGGGCTACATTCTAGTCTGTACTATTTAAAGTAATTTATTAGCCAACTGGAAGAGCTAGTCTTCATCTTTTCTATAGTGTTCATAGACAGAGAGAAAACCCAGTCTGACTTTAAAAAGCTTTATCAGGTCACAGTGCAGCTTTCTTCATGCAATTAAATGAAATATAATCCAGTTCTGGGGAAATACATATTTCCTCCATGTAGTCCATCTCAAAATTGCTTTTTCCCTCATCATAAGAATCTTTTCAGTACAGAGATTTAAAGAAAAATAACAGTTTTCATTGCTGGTCACTTTAAAAATAAACACATTTTCAGCAGTCAATACAGATATAATAGATATCAAAAAGAAGAGTAAATTGACTAAGAAAATGCCACCTCATCTGCAATGAAATTTGATGATTTTTTTTTAACCCTTTCCCAGCCCAGTCTGAAGTGCCCATGGGTGATTAGACTGCTGTGACAGGTTAAACATTGTTTGGGCATGATATAAACTAGTAGAGAAATTTCCCACAAAATATATATTGAAAAAAAAAGTAAAACCTGATTAATGTCACGTCTCACTGATACATATTACTTTGCTACTACTCGGGGGAACTACAGAGGAGCACATGGAGAGGGCTTGGCTCATGCTGTCTTTAAAGCATAGCACAAACCCCATTTTAACTTTCTTTGCATGATCCTTACATTATAGATTGTGGGGTGAGAAAGTGCAGATTTTAGTGGACAGCAAAAACTCCTGTAACTTAATTTTGTGAGGCTGGGTTACCGTCCAATTTTTTTATTTATTTATTTTTAATATGTAACTGCTTTAAAAGAGTATTTAGAATATTGTACAAAAATTATAGTATCCTGACTGATGCAAAGTTTGTATTTAAATTGTGTTTTTTGCATAGAATATAAGCTGACTAAAATATTTTGCAAGTCTATTTCTTTATAGCTGTTTACTAATTCTTTTGCACAACCTCCTGCTCCCCCTTTGAGAAATAGGAATAAGCACAGAGAGAAAATGGAAGAGACAAGCTTTCTGTTGTAAATTCTTACTCACTTGGTACACTTGTACACTTTTTACACTTTTTATTATTTCGATATTGTCATCTACAATACCACCAGTTTAGCCTATAGGATTGAGATGTTTACATTAGTAAGGCTGAATTTGTCAATAATAATAAAACTGAAAGATTTTCTGGAATGTGTTTTGTGAAAAATCTTTTTGATGGTGTTTTAACTGCTGTTTTGGAAAACATTTTTCTTATCATGAAGCCTCAAACAGCTTTCCAATTATAAGTTTTGAATAAGGGATATTGAAATTGGTGATTTTTGTTGAAATATATAACACACATATCTTTAGGAGATAGCATCATGATAAAGCATTTTATTTTGAAAAATAAATAATATGGGACTTATAGTTAATAAAGTAAAAAAATAAGTACTAATTAATTCTGCTTTTACTTAATTACATTTTATGTTATTTAAACACAGATCAGAATTAATTTTAACTTCAGTCTGCTGCAGTTCTAGGTAATTTTTTATTTTTTTGAAAAAGAAAATATATAGCAATTTACTAGTAAATTAAAAATATTCTAGCTTAGATTTTATGGATGAATATCAAAGGTTTCATTATGACAATGTGGTTTTACTTTCCTGCTTTATCTATTTGAATCCTGAAAATGTGAAAAAAAACCACAGACAGTTCTAAGAGTAATGAATCACATTCACCCAATTATTACATTTCTTTAACTAATGGGCATCACAGGATATTAGAAATTTATTTTTGTTTTGATTTCCAAACGTGATGCCGAATGTTCTTATAAGTATCATATGAACTGAATATTAGCTCATACTCCTTCTTGTTTGTGCTTTCTGGATTTGAGCACCCATCTATATATAGATATCTCACTGTGTCTTACCACACAGATAAAGATTTTTATGCAGCTGAGGGAGTATCCTTAATTATTATAAACATGTGTCAAAACAATACTGTATCTGTGAGGGCCCAGGTTCAGAAAAACTAAATAGTAGGTGAATGCTTGGTCCTTTTAATGCCTTATTCTACCTGGACACTCGGGCTCTTAAAAAGAAGAAAGACATTTGTTCATTGCTGAATGCAATGGGAACTCAGCTACATAATAAAAAAATGGTCTCCATTATGAGGAATCTCATGTCTAAACAAAGGAGAGGGGAAAAAATGCATAGCCAGAGAAAGAAATGAGGTATGCTTGTATGATCACAGGACCTGTGACAGTGCTACAAGATACCCCCTTCCGTGTCTTTTTGCAGAATCACAAAATGAGTAAGGTTGGAAGGGACAACTGGAGGTCATTAAGTCCAAACTCCCCTGTTCCAGCAGCATCCCCTGGGGTGTGTTACTCAGGATTGTGTCCAGAAAGGCTTTGAATATCTCCAGAGGAAATTCCACAACCTTTCTAGGCAACCCTACTGACTACAAAAGGCTCTTTACAGCCCAGTTTATAAAGTATTTTATGGGAAGGAGATGCCCTAAAAGGATAGAGAACTACCAGAAAAGAGACTTTAATTGTAAAAACTATGAGTTAATAGTTTTTAAATGTAAAAAATATGAGTTGTACCATAGGAAAATAATTTTTGATGAAGTATAAACTATCATATTCTAGAAAGAAAACAAAATGAGTCATTCAAAGATTTCCTGTAGATGGTAAGAATTACAACAAATTTAGCTCCATATTTTTTCTTAGGGCACAATAGTGTTTTAAATTAATAACATTTATATACTTAAGAACTAGTGAGTGGGAATATAAGAAAAATTTAAAATAGATAATTTTGTTTATAAAGTATGAAGAAAATAAGGAATTTTCTTCCTTAAACTTATGCAGAATATTGGGATGTAAAATTTTAATATAATTTGCTTCATTATTTCACACATTTGTTCCTGCCCTGCTTAATAATATCTGTTCATAATAGATCTGTTCATACACCTTCCTTTGTGATGAGTCACGACAAGACTGGCACCGAATGTCCTGTATTCTTTGTTCTGTGGAGCTGTTGTAACACAAGCTGGCTTTTTGCATCATTATTTTCTTACTTCGCAGCATGAAATAAATGGCACAAAGTAATGGGCTTAGACAGTGAATAGTATATCTAAAAAAATAATAAATACTAGAGGAGTAAGACGATTTCTTTTCCAACAGAGTTGTTGTTGTCAGACAACTGGAACTCCCACAAGTTGAGTTGGGTTTGTTGCCAACTCATCTTCACCACCTGAAGCAAGTATGTTTATCTTGTAATCCTCCTTCCAGGGTTTCAGCTGTCTGTGATCCAGATCCTGGTTTGGACACAGTACAGCTGTCTATAACTCCAGCTTAGAATTCTGATAAGACAGAGATGTGAAAAAGCAGAAACGAAGCATACAAGCTAGAACAGTGTAAAATAACAGAAGCAAAATCACAGATAAAGATGAGACAGTTTAGATAGTAACAGCAAATATTTAAATTATAACAATAGCAGCTCAAAGATTCAAAATATAAAACTCTGGACTGAAAACTGTTACAATTGTAAGGGAGTCAGAAGAAAAACATCTCATCCACAAAATGGATCAATCTGTTTGAACCATTGTCTTCCTCACCAAAAGGACTGCAGTGTCTCATCAAAAGGATTAGAGGATGGGATCAACACTTAGCCTAATAGCTTGTTTGTCCTGCATGTCTCACCTGTGTATCAGGAAATCAGTGTTTTCTACTCTTACCTGGTAAATATACTCATTCTGGCATCTGTGTGGGCAGAGTTGATTGAAAAGATGTGACAGAGGAAGAGAAGGTGACAGAAAGATAAAACCTATGCTTTAGTTAGTGTGATTCTTGATGGTGGCTTATGGTGGCTGATAAGGCTATAGATATTCTCTCATATATTACAATGTTTCTTGATTTATGTGTTACAATTCATAATCTTAAACAAGCACTCTCTGTACTGTGATGTAATGTAGCTGTAGCCCTACCCAGTTTACTTTGAAAATGCAACTTTTGGTATTTTTCTAATATTAGTGGTTTGTGTGCACAGATTTTAGTATCCTTCTGTGTACCAGAAAAAAAAAACAAAAAACTAATTCTATTCTACCACTTTAACACCTGTATTAATGCCAGTGTGGTTTGGTAGCCTTTAAGGGATGAAATGGTGAACTCTGACATGCAGAAATAGGATGTGTTCTATAACATGAACTTTGGAATTTATTGGTTTATAAATTATATACATTCCACTAATGTGTTACAAGCATATATTTCAGCTGCATAAATACTTAAATCTGTACAGCTATATTAGTGTTGTTTCATTATGAAGCATTCCTTGATATGTTGCTCTTTTGTGGTTCATGTAAAATATTCTCTTCTTTCATGTCTTACTTCACTGAAGTAGTAATGAGTGTGTGATAAATTAGGAATAAATAAAATACGAGAGTTGCACCAGATGAGGAAGAAAGACAACCTGATCTGGTGTTACTGCAAATCACTTACAGCAACTATCAGAATGCTGCATTCTAGGGGGTAAAACCTGTCATTTTCCCAAGCAGTTTTGGAAAATACAAAACTTGTTTTGTTGCACCGCTTTATTTTTACTCCTAGCGAACAAAAGATGTTGCTAAAATTCTCCATAGGCTACAGAAATCATGGCAGCATAAACATTCACTCTCATTAAAGAGGCAAAAACAGTTCATATCCCTCAGCTGGGGAAGCACATTATAAACCCAACTGAAGTATGGTTGATTTGACACCACCTGAAACTGATGTAAGACTGCAGTAGAACTGCCTGGTCAACAGAGAAATAATCCATAAGTGCTTTTTTTTTACTCTTTCTCCATTGTATTTTTATTTTGCCTGGTCAATTTTGTTAACATCTTTATAGTACATTAGGAAGTTCTGGAGATTTAGGGCCTGCAACTAGAACTCTGTCTACCTAAAACATATCAGTGACAAATAGCTGAAATTAGGAAAGAAAAGTAAAATGAACATTCAATTAGAGACCAGAAATTATCCTCAGTATTTTATGTCATCAGCCATAGAACCAAAAATGTTTAACCCTGGATATCTTTACACCATAAACATCTTAAAATGAAATCTATGCTGCTAGACAGATCACTATGCAGTGAACACAGATTCAGTAGGCAGGTAGTGTTAGGATGTCATTGCAGCAAAC
This sequence comes from Poecile atricapillus, assembly GCF_030490865.1. Taxonomy (NCBI): domain Eukaryota; kingdom Metazoa; phylum Chordata; class Aves; order Passeriformes; family Paridae; genus Poecile; species Poecile atricapillus. Next base: position 57,967,741 of record NC_081249.1, on the reverse strand, counting down.
CAGTTCTGCATTTGTTTGACTTGATAAAGATAGTGAAAAATGAGTAAAGCTCAAAGATCTAATGTAATAAGTATTTAATTACTTTTCATGCTGTCTTGTATTTTTGGGTCCAGACTGACAGTGACATTTCTAGGAATTAGTTGAAGCTTACAGAAATAAATAAAATATATAAATGTTATTGTTTCAAAGGAAAATGTAGTTTGTGTGTGAGATGAGTATTAGGGTAAAATTTCACCCATGACAGTGTGACTTTATTCTCTCTTTGGAAAAAAATATTTTAAGACATCAAAGCAATCTCTGACACTGCTACTAATATTTCACTGCTTATAAAGAATAATTTTATTTCATTCCACTTTCTCTATTTTTCTTCCATGCTTCTATTTCTTCTGGCTTTGTGAATATGTAAGAGGAAAGTGAAATATGTTTTCTGACACTTCCTGCTCCACCTCTTCAACCCTTTCCTCATTATACCTATGCTATGTAAACACATTGGATGTCTTTATTTATACTTGCTAATCCCTTACTCTCTGTGATTTTTAAATACCTACAAGTGATACATTAATTTAAGAGGCTATAAGTATTTCTCTAGCCCATTATATTAAGACGAATTTTCAATGCATTTCTTCCTTTCTCAAAATGTCAAAAATTAGATAGTCACTAGGTTCACAGGAAGGCAAACATCTCTTTCGTAGTGCACAACTCTGTATGCCAGAACATCTAGTTAACTTTGGAAAGTGCATTTAGAGACTAGATGATTAATCTTTCAGCTTTTGATTGATGTGCCATATACAATGCACGCGTGAAATGTGCTTCCCTAGTACAGTCTGTTATAGCTGGTGTACTCTGACATTTCCTTCAAGAAGCTGGATGTTCATTTGAAAAGTATTGATGGAAGTAGAATTGCAGCCTTCAGGTTTAGGTTGATGATGGGTGAGACTCAGAAGGTTTGGAATTTTGGTTTGATTGAGATGAGCGTCTAAATGTTCGCAGGCTTAGCTGAAGCTTATTAGGACTACACAAGCCCCTTGAGTCTGAAAAATTGGGGCAGAAATCTGGAAAGAGGATTTCTTGTCAGATTTTTTTAGCAGTCTCAGTCTTAGAAGAAAATGCCATGAGAACAGCCTTTCACAATATTTTGGCACCTCTTTTTCCAGCCCCAGATATAACATGGCACTGAAAGAAGACAGAGAAGTATAACCCTTGCCTGAACTAAAAAAGAAAATTCTTTAAGTTTTAGAAATTAGATAATTTTTTGCCAATCTCTGGGAATATTTTTTTGCCTCTTTTGAACTCATTATCCGCTCTTTAACCAGGTTCTGGAGAGAAAAGATGGACACCTATCAGCCATTTCATTAAGTAAAAGGCATTCATTGTTTAGTCCTTTAGAAAAACCATCTTTTAATATGATGAACAGCTACAGATTTATCCTGCAGTTATTTCTTTAACAGAATGTGACATTGTCAGTGGGACAGACGTGTTTTTCTCAAACAGCTACACCACCATAAACATTTACGCCAAAATGTCAAGAAGACGTTTCATTTTCAATATTTTTTAATGTTCCACTCCAATTGCTAAGTCAAAAACAGGAAACAATGAATATTTCACTCAGCTCTTCTTCACCCTGATCTAGCTGCTTTTCAATCAAGTAAAAACAATTAAAAATAAAGACAATGTTTTGAATTTCAGAAGATTCTTACAGCATTATTAACTTTCATTAGGTTTTAGGGATGTAGGGATGTAGGCAAGTATGCACTTGTCATCACATCGTATTATAAGAAGAAGGACTTAATTCAAAGCTCTGCAAGTCACAGATTTACAGCAAAGGTCTTCCTGTGGTCTGTATGATTTCTTTATTTATCTGGACTATCTCATTTCTGCTCTGTAATATCTCTTGTATGTTCCCAAATGCATCTCTGTTGCAATTATTTTGAATATTAAAATATAATGCAATAACATAGAAGTTAGAGAAAATAATAAATTGATATGAAAGTTTTACTTTGTTCATTAAGGACACAGAGATGAATTAGATAATATCTTATATTTGAAGAAAACTAATTTGACCTATAGCCTCCATTTCCTTAGAACCTTTAGAAAGAACACTTTTAGTTTAATCTAACAAACAGTGAAAGGCAAAGCGGGGGAAAAAAAAGAAAAAAATCTGATCTGAAATATTCAGATAGACAAACCTACCATTTAGTCTAGGAACTATTTTTTTATCTTAGCATCTAAGTAATGGCTTCAGCTATTACAATTTGACATATAAATAGTATTGGTTACACTGCCATGTGAACGGATTAAAAAAACCCCAACATTTTACATTAGATCACTTATACTTAATTTTATGAACCATGTAATACTAATTGCTGTCAGATATTAAGGTTATTAATGAAGATTGTATTATGCTGTTTATCTTGAATATTGTGTGTTAAATTCACATCCATTGCATGATAGCAGATGTTATGTCCCTGTCTAAGAAAGAATATGTGCAGCATGCTGTGACATCTGCATCTTAGAAGAGCTCATTTGAAAAAAGGCAGATACATTCCTTTAGTAAATAAGGATCTACTTGTCCGTGAAAAAAAATCCTAATTTGTAGTAACAAAGGAATCCACTAAAAAGGATTTACCTTACTTATATAAGTAAAGGAACCCAGTGTTTCCAAACACACAGAACATTGTCAAAACAGCTATTTTATTTTCTTCAAAACCGGGGTTTTGAAGCCGTTTTCTTTCACTGAAATAAATTCTTCATCAACACAAGCGTGTCTATCGTATGTTGAAAATCTGTGATTTAAGGCTTTTCCTTTTGACTGAGGAAGAGGTCTTGCCATGCTGTGTAATTACATAATGTATCAAAAGTACGGAGTTTGATTCCTATGTATATCCTATTCTTATCGATGTATATACTTATACATTTCTTCTTTCTTGTACTGAAGAAGAGAAGAAGCTATGTACATTCTCTGACTATTTAACTAAATGAACATAACCTTTCCTTGGTCATACTTCAGTGTGGACAATAAGTAGTAATAAAAGAAGAAAGAAGGTATTGAGGGACTTTATGTGAGACACTGAGAAGAAATTCAGATAATTCTTCAGGCAATCAGAAAATTCTTCATTATAATCCATCAGAAAATTCTTTATTATATTTAATGATCAGGAAATTAAAAATCCATGTGCATTTTTTTTTCTTTTTTATTCCTTTTTTTATGACTGATTTTAGAAATTAGAAATATACATGTAATAAAACCTCAATGAGTATTGTAAAAAAGAAAGACACAAGTGTGGCTACAGACTTACAAAGCACACAGATTCAATACTTATGGTAATTGTGTGGAAGCAGACATTTTTCTCACCAAGTGAAAATTATGACATTGATGGAAAGGTTGTATTTTTTAATCAATTAAAAAAAAAGAATACATGGTAACTCTTTTATTAGTTAAAATAGGAATGGTCATTAATTGCTCCCTCAGGCAATCTTAACCATTCCCTAAAAATCTTACAAATATTTCAGAAGTAATTTTCAGTGAGCAAAATTATCATAATCATAACATACCATTTAAAATTTGATTCATAGTTTAAGAGGAATAGTTGAGCAATATATTGTCAAATTTTAATAAAAATTAATTAATTCCCAACAGAAAGGGGTGGAGGTAGAAGGAAAAGGAAGAAAAAAGTGCAGCTTTCACACTAATGTTCAGATATCATGCACTTATTTTAGCAAGACTCACAGATCCTCACAAAGACAGTTTTTGGAATAATTTCTCAAGAGAGAATGTAATGAGATCAGCCCAAAAGCTAATTGCCACATAAAAGAGAAGGGAGCAAAAATCCCAAGAAATATATGTCCAGTCAAGTAATTGGATTAAAAAAAAAAAAAATCAGCATCATTAGTTCTCAATTGTTTCCTCCTTAAACATGCTAATACAACTAAAGAATCCATCTAATTTGATTGCTGAATAAAATTTAAGAACACTGCTAGTACTTTTCATGCACACACCTGAATTTTTTTTTTCAGGAAGATCAGATAGGATTGAGCAAATAAGATGCTAGAAATGCTAACCCATAGAAAACATAGAATACTTGCATATCATTTCCAGGATAAGTAAGGGGGAAAAAAGGTAAAGGTTTGGAAAAAACTGCTGTTACTTTTACTCATGATTGCCTTAATGATATAGTATATGAGAAAAGAACACTATAATTGAAGATTATTGCAGTTTCTTTCAGTCTCTAAACTGTATTATTCTGAATTGTCTGATTTCAAACTATGATCTTCCTCAGCTCAAAATTTTAGTTAACCAACTTTGATATTCCAAAAGACAATGGAAGAAAGAACTTAGGTTCATGCTTTATTTTTTTTTATTTCATTCAGTGTGATTTTCCTCCCTTAATATTTAATTAGTGTTTCCCTTGGTTCAGCTTGGGTTTATTCCATTTTTCCTGTCTTTATACATTTCTGAAAAGATTCTGACTCTGTCTTCCCCAAAGAGGTAGATGAATACAGTAATTAATGACCATCTAAAGTAATTGTTAAAAAACTTAAGATACAAACATTAGAATAAAGTAGCAAATACAGTCACCTGACAGTATAATGTGAATTAGGAAGAAATTGCAAATACTTTAGGAATAACAATATTAATGGATTATGACTTTCAATTGTTAAATCTAAATTGGATGAGACAAGAGGAGGGTAAGGGAAACATGTAATGCTTAAAAGAAAATATGAAAATACAAGCCAGCATGAAGTTTGTGAAAAGGGGAGTGAGAATTCTCCAATTTCTAGGCCTCCATAATGTTTATAAAACTTTATCAGTCATACCAGACATAATTATCAGAAAAAGAAAAATTAGACATTGAGAAAGAAGTAATGCAAAATATCCCGGTTTTCATCCAGTCTTGAGAAAAAATGCTTAAAATAGTTGTTGAATATGTTAAATTAGTCAATTGGTTTCCATTGACCAGAAATTATCTAACAGAAACCTATAGTCCTTTAGTCAATTTTCTCTTTGCTAATAGTCACATAATGATGTGTTTCAAGAATCTCTTAATGGTGTATATGTGATGCTTAAATGGCAATATTAAGAATATTCAAAAACAGTGCTACACATTTGATGACACAAAGCCCTTCATTTTAATCAAGACTTGAGTATTCTGAGTAATTTTAGAACAGAATATATTGTTGATAATTTTGAATCAAAGTATGTTGTGGATGAGAGTATGGACTTGAGAGTTAAGGTAACAATAGTTTGGAATTTTTTTGTGGAAAACTCCGAGAACACATTAAAAACTAGTGCAGATTATTGTTATTATTATTATTATTATTATTATTATTACTAGCATTATTAAGCAATAAGTATTAATGAAAATAGTAATAATATTTTTTATTAAATGTGTAAATTAAATTGGAAGGACATATTTTATTTTCTTCTATTATGTCCACATGCTCAAATAATATTTCCTAGACTTCCACTTCAGTCATAACTTGAGCATCATCCAAAGCTTGCAACATGTTGATACTACTCTCTCAACATCAAGTTGTTTGAAAGTTTTAAAAGAAATTTCTGGAAGAAGAGGACAGAATGAAGAACCATCTTTTTCCAGGAAGCAAAATTTGATCTGGAATAGGTGGAAGATAAACAGAAGGGTGGGCCCAGGAGACTGGTGTTGATGGAATGAGGTAATCTAAGGCTACTAGTAATTTAGGGCACAGGAGATTCTTCTTGCAGATTTGCTTTGCTTCTACATTCCAGGTACAAAGCTGTGGAACAAAGGTAAGGGTGCAAACCGAGAAGACATCAAAAGCAGTTCACATCCAATGGGACTGATAAGTCCTGCAGGCTTCTACATATGTATAGGGCTCTGTTACTTCTAGAAACTGGTTTGAATTTCACTGTCAGCAAAGAGGCAATACAGGTCTGCAGTCCTAAAATATTAACAAATGACTTGTAATTAAATCCTTTTCTCTCTCCCTTTGCATTACCCAACTAAGCAGTGCACAAACACACCATGAGCACCTACACTAGATATAAAAACCTAGATAATACTAGCAATATTTACAATGAGCAAGTTCATACAGAGAGACAACACTCTGCCCAATCCAAGTACATAATTCAAGATACTGAGGGCATAATTCAGTATTAGTGAGACTAATATTTTGTGTACAGCCTTTATTATTTTGTTAATGGAATACAATTAGCTGACCCTTTGGAACACAAAACTTCCTGAGTTCTTGGGGGGCAGACCATCATTGACAGAAAATCAGATCCAGGATCACCAAAACTGTATGAATTAGAGAACAAAAGTATTTCATTGCAGATATCAACATGTGAGAACAATGAACTGACAATCAGCAGTATAGTAAAATCATCAAAAGTTCAGATATTAAAAAAAAAATAGAAGCCTTTATAAACATTTTATAGCACTTTTATTATGATTGGAAATATGCAGGTGTAGTAAGTTTTGACATTGTATTGCTACTGCTAAGAATGGCTTTAGAAACCTTAGATTTTCTGGGCTGAAGATGATTGAAAGTGTGCCACGTGTTAAAGGTTACTCCCTGTGACAGAGTCAGAGTTAAAATCATCATGTGCATTGAATATACTCGAATGTCCATAAAAAAATCTTGCTAAATGTACAGTCCCATCCATTTTCACCCAAAAATTAAGAGAGTTTATGGTCCCTGAAAGAAAGGGAAGGAAACAAATGTACTGTGAACTTCTGCAGGGAGAAAATAAGAAGGGCTTAAGCCCAAATAGAGCTTAAACTGTCTACTGCCATAAATGACAGCAAAAAAATTTCTATAGATGAATCAGCAACACAAGGACGGCTTAGGAGAACCTCCATCCTTTATTGGATGCAGAGGGAAACAATAGTGACAAAGAATGAGGAAAAGGTAGAAGTACTTAATGTCTTCCTTACCCCAAGTCTTTAACAACAAGACCAGTTGTTCTCCAGGTATCCAGACCCCTGAGCTGGAAGACAAGGAGAGAGAGCAGAATGAAGCCCCCATAATCCAAGGGGAAATGGTCAATGACCTGTTACAACACTGAGAAACAAGTCTGTGGGACTGGGTGGGATCCACCCAAGAGGACTTAGAGATGGTGGGAGCTCTAACCAAGCTCTTTTCAATCCTTTACCAACAGCTCTGGCTAACGAGGCAGGACCCAGATGACTTAAAGTTATTGTGATGCCCACTTACTAGAGGGGCTAGAGGGGATCCAGGGAACTAAAGGCCATTCAGCCTGACCCTAGTCAGGCAGGGAACAGTCAGTCTGGGAACAGGTCGAGTGCCATCATACAGCATGTACAGGAGAACCAGGGGATCAGGCCTGGCCAACATGGGTTTAGTAAAGGCAGGTACTGCTTGACTTGAACTGATCTTCTATGACAGCATGCACTGATTGGTGGGTAAGAGAAAAGCTGTTTTTATGGACTTTAAAAAATCTCTGATACCATTTTCCACAGCATTCTCCTGGAGAAAATAACTGCTTGTTGTTTGGACATGTGCACTCTTCACTAAGTAAAGAACTGGATAGATGTCCAGGTTCAGAGAGTGGTGGTGAATGGAATTAAATCCAGCTGGTAACCAGTCTCCAGGACTCAGTATTGGTGCCAGCCCTGTTCAATGTCTTTAACAAATGTCTGGATGAGTGGATTGAATCCACTTTCAGTCAATTTGCAGAGGACACCAGGTTGGACAGAAGTGCTCATTTGCTTGTGGGTAGGAAGGTCAGAGAGATCCTGTCAGGGTTAATGGGCTGAGGTAATGGTATGAGGCTGAAAAAGGTCACATTCCTAGTCCTGCATTTGTGTCACAACAACTCCATGAGAGGCTACAAGATGAAAGCAGAGTGGCTGGCAAGACACCTGGCAGAAAAGGACTTCACTCTCTATACTTAGAGAGATCTAAGGCTTTTGGTAGACAGACAACTAAATATCATATGCCCAGGTGGCCAACAAGGCTAGTGGCATCCTGGTTGATATGAGAAATACTTTGGCCCACAGGACTAGGATAGTGATCATCACCTTGTACTGGTGAGGCCATACTTCAAATCCTGCATTAAGTGGGGGGCACCTCATTACAAGGAAGATGTATGGCATCTTACAAGGCATTGAAAGTTGTCCAAATAAAGCCAACACAACTGTTTCTGCAATATTAGTGGTTTGAGAGAAAGATTCATTTCAGCTTTCAGTAAGGTTGTATAGACTATGTTCATGAAAATGGTTTAGAAACATAATTTTTTATTTGTTTCTAAACCTCAGTAAGCTTATTATGTTTGTGGACTTATTTAATTTTACCCTCATCTTACTAACAAACTCCATTTTTTTTTCAGCTTGGTTTGTAGTGACTTTTACCATCCTACAACTCAGTTAGTCTAATTTGCTACATTGTACCTGAATGTGAAGAATTAATCAGAATTCAGAATGCATCTGTTCATATACAAAAGAAGATGGTAAAGACAGAAAAATAACAAAGGTAAAAAACCAACCAACCAAAAAAAAAAATAAACAAAACCAAACAAATAAGAAAAACCACCAAAAAACACACACACAAAATCAAAATCATCACTGACAAAAGAATACCTGCAAATTATAAAAAAATATATATTATTTCTCAGAACACATCTTTTCCCTTAACTTAATGCGTTTGCAACTTGAATGTATTGGCAATACATTGGAAAATGGATGTAAAATAAAATTCCTATGCTCACATAGAAGATAATAGGATATATCTTTGAGTTATGTAATCTGTACATCACCTATTTCATCCACCCAGCATAACCAAATGTTTTTTATAACATTTGTTTAAGGCATGCATGGGCATAGCATAGCACAATGTATTTAATTGTCATGATTCAATGGTATCTCCTATAGTACACCTTTATATGCATTTTTATGTGTAAACATTTGCATAGATTAATGCAAAGTTTTATGTTTACTTAAAGAATAATTCAAGTTTTTCTCAGAGCCCTTAAGATTTTGGGTTGTGTATTCTATCATACCTTGTACATATATATTGTGTATGATTGGTAAGAAAATCCTGGGTCTTATTGATTTTATTCAAGGATTATGGTTGATCCAACTTCAAAGTTGTTATCTTGGGTCTCCAAAATTTCTGAAATGTCATGCCAAGTTTTGGAAAAAAGTATATTATAGTGCCAGATCAGATACAGTCTCATGCATACTGCTCTGTAAGAAAATTGAATGCTAGGAGAGTGGTAATAATTTAACCAATTCTCAGAATAAACATATCTAAAAGTAATAATAACTTAAAACAGTTAAATATAAAAACAATTTTTGTTTTTGTTTTGTTCAATTTTATCATTCTTGCCTTTTTCTTTTCTGCTGAAATAAAACCACTTCTAAACTTAGATGGTTTATTTTCATGTTCAACAGATGGCTGATAAAAGCTTATGCAACTCAGGCATCTCACCTAACCATTAATCTTCATTCCAGAGCAAGTGCTGAATATTAGTTGGCACAATTCTCTGGGGACTATTTGAAAGAAAATCCCAGATACCTCCTCTCCTTTAACTTATAAAGTTAACCTTTACTTTATCCTACTGCAGCTTTACTTTTTAAAACAAAGTAAGTAAGGAAGGACAATGAACCAATCTTTACATTTTTTTCTGAATTAATGAATTTCTTTCTCTACAAAGAATGGAACTTCACAATTCATGTTTCTGCAGCCTAAGCTCAAAGCTCACTAGCTAACAGAACACTAATAATGACATTTTTCTTCAATCTCTTGTTATGTATAATGTCTTAAAATGTTGGTGTGCTTCATAAAAATCTGAAATCTGTTTAGCATCATGGAATAGCAACTCACAGAAGACAGATTTTGTACCAACCATGCAAGTATAAATCTATAAGAAAAAGGCAACAAGACAATGGCTACAGCAAAATACTTTTTGTACTTGGATAATTCAGAAATTCAGTCTTGTTTTGTGATTATTGAATGTTAAGGTAAGAGAAGTGGATCTTCCAGAAGCTCAACATTTCAGTTCATAGCTAAAACAGGCTTCTGGCTTTCATCAAAAGGTCACACTAAGACCACAGAGGTACACAAGATTCACTTCTTGGTCTCATTTGTAGTGTTCTCAAGGAGTTATACGTTTACTAATTTTTTTATGGGTCTCCCATTAGTTCCTCTTCAGATGTTTTGCCACAGTCTGTGTGCATCATAGAAAAATGTATTCTAGTGTCCCTTAATAATAGAATCCATAGAAATACTATTGAAGAAATCAAACAGTAGTACTAAATTTTATCTGACTGAGGCCTAGAATGAGAAAATGCAGCCTCAAAATTGTGTAATGCCAAGTCTTTTATTTCTGCTTCTGCTTCTTGTCTGGAATAGTTTCAATAGATATCCTTTCACTTTGGAGAGTGAAAAAAGACACTGATAAAGATGGAATACTCTATTTGATAGTAGACCTTCCAAGACTGGGAAAAACCAATCTGATATTTGGAGTAGCTGCATATTTCTAATAATAACTTCTTATTTCTTATTTAAAAAAAAAAAAAAGGTAGAAGTTAATACAGTCTATTCTTTCTTGAAAAATATTTTTAAATATTAATGAAACATGAAGCTTGTTTAGTGGTACTTCTAGACTTACCAACTCATGGAATCAGAGTCCAACAGGGAAAAAATACTTGCACAGTCTGTTGGCGGGTTGTGTTTTTTCTTATTTCATTGTTTTTGCCAGGCATATACATTACTGTAGACTCATTTCTTCTTGCTGACATATGCAACAGTTAGCTTTATAAAACTTGAAAGGTGGCAGCTTGATGGTCTTCAGAAAAAAAATTTGCTAGCAAAACAAGTAGAATGACTGATTTGTGCCACTGTATAGGTTGGAAAATCTAAAGTATTAACAAACTTAATCCATAATTTGTAAAAAATACGAATATGTTACTGAAGCTAAATATTAGTGCTTTATGTATAATGCCCATGAAAATTTCTCCATTAAAAGGCATGTGTATGTTCATGGAGGTATGGTAATAAGAAAGAGGCAAAGTTTGTTTCTTATTAGATACTGCTCAGAAGACACTGTTGTTTTAGCAGACTCCTCTGATCCTCGTTTCTTGATTTATGTTCCCATCCACAACTTGAATTTGTAGTGATGTGTATCTCACAGTCTGCAGGTTTAAATTCACTACACTTACGAAACAGCTGTATTATGAGAAATCAGCTCTCAAAGATGAGTAAATTAATTGCCCCTGTTTTGTTAATGTTTTAATATCTGATGTAGTACTTTAACATATTACACGACTGCTTGTCTAAAAATCTTCTTGTATTTTTCTGCATTATAAAACTTAAGAATACATTTTCTTTAAAACTGATTTTCCCTTGCTTTTTAAATGAAATATGAAAAAAAAATTAGTGAATAGAATGAGTAAAGACTAATACTATCCATGTTGGTAACCCAAATATTTTTGTTTAATTATGCAAGTGTCTTGCAAACTTGTTCTTTCAAATTTTCAAATTTCAAATTATTAAGGGACTCGAAGTATCATTGCCTGAAGTGAGATGGATGTCAGCCATTTCTAAATGTAAAACTACAGAGGCATTTAACAGATCAGCCACTGTGTGGATAAGAATAAGTAGGTCCTATCTGTTTGTGAGACTGATGAGTAAAAAATGAATTAATCTACTTCTCTGAATGGCTGTCCTTTAGCAGAATCTAATTAGTGTACTTGGCCAGCTAAATAAATGATGGGTGATTTTCTCAGCTGGTTTATTGGTATTTATGAGAATGAAAAACAAGGCTAGGGAACCAACTTTGTGCTGACTATTTTGTCCTGGGCAAATCTAGCATCTGAGCCTGAAGAGAGTAAGCAAAGAGTAAGTCTTTGCTGATTAATATCAAGGGTGTGACTGATTTATTTTATTATTTTTAACTTAAACTGTGGATTCTTACTTAAATTATCAGCTAAAAGCAGCAATGAAACTAAAATGTGCCTTTTATATGTGGGTGTATATACTTATATAAAAAAATTGCTGAAGAAAATTTCATAATACATAATATCTATTTATAACATATAATTTTGTTTTTCTAGGTATGCACAGTAAATGCAAATCCTTCTGTTTCTTGCAATTAAACCTAATCTGAAATCTGGAAGAAAGGTTGAGTTACGAGCAGGGGTTAATTACACATACTTAGTGGTATTAACAGACTATTTGTCAATTTACAGAACAGTAGAACCATGAGCTATGATCAAGGTGTAGATAGTCAGTATTCACTGAGAAATGCAGACTCAGCATTTTCCAGGAAAATGTAAATATCTCTTAACACACAACATGAAGTCAATTTGCACCTGCTTTATATGAAGCATATCAAGTAGATCAAGTGGGATGTTCTAGACAACCAGCATTTTGTATATATATACATGTATGAAAATATATGTGCATATCACAGAACAAAGTTTTCTGCAGTAGGATAGTGCCCTTTTTTTGCTCTTTTTAGCAGAACCAGCTTGTGACTTTGGAGTGATTATTGCCTAAAAAACAATATAAAAAACCATATAGCTTTTATGGCCAATATCTGGGGATACAGCCAATGCTAGTAAGTAAGTGCAAACCCCTAGTAAATATATAGAAAATGGAACTATTTTTTTTTCCCCAATCCATAGTAATAAATACTTTTGCAATTACTAGTGTTCATCTTCTTACAGAATTATACGTAGCTTGTTGGGAGTATTTTCTGATCTAGTATAGCAAATTTTGTCTGTCTTTTCCACAAAACACCTTATCTTTCATCCATTCTTAGTTAGGTAAAGTGCAATTCAGCCTTATAAAGAAACACAACCTAGTAAGTAGCATACCAGGAATGTGCATCTAATAGAGTAGTTTTCTATTTTTCAAATTCTAACTTTCCTGGACCTTAGCTGATAGATTCTATTCTATGTACTTTTTTCCAATACTATTAACATTGAATGAAAACATTGATTGATTGATTGACTGATTGGCTGATTTATTGAAAAAAACTTTAAAATAAATATTTCCTTTTAAAAGATTTTCTCAAATCAAAAAATTTCAAAAAAGAAAAGAGTAGGAAAACAATGGAAAACTCATGTACCCATTTATTTAAGGAGCCTCTCTTTCCTGCTCACTTGTCTGCATATACATTTACTAATTCATCTAAATTGCATTGCTTTGGAAGACAAATTTTTTGGCCTACATTGGACTGTATAATTTCTTAATTCTCTTTCCTCTAGGGATGAACATAGTTGTCACAAAATACACATGAACCTGAGCATGCAGCACAGTCAACAAATCTGCTAAAAACTGAAGATTGATCATCTTAGACCAATATTTCATATCTTCTTGTCTTGAAATTTACTTGTGAAAAATAGTATTTTCCAATTTATATCATTTTTATATTTGTTTATATATATATATATATATATATAGAGTATTATTTTATAATATATAAGCATGTGTAGAATGTGTGTCCAGAACAGGACTACAGTAATCTGTGCCACCAAATTCTAGATGGGACCAGCACTTCCAAATTAGCTTTTCCCCTGTGTTTATTACATTACACCAATAATGACCAATGTGATCAATGACTATTAGTTGATAAGGTATCATTGGTTAGACAGTGGTTGAAAATTGCCAGAAAAGATCTTGATGTTTACGGTATGTTTTTCCCATAAAACTATCTCCCTAGCATTTCCATGCCATACATCTCATACCATAGGCAATGCTGCAAAAACAATTTAATTGAAGTGGTATTAACAGACTATTTGTCTTCTACCCAGGTATTTGTGATGAAGAATTCTCAGAGTCAGGATGTCTTGTGACTCACATTTCTGTGTAAATTGGGCTTTGGTAGTGGTTTAATTTTATTGATGTCTTTGTTTTCTCATTCTGACTTTTTAAAGTATGAGTGTAACTCACAGAATCACAGAAGGGGAAATGTTGGAAGGAGCCACAGTGGGCCATCTGATCCAACCTTCCTGCTCAAGCAGGATCTTCTTAAGCACATGACACAGAATTGCATCCAGATAATTCTTGGTATGTCCAAGGAAGGACATTTCACAACCCCGCTGGGTAACCTGTTCCAGAGCATGGTCAGCCTCACAGTAAAGAAGTTTTCCTCATGTTCAGGTGGAACTTTCTGGACATAAGTCTCTGTCTGTTTCCCTCTTATCCTATTGCTTGACAGCATTGAGAAAAGCCTGGGTCTATCCTCTTGAAACCCTCCCTTCAGATACTCACAGACATTGATATGATCTCCTCTCAGTTTTCCTTTCTTGATGCTAAACAGGCCCAACTATGCCAGCCTATCCTCAAAAAAGAGCTGTTCCCATCCTGTGTCATCTTTGCAGTCCTCCTGGAGCTTCAGCCCAGAACTGGACAGAGTGCTCCAGATGCAGCCTCAGCAGGGATGAATAATGCAGCTGCTCTTCCTGTATGGAATGTGGTCCATGATGATTCCCCACAGCCTGCAACCATAAGCACCAGCTGCGGGGATGGAAAGGAGGATGGAGCAGAGTGGAAACCCTGGGGCCAAGGCTCTGTTGAAAGCCTTGCAGGGAAGGGACCTTGATGACACTTTACAGCTGATAAACCCCATAGCAGCTGTCCCTCAGGGGAGGTAGGAGAAGGTGTCTTGCTCTCAAGGCAAAATTTCTCTCCTTGGATGAACTCGGTTTATTTTAACCTAACTGTAATACTAACACACAACTCCATCCCCAAGTTACCCAACCCCAAGTTACAACCACCCCTCACCAAGGAAGTGTCTATATTTTATTGACTAAAACTTTAAGATCAAAGCAAGAGAATTTTTGCATCAATCAATAACAAAAGTATGTATGACTAGAGTCATTAAAACTTCATCTAAACTTAAAGAAATGGTGTAAAAATGTGTTGAAAATGGGGAAAATTAGGGAAGACTCTATTGTGGCTGCTAGGATCAGTTGACAGGCTGAACCTGTCCTCTCACTCATAGGAATGATTAAGAACCACATTCTCTGTGTGGTTTTATTTCTGAATATTTTACTGGGGATTAGAGTTTGTCTGTGCATTGCTTTGAATATGTTTCTGCAGCCAGGTACCATCACAAACAATCCTTGAATCTTAACTAGTCACAGTTTTGTATTAACAAAGGGTGTTACTCTGTAAACTGTTGGTGTGAGGTCTTCATGGGCACTGGCAGTCACTGGCAGTGAGGAACATACTCAGAGTGGGAAGAACAGCTGAGTGATCTCCTCTTGATGTCGTTCCCTGAATAAGTCAGTCAAATCACCCTCCCACCCAGCAGGATTGCTCAGTGAAGGGTCCCCATAACAGGACACTGACAGACTGGTGGACACGAGGGTCTTGGCTTTCTTGGGGCACTGACAGACAAAGTAAATAGTAAAGATCAAAGAAATATCCCCACAGTAAGGTCTGAGGAATCTCCCCTCTTCATGTGACAATCAGCAAACTAGAGTTTGAGCATCAGAGTTTCCATGCAATGTATGTGAAACTGTAAATAAAAATATATGATTTAAAAAATTGTGATAATAGTGTCAGGGTCCAAAGAACATCCAGAATCTCTACAATCTCCTATCCTCTAAAGGAATTTTCGTAATCTTCCCTTCCAAATGTTCTAAATTTTGAAAACCTTCCTGAATGCTACTCAAAATGAATTAAAACTGCTTAAAAAATATTGTGCATTTAATCAGATTAAAAGTTAAGCATGTCTTTTTAACCTCTCATCTGATCTCATAGCAAAGCACAGAAATTGCTTCAGAACATATTCTTTCACAGCTCTGAGGGTTCCAGTTTCAAAATTGCTGGCCTTTATCTTAGTTAATATTTTCAGTTTGCTTGTGGACAAACACTCTCAGCATAAACACCATCACAATTGGCAGTCTTGATGACTGCCTCAGCAGGACAGCTAGAGAGTTAATGGACATGAAAGCTGAAGTGGTTCAAGTTGAAAAACACAGATCTATCCTGTTGGTGGAACACTTCTGTTTTTTTCATACTGCTACAGATGGAATTTTTTATTAGGGTTACAGGCATTAGCTTCTTCCTTGGTTTTGTCTTAACCAGAGAAAATAAGCAATTGTAGAAACAGGAAATGAATTTTCTGGTTACTATTTTTCTGTGGTAAATGATATATTTCTAATGTAATTGCTAAACCCTAAAGTGCTTTTGAATGATAGCCTGTGGCATACAATATGATAGATTTGGATAATAAGATGCTGTGTTAAACTTCTTTTATATACCAGAAATCTCACATAGTCAGAACTTAAAAAGTAGGTATAAAATGTTACATAAAATGAACAAGAACATTTTAGAAAGAAGTAATTTGATGTAGCTTTTCATGTCACTGTAGGTCTGAACATAAGCCTTCTCTGTGCAACCCAGAAGCTTTAAGCAGAAAAGCTTGATGTGTGTGGGGGGCAGCTGAAGGCAAAACATATAGTGCCTGAGGCAATCAGAAGGATCTCTGAATCCTCTTGGATATTTTTGAAAATGCAGTAATTCAAAAGTGTGTTATGGAGACTTCTATGAAGTTAGCTCCAGTTAGAAGAGTAAAAACTGGTGTTACCTTATGTCTGCATGATATTCAGAATTGTATTTGTTGCCCAATGGACACACAAATTATTCAAAGCAATCTCATACTGCAGATGAAATATCTGGGAAAGAAAAATATTTATCATCTCAGTCCTATGTACTCAGTACTTCTACACCGGAGACAGCTCAGAGCACATTGCTGACTAAGAAGGCCCTTAGCATTGCATTTCTTCTCCACTGAGTACTCAAAAAATTAGTCAAGTATGTAGTTCTTTAGTGCAACATAAGGCTGGTCACTGAAATTGCTTTTAGAAATGAATGGGATTCTGAATAATAGAGATTTTGTGCCTTCCTTCCTTCCTCCCTCCCTCCCTCCCAACTTGGTTGCTCCATGACCTGGAGGAATCTGTTACACCTGATGCTGCTTGTATGAATGAGCTGCTTTTGAATTGAGAGAGCATGGATATGTTCATGGGAAATTACAAATTTGAATTTAAATTATACGGTTTGATTCTTAGTATTTTACTCATTTAGTACCTAAGCTAAATATATAATTATAAAGGGAGAGAGAGGTAAAGGGATAAAAACAAAAAAACAGAAAGGAAATCAGAAAGAAAGCATGAGTGAAGGGAAAAGTGAAAGGAGGAAAAGCTGTTATATTCCAAACCAGGTCCTGGTGTAATCAGCTGTATTTTTAGAACAAAATCCCAATGGCTTCTAGAAATATCTCATCAAGGGTAAACAGTAGAAGGGAAGAACTCAGGATAAGAAGTAAGGTTTAAGTACTAGAAAACTAGAATCAAATGAAACCATTCAGTTTCCCCAAACAGAAAGAAGACATCAGTATATTTGTAAATAAGATTGTTATCAACATGGTAAATGGTTATTCAAAAGAGATTTCAAAAGTCTGTGAGACTTTATAGTGGTACAGGAATTTGTACATTCAGAGTATGTTATACACAGTTTCTTTAATAGAATTCATGATTAAAATAAAAGGGCATCTTAAACTCACATATGTAAAACCCACACTTTTTGACATTTAGTACTTTTGGGATTTGTCTGAACATGTTAAAAACTTTGAAAGTATTTTAAATGTGGTGGTGGTGTGTCTTCCTCCTCTAAAAATTATGACATGTAAGAATCTCCTCTACCTTTCAGCTAAAACCTAAAACAGAACTAGAAGTCTTGCAGCAGAAGAATGAACATAGTTAAGGGGCTGAGGACATAGAATCATAGGATCATAGACTTATAGAATCAATTGTGTTGGGAAAGATCTCCAAGACCATCAATCCCAACCAATACCACCATCACTTAATACGTTCTGTCACAGCTCAAAGTCGGATTACCAGAATACAGAAAACGTTTTCCAGCAAATAATAATTTGTCCAGAAATGGACATAAATGAATATTGCATGTGTACAAAATAGATTGATATATTCAATTACACAGAAAGGTTTTCAGGTCCAAGAGTTTTTCTTAGATATTTAAGTAATACTAAGATTACCATTAAGCAGATAGACAACCCCTAAGAATTGGTCCTGGTCTCTGATGTCAAGGACATAAGTCCTCATTAGAAAGTAATTTTAGAGTTTGTTTCTGCTATTTTAAAAGCCTTTATGTACCTACTAATATTTGTCTGAAAATAAATTATTAGAAGCTGAGCATTATTGACCAAGAACTTCTGTAGTCTTTATAAAAAAAAATAAATAATTATTTTAATGTATTTGTAATATGTGTGATTTCCTAAGGTTAGTTCTCTCTTGCTATACTCATTCCTTTTTAATAAAGAGAAAAAGACTGAGCTGTCATACTTACACAGTCTATTCAAATTTGAATTACTAGTAAGCTTTTTGGTCAAATTCAATCCTACAATTGCTCAGAGCAATTTACAGAAATCAAATCCAACAAGAAGTAGCATGAATTTTGGGAAAACACTTTGAAAAATATTTTATCACAACTGAAGTAACCATTTTTGTCAACTTTTTCACTAATAAGGAATAAAAAAAAAAGATTTTCCAAAGAAAAATTCAAGCTTTCACACCAAGGCTTAAAGATTTCAGTATTGGTGTTTTATTTTTTCTTTCATGAAATGTCAGACTATCTAATTCTCCTTTTCCTATTCCAATTTAGATCCAGATCTAATTGTAAGGAAGTTTTTTAGAAAGGATAAATTTTGAAAGTAAAGTTCAGCTTGCAGGACTTCAGGCCAAGTGAAACAATGAAGAGCTCAAAATATTCAAGTTCCAGAGTCTTATGGGGAAATGTCAAGAAACATTAATAACTGCTGGCAGAGTAACTGACTCTTTACCATAGTAAAATCTTTAAGTAGTGACTCTTCCTAAGTATGTATTTGTAGAATGTTTACACTACAGATCCCTTTCATTATTGGTGTTTGAATAAATTTTTGTAATACAATAAACAAACAAATAACAACAAATGAGGAATGTGCAGGGAGCAAAACAAATCTAAAGTCCTGTGAAGGTATTTTTAATCCTGTGATAATCTAAAATTGCTTTTTAAGCAATGCCATAATATTCAGGAAATGTGCAAAAATAATTTAAAAGCTGATGGGATTCTCAAGGGCGAATTGTATGCAAGTATTCTGTTTGCTGTGGGAGAATCTATCAAAGACTATGAAAGCATATTTAAACTTGCAAGGTGAAAAATGACAGTATTATGTGCAAATGAGCTTGCAGTCCTTAAATTCAGTTTTAATGGTTGGATATAATTGAACTCTATTTTCTATATTTTAGTTGCACTGCTGATGATCCTCAATGGCCACTTCTGGCATAGATTAGGTTTCCTAATCTAAAAGAGGAGCATCTGAAATTAAGTCAGCAAAATCAAATGCTGTAATTTAGTTTTATCTCATTATTAAAGATATAACAAGGATTATATTACATGCTATTATTGCTTTATGTCATGTTATAGAACATTATGTTCCATCAGTCTATGGCTAATCTCCATCAGGAAACCACATAGTAATGTTAATGTAAAGCTGGGTAAATTACTAGCTTTGGGAATTTCTTGAAGGCCAAAACTGTTTGAAGAAATTTTTTGACAGCTGTAAAAGTACAACAGACATGTTAAAGTATGTATAACAGCAAACAATTTTCCTCATTTTCCTTGTTTTCCTTGTTTTGTTTTGTTTTGTTTTTTTCTAAGGGTAAGAGAGATTCCACTAACTCAAACCTTGGATTTGTTTTTATGCTAGAAAAATTATTTTATGGAGGCTTGGAATGCAAAACTGATGAAATGTTTTATCTGATTTCTCAGTTAATCAGTTTATCTGATTCCTCCTCTTACACTTTTCGAAATGCCCTCTTACTAACACCTTGCCATGCCAGAATGCTATTAAATCATTGAAGGAAACCATACATACTGGGCAAAAAGTAAATACAGAAGAAAAAGGAAAAGAAAAATTCAAGGTAAAATGAATAAAAATAAAGATGAGTTTGAGAGATTTGTGTAACTGAGACACTGAATCCTGCAAAGCAAATGCTGTCATAGGATGATCTCTGACAAGGAAATATTTGATATGTAATATATGGTGTGTTATAAATTGTGTTTATGGAAAGAAAATTAGGTATTACTTTGATGAGAGCTGTCCCTGTTAGAAATCAAACAGTGCATCTTTCAGCTGAAAAAATATGGACACTTCCATTGTCACTAATCCTGTGAGTAACTACACAGCTTGACATTTAAGTTTTAGGTTTGTAGTGATTAAATTCTCATTTGATAATGACAACTTAATCTCAATAGTTTATAGAGTTATGGATTTTTTTTTCTCATTGGAGATATTAAAAATTAATATAAAGAAAACAAATTGCATAAGCTAATAACTTACCAGTTAATAATAAGCTTCCAGTCTTCAGACCTCTCAGAAGTGTGACTAGGAACTAGGAATAATAATTGCTGCAGACACCAGGCCAAGGGTCAGAGGGTCAGCATTTAATTTAACTGAGCTTAGACAGGATCTATTGTTTTAACCTTTCTCATGTTGATGCTTACATAAAAGTTTGAAGAATTATTAGACAAGACACAGAAAAGGAAGGGATTAAAGGAACGCCTAGGCATACGTCAAATGGCATTGTCTGGGCATGCACAGTTTACTCTTTTATCTGGTATACTGGGCTTAATTTACTAACTAAAAATAGATAATTTTGCTCCCTACAACACCTAAGTCTTCTTTATGTTGCTGGCAGCATCAGGACACACACTTGAGGAGTGACAGTCAAAAGCCAGATGGGGTGCCACAGACTTAGACAGCTGAACCAAGCCTATATGTTGCAAGAAGAAATCTACAACTGACTACAACCTGGAAAAGAATTTCATCCTTAGTACTCTTCCTTTTTATTACAGCTGTTAGTAGATTACTGACGATAAACCCTAAGAAACACGCTACCACTTAGAAAATTATCAAGGTCTCAGGGACTCTAAAAAATGTTCACAAACTCTGATTTTTCTACTGATATAACTTTAACAGAGATTGCACTAAAAATAAAATTATGTAAGAATTTTATTAAATTATATCATAAAAATGTGGAAGAGAGGATCAGGAAGTCATTTCTAGCAAATAATTTCAAAAGATAACATAAAATGGTCTTGGGTCACAGGGGTCCCTAGTAGGCCATAATACCAACAAACCTAGTGTCCACAGAAGGATTAAAATTCAGATAGATTTTTTCTAGAGAAGGAAGAGCAACTGAGAGAAAGGTGAAGAAAACCACATGAATGAAGCTGTTCAGCAATCATCTCAGCAGGCAGATCTGCCCCTGATCAAAACAGTCTGAAGCAGAAAAATAAACCTCCATCTTTATGATACAAGATTGTATCTGACTTGTTGCATTGAGAAGGGGCATCCTGAAGGAGGCAGTGGACGGAATAAAATTCCTAGAACAAATCTTCCTATTTATTTGCTTGTTTTAATTCTTGGAAAAGAGGATTAAGAATAAAATTACTAGATTTTTAATAAGTGTCTGTTGAAATGCAACAGTTCTCAGGTTGCTAAAATAAAAAGTGAATCCAACCAGCATAGCCAAAAAGAAATTGTTAGCATAGCTGTTTTTTTGGTTTTGTTTTTTTTTTTTTTTTTAATTAATTTTTCTTTGTGAGAAAAGTTAGAACCACCTGCATGAGGGGTGTCATTCAATGAGATGAACGAGTTCAGGTGCAAATATCTCTGTAATATGACAAAAGTTAGAAGCTCACTTGGGGAAGTAGGAAGCCAGAAGCTTGGCTACCTAATCAGTGCCTCCAGCAAAATTAGTGTCAAAGATGAATATAAAGCTTATTAATAAAGAAAAATTGCACTTCCCAGTTTATTTCAAGCCAAATCAAAGACAAAATTTAATCAAAATTTCAGTGAAAAGACTAGAGAAAAATGCTTTGTTTTGCTTTGTTTTCTTTTCTTTTTTTTTATATTTAAGAAAACTTTTTGTTGTTGTTGTTTTCCTTACATCTAAGGAGAAATTTTCTTGACCTTGGCTGTGTTCGTGAAAATAAAATTTTAAAAACAAAACACATTCTCAAAAATGCTGACTGTTGTGCATGGGGTTGGGGTTTTGTTTTGTTTTGAGGGGGCATTATTTTTTTCCTGAGATAAACAAGGTCTATACATTTGAAAGAATTAGTTTTCATTTTATAAAATATACATTTTTCAGGAGAAAAAGAATTTTACTCAGACATTTTCGTGTACTTCTGGTCTGGAGTACAGTTGTAGTTCACAAAACTACAGAAGAAATTATCTCTGTCAGCTCCTCAAATAAAAAAAAAACAAAAACAAAAACAAACAACTGTTTTTTTTGTCATTATTTCCCCAGTTACAACTCATATGGCCTAAATTAGATTTGGTAATAGCAAGACAAAAAAAGACTGAAAAACAATGCAAGTTACTTCTGACTTCATGTCTGCAGCAGAAAGCATTAAAATAGCCTGATTCATCATCTTTAAAGTGACTAGCTGTAAAAAGTGACAGAGCAAATCATAAGTTTCATTATAAACATTATTATATGTTTCCTAAGATATTATTTTGATTTTACTATAGGTTAAGAATTCTACTTTGTATGTCTTATTGAATATGCACAAGTTATCATATTTTAGAAAGCCAGTATTAAATCTCATTATGATTAAAAGTTGTAAAAAGTACTGTTTTCCTAATACTACAGATACTCTGTTTGTGATAATTTATTAATTTAAGGATTCATGTTACATCTTTTATTTTAAACCAAAAGAAAAAATGTTTACTTAATGAAAGTTCACTGGGTCTTTAATCAAAATGCATTTTAGTGTTAATAAAGAAAATTATGACTCATTATATGAAAATATATGTGCATGCATAGCAAAAACATTCCAGCAATAAATGTATTTTGCCATTTCAAATACTAAAATACTTTTTAAAAGACCCACAAAACTAGTAATAGTTGAAAAATTTTTCTTGATGTTTAGAAACCTTTTATGAGCAAAGGTAGCCAAATTATGTAGCTGTCTTGGGGTGTATAATTGGCAGTGCTGTGTGTAGTCTAAAAGCAAGATAATAGTTAATATGCCTAAACATCACAAAGTTAAGATCATGGGATCCTCTTGCTTGAACTAAAGGCCTAGGCTTATTAATTTACAAGATTTGTAGTCTGACTAAATTTGCAGCCCAGATGGTTGGTGGGCATGGGAACTCATTCCCTAGGGATGAGGGTCTCCAAGGAAAACTTAGACTCTGTGGAGAATTTAAATGTCACAATGTACAGATAGATATGTGCCTGTACATTTCTTCATGCCTGGGACAGGAATGCCAGGAACAGGCAGGTTTTTCGGTTACTGAAAAGTATGTTTTAATGCACATTTAATGCATTTAATGCACATTTCATAACATATGAATCATATGTTAGGTCTTTTGATATAATGTATAGTCTAACACTTCATTCCTTCTTTTTTCCTCCTTATTCTACCCCTAACTGTGAGACAGGACTTAAAACAGAGATAATAAGTGTGCAGGACTTAGTTCCTGTCAGCCCATTTCTCCAGGCTGTGGTCCCTCTGGATGGCAGCATGACTCTGTGGTGTATCAGACACCCCTCCCTCCCACTGTGTCATCAGCAAACTTGCTAGAGGGTGCAACCTACACCTTCATCCAGATCTTGGAGCAATGTGTTTAATAAAATTTTTAACATTTGGGCAAGGTTTATTTTTTTCATTTCCTGAAAAATAATTTCGTTTTAGATATTTGGGTTAAGATATAGAAAACATCTTTAAAAAACAATAAAAAGAAAAAAAAAAGAATTTTAAGTCAGGGAGAGTTTTGTTTGTTTATTTCACAATGTTACAAACTCATTATTATGCCAAAAGAAATGGACCATATTGTTCTTGCCAGGTAGACATCATTGTAATGTATTTATAATGAAGTAATTCATGGGGTTCCATGATGACATGATGTATTCATTGTTCAGCTTTAGGATAGTGGATAACCTAGCCCTCAAAACAAAGATACAAAAGTAATTTCCTTCATAACTCAACCTATTTCTGCATATGTCTAGAGATCACAGTGTTGAAAACATCTGTAAAGAGGAAAAAAATATAAAACAATAGGATAAATAGAATGTCATTATTTAAGATGCCTTTTTGCTGTATTTTAGGTTGTTCATCATTATTATGGGAAATTAAAAGCTGGGAAGAACAGATGACAGTCAGAAGAAAGGAATAATGGAAAGTGAGACCTAGATAAAAAGAATTTAAGGGGGAAGGAAAATTTTCCCTGCATTTAGAGAAAAGCAGGTTTGAAAAAGGTGATGAAATAGGTGAGAAGAAACAGAAAGTTATGGAAAGAGATGACATATTATCAGCAAGAGAGTTAAATAGGTATGTGATGGTTAGCTTCTGATCCCAAGACAAGATGGAAAAAGAGAACTTCAAAGACCTTTGCTCCCTGCAAAAGCAATTAATGGAATTCTGGAAAGCTGTTCTCCCATCTAAAAACTAGATCTTTGATTTCATTTGATATGCCTTTTCCTAGAGGTCAAAATAACAAAATAGATTTGCTTCTTTGTGAGTAAATCTGGATACATGAACACTTTTCATTATTTTAATAAGGCAGGCTGGTCAAAAAATAACACTTGTATCTTCATTATGGTCATTCATTCTGTACAAAGGTGAACTGAAACCAATTTATCAAAAAAAATCAACCTTCTAACCTTTTTCAAACTGAATATTAAACAGTAGGACAAATTTAACACTCATCTCCTCTTCATATATGGCTCTAATAACTTTGCCATCTTCAATGAGCTATGTAGATTGCAAATCAGATGTGATTCTGGCTTAATGGAGAAAGTCCTGTAATTCTTCAGAGACAGTTCCAATCCATCATGTAAGGAAGCTCTTTGTAAGCAGCTGCTGCAGTAGCTGTTTGTAGCAAGAATGGAATGAGGAGTGCAAGCTTTATGATCTGTAAGAGTTAAATCATTATATTCAAGTATTTTTAGTTTTATATGCTCTGTTTTATAAAAAAAAAAAATCCCTTAGAATCTCCCACCAAGGAGAGAATCTCTCTTTGTCTTTCTAAATATTGCAGGAATGTGTAGGAATAATCACTCCTCTAGAAAGTCTGCAATCACAATCAAACCAAACCAAACCAAACCAAACTAAAATAAAACAAAACAAAACAAAACAAAACAAAAAAAACCAAACCAAACCAAAACAAAACAAAACAAAAACAAACCAATCAAACAAACAAACAAAAAGCAAAAAACTGTCATAAAAGTAAGGCTTTTTGTATCTGATCTATTTTTATTCTTTCTTGAAATACAAACTATTTCCTGACATTATTTTCAGTATGAATACTTCATAGATGCAAAAAACCATCAGCTCTTAGATAATCCTAAAAGAAATCTTTCAAACTGCTGGAAATTTTACCATATTATCATCATGTCTTTCTGCTTTGAAGTATTATTTGAACTCCTTTCTTATCTCTGTGACATTCAGAGAATTCATGGATTATTTTCTATCCCATAATGTCATTTTACTCCTTTCTATTGAGGTTTACAGCTATTTAAAAAATATCTACTAATATTTAATTAAGATGACAAAGGTTAATTTAATTAGCATAAATACTTAAAGTTTGTGTATCAAAGGAGTATTATAAATACCACATTGTAGTATGAGCATTTACATTTAAATAAGATGGAAAAATTGAAATGTCCTGTATTTCTCTCAGGTTGGAATTCTGGCAGAACTGAGATCGCAGGACCTCAAATAGAAATTTAGTCCCCCTGTCAGATGAAGGCATTAAAAAATTCTGAGGCCTTCCTTTATTAAGTGTAAAGGTTCTTCAAGACCCCTAATGCTGAGTATCATTGCATTTTCCTCCTCCTGAGGAGCCTATTTCACTTTCATACTCAATTGCAATCTATATTTAGAGAGTTTCTTAGACATTGATTACATCTCCAGTATAGCCTAAATCACTACTCTTACTCTAAGCAAATATGATTGCACTGAAACTCATTAAAAGTGGAGAAGTAGAGATGGCCACTTCTTTTTTTTTTTTTTTTTTTTTCATTAAAGCATTCATCCCCCAGTCTGAAAAGTGCATGTCCTTAGAACATAATATCCACTGTGTCTCAGGATACAGAAAAAAATATTTTCCTGCTGAAGATATGTCTCTTCTGACAGGAATCCACTATCCACAAAGCCAAAAGGTACCAGGTGAGGGCCATGAGACTAATAAGAAAATAAGGTTCTTCTGCCCTGATTGTTTGTCTAGAATCATACTGATTCCTAAACAGTGCTGGTCCATTATGTGCTAAGTCATATGTTGCTTGGTAGAAAAAATATCTTGCACATTTGAAGAGCAACAGAAACCATCTAGCTTGTATAAATGCTTGTTTTATGAGCCAAAAATTCAACTTTTCCTTTTTTAATATTTTTAGCTGCTTTCATGACACATATTTTTAAATTATTTAATACTATTGCTTTCTCATTTATTTGTTTGCAAATTATCTGTGCTCTAAATAATTTTAAAGGTTTGGCTACTATTTCTTTTCAATGACATGGTATCACATGTGTGAAAAGCCTCATGTGTTAAGAACTCCAGAGGAGTGTGTGTGTATATCAATGTACTTAAAAATATATGTACAATGTTGGAGTAGTCACATTTGCCCAGCATCCAGTCCCACAGTGGGGAGTTCTGCCATCACAGCCCAGTAGACAGAAGGTAGCTCTGGCTTCATGTGCCCAGACACAATCAGTAGAGATGCTAAGCACACATTCCTGTGACTTTTTGGTGACATTAACTCTGAGACAATGGCCTGATCATTCTTCAGTATTTTCTTAAGAGTGAAAAGTCACTCTGTCCTTCACAGATTAGGCTTCTTCATTGCTATGGCAATCATTGATCCTTACAATGTTCAATGTGTTTCTATTTAATTTGACTACCTTTCAGTCAGATAACCATGTACACACACATACACACATATATATATATGTATGCATGCACAAGATGAGCATACACATAGATGCAACCACTCTAAAACCTCTGTAGTGTCTTGGGTGATATCTTCTGATCTTTCTCCTCTGAAAGGATTAATCAGAAGCATAAGAAGGTAAATTATAATGACCTGCAGAAGGAATAAATATGCAACCAAATACTTCTATTTGATTCTTTTCATCTTAACCTGCATTATGTGGCACAGCAAGATTACTAGGAACAAGATTTCTACAATAATGTATCAAGATTTATTACAATACGTTTGTTTAATTATTTTAATATTTACCATTATTTTAGACAAATAAATCCACAAAATCTTTCTTAACAATGAATTGAAAGGTCATTACTCCAGCGTAATTTTTTTTAATCCACAAATTAAAGAAGGTGGTGAAATGGACAATGGAGATGAAATACTACACTCCCATTACAGTAGATTTTCCATTTTTTTCCCATCTTTCCTTTTCTCTCACACAGGTAACTGTTCAAAGATATTTGCACAGTTTTTGCACACTCTGTAAGATATTTATGCACCCAACTCCAAAGTTCTAGAAAAAAAATCTAAATAGAGCAGCTAGAACAAAAAACCAAATATGATGTTATAGTAAACTGTGAAATAAAAGGTACTATTTGTCCCCAGCTGTCATCTTGCCTTCTTTTCACAAGTGGTGATTGCCCTCTGTTAAATTTATGGAAGCTGTGATTACGTATGATGGCGTGGCACAACCAAACATGTTTAGTTACAGAAGTTTATTAGAGCATGTTCAATGACTTACTGTGATTATATCTAAAGGTACAATTCATGCCCAAAGTATTACTGAAAGTATCTGAAGGCATAAATCATCTTGCAGGTTTTGAAGGTCATCTTATATGATCCATGATCCCTAAAGATATTTCTTTTTAGGTAGTTTTTATTGCTAAGTTGTGTCCTTTTTGTCTGGCTTGCCTTTTTTTTTTTTTTTTTTTTTTTTTTTTTCTTTCTTAAACATGCCTGTCTCCATGGAAAACCAGATAATGATTAAGTCAGAATGTACACACTGTTAACACTGGTTTAAAGATCAAACTTCCTTAATTTCATGGAAGCAAACACCTAATTTTACATCTGAAAATCTGAATCGATAAGGTGAATGTTTAGGTTACTTAGCTGTCTACAAATGATGTGTCTTCTTTTTTTTCCCTTTGTTTGAACTGAACTGTACAGTCGTGTAAAGATTGCAAAACATTACCATGTTTTATAGGTAGCTTCTGAAAGACTTTCTCTTCTGATGTGTGGACTAGAATAAAAAGGTATTAAATCCTCCTTAATGGGGACAAAATCTCAGTAGGCACCAACCTATGCAGTTTATTACGATAAAATCAGTGGTATTTCATGATAAACTAATAATTTTTTTATGAAGCATTAGGAATTTCTGAGATTTACCAAAAGTTCACACTGGGATTAAATTCCAGTAAGAAGTTATTTTATATTAACTGCAATGTTATTTAAGTATTCAATGGCACACATGTACAAGCTAGGGACATATTATGGGATTGGTTACAAGAGATACTAATTAGGCTGGGAGGCTGAAGATGATAAATCTTTTGGCTGATTTATTTCAAAAGCCAGGTAGTAGAGACTGTTGTTGTATATGATTGTATCTTTACTGAAAAATGCAACACTATAGGAAAACTAATAATAAATTGCCATTCTATTGTACTGATTATAGTAACAGAATATGTATCCATGTACCTTAATACAATTAAGGTATTAGGGATCATTGTAAAAAATTTTCATGAGACTGGCAGGCCATGTGGTTTAAACTTGCAAGCAGAACTTTACTAAATTCTTTCATTCACAGCACTCTTTATGACCATAATTAATTCTTATATGTCATTGATAACTATTAATATGAAGATGAGATTATTAGACTTTAATATCTCAAATTACCTGTGAGTACAAAATGCTGCATAATTACTACTGATGTTCCTGGGTGGTCCTGGGTCATCAATATCAGGTTGGTCAGATTTGAGAACTCAGAGCACACCTGCTTCTGATGCAGTTTACTCTGTGCTTTTGTCAGTCAATACCCTAAACTATTTAGAAGGATGTTCTCCCTCTCTCACCTCATTTTCTCATCTTGACTTTTGGCAATTCTTTAACACTTGTGAATGAACATTTTAACTTGTTAGCCCCTTTGTCCACAGACATCCTTCTTTGCCCCTTTATCAGTCAAATTGCTCTCATTTTTCTGCAAAGTGCTTATATGTTTTACCTAATTCTGCCATCACAGCTATTACAAAACATGTATTTCCTGCTGTTAGTTATACTCATCTAGTACAATACATAGGTCCAAGATAAATTACTTATACACAAATTAACACATTTAAAATGTGTGCCATAGTATCTAGTCATGTTACACAATTTTTTTTCATCTCTCCAGCTTCCTTCTCAAGCTTCACCAGGGGTGTAACAATACCAGTGTTTTAATCTACATCAAGTATATGTCACTGAAATGAGTATTTTAAATATTGCTGGGTTTTCTTCTGATTTGGTTTGTACAATGAAGCGATCTAACAGGCATGAACAGGATTTTCTTCAGAGAAAACTAAACATGAAAATATATACTAGATGCACCCCTCATGTTAACTGTGTTTAGAAATGGTCATTCAGTGCCTCAGACCTGGCAAGCATCATAATGTGGTAGAGGCTGGAGGTCCATACACCTGCTCAAAGCAGGAACAACTGAGAGCAGGTTGCTCAGTGCCTTGCTATGTGAGTATCTCCAAAGATGGAGGTTCCAATCTGTTCTACAGCAGGACTACTCTTGTTCTGAGAGGAAAAAAACATATTTAATTAATACTCATAATTAACCCTATTGAATTGTGTGCCTGCTGCCTCCTGACCTATCAGTTTTAATTTCTGTGAAGAATTTGTCTGTGTTTTCTAAGTAGCTCATTATTCTTTAAACTCCTTTTTACTTTATTTTCCTTTTTCAAACCAGTAAAATTATGTTATTTGAAGAAAAATATTTATATATTGATTATTGTTGAACCACACAGCCCCAGTTGGTTAAATATTTTCTATTTAGTGTTTGGTTCTACTGAAAATAGACCAGAGTTATGGGAATGACTATCAGAAAAGAGAGAAATCTTTGACAGCCTCTTATGTTCAGCCTCCCTTCCTGTATCTCTAATTTTTAAAACACTAAATTAATAAATACAATATGATTAACACTAGTTATTGAAGTTCATGAATAATAGATAACTGGAAAGATTTATCATTCATTTTGATAAGCAAAGAAATCTGATGCACAAACTACTGGCTTCTAAAACAAGGACAATAAAGCCAAAGCCAGTTTTTTGTGACCACTCCTAGATAAACAGGTAAAGAATTAGTGTACAAGCAAAATCTTTCTCGTGTCCTGACGTGGGTAGCTATGTGCAGTACTGCCTAGAGTTCATTCATCAGCACAATTAAATATTTTTAATTTTAAAGTTAACCACAGGCTCTTTCAAGTCTGTGTGATAAATTTTTCATGCCTTAAAACTTCTGAATCACGAATAGATACATTTATATAAGACTGCCTAAGGAGCAGATTGTCACTTGTTAAAGGTTCACAAGAGGTGATCTTCCTCTCAGTTAAAAATTGTGGAATTTCAAGGTTTTATGGCTGGCTGGTTGTTTCCATATCCCCAAAATAGCTTTTAATACTGTAAATAAAAGTTTTTTTCCCAACATACTGACTTTAGTTTCACTTGGGGAAGGAAATTAATAAGACTTAATTATGGTTTTAGATTGAAACACAGAAGTCAGTTTTCCTATAAAAAATATTCAGTTATCTAAACAATATTTTATATTGTAAAGAATAAAGTCTTCTTTAAGAATAAACTTCAAGAATGAAGGATGGACAGTGAATTGTATGACTAAATAATTAAAGGGATGAAAATATTACTATGCTTACAATGTGATTATATATTATATTATTACTTTATAATATTAATATCATCAGTTTGTAACAGGCAGAAACACATGCAGCATCAGATGCACATCAGAAGCAGCATGACCTTTTGTCAATGCACAAAACCTTTGCAAGGAGTGGCATGACTATGTTTACCAACATGGCATTTTCTTGTGTCCCAGTCTTCCAACTGACCCCATCTGAATTCGCGCAGAAGAATGATTTCACTGCAACTGCTAGTGCGTTCAGCATCCCACTTACAGTAAATTGTTTGCAAGGTCAGGACCTCACCAGAGATGCTGAGAGATACCCTTGGCCATATTTTTAAAGTATAAGAATGTACCACTGAAATCAAAAAGGAAAGAGAAATTAGCAAAAAGATATAAATCTTGAGCAGAGACAAAGCACGCTAATTATCCTATAGGCTCAGCCCCCAGTTGTAATTCTCTGACAATATTTATATTCTAAATTTCTATAAATTAATTTTATAAAGGGACGATTTTCTTCAATGGATGATAATTTTAAAAAATATTTTTAAGAGTTTTAATAAACTTGTCAGACTTGGTACTTTTCTCAGTTTCTGCTACATAATGAAGTCTTTTCTGTGACTGCAGCACACACAAGCAGAATTTTTAAATGAGAGACCTAATTTTGGCAGGTCTAGGTCTAAGTCCCCTGGTTCTCAAGAGTCTTCTTTATTTCAAGTTCTATTAGCAATGTACGATGCTAACTCATGTCCGAGCATATCCCAGAAATCCCTCCTGAGATATTTAGCCATGTCACTTTGAAGAATACTGAAATGAGCAAGAACAGAGTTTTTTCTTTTTTTATTTCCTTTGATTCTTTTAAATTCGTTGCTCTGACATAACCTTTGAAATAGATATCACTGTGTGAACAGACTGAATAAAAATAGGTGAGTTTTATGAAAAATGAAAGCATTTATAATTATATTCAAATCCTGCTAAGAATGAAATCCCACTGATTTTAATGGGATCAGAATTGGGCCCCACATCTCATCTAGTTAAGCCTCGATATTGCAACAAAGAATGGTCATTGTTTTGAGACCAGTTTAATATTTGAAGTGGGGTCATGCATGCATAGCATGATGAGCTACATTCTAAGCTCTGAATTTCTTTGCATTAAGTCAGGTAATTTATGGTATTTGAACAGTTTCTGCAGTTGAGATGAATCTTTTTAACATTTAAATGAACAGTAGGACTAGAAATAGCAGGATACTGAAGAATGTACAGTAAACTGTTGAGTAAAGGATAGAAATAGGAGAATAAATGAATTTTGCAACCTGTTCCTTTAGTCTGAAGGATTTAAAAATAGAACCAAAGGAACATTTCCTATGTATTCACACTGCTCATAATCTCTGACTGAATTCCACTTCACATTTCTTCCACATTGTCCCATAGATAAAATGTTATCACTGGAGTTACATCAGAAAGAAGTGCTAGGAGACAAGATGGGGAAGCAGTACTTGATAAGGAAGCAGCAAAATTCTCTTGGTGTACCAGAGAAGTCATTCTCAGTAGGTTTGTATACAGAAAGGCTTTCTACCCCTGAGAAGAAAGATGTTGCTTCAGCATCTCAATTTTTGATTTCACAGGCATCATTTGGAAGAAATGTGCTATAGGTAAACTTGATTTATTCCCTTGCATTCTCATATTTGAGATTAAAACAGACTGGGCAGATGGATATTGATCAAGAGTCTTCCAATTCAATCTCATCTAAACATGTCCCTTCATAAATTTAGTATTCACCAAGGCAGGGTTAAAAATGCATAGATGTACACAGACACACACACATATTCCTGGCACTGACAGTCTAGAACATGAATAACAATGGTGCCATGGAACTATTGAGACCTCCATTAGAAAGTGGGGAAATTATAAATGGGGATATAGCTGTGAACATGGAAATGAGGGTGATGATGGGAATCAGTGCTCTTCACTTACTAAAACTGCTTCTTCTTCTATTAATAAACAGAAATACCACTGTTTAGGATGCAGTTGCCTAAAAAAGAAAGAAAAATAAAAGTAAGGAAAAGGGTGCTCCTGGAGATTTTCAAAGGCAAATAGAGTATTTAATTATTCAAGGTAAATAATTTTTTTTCTGATGCTGCCATCTAGGAGGTGTTGTGTCTGACTAATAATAATTTTAAGCCACTTTTAGGATGGTATTTTATTTTAGTGCTCTAAAGTAAATGAGGTTTTAATATCCTTACTGATGATCTGGATGAGGGGATCAAGTCAAATTCATGAATTCACCAAGATGGGTAGGAGTGTTGATCTGCTGGAGTGTAGAAGGGCTCTGCAAAGGGATCTGGACAGTCTAGACCCATGGGCTGAGACCAGTGGTATGAGGTTTAACCAGACCAAGACTCAGGTCCTGTATTTTGGCCACAACCACCCCACTCAGCACTACAGGATGAGGAACAGTGGTTGGAAAGTAGCACAGTAGAAAAGGCCCTGGGGCTGCTGGGTGGCAGTGGCTGAACATGAGCCAGAGTGTGCAGAGGTGGACAAGGGGACCAATGGCATTCTGGCCTGTGTCAGCAATAATGTGGCTAGCAGGAGCAGGGAAGCAATTCTTCTCCTGTATTTGGTAAAGGTGAGGCTACCCCTTGAGTCTGGTGTCCAGTTCAGCTCAGGAAGGACATTGAGGGACTGGAGTGGTCCAGAGAAGGGCAATGAAGCAGGTGAAGGGTCTGGAGCACAAGCCTTTTGAGGTGCGGCTGAGGGAGCAGGAGCTGTTTAGTCCAGAGAAAAGGAGGCTCAGGGGAGACCTTATTGTGCTCTACAACTACCTGAGAGGAGGTAAGTTACTTTACTGGATAAAGTAACTTACCCTATCAACAATAATATGGAACTTCCAAAAGAGCTTCTTCATGTCTTAATGGACATCTCAGGTCTTATCAACATCAAGATAGAGGATGTTAGAATGTGAATCCAAACATATTTTAATGGTTTTCCTATTCATTACATAGATTACACATTGGCTAGTACAGTTTTCACAGCAAATAAATAATAATAATTCAAAAGATTTTATTTTGGTTGTTTTAATGTGTTATCAACAACAAAAACTTTGATGATGTGTTTAAGTACAGTCTTCTAAAACAGTGAACACTAGAAACTGAGGGTGTTTTCTTTTAACTCAAATATTAATGGTCTATATTTTCTGAAGTAGAAAGTTACACATTCTGTTTCCCATGATGAATTGGAGTTGTTCAAAAGATCACTGTGTGGGCTGCATATATGTTGCAATGGATCATTAAAGCAGTCTATCATGTGAATGTGTTTTTAAATAAGTTTTGCAGAACTTTATTTAACAATAGAAAATAATATACCTTGTGAATTTTATATGTGGTATTACACCACTAATGATGTATTTATAGAAAACCAGAACCAATGTACATAAAAGCTTAATTCACTATTTTTAAGGTTCTAGTTTTTAAATGCAGATATTTCTTAATGACTTTCTATTAATAACCCTGAACTATTTACTTAGCTTCTTCCCAGCTTACTGTGTAAAAGTAGCATTTATGCACTAGGATGTGAAAATACAAGAATTTTTCTACTAACCCTCACCTATTTTAACCAATAATATGAAATTGCTATGCTAACTTGGTCTTAGTACTAGCTGTTGAATATAGTTACTTCAGCAATAATAATTTTTCTGCTTACTTAGTAGGAAGTAAGGCAAACTGATTGCTTTTTCCTTTGTTTCCTTCCCCATTCTCAATCCCAGCTTTCATTCAGATTTAATCCAAATTGTAAATATATATCCTCCCACATATTCCTTTTTTTTCATAATTGCATATTTTAACAATTACAAAAATTCAGTGTTTTTGACAAATATTTATTCAAAATTTAAGTGCATCTAAAAATGCATAAAAATTATGCAAGTACTATTTTTATCTTAATATCCCTCAAATGCATTGCCACCAAATTCCTACAATGATATCAAGAAGGCCCCAAGCCAACAGGCACCATGTTCCACATGAAGCCTTAAGTTCTTACCATCTCTTACTTAATATTTAAATCGAAATATTGATCTAAGGTTTTTATAGCAAAATATGTATCCACAATATAACCCTGATAATTTTATTTAGAGAAATAACCCAAAATAATTTAGTGTTACAATGTGTACTACATATTTTGAGTCCCAGAGAAACCATCACGTTTTAGGGTGGTTAAATGAAGATGCTCATATACATTCTTAGGGCTCTGGAAGATTATTTGCTAAGTGTGTTATATTAAAATTCTGAGAATATCAGCATCAGAGTTCTATAAAAGTTCATAATTTATCTCTTGAGGGGCAGTAATTTTGGCTATAGTAATGTTTTTCATCATCATTATCATAAATGAATATTTCTCCAAAATTATTGTATAGTTTATAGGAGTAAGATACCACCAAGTACACATCTCAATGTACTAACTCCTATTAGAAGTATCACATTTGTTACATTGAGTTCTTAAGTCTGTCAAGATGAAGCTCATAAATACTATTCTACCTGTATTCCAAGTAAAGACAAAAAAGAATAACACATTAATTTTTATAGTTTCTTTTTGCAGGTTTTTTTTTGCATATAGTAAGCAATTAAATCACTTTATGTATTATAAAGGACATGAGCTTTACCAAATAATCCAAAGACTTCAAGACAAGCTGATAGTTTTTCAGTTGTAAATCACCAAGGCTGCTCCCTTTTGTGAGTAAGCAGCACACAAGTAGTCTTTGATCTGCTGGTACTTACATTTATGCTGTCCAGTAATTCATGCTGAGGTGACGTACAAAACACTAAGTTGACCTTCAGCTGGAATTTCATATCAATTCTGCTGCTGCAGACAGAGCTTTTAATATGATTGGAATGGCTTCTTACCTTCATCAGGGTTTACAGTATTTAAAATGTATGTGTAAATATTTATATGTATGTGCAAATATATATATTTCAATATTGAAAACAAAAAATTGTGAAAAATGTTTAAGTTTGGTACCTCTGGAAACTGCTCGAGGTTGGTAACAGAAAAGAGAATAAACATTGTTGCAGTTTTTCAGTGTTCCACAGACACTAAAAACCTAAGGATAGAAAATGCAGCTGGCTTGTGGGCTGATGAGAACATTGTGTCCAGTTTACATTATGGAGCATTTGTTACTTTTAAATGATAGCAATATAGCACTGACAGTTGGCTAAATAACACAAACAACTTTTTCCTCCCAAAACAACAATATGTAATGATGTAGTTGAAAATTCACTTCATTTCTTTGTTTGCTTTTCTTACAGCTTTTAGAAATAGAATGATAAGTATATTCTACAAATCAATGTAATCAAGTGATTGTTTCTTTATCAATCCTTTCTTACAGCAGCACAGGACTCGTGTTTTGGGGGAGTTTTTAATCCTTTTCAAAACCACTATTGAACAGCATATTTATTATGAATAAGGTTTGGAAATGATTGATGCTGAACCTAACAGAGCTCTGATTCTGTTTTCTTCTCCTTCTGTTCTCTCTTTGTTTTAACAACAAAAATATTCTCTGTATTATTCAGCCACTGGTATCTTTTTGCCATTTACTTGACACTCATAGAATTCTAGAGTCATTTCTTTAATATCACAAATAATTGAAATAGTAGTACTAGCCAGTTTTTCCACACTTTTTTCCCCAAATCATTAGACAAGTTATTACACATTTTCTGTTAAAAATCTGGTTAGAGACAGAATGTATTTAATTTGGACAACATTTATTATCTAATGCCCTCTAATTTTTACACAGTTTATTTTGCATTCTTTAAGAGCACTAAAAAGTACCAAACATATTTACTACTTCTTGATAGTGGGGGTGGAAACGTCACTAGTACTATTATATAATAGTTGCTAATAATAACTTCAGTGTTTGCATAATTTCTCATCTCTCTTACTACTTGCCAGTTTCTAATTTCTGACCCATTCCTTTATACTAATAGGAGCATGAATACTAAAATACGTAAATATAAATATAAAATACGTAGTGACATAGAAAAAGAACATACATTATTTATTTTGTATGAAGGTATTAGAGCATATAACTTCCCTCTGTGGTAGCTCTAAGCAGCACACTAAAAAAGACAAACTTACCTTTGTCAAACCTAAATTTGTCAGACCTTTTCAGAACCTTATGAGTACACGAGAAATAACCAGAAAAGAATCCCAGCCTCTATATGATGGTTGCAGTGTATTAGACTATTTAATATATATATTAATAGGGTCTAAAATATTTTTAATTATATTCAAAATACAGCTTAAATTTACAAAATGATAATTCTGAATTTTCTTTATTGTAACTAAAATTTGTGTTTCATTATTTAAGCTACTTAGCAAGTAGATTTGCATTTTTTAGTAAGTTTTTTTGGCTTATCTGTGTGTTTTTGTGGCTGTGCTTTTCTCCCTGCATCTGCACAAATTTCTATACTTCACTATTGTTTTTCTATTTGACTGAAAATATAAATTTGTTATTCTGTAGTAAAGGTTTTGTTGCTATTCAGAAACTGTTACACACAGTGTTATTTGGCAATGAAGAGATTTTCAAGTGACTTGACCACATCAAGTCTAAGGAAAATGTAAACAGAATATTTTTGAAGACTTTACGGTCTATTATTTCAATAGGCTTTTCTACTATAGAAAATACCAAGAAATACATTCCAAACATTTTTAAAATACTCTCCCCCTTTATTTTGTTTATCTTATTTCATGCCACTTTATAACTTAGGTTTTTTCTTTTATACCCAAAGCATTTCTTAGGCTAACTTAACACTTGCTGGGGAATTTGCAAACCTTTATGGACTTCAAAGTAGGGGATAACAGTCTACATTGGAGACCACTCAACAGAAAGAAGAGAGTAGTGCTTGTTTTTAATAAGCCTCATAGTGCAAGGCACAATTGTGAAAATAAAGTGGTAAATTATACAATATTATTTTTCTCTTAAATGCTTTTTGAATTTGTATTGTAGTAATGATATGCAAGGGGAAATCTATTCCTTAATATCAATCTATTTCCTTAATCTGTTTCAAATACCTAAAATAAAATTTTTAAAAAATTAAACTATGTTGATTAACTGTTCAAACTTTAGTCACATGAAATTCCAAGCTGGGACTTAAGCCAGTGTATAGGTCTTTTAACAGAAAGAACATTAGGTGACTGTGAAAAAACTAAGCATTGATATGACTGTATTGTTGCTAGAAAGACTCATACAGAAATTGAATGTGAACAGACAGAAAATTCAGGAATGTATGAGGACATTCCTGAAACACCAAACTCTTTCCAGTTAAAGTTTTTTGTTGCAGCCTACAACACTTTTTTACCTGTGCAGGAAATAAAACTATATTTTGAGCAAAATATTGTTAACTTACGAAACTCACTGAAGACTGACCCAAACAGCTTACTGAATTCTGAATGGGACTGGACAGTAACAAGACAGAGGCTATCAGCACCGATCCTCTTGCTCCATTTTTTTCAGTAGAATACAAGGGGGTAATGCCTTAGGAGCCTAAACCTCCTCCTGAGTTTCCAAGAGCAACTCAAGCTGCCTACTTTCTAGCACTGTTTCATCCTCAGAGTAATTAAGCTTGTTGAGAGTATTCAGCTTGACATTAAGAAATTACATTCAGTGCCTTTTGAGAAACTCTTGAGTATCCTAAATATTTCAGTTGGTTTGACTAAATGATCTGCCATATGTGGCAAATAAATGTATAGACCATCAAGAATTATCTTCAGGTTATTCTTGGACATTTTAGACTTTTTAAATATGTTTAATGCCAAAATAGAGGATTGGCTGTCTAAATGTAGAGGTCTGCTATGTGTGTTTACTTCATGTCACTCTTCATGTAAAAGAAGTGTCAAAAATCTATTACAGTACTTGTATATGGTTTACAGTAATTGTAAAACTCAAGTTCCAAGATAATTTCTTCCAGGAGGTTATGGGATCTTCATGAGTCCGTATCATGTCTTCCTGCCCTGTGTAGATGACTTGAGGGCCTGGGTTGTTTTTAATAAGATGATGTGCCACAGTACAGGAACCCAGATGAAGTCATGAAGGTTTTGTCCAATGACCTGACAGTCTTCCAGGTAACTTCAGTAATCTATACACATACAGGTACATATCTTCCGCAAAGAAATCCTTTTTATGTGGAGTTTAATTTTCTTATCTCTTTCACCTACTCTTACATTCCTGTTTTTACAGTAGTGCCCAGCTTCAAAGACACTGTAATGGACACAGATTCAGTCACCTTAGAACCAGAGAGACCTGTAATCAAAATAATGAATGGAGAAATGGTTTGTATCACACAAACACTCTACTAGGTGGTCTCTTTTGCTTCAGTATGTTTCAGTCCTAAAAAAAATAGGAGAAAACTGGTCTTGAGTGATAACATTTCTCTCTACAGGCAGTAAGAAGAGATGAATATTGTTGTAGATGGTTTTCTGCCCACAGAGGTACTTCCCATTTTCTTTATTGCAAATGTAAGAGCTTGTAACCCCTTAAAATAAATAGAATTTCTCTATTGTTAGAGAGTATATATGTGAATTCTTTTGAAGCTGGCATGGTAAGTCCCATACAAGTGTTTTTACATTTTATCAGCTACAATTGGCATGGAGAAAAAAAAAAAAAAAAAAGATAGGTGGATGGTTAATTCATTTTAATGTGCAGGTCAGCTTCAAAAAGTGAAAAAACCCTCTTCACCCAATTTAACAGTGAGATTACTGTATTATACAGATGACACTAGTTACCCTGGATTGCATTATTTCAATGACATGACCTTTAGATTCTTCATCCTCTTTGAAAGGATCTTCTAAAGAGCAGTGAAACATATTACTGTCTACTGCTCTCTCTCAGGGAAAAAATTAGTTTCTTCAACTTACTGAGATCATTTTCCTGTGAAGTTCTCATGACAAGTTTCTGGTCCTTTGTACAAATGCATTTATTCTTGATTAATTACAGTTTGGGAGATAAAGTCATGTACTCTATTCTGCTAGCTCTAAATTCTGTTCCCTCACTTAAATCCACAGATACATTGTATCTAGATGGACACAAGGAATCTTAATTGTATTTTGTGTGTGTGGAGAGATTTCTTTGTCTTATTTTTCTATATAATAAAATAGTGGTGTGATTTCCTTAGAACTATTTTGTTAATGTTGCTCTGAAAATTATTTTGCCCGTCTTGACTATGCATATTAAGCATGACTAATGACATTTTCTGGGTGTATATTGCTGTGACTTAACTTTTATATTAATCCTTTATATATATGTTATTTATAGACAAATAGATTATATATATGTATATTTATATAATTTATATACGTATTAGCCCATTTCATTTTTGTGACACAGTGGGAAAAGAAAATTACCACTACTTAATTTTCACATTTTCCTAGAACTGATCCATTTTGACAATTTTTTTTAAATTTTGCTTGCAGATAAGATGCAGAAAGCACATACCATGGCTTTACTGTTGTAATTAAGAAATTGGTTTTGTGACTGCTCTATGTTTTCAATTAAAATGTGCTTTTGATTAGTAAAGCATCATACCACCTATTTTATTTGCATGAGTACATGAACTAATTTATGTACAGATTATTATTATTATGTTATATTATAATCATAGCGAGAAATATCTTGTTCTTAATTTTCAATTAATTGTTTTTCTATCTATATTTTATCAAAACTGATTTTGCTATAATCATACCTCAAGCAGATAAATAGGAATGGTAAAATGACATTATGCACCTGCAATCACATTTCCATGTCTAGACCGATGAAGAGGGTGTACCTTCAATCTGTATTACATGAAAAGACTTTAATTGGAAAAGTATCCATTGTCCTGCCACAAACTATTGCTAAAGCTTCTTCAAATCCTTGATTTGAAATTCAGAGTTGAAAATTAATTAAAACCAAACCAACCAAACAAAAAAGGCAACAAACCCCCAAATTAAAGAAAACCAACACAGAGCCAAGATAAGCAAAAGACAACCAACCAACCTAGTAAAATCAACAACTGAACCACAAACCACTGCTCTTTTCTGGAAAAATATGATGTGATAATTTTATAATAGCAGATCAAGAAATGCTGGTACATTACCAGCCTGGAAGAGTAATAAGACTCTTCCCCATTCTTCTTTTCCCTTTCTTTAGTGTGTCTGTATCAGACTATAAATTGAAAAAAATAGAAGTTGAATAGGGAAATCTTGGGAAAAGAGGAAAGCAAATGAATTTTTTTTCCTTAACAATGGATATAGGTAACTTCCATCTGTTTGTTTTTGTGCAGTTAAAATTTGTAGAAGATATTGGTTGAATATAAAGAAAGCTGGTTTTCTGAGGCCACCTGGAATAGTCCTTTTGATCTTCTGATATAAACTGTGAAACTTTCTCTTATAAAGAGTGTTTATATGATATTTTAATTTCTATTTTAAAGGATAAAATAGTCTATTTTGAGCTAAGTTTTATGTAAATACTGATTGAATAGGAAGAACAGTTATTTTTGGGTTTGTTTTCTCCAGTTCTTTCCCCAACAAAAAACAAATAAATAATAATATTTAAAAAATAACCTTTGTGACTCCTTAATTCTTTCTCATTTTTTGTAACATGTGTTCCCTTTAATTACATGTCCTTCTCAAGGAAGGGTCCTAAATTTCAGTCTTGCTTCACAAATATTTTTTTTTCTGTCTGTCATGTCATTGTGTCTGAGAACTGGTAAACTTTTCATAAAATACCATTGCCTAGTGTCTTAAAATCTTGCAAAGTAAATAAATACATAAATACATAAAACCAGAAAAAAATGATGCAAGAGAAATAATAAATATGTCAAGTCCCTGGCAGCTACATAAAAAAAAAGGAAATTTTTGTTATTATCATACTATGGCAGTCGCTGGCTAGCAGAGCTGAATAATGCCAGCAGTCTATCATGTTTCAGACTTTATTCCCCACTATACTCTTAAAATCAAGTCTTCAGTGAGAGGGAATAATATAGAGCTCAAAGAAGGTTTAGAAAAATCAAAGGAACCATTACTAAAGCCAGCATTCAAACAGCAGGGAGGGAAATATGGTGTTCCAGATTCTCCCAGATATTGTGGAAAAACCCAGTGAAGGGATTTATAATGCAAAGTAGAAATCTTAAAATCAATAGGATGCTTTACTGGTATTCACAGTTGTGCCTGTAAAGCATGGGGTGGAGAGGTTAATTAGACTATTTAAAAGTCTGTATTTTGAATTAATTTGAAGTTTTCTACAGTGAGACCAGTTTACAAATCTCTGTTTGGAAGATAGAAGCAGATATCCATAGCTTTGGACTGGTGTATAAGTGGATCAATTGCTATCTGGAAATCTGCTTTTACTAACAGTCAGAAAACTTTGATGATATTATTAAAGTGCTTTTGCATGTCAGAATAGATTATCAGTCTAAGATAACATTTCAGAATTACACTGATTTGAAACAAAAAACAAAATAAAAGACTGGTAAAATACTTTCATGTTAATGTTAAGCATTTCAGCCATCTCTTAAATGCAAGAAAGTATTTTATAATGTATAAATCCACCATAAATAATGTATATTTGCATAATGCATTGACATGATATGTACGTGTATTTATATTTTCTAGTAAATTATATATTTTTAGTAATGGTTAGAAACTGATGCACAGGAAGGTCCACCTAAACATGAGGAACAGCTTCTTTATGGTGGGTGACCATTC
This sequence comes from Poecile atricapillus, assembly GCF_030490865.1. Classification (NCBI taxonomy): domain Eukaryota; kingdom Metazoa; phylum Chordata; class Aves; order Passeriformes; family Paridae; genus Poecile; species Poecile atricapillus. Next base: position 57,925,103 of record NC_081249.1, on the reverse strand, counting down.
ACTGGAACAGATTGCCCAAAGAGGTTGTGGAATCTGCTTCACTAGAGCAACTCAGGAATGGTCTGGACACAATCCAGTGCCATGTGCTCTGGGATGACCCTGCTCGAGCAGGGAGGCTGGACCAGATGACCTCCTGTGTCCCTACCAAATACACCCACTCTGTGATTCTGTGATCTTAAAATTCCTAATAAATTAAAAATATACCAACAAAGGTTATATTCAAATAGCCACCAAGAAAACTTTGCATTACTCACACTCAAGGGAACAATAATCATAGCTTGATAATACTACTACTACTACTACTATTTGGTTACTGTTTGCTTTCTGCCTGAATAGATCAAGGATGTAGTATGTCACTTGTTCAGGTGACTAAAGCACCAAGACTTTTTTTACCACACTGGAGAGATGGATTTTCTACCATGGGCTAAGATGTTCCTGGGCAGGGCATCCTTATTCTATTCTTGAAAAAGGGACCTCTGTTCATAAGAATCAACATTTTAGACAGAGACATGGCCGTCCAAGTTTGATATTGTGAACTAAGAAACATGGTGAGATTCAGAATTTGTCTTTTTATTTGTGTGTACACACTCTTAGAAAAGCAGGACGAGAATGAGGCGGTGTGAAAACTGAAATGTCTCAAATGACTCAAACAATTGGCCATTTGGAAAGCAGAAGGTGCTTTGCTGCTGATGAGCAAGGTACCAGAGGATGGCCACTGCAAATCAACCTCTTCTTTCCATTTCAAACAAACTGTTCCAAAATAAACCCTATGTATTCATATTTATAGACACTGATCACTCAGTTTTATTTCACTGTAATCTGCCCCAAGGGATCTATTAACAAAAATCTGAGTTACCCACGTCTTCAGGTGTGGGTCATAACAGATAGTCAAGTTACCTTCCTGACAGCATCAAAAGAGAGGGTTGTCCAGCACTGCTGTTTAACATCCACACCAGAAAATCTGGAAATAAGGGGAGATAACACAAGAGATTGCAATTGGGGAAAAAAAAAAAAAAAAAAAAATATATATACACATATATACATATACATATACATATATACACACATATATACATATATATATACATATATACATGCATATATATATATATACATACATATATATGTATATATATATATATAATATTTGTTTTAGTGGTGAGGCACTGTGCTCCTTTTCAGGGAAAGCTGTTTTCTTTGGGGGTTTCTGAATATTTCTGAAAATACTCCCAGACTCACCAAATAATTGGTTAGGGAGAAATTAGTAAAAGGGAAAGAGTATAGATGCTCTATTCTATAAGCTAAATCCTGACCATGCCATTTCAAAAAAATTTTTCAGCCCTCAGATTTCTTTAACATACTTTAAATTTAAAACGCTCTATAAAGCCTTAACTTTCTTTTGTGTGTGCATGTATAAATGTTCAAAAATATGTTGCTGTATTAGTTCTAGCTTCCTTCTCTTCCCTTCCTGCTCATTTTCTTCTATATGAAATATCTAATGTGAGCTCCTTCAAGATTTTGTTAAACTTCTGCTTGTTCTTTCTTTTTAAACATAAGAGTTATCCCAAGCTGCTCTTTAAAAACAAACAAACAAACAAAAAAAAACTTTCTACTTTTCTGATAAATTTCAGATGTGAATGAATTTATTTACTGAGTAAACAAGAGAAAATATGTTGAGAATTTTTTTTTGCAGACAGAGAAGAACTAGTTTTTGCAGTTGTCTGTGGTAGGATACCCTCTTTCTAATGGACAAGTTTTCTTTTCCTGCATAAAATCACAATAAAATGCTTTGTAAAGAATTTCTCTTTGGAAGTCAAAATAGATATATTTTCCAATATGGAATACTCTGTGGAATGCCAAAAGACTGTCTGCAAAATGTCATGGCAGTCCTTGGATTTTCCTAAGCTACACAGCTGTTGCTCCATACTGCTTTTAGAGGGCCTGACTGGGATAAATAAATTACTTTTTATTTCACTATAATCTTCCACTCTCCATCTTGATGTTTGCATGAATTATAGAATAGAAAAAGACAAGGCAGTGGCTTTTGCACTTTCAAATTGGAATGATTATTTTGTTCTGCTTCTGAAGTAGAATGTATGAGTATTGAAAGTCAATAAAGCAGAAATAAAGCAGAATAAAATAAACAAGAAAACCCCCTCCATATTTCTTAAAGGTTTCCAGTTTAATTTACACGTGAAGCTCTCTTAGTGCTAATGAACTCTTACACAGAGATGTAAGCACCAGTATTAGCCAGAAGAACAAAATTATTATCAGGACAGTGAACGTGGAGTCTCTGATCACCTGCACTGCCAGTGCTGGGCAACTGAACCCGGCCAAAACGCAGCAAACAGATCATTCACATGCATCTCTCAGAGCATGCAGACAGCAAGCACAGAGGTCAGAGCAGGGAAATCTGCTCATTGTCTGGCTCAAAGGGAACAGCAAGCAAATACTTGCAAAATGCAACTTCCCAAGCACTTGGTTAAGGCTGATATTTGTTTGGAAGCTATCAGGGATCAGAAAACCCTCCAAATTTTCTGGAATTAAAATAACCCAACATTTTGGTTTATGTTTAGAAGAAAATGATGTAGAGAAGTGAGGACTCCAGATAGTTCAGTTTAGAAAAAGACACTATTCTGTTTTCTCTAAGGAACATACAAAACATTGTTAGTACATTATATTGAAAGGGGTGCAGAAAATAGTAATATAAATATTTTTACACCTTTAGCTGTTATTATTAGAAAAATATTGGACTAGAAAGTGTTATGCTCTCTCTTTAATTTTCATGGTTTTCATTTCCACAGAAAGAGTACTGCTTTCATAATTCATTTATTCTTTGCATTTTTTGCTTGGATTTTTGAGGAGATAACTGGAGTAATTGTGCAAGGTAGAGATAAAAATTTTCTTCCTCACTGACAACATGAAGCAGAAACTGAAATGGGACCACATTTGGTTTTATGTTGACAGAACAATATCACACATACTTTTCAATATGTACTGTCTTCTGTTTTACTACAGATTTGAGTATGGAAGTCATACTGTAGGAATAGTTAAACAAGAATACAAGGAAATTCTCCAGGGCAATTTGAAGGTTTTTGGAATATTTTCACACACCTGTGGGTTAACGTGTGGCTCAGAATTTGTGGTTGCTTTTGCTGTTCTGATAAACAATTTCTTCAGTCAAATTAAATTTTTTTGGAGTACGAATAATTAATTACTGTAAAATATTTCTAGGACTATATTCAAAGATTATCAAACAAGACATGCTTTTATTGGGAGGCTAACATAAACCAAAATAGGTGTTTTGTCATGTAGAGAATTCTAATATTATAACTCTCTCAGGGGTATACTAAGTGTATTTGGGAAGTAGCATTATACACTAGTAAGGACAGCAATATTGCAGGCCCAGGGTCCCATATAGCAAGGAAATAGTTAAATTTTAATCTCACCTGTACTGCCAGTTATTGCCTAAGGCTCAAAGAAAACCCTGACATTCAGGCTACCATTATGTTTTCTGTAATATCTGTTTTTCTGTAACTTTATGTTGCTTCCTGTAAATGTAAACTGTTGGCATATTTCTAAGTTCTTCCCCTTGCTTCCAAACCTTCCAAACTAGTCAAGGGACTGGTTTCCATTAAGATGAAAGCATATTTAATTACTTTCTCACTTAGAACAGAGCCTTAGAAAAGATGTAGTAGCCACCTGACCAGGTTATCAGAATCATCTTATGTTTCTTATAACAGACTTCAAAACCTTTCCCAAGACTGTAAATAAGCTTAACATTTTTTATGTTCTTCCTTCCAAAATTCTGTTTCACTAAATGGATGTCCCTACTTTTGCAGATACAAGACAAACTCTCCACCTTCATATGGAGAAATGGCTGTAGTATGGATGTAGTAGTGAGACTATTTCATTACTGAGATCTGTGGCAGTAAAGCTGTTTATGGAACTACATGTGTAAGGGCAGTATTTTCTGCACTTCACTGTACCATTTATAAGCAGAAACATTAAATTTCTTTTGTAAATGGGAAATATCTACTTACTTTTCTGATGGACAAAATCCAGCTCTGTTCCAGAAGGCAAATACTCTGAAAGTCAACAGACTCTTGAGATATACCTACACCAGCATTTTCATCATCCTCCTCCTTCTCCTTCTCTTCATTACTATTGCTATGCCAACTTCTTAAAGTAGCTACCTAAATCCGAACCAGGTTTATCTCCTCAGTACCATATTTGCATGACGAAAACACAGAACAAGCTTTCCTTTACAGCTTTTCTTTTACATCAAAAGCAGCCCTACACTGAGATATCCCAGCCTCAGCAGAGTCCTCAGAATGAAGTTTTAGAAAAGTTATCAACTTAATATTTTCATGAGTGATTTCAAGACAGGGAGTCTCACTTTATTTTTTTTTATTTTTTTTTTTTTTGAGTTTTGTTGAGGTTTTTTGTTTGGTTGGGTTTTGGGGGTTTTTTTGTTTCATTTTTTTCTTTTGCGGCTTGGGACCAGCGTTGAATCCCGAGATAAGGGTATGGAAAGGAAATGTTTACAGCAAGGATGAAGTGAAGCTGATGTATAACTGCTGCGTCATAAAAACATTGCAGCCAGCCACTTCAAGGATTCCGAGGGACACAGCCTGACTGTCCAGCTGTGCTAGAAAAGTCCTCCAGAGGCTGCTGCTTTCTGTGTGCTTTCACTGAAGATGAGCATTGCTCTGGTCAGGGACTGCAGACAACATCAAACAGAAAAACAAAAGTTCTGTCACAGAGAGAAGCCAGCATGAACTATGATTTCAAAGGTGGCTCTCTTCTCAGGTTCTTGAGCCACCTGAAAACTGGGCCACTGGACTAAGGTATCTGAACTCCTTCAATAGTTGGCAGAAATTGAGTGAACTAAACCAGTCATATACAACGTTCCACATGTGGGACAACCTGAATTTTTCAATGGCAGCCTAAAATTAGACAGTCAAGCTAAATCTGTAAGATTCATAGAAAATAAGATAGTTTCTTGAATATCTATCTGAGAAACTCATAAATCCCATGAAATATTTTTTTTTTAAATTATGTCATCAGCTAGTATTCAAATAAGTATTTTATATGAACAAACTAATACATTTTCTTTGTAGAAAAAATATTTTTAATTCTAAATTATTTTTTACTAGATCTAATTGTAATTTCTAAAGCTTTTAATTTACATCTGTAGACTTGAAAAGTAAAATAAAGAATAACTTTCTATATATCAGAAGCATTAACAGTTTGGTAGATATGACTCTACTTTAGGGCTTGAGAATGGAAAAAAAGACTAGTCAAGATCACATCTAATTTTATTTTTTTAGCACTATTTTGAGCAAGAGGCAATTAAAAACTTCCCTGTCCTCTCTTTCACCCTTCCCCTTCTTCTTTGAAAATTCATATTACAGAAATGTGTTCTTCCAGTGCCTAGAGTCTGTGGTGGATATTGAAGCTCAAAAGATTGGACAAACAATGGAGGAGTCAAGAGTTAAATAAGGATAAGGAATGAATAATAGACTCTCAAACAGAGGCTGACTGGACAAGTCATTTCAGATACTGTTTTCGCTAAGCAAACATCTAGGCACTCATTGGTGTACCAGATTGATTGGGATTAGAAGTCAAGGTGGTCTGACTGAGCTACGGGTTAGCAGCTAACAGCAAACATTCATATTCACTGTGATGGGAGGAACAGAGGAAACATCAGAATCCGAAAGAAGCTACTTGAAAGTATCTAGTGCATGTCTTTGACCTCTGTGTAGTAGTAAGTGGAGAATCCACAGTGACATAATTAGATATCAAATAATCACATTCAGTTACTGTTTACAATACAAGAGTTAGTAGCAAACACACTCTGCTGCCTGCATAGAGTTTGACAGCTTTAGCACTTGTTATCTAGCCCTCTCTTCCTGACTTGCAATGTAAGGATTTGAAGATGGAAGAGATACTGCCTGGATTGTCTAATTTGTCTGCACTCATTACAAATTTCCTTTTCAGCCTCTAAAAGCACTGAATCCTTTATAAAAGGAAATCTTTGAAGCACTGAGGCTTATCAAGGAGACTAAAGGAGACTAAAGCAATATCCCTCAGTAACTGTAAGCCTTCAGTCATGCAGCATTCCCTTTAAACTAACCAGTAGATCTCATTCTTGCTCAGATGAGGAATTAATGAATATACATTCCTATTTTTCAACAGTGTAGCTCCAGCTGTACTTTTTGTACATATTTATATAATTATATTCTATAATTTATAGTTAATTTTTATGTATGAACTTTAATATTGGAAACATTTTTATATAAATGGAGGTTTAAATATAAATCTAAAGTTGCATCTTAGTATGCTGGATCTTTTTGGTTTTTTTTCAGATAGACAGACTAAAATTAAAAGTTTGCCACTTACACTTTAAACAGAGCATCTGATATTTTACACACTAGTTTGGATATTCTGGAGTTATGGCCAGGATGCAATGCGGAACGATGGCACTTTTCTTTCTAATGTCCAACTTTACAGCAATGACACCATAAGAGGTTTATGCTCTGCACTTTGTTCATCGCATGTGTTTGAAAAAAATACAAAGAGAATGGGAAGGAAGAAGTGTGGGAGGGAGGGAGGGGGGGAGGGAAGGGAGGAGGGGAGGAGGGGAGGAGGGAACGAAGGAGGGAAGGAGGGAGGGAGGCAGGCAGGCAGGAAGGCAGGCAGGAAGGAAGGCAGGCAGGAAGGCAGGCAGGAAGGAAGGCAGGCAGGAAGGCAGACAGGAAGGAAGGCAGGAAGGCAGGAAGGCAGGAAGGCAGGAAGGCAGGAAGGCAGGAAGGAAGGAAGGAAGGAAGGAAGGAAGGAAGGAAGGAAGGAAGGAAGGAAGGAAGGAAGGAAGGAAGGAAGGAAGGAAGGAAGGAAGGAAGGAAGGAAGGAAGGAAGGAAGGAAGGCAGGAAGGAAGGAAGGAAGGCAGGAAGGAAGGCAGGAAGGAAGGCAGGAAGGAAGGCAGGAAGGCAGGAAGGCAGGAAGGCAGGAAGGCAGGAAGGCAGGAAGGCAGGAAGGAAGGAAGGAAGGCAGGAAGGCAGGAAGGCAGGAAGGCAGGAAGGCAGGAAGGAAGGAAGGAAGGAAGGAAGGAAGGAAGGAAGGAAGGAAGGAAGGAAGGAAGGAAGGAAGGAAGGAAGGAAGGAAGGAAGGAAGGAAGGAAGGAAGGAAGGAAGGAAGGAAGGAAGGAAGGAAGGAAGGAAGGAAGGAAGGAAGGAAGGAAGGAAGGAAGGAAGGAAGGAAGGAAGGAAGGAAGGAAGGAAGGAAGGAAGGAATATAAAAAAATTTAGGGACTTCAAGACTAATAATAGGCTATATTTAATCAAGATAGGTAGTTTTTAAAATTATTATTAAAAATCAAAGAGAAAAATATCTGGTGATAATTTAGAGATACCAGGTGATATAATTTTATATAAATATTGTATTATTTATATCATAAACACCTTATATATATATATTACAGATATGAGATTATATGCTAAAACAAAATATCAAATTAATAAAGAAGCTTTTGAAATTGTAGTAAATATCTTGTATAAATTAACACAAATTTTCCTGTAAGTCATGTGATGCAATGTGATTTATTATAGGGAAAAAATGCATTTAAATTCTGCAGTGAAAAATTATTTATAGCTTGAAGAATGTATCTTTTTTTTTTTCCTACTCAAATATTGGATAACAGACTACACAGGTAATTTTATCCTCTTTAAAAGCAGGGCATGCCAAGTCACTTAAGAATATAAGCAAATATATCAGATGTCATGGTAGAGTTTTTAAACAAGTACTAATTTGTGCTCAACTATTCAAAGGGCATAATCTATACTGCCACAACGTGCACCTGAAATTTGCTGTGAAAAAAAAGTTAGTACACGCACAGTCACAATATTATTGAGAAGAAACAAAAAATATCCTATATTGGCCAAAGAGTGGAGAGCTAACTAACTCACTTATGTATCTTTCACTCAAGAAAACGTCTTAGAAAATGCCTCTTTGTAACAGCAGTTAGGGTGAATTCTTTTCACTAATTACAGTAAAAAGTTATTTCCCTATGTGGAAATCATCTCTAGCATAAAGAGGGCCTCTTCCAAATTTCAAGAATAAACTGATATTATTAATCATAGCAGGAACTATTATTCAGACTGCTCAGTGAATTCCAGTAGTGTGCTTCCAAAACTGCTCTGAAATAATCTTACCTATCCTCTATTTAAATTTTATCCAAGTCTGTTTTCCAACTGAATTAAATATTTCTCTTCCTGTCATTAAGAAAAGTATTGACTGCCACATTCACAAAACCTGCAACCACAGCTGGTCTTTGGGTGCTTCTCTTGCAATATTCTAACTGTCTGAAAAACTGAATTGGCAAGAATTTATTAAAACAAAAAAACAAACAAAAAAATAACCACAAGAAAACCCCCCGAAAACCCTCCTGCCAACATTTTTCTGTTCTGATACATCTGAAGAAATTATTTATCTTTGGTTGAAGTGTACCATCTTGCCTTCAGTGATTCATCCATTTTGCTTTCCAAAGTGGTAGGAAACCTTATGTGGCTTTTAGCCTTTCAAATCTGCCCACATTGCTTGACACTATCTTGTTGGGCAATAATTTATCTTATGAATGAGAGTTTTTTATGTCTTGCAACTTTTAACTCTTTTCCATTAGAAAATTGAAATCTGTCTCACTGGCATTAAAAGCATCATACCTTGTTCTCAATTTAGAATTGGTTAAAATCTGAAAATTACAACTGTGCAAACTGCATACCTACCAGTAACATGACAAACTAAGCAACTTTTACCAACTTAAGAATGGAGGAAATCTGAGGAGGTAAATTTTTTTTTGTTCATTTATGTTGTTGAACTAAATAATATCAGAGCACAGACACTTCTGATGTTTAATGAAACCCTCAAGGACTACAGGTAAGTGTGCAATCCTGTAATTTAGCTAAATTCTTCTTTAATGTAAGATTGATATACAAAACCCAAAAAGCAACAAGTTTCATGCTACTCCCATGAAAATGCCACAAAGTCTTAGGAAGATTTCTTTTATCATTAGCTTGTTCTCAAGTAACCCCCAAAGCTACACTTGTTACTGTGTTCTAGTGCTTGTTCCAATATCTTCTGGACTTGTCTCCCCTGTTAATCCACATTCCCAATTGCTGGGTAAATTGAGTTTTCCGTCAGATATTTGATAGGTGCTTCTCACTTCTTTGTTAACCTTTGTCAAAACCAGTAAATTCCCTCAGTCCCAAATACAGCTGGCATTTTCCCCTTTCTTCCTTTTCATCCTTGTTCCATTTGCCTAAATTAATCATTATTATGACAGAGCAAAAGGCTTCACATTGAATGGCTCAGCTAGTGGACATATTTCAATTTTTCACATTAGTCATTCCCAATCTACTGCTGTTAGTCTCTACTTTCCTAATTTCCTTTTTCTCTTCCTTTTAACCTTTTTGTCTCTCTAGCTGAGAGTATACAATTCTTAATGCACTAAATCTTGAGACACTTTTGTTCTTAAAGTGTCACTTCAGATATTCATGGAACTGGATCCAAAACACTAACTTTAGCTATAGCTCCATTATCAGTTAAACTGGTATGGGGGTGGACTACCCGGGAAGGGGGTGGCTTCTTTCCCTCTCTTCTCTCACTGCACATTCCCTCAGCTTTCTCAGAAATCACACCACAAAAAATGCAAATACCATTTTTTCTTATCGAGTAAATCAATTCCCTCTTTTTTCCTCTCAAGGCCATCTAAACACACAAATCTGCATAAACAAAGGCACTGAGAGAACTTGGTTGGAGCCAAAGCACAGAATGGGAGTGCCTTTTCCAGCAGCAAACATATAAAAGGGAAACAGGCAGTGTTACAAATCCTTTTTAATTTTTTTATTCATCCCCAGACCTACTCATTTCAACATTTCCATCACTTTTTCACAACCACTTCATCCATTTAAACACACAAGCATAGAGATTTCATATGTAAGTACTCTCACTGGGTATTATACTCTCAGTTGTTATTTTCTTTTCACTCACAATGAATGAAGATCCAAATTATCTCCATACTGTTAGTTAAAGAATAGTTTAAAACTACTTTTTAAAGGCTACCTGCTGAATTGAGAGAAGGAATCATAGACTCATAGAATGTTCTGTGTTGGAAGGGTCATTAATTAAGTTCCAACCTTTCTTCCATAGACAGGGTGTCCTTCCACTAGACCAGGCTGTCCAAAGGCTCATTCAACCTTTTCTTGAACAGCTCTAGGAACGGGTCATCCACTTCTCTGGACAACCTGTCCCAGTGTCTCACCACTCTCACAGTGACTTTTTTCCTGATATCTGATCTGAATCTACCTTCTTTCCTTAGAAAACCATTAGCTCTCATCCTACCCCTACACTCCTTTAAAATGGGTCCCTCATCATCTTTCCTGAAGGTCTCCTTGAATCTTTATGTTCTCTAGACTAAGTAATCCAAATTCCCTCAGTGCATCCTCACAGGGTAAGTGCTCCAGCCCTCTGATCATCTTTGTGGTCATCTCTGGACTCACTCCAACTGACCCATGTCTTTCTTATTTTGAGGGCCACAGAACTGGATGCAGCACTCTGAGTGGAGCCTTGTGAGAGCAGAGTAGAAGGGCAGAATCACCTCCATTGACCTGCTAGTCTCACTTCTTCTGATGCAGCCCAGAATACAATTGGCTTTTTGACGTGTAAGCACATATTACTGAGTCATATTCCATTTTTCATTCATGCTCTCAAGTCCTTCTCCTCAAGGGCTGCTCTCAATCCACTAATCACCCATCTCAATCTCCTGATGGGTTATTTTACACTTAAAAAAGATGACAAAATGATGTACTTTTCAAGATTAAACAGGATACACTTAACCTTCAATTAGCTATAGCGTGCTATCCACTCATAGTTTTTTTTGGTTATTCCAAATTATTCATGCTCAGATAAAGTCTGAAAGAATTTTCAATATGTGGATTTGTTTCACCTGTTTTTCAATCCAAATTTTAGGTGTCTGCTCTAGACATACAGGTTTGTTTTTAGATTGCTGAAACTGATAGAAGTATCTCTATTGAACTTTTGCAATTTGTGCTAATGAATCTCCAGAGGCTGTTTGATGGGACAACTGTTGTCTCATGATCTCTGCTTTGAATATGATTGTTTGAGTGATATTTACTATGACTGACGTATTCCTAGTCAAGCCAGGAAATAGAATTTTTTTGAAATAGAACCTTGTCACATAGTTTTCAAGTTATTAATGTATTTAAAAATTGAGATTTCATTTAGATACTGAACAGCAGAATAATCTTTTTTCTTTGCTTTGCATTAAGTTGAAGATATGAACCAGTTCAGTATCTCCAGATGTAAAATTATTGTTTGTCAAATACTTTTGACTGTTGATTAATGAAGTCAAGAAAAGAATGTAGTAACATCATGGGGTAAAATTACATGGCTATGTCAAGTCTCGTCTTCTCTAAATCTCTGTTTCAATGCCTTCAAAATGCAGTGGTAAATGAGAAAGTTACAACATCAAGATGACTTTGGTTTATCTTATTCTGTTTTGTTCATTGTTCATTGCTACTAAACTATCACAGAGGTTTTCCCCCAGCAAATAATTTAAAATCCAGATTTTGTCACATAAATGAATGTGAAAGCTTCAAAATATTCCATCTTTATAATGATAATGGTAATAAAATCTAATTCAGTCCCTGCATTTAAAATTATATGTAGAAGTTTTTAAGAACCATGTTAAAAGCTAACATTTATTAATAAATTTTATTTAAAAGTTTGTAATAAGCCACACATTTTTTCCTGATAAAGTTACATGTTAGAATGACATAAACAGATGTAAACCTGGTAGTATTTACAGATGAACCTGAAAAACTAATTTTAATAGAATATAATTAATTGAAAACACCTAGCATTCTTTGGGTGTTTTGAATTCAAATATATTTACATTTAATAAGAATTTTTCATTTTCAAGGATTTCTGAAGTAGCTGTCAAAATTTTTCTCTCATGAGTTTCCTCACTGTTCAACCGCCATGATATATATTGGTGTAGTTCCCTATTATCTAAATGTCTTTAGATAAAGAGCACCAAAGCTTCTTCTAAACCAACTTGCACTGCTCTTTTCTGGATCTTTACTCAGCCAGATTCTGGAACCCTAATTAAAAAAGCAGTATTGAAACTCTCTGACTTGTACTCTGGGAAAAAGTGAATAATAGTATACCCAGTTTTCAAATTCCAGGCACTCAGCTCTGTTTTATATTATCTGTGATTTATACATCCTCTGAGAATACCTTGGCTCCCTTGACAAGCTTCAGTAAACTAGATTTCCAGGTGTTCTGAGACCCACAGCTGCTTCTGTGGAGAGACCTGAGGAAAAATAGATTCTATTAATTCAGCAATTAGAGGTAAGAAGCCATAAAATTCTCAGAAGTCACACCAACTCCTGTCACTGGTTACTAGTGGTCCTCACATAGGTGGCTGTGCTGAAGTACAGCAAGTAGGTCTAGAATTCAAATGAGTCTGTATTCTCTAATAAACATCCTCAATATTTTCAGACAGAATGCTCTGTAGCTGTATTCCAGAATGTATTCCAGAAATATTTTCAGATTCTATTCTTTGTTTTATAAGAAATAAAATAAAAATAAGAAAAAAAAATTCCACATGATATATGAGAAAATACAATTGGGTTTTCTAAGGATGTCAAACCTTGGCTCAGAAAGGTCCTAAGAGTTTGTGAGCACAAACCATGTTGTGTTGAGTGATTTTTTTCATCTTGGGCTATAAACTTGATTAGTGTCAAACGCCAGATTTTCTATCTTTCTTTCCCTTTTTATCCTTGAGGGTTTGCCTGTTCTGTGTTTTTTTTCTGTTTTTGTTTTTGTTTTTAAATAAGATCTGTGTTTAACATATTAGATCAGACAGGGTCATTTCCACTGACTATTTTTATATTCATTTTGAAGTGAACATTTTACACCTTCTGTGAGAGCACCTGAAAAAAGAATTAAACACTGTACTAGAGACAGTAAAGTAAAAGAGAATGTGAAAAGGAAAAGAGGATCAGAATAAATATAGAAATTTCAATTACATTTATAATCCCTTTTGTTTCTTTAAGTAAAAAAAAATAATTAAAAAATTTAAAAGTTTAATTAAGTTTTATGACTGAGGCTAAAGTAGTTGATAAATGGATAGATCTTTCATAACTCTAGTTGAAGGAATCAAACCATGTCTATGTTTCAAATAGCTTCAGGCAGCTGGAACTTAGGTAGCAGAAGTTACAGTATGTTTGAATGTGAAATGGCTTTAAATATCTTTATTTAGCCAACTTCTCTGCTTTGCTTCCAAAGAGTCCAAGTGTTTAGAATATGTTTTACCTGACTAGACAAAATAAAGTGATTTCTTTTGTCAGCATACATACACAGTCTTGTACTATTTGGCAAATTGTAGAGACTCTATATTAGTGGTATTTCTGGGTGTACCTGCTTGTCTTCAGTTTTCCCATAAAAAATTAAGTCCTGGTTTATAAATGCCATGACATAGAAGTGTCTTGAGCTCTCTACATGATCTCAAAGAGCACAGATAGACAATAGAAGATTAAACCATTAATTCAAATGTTCACAGCTACCACTAGACATCTAATTTTAGTTATCTTAATTTCAAGGTGAATCTATCTATCTATCTATCTATCTATCTATCTATCTATCTATCTATCTATCTATCTTTTCTTTTTGTTTTTCATATTTTTCCTCTCTATAAGTATGTGGCAGCGGCCTCAGGGAGACTCAGGAGTTACATTGTCCCACCCCAAACCCCTTGTGAAGGGCGGCCCAGGAGTTCTGATTGGGTTTGAGTCCCTGGGGGGTTCTCCCTTGGTGTGTTTCTAATGGTCCCTGACCCTGAACTCCACCCTCAAAGGTGTAAACCCTCGGTTCTGTCCCTCAAAAACCCCTGCTGTGCCTCTGTTCAGGGCTCTCTGTTCTGGACCTGACTTTGTTCCTATGCTGAATAAATGGTTTTGTGAACGGGAGCCCGTCTCGTTGGTGTTTCATGCTGGTCCCCAGAATCCTGCTGCTTCCCTGGACGAGATCCTGAGGTTGCAGACAGCAACAAATGGTGGAGAATGCGGGCATCCAGTGAAGCACCAGGAGAACAGCAGGACCCGGCTCCATGGACACCTCGTAAGTCCCCGGCTTGAGAGCCGGCGAGACCCCCGCCTTGGAAAGGAGGACTCGAGAGTACCTGGCAGGGAGACTGGGTTGAGAGTGCCTCGGGCATGGGGGAAGAAAAGGGATTACGGAGGTGTGGGAGCCGAGACCAGACGCTGGGACAAGCACCTAACATCACCCAACGAGACGTATTATGGACGATATCAACATTATGGACGATTAACATTATGGACGATTATGGACGGTATGGCTCTTCCAGTGGACTGTTTTTGTCTTCTGTGGAGTTCCTTTTTTGGTGTATACCTCCCTGTACCTTCCCCTTTCCTCTGTTCCTAAGGGCAGGACAAAGGGTGAAAAAAGCCAAGGTGGCTCGGGGTTGCTGCCAACTCCCCGTCACCCCAGTGTCTCTGCCATCCCATCCCCTGTTTTCCTGAAGGCAGGCAAGGAACGGAGAACATCCAGAGTGCTGCGGGTCTGCTGCCGTCTGCCCGCCGTTCCGTGTCCTCCTTCACCCCCTGTCTTTCCATATTCCCGTTCCCTGGCTGGGAAAGTCTGTTCCGGACCCCCCCCCTTCCCAAGATGGCGCCGGCCACGCGGCCTGGGATCCCTTGTTTCCCGCCTTGCTCCTTCTTTTCCGGTCCCAAACCTTCCCTTCCCGAACCTCCCAGTAACTCCTGCTTCGGTCTCAGCCCTTTGTTCGGTGCTCCACCCCTGGGGGCTGTGCCTTTTCCATCGTGGGCAACACCTCCTCTGGGGAAATCGAAACTGTAACCTGATGTCCCAAAGCCAGTGTTAACACCGAGATCATCTAAAGGGCGGCGCCCACATGGGAGCCGGAGCCGAAGCCGAAGCTGGAGATCGAAGAATTCTGCCCCTCGTAAGAGGAGATCTAAGAGCTGCACCCTTCCAAAGAGAGAATCCTAAAGTGGAAGAGACTGAACTAAAAAACCATTATGTTTGCATTAAGTACCATCACCGTTTAATTTGCCCGGCGTGGTCCGAGATTTAAGTGTTTGTTTTTAATTTTGTTTTTTGTTTTTTTTTTTTTCTGTTTGCCTAATGTGTTTTGTGATTGAGTTTTTGGTGTCCCACAAAGCAAAGTGGGTGCTCTGTGGAAGAGGTGAGATTTTAAGGTGTATGTTTGGAAACATTTTAAGCTCTTAATTAAAAATTGGAAAAAAAAAAAATAATAAAAAAGGAGCAGATGTGGCAGCAGCCTCAGGGAGACTCAGGAGTTACATTGTTCCACCCCAAACCCCTTGTGAAGGGCGGCCCAGGAGTTCTGATTGGGTTTGAGTCCCTGGGGGGTTCTCCCTTGGTGTGTTTCTAATGGTCCCTGACCCTGAACTCCACCCTCAAAGGTGGAGACCCCCAAAGGTTCTGTCCCTCAAAAACCCCTGCTGTGCCTCTGTTCAGGACTCTCTGTTCTGGACCTGAGTTTGTTCTCATGCTGAATAAATGGTTTCATGAACGGGAGCCCGTCTCGTTGGTGTTTCATGCTGATCCCCAGAACCCTGCAGCTTCTCTGGACGAGATCCTGGAGTTGCAGACTGCAACATAAGTACAAATTTTACTTGGCAGTAAATATTTTGCAATTTATTAGTTCTGTTCTGGTGTTTTCCTTTAGAAGGAAAGATAAAGCATAATTATAGGCATTGTCACAGTAATAATTCAATACCTGCTGAAGAAACAAACTTCAGCATATTTTACTACAGTGTTCAGCTCTATTGACCAAACCAAAATTTTTGAACAATATCCACAATACTATACAGTTTTCAATACATTTACTGCTATATGAAACATTTTTTTGTATATTTCTGGATATGACTGTCTTGCATAGATTGATCAGGGCAATAATAAGTAAAATTATACTAGATGAAAGTAAAATCAAATTGAAAATAAAGAATAAGATTCAAACACAGGAAACAAACAAAAAAGCTTAAGAATAAATATTAAAAAATCTAACTAATCCCTCAAGTGCAGGACAAGATAAATGATGGAATGTGTAATTAGAAAAATCTCAGCAGCTGCAATATTTTGCAATCATTTTCTTGATAGAAACAGACCACAGATCAAAAACTTGTATATCAGCATGTCAGATAATTGCATGTGAATTTTCCCCTGCCTTTGATAAACTATACAAAACACACAGAATGAGTTAAAGACAAGAGTTTTGCTTCAAATTCTTTCATATTTCAAAGATTCAATATTACTAGGTATTTTAGTTAATGAAAATTTCAGTAGCATTTTATGCCCAAGTGAAAAGCTTAATAACACCTAATATTTATCATTGATGTGCTAGCTTTATATAGTGATCATGGAATTTACTTCATAATTTACTTTGCTCCATCCTTTCACTAACTTTGACCACTGTGGTCACTCTTGCATCATCCATTCATCTTCCTTTATTTTTTTTCTTAATTTTTTATTACCTGTTTGTTATTA
Organism: Poecile atricapillus; assembly: GCF_030490865.1. NCBI lineage: Eukaryota > Metazoa > Chordata > Aves > Passeriformes > Paridae > Poecile > Poecile atricapillus. The sequence goes on along the minus strand of NC_081249.1, from coordinate 57,908,470 downwards.
GGAAGCTAGTGATTCAGCACAACATTCATCACTCCTAGCTTTTAATAATGTCATGAACTTTCTATTCTTTGCAGAATAGAGCTGTTTGGGCTTTTCATACTGCTAATTCTATATATGTTTTAAGAATGGATTCAGGAAAGTACCTTGCTATTTCAATTAAACAAGAAGTGCTGAATACAATGGGATTCATAATTTTCTTCATATTTTCTGTATGTATCAAAAAAACATCTATAACAACTGATATTTGCTAATGTTCAATGGGGCATTATTACTATCATTATTATTAATATTATTATTATTACCATTACATAATCATATGAATGTCAAGGTATATTTCCAAACTGATAGGACATTCTCAGCTTCCGTAGCTGCTTTCCTTTACATGTCAGATATTACACAAATTATGAGTGTGAACAATCTTGTCAGTGAGTACTCAAGACAAGAGGTGATGGCAAAGTTACACTTCTTTCAATGTCCAGCCTTTTCTGTGCAAAATTTTCAGGAATTTGGCTGTTTGATAAAATGTCTCTGAATGAAAGTGACTCTTAAAATTAAAGGCAGATACTCCAGCATCCAAGGAGAGAGATTATGAGGTCTGTGTGCATCTTTCTCAAAAAGAACTTCAGTCACAAATATGTTACAGCAAGATAACCACATGTGGGACTCACACCTGTAAGCCTGAAGCAATCTTTTTATCCATTGTTATTTTAAAAAGCTGCCAGACTTTTACAGCCTCCCTGCACTAGTGTACCTAGCTAAAGCAGAAATGGAGTATTTGGATGAGAGACATACAGTTACAAATTGCATGCTTGAAGATGGTTCTCACAACACCATTCTGAACATTTTTTCAATAAAGGGACATGGATATAACTTCCTGTAGCCTAGAGTTATGGTACCATTCCTGTATAGCTTCCTACCCATTTTCCTCTTACTTCCAAAAGAACCAAAGCATTTCCCTTATTTTTAATGATAATGTGCACTGAAAATTGAAGCACAGTGCTGCATTCTCAATTTTATCTGTTATAAAAGTTTCAAGTAATTAATGTTGAATTAATTTTAGAAATCTGTATGACATCTTCACTGATTCCAAAATAATTCTTTTGGATTAATGATAATACAGTAAATATCAAATAAATGTATAATGTTTAAGATAATATTTTAAAGTGCCATCCACACTTAACAGAAATTTCATATTTTTTAGCAAGCTTCCATGGCAGGCCTTTATAGTAAGTTACAAATCATTATTTTTTCTTTTCTCATTCTTGTGCTAATATTAATCAGAGTAGCTACTTATGCATATGTGCAGATAGCAGTGCAGTAGTGTATCTTCTAGAATTACAGAGTAATTGAATGTCAAGTATTATTACTACAGGCATTGTTTTGAGATTTTTCTCTGACATTCATGCTTTACCTTTTTATTTCTTTATTTTAGGGTCTCCTTTTCCTCTTTTGTGTTCTGGATTTGGATTTCAAAGTAAAGGCAATTGTCCTGGGGTGACTTTACCTTTAAGATGGCTTCGGGAGCTACGGAAGTTGAAGCTGCTGGAGGCTGATGGGAGTCTTTTCTCCTGACCAATTATCGGTCATTTCTGAGAATTGGCGGCGGTTTTGACCATTGAAAAGTGAGATCAACTCGTGAACACCACCTTAAGATGTAAAGCCAGAGCTCTCTTGCTCTCTTTGGTTTCCGGCTTCTGAAGAGGTAACAAGGCTCTGTCTCGGCCTCCTCCCCCTGCCCCCTCCAGGCCGGACAAGGCCGCAGAGGGCGGGGAAGGGGGGAGAGAAACGGAGCCGGCCGGCCTGGCTTGGTTTGTAGTTTCTGCCACTGAACTGAAACCTGACACCGTGAACATCTGCAGCTTTTCCAAGACTTTAATTCTTTTACTACCTGGATGAGACTTACAAATTACTCCTTTTTCTCAGAGAGAGGGGAAGAGAGAGAGATCATCAACGTGAAGATGACATCATAAAACTATTCAAGACAGTGAAGAAAAGAGTTAAGTTTTAGACAGGGAAGAGAGCATAAGGAGATGCTTTATAAGCTGAAATTTTTTTCTGTTAAAGCTATGGAGATGGACAATAGTGTTCTGAAAAAACTCCTTTAATTCATGACAGAGTATATTGTGAGGAATGGAGTGTTCAAAGTGTGGATTTTGAGCAAAAGGTGGAGTAATTGTGATACAGTGAGGTGCTGGAAAAGAGGGGGAGAAATAATAGTTGAAGATTTGGGGCCGTTGTAGAGGCAAAGAGAAAACTTCTGTTTCCAGGAGGCTCACAGAGACAGATAAAGAGAACTTTTGCCTTTGAATAACTCATCCTTAAAAATGATATCCCTAGACTCATTTGACCCATAACACACCTCAGAGTGATGTGAAATGGGAGGAGAGGACTGATGGCAGATTTTTTTTTTCTGGGCAGCTGGCATCAGAGAAATAGAAAGCTATAACAAATAGTTTTCTTATGAGCAACTCCATAGATTAGCAGAAGAAAACTTCTGTTTCTCTACAAAGACTGATGAAAAGACTCTAGCAGGAATTGGGACTGTTTTTTTGTTTCTATGTTGTCATGTAAACGAAAGAATGGTTGGGTAGTGGGGGAAAAAGGGTTTTCTGGAGGGTTTATTCTGGTTTTCTTATTCTTGTAGTTTTGTTAACTTCCTTTATTCCTTTTAAGTTTTAAGCCTGTTTTGCTCTTGTTCTAATCCATATCTCACAGCAAGAAATAAGTAAGTTTTCTAGTGATTTCTTAGTAGCTGCTTTAAACCCACAACAGCAATAAAAGCATTTTATTTTCTAATGTGGATGTAGCCATTACAAAAGGCTGCAAATTCTTAAAATTATGACCACTATTCATTTGGTCCATTCATTCTTCCTCATGCCAGAAGTCTAAGGGTTGTTCAAGGAGTGTTTCAGAATATGTACTTTTGCCAGAACTAAATTATTTGCACAACATATTAGACATGATATTTTGAGCCAGTTAACTATTCAAAATACTGAGAAAAAGTGAAGGCACAACTCCTAATTTCAGATTATTTGGTTCTTCTAGCTATTAAGTAATGGCATGAAATAGTAAATAAACCAGAAATCTTAAAAGAACAATAAGTTTCAACTATTTTATTTACTTTTTATTTACTGTTTATTTATGATTATTATTGCTGTTTAAAGAGAAAAGGAAAATTTCAATTTCAGAACTAAAGTCAGCATTTCAAAAGTTGTGTAAATAAAAGGGTTCCATCAGCAATGCAATAAGTAACAGTATCACCAATTTAGCAATAATTAATCCCTCCATGGATCATGACCTTTGCTTATCTCAGACTCATTAAGTCAGCAGCAAAACATGCCAAACCCACCTGTCTTTCTGACCTCAAGAGCAATTAGAGATCTTCAGAAAATTAAGTCATTGAAAGTAATTAATGAAACTAAAATACAGTGTTTTGTTTGGGGTTTTTTCCATGAATCACACAGTTAATTTCACTTATGTATTTGCCACATTACAACAATAATTTTTTCCTCTCCTTGTGATTTTTCATTTTGACATGGGTGACAAAGCTCTGATTCTCACAGGACCTTCTCTGAAATTTGTGGTCTGTCTCTTGTGGCTTGTCACTCCCAAGTCTCCCGTGGCACTTGGCTCTCTGAGGACAATTTCAGAGATGAGACGGTACGCTTGTGTGGTAACTTCACTGTGACACATGTCCGTATGATCCTCTGAGAATAAAGTATCCACAGCCATATCCTTTGCTGAAAGAAAGCAGCACATACAACTTCAAATAAAATCAAGAACAGTAACAGAAGAGTAAAATCTACTGCCTGAAACATTTCAGTGATACTTATGTTTTCTTCAGCAGTATCATTACTGCATTTTTTAAAATGCTTACATAAATCACCTTTTTAATATTATTTCTAAATAAAATGTTCAAAACATGGCAGGTAATTAGAGATTATTTTTAATTTTGTCTGCATTAGAACTGCTGCCAAAAATTTTACAGAGACTTTGTGAAAGTCCTGATTTTCCAAGAGAATTCCAAGAGAAAACCCTGAAATGAAAAATTCCTGTTCTCTAATACCCAGCTAAGCACTATTCATTTTCATTTTTTGTTCATATGAGAACTAAAATTAGCATTCAACAGTTGAAGAAGAGGAAATAGAATAAAAACATTTTAAATGCCCGTTCTAAATCTGTGTTAAAGGAGACAGAAGAGGTAGAAAATGCACAGAAAAGATTAAGATAATTTATGTATAAAAGAATAAAAGACACCAAGAAGATTAAATTTAGTCTTTTCTGGCAGTTTCATAGCAACAAGTTAGAGATGGAAAAGGCCTATTAGATTATTCATTTCATCTCTCTGTCAAGGCAGGATTTTCTCCAACTATATTTTTTCCTGTGCTTTGTCCTGTCTAGTGTTGAAAATGCTAAATGATGAATCTTCTACCACTACCCTTAGGAGACCATTCCAAATCCTATTACATCTCCCTGTCAGAATATCTACAGATATTCAGTCTAAACATTCCATTTGTTAATCTTGCCTCTTTACTTCTAGGATAGCTGGTTTTTCATATAAAATATTTTCTCTTCTTCTCTCTCCCTCTCTGTCTTGCAATCTCTCTCATCCCCCTTAGTTTTGGTTTAGCTAAACTCTTATTTTTAGATTATTTATTATTACTCTGAAGAAATTCCTTCCACCTCCTTGTATCTTTTTTTCTTCTTTTTTCTGGGTTCTGTCATTTTTCTGTTATTTTTCTTGGTAATGATATCTAAAATTTCTGGGTGCCTAAGACAGTACGTTGTAAACAAGTAGAGGATGAACTATAGAAATTTACTTTAAACTGCCTCCTTTCAGGAACTAGTAAAAGACAAGAGACATGACACTTCAGGAAAAGAAATCTATAGGAAAAGGAAAGTCAATATAGATAAATAAGGAAGACATAATATAATTATTAAAATATTTATTTTTCGTATTTTGAACACACGTTATAACCATTTTGAGATGACCGGTGAAATCTAAATTCTTCTAAGTGCTTTTTGTAAAAAACAATAATCTAGAATTATTAGAAGGAAGTTTACATGGGAACTGAGGCTTATTCTGAAATAATTTACAAAAATATTATTTAATAATCTGTCTCTTTTTTCATCTTGTGACTGTAATTATTGCATTCATCATAAATTAATAGAAAAATATGCTTACAACTTATTTATACATATATATTCATATATATGAATGGTGTATAAAATCAAAGTTTAGACTTGATATTAACTTTCCAAGGGTAGCTTTTTTCCATATGGATGAATCTTCATTTTCAATAAAATTCCTGAAATACTACATTTTCAGTGAATCTGTTTATGTGATAAAACTATGAGCTAAAACTAAACCATAGAGGATATATGTGCCTAAAACTAATATAACTGATATATTTTAATGTTCTGTTTTAATTGTATTAAAGATAAATTATGCTTCTATAAATTATTTAATAAACCCTTTCATATATTTGCCATAATTCTAGTAGATTTATTACATTTTGATGAATTATATATTGTCATTGTACAGGAGTGGTCATCTCAACCAGATACTCAGATATCTGAGAAATGGCTGAACTGTAAAATGGAGACATGAAAGAACTTTCTCAGGTACGGTAGAAACACTGCAGTGAAATGCAGATCAAAATTAGACACTGTCACTTAATAATGAAGCCAGTGATTTAAAATTCCAGACAGAAAATTAGTTCAGACTAGTTCTTTATATAGTCTTAAGCAGCTGTTAATACTAGGATTTTTCAGTCAGGTGAAGGAAAGGTTTTGATAATGACATGATTAAACATTATGAGCACAATGAGGACACCTGACTTTAATGCCAGCAAAAGTGTTTCCATGTTCTGCTGTATTGAAGAGCACAGTCGTCTCCATTTAATTCAGTGAAAGAAACATTGATAGTGATCTAATCCCATTATTTTCTTTCCATGGAGTGGATTAGAGGCTGTGAAGGATTCTTAGGGTTTTTGTGTGTCGGGGTTTTTTAAAAGATCCCTTGAAGTACTTGAAAATAGCGTTTTCTCTCTTTTTTTAATACATTGTGGTATTTTAGTAATATAATACAGCAGAGACTTCGTATTAGAAGCCATACATTAAGACAGGGGAATTACTAGAAAATATATTGGTTAAACCCACTGTAGAAATGTGTATGTGTGCACTGACACCCAATTTATTTCTCCACATCAAAATTTTGGCTTAAAAATGCACTTCTGAATGCACATTTGACCTTAATGTACTAATTGACACCTCTTTCCTGTCACCCGATTGCTCTGAATAGGCTAATGCATTTCTGCATTTTCTGAGTTTAGGCTTTATGTCTTCCCTTTGATATTGTAACATGGGATGACATGTTCTACTTTCCCTCCATCTTTTTTCTTTATTTAAATATTATTTAGAATTTCCTGAGTTGGAAGGGACCCAGAGGGTTTATCAAAATCCAGCTCTTGGCCCTACATAGGACAGACTCAAGAACCACACCATGTGTCTTAAAGAGCTGTCCAAATGCTCCTTGGACTCTGGCATGATATTCATGAAACAGAAGCTGGGTGTGAAAGAAAAGTTAAGAAGAATACATATAATTTTTCAGTCAGAAGCTTTCTTCTCAAATAATGTGCTTCCAGTGCTAGCAGAGTATTTTTCAAGATTTTTCTGATTACATAAAATCTATTTAGGTCACCCAAATAACAGGTCTCACCAACCACCTCAGATTGTGTCATATGATCAAGCTGAGATTTGTGACCCTCAAATGATCATTTTTGGATATAAAATTATGCTCTGTACAACTAATTTTTCTTCTTCAGTGCAGCAGTTGTTAAACCTGAAGTCTTCCTTCTCTGCATCCATTGTTCACTAGTTTTTATTTCTCCTAACCAGTCTAAACACTGGCCCAGTTCTTTGCTTTTGCCTATCTATAGGTTAAATTTTAAGTCTGTACAGAGAAATTACTTACATTTAGAGTAGACTTAGGAATAGGTGTCTAAAACAGAAGATGTAAACAACTCTAGTAATTTCTTAGAGGCAAAGGAATGGAAATGGTTGGTAAAAAGAAACAGGAGAAAGATTTTTATTACCTTATCCTAAATACGTAGTTTCAAAATGACACTTTTCAACTGCGCAGAAATAAAAATAAATTCTTGTAAACTGTTTGACCACCATCTACATGTAATAATATTTAATCCTTCTTAACAGAATGTCATACTGAGTTATGTTGCCTTTGCTAATCAAACGCAAATGTCATGACTGCAGCATATCTTTTTCAGATTACTTAATAAGTCTAAAGAGCTTGACATTTCAACAGATTCTGCTTTCTAAATATATTTTTTTGAAGAGGAAATTAAATGCAGAAAGTGACCAAACCACTAAATCATTTACTAGGAAAATCAAATAATTAAAACCCCATGGCTGTTTTTCTCCTTGTTTCTTCCCCATTGATACAATATTCTTTTAGTAATGCAGCCAATTCCCTTCCATTTCACTGTTTTTTTTAAAAAACTGCATTTTTGAAATATCATGTATTTCTCCTTAAAATTACGTATTTCTTTTAAATTAGGAATAATTAACTAGCCAAGGGGCTTTCAACATGTTCTTAAGTTTCTTCTCCCCCTCACTCAATTTTTTTCTTGTTGAGCCCTTCTCAGAAGTATCTAGGCTTCTATGTATAGATTTGTGTGCTTTGTTTAGAACAGGTGGTGTCAAATGTTAAGAAATATTCCTGAGATTTGTGTGAAGAGGCAATCTCTAAAGACTCCTTAAAGTGATTTTCAGAAAATAAAACAAGGAAATAAAGGGAGAAGAAAGATTACAGTAATCCCATAAAAAACTGTACACTGAGAATATACTGTTCTGCTGCAAAAAAAAATAAACTTTTGTCTCCATGGTATATGTTAATCCAACATCGTTCACAGACTCAATTATAAATCTAAAATAGTGTAAAAGGAAAGCAACATAATGAAAAGTTAGTAAAGGAGAAGAAAGCAAGGAGAGTGAAGTTTTGTAAAAGAATATCAAACTGTGCATTTATAATTTATGTACAGGCAATAAAGAAGCTTTTTGCACTGTCTTGATCAAGAATTACATTAATTGGGCTTTGCATTTTTTTATGACCAGTACCTTGCAACAACAAAAATAGCAAAAAAAAAATAAAAATAGAGAGACAGAAAAAGTGAAAACAAAATTACAAGAAAGCACAATAATCTCAAACCATGACAACTCTACCTACTAATTTATTATTATCATTTTGAGGACAAAGCATTCAAATCTCTGGTTGTAATAGTAATGTTTTTATGTAAGAGGACGACAAATTTTAATTATTTTGTTTATTAAAAATTATAAACAAAAACCTGGAAAGCATGCAGGAAATCTATAGCTATATAAAAATTACAGTTATTCTTATATTTTGTGAAACTTTATAATTTAGAGAATAAAGGGAGGTCCCTGTTCTTTAAATCTTCAGTTTGGGGTTGAGATTAGACAATTAATTGTTTTGTGCTCTATACCTACAGAAAAAGGGCAAGAGCTAAAGTATGGGTACTCTACATTGTGAGAGTTAATTAGTTTTGTAATTAGATAATCACAATCTTTTGGTTTTTTCTCCAAGATGATAAAACAATACAAAACAAGTAAGACCAAGACAGTCTAAAGGAAATTCTCATGAAATTTACGATGTGTACAGTGAAGTCATTTTCAGATGTGTGTGGATAAAAATGCCAGACCTGAACTTTTACATTCTTCTCAGCAATAGTATAATTCTAGATACATTGCTTAAAATGTTTTTTTTTTCAAATTAAAACAACAAAAAAAATCCAAATTAATTTTAACTTTTTTTGATTGTTTGACGGTCTTAATTGTAATATTCATATTCCCTTCTACTGTCTTTCTTTCACCTTGACAAGAAAACATTTCTATTGACTTTACTCATGCAAGTAGTTGTCTGCATGTTTATGATGAACTTCAGATATCCTGAGAGTAGCTGGTCACAGCATTCACTATTTGACAAAAACATATATTTTTAAGATATAAATACTGACCTTTAGCAGTCACCTTTCTTTTGGGACAATTATTTTGTGGCCATATAAAGAAAGCCTAAACAGTGTGTGAAAAGGATGGTCAAAAGCAGTGTTTTATTCACCAAGTCCTTCATTTTTGTATCAGGTAATTCCGTTGCACAAGCAAGTACTTCCACCATGTTATAAGTCAAGCAAGCAGAGCAGATCAACAGCTTGGCTGAACAGGAATTTCCTTGTGGAGCTGCAAATGAATAAGAAATTTTGTGATTTCTGAAAGCCAGGTCAGTGGTTGTAATGAATGACAGAAAACATTGGAATGATACTTGTTGAAGACAATTATCTGACTAATAGGGATGAAGAAAATGTAGAAGCATTTTATTCATTATTTTTTCTTTTATTTCAGTTTTTGATAATGTTGATAGACATTGGGCTGCCTGATCCACTGAGTCAGAGGAATATGTGTGTGGGAACATGGGGTTCCATTTGTGGACAATGAAATTTTCAGGGAGCAGCTGTATAAATTGGATATTCACAGGTACATGGGGACTGATGGGATTCAACCCTGAGCACTGTAAGAGACAGCAGCTGTCATGGCTGGACCCCTCTTGATCACCTACCGAAGTTTTTGGGAGCCTGTGGAAGTCCCAATGACTAGAATCTGGTCAGTGTTATTCCAGACTACAAAAAGGGTGTGAGGCAATACTAAGGGGACTACAGGCCTGTCAGTCTAACCTCAGTTCCTGGAAAAATGATGGAGATTGTACTGGGTGCTCCTGAAAGACATTTAAAGAATAATGCAATCATCAGGCACAGTCAACATGGATTGACAAAAACAAAGTCCTTTCTAACCAATTTTATATCCTTCTATGACAAGATCATCCAAGTAGTGGATGAAGGGAAGGCAGTGGTTGTAGTTATCAGTCTTCAAATGCATGTTTTCAAAGTCAAGCATTATAAATTACAACACCATAAATTTGGAATGAATATTTCAGCCTTGGTTCCTTGTTAAATGTTCCTTATTGCTGAAAAGAAGGTATTCTCAAGGGCAGCAGAGGCTACAAGCTGATATAAGAAACCTAATTCGTTATTAGTAGTATTCATTTTTTATTATTAGCATGTATCCCCTAATTTTGTTTGGAGGAGAGTATACTTTAAATGTATTTATGGATACAAGGCACCAAAAGAATATGAGACACTATTTTTTCATTTTTTTCCTCTTCAAAAAGGTTCATGAAAGTTCTAATTCTATATCAATTGGTCTATGGAGCTGCTATTAATTGATTTTTCTGGAGCTGGTATAAAACAGGACATCTTTCAGAATTTTCTGAATTATTCCTAGAAATTAAGTGTCAGCTATGACATGATACCTGAGAATTCTGAAAGAAATAAGACCTAGGCATAAGTTCAAACTCTTTCTTTGCTTTTGCCACTGAAGTTTTCTTCATTAAAGGCAAGAAAATCACTGCAGAAGTAAAATGCAGTTGCATAAAATAACTATAAGAAGAGTTTAAAATATTTTCTATGTGAAGAATGCTCTTTTTCTGTATCTTTTATTTTTTGATGCTCATCCTAAATGCATCTGACATTCTTGTGCAATCAGACGCTAAATCATACCCTCACATCAATATGATTGCATATCTTAACCTGATTAAGTCAGTTTTCACATTTTTCCTGAGAGGGACACAAGGAGGTCAATTGCTTGTCAATTTAGACTGTTACTAACAGACAGTTTTATGAGAAAGAGCAGCATCAATGGCCTGCTTTGTCTCTGGTTAAATTAAATTGATAAGTTTATTTTCAGAATAAAACATATTCAGCAGCTCTAAACAATAGAATAGCCTGGTTATAACTCCAATAAAAACAATGAATGTTACAATACCTTAAAAAGAAGAGTAATGAGAAGTAATAAGTTTAGAAACAAAAGCCATCTCAACTGAGCTATTTGGGGTATTTGGGTTTTTTTGTTTGATTGGTTGGTTTGGGGGTTTGGTTTGGGGCTTTTCTATTTGTTTTGGTGGGGTTTTATTATTGCTGGGTTTTTTGGTTGTTTTTTTTTTGTTTTTTTTTTTTTTGGTCTGTTTGTTTGTTTGGTTTGTTTTGTTTTTCCCCTCAGTCTGCAATTTTTCAGTCATCTGCTAATTATTTGTATTAAAAAAAAAGGAGGAAAATGAGAAATTTCTTCTATTCTAGATTATTTTTCCTCAATAAATGCTTCATCTCCAACTTCCTTTTAAAAGAATATTCTGTAAAGGAATAATTTAACTGAAAAGTTGTGAATAAAAAGAAAAGTAGCTATGCAACCCCGAAAGTCTCTAGATGACATCCAAGCTTTAGTTGTGGTCAATTTAAAATACAAGATTACATGGATTACATTCAGAAATGTCACTGCACTTATTAATGTCTTTGAAAAAGAGTATGTTGATTAAAGATTGTTTTTGCATGATGAGATGTAAGATTCTAGGTCTCAGAGTGAGACTTTGAATAATCCTGCTCCCTAGGTTATTCTAGTTTTTCTTTTTAATTTTTGTTATTCTAGTTCCAAGACCTGAATGGAAAAGCAGTAAGATTTCATTTGCCCAGCCAAGGAAAGTATTTGGTCACTTGTTCAAGGAGATTGGAAATGCTCTAAGATCCCGTGATTTAGATATAGATCCATACACAACAGTCTGCATTAGCTTCTAGAACAATCTGCCACAACTAAAAATAAGGCTTTCCTGTGTCCTCTCGATTTATCTATGAAAAGGCAGTAACTCCACTGTGATTTCAGGGAAAACATCACTTAAAATATGACATAATTCAAGTGAAGGTACAGATGATAAAATCCTGTGTCACTGTTCCCTCTCTCTCTCCCAGTGCTCTCTCTCCTAGTGAGCTGAAACTCCATCCAGGGAGGTAGATCAATCAGGTATGTAACATGGGGGAACTGCACACTCTAAGGACAATAGGTTAGAAACTATGAAAAAATAGTGCAAATGGGAAACTAAAAAGATTATAAAAGGGATTTATGAGAACTATTTCACAGTCTTTTATGTGTGATTGCATCTGAGTACACCAGAATCTTGAAACTGTATTTCCCAGGGGATGGAGCTGAAGAAAGAAAATGGATTTGTCTAAAGTAAAATGTTACTGGAAGCATTATATCATCATTACAAGTTAGAAAGAAATTACCATTTTTTAAGGAAGGTTCAGACAATTATATGACAAAAAAGATTCTGGAATATTTTATCAACAATATAACAACTTTTAGAGGTGATCTTCATGTTGCTTGATTCTACATACCCAAAATATATCATACAATCACCCTTGGGAGAAAGAGATGTAATGGGACGGAGATACATACCTGTCATATACCTGTTTTGTTGTTTATTTTTTCTGTTAGAGTCTAATACATTGTGAGTATCTATTTCATTCTGCTAATAGCAAGGAGATCTTAGCATATGTAATTCAGATTATGAACTGCTAGACATCCACCTTAAGGCAGAGTAAAACTCCTATAGCTGACTTCTCAATCTCCCTTCTGGTTCTGTTTTATATCCTTATGCTATTTTAAATCAATTTTCAGGATTAATAAAACTTATATTTTGTCATTCAGTGTAAGCCTATCTACCCTTCATGACTGCTCACTGTATACGAACTCAGTAACATATGGCATCGCATTTTCAACTAACTGAAACTGCTGAACCAGATATTTACCCAATATAAACAACAATAACATCCTCAGCTTAGATCCACTAAAAGAAACATCCATTTGAAAGCATTATGGATTTTCTCAAACATGTATTTTTCTCTGTTAAACCATGGTGTATTTTCAGTGTTAGCTATGGTTTGCAGAATGTGAGCTCTTTATTTAGATAACACAGTAACGAATTAAGGAAATTGAAGCCTGCTGTTTTCTTTCTTAGCTGTAAGAACTTTTCTTTTTAAGCTTAGTGATTTGCCTTCACAGATAAAGTTTTTTATAATACCTTGCACTTCTTTGAAGCCCATTAGACATCTAGAAATGTGTCATACTGTAAATACAATTATACTTATGAGAAGTAATTAATCTAATGGATTTTCAGTCTATCTCACCTAGTGAACTGCAACCTGTTCCAATTTATTATGCTGTTTCACAGCAGTAGTACAAGGGGTAAATATTGTCTTTCATAATAATTTTGAGTGTTTATTAAGGAGATTCCCTGCATATCTCATAGAATTAATTGCGGAAAACTACTTAGTTCAGAAGATCTCATGACTGCTGATAATATTAAAGCAATAATTTAAGGTTTTTGCTTATTCATTCCATGGTATACAAAAATCAGTATTACCTTTACATCATATGCAGGAATCAAAATTCTGATCTATCCAACAAGGATCCACCTGTCTGCAACAGACTATTGTGTCTTTCCTGGAATACATGACAAGGTTTTTGTTTTGTTTTTTTTCCTGGAAAAAAATAATTTTTTGCAATATCTATTTTATTTTCATTTCATCACAATACTCTCAGGTACATGGTGCAATTCTTGAGCTTTTCTTCTTTAGGACAAGATATTGAACTTCAATGATCCTTGTGGGCCACTTCAAACTCAGAATATTCTATGATTCTCGTATCTTTTTGGTTTTGCTTTTTTGTTGTTTCTTTGTTTTGGTTTTTTGGGGTTTTTCCCCTTAAAATGAAATACATTGCTAAATCCCAAATTAGTAAAGATACAATCTTGGCTGATAAGGATAAGGAGAAGCTCTGGGGGATGGGGGGGTGGAATCCAACCTACGCATCAGGAAATTTTTTAAGTGATTTCAATAGAATAGTTATACATAAGTTTTTTTATGCATACTTATTTGTCTAATGTTGCTCATAAACATCATTCACTCTGTCAAATGCTTTTTTATACTTACAGACAGTGAGGAAAAATATTTCACAACAATTTTTAAATAGTTTTAAATCCTTTCCATACTGCTTGAAAATATGAGGAAGATCCATATCTCCTCAATTTATTAATAATTTACAGAGAAATATGAAAAGTTGAACAATGTGATGTTTCACCTCCTTTTTTAGTCAGAACTATACTTCTGAGCAGAGATTTATAGTTACTCTGTTGCCTAATTAGATTGACAGAAAATCCTTTTCCTTTTGGTCACTGTACTATGGAACACTGGTAACCATGCATTTCCTATCAGCCTCAGTTGTAACTTTTTTCCCCTTTTTTGTTTCCTGTTGCTTCACAACATTTTGCAGGTCTCATGAGTAACCTGTTGCCTACGTGCAGAGATCAAGAGCAGAAATGCAGATTGTGTCTCTGTGCATGAAGGTATGCTGTAACCTACAAATTGTACTTTAAGTGAGCTGCTGACAGGAGAATAAATTTTCATGAAGAAGAAGAATAAAATTTCATGAAGATTAGCTATGAATCATCTTTCTTTTGCTGTGACTGATTTGATTCACAAAGGTTTGGGGAATGTCTCTATGCAAGGACCTTGTGTTTTTTTGTTGCTAGTCCAAACATATCAAGAGACACTGTTTGTATTGGCTGAGATACACACAAAACCATTTATATAATTGGCTTTGAGATAAAGTGTGAGTAAACAAACTACTGGAAATTTTTACATTGTTAATCTCTGTCAAGCTGAAATCATGTTTTTTTAAGATTTTCATGTCAAAACACCAAATGCCAAGTTTATTTTCATCTTCATTTTTTCAAATGTTAAAATGCATACACTTGAAGCTAAAAAGTAATTAGAGATATTTATTACATCTTAAAATCAAAAAAAGCTCAAACTTTTCTGTTTATTATGAAAAAAGTCTTCAAGAGCATATTCAAATTCATTTTTATCAGGGCTAATAAGTTTTAATTTAATAGCACTGTCACTCTTGTAGGCAAACCAGTATCTATCACACAAACTACTGTTTGTGTTCTCTCAGTGGACTGAGAGAAGTACTAGTGAGTGGTGGATAGTGAGGGAGGAAGGTAGATAATTCTCTTTGAAAATTGCATCAGTCATTCAATATAATGACTTTAATTACCCCCTTCTTCCACAGTATCCATTAAGGAATTTTTTTTTTTTTTTTTTGAAACTCTATCTAGAGCAGAGCTCACTGAAAAAAAAAAACAAAAACAACAAAACAGAATTATCAGTGATTAAACTTCAGATAGGCCAAAAAGTACATTTACCGATGAATATCCAAAGTTTTTAGATATCTAATGTTCTTTAAAGACATGACCAACTTCAAATGCAACACTTAACTTCATGAAAGTTTATGGGAGTTGTTTCTTTTAAGAAATCTGTTAGTTTAAATTGTGTTAGAACTCTGCCTTTGTTTTCACTTGTTTCGAACTTAACCTAGTTTATGTCTCAGTAACTGCTTTCTCTAAACAAAATGGACCGTATCAAATGTCCTAATCCAATTTCTTTTTTATGTAAACAGTATCTAATTTTCCTTGTTTTACTGTAGTTTGATAAGCATAGATCTTTCCAATGATGTTCTGCCTTGGGGCTACTATCCCCTGCAGTATATTGATATGTTTGGAAGGGAAGGTGCAACAGGGAGAGGTCAACACAAAAGGTAACAGCTCTTTCATAGCAGTTAAGTTTAACCAGGTACAATTTTGATGCTTTAAAATAAAAATAATAAGCTGCAAGTAATTTAGAGGTATCGAGCTATATTTTGAAAGCAGAATGAAATTGCAGGAATATGAAGTCATGCTAGCTCTTTAACTTACACAGACAGATTTTGGTAGATGCAATCACATGACTTCTGAACTGAATCAAGAAAATGAGTATTTGTATTACCAAGACATAATTTGGTCCCACTGTTAGAAGTAATAACTAGAGGGATGATTATGCAAATAAAAGCAATTTTAGTTTCTGAAAATAAGGCCTCTCTTTACTACTATTTTATTTTTAGGAAAATAATCTCAACTTCACAGACTTTCTTTTGCTAACTGGACTAGTCACAAAAACAGTTAAAGTGAGAGGAAATTTAAACATTAGTAAGCCATCTATTTGAATTTTGACACCCTAGAATAAGTAAAGTTCATGTATCTCTCTTGTTCAGATATTTTTAATGATTTCGCTTAAAAGTATCAATAACTATTCCATGTTGGAGAAGAAGAGATCATTGATCTGGAGGTATATGAGTGACTTAAGAAGTAGTGTCCATTTTGTAAGCCACTTGCAATGGATGTGAACATGAAAAATGACGGTTTTAGTTCATCTTGGTTGTTTGAAATTACAGTTTAAAAAGCCAGATTAAGAAAGTAGTCTTGTGGTAGGTTCAATACATTCTCAGTTAATGTTGTATGACAAACAGTATGGCTTTGGCATTCCTTTTACAGACATTCATTGACTTCATTAGGTTAGGCTCTGGAAAATGTGCCAAAAGGAATATCCTGATTTAGAGACTGACATTTGTTCTTTTTCCTTTCTTTTACATTCTGACTATTTCTGGACCACAGTTTACATTGATTAGAAACTATATGCTATAATTATTCTACAGCTTTAAACATTTTCATTGCTTTGGATCTGTTTGCTATTAGGCTAATACACCACCTAGAGCTATTTCAATATTAACATATTTATGTTTAAAGATGTTTCCCACTGAGTTGTAAAGCTCAATAGCCACTTTCAAACAGTCCAATCCATGGGCTTTATTTCATAATAAGTGATTTGTTTCCATTTAGATGAAAGGCAGGTTATTTCAAGTAATAGTAAGAATATAGTAAGAAATA